>NW_026138105.1:6662500-7862500 GCF_025592945.1 Manacus candei | reverse complement strand
TTCTGATGGTGAGGGGGCGAGCGGGAGAACTGGCGCTGGGAGTCGCCGCTGTGCCACAGCATCCACCGTGCGGAGCCCAGGGCGGGCTGAGGCCGGGGCGGGCACGCTGTAAGGACTGTGCTCACCTACTTGTCCCCTTCTTTCAGCGATCTGTGTTCACGGGACGTAAGAAAAGGCTTCGACACCCGCGGTTTTCCCGAGGTGTGACACAGCGGGCTGGGAGCGCCGTGCCCGCAGTGCCCGCGGCCGCCGGGAGGCGGCGCTCGCGCCGCGCCGCTCGCTCCCGGCGCCGGGAATGGGATCGGGAATGGGGAGCGCGGCCCCTCGTGTGCCGCTGCCCCCACTGCCGGGAATGGGATCGGGAATGGGGAGCGCGGCCCCTCGTGTGCCGCTGCCCGCCGCTCGCACCTACTGCAACAGCCTGAGCGAATGGGACAGGCAAACAGCCTAGCCCGGGTCCGTGCCAGCCCGTCTCAAGCCCCATTGCTTCTGTATTATTTTAGAAGGGCGACTGGGCTGGTGGAGCCGAGGCCCCTTTGCTGTGCCAAGGAGTGCCCGGTGATAGGGACCCTGCAGGGTTTTGGCAGCCTGACGCAAGCCCTCAGTTGCAGGACTGCAAGTTCGCTTTGCTGTGACTTCCCTCTCACAGAGATCTGCAAGGATTTCCTTCCACTTTGCTCTTAGCTTCAAGTTTTAGAATAAAGTGAAATTTTAGTCTCAAAGACAAGCAACCTGAACCTTTCCTCGAGCACAGAAGAGTATTTTCACAGTGACAAGCCTCTGTGACATCTCTGCACCACTACCAGAGGATTCTTCACTGGATTTTCTCTTAGCCTTTTTTAACAAGTGACTGGTTTGCACCTTCTCTGGCAGAAACATGGCCTTGTTCACACAGAAATCATTCCTTGGGGTTGGCAGACAGATCAGATAAATACTTGAGAGCACTCTTAAAGCCACTCCTGATAGCAACAAGGTTCAGTTATCTCTCCCAATACCTTCTCAAACACATCCTTTAGAGGAATAACTGCTATGGTGCTGATTTAGCATTTCCAAATTATTAACACTTCTGTTTTAGCATCACAGAAGCTTAATTGCTGAGCATGTATAAACAAGGAGTTCCAGTTACAAAATTCTCTCATACACACAAGATTCTTCTTCATTTTTTTAATTACATTTTATTGCCTTCATTTTGCAAATGGCAAAAATACAATGGCTCCCATTATGAAGTTATGCACTGGAGTTCACTACATGGAACAGTTTGGGATAGCCTCTACAAGATCTCTAACAGATCTCTGATCTACTGTATGGCAACACTTTACAAAAGTTTGCTCTGTTATGAGCATTTGCAATATCTCATCACAACACAACAGGCTAACCCATAGTCAGGTTTGCTGTACAAAAATCCCTTCACTTGCTCATTTCTTGAGATTATCTCCTTTTCCCAGCCTGAGCTGATCCAAACCCTGTCCACCCAGTCCTGTCACACACAAAGATTATTCCAAGCCTGGGGCAGAGGAAAGAGCAGAATACTCTCAGAGTGAGCTGTACTGACCGTGCTCCAGGACCACAGAACCAGCTTCATGGTGGGGACAAGTGCACAGGAATGGGTCCCTGTTCCCAGTTCTGCCCCACTGAAGCCATATCTCATCTTTGCCATCAGAAGATTTTGGTTTCCTGCTGTGCTGAATGGCAGGAGCTGAAAAAGGATCTCGTTTGCAGTTCTACTGGCCCACTAATTTACTACTCTCCAGAGCTGTGAGCAACAGGGAGTCTGGGCTGCATTAGGGTGCTGCTGTTGAGTGTGACAACCCCAGATACCCCTACCACTGCTCAGCACTGTGCCCTGGGCAAGGTGGGCTGTCCTGGCTGCTTTTCCCTGTAACATGTTTGTCAGGGGAAAGAAAGGTGGCAAATCAGTAGCCATAGTGCAGCCTCCTGTACTGGGAAGGACAGTGCTCTGTCCCCACTGCACTCACCTGTTCCTTCCATCCCCCACAAATACCTCCAACCTCAGCACAAAACACCACAAAGCCCTTTGCTCTCAAACACGCTGAGTTTTCCCTCCAATTCTTCCACTTATTTAGTTGAGCTTTCCCTCCTAATCTCCAAAGTTCTGCATAGCTTTGTCAGGCTTCCCCTCTCCCTCATACCCCAGTCTTATCCGTACCTGCTTCTGCTGCCTCGGCTGCCTGTGCTGTAATTCTCTCTGGTTTTACACTATTCCAGTTGCCTGGAATAACCTTCTTATCAAAATGCAACAAGCTGTCTCCAGCTCCTTTACAAACCATATGAACATCCACCTGTTCCCTTGACAGTAACCATATGCCTCTGTATTTGTTCTGGAGCGTGGGAGGTTGCTTTGCGCGATTTGGGCAAGATCCAGCTCCTACTGAAACCAAGGAAAAACTTCCCATTAATTCCATGGCACTTGTACTAAAGCCTCAGATTGTAAATTTAATGGGATGCTTTCCATGTGTTTTAATTACTGCAGCACACCACGCACATTTAGGACTCTGTTGAATAGCCAGTAATGATTATCATTTAATTCTAGTGACATAACACCAGCCGAGGAGGTAATGCTGGGTTTGCCATCTCAGAAGGGCAGCATAAAATCACTGACTTTATAAAGCCCCTTTACATGGCAAAGTTTAAAACACAGCATGCAAGGAATTATAGGCATCTAAATATACAGGCTTCTGCTGGGGACAAATCCTCCCAAGTCTAACTCTCCTCAGTGAGCTGAGTGCACAAACTATCTCTGTATCAAAAGAAATCTGTCAACACTATTCGTGCAGAATCATAAACATAATAAATCTTGCCAACTCCTCTGTGAACTGGCTATTTATTGCACTCATCTCCGAGGCTTTTTGATACCAGAGCTGGAGGCTGCAAACATAAATACTGAAATGATGTGTTGCATATGCTGTAGCTTAATTTGCTGCATTTGATTTGAGGCTTAGTTTTGGAAGACCCTCAGCATCAAGCCTGCAGGCCTCCCTGCCCATCCTGAGAGATAACACAGTGAGCCCAACAAACCACATGTCAGCCTCCCTTACGCCCACAGGAGTCAAAATGACGTGTGTGTGACTGCAGCCAGACTATGAACTTCCCCAGCCAGCACTGGGCCAGCACGAAGGGCAAAGGCAAAAAACCAAACCCAGAACCACGTCCTGGCAGTTCAGCTGAACTGCCTGAGCAGAGAAGGTGGGTGAAACATGTCCCTCCCTCACCATCTGTTATTGGTGGTGGTGGGAGATCTCACAAGCTGGGGGTCTGTCTGCAGTGCCAGATCCACAGTCAGGACCTCACTTCAACCCCAACAACAAACCCACCAGCTGATTCGATGTGCCAAGAACCAGACCCAGGCAAAACCCTTTGCCATTTCTGCAATTTCAAACAAAAGAAATATTTCCAAGACAGGTTTCCCACACCCAGGGTGATGGTCCCCTTTCCCTGTAGGTCAGTGCTTAGAGCAGGTAGATGGGAATGGGGGAGATCCATCTTCATTTTTTATCAGCTCTCCCAGATTCAGTGATCATTTAAGGAAGTGATTTAGTGGAACAATTCCAGCAGGAGCTTTTTGGGCTCCTGGAAAAGGCACAAGTAGTTTGATGATATAGGTGATTTCTAAGGTCCAGAATTCTGCTTGCTCATTCATTTGTTTTCAAAACAGAACAACAAAGATGGAACTGAACGCAGTTTTCCCACATCTTTCTTACCTTAAACTTTGGAGCAGACAAGAGTACCTTGGCACCCTCATCTGCAGGTTAGTGTTTCCTGATGCTGGGCTTATATTTTTGTTATTTCTTTTCTTGTAGAAGATTCTGCGTGGCAAATCTTGTCCCAGGCAGCTAACAAATTTCAGCAGGAACAGAAATATTAAGTTTGTGGTTGCAGTGAGAAAATAAACATATTCACCCTGGTTTTATCTGAAAAGCCCTTTTTCTCCCTCCTTTCCTCACAGATTTTAATTGCTGCTTGTAACCTGAATAAAATGTTACAAAGCCTAGATGAGGCAATATTTCCATGTATATTATAATGCCCACATGAACTCATAGGAAGGACTTTGTATACAAAGTCTCTTGCAAAGTTTTTTGTCTACTTACATGGTGCATCCAACTGGAAGTTACATGTCAGCTAAGGAAATTGAGAAGGATGATGCAAATTGAACTTGCCCTTATATCCCTTGGGATCTGGAAACTGATGGTCTCTTTGAAGAAGAACAGATGATTTCATGCAAGATTTTGGGGGGAATTGGTCTGAATAACTTCTAGAAGTGGTATTTTCATAATGTGAAATGCTTCTCTGCTTTTTGCTGCTGCTGTCTGGCATCTCCCATGCTTGAAATACAGGGAGGGATTTTAGGAGAGCAGAGGTAGGCCACTTGAATGAGGCACAGGGTGTTTGTGCTGCCCAATTTTTTCAAAAGTCACTCATGAGTTCGGCTGCTCAATCTGACACATCTGAAAGAGGCTGTGTGTGTATAAGGTAAAGATGGGATGCACTGTTTTGGATAAGACAAGAAGTGACTTGAACTTTTATTGCAGCTGAAATCAAATCTGACAGCGCATTTAAACATTCCATTAATTTATAAGTTTAAAAAAAGGCAAAACAAAAGTCCTCATTAAGTCCTGTAATCCTTTCCCTAGGCATGAGAGAGAACCGAAATCTCCCACCAAAGCAGGCAGTGATGAGGTTTAGCTGTATGATGGTTAAACCTTCACCTCTAATAGTCAGGGATCTCTGCACTTTTATGCCTGAAAAGCACAGAGAAGGCAGGAGAAATGCCAGCTGGACGGTGCATGGTGCACAACTGGCTTGTGCATCTGGGCTGAACAAATCATTATCGACTTGGCTTCTGCAGAGCATTCAAGGGAAATTATTAACTGCACTAGAAACATCAGTGAGGCAGATTCATATGCAGGGCTGGGCTTTCCTCTGAATTGGTCCTGCTCCCCATCCCATTCAGCACATCAGTTCACTCAGCACATCAAAAATTGCCAAATTATTCATTTTATATACATATATAAGTATTGACATACATATAGAAACCTCCCCTCCAGCTGCAATAAAGAGCTAAAGCAGAATGTAAACCACCACTAATATAACATGAGATTCACTATAAAAATCTGGAAAACAATATCTAGTTTTTATTAGAATATGTTTTTATTGGACTTTTGTTTTGAGCGAAATATGGTATTCCTGCTGTTTCAGAAACAGGACAAATTAAGAGATTTATCTTAAATAATTGGTGCAATTCATAACTTAAAATACAGTCTAGTGCAGAATGATCTACTTGTTTTCTCTGGCAATTTCCACTTTACAAGAGCTTGGTCCCTATTTTATGTTTCCCTAGAAATATTCATTACTTTCTGATCTACACTGCATCTTCCTGAAAGTTGAAAATACTAGATTTAAATAATGACCCTCTCAAAGATTTTTTTGTAATCAGTTCAATTCCACCTCTGGATGCAGCAGAGAACTGTGAGCTAGGAATTCTTAAAGACTTAATCAGAGCTCTGCCAGTAATTTGCTGAGTTACAGTCAGTTTAAATCCTTCAAGTTTGAGTCCCAGTGGTACTGAGCAACCTTATGGGAGACACTAGAGCTGAAATCAAGCGCTGTAGGAACAAGCACAGGTTTTGCCACTGACCTCACCTGGATCAGGATTTCCCCCACAGGACTAGCTTGGAGATGTGCTGCTTTGGGAACAAGAAGGATGCTCCTGCAATGACCTCAGGACTGAGGTACCCCAGGATGCTCAGCTTCATCCTCCTATCTCAGAAATGAGCAGAAATGAGTCCCCTGCCCTTTGTAAAGTCTCTGAATTTATAGAACACTGGAGTCTGTCATTTTGTAAGATGCAAAAAGTGCACAAACTGCTGGTGTTCTCACAATTTTTAAAAATAAAAATTAAATAAGCCCAAAAGCAGATGATTTCAGAGACTAACTGTCCTTTTGGTCCAAGTTTTTCACTTTAAATGATGTCTCTGCTGTTCAGTTGCACAAGGCACATCTTGATTCCTCTCCTGTTTAAAACTCTCACTAACCTCCTTCCCATTCCTGTTGTCTTATTTATATTTTTTTTTCTCTGCATAAACTCCTGACAGCCAAAGGGCTGTTCCTGGGCTCAGACCACATGAAGAAACATCAGCTCCAAGGAAGATTTTCAGACAGAGGAATTGTCTTCCTCCATCCAAAGACAGATCCGTGAGGACACGCTCACAATCAGAAGAGACGCATCCTCCCTCTCCTGGCCCAGAGAACACGCAGAGCATCTAAATCTCACACCCTGAACTCTGGTTTAGGATTCATTCAGTGCATCCAAGTAAGATGTCAATGTTATTTTGTCAGCAAACCTCAATCTGAGGTCCCCTAGAGACCTGTGCACGGCAGACAAGCACTGGAGACAGATTATACATGAACACACTGACAACTCCACAGCTTTGCACTGTACAGCTCTGCCTATTCCCAGTGTCTGAGGATGGGTGGCAAAGGGAATGTATTTAACAAGAAGAAGACAACATTAAACATCAAACATCCCTTTGCTTCTGACAATTAATTGAGAAGAAAACCTCATAATCAGTTGCAGATTTGTCTCTGTGTAGTTAGCGTGACTCCGCTCAATTATCACACTGTAGTCCAGAGCGAGGGGTTTGGTTCTCATCTTTGTGTTACTTGAGGATGGGGAGGCAGCAGACAGAGCTGAAAGGTTAAAGGTGGCAGGAGGAGGTCACTGAGGGTGTCACTGTCGCTGAGTTAGCCATAAATAATAGAAACTGGTGTGGTCTTTGGTTTGTAGCTCGGCTTTAAACCCACACTGTACTGAGGGCTGTCAGTGAGATGCTGGGAATACACGTACAGGGAGCTGCCCTGCACCAAGGCAGGCCTGACCCACCCCAAACAGCACAGGGACTGCTGGTAGGAGGAGACATACTGAGAAAGTGTTGCCCTGGGAAGTTGTGGCTGTCCCATCCCTGGCAGTTTTCAAGGCTGGGTTGGATGGGACTTTGAGCAACCTGGTCTAGTGAGCCTGTCCCTCAGTCTGTAGGTTAACATTTGCTATCACCTGAAAGTAAAAAAGCCTTCCAAGGAAGCATGCAGTGTGCTAATCTCTTAGGACAGCACACGCATAAAAGCAAGTGTTTATATAAATGATGCCACTCACTTCAGGCTGATTTTAATCATCAAAGGAGAAAAAGCACATTTTGTTTGGTCTTTTACTAGTCAAAAATGGCTGGTATTTAATAAGCCCTGGAGCCAGATCTCAGTAGGACAGGCTTTTTATGGGCCAGAGGCACCTACCATACAGTCCCTTTCCACACACAGCCACTGACCTATGTCCAGCTGATTTGAATTTACTTCCTAAATCTGATGCTTCACCCAGTTAGATCAAAAAAAAAGAGAGAAACATGGCATTTCTAGACCACAGTTCTTGGTGTCACTACACATTACTGATAATTTAGGAATGCTACAGAACATCTCAAGTTTAAAGTACTTTCATGGTTCCAACGGAGAGCTAAAACAGATGGGGTTTCAACATGACCTTTCAACCTACCAGACACTGCTGACCCAGATTATAGTTCAACAAAGCTGCTCCTGGATTCATATTACATTTTGGGAGAAACAACAGGGTTACAGTGAGAATGGATACGCTGCCCAGAGGCAGCTCTGATGGCAGCTCAGAGAGCCAAGGGATGGGAATGGCATGTCAGTCCCACTCCCTGTGCAGATGTCTTTATGCCAAAGTAGGTGCTCAGTCCTTGCAGAGAGGCTCTGCTATATGCCAAAAAATACTGGGAAAACAATTCAGGAATGGGAGAAATAATGGTGAGAGATTTCACTGGGAAATCAAAGAGAGGGTAAAACACCAGTAAAATAGGAGAAGCACTCCAGTTGAAAACACTCTTTTTGCAAGTTCAGGTTTCACACTGGAAAGCTGAAAACCTTCTGGTGCTGTATGTCAGCAGAGAGGAAGAGATTGCTATAGCCTGCCCAGCTTAGTGGCAGGGCTGGTCAGCCCAGACAATTTGCCCACCCAGGTTTCGACAGAGCGAGCTGGGCTTGTCTGTCTAAGCTCAACCAGTTGGGAACTGGAGGGGGACCATAAACCACCAAGCACTGTGGCATCCTATTGAAATTGGTGAAGTTCCTGTCAATGTGTTATTATTTTAGACATTACCATGCTAAAAATAGTGCTTGTATTTTTTTTAGCAAGCTTGTTGTTTTCAGGAGCTCTGAAAATATAAAGGGTTCCATAAGTGCTCAGAACAAGCTTGTGAAATAGTCTCGCTGGAATACAAAACCACTTGAAAATACTGTTTGTTACATTTCCCTATGAACTCAACAATAGACTATGCAGATCATTTTGCTAAAACACTGGGCTTTTTACTTAAAATTCATTTTACTCTAAGAAAATCTAGGAAAACACCCCCATGATACCTACATAGTTTTTCTCCATTCCATATGGCAGCAAGAAATCTGAATTCTGACAAAATGTTTCCAAAATGCTATCACCATGCCAAAAGCTTCTACAACCTCCTTACCCCCATGACAAAATGTTCATGATCCAGACCTTAATTATCTCTTCCTGTAACACCAAAACCAAAAAATCAACCCTTATGTCCTTCAAGTGGAGATCAGCTGCATGAGAAGGACCAGGTTTGTCTTAATCCTCAAAAGACTGACATGTGTCCTAATTGTGAAATCTGTGCAGCGTTTTCCAGAGCAGCTTTCTGACAGTTCTGCCCACGTCTCTTGCTGTTTGCTGGAGCACTGCTGGAGCCTTTGCCCCACGACAGCAGCGGAGTCACCGGTGGGGGCAGAGCCTCAGCTCTGCAGTCCGGCATTACCTTAAGTAGCCAGTGGGGAATTTCCTAACTCATCATCCTGGGAGAGCTCAGTGCTGAACAAGTAGGAGCTTCTCACGAGGTCACTGTTCTGTAACTGAAATGGGATGATGATGGTGTGCTGGTAACTCGCCAACATTTTGTGTTGCAACATTTTACAGATTACACCGTGTGATAAAGGCGCTGCGTTTAATGAGTTTTGTCAACTCAGTTATCGCTTTTGCATCGCATGAGGCGAGTTTTGGGCTAGACTTAGCAGCTATGCAGCCCCTTTCATCCAAAAATGTCAGAGTGATTTGTCCTTATTAATCAAGTTTCAAAGCTGCCTTGTGAAATATCTGTTTAGGCTCCTTAGGAGCATTAGGAGTGGCTGTAGGGATCCCAGACTGAAGGTCTGTAAAGCGGTTGCTGCCAGCAGGCAGTGAGGGCTCCTGGTGGGGAGCATGGGAATGCAGGTGGTTATGCTTCCAGCCACCTGTGATTTTAGTTTGCTGAATTCTGAACCCACCTAAATTTCCAGTGAGAATTTTATAGATTAAATACAGAATGTGTTAAGAAGAATTTTGTTTTCTTGCTTTGAATCTGCCGCCTGCTCATTTATTTCATTTTGATACCCCCTTGTTGTTTTCTTGGAAGAAACTCTCCCTGCTCGCCCTCTGTGCCCCCCACACTCTGGAGACATCTATAATTTTCCCATCCTTTCTTCTCAAAACAGAAAGATCACACACTCAGTGGTGCTTAAATACCTGGTTGCTCTGCAAGTGCCAAACTATTGCTGAATCTGAAGTCAAGAACCTAAAAAACTTTGCGGAACTGACTCAAAAGGCTCCGATACTCAACGCACACCATGTCCCAGCTCCCCCTTCCTGCTTCAACCAACACATACCTGCACAGAAATCAGACATTACATGGCAAAACAATAAGCTATTCGGGTTATGTGACTTGAATTAATAAGACTGACACTAACTGCTAGATGTGTTGCTTCTCCAGGTTTACACTGCCCTGTTGCCAAGGGACATGGAAGGATGGGGAAAGGCAGAGATCAGCTTCCAAAAGTAGAAGAAGTTTGTATTTAGATGCCTATGAATATACACAGGTATTCTTTGCTCATCTTCTCTCACCACTTATATTCTTTCTTTAATTTCTTTAAAAACCCTAATTTTAAAAGATCGTTATTTTTTAATCAATCTTTTTCTTGCATCCCAAATGCAGGTTTAATGTTACAGCAACCACTGCAAGTCCAAAGGAGACAGATTTTCTGTCCCCACCCATGAAGAACAATTGATTCACTCAAAACTGTGCCAAGGCCATATGCAAATTGTCCTAATAGGAGCAGCTGCTGGCTGCACAGCCCAGGGCATAAACACAAGTTATGTTCATGCTGCTGCCCCAACTCACATCCCCAGAATCACATCGGGGTGAATGAAAAGCACAGTTCCTAAGAGCTCTCTGCAGCTGTGGCAGGTAACTGTGAAAGAGATGTGTGCTGTGGATGCAGCTCAGGCAGCAGGAGTGAAGCCTGAGCAGGAAAATGTGTAGGAAAATGTGTCTGGGCTCTCCCACAGCAAACTGGCACTGTCCTCGGGCAGCCATGCCAGTCTGCAGCACATTAAGGTTTGGCCCACGTTTTCTGTTGAGGAAAAAAGCTTCCATCTGGATCTCATCCTCTTAAGCCCCATGAGAGTACATTATTTGTATATATTCTGCAACTGACAGGATGTTTTATAGAGTTTTAGGATAAGCACAAAGATGATACCTGGTAAAACTGTTCTATATTAAACACAAACAACAGACTTTCTACTTTGCTCTTTTACAGCTTGTCTGGCATAAATATGTGGATGGAGCTAAGGCAGGGAAAGACTAAGCCAAGGCTGGTGAAGAGTGGGAGAGCCTGGATGAGCTGAAGGTCCAGCTCTCTTTGCTCCTTCCAGGAGCCCAATCCCTCTGCTGCTGCCCCACAACATGCCAGGGCACGAGTCCAGATTCTCACTTTCGAACAGTGACCTGTTTTTAAGAAATCCCCTTAAAAATCCTATACTGAGAAATTCTCTTAATACTCCTGAGTTTCTTTGGCGGGAATCAAATGTCCTACTTTGGTGACAGGATGTCAGGCAGCAAAGACTGACTCCACTTTGTCCTTTAGAAAGTATATTAAGAAGTGCAATTAGAAAGCATTAAGAGGGTCTTTATCATCCAGGGGATATCACTACACTGCCTTCTACTCCTCTCCCATCCCAGTCTTGAACTAGTTATTCATGCTTTTCATTACTTAAATAAGTCTGGATTTTTGCAACATATTTTGCCGTGGTCAGTTTCTCCTTTAGTTTATTTATTTACTTTTAACAGAAACCAGAGGCAGATCGGCCTCCTGTGCCTTCTAATCTCTGGTTTGTTCAGAGACCCCACGAAGCAAGGACAGCCCAACAGAACAGGTTTGAGAACGTCATATGCACATTGCCAGAACTCAGCACACTGCTTCTCTGGGAATCCTACACCTTAAGGAGACAGGGTTACCCATTGCATCTGTGCTCTGCAACTTTACAGTTCAGGTCAAATTTGTAGGAATTTTGCAACCAGGCCCACACTGATCTAGGGGAGCTTTGGAATCAGTTTTCCTCTCTAGTAATTAAAAAAATCAAATGAGAGAGAGATATTTCCATGTTATTTTTAAGAATTATTTCAAGGAAGAGGACTTCAAACCAATGACTGTGTGACATGCAGTTAGAGTAGGGGTAGGGTTGATTATCTTGGAAAACAAACACACTCCTTTTCAGTTCTGGAGTCCACAAAACCAAAATAGAATCCATGTCCCCACTTTTCCTTTCTCCCCGGATCACGTAAATTTGGGGGAAGAATACTATCAAAGTGAGACACAGTGTGGAAAGTCATAAGTGTACAAAGGCTCAGAATGGACCGTTTATTTTGGGGTAACCTGTCCTGTTCATAAGCCATCACTGTCTGCTACCTGTGTAGTGGTTTGTGACCACGTGTCCAGCAGGTCAAATATTTTCCTTTTGGAACACATATTTCTCCCTGTCCTAAAGAGGTTAAGATGGCAGAAGGTTAACAACCCCAAAATCTCCATTAAGAATTCTGAATACATTAGATGAAAATATGGTTTTCAATTGTTGAATTAGTTCTTCTAGAAGTGCTCCCTATCTGAAATCAGTAAATATGCTGGAGAAGAGGAGCCTGGCTGTCTAAGGGCTATTTTTTCACAGAAAGATAATTGACAGAGTTAAGAAAACTTGTTTAGAAGCTGTTCTACACCCGATCAGTGTTTCATCTGGAAAAATTGGTGAGAAAGGGGAGGGAGCATGGAGAAAGTACCTCTCACTCCCTGAATCTCCAAGCCAGACCCAGGCAGGACAAGTGCGGCAGCAGAGTCGCTCTCACCTGCCCCGGCTGGGGATCCACTGCCATGCTCCCCCATCGCTGAAATGCTACAAAGGGATTGCAAATTCTGGCCTGAAGTCTCCATATTTGAGGTTGAATTTAACATTCTACTTCGGGTGCAATTTTTAATGCCCTCAAATGCTTGAGAAGAGAACAAACATTCGACTTTTTTTTTTTTTCTCTCTCCTTAAAATTCCTGCCTTTGGCTCTGTTTTAGGACTCTTCTGACCACCACACGAAACTTCATCGGAGCCTCAGGGCTCCAAAGAGTTTTGCCCAATTTCAGACTTTACAATAAATGTTTTGCCAAATTTACATTCAACTTCAGAAGATGCAAACCATTAGTGAGTAATCATCAGTCAAAGAAATCCTCTTCCCACCTCAAGAACTTACATTGTTTAAATGGAAGAAAACTGTTTTTAATTAATAATGGACTATGAAACATATATAATTTACAACAAGGACCCTGGGGAAAAACTCTTCTGCTGTTGGATTGTTTCAGCAAAATGATCTATGGCATCAAAATTCCAGTCACAGCAACTTGAGTTGTTCTAGACTGTAATCAGTAAAAATAAAATGGCTCCACCTATTCACCAGTGAAAACAACATATCTCTTGTAAGAAATCCTTCAACTTTCAGTCCTTCTGGACCTTGTGCAATATTTTGTGGCTTTTCCTAGCACTGTTTTTATGATGTTGATGATCAGATCTCCAAGTGACATCAATACTGGTGGGACAAAAAAAAAAAACAAAACAAAATGCTTAGAGCATAGACATTCTGGAAAATCTAAACAAATAATAAATAAAAAAAATGCACTGGAAAAAACCATAGTGGATCTTAATTAAGAACCTGCCTTTATTTTAGCAAAGGCAAATCATCCACAGCTTGTGTTCAAGCTTCTACCAACATTTCCTTTTCAAAAAGTCCAGGAACGTAGGTAACAAAATACAGCATGACCACACACCAGGAAAACACCATCTGAATTGGTCAAAAGTTCCTCAACATCTTCTATCTCAATACCAACAAAGGTCCACCAAAAAATAGCCACATAATTCACCATCTAAAACGTCAGCTCTTCCCTTAGCGTGAATCAGAGAATCCTATAATTGCTCCCAAGTGGTAAAACCACAAGCATGGAAGTAAATGAACCATGATAAGAGACTCTCATATTAAAAGCATCATAAAAGCCTGAACACAAAGCCTAGCAAGAAATGCCCTTCTCCACATGGCACAGCTCCGAGCAGGCTCTGTTCACCCCCCGGGTACTGCCTGTGCTCTTCCACACACTGGAATTCAGCCGCTTCGTGACAATATTCCAGACATGGAATTAACACTTCTGAAAGCTTTTAGGGATCAAAGGTTGCCCCCTTTGCAAGACTTTTCATACCGAGGACATGATGAAGTAGTCTGGCTCTAGCTGGAAAAATAGTTCAGATGACACTCAAAGGGGCTGTGGTGAGAGGAGGCGACTGGGAAACTGGGACAAGGTTGGCATCAGCCTCATACTTCGGTCTCCTCTGCCCTCACACCCACTGCAGAATATGTCTCTGCTTTTTATCTTCAGGGTTTGATGCTAATGCTTCTTAGGGATTCTGTGGATGAAGTCCCAAATACAGGAAAAACTACTCTTTGCTCTGGAGTTAACCTTGACTGCAAAAATTACGAGGAGTAACAAGGAGCTCGTTAACTAACGCAGAGCTGCAGCAGCAGTGAGCCAGCTTGGAGGCAATCAGCCTTCCCTGGGTGAGGCGAAGGGCAGCATCCTCCCTGGGACTGACACAAAGTCAGCCTTTAAGCTGTGCAGACAGACAATGATGTTTTTATAGGTGACACATCCAGAGCTAGTGGTAGTTTCTCAGTTTCTGGGACAAGATGGGATCGTCACTGTTGTGTCTCTGCTGGCAGTGGTGAGGATAGCTGTGCTGCCACTGGCTCCAGCTGCTGGGAGTGTTGCATTCCCATCCTTTTTGCAGTGGGAATTAGGTACTCAGCACAGTATTTGCAAGACCCCAAATGACTTAGCCATCAAAGCTGTTTTCAGTGATTTTTCAGGGGTTTCAAAGACCATTTTGACAACATGTGTCTAATTCCTTTAGGCACTATCAAAAATGTTGTCTCCCCTGGGGATGGCTGACTAAACAGAAGTCTGAGCATTCATGTCATAAATATCTTGAGACAAGCCTGTTGATTCAGTGAAATGTGTGGTTGGCTCCTATTGTAAATGCATTCACAGAAAACCTCACAGTGTGCTGCCTCTTGGGATTACTTGTGAGCAAAATAAATGACAAACGTTTTGGGGGGTTTTTTAAATAACATTTTGATACATTACAAAGTGGCTTTTCTTTTAATTTTACACCACATCGTTTAAGATGACATGAAGCAACATAATTTGCCAAGACAAGATATATACAAATAAATAAATAAAAAGGGATTAAAAGGAAAGCCAGTTCTGAAAGTTTGTGAGTTGGAAAAGGCTGTAATTTAAAGCAGAAATGTCTGGATTAGATTATTCTGACAAGCTAAAAGGAGGCAGAATTTTGCTACGCATTTATGGAGCAGAAATGAAACGGAGGGAAAGCAATGGCTTCAAAGTGAGAGGGTAACTCACAAAACCATCTACTTCTGGATTTGAACCCAGATCTGATAATGTTTGGTAGCTCTGAGCAAGCCATGGACCTTCACAATTCAGACTCACTGGTGAGCCAGGCCATGAACCAGCGGGAGAAGCATATTATTCTGTGAGAGACCCAAACCATCAACCATCAGAGGGCAGGGGGCAGAATGTTCATATTTAAGATGATATTGCCAGTGAATAATATCTTGGACATGGGGAGGCAAACCCAGCCATCGACTGCCTTCAGGAAATGCAGGGATCTTCAAACTCTGCAAATGTCTCCCCCATAACGTGCAAAGCCACATCAGTGATGGGGCAGATCCACTGCACAGAAAATACAAACCAGCAGCTCTGGAGCCAACCAGTCAACCAGAAATCAAACTAACTCAGGCAGAGCTTTTAATTCTAGCAGAGAACAAAGTCAAACATTTCCAATCGGAGCAGGGCAGATCCAGCTTATCTGATAGCTCAGGGGGCAAGTTATTTTACAGAGCGCCAAGTCCCAGAGCCTCAGCTGAAGGCTGTGGGCAGAGGCTGAACCAGAGACCTCCACCCACCCCTCAGCTCTACTGGCTGGGATCTGTTTGGCAGAGTTGTAGGTTGGTATTCCAATCTTTTTTTTTCTGAAATTTTCCTAAATTTCACCATGATAGGTGTAAGTATCACTGGAACAGATATTTTACAGGCAAAATTACACATTTTTAAGGGTAATTTTTTTATAGCAGAATTAACTATAATATGGATTTTGTGAAGTACTTTGAAGAAAAAGAGTATTATTAAAACAATACTCATCTAATACAAATAATGACTGTAATAAAACTTCAAGGATTAGATGATTATATTTGCATTACTGTATACTTCATGTCTCAAGGGGTTGTACACAACTTCTAAAAAGAAAGTATTAGAGAAGTACAGTGACTTCTGGATCTCAGCAGCTCTGCTAACTCCTTTGGGCTGTCAGATTAAAAACAAATCTTCAACTTTCCAGAGCCCTAAAAGCTCAAAGACCCAATGTGTCACAATGACACCCTCCTTACATTTGTATAATCTGTGCTTATGGATAAATGGCAGCAGAATCCTGGCACTGGCACCTTAACTAGGTGAGCATAAATACAACCATGCCAAAAACCAACCCTGTACTGGGAACAATCACAAATCCAACCTCCTGGGCAGCACTGCAGAAAACTCAGTCCTAAATAAATCTCCCAGTCAGGAGACAGAGTCCCTGGTTGTCCATTCGTAGGCAAAAAAGAAGAATAAGTTTCACTTGCTCAGATTTTAATGTCATGTTCTTGATAATCTAGATCTTGAGCATGAAACTCAGCTTACTGCCCCATGCCCTTCAGCCCATGGAACGCCTCGCTTTACAGCTTGCTCACAGATATATTTCAACTGGTAATATTCAGAATTTCCAAATGGAAAATAGCTCCTGGTATGTGAATATGGCCAAATCGCAGGATAATTTTATTCCCACCAGTTGTTGCCACGCAGTGTGAAATTACAGCTCGTATTACTCCATACCACGGCTTGCAGAAATTTGGACCAAAACTTTTAAAATATTAATGTGCATGCAAATGCAGTCTTGCACATAAATCAAGCGCACACACTTAATAATCTGGTGCTTTGGCTTTATGAAATGATAGATCAAAGCGGAACAAATGAGAAGATGGAACCCAAATTAACACATTAACTGAAACAGAGCCCTCTCAGATCCTGGAAACCACTCTCTGTCTGGGTGTCACATATCCAATTACATTCCTCGTAACTCAAATGACAGAACAGACAGAGAAGTTAGGATGCTTATTCCTACTCATCACCAGCTACTCATAGTAATTTTTTTCAGAGTACTAGTAATTATCCTTAAAGGAGAACAATTAAAATCCAGTGTAATTGGAAGTCTGGTTATGATTATGGATGAGTCAAACTGCTTTGGAAAACGAACACAGAACTGTTTGGAGCTCCATTGGTATTTTATTAATCATGTCATTAAAATGGATACATAAAGTGGGTGCAGCTATACAGTGGGATTTTCAAAAGCTCTCAGCACTAGCCACACTCTGCTCCTAGTAAAGTTGGTAGGAATTTTATTTGTTGAGTTTAATGGGAGCAGAATTACATCAGAACCAAGCATTTTTATAGCATCTAAACCTTATTGTTTGTGAGCAGCCAATTCTCCTGGCATTTCTTTAATTCTTTCTGGTGATCCTATAATCCTGACTTTATTTTCCTGCCCCAGTGGCAGCCCCAGGACGAGAGGTGTTGCAAAGCCTTGAGCCCAGAGGATAAGAGGCAGAAGAGCTCTTCCCACTCCTCCCCACAGGGATGAGAGTGATGGGAGCTTTGCAGAGGGGGGAATTGGCCTGAGCCAGGATGCTGAGGTTGCTGCTGGGGGTAAAGTGCACAGACTTGGCCTCACAGAACTCAAGAGTAATACAGCAATTTGGAGCAGATGGCTGGCATCAGAGAGTGGTTTAAAGAAACAGCACTGAGAGTAGAGAGCTGAAAAATAACATAACGGGAGATTTATTTGTGGTCTCTGGTTCAGGGCTGTCTAAGAAACATAAGCAGTGGTTGGTACTTTCCGCTCGTCACAACTACCATGGGACCTTGAACCAAACGGATTTTTGTTTTGCAAAGCCAAAGTCTAATCTGGTAAAAAGAGGTCTAAACAAAGCACAACCCCCTCAGCACCATTTCTCTGATGTGGCTCCATCAGGCACCCAAACTCCAACGCAGGTTCTTAAGAAAAAGGGGCAATGTACCTCAAAATGCAAAACTTCAGAGATAAACACTTTCCAGTATTTTACTTCTGAATCAGTTTGTTGACACTGGAAGCAGGGACTGAACCATGTTGGAAAGATGGGCAATCATTCATGTAAATCAAAGGTCAAGAACAGGCAGTGGGAATACAGGCATAGCTGTCTACTCTGCCCACTGCTTTGGCCCGCTCTGGAGAAACCTCTCTGGAGGTTTCATGGATAATGTGCTGGAGCTGAGGCAGCCATGCCCACAGGCTAGGAAAGATACCTAACAACACAGATATCTTGAGAACTGTGACTTTAAATTGACATTTATTTTTGTGCAATAAAATCTTTGTTCTAAGAACCCGCCTACTCAGATATGAATTATGCCAGTCATACAAACGGTTCTAAAAAGGTATCAGAAGTTCTCAAACAAACTCCAAAGAATACACTGAAATGCTGTGCTAACAATTGAGAGGTTTCCCTGAAAAGGATGCTAAGATCAAATTTTCATTTTGCAATTAAAAGGAAAAAAAATCTGCTTATAATCCTCTTGAAAAGTGATCCCCTTGGAATGAATTGTCTTAATGCTTTACATCTGAAGGAGGCAAGGTAAGACAGTACTATACTGGATTTTCTTCTATCGGAGGGAAGCTGGAAATAATCTGGAGAAAAGATTATTTCCAACTTTCCAGCTCTTTTTCTATAATTAACAGGATGTAAGACATAACAAACAGAGGCTGAAGAAAACCACAAACTCTCCATATGGGGTTCAGTTCCTGTTTACTAGTATCCTGTTTACAGCATAGGCTTTGATGGTCAGATAATCAGGCCTCTCATGTTCCCAGAATGACCACACTTATTCTGAACTTATTTAAGGCTGGGAAGACTTTTTAATAAAAAAATATGTCGAGGAAACAAAGCAGAGAGATTATAACAATATGCATCACTACGGAAATACCAAACTCATTGTTATAGAATAGAAAATTACCAAATACCCTTTTGTGTGAAAACAGAAGGGTGATGTGAATTGCCAGTTCAAAGGGAGCGGAGGAACAAAGTCCTTTCCCTCTTGCTGCTGCCCTCGTCCATGTCTGGGTCATGTAATTCCTCAGGTGGAAGAAGGAGAAATACCCATTTCCTAGGACACCCCTGCTTGCTGCCTGTGATGTTTTTGTTGGCCAAGGGCTCCCTCAGGCAGCAGGCAGGTGTTGCTTTTCGTCCTGCCCTCCTCAGCTCCAGGGTGGGGAAGGGGAAGGAGGACAAGGGGCTTTGACTGCAGGTTTGGCTGCTGCTTTGCTCATGCCTCCCTCTGAACAGAGGGCCAGTTCAGATCACATCCTAGTCTAGCACAGGCTGGAGATAAACCTGAATGGCACCAGAATGAACAAAACCAAACCATCCTCACACTCAGCAGAACCAATTCCTGCCCCGTCGTGCCCGATTCTCTTTCGGCTGAAGACTGTCTGAAACGCATACAGGACCACCCCATTCCTGCTATTCTTGCACGTAGCATTGCTTCCCAGGCAGCAGTGCTTCCTAAATGCCAAGAATTTGATAGCAGTTTGTGGTGACAGTGCCAAAAAGTCTGAACTGCACATTGCCAAGGACAAATCTGTGCTGTGCTGCAAAGGACGCTCAGTCCTGCCAGGATGGAGCAGGAGAACCTGCAGCCCTGCTCTGGGAGGGGACTGCACCCTATGGCATGGGACATGTCACCTCAGCACTGTTTCCCTTCCCCATGAGGTCTGGGCCTGGTATGAGCCCCTACTTGGGTCCAAATGAGAATTATAAAGTGACTTCCCAGCTACCGTGGTACACCAGTCTGATGCAGCGACTCTACAATATGATTCACATCTTTTTACCCAAGCCTGGGAGACAAGAAAAGGATTCAAAACAGCAAGCCCAAGGCATAAGGAGCAATAGGAAAATTAATTCTTCAGGGAGCTGGAGAAATAAAAAGTATTTTAATGACTAAAAAGTTGCTGCCCCTGTCTCTGAGACAGTGAGGACTTTCTACTTTGAGGCTGCATCAAAAATGCCACAAGTGAAGTTTGCAGCAGGAACAGCAAAATCTTGTGATTTTGTAGTGGATTTTGTAGTCACAACTAATAAAAAATCTGCAATATCAGCTACTCTTGTGATATTCCTGTGCCCTTGGGCATAAAGTTTGGCTTTGTAGACAGTTTATTTTCAGTTCTGACCTGAACTTGAGCCACAGTTATATAGACAAGTTCTGAACTTGGGAAAACCACAGAAACATGGGGGCGGTATAGCAGTGTTGGTACTTCTTGCTATGATATCATCTTCTATCACCTTCTCCACAAAAGAGTATAAACCTCTTCCCTACATAGCTTTTCACCCTTTCTTTGTAACAAGCAGCTTTTAGAAACTTCATTCTCAGACTGATTTTATATCGGTGGGTTTTTGTCACGAATTTAACACCACTAATTTAATTGTTAACCTTTTTCAACATTGCTGGTCATGTACAGTGTACAGAATTTATATTTTTTTTAGTTGAAAAGAGAGTTTAGGAGTGGAGAGGCCTACTGTAAGAGAGCTTCCTATTTTCATTTCTTCTAAGAACTTGTGTTATGAGAGCAGTAATTTCAAGAAATTACACTTGGCAATCAAGATTTTCTCATCACTTTGTGTGTGCTAAGAATAGCTGCAAGTGTTAAGTAAATAAAATTAAGAATGATTGCTAGATAGTCACTGAGAAAATATATATTATATAACAGCTTTTATCTCTAAGAGAACTAAGGTTCTGTTATAAATAAAACTGCTGAAATTATGCATTGCAAATAAATAAAGTTTTGCTTATTTAGATTTTTCTTCTGATAATTTTTTCATAAATACCATTTCATTTTGCTTTTAAATCTGTTCAGTGTTTAAAATGGTTTACATCCTAAGCCACGTTGCTATACCAGATTTACTGATCTCATCTATTTGCTTCACACATTGAATGGATAAAAGGACAGCTCATCAGCAAGTCAGGGGAATTAAGGTATTGACATCACCTGACAGTCTAACCCTTATATGGTTCTGTCTGTATCAGCTAAAACCAGGTGAATTTATGGGCTATCATGCTTCCAGTCCATTAGTAACACTGTTTGGATTCATTTATTTATTTATTCTCCCCAAAGAGCATCACTCATATCTTATGAAAGAAGAGGAAAGTCCCCGTGACTCATGTAGAAACACCTTAATTAGTGTAGTTGGAAAGGGGTGCTGGTCAGGATATGCTTTCTTGAGGACATGGTCTCCTGGGAAAACAGCCAATGTTTAAAAATTTCTTAGAAAAGATGGAAAACAGATGGAAACTTTTTTCAACACTACTGTTTTGGTATGTAAATTATTTTAGTGCTCCTAAAGAGGCTGAGATTAAAAACTTCAGAACACAGTTAATTAATAGTGATAATCTTAATATAGTTTGCACCATAAATATACCTGGCCTTTAACTGAAGAATAAAAGAGATGTCTGGAAGGGTATCATGGGTGTGGAAGATTTCAATCTCATTTAGCCTGAGGTTTATCTGAAGAACTCTCTTTGGCCAAGATCTCCTCTCACAGTCTTCTGGTTCATAGCACTATAAATGAGGAAAGGATCTGGCCCAAAAATTTTATCAGGTTTAATATCATCATAATTACAAACAGCCCATTACACTCAGTAATTACACCATGGAGATGGAAATTTAACTCCATCCTTACTCTGAGATGTTCCACTTCTAGGTGATGCCTGTGGCACACCCATATTCATTCTTGGTTCTTTATGGAGCACACAATATTCCTTGGAACAAAGATGACTTAAAGTCATGTTATGGACATTCCATTTGGATCAGAGCCCCTTCAGCAGCCACGAGGTATAACTCACAGAAGTAAATTTTCAGTAAGAGTTAATAAAGCTGGATTTGAACCCATAACTGAGAGCCAGCAAGTTCCATAATCAAATAACATTCCAAAGAACCTTTCAGCCTGCAGGGATATCACCTAATTTCATGCAATTCCTTGCTAACCATGAGAAAGTCTTAATGATGTGTTGGTCAAACACTGTTATCAGGTCAGCACAAGGTTTGTTTGATAGGTATAATTTCATAAACTTCTTGGCTCAGGGGGACTTGTTACCTCGCAGAATGAGCTCAGTGCCATGTTCATTACTCAGGTGCTGCTCACAGCACCTCATCTACTCTCATTCATCAAGGTAGAATGACTCACTTGACACTTCTGCAAGACATCAAGAGATCTCACAATAGGGCCCAGTCCAACTAGATAAAGATACTTTCTGCACCACAAGCACACTGCAGCTGAGAAACCTGTTATCAGTCACTAGGACAATACCATGAGCTGTTGCAAAAAGTCAGTATTTTATTCTGGAGGAGTGGAAGTACACTAAAGACCTCTCTCATTGTTTTTAAAGCACAAACATTGTGATTTTCTTGAGCTGAAGTCTGTAGAATACATCTTACAAGTTCAGCCATCTGCCTGCCACAGGCCATGGGCTGCTGCCTTTCAGCAGAAAGTGAGGATTCATCATTGTTTTATTACTATTGAACATGCTTTATGTCGATAATAAATCAATTTAACATCTCTGTCACTGGAAGGCTCCAACAATCATGTTATTGCACAAACACATATACCACCCTCTTGGCAGCCTACTGCAGTCCAAGGACTTTGGGGACACCACTGCCCCCCTAACAGCTCACTGTGGTATCTACAGCCTCGAACAATACAATGCCCTTACCAGGACCTTCCAGGAAGTGCAAAAAAGTCCTCGATATTCATTTGCTGAGGGGCCAAAAGGCCAGGTCTTCAGCTGAGAAATTCATAATGGGGCCATGATTTTCTCAGTAAAACTGCTCTCCAAGAAATCCTTCTCATGGCGCCTTGCTGAGAAGATTTTCCTATTCTCTTCAGTTATCAAAGAGCAATAAATACTGAGTAGAATTGGTCAATACTTTTTAATGTGGTTTCTTTTTACTGGTGGAATATGCTGCTTTGCCCAAACAGATATAGTTAGGAGGGGTGGGATAGCTTCAGTAGATTTTTTTCATTTCAATTATTCTCCTAAAAACAATGGTTTTGAAATGGTCAAAGAAGCTTTCTTTGACATTTTCAGAACTGAAAAAAAAATGGTTTTTATTTGAAGCAGCTTTTCATTTTCAAATATAAATTGACTTATCACCAAAAAAAATCTAAAGATGAATACAAAAATGAGTGGTTTTCTGCTGTGGTATGGGAAAAACATCTGAAGTCTTAGTTCTCAAGGTACAATGAACCCATTTTTGGGTGAATTTTAAGACCAGCTGCATGCTGTATCTACTTGTGGATTAGCTGACAGGACTATGTTTTCTAGAATATACCACTAGAATAAAATCTAATCTATTAACTACAAGACATATTGAAAGTACTTGCATTGAAGTAAAACTCTCTTCATGGAAATTAGTGCAAAAACCTCCACTGATCTGAAAAGAGTAAGTCTGGACATATCACACCCAGCATTTGCTCAGGAGCACATTTTGCAGAAAGATCCACTGTGATGAATCTGATTTGATTCTACTCTTTACTGTCATTTATGGCTCTTCCACTACTGGTGAGACAATTTGTCTCTGATTTTGCCTCTGAAAAGCCCAAAGAGAAAAGCTCTAATTATGCTAGGATGATTTCCAGAGCACTGGGGTTAGAACTAGAAAATGGACCCTTTTTGATCGAGAATGTGACCAAGAAGAGAAATTAAGAGGAAAAAAAAGCCCACATCTCTCCAAAGTGAGCGGTGTTTAAATATAAAATACCAGCCTCTGCTCATCAATGGTGTATAAATGTCTCATTCAAGTAGTGCAAATATGCCTTTTAGTAAAGTATTAACCCAACTAGAAAGTGGTTTACAAAAGAGAAGTGGTCAATCTTAAACTCTCTGCTCTAATAACAGGTCTCCAACACATGTGATCCTGCTCCATTGGGAGAAGCTCTTAAACAACACATCACATCTCCTAGGTAACTGCAGTACTACATAAGAGCTGTTTTATTAGTTTCCTAATTAAATTTCACAAACTTCATAGGAGTGACAGATTCTTGGTTATCTCTGCTGCAGAAATTCAGATGGGATGCCAGAGGGAAAGGATGGGGCTGCTCGTCTTATTGCCTGCCAAGATTCTGTGCTACCGGTTACACTCGTCAATCTCTATCTGAAGCAGTTAAGAGCTATAAAGAATTCATTAAAAGAGCTGAGATTTATTAGAGGCTCCTCAAGCTCATTAAGGATGCTGATGAAATGTGAAGCCCTCGAATCCACACGCCATCTAAGAAACGCTCAAGTAGAGCCTATTTAGTTTTGGAAGAGAGGGGGAACAGTTTAATTTTTTTTTTTTTCAGAAGTGTTATCAAAAAAAAAAGAAAAACAGTGCCATACTTTTAATTTCTGTTATCATTGTTAAAAATTCCAGCTGTGTGTCTCCTTTTCTCCCTCCTCCCCTTTCATGAACAGCAAAAAGACAGCAAGATTCGGGTGTTTCAGAGACAGAAAGAGGGGAGGAAGATAAGAAATATTAGAATCTGGTTTAAACTGTTGGAAAAACAAGAAAAAGAGGGAATAAGAGGACTCAAAAGGTGACTGCTGTGGGAAAACCAACTTCAACAAACCCAACTTCCCCCTTGAGGTGAAATACTGGAATTACTAGAAATAGTGAAAACACATTTGTTGTTTCCTTCCATCCTCTGCAGAAATTTTGACCCTTCAAACATTTCAGTTTCACGGAAAGCTCAGAGGCTTTTGGACTGAATATTATTTTTATTTTCAACTGAACTGTTTTAATTTTCACTTTTTCCATGAAAAGGAATTATTTTGTTAAAAAAAAAGGCAGGTAGTTTCCGCAAAACTATTTTTGTTGCTAAAAAACATTAATGTCTTAAAATGCCAGCTATAATTATCTGTCTAAAGGGAAAAAAATTAGAGGAAGAGAGAGAAGAAAGGAAGGAAAGACAGAAAAGAAAAAAAGGGGAAATGTGGAAAATTTTCACTCCCTTTGTAAAGAATGATGCAGAGGAGATGCCAGGTGTAGACTTGCCTTTAGTCCATCTCCAAACCTGAGCACACTCAGCTCCTCCCTCCTGCACATTATTCAGCTCAGTCAATAAAGGCAGATCAAGCCTCAAACAGCTTCTCAAAGGAGGGGGGAAAAAAGCAAACTGCTCTAAAACAAGCATTGACAGAGTTTAGCTTAGTAATGACCTCCAATCCAGCTTGGTGTGAAATATTTTCTCCTGGGTCTTATAAATTTCATTTATAAGCTTTGCCTCAGATGGCTTTCCCTCTGCGTCTGAAGACTTAAGATGCCGAAGGCACAGGGAGTTTCTGTGGCCAAATGAAATTAATTTTGTGCACAAGGCATCCCCCCCCAGGGAGGGATTACAGCCCAGGTAATAAGAGAAATCCTCTAACGAGTATGCATGTGAGAAAAAGCAGGATGTTTGGTTTGGGAGCGCTGTCGCCCCAGCGAGGGGCAGCCCAGCCCATGCGCAGGGCACGTGCAGGCACCAGGGATGGGAATGCAAACGACACAGGCTCCTCTGAACACCAAACAGCTTGTGTTCCCCCTGGTTTGTATATCTTGGAATGCAAACGCAGCTGAGAAAATTGTGCTTCACATCTAGATGGAGATTGAAATCTCGAGTTCCCACAGATTTAGAGGCGCTCTGGTTCAGACCGTTCTACAGATATATTGAAGTACAACATAAACTTATGCTGTAACAGGAGAAATTTCAACAGAAACCTTACCAAGCATGTCAAGAGAACACGAGTTTACATGGCCTTCTTTTCTCAGTCCTCCCCCGCCTTATATGTTGAAATAAATGCCTATTCCTCTAGTTTTATTTAAATTCTGCCTTTTTTTTTTCCTTATAAAGATTAGTGAATAACAAACACAACTAAAATATCCAAATCCATGTCAGCAGAACAAATTACCTCCTTGACCAACACCTATTTCAGGAGGTATTTCTTCAGACCATCAGTAGCAACAACAGCAGAATTGTTTGTGTGTTGCACACACAGAGGCTTTATCGTTATTTGAGAGGAGAAGCCCCTTGCAGGTAAACCTACAGAGCAAAGTCAGGGCTGACTCAAGCAAATCAGCATCACAACAAACCCAGAAAACATTTGTAGACAACAATAAATTCACACTGTGGAGCAAAAAGTGTTCATGTCTGAGATCTCCCTCAGCGAGGCAAACACATGTCACTGCAATCCACACACAGAAACATGGGAAGAGACGGTGCCAAATAAAACCATAACAAGTTTTTGCAACGCTAGTGAGTAAGACTTACCTGAGTTAGATAAGGCAGGAATGCCTTGTTTGAACTTAAAACCTACCTAAGGAAGGGGTGGATTTGTACTGAATGTTTTCATCGTTGTTTTCAGGTGCAGAGATGTGTGTCCCTCTCTGTGCTTTCAGGAGAACTCAGGTGACTTGCCCTTTTTCCCTGGCAGCAGAGACTCCCCAGTGCCCATCAGTGATGCTGTTTAAAGAGGAGATTAAACAGAAGCCAGTCAATACCCAACACAGGAAATTCTGGGAATCACTCAAGAGCTGGAACACATAACCTGCTGTCGAGCTGGTATCAAAACCAGCACATGGCTCTACACATAACACACGGGTGCAGATGCAGAGACAAGTCAGCTGGAGCATGGTACTGCTCTATCTTGGCCTGGCTTACAGGGTCCAGCAGTCTGTGAAGTGCAGATGCTAAAAAATTCCTAAAACCAAACTGCTCCTGGAGCAAAGACTTACGTAACAATTCACTGCAAAATACGGCCTTTTCCAACCATCAGATTGAAAATTTCAGCCCAAAGAAGACTCATTTTCTAATTCTGTGCTTAAACTGCAGAAGAACCTTGAGTCCTCATGCTGCAGGGTGGGTGGTTCAAATGCACAGATGTTTATGCATTTCCTTCTGCCTTTTTAAGAGTGTGTGCCTTTCTTAGAAAGAGTGTGATAGAAAAAGCACTTCTTCATCTCCCCATGTCTCACTGCTGAAGGAAAACAGTGGCAGTACATTAAAGACTAAGCTGAGTTGCACTGGGGACCCAGAAGCCCTTAAGCAATCATGAAAACTGTTTGTGGTTTTGTGCCTTCAAGTAATATTAGCACCCAAGCTTTTATACACTTCTCTAAAAAGAAGTGGAACTATGAACTTCTGTACTTCCTTCTCTACAAGGTTCAAGATATTTATTCCTCTAGGACCACCTGGAAAAAACTGCCTATGAGTTACAGTTGTACTTTACTCATGAAAATAGACATGAGCCTTTGTCCTGCATTTCTCTTTAGCAATCTTAGTAATCTAGGTGAAGACATTGTTATGCCAGCATGGATTAGTTACACAATCATCTCTTGTGGAGGGTGTGGGAAGCTCATTACATCCCTACAGGAGAGAGCAAAAAGATAGAGAGTATGTTTTTTAATCCAGAAGACACCCAAACAGCAATGAATACAGGCAACTATGGAGCCCACCAAGCAAGCAGGTGAAAATACATTAACGTGAACATTTACTGTAACAAGTCTCTTTTTTCCCCCTCGAGACATTTCTGCTCATTCAAAATGTGCAGCAATAAATCAAATTAGATCAAATACAACTGTCTGAAAGGAAGCCACACAATAATCAGTTTTGAATTTTCCCACCCTTCTCCCATAAAAAGCCAGTACAGTATTACAGAAAGTTAATATGTGCATCTTACCCATTATATCTGGCTTGAAACTGTATAAAATGACATCTGATAGCAGCTTGTATGGACAAGCTCTTATTAAACATAATTACTCAAGAAGGTCTATCCTAAATCAGTTAATGACTGGCAACAGACAGAAATTTACTGGTATTCCCTGACTTTGCATATTCTGGGAATAGTTTTTAATATTAAAACGTTCATATCATTCCTACCATGCTTTGATTTAGTAGTGAGCGTAAAATCTGATTACATTAATTGAGCATGTTGTCAGATTGTCACTTTTTCTCCTTTATAATTGCCTCCCGTCTCCTTCATTATTCCTGACAAGCCACATTTTCAGCCCAACATCCCGCTTTGCATGCCTGGTTTTCCCATATGCAGTGTTACTGAACTGGTTGCTCTCCGAGTTTCCACAAGCTGCATGATCCTGTTGGGATAGCTGGGATGCCGAGTGGAGCCATGTGCTCCCCGGGAACATGTACAACTGTTTGTATTTCCTGCTACAGGGAGACTGACACGCAAAAGTAGGAAGTTTTTAGGAAACGTTATGTTTTCTGACATAAAGCAGCATTTCTGAGCCTGTGCATGGTGATCTATGCTGTTACAGGCACTACAGGTACCTCCTGTATTGACTAGTTCGAGGAACTAATAATTCCTCACATGTGTATTTCTCCTGTAATGCCTGAGCTGTTCTAATTCAAAACAGTATAAAAATCTGTCTCAAAACTCCGTATGGTAATTCAACGGGTGGTTTTACACTCTCAGCAGGTATTTTGAACTCCTCTTTCCAAACTGAGGAGCTGAGCAGCCTTTCCCTACTCTGAGGAAAACTGTGATTTACTGTGAGCTTGCTCCTGCAATGTGTGAAATGCTGCTGAGCAGCAATAGGCAGAAAAACAAATGAAGCATTTCACCTCATGGTCTCTTCCTCCTCCTAACACCCCACACTGAATCCCTAAACCACACAGAAAGAATTCTCCCAGTAATTGAATTTCACTCTAACTTACCCAACACCATCTTAAGTTTCTTGAGACCTCCTTGATTTCCACAAAACACTGTAATCTGCCTGCCAGTTAATGAAGGGGTTAATTAGTTAGGTAGTCCCCTTACACCCCCGCTGTATTAATTTGTTTTAGGTGAAGTTACACCTAGTTTTAAACTGCCACTGTAGGAGAGTCCCAACTTGTTTTGCTATCAGTTGGCTTTGATAATTTGCCAAGGAGCTAATCCTGCCTGACATGCAACGCACAAGATACACCTCACCTGTGCTTTATCAAAGCAGCTCCCCTCTGCTTTAAGAGTGGTGAGTGTAACCCTGCCCAGGGTTGTTGCAGCCGCCTGGAAAACACATTTTGTAAACGATTCTGCATGTGCTTTTTTTTTTTTTTTTTTTCCTTCAGGAGTTTTGTCTCTCACATTACAGCTCTTGCTGTGTTTATAGAGTCACCTTCTGTCCTAGAAATTTGCCATGTTGCGATGCAGGCTGCCAGCAGCTGTGGGACTTGGAAGGGAATAGTTCATTGCTAACACAAACACATTTGCTGACAGTGTAATTACTCCCTTCTCCAGATTTTTTCCTTGTTTTCTTAAATGCAGGACACCTACAGTCACAATAGCAATATATCACTTGCCTGTAGCACAGCTTTCTTTCCCCTGTAAAGTGTTAATGAAGTTCCTGTCCTTGTTCCTCAGTAATTGTAAAAGCATGTTGGATAATATACTAGCCACACTTTATTAAAACACTGGCCACACTTTATTAAAACCTAACAGTCTGATCCTATGTTCCCTGCTAAGGAGACCTAACTCCAATTTCATTTGGAGTTCATTTCAGCATGCTCAGATCACACACTTGGTTTTAATTCTTCCAGGGTCTGATCTGAAGACAATGTGCCCAGTTGCAGCATATTCAGCTGGTTCATATTTGTCTGTGGCCACATCTGCATGACTTTCTAAGTCAAGGCCTGATCCTGGAAGGTGCTGAGGGTGTGGAGGGCTCTCTGTGAGCCTCTCAGCTCCTGCTGATGTCTAAGGGGACACCCAGGCAGCTCTGGGCCACTTGGGATGGGTGGCTCCAGGCTGGGTGAGGGACAGTGTGACTCAGCACAGTGGTGATTTGAAGGGGACAATGGAGAGGGTGGTGGCAGCTAATTATTTGACAATTATTTTTGTTGAATAATTCTTCCAAGGGACAAGAAGGGGGATGAGTCTCAAGTGTTTGCCTTTTTCTTTATTTTTTTTTTAAATTATTTTTTATGATCTTAATCTTCTAATTATCTTGTGAGTCTTGCATAGACAGAGGTGGGATGAGGTAGTGAAATTCAAGGGCTAATTGGGTTTGGTTTTGATCCCATTGTCACTACCATGGTAGGAGAGTACAGAGCATTAGGAGCAGAGGATCACTGCTCATCCAGCACTGTTCATCCAGAGGCCTGGAGCGAAGTTGGTTCAATCACCACCATTTTTCCCACAGGGAAACTGAGGCACACCTCTTTGGTGTTACAGACCTGAGGGTGGAGGTTCCCCAAACAACCATTCTTGAGACTTTTAGTGTGTGAGTCTCTACCCAGAATTACTACAAATGCAGTGTTCCCAGCATTGCTGTTAGCCATATAATTTCATGTCTGTGAAAAGTATAACTTCCTCATTCTCTCTTATGTCTTTCCACCCATAAGCTCATCACAAACTGAGTGTGGAAGCACAGATGTGTCTGTGTACAGAGAACATCTTGCTATTTACAAGAAGGAAAGGACATTGCTGTATTATTTCTGAGGTGGGATATCACTAGAGGTAACCAAATCATCAAACTTTATCAAAAATAAAAAGGAGACTCTTGTTAGAAATCTCAGAAGAAAAGAGCATTAGTGAGGGTTGAAGATGTAAAATGCAGAATGAAATGGCATGAACTTGGACAGGAGGAGAAAAGTTGAGGCATTAACTCTACAAATAATGCACAACATTTTCTTATGTCTTCTCTGATGACAACACTTTGATTTTCTGAAGGAAACATCATTGAAGAATGTGTGGCTCATTCTGCGTGTGATTAAACCATTAAAAGGATGGCCATAGTGTACAGAATCACTCAGAAATGTCATGGCACACAAGCACCCAAATACTTCTTTGGCAGAAAGTGATTAGCTCAGCTGGATTTCCTGGTTAAATACAAGGTTAGATAAATACTTGAATAAACTTCTTTCAGCAAGGACAGGATTAAGGAGAATGTCTTATTCTTGTGCTGACAAAGTTTTCTGCTTGCAGACTGATTATATCTTTAATTTGACGATTATTTTCCATTTCTGGTGATTCACAAAGGGAGGGATTCCCTCAGTTTGTACTGCTTGAATCATTAGGAAGAGCAATTCCAGCTCACCCTAGAGACCATGGGAAAGTGGTGGGTTAGGAGTGAAGGGGTTCAGGGGACATCTGGTGCTGTTTTAGGGGGATTCCCATCGGGAGAGCTGTGAGGATTGCTAGACCTTTCCTGGCATTACACTGCCTCCTCTTTTTTTATATCCCTTTTGCGGGGATGACCTGCTGTTGAGCAGGGAGCCAAACTTCCCACCAGTGGTTCTCCATATTGTCCAGGCCACAAACAAACTCACTATTAAAGCAACTTCCTTATTTTAGCTCCTCCTGAGGTAGCGTTGTGGTCCACAGGCAATGCAGCAGCCTCCTGCCTTCAGCTGACAGTGGACTTGAGCTGCATCATGTGTTAGTTATAAAATATATTTAGCATCTAATTTTAAATTAGAAGCCCTGCCATGGCTAAGAAAAAAGGGAAGTTTTTTTGTTCTCACTTAGTGAAATGAGAAAGATTCACCCAACACTTTCATTTTCTTGCACACCTACTGCAAATACAAATGGAAGTACTTGTGTAAATACTCTTGTAGTGACTGTTTGGAGTCAGAGATAACCCCAGCTTGAAAAGGAGGAAATGTTAGTGTCAGGTAGGAATTAACTCTGGGTTTGTTTTGTGCTTAGATGTAACATGCTATATTTATGGTGGGGAGAGCTCAGAGGAAGTGTTCCTTGGATTTGCATATAGTTCAGCTGTATAACCAGGTGTAAAGAAGGCCTAATGTACCTTTTTGTTCATCTGGGAAAGTTTATGTGGTTAATGAGTGTTTGGACACCACCAAAAAAGAATCACAGGTTCACAGAATCACTGAGGTTGGAAAAGACCTCCAAGATCATTGAGTCCAACCTTTGACCAAACACCATCATGTCAACTAAACCAGAGCACTGAGTGCCACGTCCAGTAGTTCCTCAAACACCTCCAGGGATGGTCACTCCACCACCTCCCTGGGCAGCCCCTTCCAATGCCTGATTACCCCTTCAGTGAAGAAATTCCTTCTGATGTCCAACCTGAAGTCCCCAAGAGCTCAGTGCTACTTATCACTGCTCTCTAATCCCAACAGTCCAACCATTTATGCTGTGTAACATGGACGGTCTGGGACATGAGACAGCTCCATGGTTCTATTTCTGTTATTTTAATTAAAAGGTTAGGAACTTACAATCTGACCTTCAGATGAAAGGTGCCAATTACAAGAACGGTGGTAAGGCTGCAGGTCAGTTTAGATTTATTCACAGAATATCCCAGACTGGCCAGATTTCCCTGGTTTATAGGATCTACAATTAGGAAGCAGTATACCCTCAGCATGTAAAGAGTTATTCAGTATCCAAGGCAAGGAAATGGCACAGAATGAAGCCTAGAATCCGAGTGTGAAATAAAGCAAAACCACTGCCACAAAAATAGAAGGCGCAAAAGCCTTCCACGTTGCATCTTTGGAAAAGATTAATTGCTTTGGCTGCTGTTGTGAAAGCCCCGATGCAGCACAGGGCGCCAGCGCCAACTTCTGAACTCAACGGAGCCACAGAAGGGCTGGGTGGTGAATAACTTTGAAGAGCACAACATCAAACCAGCCTCAACTTGAATTTGAGAAACATCCCAAACCAAACCCAAACAACGCTGCTGAGTGAGTGATTCAGGGGATTGGTACGACCCTCCACATTTTATGGAGGAGCAGCAGGCAGGCTGATAATAAAGCCCAGTGGAACACCTCTTACCAGGCCAGAGCAGAATAACAAAAAGTAAACAAACAAGACATATTTGTCCCTGGTTAGGCAGAATTAAAATTCCATTCTTTGAGGCAGGTATGCATTGCTGTCCCTATTTCCTGAATGAAAGTCTTTACCAGGATATTTAAGTTTCTGGCACGTACAGATTCTGTCCTGAATCACTCACAGCCTGACAGGGTGGGGGACCTTATTGCACAAACCTCTTCCTTACATAAAAAGATTCAGAAAGGCAAAGGACCTGGCAGTTTGGTCCTCTGCTTCACCATCACTCTATTCTCCAAAGTTTTTAAGCCTTGGACAACCTTTCTTCCAACAGAGAAAGCCTTTACAAAACTAAAAAATGAGATCCAGACCTGCTGAATTCTGGGCCCATGCAGTAGCCAGCAGCCTGCAGTTCCCAGGTGAAGGCTGGAAGAATATTTACTTACATCTGACACTACTGATATGGAACAACTTTTTTTCCAAAAATGCCTTGGGATATTTGATTAAATGAGAAGTGTTGAAATAAAGCCCAAACAGCATTCATAACAGAGCTAATAATAGCAATACCTGGAGCCACTGCTCCCATAAATAGAGACCAGCAGGAGATAACTCCATGCATTTACATCAGATCACCAGAATATATTTTTGCCTTAAGCAAAAATGATATAATGAATATTTTTATCATGATCAATGCTTGCAAGCATAAGCCATGTGTGAGGGCCTTGAGGAAGATGTGCAGCTCTTCCCAGCTGTCAGGTACAACATATTGGAATACTGTGTCACGTGGAGGAAGGCAGAGATAACACTTATCTCCTCCTTATTGTCTCAGCTGGAAAAGATCAAATCTAGTCCTTCTGATTACTATCATATTGTGAAGCTACCAAAGGTAATGAAACAGCTCACTTAGGAAGTAACCTTGTACATTAGCCTTTTTTTTTAATATATTAATCCCAGATCAAAGAGCTAATTATGGGACTCAGACACAGAAGATCACTATTACACTCTGGCTATTCTTACTTTTCCCTCCAAACTCTTCTTCTGCTGAGGTCTCTAGTCTGTCAGCTCCTTACTGGAGGGAGGTGATGATGGTGGCACCTTTACTGCTGTCACTTGCAATAGCATAGGACACACTTTTTTGTGTGAACAGTATGTACTGAGCTCTGTAGCTCACTCAGAAACCAAAATTACAAGCTACTGAATGAGGATAGAGCAGCAACCAGGATTTGATCTAAAGGATGGACCTAGAAAGAGCAAAGATGAGTGAGATGCAGATGGTTTTGAATGCACCTTTGCATCCCAAATTTTACAGACCCTAGAAAAGAAAAAGGGCTCAGCAACAAAATAGTATGGAAGAGACTTAGGAGCTTTTGGGCATTGATAGAACAATTTGTTCCCTCAGAGTCCCTCATTTCCAGGTAAGCCATCCTGCTAACATCCCACAGCATTCCACTGGGGCTACCAACACGCCAGCTGAGGAGACATTCTCCTTATGGAAGTTCGAGCAGGGTTTTCCCACTAGTGCACTATATCTAGTGATGGTGCACTTGGCAGCCAAGTGATGGAAAGGGCTATTTTGGCTTTAAAACTTCCTCGAGTTCTGCACTACTTGATGACATTGATATCATCAGGTCTTGAACTCTTACTTTAGGGGTGACTTCTGTAGTACAATGGACAAAGAAAGAAATAAGATTAATTTGACCTGAAGCTCAAGTTGTTTTGTATTAGCAAGTCCCAATCTGTGTAAATACCATGGGTTTTCTGACTTCTTCACTACTTCAGTTTTCCTCCTCATATGCAATTTTTCCTTTCCTCACTTCCATCTCTTCATCTTCCCATCCCTCTTTCCCCCTTTCTTTTTCTTTTTCATATTTCTCTTTGGGCTCTTCTTTTCATTGCTTATTTCTCCCCATTGCACTTCTGTCCTCCCACCTCACAACAACCCAAACTCTCAGAGAAGTCCTTAATCCTCTCCTAATCTGAGGCATACAATCATTAGCTGAAAATAATATTTTTGCTGCTCTGTGTTGGCACAGTAACAGGGAAACCTCCAACTCTGTCCTGCTGGGGGAGCAGCCACTACAGCACAGTCACTTTGGAGAAGCGCCAGATTTATGGATTAGCTGCTGCAAAACACAGGGTGGATAAAAAACTCTGCTGGGAAGTGGGAAACAAGAAGAAATCTGCCTTCTCAGCTGGGTTCAAGGTTCTTCTTTGCTTGTGGAGATCTCCCAGACTGTCAGGCCAGAATAGCTCAATATAGCCCTTCGTCCAGCCATTGCCTCCCCACTCTGGGCAGGTAGATGAGACCAGCAAGGCCATTACTTGCCTCAGAGCACAGCCAAGAGAGGTTGCTTTGCTTATTTCTCATACTTTATCACTTGAAAGTTGTGTGGTGGTGGGGCTCAGAGATGGCTCAAGGGCTCTTTGCAGGGAGAGAGTGTGTGGGGTGACCACTGCTCCCAGCCAGGCACAGGGATTACAGAAGCTCTGCATTCCTGCAGAATCTGCTTGAGATGAAACCACACCATGGGAAAGGCTCAGTGACCCACTTCTTGGCCTTGTGGCTAAAATCAAGGGTGGAAAATGTCCCTTCACTGAGTTCAAAACCACTTCCTCAGGAGAGGATGGGGAACTTTCACAGGAACCAAAGCACTGACTTAAACAGTGCATTCTCTTAAAAACAGAAATGTAGTATTTACATTTGTGTTCCCTCGTGAGAGTCTTTTCCTTACTGCTACATACTGACTCATTAACAAATTAACATGTTTTGATTCCACTGTGAAAGTCTTGAGATAATTGTTACAGCTATGGTCCTGGGGCTGAAGAACTGTGCTTCTAAAACACTTTTATAGACTACAAATTGGATGCTTTTCATACAGGTTATCTAATTTTAATTACAATTTCCCCTCTGGCAATTCTTTCTTTGCTTTGAAGTTGTTAGAGTTTTGTCATCCTTGGGGAGTGAGCAGTTTCAGATCATCATCATGTCAGATTTTATGTCCATAGAATCACTTTTTCAACAGTCCTTTTACATGAGGCAAGCTTTCATCCGTGGGAGTTTTATTGGTCTGAAAGGTATGACAAGCAGCTTAAGTGTAAGTGATGTCCTACTTGTAACATGAAAAAAAAGTCACTCTAAGCATATACATTAGCCAGTAAAATAAACAGCAATTACTGTCCCTACAGAGACAACTGCAGAAAGAAAAAATAAGACATTATTTTCAATTCACTATCTTTTCTCAAATAAGCATTTGCCTTTTTCAACAAATATTTTATCTGCTTGAATCACGACTGACTGGAACAAGGGAAGGGAGTAGCAAAGGAGTACTGAAATGAGAAGAACATCTCTCAGAAAATGACACAGTCAAGGTATGACATCTGCCCACCAGTTTTATGCACAAGACACCCCTGAGCATCAGCATTAGTTTTGACCATTAGGCTGCTGCTGGATGCATTTCACACGACTAATTGTGTAATACTGAGCGTTCTGCTTTCATCAGGAGCAGATATGTTCCCTCCCTCCGCTGCATCAGATGCTCGCCGCCCATATATAACATGTAATCTCCTGCACTTTATTGCCAAGATGTTTATTGATGTTTGTCAAAGCCAAGGAAAAGAAGGATTTAGCACATAAGCATCTCCTTATGAAGGGCTGATTTGTTTGTGCTTTGAGCCTCAGGCACTATGTCCAAGGGACAAGATGTTAAATTCCAAGTGTATCAACGATGTCTGTGCCAGTGATTTTTCTTGTCAGAGATGTTCTTGATGAGGTTGTTTGGGTTTGCAGAGCCAATAGCAGTGCTGACACTACAAGGTACAGCCCCACAAGTCTGATGGGCTGCCAGCATGTTTACTCCTGTCATGCTCTCACAACTGAAGCTGCAGTAAAACAACCAGCAAATCGAGGATGCTTAAACCAACCTGAGTATTTAAACCTTTAGCCTACATAGTTTTAGGGCACTAAGAGATGCAAGAGCGAACAGCTAATAAAAACAAATGAACACAAAGCTTGAGAAGTTTGCTGGCAAACATGAAAACAACGTGTATGGGGGAGCATGAGATGTATACAGGGTTCTTCTCTCATCTTTAACATTCCTGAGCCAACAAACGAGAATCAGCCCAAGCAGAATCAAGAAGTGACTATGAGAAAGAGGTACTGTAGGATCATTGCTCACATGCAAATGTCATTACTACTGGAATAATTGTCTTTATAGGGATTTCTAATGATATAAGGTTATATGAAAATTTCAGATTTTAATTCCCTTTCTCTCCTCCCAAGACCCTTTCTTCCTACAAGAGATCTTGGATCCTGTTCACAGGAATTAAACCAGGCACTTTCAATTGAAGAAGATCAGAGGAATTAGCCTGAGTTGATTGAAATCACTTTTAAAGTTGCATAGTCCTTTAAGAATCACTTGAATTCAGGCTGCAGCTTCAATCACTGAGGTGTTTCAGCCAGAAAAATTGTGCTTTTTGCCTGCGTGAACAAGATCTATTTTCCCAAAATGTTGTTCCATCACACCCATTGTTCTCAGCTCTGTCCACCATGGCCAACAAGGAAACAGGGAACTCTCTGGGTCATCTACACTTCAGTTTTTATTACCCTAGCTATTAGGCAGCATTTAGCAACATGAATTTCAATTTTGACACATCAGGTCAGCAGATTGGATTGGCCAAATCGATCTCAAAATAACAAGATTTCCTATAAACAACAACAACGTTTAAATAAAAAAGAAATAAATAGATGTGGCCTTTTCTGGTCTTTCTCATTCTGACACAATTTTAAGTAGCTGATGACATTAAAAGAGCTATTCTAGATTTATTTTTGAACCTTGATTTACAATTGGTTTCTGATTTTTAACGGTAAAGGGGGTCATACAGAAGACATAATCTTCATAGTCACCAAGGATTCAAGAGGTTGTCTATATTTCAGAGAGGCAAATTGGAAGAATGGGTTTTGAAGTTGCAAGCAGAGTCACTAGGAAAACAGGTTCAGTTACTTTGGGCTAAATCAGTCTAAAAGGATGTAAAGCTGTGAGAATTTGAGGTGGCCATCCTGCCTCAATTTTTTCAAGTGAATGTTATTTGTCTTTCACCAACTGGTTCAGGTGTGGTAAGAGCTGGTTTCCCTCTAAAAAGTGTCTGGGAGAAGGTCTGACAGAGCCTGAAGTTCACTTCCAAAAGGAGATTAGCACTTTCAAACATCAGAATAGAGCTCACAGTTGAACTATGCAGGGACAAGGATTTAAATGACATTGGTTCTTTGCAGGTTTGATCACACTGCCCTCCTTTTAACTCTTTCCTCTGAGCAGGCTATTCCAACTAAGTAGAAATCCATCTAATTTTGAAATGCAGGCAGCTCAAAACCCAATTGCTTTTCTGTGTCCCTCCCAGGGCAGACCGGCAGCCCTCTGGAGACACTCCTGGTCCTGAGCCCTCCAAAACAAGGGCTGAGACAGATCCTCCAGCCCTCCATTTGCAGCCTGCTGGAGCAATTCCCATCATCTTGCTTCTCCATGAAGCAGGGACATGATGGTTTCCCAAGAAGTGTCCTCATGCCTCATCATCTGCTTGCTCACAGAGGTCCCTGTATGTGCTGTACTAACACTCCTCATTATGAGCCCCATGCCATGACCCACAGCTGTGTCAAAATCACACAGCAGTCAAAAAAAATACTCTGAACATCCTTCATCATCCACACTGAGCCTCTTACTCTGCACTTCTGTCCCTTGCATACTCACCACCACTGAAGTAAAGGGTGTGGGGGGGGAAATCCTGTAAAGTCGATCTTCCCTGCATTTGTTCATTAAAATATGGTCAGCCTTCATGAGAGTTTTATTTGGAACAAAAGGACTGTTAGAGAATTAGTCACAGCCTGGGAGGCAGGAGAGGGCATTGTTTTATGGAGACAAGAAAGGCTTTGGGAAGCAGATGATTCTAATTTACCTTCTTGACTTTATTCAGCCACTTTCAAATAGATTTCTGTTCGTGTGGACCGTAATGTTTACAGCTGTAAGGAGGAGGAAGGCTCACTTTTAACCCCTGGAAAAGAACAAGGCTAAGAAATAAATCCTAGAGAATTCTGTTTCCTGCTCAATAAGCAGAGATTTCAGCTCAGGTGACCATCTCCAGGGAACACCAACTAACATCAAAAAGTCTCTGTGAAACCATAAGCAGGATGCTCTTGCATTTAGAATATAACGAAAAGATCTCTGTTTTGAAACTAAATTATTCTCATTTAGGTATTTAATTCAACTATACTATTAAAATTACCTATTTTAAAACATTTAGGTATGAAAATATTTTAATTTACTTCCCTTTTATAGCTTTATGTTCTGTTCTAAGATACAAAATTTTGTGGGATAAAGTTTGAAATTTTCAGGTTATTTGGAGCGGGATTTCTCTTAACATATCTCAGAAAGATTTCAGGGTATGGAAATTAGGTTTTGAACAGTCCTAGTTAAAAAAGCCCTATTGAGAGATCTTCAGGATAGAATTTACGTCTTAAAATTCAACTCTGGAAGGAGCAATGGGAAAGAAAAAATCAGCTATTTTATTCTTTAATTTATAAACATTGTGATATAAAACATTTCCGTATTTACATGTGTATATATTTATGCCAGGTACATTTTCTAAGTTTCTTTTATTAGATTTTTTGATCCTGTCTAGCTTGAAAGAAAATGGCAAAAGAGAAATTCGCTCAATGGTGACCTCTCATAACCTCACTTCTTAAAAGAGGAAAGCTGAGGAAGCAGAAGGAAAGGTGTTTCACTCTGGGTTTTCAAAGCTTTGTTTTGTCAACCTCCTCTAAAACTCAGATACCTGAAGAAATGTTTGAACAAGAGAGACCTTTGCTGACATGCAACAGTTCAATTTGTTCTTTGCCTACCGAAACATTTTATGCAGATGTTTAAGACCTTCCCAGAGATAAATCCCACACCTTTCATTTTCATAAGTTTAAAAATAGATTCATTAAGTAAATCTTTCTACTTTAAAAATTCATGGAAGGAAGAAAAGGCAAAAACCCCCAATTTGTAAGGCTTGTTCCTCTTAACACACATGTAAATAGATTTCTCTATCGCCAGGAAAAATACATCCCTCATGCAAACACATATTTGGGTTGGCTCTGTCCTTCATCCATTTCCAATCTCAAAAGCCACCACTCCTCCCAATAGCAATCAAAGGCACGAACGCAGCAACTCTAACAATTGCTGCCATGGAGAAACAACTTAATGGAAACATGTGAATATATTTTTAGAGTCTCATAATACAACTCTTCAACTGGAAATGAGGGGAAAAAAGCATCTCATGACCATGGGTTCGATCAAGCCCACCAAAAAAACGCTCTGCAGAGCATAATTTGAGGACCATTGTCATACTTTAATCCACTAGAAACCAGCTAACCAAATGTAACAAATTAAGGCAAGGCAATTTAGAAGGGCAAAAATATCACTACTTGTTAGTGTACTACTGATAGATTACCCAGGGTTGAGCTAAATAAGCACATACACAATCACTTTAGTTTCCAGTAATGTCATTCAAATTAGATTGTTCAGGGGATGTTCTAAACCAGTGCTGAAGTATTGGCTTGTGCTGCTGCTTCTGAACTGACTGAAGAAATACATAAATGTAGTTCACAACATTTCTTCTAAAAATTTAGGGAAAAGACTGGGCAACTTCCTTTTTTTTTTTTTTTTGGTCATTTGGAAATGAAGTACAATTATATATTTTGCTGAGTTTTTGCCATTATACCTGTGATCCACCTCAGTTATGTTTGAACCCTTCTTAATCAAATCTGACAGAAGGTCAGATAAATAGTAATTTAAATTCCTTCAGTTTTTGTGAAAACAGTTGGGTAGGTACAGGAGAGAGGCCCCTGCAAATGCCTGAATCCAACAACAGAAAAAGCTTCATTTGGAGCTTTCTTTTTCAGACACAAAAATTAAATAAATAATAAAATAAGAACTCAGAAAAAAATATCTTAGTTAGTTCTGGTGCTCATGCAACATCTTGTACTTTTCTTCTATTTTCTCTCTATTTTCTACCTTGACTAGAGAGCTAATTCCCCTCCACAGCACCTTTGTTAGGTGTTTGCAAGAGACATGGACATGGAAAACCAGAACAGAGACCTGCTCTGCAGCTCTGGCTGCCCAGGAACAGTCCAGCTCCTGGGGATTATGATAAGGGTCCTCAAAAATGTGTCTTAAAATAGTAAAAAAAGCAGAAACTAAACTGGGAACTTGACACAAGAGTCAGCAGTGCCAGTAGTAGCTACATCAGGTTTGCTCCTGCTGAGAGCTTCCAAGGGGCCAAATCCTGTGGTTGTCCTTGGAATGAGCTCACTGGGCTCTCACAGTTGTAAGCTCAGCACTTAGACTTGGTCTGGGAATTATTTGAAACCAGTGTAATCGCTAATCCCGAGCCCAAGAATTTCATAGGCACATTCCTCCCCAAAGAAGGCATTGCTGGAATTTTTACACTACGTCCCCTTCAGCCATTTAAAAATCACAAAATCCTTTGTTTAAAGGGATGTAAAATACATGTGTGTATATCACTGCTTCTTGACCAATATTTAACACGTAGTGGCTTGCCCTTTCCATACTGTACAGGCTTGGTGACCTCTGATCTGTACATGGCCCTTCTGACATCAAAACATTACTCAAGAAAATTCCTTTCAACAGCAGGTACTTTACTGACCTAGATTAAGTTGCTTGAGACGTCAAAGCCCTGGGAAAAAAAAAAAAAAAAAAAAGAAGCTAAAATTGGCCTAAATGACTTCAGGCATAAAATCTGACCAAAGGAATTATGTCAGATGCTATAAACAGAGAGGAAAGCATGTAGGAAATATGAGGGATCAAAGGGAAAATCAAGTTAGTGTGATTTTTTTTTTGTTTTCTCCCAACTAAAATAGATGCTCCTACTTGTTCTGATGTGGAAGGAAGCAACGGCTGTCGGCTGCCACACAGCTGACTGCAGAATGCTTTCAAGAATGTTTTAAAAAGGAAAACCAAAAATGTGTTGACTGGAACACTCCACGTGATTCTGGGCTTCATTTAAACTCCGGAGTCTCTCAGTAACAGGAATTACAAATTTACTCAGGCTTTACAGGGCTTTTTGGAAGCAAGGCTTTGCCCAGCAGAGTCTCTGTGGAAAAGCATGTGAGCAAGTCCCAGTGAGGTGCCAGGGAAGGGGCTGACCTGCCATGTGCTGCCACATGCTGTGCTTCCAAAATTCCCTCTGGTGCACCTCTTGGCTTCATATCATGGGCAAGGAGGGCAGAAGGATCAGTAAAGGGCAAATACCAGTCAAAAGAGAAAGAGGTCTGGTGTCTTGCACTTCCAGTTTTGAATTAAATCATATGTTCACAGTCTTACACTCTTCAAGGAAAACCTTCCTTACTGAAATCCATGCTCGTTTTTGACCTCAAAAACCTACATTTATTCAAGAACCAAAAGAAGTGGCCTGACTTTTATAGGCATTGAACAGCTGAAGCACATTAAGCCTCTTCAAAGCAAACTGGCCACGCTCTCTCCTGGCTCACAACAACCTGGACTTCAGCAGCAGGTGTCGAATCCAATCCCTTCACTGATACAGGGAGGGACTCTCCTGTCCTGCAGATTCACATTGAGGCATTTGAGAAAGGTCACATTTGCTCCATCCTCCTTTGGTCTGAGGGCTGAGGAACATGGACACATCTGGGGCCCCCAACTCCAGATGGCTTCATTTGAGACAGCCAGGATGAACATGGAATAGCATTTGCACTGGCACCTCTGCTAGGAATCTGGAGTCAAATCAAGCATGGAAACAAGTCCACCTAATAAATGATATAACTCTTAGAAAGTGTAAAATTATATGACCCTCTGAAGTGTATTGTAAAGTTCATTTTTTGGGTGTATTTCACCAGCGGATCCACTCCAGTGCCAGTGCCTGCAGCTTCCCCAAACGGGCATTTTAACAGAGCTTTGCAAAATGAGTTTTTTAATTGGTTATTCATGATGAAAATGTTACATTGAGCTAAGAGTGTCCCACAAGATGGATACTTAGAAACCCAGTTATTTTTGTAAAGGACATAAATAATCCCCTCGACAGTACCCTGGAAAACACTCCCAGTTTGGTTTGCTGGCTCTCCAAGTTTTGCCACCACAGGATACAGAGACTGAACAGGAAAACAATGAAACTGTGTATGTCTTAGAATCAAAGGAGCATCACTCATTCTAAAACACAAAACTCCAAAAATTTGTAGAGAGAAAAATCTAACATAATACAAACTATCATGTGAAAACAGGAGTCCTTGAATTAGTCCAAATTAAACCTGGAGGTTTGAAGACCCCTTTGTCAGTGGAGACACCTTAGTTCATGAGGTTTAATTGTAAAGTTTCTAGATGTAAGCAAGCAGCTATTAGAGCTCTGGTTGACACCAAACCTGTAAACATTGCCAGGAGAGGTGAGGGACTCATGAACCAGTATGGTCTTGGTTGGCTGCAGAGGCAATGACAGGAGCAGAAAGCAAAACTGTGGCTCCTTCCAGCTCTCTTAGCACTTAAATCTCAGTTTACTTCTCCTTTAGAAAGTTTACAAAGCACACAGAATGGAAGCATCTCTACATTGCATTCTGATTAATCATATGTGTAGATCTTTATACGCCCCAAGAAATCTCAAACGTGAAGGAAGCAGTGTCATACCCTTCCCTTAGGGATGAGCAAGCTATAGATGATGGATTTAAAGTGATCTGCACAGGTACAGTGACACCAAGGCAGGGCTAATCAGAGCCATCCCCTGTATCACTGAAATAACCATTACAACAGCGACTCACAAACCCCAGCCCGAGGAGCAATGGGATTTCTCCTTTTGAGTTTCCAGTTGCTGAGCTCATTTCTAACTCTTGCAGAGTCACAGCGCTGTTCCCATTAAAAAGAAAACAAATGGATTCACTTAAATTGAAATATAAAATCCTTCCCTTGACATTGTTGCTTGTGCTGCCCTCTTTGACTGAATTATATCCCAGTCTCCTGACAGTCCTTAAGGAAGTGCTTAAAGCCTGAGTCTGCGTAACACCCACTGTGAGGAAGGGGTCACCCAAACTCCTATCTCCTACTGCTCAATTTAGTTAAGAAGAAAAAGCCTGTGCTCATATTCCAACACATGTTTCTGCTTTTAGATCTCTGGGAACTTTCTGTGCCATTTTTTTTGATCTGTTCTCAGAGCAAATGTCAGTGCAGTCAAAGTCCAGCAAGGTCCTTATCACTAAAAAGAAACCCCAGACCTGTGCCTTTGGGGATGGGACCCTGAGGTGCTGGGAGTGGGTGGCTGTGAAGGGCAGCCCCAGGACCACTGTCCTGGCTCCTGCTCCTCCAGGGCCAGAGCTAATTCCAGCTGAAGTGTTGCTGGCTTTGTTCCTACCTGTACTGGCACAGTACAAGTTTTGGGTAAAGGTAATAACTACCCAGCCATGATGGGAGGACTGTACCAAGTAGTTGCCTCTGAGAGGACACAAAGGGATGACCACAGGGATGACCTGCAGCCTTGGCATGTGCCAGCAAACCAGCAGCAAAATCTGCACCCCAACCTTCACTGCAGATATTCCCCACCCTGAAGCGCTGCTTGCAGTGCTCTCATCACACCTTCATTTGCCACATCAACACACTCAGCATCCAGACCAGACAAGAGCAGGTTTCCTCCTACATAGTTTCAATACTTAGATGTGTGAATGTGCATAAAATAGCAATTTATTTAGTTCTACCCTTACAGAATTATGACTGAAGAGCAGAAATTGCTGCCTGTTGATGCTGTAGACTAATATGTTTTCAATTTTTCCTGCCATTTTTCTGTCTTTATTCACCTGAAGTCTGGGACCTGCCTCTGGGGTAGGAATGTTGGTAGGGTTGGTTTTATGTGTAGTCCAACCCTCTCAAAGTAGAGTTTCTAAGTGTCACAACAAGCAAATGATCCAAATTAATTAACTTGGAATCTAGAGCTTTTCCTGAGCCAGAGCATCCTTGAGATGGGCTGATTTTTTGTTGCTCATGAGTGATACAGATGGGCAAGTTGCTTCAGAAGCTTTTACAGTCTGCTGGCACTGAAGCAGCCTTGGTATAAGGCTGCCTGAAGCTTCTATACTGAGTCTCCATCTACTTCTGCCCTAAGCAGGGACACAACACTTTTTAAAATGGACATGCAAACATCAGCAGCTGCTTCATCTGAAGCAATAGCCAGTCCTTTTTATGTCATTGAAATGGCATAAACCCAATCTAAACAGGAATAGGAAAATACTTTCTAGTATTCTGCATTTTACAGCTTCCATTAAAATTAATGAAAATGAGATCTAAGAGTTCCAGAAGCAAATCAGCACTAGAGTGCTTAGAAATGACACCTTAAAAAATTAAAATACTCAAAGCACATGAGAAAATAATTTTTTCAAAGGAGATTTAATGAACTCTGACAGTTATTTGTATAATGTTTGTTATGTGGCATCACTAAGATTTTTCTACTGGTGAAGGTTAGATGAAAGTGTTTTGACAGCTCTCACTAGAGGGATGATATTTAATATAGAACAGTTTGCAAAACAGTATCAGGACCTGGGAATACCTTTTTGGTTAGTCATGGTGACCTCCAGCCCTGTGAGGAAAAAAAAAATTCCTAAATTCTATAATTTCTAGTTTTAGCAACTCATGTCACAAAGGAAAATGACCTGGGATTTTTAAATACTTCTGTAAGGCAAAAATGGTGTCCAAACAGTAACTTTCATGGCTTGCACAAACTGAGGTCTTGAAAATGTAAAAGAATGGAATCTGAGTAGGTTCGCTTTTCAGAGGAGAATAATTAACAAAATGAAAAAATCTCTGAAGTTTGGATATGCTCAAGCCTGAAGTTTGTAGCCCACTCAGTCTCATCCCCAGCCCTGCACAGCAAAAGATGTGGAGCACAAGTGGTGTCACCCAAATTCTGGCTACTGAGATTGGGGCTCTCTGAGTTCATTTGTCCTCCTTTCCTGGAGAGCTTCACCCTCAATTTCCAAATAAAGAAACCCTAAGGGACATTCATGCTGCTTTCTACTGAGTGTGGGATTTTGCCTTCACACTCAGAGGCATCTTCTGTGGGTTTCTCAACAGTCTGAGTATTATTTTCCTTCTAGGAAGTCTGTCCCTATAGAGCAAAAGAAAGGCCCAGCAATACAGAAGCTTTAGACATACAGCTCCTATTAATCCAAGTGGGAACTGTTTGTCCGTATTTGTCCCACAGGGAACACAAGGGTGTGTTTGTATTTGTGTGTTTTGAGGAATCCCAGGGAACATAGTGGCAGTTTCAAAACTGTTCTCCTTTGGATTTTTTTACCCCTAAACATCTACTTCATAAAATTGTTTTGTAACAAAGTCAACTTTATTTTTTTTCACCCAAGTATGCAGCTAAACCTTTAAAAGAATTTTAGATTTCCCCATGGGGAGAAAAAAAAAAAATCATATTTCCTGAAGACAAATTGTGAAAGAAAATTCTTAGAAGAACAGATTTCTGCCAACGAGAAATTTCTATGATAACCTGTATGTGCGAGCCCCAGTCTTCCATATATCTAATTTTTGGAGCTTTCCAAAAGCCAGCTGACTTTCTGGGTTCACCTGGGATAGGCTGTCTGCCACAAAGTGCCCAGCCTTGATGTACCAAAGGTTTTCACTTCAGCTTGTCCTATTGTGACTGTGTGGGGACAGGGGCATAAGAGGGAGCTGAGTCCTCATCTGGTCCCAATTGCTGGCACCCAACACTGCTCCACAGCCTCCATGGGCTCTCCCCAGATTTCATTTTTCACGCACTCCAATAACATTAAAGATGACAAGACATAAGAAAAACAAAGTAACAATAACAATGGCAATCAAACTTGTGAAAGATCGGGAGGCGACAGTTTAAAAATTATTAATAACTCCAGGCTTGTTTTGTTGTAGTTAAGCTGTACCGTGCAGAATGTGGGAGAAGGGATTTGTTGAGAGAAGGACTAACAACATTTAGAAAAAATATATATTTGCTGTTAGGAGCTAGTCTTCAACTTCAAAGCATCTTTAGTCTCTTAAAAGGATTTACATTTGAGCTGAAGGGAATTTAGGTAATGGGCAGCTCTGAGAGACATCGCCTCTAGCACAGTTTTCACATATCACACAGCTAAAGAAACAATTCCTATTGAGTTTCACATGATGATTTATCATCTTGCAGTATCCAAGTCTCTCACTGGCTCTTTAACCTTCACTACACGCTTTGTGAAACTATCTAGAAAATTACAGAACTGACAAATGGTCCCCCTGGTCCTGCCTGGAACCCACACTACGCCTGCAGCCTCTTCCAAACCGAAACACACATTAAGTAATTCCCAGTTTCCCATGAAGTTACATCAATGCTTTTGGTGCCATTTTCCAAGCACTGGAGCACAGACATGGGGTTTATAGGAACTGGAGTAAATGACACAGAGATTTTAGGACAAAGGAACATTCCAAGGAAGGAAACAAAGCACTGAAAATACTTTTTTTTTTTTTTTTTAAATGGAAATCCAGACAGTTTGCTAAAAGTGATGCCTGAGTTAGAGCCCAGATTTCTACCAGCTAAACTACATTTCAACAACAGCTCAACTACTCAACTTGAGTAGTTCTCAGACCAAAATATGGAGTCAAACTTATCCATACACTGGAGAAAATCTGCTATGACACAGCTCCCCAAACTCACATCCAAACTATTCATCTTAGCTTGCAGCACATAAGAGTTCAGCCAACTCCTCGTAAGTGCTACAAAACCAAGTGCTACATAACAAACCCAAAAATCTGCTTTTAGAAACACCATTGTAGGGATATTTTACTTTTGAATGGACGATATTCATCCTTGAAGGGAAGGAGGACCCAAGTTTCATTTTAGGCTAGTGGCCAGATGCTGACGTGGTGCAAATTTGGGATGTCTTCACTACTGCAAAGACCTTACTCCAGGTTTACAATCCCGCATATAAAATTAGGATCAATGTGATCTGTGGCTAATCATTTCACCTCCGAGTGCTTTTGTGGAATGATGTCGTTCTTCTGCCTCACAGAGTTTACGGATCAGATAAAAGGTGCTATAAAAATACATTTTAGAAGATTTACTGCTGTGGTACATAATTTTCTGCCAACTCTTTCTTCACAGTTGACAGAACTTTCCTTTCGATCTTTAACTTTCCTTCCCACCTTTAACACAGGAAGATCATAACTTAGTTTGGGTTTCTTCTGTATCTCATGTGCCCAGCCACAAAGGATTTAAATGCTTTACAAGCTGGAATGAAGGGTCATAACGTAAAGCAACTGGAGAATAAATTAAAAATAAATCCACATTTTCCCTACTTTTTTGACGACAATGATTCCTTGTCATGCAGATTTCCCATCCTGACTGACTTCAGAGCTTTTCAGTGGTTTTGGGAAGAGCAGAAACGTACTCACCAAGGAATTTAAAATTTGATGAATTATGAATAACTGAATCAAACTGCAGCAGAGGTTATCAGCCCCCTGATTACTCCTCAGGGAACACCAAAAAGGCAGCTTTTTCCCAGCTACTGTTTTCACTAGCACCCACAATTCTTTTTGTAGGAGGCACAAAAAAAAAAAGTGAGCTTTAATGTGACTTAAATGCTTAAGTGTTGGAATATTGTGGAATTAATTCTTGTGGTTTAATACCAGATTAAAAATAAATGTGCTCTTTGTGGTGTTCCTCCTGTGTGTGACAAAGACTGGTTTGAGTCTTTCTCGGCTCTTTTGTTTCTAGTTGCTTGTAGATAGCACTTAGGAAAACACATTCCCAGTGGCCCCAGAGACTTGAATATCCTTTTGAGACGGAGGATTCCCTCCTCCCTTTTAGCCTGGGGCTAAAAGTGATAATGTGAAATACCTGCACAGAAACTGGCATCTTTGCTCTCACTAAACTGCGTGTTGCACCCGAGGGCAAAACAGAGGTGTGTGCGCAATGCAGAGCACTTTGGCAAGGATTTGAGGTTTCAGACTCATCATGTGATGAGAGCTCTTGATTCATGCAGAGGGGAAATTAACTCTTTCAACTCCAGAATGACATTCCCTGAGCACGGGACGCTAAGTCTGGCTTTAGGACCAGAGGTGGGTCGAAGGGGTGGTTCAGGAGCTTCCTGAGCTTCCCCCCCAGGCCACCAGAAGTCTGGAAAGTGGGAAAAGGGGCTCTTCTGCACACCCTTAGAGATAGTGCTTAACTCTTGTGTGGAAGAGAGCGTGAAACACCGTTGAATTTGCATCCAGACCTTGTCCTACATTTTGGTGGGTGTCAGGCTCAGGGCTCCTCCGCCAGCAGGACAGAGGAATGCATGGCCTCGGGAGGCTTTGCTGTGCTGGCACAAGATGGTGTGAACTGGCTGCTTGGAGGAAAAAAAAGCATGTAGGGAAGATTCTCCCCAGGCCTGTGCCCTCAGCTGCACCAGGAGAAGGGGAAACAGTCTGTGCAGGCTGGGCATTGCTGCCGGCCCTCCTCCCCTGACTGCAGAGGTTTGTTTAGACCAGGAGAAAAAAAAAACAAACCAACAAACCAAACCAACTACATGGATTGAAAATTGAAGAAGGATAATAATGAGAGTCGTGGACAAAACCTACACTCTAAAGCTGGGCTTCTGCTCCAGTTCCCTCACTGCAACTCTGGAAGCACCTGATGGAGATAATCTTTGGGAGCTGTGTAAGACTCCTGCAATGCAAGTGAGATTTCTGCTGCCTTTTAGCCTCCAGTAAGGTTTGGAACGAGAAGATCTTTAAGGTCCCTTCCAACCCAAACCATTCCATTATTCTATTTCAACTGCCCCATTGGCTACAATGAAAATGGAACCAGCAGTGATTTTGGTGATGGGGCTACTGGTGTTACAGGGGGTGTTTCACGTGTTTCATGCTCTCTTCCACACGAGAGTAAGCACTAACACTACCTCCAAGGGTGTGCAGAAGAGCCCCTTTTCTTTAGCCTCTCTTTTTTTAGGGATGGGCTTGCAGCAGCCATCTAAATGTGATCTGAATGAGAAAGGCTATTTGAAGTAAGAATTTAATGTATGTGAAAGATAAGATCTCAATCCAAGGCTCAGTGAAGGTAGTTAAGGTCTGTTAACTCCAAAGAGCCTCACTGTTTTGTAGAACAAACTCTGAAGCCAGGGATCCCATGAAAATACCAAATCAAACGGGGAGAGAAGGGGGATTTCAGAGCAGTTGGCTTCCTTGAGACATATCTCCACTTTCCCCAGTGGACTAATTCACAGAGAACATTAAGAACAGCAAGTGGAAGACAGGCTTAATCTCACACATCAGTGAAGGGATTCAGAGCAAAAGGAGAGAAAAGCTGGCTGGAGTGCAAAGCCCAACGAGGCTGACCTGGCAGAAAAGCAGACCTTGAAGCCAAATTCAGCTTTAAGCTGTTCCTTCTCCTGCTTGCTTTCCCACCCTTTGTTTCCTGCTTAACCCCGATCGCAGAGAGCAATTTGGAGCAGAATTCCTCTTTCCCTTTATTTCACCCAGAGGACCCAAAAGTAGATGCCCTGGATGTCTGTGCTAAAATTGGGGAGTGTGAACGTTGCCCACAATGTCGTGTTTTCTGTGAACAAAACTAAGACACATTTCCTTTTCTTTTGCAACATAAGACAGCTTCAAATGCTGCTTAGATCCCAGAGTCTTCATAACCCAAGTCAACTGGTCTCTTCTTTCTTCTCTTTATGAAGTGATAATTATGACAATATGCAGCATTGTGTCTCTGTGACTTTCATATCCAACTTCAGTGTTTCTAATGTAGCTTTGGATTCATTCTTTCCCCCATCCACCCAAGAAGCAAAGGCAGAGGTAATTTAGACATCTTTAGAGCTGTTTACATTTGGAATGTTCATGGGAAAACGGCTTTGAAATGAAAATACATTTTAACAAGAATGTTATTGTTTAGTTCTGTTCTGCTAAACATGACTTAAATACAGTCAGAGTTTGTGTCTTTATTTATGGATTTGATTGGCAATTTAGGAAACCACCATTGGTTATTTGAAGAGGGTGTTTATTTAGTGTTACAGTTTTGGGTCAGCTCCCCTCAAAGGAAACTTCAAGCATATAGAATGGCAAACTTGACAAAACACGTCAACACTTGGAATTGGACACTGCTTTCCATTAACTCTTGGGTAAACTAAATATATCTGCCAGGGACATTTTTTGTTAAGTGGTTATCAACGTTGTGCTCTCCCAAGGAATCTTGACTGCCAGCCTTTCTGGCACTTTCAGTTCTAAAAAACCCGTGAAATTAGGATAGAAAAACAATGGAATACATGCATTAATTTGGGCAGAAGATGCAAGGCCAGGTTTGAAAAGGTATTTCAAATGTAAATGCAGTGAGAGAGAGGAGGGTAGGTTTGTCCTGGATTTGAGTTCAGAGGGATTAAAGGACAGTTTCACCTGGTTTGTTGCAATCAGCCAGAGTCTGGCATCCACACCACTTACATACTTCTGCAAAATCTGCTGGCTGACTTGATTTAGCTTTCAAAATCTGTCCTTAACCCCTGTGCCTGTCCTTACCCTGCTATTGCATCACCTCTGACTCCTCTGCTTGTGCTGGAGTAGAAAATGATGGCTGAATTTTGTGGTCAGAGTGTATGCTGTGCTTTGAGAATGCTCCTGAAGGCCCCTCTGGGAACAGAGGCAAGGAAAATGCTTGATTTCTGAAACCTGAATGTGGGTTTCACACTGGTGGTGCAAAAAAAGTGCTGAGCCCTGTGACACATTCCATACATACACTTGACAGGACACCCAAGACACCCAGACAACACGGAGTACAAGACCACTGAGGGCTCCAGGAGCTTTCAAAGCTAAGCAGTTGCTGAAATGGAAGTATAATTTTGGTTCATTGCATATGTTTGTCTTAGACAAGCTGGACGGCTCCCAGCACTGCACTGAGAACATTTCTTGCCATTGTAGTAGGCCTTAAAGGCCATCTGCAATCACCAACACAAAATGTGTTTTCTAGATTTGGTTCCCAGTTATTACACCAGCTGGAAAAGTCTGGCTTGCAAGGCTCTCAAAACTGAGAGGAAGTATCTAAGTTTACAAGGTCAAGGGAGTGACTCCTGAATATAAATGGGTTCTGGACCAAGTCTGAAGTGATTTGACAGAACACCACTGATCTTCAAAGAGAACATACTTTGTTGAACTCAAAAGCTACAAACAAAGCATCCTATGACACAATTTATTCGATAATCACAATTCCTCTTCCCCCACACTTAACCTTGGGAGAACTTCTGAGAGCTCTGGACATTTTGTTGGAGACCTTACTAAACCAATTGTCTGACTCCTGGGTCACACCATCTCAAAGTTAATCCCAGTTTATCTAGGAATCTCAGCTAGAGGTTTCCCAGGAGACTCTCTGAGATATCTGTGGTTTTCAAGCTCCATCAGATGCAGAAGATCTTTCAAACTGCTTTTTACAGCATTTAGGTACTTTCCACATCTGGCCCTGAAGCTGGAAGTGTGTAAGGCTCAGCCTCAGTAAAACATAAACTGAACTTTTATGAACCTCATAAACAAAGAATAAAATAAAACATAAAATCTTTGTTGGTTTGTAGATTGGCCCAGTGCTTTTATTTATTTATTCATTACCCTTGTATTAAAACAACAAAAATTATTTTAAGTTCAGCAACTTCCTGAGAAATGTGGAAAATCAAACCCACTGGTTTGGTTTTGAACCCGCTATTTATTTCGTAATACCCAAAGCACAGCATTGCAGACATTTTCCATATTGCTTAGTTAAGCCATATTCCTATATTTTTCAGAAACCATTTTTATTCTGCCTTTGGCAGGGTCCCTGTAAAGGATTAGAATTATAATTCAGGCAAACTCTCTGTTGGAACTCAGGGGAAAACAAGGGATCTGTAGGTCCTCACAGTGGTCTCTAGACAACTGGAAATATCCATCCTATTTGGAAGTGGTACACACATCCTACACGCTGTACATAGGTTTCCACTTCCCTCACCCATCAGGAAATATATGTGAGCAATTGTCCATAGACAAATATTTTAAGCCTTTCTAGAACTGAGTCTATGAAATTCAGCAGATCCTGTACTTTTTTCCACTTAAAATCTATCTCTGCCAACACAGCTGTTGCCACCAGATCCTGAGGTTTCATACAGCTCTGTCAGTGCTTCCAGAAGATACTCAGACCCAGATGTCCCAGCACTGCCAGCTGCCAAGAACCAACACCTGTAGGCAAAGCTTCTCAATTTCCAAATGTACAGTTTTGATATTTACTATTCAATGGGCTTTTGATCCCAAAAGATTTTGTCCTTTCTGTCTAAACTCTCTGTCTCTCCCCTTACCATTATCCTTTTAAAGTGTGACCCTTACACAGGCAGTTCCTTCTGGTATAGAGTTTTCATTCATTCATGTTTGGTTTTGCACAGAAATCCACTCCACCCCTCTGCAAATGGTTCATTTTTCCTTCTCTGTCACAAAAAGTAGAACATCAACCTGCAAGTCAACAGCTCTGCACTTCCCAAATTTTCTTCCCACAGACAGGCCCCAAAGGGATCTCAACCCAAAGAGCTGTTTGTATCCACTCTCAGCACAAGGACATGTACATTCACAATGGACTTGCAGGAATTAGGGAGCTTGATGGCCTGGTGAACATCCCCAGCTACCTGTTGGAGTTTTGCTGGAAGCCTCAGCACTTTCTAAGGATGAAATGTAATTTAAAATATCCAGTGCTTTTCACAAGGATGTAAAGATACCTATCATGCAAATTTTTAAAAAGTCCCAAAAGGAATTGCCTGAAGTGGTTAGAGAAGCTGATGAAGTGTAATAACTATGGAGATATTTCCTTGCTCCCCAGTGGCTGGCTGAGCTCCTTACAGTGCCAGGGATTTCAGCGAGGAGCAGGATTGCACTAGAAATCACCTGCTCTATCGCTGGGAACAGAGACTTAGTGTGCCCAAAAGGAGAAAGCAGTCCCAAGAGTGCCACAACATGCCCGGGGAGCTGGGTATTGCTCAGTTTTGTAGCCAAGGCCTTAGGGATCCATCTGAAAATCTTCTTTGATATTTAAAGCAGCAGCAAATTAGCCCTGAAATGTTGGTACGACCAGCTCTAATATATCAGAACATTTCTCATGGACAGGTTATAAAGAGCAGGAACATTTTGCAAACAAACTCATCTTAGCTCATGCAAAGATGCAAAGCGAATTTCAGTATAAAAACTGAGGGGCACCACACTCTGTCACCACTAAATTCCATTTTGATTCAAAATTGCATCTCCTAACGAAAGATCGCAACTGACCATAACAAACACAAGACAGTAAAATAAATAATGCTATTTCTAGGAAGGAATTTATAGTCCTGAAGTCATTTAAGAACAGAAAGAAGGTCAGAAGAAGGATCACATTATAAAACGAAAGCTATTCTGACCTAATGAATGGCAAGGAGACGTTTTGGCCACCTCCTAGGGAGCACTGATTATGGCCACTCAGCAACCTCTCTAGGTGGTGGTTAAAACATCTTGTTTCTATTCATTAGTTCAGCGGTGTATTCATTCCACAACAGAGTTTAGGAATCCCTCCCTCCTCCCCTGCAGCACCCCTGGTTTGCAAGTATGTCATCCACAAGCAAAAAACCCCAGAATTGTAGGTCTACACACCTATATCTTCATTTCTGCTTTGTTTTTTTTTCCCCCTCCCTCTGCTCTCCAGAAATTGCAATGAAGCCCCTGTGCCTGAGAGGAGTGAGATGATGCTGGAAAAGGTGAGTTAGAGACTGGTCCCCCAAATGCAGGAGCAGAGAAGGAATGTGAGTGAGGAGCAGAGGCACTCGGTGTGTTTCTGACGTGCCTGCTGTAACACTCAGCTCAGGGCCTGCACACAGGGCACTAGGGAGGGTTATTGCTGACCCAGCCTGCTGTAGGGTCAGAGTGCCCTCGGGGGCTGAGAGGCTCTGCAGCACTGAGTGGTGTGCTCTGTATCTCTTAAAGCCATTATATGTGCATAGTGAATGTATGATACACACCCCTGCTAAGATTGTCCTGTGATGCAAAAGACATCCTGACCCACTGCTCTGACCCTTCCTAACTCCATCTCCTAACACATCTCACAAGTTCATCCACTGCATCCTAACAGTGCCCTAGGGTAGGTGTTGCTCCTGTTCCCATCCCTTCTATTGGAAGAAAACCTTCCTGCCTTGATGGCTATAAATCTTCTCCTCATTTTCAGCCCAGAAGTGTCCTGGCTAGTTCCTGTTCAGTAGCTCTTGTACTGACATTTGTCATTTAGCTTAAAAATGTTCCCTCCCCTATTATCTTACTCAGTCAAACTAAGAGGGAACAAACCCATCTCCCTTTCACATTCATATTGCCAAGACAAACACACCAAGCTCCTTGTCTCACTCCTGCAAATAAAGATTCTTGCATCCTATGAATAGCTCTGATCCAGTGTGAATTTACCTTCCCTAAATCCAGGACATCAGAGAGGTGCACAGAATTCACAGCTGACACAAACAGGTGACAATATCTCCATCACACACACACCCCAGGACCCAGGGCTCAGCCTCTGCTCCTCAGCTCTCCACGACTGGCTCCAGGATTTCCCTGGCAAGAATGCAGACAGGCGCCAGGCAGTAGGGCACTCCTGGAAAATTCCCCAGCCCCTCTGCTGCATCTTTAGAGATGTTAAACAAGGCCTTTGAAAGTCTGCCCTGCATGGAATTATCTCCAATTTAACAGAGATTCTGGGAACAGTATTGCTGTACCTTGTTCCAGTCAAGCTGGCACGCGCTGGCCAGTATAATGGGCAGTGTTGTTGATTTAGTGCAAATGCAGGCAGATGTAGGTTTTTCGATAAAAAGTATGCTTTAAACAGCATGTGTAACACCTCAAGTGGATGCAAAGAAGAAGCAACTAATTTATAGAGTCCAATGCCTGAGACATATCACCATTTAAAAAAATATTTTTCCACGCCTGAAACCAAAAGATTTCCTTCAAGCCAGCAGGAAGAAAAAAAATCAGCCTCTGTGAGACCACTGCAACCATATTTCCACAAGGTCAAGAGCCATTTCTGTCTGCAATACCACCTGCCTGTCATGATAAATAATTTTTGTTCTGATTTGTGAAGTTTGCTGCCATGGGAATGAGCCCATTTGCTCCTTAATGTATGTAAGATGTGCAGCATGACACAGAATTAGCAACACACAGTCATGGTCCAAGAGCTTCTACATCTGTCCTCAATATTTCACTCCTTGGGGATGTCAGCTTTTCAAGTGCAAGGTTACCAACAGTACTGATCCCTGACCAAGGTGTTACTTTAAGGTTCAGGCACTAAAGAAACCTTAGTACTCACAGTGAGGACTTCTCTCCAGCAGTGAGATCTTGTCTGTCACCAAGAAAAATGCAATCAATGCTCTTGCTTTTAAAACAGATATTCCAAACCCATCAAATATTGTAAAATCTTGGTATCTTGCACATCTGTAGAGTCATGCAGAACCTTTGTATCAACACTGCTGGACTAAATGAGTAATATGTGCCAGAATATTTTTGTAAAGAAAATATTTCTAGATATGAGGCTATGGAGTTGTGTGAGAGGAATGAGGCTTCACCATTATGCATTTCAGTGTGTGCACCCAACTGGGAGCACCAGTGCAGCCCAAAGGATGGTGAGTCCATAGGACCAGCTCAGACCTCTTTCCTTGTGTCAGTCAGTGCTAAAATTTCCCATCGAGAAACCACTAAACCAGGTCTGCATGTCTGTGAAAACGTCAATATTAATCTGCAAAACTATTAAAAAAAACCAAAAAAAAACCCCAAAGAAAACCCCCCAAAAACCAAAAAAAAACACCCCACAAAAAAGTTCCATGAAAAATACTATGATTGTATACCATTAAATAAAATTTATGTGAACAACATAAAGAAATACATATGTATAGGTGTTTGTGACTGGGTTTTAAGACATACTACCACATTGCCATAGAGAAGAAATAAGAAATACCACAGTTTTTCTCTGCCTTACATCATCTATTTTGCTTGTCTCACTGGATGCCACAATGCTCAACAAGACCCCAGTATCAGAAATCCCTGAGACTCACTCAGGATTATGTACAAAGGTCCATCTTCTCCCACCTTAAGCAACATTACTTACCTTGAGGATGTTGGAAAAGGAAGGTTTGGAAAATCTAAGCAGCAATATTCCAAGTATTGCATCTGCTTGTGTAACCTGGCAAAATTTTCCAAATGCAAATCCTCTTAACAACAATCTCAAACCTTTTTTGATGTTTGGGAACTGTCTGTTTTTTCCACTGTTCCCAGAAGACCAGGAACACATTCACATGGGTGAAGCAATCCTAGTTGTCCTGAGCCACCAAAATACAGGGCCCAGCATGCTGTTAATTTTTCAAACTGTGGCTTTCCCTAGAGTGGGTTTACACAGAGAGGTGCAGCAGTGTCAGACTTGCCCCCAGTCCAACACTGTGCCCTGATGCCCAGCATTGGGGTCCTCTAGGATGGACAGAGGAGCACATGCTTGGGTAAGGTGCTGCAGCAGATGCTGGAAAAAGCTTGTCAAACCTCTCCCTTTCACTGATACCCTGATTGTTGCCATCCCAAAGACTTTCCTTCCACTCTTACTGAAAACTGAGTTCTGAGATGTGATTTTCACTATGGTAGCATGCTCTAGGTTGTGCATTAATAAGATTTGCATGATTTTATCAAACCAATAATGCTTTTGACAATTTCCTGTTTTTTCTTATTTTCACCAATGTTCTGTTTGTGCCAACCTTTATCCCAGCCTGATCCCATTGTGCCTGTGCCTCCCTGCAGACAAACCATCCGACGAGCCACTCCATTTGAACACACTACTGCTCGCTCACTTTTCCCTCCCCCAGACATTCTTTGACATGATTAGTGGCTAAATCAGATTCTTTAATTGAAAGAAATATAACTGAACCTTCTTCTGTTGGGAATGTGCCAGAGGCCACATCATAAGCAATGTCAAAGAATATTGGAAATGATATAGACCTCTGACATTTGTGTTTAGCGATTTGCATGCCCCAGGTGGTTTGTTTGGGATTGGAATTTGTCACTGCTGTGAGGAGATAGTCTTTGGTGGTTGGGGCTTAAGGATTGCTGCAAAGAGATATAAGAAGATATGTTTAAACAAGTCACTGGAATGCTATACTTTAATCTCCTACAACGTTTTGCACAGCCATGTCCAGGAGGATTTCTTTATGAGAGACATCCAGCATTGTCTTATTCTCTCTGAGATGGCAGCAATTTTAAAAATACCCATTTTTTAGAGCACCTTGCAGCTCAGATAGAAAATACTCAAATGTAACCATCTCAATTAATATTCATGACATTCCTTTGTTTTTCCATCCCATCTTCCAAACCCCAGAACAATTGGCAGTCAGTCACTGAACCTTCTTACGCAACTGTGCAAAACCTAAATTATATATGGGATCCCACAAGTGGGCCTCATGTTACACTTTTCATATAAGATTTGCATCTTCAAGTGTATTTGTCTTCTCAAAGAATCACTGGGCTGGAATGACTCTCCAGAGGTCACCTAATCCGTCCCCATGCCCTGAGGATTCTCGTGTACAGTACAGCCCTCTTGAACCATCCAAACTCTGCAGTGCATATTTCAAACTAAACTCTTTGAAGTGTAGACCAACCTTGTTTCATTTTCATTTACTTTTCTAATGTTTTCAAATTTCTCAGAAACATCCAATTCACACTCTCCAGAGCTGGCAAATGGTTCATCCATGACACATGCACTGTCCAGAGTCCCTAAATGGGGTGAAACTGCCACATGCACCCAACATTTGAGGATTTGTAGGTCACATTTGTAGAGTTAAAACCATGGTCTTTGTTATACTTAGGACTACTGTAAAGCCAAGCACTTAACAAATTTAAAAAACATGAAATTCTTCCCATGTTACATGAAACTCACTTCCCAAATCCATGCACATTTCGGACAGAAAATTTGTTTCCCAAGAGTCACAGTCTTGAGAGAACAGTTCACTATTGTGCTTGTGCTTCTGTCTTTTGAGGCCCCTACTGCCAACTTCAAAGGAATCATTGTTAAATGTTAAAATTGATTTCCAACTATGTTTGATTTATTGCTGTATGATTTATTGAGTTGCTGCTCTCCCTGTGCATCTCAGGTGCTTGCTGACAGGCAGAGAGCTGCCCTGTGCTTGCATTTGCCACTCCCCCGGAGAAAGGGAGATGCTCCGAGGATACAAAGAGGCTTTTTTAGCACAGCAGCTGGAGACCACCGACTGTCTGGCAGGGGAAACCCTCTGACACCTCCTTATTCCCTCCAACAGCTTAAAGATGGATCTTCTACAAACAAATCTTTGAAATGGAAATGCAAATACTTAAGGTGGAAGACACACAGATGCACCCCCCCACCCAGAGCACACACACAGAGAACTCAAAAAAAATAGGGGTTAAATATTCTGAAAGATTTGCTAAAGTATTTGCAGCTGTAACTTTTGTAGCTGCATATTCAACTGTAATACAGAGCAAGGGGTGAAAGCATGTCCTAAGCAGGAGGCTCTTACCTCCCCTTGCATCAGGCAGGTCTCGCTGCCAGCCAGGCAGTGCTGCCTGTTTGCACCATCCCCGAGTTTTCCATCCCAGTGTAAGTCCCCAGCATCGTGTCCCCAGCTGCACCAAGCCTGCTCACAAATACCCCGTTTTTGTCAGTTCTCAGGATTGCCACTGGATAAAGGTTTCACAATTGAATCATTTGGTGGTGTAGCTTGTTACACCTGGGATTGTTCTGCCTTGTGAATGCACTCTGGTCTGATCTGGCAGCAGCCACTTAAACTGCCCAAAAATCATGATAAAAATAATTGAAATTATGTATTTTGAGGAGTTTTTTTATGAACACTTTGATGACTTTGTATTTATATTATCAGCTCTTGTATAAATCTGTATTTTTCTCCCTTTTTTTTTTTTGCCCCACAATCAAGCCACTTGTGACCAAAGTACAAAGCAGAGCTATGACCATTCTTCTTGCAGGCAACATCCCATAAAGTTTTAAAGACAGATTTAAACAGTTACAGATTTAAACACTGCAGATTACTCATGTAGTTGACACCCTTCGCTTTCTACCAAATATTTATTAAAGTACAAACAGGGGCAAAAAAGAACACATATTTTTTCTGTTCTAATCAGATGGAGAGAGGATGGATTAGAAATGAGCTGCTTGAGGAAAACATCTGCAGAGAGGAATTTCTTGCACGAGAACACAGAGAGATTGTAGGGAGAGCGTAGGAGACCAAGTTGCAAAGCCAACACAGAATGGAGAGCAAACCCCAGAAAAGGAGGTCTCCCTTTTTTGCATCCACTACACTAATGGAATTATGGACAAAGATGGCTTTGATGCACAGCTGATGCGAGGAACAATGGCAAATCCAGCTGGGAGCCATCCTCATCAGGACCCTGGAATAACTAGGGAATTCATGATAAGGCCATGGTTGAAATTAGGGGTGAGGAATGAAGTGTAACCTGCCTAGGTATGCTTAGAGGTCAAGCCTTCCATAAGGGAATGCTGTGAAAGCCCAAGTCTGGAGCAGGGGCATTTGGGAGCTCCTCAGATGAAACCCTTGGTAAGGGCATGCTGTGAATGCCCCAGTTGGGAGCAGCGGCATTTAGGGGCTCCCAGATTGGGAAGTTGGTGTAGTCAGTAACTGGGGCCTGGAAACGGTTCATGTCTTGCAGTGCCACACAGTATCCCAGCCTCTCTCTGTTAGCTTTAGACTCCTTTGTTGTCTTGTCTTATTACCCCCCTAATCCTGGCAATATCTAAGGATGAATGTCTGCGATCGCAAGCAATAAATGCAAATAGAAGCACAGAGCGGCCCTGAGCCCTCGCTGTTCCTGGCCGTGGTCTCGCCCTCCCGAAGGATGACTGCACACGCCGAGACGCCAGTCCCTTAAATCCACAATGTCCTCAGGACCCCAGACCTCGATCTCTGCCCTTGTCCACTGCGATACTCCTCACGCAGCAAACACGGCCTTATGGTGTGAGCCTCGCAGCGCCGAGCGCGGAGGACAGCCGGGTGACAAGGATAGCTGTGGACAGGGGCAGTGGCTGTGCCCAAGGGACGTCTCCATTTAAAAGATAAAAATGTACAGCTTATGCTTGAGATCACCACAGTGGCATCTGGTAGCATGCAGAGCCACGTAGCCGTTTGTTGGTTTGAGGTTGTTGTTGTTGTTTTGGTTTTTTTTTTTAACCCTCATACCTTGCTCCGGTGATTAACAAATGTGGGTTGGACACAAATGCGTCTGGGTGGGGACAGCTGGTGATGGCAGCACGTGATAGTTCACAAAATAACAGCTGGGCTAGAGCTTCTGCCAAAATTCAGATTATTTTTAAGAAAAGGGAAGTGTTTTACAATTCCCCTTCAGTCTGCATTGAAATACCTCTGACAACATATAGAGCTGTTAAAATGCTTGTCCTGACTCTTCAGTTTAAATGGCAAATTGACTGCAGAGTTAGAAACAGGAGTGAAAGTGTGGCTGCCCCAGGGCAGGCCAGGGCTGACCACAGTCAGAGAGGGGAAACATCCCATAGCACAGCCCTAACACCACCAGCAGCTCCATTCTGCAGTCCCAGTAAGGAGCTGGGCACCTGCAAGGACCTCCTGTAAGCACTCAGGCCATGGCTTTTCTCCTCCAGTACAGCACCCATCAAAGTAGCCTTGGGCTGTGCTTAGACACTTTTAGAGAAAAATTTACAGTGAGTACTTACAGTGATTCTCCTGTTTCATGCAAAATGTTGGCTCTATCATGGATAAAGAGTCTTTACAAAAGCCTACTACATGGGCAGTAAGTGGATTTGCTCATCCCTTAATGTGACCACAAAGCTGGAATTAGACTTGCAGCAAGTTCCTGAGAAACAAACTCTATAGTATTTATCTCAGCATTCCTGTCAGGCAGCATTTGATTAGGAACACCTCAAAAAGGTGGCAAATGCCTGTCATGTTTCAGTCTCAGGTGGTGTTTAGGGAAGTAGCAGCCTAGACACCCCTTTCTGGCCATTCCAGCCTGGTTTCCCTTTTTTTTGTTTTGTTCTTCTGTAGCAAGAATAGTATGGGTTGGGAGAACGTTCGTTTTGCAGGTGTTGACAGTGTAACACACAGATCAGTAACACATATTTAGGTGCAGGATAAAACTGGGCAAAGTAAAGAAACTCTCTCATGGTGACTCTTCTGTAATTACTTAGTTATCAAATTATTTAGGAATAAACACTGCTGCAGATGCCTATAAAAGACTAGATGCCTGAAAAAAAACCCCTGCTGGACTGAATGTCTGTTGAAGAATGAAACCCTCTTCTGTGAAGAGTCAGACCTGGCCTTATCATAAGTAAATATGTGAAAGACACCAGTAATGCAGCTTTAATTGTGCCTCAGCACCAGAGGAAATGCAGCCTGTAAAATAACCAGATAAAAGTCAACCCTCAACTTCACTCACAGACACCTCATCTGCAGGGAAATAATATAAGTGTGTCTCTGCAGCTCTAAAGAGACAGCAGGGAAGCACCCTAGCACTTGTCTTTGCTTCTGCCTTGGGAACAGGGGATTTTCTTTGCCACAAGGCTACATTTTGTTTCAAAATCACCCGACAAACAGGATAGCTGCTGTATGCTATCACAATGGGATGCAAAGGCAAGATCTTCAAAGCACAACTTAAATAACTTCAGTCTTAAAAGATGAGTGGGGGGAAAATAATATAAGCATTTTGGTATGCATGAAGTGTTTGGTTTCTGAAAGACAGTGCTTGCCACTAATATGGCCTTTTAGAGGCCATAGCTCTTAGCTCTCCACACTTCCAAGAAGGGCACACTCTTCTCAGATTGCTGGTAGTAACTTTTTGGAAAATGGCCTTTGTTGCTCTGAATGCTTTGTAAAGCTATTGTAGCTGGAGGGGCAAGAGGAATTTTTTCCTTTGTTTGTAATGCTTCCACAATCCTAAATAAGCATTGTCTATAGCAGTGTCTGTGTTACCATGTCTTGTTCCCACCCACTTACATGGCAGAAGATCCTTCAGAGTTCAGAGTAGTATATCCAGCAGCCAAGAAACTTTAAACTTCATGTAAAATGAGAGCCACAAATCACTGCCCAAATTCAAACACATCCCAGCGAGTATATGCTCCCGACCTCCCTTCTTTCCATGCAGACAATAGATAGCCTTTTCTGAATTATGGCCATGGGGCCTGATCCTGCAAGGTGCTGAAAGCCACAAAAGGCCGAGGGGGCTGAGGACTCTCAGGGGTCTTGCCGTTTCGTGCTCCTCAGCAGAAAAAGAATAGTAATGGACAAATTTAACTTTGCCCTTAGGAGTTTTATCTCGCCTCCTCTACCCCTGACCCCCTAAAAAGGCATCTCACCGAGCCGGCCATTTCTCCAGATCTTGTTTTAATTATTTAAGTTGAGCTAGAAGAGTTTTTGTCATTCCGTTTTGTGGAACACTCTGTACTTGGGGGGCCTCAGCTGGATATCCTGGGTTATGCAACCAATGGTTAAAGCTATTGTTTTCAGAAAGAAATTGCATGAATCTCATTAAATGCACTCTGATCAGGGGACGCAGGACGGTCTTTAAAACTGCATTTGGATCCAATCCTATTGTCCTAGATAGGGCTGCCTGCCCTCATTTCTGATTTAGTCTTAAAGAAACTATTGTGTAGCCTTAATTAATTTCATATTGGGCCGTATTATCACACCGCAACTGGCATTTGCTCGGAGATGCCTTCAGATGGCCGAGAATCGCTTCAAACCAGGAGAGGGCAGCAATTTCCCTGACAAGACTGAAAATGCAGTACAGTGGTTTATTTAAAACAGGTTTGACAAGGTATAAACAATCCAAAGGGCACTACACTCGCTGCAGTGCGAGCTAGAAATGGAAAAAGAAAAACACGCATGCAAAAAAAAGGTTTGTCATTCACTACCAGCTACTCAACCCACAGGTGTATAAATACTTCAAGCTTTATTGCCCTCTTGACTTAGATAGTGTTGAGCATTTGTTATCAGTCTCAAACACTTTATAGCCACTACGATGGACTACAGCCCGCACGTTCATAAATGAAGAGAACCAGTATGTCACTTCTCCTTCCAACCCCCATGATTTATGTACATAAGCAGAATTGGTACTGGAAGTTCTTGTTCTTCAACACATCAAAGTGGACCGAAAACTAGCCTTCAGTCAGGAGCCATCTTACAAGCCAAACTAATTCCTGATGCAATTTTATTTTATTTTTGCCTACTGTGAAACTGTTGCAGAAAGGCTGGATGATGACAAAAGATTCTGCCCTTGCTCCTAATCTCTCTGTCTCAGTAATTCACCCTTCTCAGGCACAAGCCATTAGCTGGCACTACTCTGAACAGATTGTTTAGTCATTTGATACAGAAAAGAAGCAGAATATTCCCCGATTTCCTATTGCTCAGTAAGAAAACTAAGTTTCCCCTAACTCTGTGTGACAGGTAACGCACAGCTGGTGACAGCAGGGCAGGGTGAACAATGTGACATTATCTTTGGCTGTGCAGAGCCAGGACCAACAGCCTTCACGTCCCATCCAGGCTTCTCCATCCCCAGATCCCTCCCCAAAGGCACTGCAGGAAGGAGAAGATCCTTCAGCTCTTTCCAAGAACAGTTCATTTCTATGAGATGTCTGAAACGAAGGAAATCAGTGTGAAATGTGTGATGGCCACAACACACTGTAAGGCTGGAACAGCTACGAGGTTGGTGAAAATGTTTTGGTTTTTCTCCCAAAGAATTGGTTTTCGTGATTTTCTTCTGGTTTGTTTTCTTATGCCTAATTTTCCCCTCCAAGGAGCTGTTCATGGATTCCTTTTTCGGCAAAGAGCAGACGGCAAGTCCTCCTTTATCCAAGAACAAATGAAACCAAGCCTGGGGATACTTGGACTAACACAGAAACATTCTGGAGTTGTCTTTGGAGACAAGAGGGATTTGGAGAATCCTGGCAACTGTTTCTCACCATTTTCCCTTCCAAAAAGCAAATGAAAGGCAACTGCCAGAGCTAAACAGGCCGAGTGCTGCTAATCCAACATTTCCAGAGGGGCCAAGAAGTCTTGAGGGTTTGTTGCTAAAATGTGAAGCAGTTACACAGGTAGCTAGGAGTTTATTCACTGCTCTGCTCACCTCTACTTAAAAAGAGGAGGCAGATCCTTCTCTGGTGTAAACTGCTGATAAAATCAATCCCCTGATGTCAGTGACAATTTTAAATGCATTTTTCTTAAAATACTTTAAAGGTTTGGACACTGATTTTCCTTGTGCAAACGTGGAAAACAAAAACGGGGTGATAAATCCAAGTAGTTCCAGGAAAAAAATTTAAAAGTCTTGATATTATAGAAAAAGATTAATATGTCATAAATAGGAATTCTCTATCCCTTCCAGAGAATGACCCATCCAAGCCTTTTAAATACATTTATCTTCTTTCATGGGGTTTAGCAGATAGTTTGAGAAACTGCCTCGGTATATATTACATCTCAATTCTAGCTATTTAATATTAGTCATTTGCAACGTACTCTGGACATGCTAATTTCTCATTAGAAACTGAACTTTCAAACAAGAATTTAAAAGAATTAAAATCTTGAGGAAAAATATTGAGCATAGAATCTGAAATGTATGTTTTTCTAATGTTTCTAAACAATCCAAAAAATAATTGAAAATCCTTATAACCTGTAAATTGTGGAATGACAAGCCCAGATAAACTGGCATTGTTATTTACAATACTATTCACCATTATTTTTATTTTTTAAATGCCACCTCTAATCATCTTTCTCCCATCATAACATTGCCCTGTCATCACTTTCCTTCCCTTCCTCCAGGCAAATGTTGATGTAGGAAACACAGGAAAAATTCTATGCTGAAAAACAGCAGGACAGTTAAAGTTTGTTTTTGGTTTTTTTTTGTTTTTTTGTTTGTTTTTTTTTTTTTTTTTCTAAACAGCATCTTTTCTCTCCTGATCGTTTGTTCTACCTTTGACATTTGTGATATTCCTTCCCATATTTTTACTTCAGACAACTTCTTAAAACTTTGAAGTTAAAAGAAAAAAAAAATTAAGGGTGTATATCATGACTTACGAATACAACTGAGGTTCTTTCCTTGCAAATTTTTAATGAAAATAGGTGACAAAGTTTCCATGATTTTTTCCTGCATTTCAATCCATCCTGAGAACAGCTGAAATGTTGAACATTTTAGCCTCATATTAAGGTTCATCATTTGACATTAGACAGGAAAAAACCCCCATAATTACTTAATTCACTTTTTTTTATCATCTGCGAGAGTAAAAAGTAACTTTCGGATAGATGCCTAACAGGAACGCTGGCTTCCAGGATCCTGGAATACTGTAATTTACTGAGTCTGATAACAAGCCCCTCTGAGAATCTTCAAAGAAAAGCAAGTTAACATTTCACCGGGAGAACAATAGAGAAAGAGCCAGCTCTAGGTGAGACCAGCCGGTCAGTGACTCCTTTCCAAAGTTTGATTATTTAGAACTTTTACGATGTCAGTAACAACAACCCAAGCAGCACGAAAATGATGTTTATCAGCTGCAAAGGTAGCAGGAAAGAAGAGAGAAAAAGCGATATTGCTCGTTCTCATCTGGTGTGAGCCCCGAGGGGCTTCCCCAGAACGAGAGGTTGCTAAAACCGCTCCTAAAGTCAGGACTGTGGGCAGAGCCACCCTACCGCCGCTCCTAGAATCACCGGGGTGGAAAAGATAAAGCAAAAAGGGAGCAAAATAACCTCATAAAATCTTTTTGCCAGAAGCTCACGTAACTGCATTATAGATCGGGGATAATTTCATATGTTTTAGCTGTTACTACAGGCGAGCAAATTAGTGGTTAACACACAGACACACAGAGAGAAAAAAAAAAAAAGAAAAAAAAAGAAAAAAGGAGCCTGTCCCCGGTTTTCTGCTGAACTGGAAGCCAGGTTTGTAAGAAGCGTGGTTAGATGACATGTTCCGGATGGTGCTGGGCTGGGTCTCCCCGCGGGGTCCGGGGTCCCGCCTGGCTCCCCCCATCCCCGCCCGGGGCAGCGCAGCCACCGCGCTCCTTCGAGCGCGTCAGCGCTACCTTGTCATCAACCGCAGCACTCACCGCGGGTGTTCCTAAACAAACCAGGCAGCGCAGGAGGGACCGTGAGAGCTGTTTTCCCCCGGGGGGAAGAGGCGAGGAGCCTGCCAGGTAGCGGGGAGGGAGGGCCGGCTGCCCGGGGGGCTGTGGATCCGAGCGGGACCTGCCCCCCTCCCCGTGGCGCTCACTGACCCCGCTGGGGTTCAGGCCACCAGATTTTTCACCTCGTGAAACCCTCGGGGCCGCTGAACCCCGCGGGACCGGGTCCCGCATTGGGGAGGAGGAATCAACCCTCCGGTGGTGAGAGGCTCCGGGGCTGCAGAAACAGTTCTGTTGCACACAGTCTGGGTGAGAGAGGGAGGAAGGATCCTTGTCCCCGGAGCTAGCGCCTGGGGCTCAGCCCGTGAGCCCCTTTCAGATCGTTTTTGCACCTATCAAATTTACAAGCACTTTTGGCTGCAAAATTTGTTTGCAGAGACTGGCCTCTTTCTGAAGCAATGCTCACTTCGACACCGCAGTCACAGGTTGCCAAATAATCTTTACAAATTTTGTAGGCATAAAAAAGAGCAGCAACAAAGCCCCCACTGCAACACCAAATTCGGGCTGTGCAGTTACTGTGGAGCTTTCCTCCTCCCCCTCTCCCTGCCCTGAAAAGAAGGGGAGAGAACATACATGGTGACATGAAACACTTCAGAGAAAAGCAAACAAATATTGGCTTCTCTGGAGAATCAGAAACGTAATGATACTATAATGCTAGCAGTTTATTTTTCACTGCCTCGGGCTGCTTGGCAGAACGTCACAGTAAAATCATCTAGGCATGAGAGATTAACTGATGTCTATTTTGCTGTGAGGCTCCACGCTCTTCTCTTGAGGGACTTTTACACCTGCTGAGGAATGCTGCTTCCCAATCGCCGTGGAGCCACTGCACCAGGAGGGAACCCCACAGCCTTTGATCAAGTTGGAGCAGGCGTGTTCCCCAGCCGGCTCCTGGGATGCAGGTTGGCTGCAGAAACCAGCCAAGCACCCAACTGAGCTCCAGTTGCAAAGATCTTCATCTAAACCATCAGATCAGCAAACCGAAACTCACGGCGGGGCGGCACACAAGGGCTCAAATCATGTTACACACACGGGCTCATTGCATCCTTGGGCTCAGGAAAATTTTGTGGTACAAATCCCAGGCTTGGCTGAATTCCCCCTCTGAGCTGGGGTTTCATTTGGTATCCTTCAGAGGGATTAAACGCCTGGGTAGTGAATGCTCTATGGAACAGGTGGATTTGCTGTCAGCAAATCACGTGTCTTTGCACAGCCTTAAACAACTGCTTAAATACAGTACTTCTGTCCCCAGCTATGATCAGGCAGCATGGTATTCCCTAGAAACTGTTTTTTGTCCTTGATTGGTTTTCTTATCATGCAGGCAAATGTGAATTTAGTGTTGGTGAAATGCATTAATACTGGGAGAACAAGGGAGACAAATAGTCTCAATGGAGCTGTCAGTCAAAGTTCCTGTCCCATCCCCCAAAGCTTTTACTTAACTTTAAAAGCAGTAGGACAGCCTGCATCTGAGGTTCCCTCTGTGCTTATTTCAAGGCCAAGTGTTGGAATTTTATTATCCTATACCAAGAACTGTTTCTGTAAACTTTTCCTCAAAAGAACATTGAAACCATTTGCATCAATTTACTCAGCTGGCTGCAGAATAGCTTTTTAAATCTACACTAAATTAAAAATAAAAAGAGATTAAAAACTCACTATAAAATTGACTCACTAAAACAAGTTTACTTTCCCCCAGGCAAACAAGCACTTGCACCCATTTTGGTGGCATCAGTTGCTTCTGCCATATCCTGAGATTTCAGATTCCAAGATAACTAATGCACCCTGGCATTGCAGCACAAAGCCCACAGCTGGCAGAGCCACACAGTGAAATGTTCACATGGAAATCTGGAAGAAATCATGCCCCACTTAAAGAAGAAAGACTATTTATATCAGCCATTATTTAACAACAGAAAAAAAGCACTTATATGAAGTAGTGAAAAAAACCACATTTTTAAAAGTGTCCGAGACTCATCAGGTCCCTGTTGCAAGTGGTGTCCAGGAACTGCAGGAATTGATCCCATGACTGAGCCAAACACTGTCTGAAAAGCACACTCAGAGTAATATTTATGGACCAGATTTTTCACAGGTTTTAAAATAATTCTGTTCTTGATGGGAACTTCCAGGTGCATTAAATATCTGTAACAAACACACTTCTCAACGATGCTAATTGGCACTAATCCCCACAATCCCATCCCACATAGCACGTGGTCTGTGTGGTGTGGGAGCTGCTGTGCCACCTCACAGCCCTCCTGCTGCAGCCACAGCTGCCCCTGGCCCCCAGCAGGCTGGAGACCATCCCAAGCACAGCTCAGGCACCTGGAATTAATGTTACAACACATCCTCACATAAACTGGGTTTGCATGCAGAAATCAAGTGGAGAAGCTATGGCTTTGTTCAGATACGAAGCTGGAAGCACAGTTTTGTCTCAGCCCATCTGACTACCAGTGCTGCCTGCTCCTCTGCCTTTTCATGGACTACCTGCACTCCTTGTATCCTGCCTTCTTCTTGACTTCTGATGCCTCTGGGGCATGAACAGTGCTTTGCTCTTGCTTCACACAGCACCCAACACAGTGGTATAAATAACCAAAATGAATGAATCAGTGCCACAAACAGCCCTTGTCTGCAGGAATCTGCTGAATCAGCAATGCTTCCCAGGGGAGGTGTGTTTTGTAAGGGCTCCAAAAAATGCGGACAGGCTGAACACGAGGATGCCCTGATAGATAGTGCCACACAGATGTTTGGAGCTTTGTTAAGCAAGGACTGTTCTTGGGAAACAATATCTTCCCTCCACAGTGGATTCTCAGGGTCATGGGCACTCTGCCCCCAGCCTGCCTTCAGAGCAGGGTCTGTGCAGACCCTCAAAAGTCCACTGAGTTAGCAGGGGCAGCTGCCCTCAGACCCACCCAGCAGAGATGTGGTTCCAGCCTAGCTGGTTTTGATGTACCAGCCTGAGGCTGTACCCATTTGCAGCTGGGAAAGGCCTCAGCTGAGATGTGGGGCAAGGTTTGAATTTACTCCTCTGCTCCCCCACCAAAGAGCTCCGTGAGTCCCTACTGTCAGGGCACATGCCAGAGGTAAAGCAAGTCCACAGACAAGACTGATGTGCACTGATTCCACTAAAGGAAATGGGAATTGAGAGCCAGACTCTCCTTGGGAAATCTTCTGTGGGTCATGTCCTACCTTGGTTCCAGGTCAGTTGGAGAGAAAAAACAGTTAAAAGAAAATAGAAGGAAATAAGCAATTCCACTGAAACTGGCTCAAGTTTTCCTTAAGTATCTCCTTTCCTCCTTGTTCTTTATTTTACCTCAAGCCCACACAAACCTCTTCCCAAAGCCCAGCAGACAGTGCTGTGAAAGTTTATTCTGTGGGAATGCAGGGGCTGCCCTCCTGCAGCAGGTGCACACAGGGCCAGGAGAAGCACTGCTGTGCTCCAGCCTGCTCTGGTGATGCAGGGAGATTGAGGATTGGGCCCTGGAGTGCCCAATTCTTTCTGCCAGAAGACAATGTTTTAACACAGGTTGTCCTGGGAGACTAACAGTATTTCTAATGTATGCAACGAAAAAAAAAAAAAAAAGAGAAAAAAGCCTAGAGAGAGAACAGAGCTCAGCAACAAGCTGATTTGTCGCTCTCTGAAATGCAGGAGTTCTTTAGGACAGGATTCTTAAGCCCTAGCTTGTAAAAAGCTGTTTGTTTTGTACTGACCTTCTCCTTTTATGTAACATGATAGGCATGCTTCAGTGAGCCCTGAATGCAGCTAAACATATGTCGTCAGCTGTGCATTGCTGCCCCCTCTATTAAAATGGATTTTGGTAGCATATGTGGGAATAGGCTTGCCACAGACACTCAGGGGAAATGAAGGAATACAGGGCAATTAGCAAGAGCAATCCCCAGACCTCTCCACTAAGCCTCCATAGGAAGTACAAAGACTTATCTCATGGGCATGGAAACAATTAAGGTCAACAAGTAATCGTGGAAAAGGAAACTTTAAAAACAAGAACATGGTAAATGACCTAGTAAACACCCCTTTTGCCCCCCTCACAGACCTAGGATGCATTTCATCTGGGGTTCATATGCACAATCTAGCTGGCTTTTGCCTCCCCAGCCCCCCTCACATAATGACTTCCCTTTGCAATTTCCTGGAGGAAGTTGCTGGAGTGATCTTCTAGTGATAAAAATAAGCCATAGTGATTCTTAATTTTCAGTCAAAGAATTCTCCTAATCTCCTAATTAAGGAGCGAATGGCAGCAGTGTCCCTTAGAAAGCATCAATGGCACAAGCAGCCTTTGCAGAAGAATGCAGTTATTCTGGAGGAGAGAAGTATCTTATGGATCATTTGGCCAGATGGATAACATCCTGCATCCGATTCCTTCTCAGAGGTACATGCAGAAGGACTGTTTTTGACAAGAGAGTTTTTTCACAATTATTTTCTCTTTTTTACAGGTCATTTGCATTGGAGAGGAGAAATTGTTGCATCCTTTCTCACAACTTTAGAAGCATTAATTGAATACTGAAGTGTCAGCCGTAATTGGTAACCCAAGCTCTGTCACTCATTTTCTCACTTCCCATTAGGGTGGGTGGAACAGAGTTTCTGAGGGCTGTGATGACACCAGTGAGTTCTCCGGGGTTTTGTGTATTTGTTTTTATCAGTCTTACTTAACATATGGTATTTACACATCCTCTTCACAAACACTTGATTGCTGACCTGGAACACAGCACTGAGTGACTGCTGCCAGCTTGGAACTCCTGACTTACATATGGAACAGGCACTATCATGTCAATTTAAAACACAGCTCTCCACCCACTCAGTAAGCTGCAATTTGATGAGGGAGCCCCTCAGCACGGACTGGGAAGGGAAAATTGAGGTTTCTGGTGTGTGAAGGCCATCAGTTGCCCCCAAAATGCAGCATGTCTAGGGACACACAAAATCTATTTGAGTTCAAGTACACGTGGTAACACCAGAGCCTGTCTACATAGTACACCAAACTCAGATATTTCAGTTTCTTGTCTGTATTTATATACTGACCAGACCAACAGGGTGGTCTCTGTCTTTTTAGCTGAAGACCAAATACAATTCATGACTGAGTTGGACTCTGGGTCCCTGTGTGACAGCAAGTCATGCTTATCTGCTCCTTTCTTCCCTTCACCATTACAATTTACTTAACAGTTAATACAGCAGTTTAAGCCATGAGTAAAATTTGTAATAATTTTGCAACATGAGGCAAAAAACCCCCTCTAACCCCAGATTTGTAGGACTTGACTGCTATTAGTGCACCATCTGCATGAAAGGATATAGTTAAGAATAGGTAGGAAACTGGTTTTGTGCAAGTATCTTCTTCTCTTTGTTTGCCTGCTTACCACATCATAATCTCATCCTAAAAATGCATTCAATTCAATGTCACAAATATATCTGAAGTCCTTGTCACTTGTTTCTACTGCAGGGTACTCACAAGATGCTTTTAGAGAAAGTACTCAAGCAGTACATGACCCGAGGCTAAATCTGGCATACAGTGACTGTAACAAACTATGACATCTGTCACAGCTCTTCTTGGATAGACCTATAATGATTGCTCTGACCAGAGAAGAAGACATCTGAAGTCAGTAACTGAATAATGCTAATGATACTTCATAAACATCACAGTTCAAATATAACGATGCATTTCTCTGAAGAAAGATGCTGAGAGCTGAGAGGGGTCTGACTGGCAGATATTTACCCCCCCATCCATTTTTCTGTCCATAAACATCCTTGTGAACAGCTGCAGGCAGGGAGCTCTCATATTATGCATCCCAAACTGCAGCAGCATCCAACAGGAGGAATACATGTGTCAAAGATGTCAATAGAGATGATATGATTTCATCTATGTATTTTTGGCATCAGTCTGTATCTATTAAACAACAGCACATGGGAATCATCTGGTTGCATATGCAGTACCACTTGAACCTCAGCAGCGATAATTCTTGTTATTTTAAGGTTGTAAGTTCTCTGGGGCAAGGAATGTGCCCTCCTCCCCACCAGTATTAGTAATTAGCTGTATTTTTGTGACGTTGCAGATTAGAGCAGGGGAAATCAGGTGTGCCAGGTGTGCAGCTCCCCAGACGGGTCGGGTGATGCACCAGTGAACTAACACCCTAAACAGGCGAGACAGACAACAGAAATATCATCCCGTACTCAGAGCTGATGTGCAGAGAGGTGACACATCTTGCCCAGGGTCACAGAGAGGGCTGTGTCAGAATGCAAACCCTGACCTCCCTAGTCCCAGTCCAGTGTCTCTGTTAGAAATCATTTCTTAACCACTGTACTGAACAGACTTGTAGTATTTTATTTGTGGCTTAGCCTAATACTAATGTATCAGATGTGTCTGCAGCTGTTGAAGAAGGAAATGTTTGTAACCTAAATTATTATTTTTGAAGATGTGACTGTTAATAACAGTTCCTACTTTCCCATTAGCCGCAGCCGAACCTCAAAACTGGCCGATGACTGACAATTGTTATACAGGGCAGTATTCCCATGTCAACATATTCACAACACCTGTCATCACTTCTTGTCAGTAATCTTGATCTAGTTATGATTTAATTTATGCCTTGTGTATCATAAGCCAGCACTTAATTTTTTTCAAAGCAACCAAGTGAACTCTTTCGTTGATCAGCCTCATTTCTTTGACAGATGCTGAAATTAGACTATTTTGTGAGCAGCTCATACCATTCTGGCAAATAAGTAAAGTAGCAGCACCAGCTAACAGCTCCCAGTGCTGGGACTCTCGATATAATAGGAGCAATGATACAAAATTCCCTACAGTAAGGAAAGGAAGCCTGACAGCACACACAATTCACGCTCACATTACGCTAATGACAGAGAAATTGTGACAACACAAGATTGGATTTTGAACTGTTGCTGAGTGTGCCAAGCTTTGCTTTAATTTAAGCGGATTCCTAATGCGAACTTTGCTCATGTGCTTTGGGCAAGATTCTCACCACACATTGTGTTCCTGCAGTGACAGTCACTAATACGCACCCATGTGTGCCCTGGAACACAGGTATGGAGCCTGTCTCCTCACTGTCAGCACCACGACGAGGAAGGTGTGATCTGCTTCCCAAATGAAAAGGTCATTGAGAATTTAAAGGATGGGATAGAGTGATAAAAAAAGTCATTTTGTTGGAAGTAAATATCGGCTGCTCTTCCATCTGCAAGGCGTCGCTGCCACAAGAGATACCTCTCAAGGCCTAGAGCGCTTCCAAATTTAAAACACCTGACTGAAAAGGGTCACCTGGGGAGTAAAGGACTTTCACATAACTAAGTTTTACTTGTTGACATTAAAAAATGACAAGAACCATATCTTAGCAGTATTCTCCCACTATTACTGAGTACTGTATATAACAAAATCAGGAGCTTCTAACTAAGCAAGAAAACACACTGTCCAAGGTTTCCAACCACCAAAAACCCCCAATCAATGAAACAAGACCGAGGAAAATATACATTTTAAAGAAAACAGAGCAAAGCCAGAGATTTTAAGAGGCCACCTGAGCTGTCCATTATCATACAGGAAAATACCAACATTTGCAGTGCTAGAATCTTCCCTGAATTGTCATGAGCTTTCTGAGAGGGACCAATGACCTCCTGATATTCCTTCCAACTTCATATGTTCTGTGATTCTGAGGTCATTGAGAGTGACATCACAATGGCTCCCTCAGCTCTCACTGGCCCATTCCATCAGGTCGTATGGATCTGTGTATGCATAGTTTGTTAAAATATTCCCTAACCTGATCCACCTCTATTAAGGGAAAGCTTTCCTTTGTTAGGATTTCCCCTCTGATCCCAGGACCTGTGATTTCTGAAGGCAGATCTTACCATTTAATACTGAGCCAAAGAATTCATCGAATTGCTTGGTCTCTTTCATGTTCTTTGTCACCAGGTCCCCTTCCCATCCCTCTACAGATTCAACTCCAGAACAGCTTTGGTTTTTCTAACTCCCATCACTGCATGCTGGGATGGTGTCTTGGTAACTCCCTTGGTCACCTGTTCCAGCCCCCACCTCTTGGATGCTTCTGAAACTCATCAAAAGATTGCCACACTATGAATGCAGAAACGATCTGTATTCGCTCAGCTGAATAAACTGCACTTGGCTTGGAATACACCTCTGTGGTTGTATCTATTCACAAACTGGATTTATTTTTCAAATACCTGACCCAGTGCCAAAAGAGACAACGCATAAAAGCTGCCATTTAAGGGCTGTACCAATTACAGCTGGGATTGCCATAAAGGCGTCACAGCAACAGCTGATGAAATTCACAGTCACAGATCCCACAACAATTGCCCTCCCTGAGTTTGTAGCACCACACACTTCCAGTCAAACTGGGAGGGAACAAATATATCAACTGAGTCATCTTTCTGCCAATAATTTCCCGTAACTTGTGTCATTTGAAAAGCAGCTCCAAATTAAATTCGGGCTGGTATCTCAGCGCTGATCCTTAGGATCCATGAACTGCAGAAATCCAGCTCTGAATTTGGATGTGAACAACCCAGCTGAGCAGCCTCTCTGGAGCAGGACAAGTGCCCTGAGCTGTCACATGTAGGTGCAGAAAACCTTCTGTACAAACGCTTACAAAGTCAAGAACCATGCTCTTTCCAAATCATCATAGGCTCAACCAGTAGCACAAGGCAGCAATGCAGTTAATGAATTCTTTTCATATAACACAAATCAGTGAGCACTTCCTCTCCACAAGACCTAAGACAGGCGAAACAGTAGGCAGATACCTGGGACAGAAAATGAAAGATCAGGCGAGAGAGACCTAAAAGCCATCTTCCCTCTCAGCTGCCATTCTCCCATGGTGTTAGCACCATGTATTTTATTTCAGCACCACACTGTGCAAACTTGTATTTATTTTATAACCACAGGCAAAGATTTAGATTTCTGCAGTGACTGACCAGTAAACAGATGTATTTAAAATACAAGAATGAATTCAGAAGTAAAGACTGTTTTCTGTGTTTTAATTTATTCTATTAAGATTTATGAAAAAAAAAACCCCAAAGTGGAACTTTTCTTGCAATTTCACATTCATCAAACTCTCTTGAAAGGGGAAAAATAGTTTCAAACACTGATGGTAAGCTTTAGCACAGCTAAAAGTGTGCATAAATATTTGTAATCAGAACTTCTCCATGCTGAACATAAACCAATAAAGCCGATGATTACATACATAAGCACACACATACATATATTGTGACCACATTTCTCCCTTTTGCTAAACTACTTCCTTGTAGGGTGAAAGGTCAGACTAATCAGATAGAAATTAACTGCAGCTGGGGAAAAAAAAAACTTTAGAAAGAAAATGCTTAAAATAATTGCAATGCTTTTTTTTTAACCACATTATTGCTCCTCTCAGAGCCGAGCAGTTGGCATGTGTGCAAACGCATCAGAGCGAGCTGCTAACGAAAGGGAGAATTAGAGAGGGAGCATTGCCTCAATTAATCCAAATCCATATCTGTACATGTGTGGAGACAGCAAATAACCTGAGGTTGCTTGGTAAATCAGCATGGATGGGCAGCCACGTTATCCCTTCACACACCTTGGACAGAAAGCAACAGGCTGCTTTTTGTGCCCAAATAAATGAGAAGCTTTAAGTAAAACAATTTCCAGCACCACCCACTCGAACAACAATATTGTCATGGTTTCGTTTCACTGCTCTGAATGGCGATGCAAGTTTTTGCCTGTTTGGAAATGTAATGTCGAAGCAACTTCTTGTTTTAATTTAAGCAAGCAGAAGCTGCCAACCATTTTTGCTTTCCAGCCAAGAAGAATTTATCTTACACGTTTATTAAGTCATCATCTAGTTAATTACAATCATTTTGTAAATACTGCAGCAGAATGAAGAGAGCCATCCAGCACTGTTAACCTAAAACTGACAGGACACACAAATGGGCCAGGCCTCAAAGCAGTGCAGAGTCACTGTCACTCCCGTGGTATCAGTGAAAATACCTGAATTTACAGCCCATTTACATTTTCTCTGCCAGAGACTCTGTTATAAACATTAGGTGTGGTTTCTCCAGCCAGGATTGTCTCATCAAAACTCCTATCCATCTTCCTGGTATTTACTCTTAAAGTAGCTGCTCTTGCTGGTGTTTTTCTGCCCATGGTTGTTTGGGTAGAGAAGGGGAAATAAATTACAGGGTAAATAAAGCACAAGGGATGGGATGGAACTTCATTCATGGAGCACAAGTGTAAAAAGAAAGGCTTGACAGACTAACACTTTTATCATGCTCAGGTGAAACCCTCCCTGCCCAAAGCTTTTAATCTTAAAATAGTTCATTTGGTTGGGTTTGTTTTTTTTTTCTTTTTAAGCAGGCTGATGAGGAAAAGCTAAGGCATTTTTCTTTGGAGGATGAGATCCGATTTTATTGACCAGATAATAACCTACTTCTCACTCTTGGCAATGCAATCCTTCTAATTTGAGGAGTTAAAGAGTTATTCCCTCCTTGCTGTAATAGAAGAGGAGAAAGAGACCAAATTCCGCTCTTAAATGTAACTGTAAAGAAAGTTTCTCCAAACTTTCAGTGAAGCAAAAACCCTGCAAGAGTAGATTTTGGCGCTCCATCAGTTTTCTGAAGGCTACTTTACATATAAAAAGTAACACTGGATTAACAAAAATTATGCGGTTTTAAAATAGATAATTAAAGCAATACAGCTTTATGTGAAAATACCCTTGAAATAAACTTAACCGAGTTTATAGGAGTTTAGCTGCATTGGTTAATTTACAACGCAGCTGTAAATTGCAGTGAAAATGGTTGGTAGCAGCAGTCTACAACATACTTACTTATATCAGCACAATGGTTTACACGAGCTTAGTTTAAACAGAGTCTTAAACCACATCAATATCCATGCTGAGTCAAGCTCTTGCATCCTCCTCTTCTTGTTTTATTAGTTTTTCTAGCCCAATTGTAAAAACATAAAATATAACTCAATAAAGAAAGGTATATCATAACAGAAATCAAAGTCAGGACGCTTGGACAATGGCTGAAATTAATGCAGTTTTTTCCTTATCTGCTCTGACATTCAAATACAAATCTCTGTATCCCTGTATGAACTGAACGAGAAATTACAGCTTCAGTTTGCTCTGCTTCTTTCAGATAAAACTCAGTGAATCAAAGGGGTTTGGGTTTGAGCAAGGGTCAGTCAGGGATGTGAGTTTTATTTTCAGGTCAGCAGGTTATTATCTAGTCAATAAAATTGTAGGTAGCTACAAAGTGGTATAGAAATGCCTAATTCCAGTGTATATTATTTCCTCTGCCCATGACAAAAGTCGCCTCACAGGAGTTTATTGTGCAAAAGTGAGTCCCCTCACTTGGACAGAGGCGCTGGAGCCGTCCTGCCCCAGCTCCTGCCCCACTGACTCCAGGGGCAGAGCAGCTGCATATCAACACAACACTTAAGCAGGTGCTTAACTTTAATTACCTGCTTACAATCTGCAGGCCTGAGAGGTTTATGAGCCCTTTATAACGGCTTCTGTTGTAAATCCCAATCTTTGACTTTTTCAAAATAAGAGAAAAGGGAAGGGCAGAGACAAGCCTTGCTCTAAGATAGGAATCAGCAGCTTGTCATGGATGGGGAGCAGCTGCCCTGAGATTCAAAAGAGCCAAAGGATCGGTTTGGAGCTGTTGCTTGCCACAGTCAAAGCAGCTTTTGGCTGAGGTGAAGCTCATCCATCACCTGCAGCACTGCACAGCTCACCTGATCCCTGCACATGTGGCAGCTCAGCTGAGAGGACTCAGTCATTTTGTCCTTTATCACCTTGCCCTACTCTTTCAAGATGAATATATGGATGTAAGGTACCAGAAAGATCAGAATTCACAGACATGATACATTATTTTAAACCTTCCCCCCCACCCCTCTTTATTCAAGAAAGAGTACAGATGACTAAGCTGCTGTTTACACCGATGTCAGAATGCTGCTGATAGTAAATTATAAATTAGGTTGCAAAGACATTTCAACAGCTAGCAAAACTACTCACAGTTCATCTGAAATTACATTTTCAGGATTCAGAACAAGTTACCTCATCATCATAAATGACCCAATTGTCCAAAACACAATCAGGACATGTCTTAGAAAGAGACAAAGACGACATTATTTTCCTTAGTCTCTATTAATAGAGATTCCCCCAAACAGAAGAATCATTTGAGTGGAGATATATTTGGAGGCAAATAATGAATAAGTCCTTCTAGTTATTCATAAGACTATACACTGTTGAGAATGTAACAGTTATTTAGGTTCCTTTTTTTTTTTCAGTTGCACACTCTTGAGTGGTTGCACATGCAATTAACTGTTTTCTTTCAGAAAATAAACTGGTTTGTAGAAAGCATTTTTTAATGTGCCAAATCATCAGAGAAATGTCTAGATGTCTCTTATATGAGCAGGATCCCCTGTGAAATAAAGAAGAACTTTTATCCTCTAGCATCATCGAGTAATCTGATTACTTAGCTGGGTCTGATCTTCACCTCATCTGGAAGTAGCCTTCCTGTAGAAGGAATTTCTTCAGACAGACCCAAGTAACATAGAGCCAATATCATGTCTGCAGCCCTGAGACAGAAAGCAATTTAAAGCTACTCACACACTCAAGCAAGAAAGTTGGAGAGTGTTATTATTGCTGCTGGCAGTGGCTACCTGGCTGTTGGGTACACAGAGGGGCAGAATGGGCAGGCAAAACTAGAGACAAAAGTGCTTTGAAAATACACATCAGGTCAACTAGAAGGGCCATGAGGAGACTGTACTGGAGAAGGAAAAAATATTTTGTAGCAGAGAGGACACTGAACACCTCTAGATTTGCTCCAGTTGTCCAACAGGGATTAAGAAATTTTTCATTTTTTACTTCTCAGAAAGCAAAGGGATTTAAAATACATGTGTTCTCTGTTTGCTCATACTCAGAAGATGCTGTACTGGCAAGAGATGGAGAAGTAATATCATCACGAAAGAGGAGTCAGAGCTTCCTCTGGTGCCCAGTGGTTATTAACAGTTATTAAGTTGGGCAGCTTTTAAGTGTGCTGAGGACAGGCCAGAATAAGTGGAAGCAATGCAGTCTCGTGGCTTAGAGCTGCATGTGGCCAAATTTTCTGTTTTTCCAAAAGGCAAATGAACCCACTAGGAGCGCCCTGATGCCATGTGATGAGCACTTCAAACATCCAGTTTAACTTGTTTATGGCTGGCGTGGATATTCCCAAGCTGCCCAGCTGTGCTGCAGCTCCCAGCCTGCTCCCTCCGGAGCAACTCTCGGCAGCCAGCGATCCTTGGGGGTCAGCAGCACAGCCCAGAGGTTTTTGGGTTCCAAGTGCAGATGCAAGTTTTCCTGACCCATAATGAAATGTCTGTGCAAGCATTTAAAAGCCCAAGATGTCACCAAGGCCACTATGTCCTGACTTTCAAGCCCTTCTGGAGCGTGGCTGTGACAGCCCAGCCCAACCCAGTTTGCTCAGCACAGACTCTTGTTTCTCTCAAAACAGAGAAAAGAGAGTTGCCAAAGTTTCTGGGAGGACCAGTCAAGACCCATCTTAGTAGCTCGCAGCTAATGGATACTGTAAAGTACCTGTGCCAAACATGCTTCACCTTTACTATCTTCCCTTTTTACACAGCATTTTATTTTTTATAATGATGTTCCCATTATCTCAGCCCTATCTTCCCATCCCATAGCTATAGGCCATTAGCGTTGTTTAAAAAAAAAATTAATTAGAATTGAAAAGGTAGAATAATAAAGGAGAAAACTGTTTTCTTTGGCAGCCATGCTTACCTTATTTATATTGGCATTTCAAACTCTATTGCAATATAAGATGCACCCTCAGCTAGCATAATATATCCTGCCCTCCCCAGCAGTAGCTCTGTGGTACAGCTTGTCTGTCGTGACCTATAATCCTGCCATTTGCTGATTCTTCTGGGTCAGAGGGACATGCACTGTCCTGGCTTTCCATTATCCCAGAAGAAACCCCACCAAAACCAAAAACAACCAGGAAAAAAAAAAAAAAGCCCAAAACGCGGCAGCAGAACACAAGGACAACTTTGTGGATCAAAGTGCTCTCAAATACAAGAGCTGCAGGGAAGGGATGTATGAATTTCGTATTGATATGTAATTTCTGGGCAGCTCCACGGGGAGTAGGAGTTGGGTTTGCAAAGTAACTGCTGCCAGTCTCCAGTTTTGTTGTTTAGCCCCCTAAAAACTCACAGTCTGTCGAGTGGAAGTGCATCCACTACCTCTCCAATTTGAAGTGCTCTGGACTTCTCTTCGGAAAGAGAATGTTTCATTCCAAAGCATTTACTACAAAGTATGGAGAGTAACCCCACTTTTCTTCTAGCAACTCCACAAGATTTCTCCAATCTTATTCTTAAATTTATCTTTCCCAAGATTAAAAAATACATAAAAAACCAGTCCTAGAGGTAAGAACAGAGAAAAATATTGTGAGAGAGGGAGTTTTATTAAGCTGTTTCAAAACTCAACTAGTATTTCCAGAAAATTATCTACAAAATCCATGGCACCACCTAGTTACCTGGGTCATCTTTGTAGAAAGGAAAAATCCCAATAACCATGAAATCATGAGATACAGAGGAGGAATTAGTCCTTGGAAAGAGTGCTGAGGCTGAAACTGCTGCTAACAATACAACACGGACATGTGCTTGGTCACGTTTTGCCTGTATGTGGATATGTTTATACCATTCCCACCTACAAACCCTGCCATCAAACAATGAATTAAATTAAAACCAGACATTAATGCCTGATGTGCTCAATTCGTATTGTGATTAAAAGTATCCATATACACAGACTGGCTTTTCAATTTGCTCATCAACTACTTGATAAACCACAGTACTGAAAATCAGACAAATGAGATGGTTTACAAATAATTCCATTGCCTATTAAGGCTCGATTAGCATTCCTACAGATGTAGTTAAAAAAAAAAATAAAATCCATTTTTAAAAGCAAATAGGTCAAACAAATTACATATGGACTCTGACACTGTTAAAGAAGGACAAGTACATGCCAAGATTAATAAGTAATTACCCGCTTCAATTCTGACCACTAGATTTCTGTTAGTAATTTAAATTAAATCTGTAAAATGCGGAGGGGTTAAAATTATGATGTGTGCTGGTATCCCAGTGCCAGATACTGGATGTATCTCAAGGCACGCTTTCCTAGGCACACAAAATTGCATGAGTTGCACGCCGTGAACTGCAGATGTGTTTTGCAACTTGAATCTCAGGAATGAAATTTTTAAGACGGCTGCCACTGTTCTACACCTGAGACTTCACACAGCTATCACTGGGAGCAGTTTTTACCCACAATAATGAAGTAGAAAACAGTGATTCAACTTCTCAACATCAAGAGAAGACACTGAGCCTGGGTTTTTCCAAGTAGTGGCCCAAGCAAGCAGCCCAGTGAGCTAATCCATGGGATGGGTAGAGCTGGCAGTTTTATGGTATTTTATCAGATAACAGTCTCAGCACTCACCTCTCAGATTATGACCTCTGGTTAGCAATCCCAGCTGGTTTAACACTGCTTTATTTCAGGGTGTAGGTGATCCCTTGGGCTCAGAGAAAGAAGGATATGGCCTTGGCTAGTCCAGTCTCCCTCAGAGTCCAAGTTTTTGATAACTCCTGACTCACTTCCTCACTGACCCCACGTGCTATGTTGGGATTTTGTGCAATGAAATCGAGGCTCATCAAGGTAAATGTGCTAAAATTTAGCCACTGTGGCTTGATTTTTTGCAGATTAAGCCTCCATGGCTTCCCACTGTCCATGATACATTTATCCTAAGCTGTGTTAACCTCATGAAATAAGGTTCATATCAGAGACCCTGGGATTTTAAATGCCCAGTGTTGACACTTTGACATAGATCTGTCAACTCTGGACACCCCATGTTCTGCTGCCTTCCTCTAAGGTACCTGTGACAGACACAGAAGCAGCAGAGCTCTCATCTGTGAGCTTTAGCTCCCAGTGCAGAGCCCACGTCAATCTTGAAAAAGACAGAATGAAGGGGGGAAAAGACGTGCAAAATCCCCCTAGTACAGATAATTTTCCATTTTCTCTCTCCCACCTAAAGTCTGGCAAAAGGAGTACCTTCAAGCCTTCGAATCACAGATGCAGTTACTTTCTAAAAGCACAATTAGCTTTTCCCGAAGGAGTTCTGGGCACTGCGGCTGCAGAGTCAGAACCTCCTCCGGGGCAGGGGAGAAGCCCCACAGTGGCAACACTTTCCGAGTGGAAAGTGTGTTTAAAAGTAGGGCTTCAGAAGTAAATAAAACTCTTTTGACAATAATGAAAGTAATAATGAACTTTCTTTCCGTGTCAGTTTTGCTCTGTTAGCTGCTCGATAATGCGATGCTCTATAAATGGCTTGAAAGAAGATTCCTTGTCAGTCTGCGGTGCCTGGGGGTAATGTGAGCGCTCAGCCCTCACAAGTAATTAAAGATAATCAGCGAAAAATGTGAGGGTCTGTTGTACTCCGCATTCCAAACCCCACCTACAACAGGAACAGCGCTCAAAACGATTATTTAAATTTAACCTTTTTCCAGAGGATCGGTGGGGGACAGGACTTCCATTTGTTTGTTTGCTGATGCTCAGTTCCCGGAAAACAAGGAACAATCAAAAACCAGTTTCAGAAGGATCGATACAGACCAAAACATGCTTGAAACTCTGAACTGGCTTTTGTGTTTTCCTGCCTCTGACAGATTTCTATCAGTAATGTTTACCTTCAGATATATTAAATGACAGAGCCAACCTGCTTCATCTCCTGAAGTGGGATTAATTTACCACAGAATATTTATAGGAACAAATAACAGCTCTAACAAATAAAAGAATAATAATTCTAATAACAGTATATATACCAGGGAAGGTTTCCCAGGTACTTAATGGACAACAACTCCCTCTGAAACTTTATTTATCATGAGGAGCAGTGAGAGTTACAGGCTGGCAAATAACCTTGAAAAAAATCAAGCCACTTATTCAGGTGCAGACTCAGCAAGGGAACTGCTGAGTGTTGAGCAACTTGAGAAATCTGGTTGAGACTGTCTTTCATTTCCAGTGCTCTTTGAACTCACTGGCACAAGTCCTGCTCGCTGTACTCAGGGAAACTTGGAGCTGCCAGCTCTGGCCACACGAAGGACTGCCTCAGATAGAGGTGTGTGATGCCTTGTGTTGTGCTGGCTGAAAGGGTGACAGCAATAAATGTGAGGCACCAGAGCAGGGGCTGAATTCAGATGGGCTTGGTGTGATGACTACCTGTTTTATGGATGCACTGGACCATGGAGCCACAGAAAGCAAAGCCAGACCAAGGCAGCCTGAGCGACACAGCCGGATCCCATCAGTGGGAGGCTGCAGCCAGGCACACTGGCAAAGGAAGGGGCCTGTGCTCACCAGTCCCTTACACTGGGCATTCTCTGTTCCCCTGGCACTTACTAGGTAGTCAGAAAACCCTATTTGACCTGCTCAGGGGTCTGTTTCCCAAGGACAAAACCCCCATTGACTCTGTGGGGCAGGAGACGCCAAAGGAAGATAAAAGTGTTGTGTGAAGAGGAAGTGAAATCCGGGGGATTTGGTGATTCCTGAGCGCTGAGAACGTGCAAGTGGAGAGCGAGAAATGCTGAGTCTCCTGCCACCTCCCTGGCCAGAAAGCTCAGCACTGCTGGCTGTGTTTGCATCTGGAATATGTGCTTGTGAAACCAAACAATGTCAGACTCTTGGCACTGCTAAGAAAAGCACATAGTTACTGTCTTTTGGGGCAGTGACCAAGCCCTGGGCTGGTCTGGATGGTTGCTGCCAGCTTTATCAGATTTAGCTAAAAAAGCAAAAGAAAGGAACCATACAATTATGGCAAATAATCCATAACACATTGAAAGACACTTCATCAGGGCTTTCCAGACTTCTTCAATTTGTGAACCTCAAACAACTTTCTAAACTGTTAGAAAGACCTAGACATAGACCTAGGTATAGAGAATTTACAGTTCCTGACAATAGCTTTTGCTTTTAGTAGGTGCTTTTTTTGTGGATTCCTTTGAAGTAGCCAAGAAAACCACATCACTACATCCATGATTCCAGAGGCAACAGAAGATCATCAACTTCCAATCTATTTTGTCTAGTAATTGTACATGTTTGTTTCTCCCACACTCCGTTGATGTGAAGTTTAACACTCAAATATTACCAGTTAAATACAAAACAAAACAAAACTGTTGATGCATTATTTCACAATAAGTAATATAAAACCATGAATAATGGGTTCCAAATGATGTAAACATGTGTTTAGAGTACTGCTTAGAGCACTGATGCTGACCTAGATTTGACCTTCCCAAGTATCCACAATCTATTCCTTCTTTAAAAATACAAAATGTTGCCTAAAGGAAAGATTGTGTTGTCTTCACAAATGATGAGTGAGGATTCCTTGTGGCCGCAAACAACAAAAATACTGTACAGGTCGTAATTAAAATGACCTTATAAAATATCCCATGGAAAAATATTTTCCAAGAGACTGGATTCCAGTGAATTTTGTGTAGACCACACACTTTAATCCTGGTCCTACTGAAGTCATTGAGAGTTTTTCCATTGACTTCTATGTGTCCATGGTTTGGCCTTCATTAGCCATGCATGGAGCATATCATAAAAACAAACATCAAAAATAATGGTCTGGTCTAAAGTTCCCTAAAAAGCATGCCCACAGGGAGTGGCTGGGGAAAAATGCATAAAACATTTCTAGAGTGAGTGAGTTTGTAAAGAATATTATCCTGCTTAAAAAAAAAAAGTCTGAGAAATTTAATTTAAGCCATATGGATGCACAAAGCATATAATTAATAAGGAAATGATGCTGACTTAATATAGACATCTGAAATCAGCCACAACGAAATCTCGTTATGTCAGGATTGTGGCAGCCTGGATTCAGACAAGGAACATAGAGCATTACACAATCGATATAATGTCATTAACAGCACATTCCTACCAAATTTTATGCAGAGACAATGTCACATCTTTTTGGCCTGAAAAATTAGTATGTCTACGCAAGACGCAATTATTTTAATTCAGATTTTAATGATCTGTACAAAGACAACAATGGGCTGTCTGTTATCATCCGAACCGGGGTTCCACCAGGACCTCGAGAGCCGCCACCACAGCGCTGTGCACAGGGAAGGTGTGCACAGACACGCAAAATTGATGGAAAATTAAACAGACACTTAAAATCCAGGCTGTTTGCTTCCTTAAAAGTGGGATATCTGCGCGCATTGTCCGTCGGGAGCGGGGCTCGGAGCATGCACGGCGCAATTAAACAGCCCGGCCCTGAGAGTCCCGCGAATAGATGTTGCATCTGTCTAACTCGGCGTCAGCACAGAGAGCGACTCAAGTCCTGCCAAATCGAGTGTGACCTTCAATCTGCCACTCTCGTGGTGAAAGGCAGGGAAGTAAATTACTTGGCCTCCTCTTTCTATTGAGGGTGAATACAAGCGGGTCGGCGGGACCTGCCGCCGTCCATCCCCAGTGGCACCCCACAGTTTACACAACCCGGGCTGAATGCCATAAAAGAGGGGCTCCATTCACCGGGGCCCCCGCATGCAAAAGAGACGCCCATTAGATCATAGTAATTATTCCATTTACATCACACAGTGCCACAGTGGGACGTGAAGGATTCATCAAACACTTCTCTTCACCAGGGCCTGGGCTGCTAATGAGGCCCACTGGCGGCATTGTGCCTCCCATTTACTCATGGCCGTGCCTGCCTGCCAACAACAGCTCAGCCCTCCAGACAGGCTGCCCCTTTCAGAGCCATTTATTCCGCGCCCAACCTCTGACCTCAAGGGTTATGACATCAGCAGCCCTGATTTGTGATCATTTTTATTGGCGGACATTCAACTCTTGTTTCCTGTGTTTAACTCTGCCTCCCTTTTTTTAGCTAAACTTATTGGTTCTAATAGGCATCTGCCAAAAGACTATAAAGTAAGCCAGAGCTTGCACAAAGAGGCTTCTGATCTTGCTATAAAAAGCCCCACAGCTACTATTTATGCCAATAATAACGAGTAATTCATTATCTAGGTGCACAAAATCTGTTAACCACTAAAATGTTGAACAATTTGGAGCAGATGTCCAGCAATTTTATGAGTTTTAATTAAAATGTTCTATGTATTTTCATCAATACACCTGGGTTTTTAAATTTACAAAGATGCTACATTGGGGCACGACAGTACTTTGTAAATTGCAGGTTTTTTCAGAGGGGGATTATGAGGGGATGATTTGGGCTAATCAGATGCTGATTTGTGGCGAATTTTTTCCCCATTAAGGTGTTGGTGCAAAATCAAAGAGGCATTAGAGCTGAGATTTAAAAAGACAGCGCTTTCTTGGGACAAAGCAGCGATATTTCAGGAGTCAGTGAACTTCAGTTTGTCTACTTGAAACAGAGAAAGGGAATTTGCATTTTGAAGCAGAGTCATTAATTTTAAAGCTAGTGTTCTAAATGGAAATTAAATATCTTTAGAGAACAGGTTCTCAAAACACATGTTTTTCATAATGCAGTTTGTTTAAGCACAGCGATTTCCATATAGCAGAAACAGGTATAATAACAGACAGCATTTACTTTATCAAGAATGCAAATAATAATTTTCCAAAAATTTGACATTACAAATCACTATGCAAGCACAAGTTTGCATGATTTATGTTTTTAAATATTTGTTAAAAAAAATTTAAATACTTAAGAAGCTGATAGTGAGTAAAATAGAAAATATTTTATCTGTGCTCTTTCATTTGGATAATGGGAAGGTTTTGGCCTGAAGTTAAAAGCTAACTAGTTTTTAAAAAGGATGGTTTTCCCTCAATTATAATCATAAGCAAATTAACAAAAAAGAGGATCCTGTTCAGCTAATTTCAAACTTACCGTCACAGATGATGATTGCAGGAAGTGGTTAAGTAATAGGAGATTTTTTATTGTAACAGTGAGGACTCAGTAAAACCAGCCCTACACAGATAATCTTTGTAATGCAGCCTTTCAGGGCTGATACGGGTATATAATGGATAGGATTGGGAGCTGTCACCAGCCTCTAATGTATCTCTAATGGAATCTGAGGATTTACATTTGTTTCCCAGATAAGATTCTCATCCAGTTTCTCTTTGTAGTCAAGTAAATAATTTTACTCATTACTTGCTAATCTTAATTTCATCATCTTTGCCAGTATTGCCTTTATTTACATACCTTATTTTTTGACAAAAGCTGAGCTGCTATACTTTGTGTAGTAATACTGTATGATTGCACTCTAAGTTGTATGCAATTCACACAGTTTTGTACACAAAACATGGAAATGCATGAGCACTCCTAAATGACCACACATGCAAGCAACAACCTGTTTTACATGCAGATGGCCAGAAGTTTCCCTCTTTAAAAAGCAGGACACACCCCCCCTCCCTAACTCTTCTGGCAAAAAAAAAAAAAAAAAGAAAAAGGAAAAAAAGAGTGGAGAGGAAAAAGAAAGAGGAAAAAGAAAACAAAGAGGACACACTGGATTGGATGCACAGGAGAGCTCCTGGGGCACCAGCACTCTGTGCTGATTTGTACAAATCTGTGGATCTGGATCTGTTTAGATCTCAGATTATGGAAGATTAAAAGACATTAAAAACTCCACATTGCAGGTCAGCTGGACCCTCTCCTCAGAACAGCTTCCTTAATAAATACCTTCATACAGGGCACTGTGTTTGTGAGTGGTGGCCCCTAAGGGAGTGAGGGAAGCAGGTCCATGGAGTAAGTGGTCTTTGGAAGTCAGCTAGAGAAAACAATCTGCCTGGCTGGCTTAGTTAGTCATGGTGTGCACTTCTGCTTAGGGCTTCCTCTCAAGCTGAAAAGGCTGTGATCACTTACCTCTATAATATTGTTGAGATTAATTTGGGGTGGGGGATAAAAGAAATGACCCTCCACCACATCCTTTAGCAAGAGATTCCACTCTAATATATTTCACAGCCAGAACATTTTCCCTAGGTATTAAACCACACTTTTGGTTTTGAACATAGAGTATTTTTATCTAGACCAAGAAGTCACTTCCCACAGCCACTTTTTTTGTCCTTTCCATAGGATAAAAGTCTTGTTAATACAGCAAGTGATATCCAATTGATTATATATTTAAAGCAACAATGCTATAAATCTTTCATCTTCCTTCCTAGGCAAGCAGAAAAGCCCTCTATGTATCTGTGTGCAGGTGTATAGATGCCATCTCCAATCCCCACACTAACAACAGCATATTCCCTCACAGTATGTTGGGAGACACCAACACATTGCTTTGAGTAGACAGAAAAATGCCGACACAGTTTGAGTGCTCTTAGCTCTAAGCACACTAAAACCCAGAATTATACAGAAGTAACCTCCCTCACCCACCATGAGATTCTACAGGGACATGGAACAGCTGAGTCTGGAAGGAATCTCTGGATTTCATCTGATCCAACTTCCTGTTCAAAGCAGGACCAACCTATGTGTCTTGCTGCTCAGGGCCTTTTCCAGTGGATCTCTGAGTGTCTCCCACCTCCTCTCTGGTCCTTAGCTTAACCCCTCTCCACTGGAGAATTTTTTCCTTTATCCTAGCTGGAGCTTCCCCTGCTGCTTCATGCCCCCCACTACATCCCTTCCTTTCTCTCCCACTTCTAGGAAGGTATTTCTCCAGCTTCTCTCTAACCACCCACCAGGAACCTGAAGATGACAACTGTGCCCTTCTCCCTGCTTTTAACCTTCTCTTGCTGAGGCTGAGCAGACCCAGTTTTCCTGGGGCCTCCCTGAACATCCTGTGCCCGACCACCCTGGGGCCATCACCTTGCCTTGCTCTGGTTTGCCAATGTCTTCCTTGCACTGGGGATCCCTGAGCTGGACACAGCACAGCAGATGTGACCTCACCACTGCTGAAGAGAGGAGAAAAATCACTTTCCTGTGCCTGCTGTATTCATCACTCCTATCACCCAGTTTTTCACTATTACTGTCCCATTATGTGTAACCCTTCCATCAGGTGACGAGTCAGTCACTGGCACAGCTCTCCTGAGAACAAGGGATAGGAGTTGGCAGCATAGTTTACCTTGCAGAACCTGATGTTGGAGTATACTTGGGAATGTATCCAGGCTGTCTTTTTTAGATCCCTCCAAGAGATCATAAAATGTTGGCTACAGAAACAGCTTTTACCTAGCTTAGTCTACAGTAAAAAACAGAGGCTCAAAGATCGCTAGACCTGCAGACAGAACAGCTGGGAGCAGGAATCACTAAGGCACAAACACAGGACCTCACTTCACCCAGTTTCAAACTAAATCTATACTTCAAAGCTTAACATTGAGCACAGCACATGGTCACAGTCTGCAAATAAGTTGTGCACTGCTCTGCTGAAGGATGTTAATGCTCATCACCATTTAGAGCACTCAGACTAGGGAAATCTTAATTAAAAACATCTGACAGGCCATGATTATGTTCATACATAATCGCCAGGATGCCTATACCTGTTATGCCAGATCTTCATACTGTAAATAATTAGCTATAGGAAACCTCAAGAGGTTTCTTCAGAACACATACTTCACCATATTTTTACAGGATTTGCAATTTTAAAATCAGAAATTGAAGTCTATTTTAAATAGGAAACACTAATAACAGGCCTGCTTGTTTTTTCCCTGTATTAAGAGCAGGATTAATTTTCAAGCACTGCTGCACATTTTCCAGAGCAGTCACTAATCTGCTAATCTGTCTTTTGTAGAAGTGTTTAAATCGTTATGATCGGCTTCCTCATGCAACTATTGGGTTGAGTATTGCAGTGGAATAATTAGGAAAACATGAGGCAGAATTCCAAGAGAAAACAATGCAACTGGGGAGAAAAGAAACTGGTTTTGTAGTTAGAGTATAGCCTGAGGACTCAAGGCCTTTGGGCTCTCTGTTGGGACCTGGACCCAGGGTGAACATGGTCAGGTCTGCTCAGCTCTGTTACCTCGGTGTTTGCCTCCAGCAGTGTGCCCTCTTCCCTCTGGCTGCCCCTGACACCTTTTAGCTTCTCACTGTCTGTATTTGAAGTGATTAGTATGAGATTGTCAGTCCTGAACTACAAATCCCAGCTAATGGCTCAATCCTAAGGAATTTGCCCAACAGAAGGTGCGATTCTCCTGCAAGTTCATGGCAAAACTGCTGCCTGCAGATGGGAACCTGGTGACACTGAGCCTGTTCCTGGGCTGCAAGGTCCTGGATGCCCAGTCACTTACTCATAGAAGCACTGAGTAAAAGCCAGGATGCCGCAGTCAAAGGGTGAAGCTTGCTCTGGTTACGAGGTGTGTCACACCCTGGGCTCACAAAACTGCTGCAGAAGAAGATCCCTGAAAAGTCCCATCTGCAGAAGCATTGGGAGTTTTAAAGCCAGCACCAAAAAACCCCCCCATCATATCCAAAGATTCCTCACACAAACCCAGTGGGTGCCCACGAGTGCATGACTCATGCTCACTGCCTGCACAACTGCATGGCACAGCTGACTCCACTCAGTTTGGTTTATTTTATTTTATTGGGCTTGTTAACCTAATAAAAAGTAAAATAGTTTGCACTCGTAACTCTCCCTTCCCAGCCTGGTCTTTTTGAAATAGGTACTTTCTCTCCACTGAAGAATAATACCTGCAACTAGACTTGAGTTTTCATTTCTGTTTACTAGAACAAAGATTTGCTGGTTACAAAACTGAAAACAAAATTTCACAATATCTCAGTGGGGTGAAAAAGCAAATATTGATATTTATCCTAATGAATCAAGCTTTTGTTTTGTTATTTCTAGAGAGTGGAAAATTTGCAATACCCCATCTTTGTGAGGAACACCATGAAATAAATGCTGTTTCCCCATGTTAAAACAACAAATTTCTGTAGCATCTCCCTGTGATTAAGTTCACACTGTCTCCAGCTAGGTATTTATGTCAGAGTTAGAGATTTCTCTCACTGAAACATTCTCAGTATAAAAAGTAGCTTTTCAAGCGAGACTTCTATTTTCCCACGAAAATCACAAAAGCTGCATTTTTATTTACAGTTGTGCGAAAACCTCAAACATTGAAGTTTTGAAAACCAAAAGCGTGGCATGTGATTTGTTCTCCTCCATCCCTCTGCTGAAACACTCTTAGAGAAAGAATTTTGCCTTGGAGTTACAAAACATGCAAACACAAATTTTTTACTCTGTTCCATTAGGGAAAAAATATTCAAAGAAAGCATTATTTTTTTCTTTCTTTGACGTATTCAAACAGCTCTGTGGCAGGCAAATGTAATCTCAGAAATGATATATGCAAAATGTGCACCTCTATCATACAGCAGCACTTGGGTGATGCTGTAAGTTTTGGAAGTTGTAGAGTGAAAGAAAACCAGTTATTTCCTGGAATCAACATTTTACAAAGGGTACTATCCCAGTTTTGTAACTCTCCACAAGCTGTGCTAGCAAGAATTAATGAAATACCTGGGCAGAGTAGTCAGAAGGGGAATTAATTCCCAACACATACCAGCAGTGACTATGGCCACACCCCATCTTGACAATGACCAACCCTCAAAAGCCAACCACAGAAAATTTGTCAGTCACATTCCTCAACACGCAACAAAACAAAGGCAAGAATCGACAGAGAAAAAAAGTGTCTTAGGATTCAGTCAATAAGTTGCATGTGTTCAGAGGGGAAAGCTACAATGGAGCAGTTGAACTCCATAGAAATATGTGTGGATGGAATAACAGTTATTCCTCCTGGCAAGGTTTGATCTAGTCCATGGATGGAAAGTGATTTTGTCGAAAGGAAAAGGCAGGCAGGTTGGTGTTTGAGGTGCCATAAACTGTCCTTGCCTGAAATGGTGGTCTCCTCCTCTTCTAACATAGTCACAGATTTTGTTAGCCAGCTTTTAAAATCTCTCTATTGTAGATCACTTCCCCCAAAACATGTTCAAGCTGAAATACATTTAGGATGAAATGCTGAAAAAAATAACACTTGATCAATACAGTCCATTACAGGTTAGTGTCACCCAATGCACTATTGTTTTCTTTTGTGAAAGTGCCATTTTGACTGAAGAATAATAATCACTTTACACTGATCCTCCTGAAGGTGAAACTACAATTCAGGTATGTTTTTTGGGGGAAATCACTGTCCTGTACTGAAGGATGGCAAAATGCCATCAGAGAAGTGACTGTGCATGAGCCTTGGAGGACAATATTTATTGTTTTAGTAGGAGGGAGAACTTCTTAAACAGAGGGGAAAGATAAGGTCTGAGACAGGATTTGAAGGCCATAAAACACAAAGGAAAAGGTTAACCCTGGCATTATCTGCCATACAGGAGCTTGTCCACTAAATGCCTTCGTGACCATTCATTCTCACTGTCAGGGATGGAAAGGGGTGACCTGTACAGTCTCTGCCAGACTATCCTGATGGACAAGGCTGGGTGAGAGGCTCAGAACAATCACTTCCAGACCCCCTACACGAGTTTTTCTGCTCCTGGAGTGAGTTTCATATGGCAAAATCACCTCTCATTAAAGGAGGTAACAGTAAAGAATAGCAGAGCTTTCAGGCACCTGAACTGGGCTCTGTAGTATTTAATATCTAACAATACTTCCAATTTGGGGATCACAGAGTTTGGAAGTGCATTTGAAAAAACATCTCCAGGTGCCAAAAGCAAAGGTTTTCCCCACAAGAACCATCTTTAAATATTCAACATATTTTTAAACTCAAAACAACATTTCACAAGAATGTACCTTTGGTTTATCATTTTAAAAAAGTAATTCCATAAATCTAAACAACTGCCTCATCAAGACCTATCATCATCTGTCAAAAAGATACTTATAAATATGTATATGATCATTCTTTCTCTTTTCTTGTTACATGAAGAAAGTATCAATGCTACAACTAATTGAGCTAATTTGCATCAAAGACTATACATAATTAATTTGTTTGTTAAAAGCTTTCAGCATTTCTTACAGGAAGTGCAAGAGATCGTTGCTGAAGTTTGAAGAAGTAATTAGCAATAACAGATGTCAATGCACATAATTGTAAAATAAGATCAGACAAGGAACTGACAGAGTCTAATTTCACAATTGTGTTTCTATCAAATCTTCTGCTTAATGGTATTTATAGACAACTATGAGCATTTATTCTTTCCTCGTTCCAAGGAGAAAGCTCATTTTTACCACTAAGTAAGAGCCTGTACTTCTATTACTGTTTAAAATAATTATGAGAATAAATCAGTCTACACTCAAACACGACCTAGTCGTGGATGTCAGCCACTCATTCTTGGAAGAAAATGCAAAGCCACAGCAACTTGTATGGTCACTAGATCTTGTGATGGACAGACAAGCAATACATACACCCAAGAAGTACAGAGGGGAACTGTAACTTTACTATGGGCTCTTCCAAAACAGAACAAACCACTTGAGTCTTGAGGACGGCTGAAGGCACAGGGATGATGGGGAGTGGGGTCACCTCTGTCCCACTTGTGATCACTTTGAGCTTTGCTGGCCAGGAGATGAGTCCTTCACTTCTCACTAGTTCACACACTTTCTAATGCTGCAAATGCTGAGCAGGAACAGCTCAGGATTGTCTTAAGGAAATAACAGAGAGTGTAGCTGTGCAAACTCAGTGTGCTCTTCAAGCTGGGGGCACACAAGTGCCATGCTGGACATTCACTCACACAGTGCCCTCCTGCCTGTTCCACTTCCAGCTGCAGTATTTGCCCTGACTCAGTCTTTAAATAAAACTCACAAAACAAGAGTAGATCTCTTAGTTTTTCTCAGCATTGTTGTGCTATTACTTGGTCAAAATTCACCATCCTAATTAAACCTTCCACTGAAACCACCCATAGCTTTCAATGAATCTCAGTCCAGTTATTTTAGTGTGGCTTTTGAGCGTTTCTATAAACAGTCTATGGCCCCAGAAGGAATGTGGTCCAGCTCTGGAGATACATGTCTCCATACATACCTTTTACATTTGGGACTGAGGGTTCCCTACAGGGGACTCTTTTCAATGTGCTATCTCTGCCCAGCTTCTACTAATGTCTTCAAATTACACAATCTCCTCTGCTAACACATACAGACAAAATGCCAAGAGCATATCTTATTTTAGATATCATTCTATTGCTATCCACGAGTTTCCACAACATCTATTGATGCTCTAAAAATTATTTTTGAAAGGTAGAAACTGCTAACCGAATTTGCCTCAAAGGGATCTCTCCCCTTCAAGAACAAATGGTAGCTACACAACATGCAAATGAAGTGACCAAGATGCCTTATTCAGGAACTGCTGGCGTGGAGGATAATTATGACCTGTGAAAAGCTCTTTTGGAATCCTATACATTAGGATTATCCTACATGAAAGAAGAGTTTTCCAGTATGAAAAAGGACAGGTGTGTCCACACCACAACGGAGGTGCCACCTTCATTGTCTGAGCGACAGTTTCAGCACAACCCAGTTATTACCGTTTCCTCTTGTATCCAGTCTTAACAAGATTAAAGTTTTCTGCTCAATAAGCACCTACTCTTCATTGGCCAGATTGTATTAACGTGGTTGGCATTCCACCAAGGTTTAGCAACTCTTTCTAAATAGGTTTTAATAAAGGACTTTGCAAGGATCATATAACTAGACAGAAAGAGTGTAGATAATCAAATTACTGGCTTTCAGCACATACTTAGCCTTCCTTGCATCCAGCCAAACAAGATTTCACATCAAATGCAGGAAAAATCCATGCAAATAAGCTGCTAATGATTATTAGAAGATTCTCACTCTTATGAGAGGATGTCTTATGACAAGTACCCAACATTTGCTCAAATGATTTGTCACCTCATTTTACAACAAATTTGAGGTGACACTTTTCATGTTTAAAGTGCTCCTGGAGGTATTTCAGATTAATTACTCCTTGCAGCACCTCTGAGTTTATAGACTAGTGAGTACTCAGAGATCGAGGTAATGTGCTTGCCTGTGGTCACCCACCAGCCCACACGAGGGTGTGCACTGTAAGAGCAAGTCCATGTCTGTCCTCTAAGACCAAGCCAATGTACATCCCCAGGTGCCCACTGGGCTGAGTTACCCACTGTGCACCTTCATGTGAGCCTTCACTCTCACTCACTGTCTTTCTAGTAGACCAGACTCAGCCAGGGGTCCCCACATTCACTAGCAGACAACATCCAGCATCTCCAACTTAATGTATGGCCAAGACCATTCTCTTTCCCCTCATTCCATTGTAGGCCTAATGCAGAAAAGCCAGGACCAAAATGAGATTAAAAATGCTTCCCAGTCCCACTCTTCTTTCTTAGCCCCTGGAATATGTTTCACTTTTTTCATTGTTCATCCTTGACTGTACATGTTTGTGGGATCCCATTTGTGGCTGAGGCAGCTGGCAGGGCAGCTCCAGAGGAGGATATGCCAGGTCTGCCTGGGCTATGCATCAGTAAGCTTTTGTCTTATGCCTAGACCTGCCAAAAGCCCAACATCAGGGTTTCACTGTACTCTCCCAGCATAGCAATGGTTAGATTCCTTTTATCTCTGATGTTAATTTTCATGGGTCCCTGCCAGTTTCTTTATGTACTACAGAGTTCCCCACTTCATTCAAAGAGAATTGTACTATTCTCTTCCCTATTTCCTCAAATATATCTCCAAAAATTCAGCTCTAAAAAGAACAGGTTTTCTTGAACCTGGCTCCTGACAGCCCCTGAGATACATGGACATCACAAAGGTCTTTACAGTCAGAGGTTTTAACGAAGATAGACCTGGCCCAGAAGCTTAAATCTGACCATTGTTAACTCTTGGTATTTACAGACTCAGAATTAATGTAAAAATTAATTAATGCGTATAATTGGCTGTGTCACAGACTCCTGACTTGAACACACTCTCAGTTTTATCAGTAAAGAAACTGGCTGTTATGGTGTTGCCAAGGGGTTTATATGGAAGTGGATGTCACCATTCACAAAGAAAATAGTGAAGACTAGAGAACACAACCCACAGCAGGGTGACCAACAGCACTGACATACAAACTAGAGCTGGGCCTATGTCAGGCTGAGGCAGAACTTCAACAGAGGAGAGCAGGGCTGCATCCACCTCAAAGCCTCACAGTAGTTCTGCAGGGCAACTCACTTGTATCAAATCAATTCACCAAGTTTCCTCCCTAGAAGGGAGCCCACCTTTTGGGGATAAGACTGACAGTCTCAATCTCAGAGAACTGTGCAGGGTAGGAGGGAGATGGGAGCTGCAGGATAGTACCAGATCTGCCTTTTTGTGAAAAAGGCAGAAGTCCATTGCAAAACTTGTACCTGTATTAGCCTTTGTGTAAAATCAAACCCTCTGGGCTGTGACACACCAAACCTGCCCATGATAACTCCAGCCCTGACCTTATACCCCAAGTAGTGGTTTGTGTTTTGCATCTCAGTGCTTTTCTGGAGCTCCAGCCACAGCCAGGGACCATGGTGTGAGGCACCACTCACCCAGCAGCACAGCATTTGCAACACTCAAAACTTACTTCAATACACCTAAGCAGCCTATTAAATTCTGGAATCCTACACATGCTCTGCTATTCAAATAAAACAACCAGAGCATTTTTCATATACAACTTGCCTCCTGGCAACTACACTTTTATGACAAAACCTTGGATATAAGCATAATAAAATGAAAGACAAGACAGCACGGTTCAGTGGATTTCAATAAAGAGTCTGAAAACAGAAATCCTTGAAGCCACACCTTATACTATAACCATAACCACCCTCTCCATTAAACCCAAAGGGAGCAAAAGGCTGCAGCTACCAGAGGCCCCACACTGCAGAGGAGAGATGCTCGTGCCAGCACTGCCCAATTCCACCCACAGGCAGCACCTCCTGTGCCCAGCCCCTCTCTGATGGGGTGTGTGCCCACCCACCCGAGGGGAAATGGTCATTGCCATCAGCGTGGACATACTGTTAATGAGATGTGGAATTTCCTGAGAGATAAACACAACCACCTTAGAGAATCAGAAGCAAAAACTCATCTCCTTTTAATTTTCCCTCCTTTGCACTTTTAGGTCTCTTCTAGTCTAACAAGAAAAGCAGATCTTTGCTTATATCAGTACTTTTTCCTCCTTTACAGGTCTCAAGCAGCAGCTGTGCTGATGCAGTTTCTGGGTACTACAGGTGAAGCTCTGCTTGAAATCACCATGGCTACTGACAGTTCAATGCCTAAAAATCTTTTTAGAGATTTTTGACTTTGCTGAGGGAGGGAATACTTTGAGCTCTACAAATTGCTTCAGTGTAAATCCTGTTCATTTGCCTTCACCATCAAAATCCAGCCCCCACTGTGCCTGGTTTGAGAAAATTAAGATTTAATCCAGACATCATCTTACTTGCAGACACAATTCCTGATAGACTGAGCAATGCTGAGGTGCCTTGGAGATTCAATGACCATTTTACAGTGACTGGACTCCTCCAGTTTTCAGAGAAATCAGTGACAGTGGAGGGCACCAGCATCTTGCAGGAGCTAAATTTTATATAAACTCAAGGGTGGCAGGGCTCAAAAAATTAGAAAGTAAAGAATGTGGGTGGGTTGGTGGGTCTGCAGCAGTGCTGGCAGTGCCTGGGGTACCTGCAGGGCTGCCACTGAAAAACTGCTCTGCTTTTCCACCTTCTCTTCAGATGCTAGGTCTGTCCTGCAGATTTGGTCTCACAGAGGCTAAGGCAGAGAAGTTTTGGTCACTCCTTGTGGGAAAAGTCTTTAAAAATCCCTCTCCAGGGTCTCTCTGGCATAAACAGCCCTGTGTCCCACAGCAGGGCAGTTCCTGGCACTATTGCACTGCTCACCATACTTTGTGTGGGGAATTCACTTTAATGCCTGAGCACTTGGTTCAAATTGACTGCAATTTAGCTAATAATCACTTTTATTAATTGAAATTTGTGTCATCAACGAGCATTCAGCAGGTTCCTAAAACTGGTTTACTGGTGTTCTGCCTGCAATCAAAAAAACATTGCAGGGCCCTTAATTTACTGCAGATTAAGCCTCCACCTCTGACACAGTGTATTCTATCCTGTCTCTCCTTTAATCTGATTTAACCTATTCTGTTTTCACAAATATATTTAAGGTAGAATTTCATATTTGCTCTTAGACCTAAACTACATTTTCTGATGGACAGCTTATTCCCTGAAAAATGCAGCTACTTGTCAAGGAAAGATACATTTTCTACTAGCAAGAAACATTTCATTTAGGGTTTTGAAATGTTTTGACTTTTCCAAATGATGTTTCATTTTAAAATTAACCAAATTTATAATTGAGATTGGAAACAATACAATGCTTTTCATTTAGTTTAAATATTTTTCATCTATTGCAACATACCATTTTTTTTTCTTTTCTATTTTTTCTTTCAGGCATTTTGGTTTTGTTGCAATGGGAAAAGCACTGCAACACTAAACACAACAAAGCACTGAAACATTTGGGAAGGAAACACAAAAAAAATGAAACGTGATTTCAGACCAACTATTTTCTTCCCTGTTTTCTCTCCAGTTCAGAAAAGTAATTATATACACAGCTGTAAGTGGAATTTGGGATTGTTTCACCTAAATATTGCAGATGTGTTTAAGCACAATCACATTCAGCAAGACTTGCCTTTTTGCAGCTTAGAGAAAGCCTAAGAAATAATGAAGGCATCAAATCACCTTGAGCTGCAGTTTCACCGACAAGTGTAAAAAGGTATGACATTGTTTTAAATTAGAAAATATGTAAACCACTAAGGAGAAACAGAATCCAGGCTCAGTGTTCTCATTCCTTGCTTTCAATCTCGACTGTTATTGTTTAAAGTAATGAAATATCTTAATCTTGAGACTTTTTACTTAATAGAATCCAATTAAAGATTTTTTTAAAGTACATAGAACTTAAAGACTTTTCTTTCAGCTACTTTTTTCCCCCCTGCCCTTTTTGCCTGGACCCTTTCACAATTGCTTTGCAGATTCTTACTATTAAAAAAAAAAAAAATGGAAAATTGCACAGTCCATCTAATTAGTCAAATCACAATTGTATGAAAACTTGCATGGACCCACGGCCGAATTTCACACACCATTTGGGAAGTATGGCAGTGTTGTTGCTGATATTCTTCAGTACCTCAGGAGCAATATTCTGTTATGAAAGGGAATATCCTGTTTCAGTTCTGATTACAGATATTTTGCTACTACATGAATTGAACTCTGTTTAACTGCCTACAGAGTAGAGGGGTTGATATTTAAATGGTAGTAGAAAGTTAATTTCTTTTAATGGCATTTGGAACACAAGTAAACATCAGACTGAAGATTAAATTTTGTTCCAGATGCTTCTTTCTCAGAGACAACCAGGAATTGTTACAACAGAGTGAATCAACTGCCTCTCTCATCTAGCACCCTAATCTCATCAGCACTTTGTCCTAAATGACTCTGAAGGACATGTGAGATGACCTGCACCAGGAAATTAGGAATGATTTTGCCTCCAGGAAATCTCCAGATTTCCAAGAGCCTAAAGATGACACAGGGATTTACATCTCTCTTGATTCTCCTCAGTTTTGCAGCATTTACTGCTATAACTCTTGTTTATAGGATTATTCAGCATCCAAATGTCCTGGATTGATTTATGTTTTTTCTTCTTTCCCCTTTCCTTTTTAATGTAGTTTGTCTTCTCCTTCCCACTGGAAAAAAATTCAGTTGATTTAAAGACTGAGTGTCCTTGCTCAGTTCTTACTAGAAAAATTAAAGGTCCTTAACACTTGGTAAAGCTCTGACTTTGTTTTGGTTTCCTAACAGAGACAAAAGGTGTCTTGAATACATAATTTTCTGCTTCCCACAAATTGCAAATGCTTTCACACTAATCCTAAGCACCAGGAGAATATCAGAGTATTCCCTATCAAAGGTAGTTCTCTCCTTGTATCCTTTTTTCCAGCCAACAGCTGCCTACAAAAAGTCCTTGGACAGGGCAGGCACACAGTGATACTTCTCCCAGCACCTCCTCTCTATCCAAAGAAAATGTTCTTAATTACACAAGGAAAAGAAGAATAAAATATCAGATATATTTATAAATCTTCAGTTTCACCAGTTTTACTGGTGTTTAGACCACACAGAGTCTGTGTACACGGGACACAAACGATTTTTGATATTCACTGAAATGCAAGTATGACTTTAGTATCCAAAACCACAGTATCCCATGCAGGATATTTCTTGCCTTTCTTCCAAACACTGTGATTCTTTGGTAATTCCCTGTGGACTTCTGCAGCTTTTTCCCTTTGACTTTTTGGAAGTGAAGGAATGAGGTCTGTTAGATGTCAGCATGGATCAGGCTTGTTAGTGTAGATCCCCTAGTGTTGAGAGAACAGCATCTGAATGCCCAACTCCAAACATAGGAGAGCGACAGCTAATTTTTCTAATGATACACAAAAGTATCAGGAACATTTCTGGCATTTTTCTTTTTAATTCCCTTTCCCTTCCCCAAAAGTCTACAGATCAAAACAACAAGGAGCTGAAGCACTGATAAGCACTTGGTTCTCTCTTCGTGTGAAATGTTTTGAATTTGAACTAGGAAGTTGTTTCTTATTGCAAATATTGCTAGGTTAGATTCTTCCTCTATCAAACCTAACCAACCCTTTCCCTTGAAAGAAAGACTAAAAAGTACCCTTAAAAATAAATATTAAAGATTTTTTTTCCAGAAATTACTGTAAAGATTTTATAGGTCGCTGAAGAGACAAATATTTTTCTAACAGATGGTTGATTGAAATAAGCCTGGTTCTAAATAAATTTTGTCACAACCATTCATTTATGAATTACTTCTGTTAAAATTGTTCACCCATCTTTTGTACAAACCAATATATACTTTATCCACAAACTTGGCATCATTTTTTACAGATGAAACACCCACAGACTCTGCACAAGTCTTGAAGGATTCTGTTGAGATCTACATATTGCCAACCCAAAACCAATTTAAACCAACAGAAACCTTTCCATGATGTCAATACACGTTGGATCAGGTCCTACTGGAGTTATTCCTACACTCTTGCTCATTGCTTTTCTACTTTGAGCAAATTACCTGAAGACTTGGCCACATTGCAATGTTGTTGTTAGGCACAAGTTTCTCCTACAAACGCTAAAAAGAAAAAAAAGAAAGATCAAAGAAACTTTCAACAGTGAAATTAAGGCATGTAAAGCTGAAATACGCATTTCTTACAACATTTAACTCTTTTGATTGCAAGCTTTCTCTCTCTAAAAGGAAGTGCCAGGGGAGATAAAAACACAGTCAGAAAATAGGTGCCAATTTTTTTTAACGTATTCAGCACCCTCAAAGCACAACCCCTTGCAGTTCCCAAGGTCCATTTTGCAGCATCTTTCTGAAGCAGGTAAGCTGCTACTTATTTTAGAGCATGGGAAGAGAAGTCAAGCCACAAATTTCACACCTAAACAGCGGATGTAAGAGCAAAACCTGGCTTAATGGGTGTTTCACCAACAGCTACTGCAGAAAGTACAGGCAAAAGGTGTACTCTAATCACTGCTCATTGTAACAGAACTACCTTTCAGTCCCATGTCATCTATAGATGTACAGATGTATTTATTTTCTAAATCCCTGAACGTGCTATTTTCTTTTCCTAGAAAAGCGTGGTCTCTGTGGTGCATCGAGAGCCCTGAATCAGTCCCTGGGCTCAGGGCACAGATAACCCTCGCCTGAGCAATCCCCCAGCTGCCTCACAGAGCAACCACGAGCCAGAGCAAGAAGTTGTGTTTTCTTCCCAGCTGCCCAGAGCAAAAGAACTTTCCCCTTTCTCCATACTTGTCTGGCATCATCACAGCACTGCACTAAATCCAACTGTCTGCCCCTCTCTGTGCCTAAAAGGCATGAAGGACATGGAGGAACTGTGGGCTCTATCACATGCAAAATTTCTTTTGCAGCACATCAGAATCAGACATGATCTCTTCTGACACGACATCAAGAAACAGTTTTGTTTCTTTCTTTACCCCAAGCTAAATGAAGGGTTTATATTCCACTTGTGGTTAATGCCTATGTTCATAACCATGTATCTTTCTAAGCATCTCTGCTGTATCATGCACCACTGCCTCTCCAGCACTGCAGCCCAGAACCCACCGACAAATTGGTTTTCAGAGGTGCTTGTCTTGTACCTGTTAGGATTCCCTTCCTTTCCATTAGTTTAATTATTATTCCCTTTGTCTGCCACTCGCTTTTGGCAGCTTCCTAGTGCATCTCCTCGGGCTGAAGGAGCAGAGCAGCAGCCTCAGCAGAGAGGGTGCCCCAGCCATGCACAGTATCGAGGTGTGGTGAGCCCACAGGTGTCAGATGGACACTTCCATGGCTCCACACACAATTCACCTCAGCAACATTTGTCATCTGAGCTGCACTGAATTCCCCTCAAAAAAATTTGCTCTTTCCTTGTCTCCCTCATGTATCAGAGAGTCTCCTCGTGGGAGTAACAGCTTTGGAAAAGATGAAAAAAATAAATGGGAGTAGCAGTAAAAAAAAAATTGTTTCAGTTCTTAATTATTTCACCATTCCAATGGGTTTTTTTTCCTTGCCAGACTGGATTTTTTCGCACCTCAACAGTTGTGCTGCTGGGCTTTTGTGTATTGGTGGGAAAGATTGTGCCATTCCCATCACAGCAGGAAATGTCCACCACACACATTTCCCATCAAAGATACAGGGTATGTGAATCTTAATTATTCTGTAAAAATAAACTTGCAGGCAGGTATTTATTGCCTTTTTTTTTTTTTAATTGTGAGTTCATTTGTCAGCAGATAACTATGATTGACACAAATGAAAGTTAGGAGACCTTTTTTTTTTTTTAAATATTTCTTGTATAAATGAATTCATCAGCACTTAAAAACATCTTTCAGAAAAGAGAAAATTTTACAGACAAATAGAGCTTTTCAGTCAAAAGGTTAACCCTTATGAATAGACATAGTCCCAGACATGAGTAAAATCTGGAGTGTCATCAGGACAGGGAGTAACCAGAGGAATCACATGGAGGCTGTTTGGAAAAGTGGCCAAAAAGAGAACAAGCTTTTGAATAAAGGGCAAAGTTTCTTTTAGCACATATGAAGAAATTTTAGAAGAACATGTAAAATACAGTTACTTGAAGTTTATACTTATGGGTCTTGGTTCTCAGCAGCAGATGGGACCAAGCTCTTTCCATCCAAAACCTTGTGTGACTAACTGAGGTTTCCCACTTGGAAACTACAGCAGAACCCAGCAAACACACCCAAAGATAAAACCTTCCCAGCCAAGAACAGCATTAGTACTGTCCACATTAGTCCATCCCCCAAACCAAAGTTTTCCCACCCCCTGAAGACAGAGTGTTTTTATATTTCACTCCCATTCCTGATATCAGACCACTGCTGTTTGCAATACACCACCAAGCACAATTCACCTTTCCTGCTGTCTTTCTGCAAACCCCAAAAGACAAAAACATATGTACAGATGCTGCATAAACATTCTCCAGCCTCAGAATTATTATGTTGTCATTTTATTCATATTATGTCATTTTCCTATCTTCTTAAAATTGAAACCTTTTTTATTTTTTTTCCTCATGAGCTAAGTGGATTTCTGTAGCACACTCATGTGCAGAGAAATTCATACCAAGAGCTGTGTGTTTGTATTAATCAAAAACATGTGGCAACATGCTACAGGTGTAGATAAACAGCATGGCTAATTGAGAGAAATGTTCTGCTCAGCATTTTGCTTGTTCTGGTGTGTCTGTTGAGTTGGTTTGCATTTATTAAGAAAAATTAAGCTGGAAGAAAACCCCCCAAATGTTTCTTAAAATTCCCCATTGAAAACCTGCAAATTTAAAAAAACCTTATTTTCTGATCCCTACCCTGAGCAGTAAGTATAATACACAAAGTTATTTACTCTAGACAGACACCAGAATTTCTCTCATATGCCAGATTCTTTAAGCTATATTACTTGGAAATTGAAATTGATGGAGGACATCTGATCTAAAAGATTCTTTTCTTGAAGTTTAATATGCCATATCACATGATCTTGTCAGGTGGGATCATGTCAATGATATTTATGCTGTAGTGTGAATCAGCCATGTATAAGTTGACTGTACTAATACAGGAAAAGGACATAGATTTTTTTGGCAGTATCTCAGCTGACCTTTCCCTTTTCTTCCCTTCTTTTTAAAGAGGAAAAAAATCCGAGTTATAAGAAGGGGTTTAATTGCACAGAACCTTCTACCAAGCCCAAATTCCTGATCCATGTTTTGTGTGTGTGGATCAGAGCACCAATAATAAGAAAGCCCTTAGATGAAGACCAAAGTGAGCTTTCCTACCATTTTCTTTGGGCTCAGCTGTTGCTACAGCATTTTTCTCTTACAAAATTCAGGCCTGTTTGTGGAGATCTCCTTTCTCTAATTTTCTCTCTTTATTCTATCATTGAAACACAACAAGAGGAGCAGCATCTGAGATCATCTTTCACCTGAAGACTAAGAAAAATAAATAAATAAATTGAAAATATGTGGGCTCTTTCACAGACTCCCTGGTACGTGATGAGGCTCCTGGAAGCTCAAACTACTACGATGGGTGGCAGAGGAAACCTGCTGGAAATGCTTTGTGTGCCCTGGGGAAGGGTATGGGGCCAGATTCTGCTTCCACTGACACCCCTCTCCCTCTGCTGAATGACTTGGTGATGGAATTTGGCCACATGCAGGCAATTCTATACCTGGGCTGTTGGGTGGTTATTTCTCTCTCAACTCAGAGACACAAGTGCATGGCACTGTGACACCCAAACACTGACATCCACGTGGATTTCTTTTGTTCTTCAGGAAAGAAAGTATCTCGTGATGCAGGTCTCTCCTGCTGGTAACCAGGAAATACAACTGGGCAGAGGTTTTGGCCAAGAACCTGTTCTAGCAGAGCTTCAAATAACCTTTTCAAGGTCTCTTTCCTGTGCCCCCTCCAACACACTATGGTTTCACTTGTTCTGGTGAGACTGGCCCCCACTATCCCTTTGGTCCACGATGCTTTTCGTAACACCCACTTTTTCACAATGAACTCGACAGCAAATAACTTGCTGAGAAAACCCAAATACATACACAGGACTTGGAAAATCAGCTTGATCATATAAGCCCATAACTCAAAGACCAAGCTCACCTAAACCAGGTACAAGGTGTGCAAAAGCCAGGTGCCTGCATCATTTGTGGTTCTAGATTAGCATAATGTATCCTTAACTGTGAAGCTTATTTAAAATACACAAAAGCAGCTTTGCCAGTTCTCATTTTATCCCACACAGAAAGCTGTCTTAATTTGCAGTCAGTGGGGGAGTCAGTTGTTCCACCTGTGCCACTACAGGCTGCATGTTACTTGTACTTCTACTATCCTGGAGTGTCTGCGGGAATGTTTCTGTGGGAATAAAGCTGAGTATTAAAAATAGAACAGGGTAAAAAATCAAGTTGCTTCTTAATTTTGCAACCAGTTTTCATGCATGCAAACTGAGAGCAGCTCAGAAATGTCATCTCAGAAGGCCATGCAGCACTAAAATTTCTGCCTTACTGGCCCCAACACAGTGAAAGCTCTCTAAGTCCAGCCCAGCAACTCCCAGATTCAGGAGGAGAAGAAACATAAAAGCCAAGTTTAAGTTGGACATGTTTCAACTGCCCTTTATCAGCTTCTAAATGGGCAATTTAATATTATCAGAAGTATTAACTCCTTGTTAATAATAATTAATGTATTGCCTCATTTTGGTTTTCAGCAGATAGAGGAGAATGTTGATGTCCTTCAGAGGCTGGGAAGCATCTCCATCAGGGAAAAGAACTACCTGCACGTAACTAACATAACCCCCAGAGGAGAGTAAACCAGAAATAGATAATGTTTTGTGATGCATTTGGCTTTCAGAGTTGCATTAGAAACGCTGTAATAACTAGAACTCTGCTATTTTCTATTAATTTGTACCATTACAGAATTGTTCAATAAAAATCTCATTTCCAGATCCTCAGTGGTGCTACGTGGAGTAAAAATAAAATCTGTTGCCTTCCAGGATAAGAAATAGGTATTACAAAGACGACATACCATATCTCTTTCCTACTCTAATTATTTAAGGAAGATGCTTCTACAGCTGCACAAGTGGACGAAATCTGCAACAAACTTCTCCATAGATTCATGAAAACAAGGTGCCATGAATCACAAATAACATATTCCAACTGACAGAGAAAGATAAGTTACATTAGTTTATATTTCTGGAGATGATCTAAGCCCTTAGTTATCTGTTACATCAAATGTCTCAGTTTTCCTTCTGTAATCTAATATCCACCTTCAAGCTTGCCCTACATTTAAAATTTATACAAGTTTTTTCAGATGCTGCCATTTTGCCTCAGGCTTTGTAGGTGTTAAGCTCCAGTAATAATCTACACTGTTTCTTTAAGAAAGTTCATCCATTCACTTTAATTACATTTTCAGCCCTGGTTATTGTCCCTGCGCCTGCAAAGAATGTTTCCAGCCATAAAAAACCATTATCTGCCACAATTATGGATAACCAGAGCGTGGCCAGAGGGCAGAAATGCCATGGTGAAAGATTGTACCGCAATTCAGCACAGAATTTATAACTTTCCTCAGGGCTAACTGTCAGCCTGATCACAATGCCTGACAAAAGGATTCAGTAAAGCAAATGCAGATGCTTCTTCTTGTCTGCATGGTTGCTCTTTTTAATTTTTTTTTTTATTAAGGTGCAGTTTTTTATGATACATTAAGTTGCAGCCACCTCAGATGCAACACTACGGAAAAGACACCCCACCTGATTCGGTTTGCTGGAGCAGAGATTTTGATCATACAAGTCCAGCACCATGGTTTTAAACACACATTGTTCTCTCTGTACCCAGGGCACCTCAGAGGTGTAGAGAAAATACTGCTCTATGTTTGCTCTGATCACCAAAGGTGCAGCTCAGTTTTGGCTGCATTGCGTCCTCTCTGCTCGTTACTGATGCCAGATGGAGACAGAGATGATTTTCCACAGCTTCCCATATTACTGCTCTTGCAACACTAGATCTTTCCATCACTAATTCTTGTGGTTATTAACATGCAAAGGAATGCCAAACTGGAAGAAAGATTAACTTCTTGACACAGCATTTGAGTATATTTAATTATTTGTCTCGTTCCATCTGGACATCTTTGTCCTAATGGGACAGAGATTCCTATTATGCTTCCTCATGCAGGATTTCAACAGAAGAGAGCAAGATGATCATGAGTCCCATCAAGATATTTCTTCATGAGAAGAATAATATAAATCCTTCTATATTTTTTTTTCCAACCAGAAGTCTCAAAGCACAATACAAACATGACTCAGAATTATCTTTCTTGGTTTTGTGGTGAGAGAAAACTGAGCAGATGAGAGGGGCTTGGGTGATGTTCCTGGCACCCTTGATGACTATGCAACCCCCAGCACAGCAGCAGGAGCTGCTGGCCTCACCCCTGTGCATGGGAGACACATTTTTGGACCCTTGTGAAGGGATAAAGTAGGTTGAAGTTCCTCCTCTCCCTTTGATGTGCTCCAGCCCGTGCCTGCTGCTGGTCTGCAAAAGCTGGACTTTGTGCCTAATCTCAAACAGACCTTCACAGAGAGATGATAACAGAAGCCAGGATCTGTCATCCTTTGCTTTTCACAGAGGATGCTGCCTTCCTCAGCACGGACAAAGTAAGTGCAGAGTAAAGACCTTGAAAACAAATTTCATTTCTACAACAATCTCTCCCTGGGGTTTCAAAAAATGCTGTGCTTCTCATGGTACAATGCCTGTGGGAATCTGCTGGCACTGTTAGGATCTCAAGGGCCTTTAAAAGTTTGGCCTTGAGTGTCCACAGATTGGACTGAGAGAATTCACAGCAGTTTCAGTCCCAGTTTTCCTACTACAGGAATTCCAAATATGGAAAAGATAAAGGTTAAAAATTCCAGTTAAGATGGCAAAGCAGTTTTTTGCTTGGTTCTAGGTAATGCTGTGAGACCGCTTAGTAGGAAGGTTTTGCTTAGCAAAAACCCTCTGAGTTCTGTTCTAAACTTTTTGGGTTTCTTTCTCTGAGCATGACCAGTTCCAGATGCAGCAAAGCTCTTACAGAGGAAGTATTTCTACACAAGTTTTGGGATGGCAAACCTTCCACAATTCCCATCACCCTAACCCCACTCTGGCATGAACGGGTCATAAGATCTGGCACCTCTGATTCTGCTTCAAACTCAGCTTCTATCCAAAACATAATCCAAGGCAAAACTCCACCTCTTGGCTTATCTTCAATAAAACATCATTCTACCTGAACCTCAGAAAAGATAAACTATTAAAGTAATAAGAGGATAATTTAACCTCTTTAATCAGATAATCCTCCAGCACATTGGACATTTATTTGCACGGTATACTCCACTGTAATGAGTTTGCAGCTCAGATTTAAACAATTCCCCACCCTCAGAAAAAAAGCTGAAGGAAGTGGTTGAGACATTCCATATCTCAGGTGCCATTATGTGAATGTGAAAACAAATGAGTTTAATTGGGGAGAAATTCATCCCAGACGGAGGGCTCGCCCAAGGCCCTTGTCTGAGAAACCCCACTTAACTCCACTCTAGCACAGAATAGCTACACAGGCACCAGATGCCAATTAAGCCCTACTTATCTTTTTAATGAAGGGCTGAATCTGAAAATGAATTATTGTTTTGATGTGTAAATGATGTTGGTTTGGTGAGGCAGTGAAAGTATTCTATCTGGGGGGACAGGCAAAAATCAAGTGATAAAGTGTTTGCATGAACATACATGAAAACACTACTGAGCTCTCCATGGCTCTCCAGCAGTGTGGAAAACAGCACTCGGCACTCAGGCTAAAACTGCACATTCAGCAAGCTTGAATCACTCTGTGTCTTTGTGCCAGTTTCAGCCAAGCTTTCCTTTCAGAGACCAAAACAAACAGAAATACTTCCCTGAAAACTAGAACATCTCATTTCAGCCTTTGCTAAAGTAACTGATTTCTTTTATACGCAGTTGTTCATTCTCAGATTTCCCTCAATGTCATATAAGTGTTTAATAACCAAAAATAAAGAAAGTGTTTTACTTTAAGCCAAAGATTTCTTTTACCTTTTCCATAACTCCTCAATTTATGAAAATATTTTAGGGTTTGGGGTTTTTTTTAATATTATTTACCAGGACCAACTGTTTTCCTAAAATTAAAATTGTCCAGGAGAAACAGACCCACCAATTAATACATGTCAATGTATGGTCCAAGACCTTGCAATGAATTAAAAAAAAAACCCAAACAATTTTAGTCTCATTTAAAATTCAAGTTAGGGAAGAATTATCATGATTTCTTTAGTTTTTGCTGAGCTATGGCTTTACCTTAAATGGTGCACATCTTCCAGGTGGCTGCAGTCCTGAACAGGGCAATTTCCCTGATACTGATCTTTGGAAATGAAAACAGTTCTGCTATGAAACAAAAGTGTAACATGGTGCTTCCTCCTAACTCAAGTGCCAAAGACCTGTGAGCTACCTTGGATCCCGCTAATAAAGGCCCTAAAGTTCATGAGCTTTTGAAACCCCTGGCACTCAAGACCGGTGAAAATACAGTGTCCAAGATTACAAAGCTCTACAGATGAGCTGTCCCAGCCAGTGATCTTCAGCTTGTGATCTCCAGACCTGAAGCTGTGCAAGGACCTGGATCAATAACCTTAAAAAAGCAAGCCCCTAATGAGAAAGCTTAAATATTTTATAAAGAAGTGAACCCAGCCCACTGGAAGAGGATGAAAATCACCAACCTAGAGGAAACCTAATTCAAAAGCATGGGAGATTTTTATGTTTTTTCCAGCAGGGTTTTGACCTTCTCCTAAAAAGTCATAAATAGTAAGACGTAAGAAGTGAAACTATGATTAATTAATTTTCAGGCACATGGATATCTCACTTGCAAGACTGTAAACTTCCTAGGACAGATTGTGTCACAGAGTTAGACTTCAGGGAACAGTTAAAATTGTCCAAAGTAACCATTTTTAAGGGGCAGAGAAGTCATGGGCTATGAAAGGTGGAGGGACTCACTGGTCTTTCTCACCTATTAAATATGCTGGTTTTCTGAGAGATGAACAAGTGCCACAATCAAGCTGTGAAGAATGTAAATTAGTCTATACCAATAGGCCTCTGTTTTTTAAAAAATCTCTGGGACATCATGGGAAACCCACACTCATGCAGTGCACCAGTCATATGCCCATTTACAGGTTTGGGGTCTGCAGTTAGATCTGTTAGATTCCAGTCTATAGTTTAAAAAAGGCAAAATGTCATCCTACTGCTAACTTAAATCATCCTTGTTTCTGCTCCACTTCATTACACACACACAAAATTCCCCTTGCATGACTGCAAGACCAAATCTCTCATCCCAGGTTGTAATTACAGAGTAGTCAGGAGTAGGTGCCATCATCCCTTAGCAGGGTCCTACAACTCATTAGTCAATCATATTATTAAGAAATTCTCAGTTTTAATAAACGAAGGTGGTGTTCATCTCACGGCTGAGAATGGATGTTTTTATGGAAATAAAGACTCGATGCTTATCTTCACATCATCCCTTTAAGAAAACCATTATCACTTCAAAATAGTTCCTCTGAGCAAAAAGCACAATTACGTAATTCTTGTGCAAGCCAAGCAATGTTGAGATGCCAGGTTGTGTTTATGTTTTTTGCCATGTTTTAGACCCAAAAAATCAGCCACGGAATAAGACAGTGAAACTTAAGACAGTTTCAAACCTATAGAGAGGGACCTGGTGTTTCACCCACAGTACTGCAAATGCCTCTCAGGCTCCACTCAAGCTGACTCACAAATTAAATCTATGTTTTGAACTTGCAGTTAGTAAGAGCTTGTTCCTCAAGCAGGTCCATGGAACAATGGGATAACAGAATCCAGTGCTTTGCCTAGATGCTTAATGGGAGCAATTATCACTGATCCTTCATGCTACTTTCTCAACATTTAATATCTTACTCCTTAAGATATGAAAATAAGTTACTTTAACCTGTTAAGTAGATTTGAAGAGACTCTTCTTCAAAAACTCTAAAAATTCTCAGGACCAGTCTCATTTAGTGGAATTATGTTCAGAAGCTACTTAGATGCTTTAAAAAAAACCCTACTTGATATTTAAAATACATAGCCCTGAAGTAATTTTCCCTTCAGTACTTCTCGAAATCAAGCTTAAAAAATGGACTTTGGAGCCAAGACACATCTTTGTATCTGCATTTTCTGCTGGCTGGTTTTCCTGCTGTGCTTCACTCCCAGCCACATCCAAAATACCAACACAAGACCCAAATTGCTATTCTGGGGCTGCCAAGTGCTTTGAAATGACCCTGTGTTGCAATGGACACACATCAATCACATCAAGATCAACTGTGCCTGAAAATATTGTCTTTGGTAAATAAAACAGTTCATAAACTTGCATATTTGCAAAAGATTTTGCAAAGTATTTTTCTCTGGAAGGATCACACTGTCCAAAATTGACTAAACCATATTCTGCAGAGATTAAGACTGATGGCAAAATGAACTCTACAAATACTCCTAATACTTTAGCTTGCTACTCCTAGTACTCTATCCTTGTCAACTTAGAAGCATAATGTTTGGAATGCATATTTCTTATTTAGTCCTTGCAGTGCACAGGAATGTGGATTTTACAGTTTTTTAATAGTGCAAACATTTAGAAAGCAAACAAAGACTAATGTATTATTACTGTTATAATCAGTAAATATTTATCCTATGGAAGTACGCAAAATTCCCAGTCAGGGTAGTGACCCTGTAACGTTTACTTTTAAATTATGCATATTTTGGTAGATTTCAATTTATGGTAAGTGCATCTCACAAAATAAGGAAATTAAGTTGCATATACAAAACTGTAGAGTGGCCTTTGCCCCCTTGGCACCACATTCACAGCCATGCAGCTCCCTGAGAGAGCTGAAGTGCAAAAATTAGGCTATTGATGGGATGGAGGATCATCTGTTTGAAATGCAATGACCGTAAATAGAATTTTAAAATTATTTTAATATTTTATTACACTCGAGACTCTGGTATTCAGGTAAATGTTACTCAGTGATAAAAATAAAATTAAATAAACTTTTCTTTTGTCACCTGCACCACCCTGCAATAATCCAAAGCATCTCCTTTAAAGGAACTGCTCCCAATTTGCACTCTCAGGAGGAGGAATGTAAGCCTGCAAGTTCCTGGGGTTATTTGACTCATCAATTAACAGGTAGTCTCAGGAACACATCCACTGGCCACACCAACTTTCACCAGCTCAGTACAAGGCTGCTAAACCCCTTAAGCACCACCTGGTTTCCCTTTCTCTCCTGTGTAAATCCCTGCCCAACCAAACGGCACCGACACACTGGCACTTCAGTCCTGTCAGTCCCAGTGAAAATGCAAAGAATTTGTGCTATGGAAAATTCAAAGCCTAGAAGGCTTTGAAAATACTAAATCTGTAATTACTGAGCACATGAGTATTGTGATAATTTCACAAGGAACACCCTGAGCCCCTCCAGTGCCCGTGGATGTTGCACAGGAGGCTCAGCCTGATGCTCTGGCTGGTGGGTGCTGGGGAGGGAACACTGCCTTCTGCAAAACCCGTCTGCCAGCAGCTGGAGCTGGGGCTGCTCACACCCTGTTGTTGCAGACAGCGAGGAAACCATCCAGTGTCCCAAATAAATTAATGAATTACTCTCCTCCTCCCAACAGACTCGACGTTTGAGCCAGGAGCCGTAATCGCGCTCTTGCTGCCTCTGAGTCACTGTGAGACTGAGCCCAGCACAGTGTGCAGAGTCAGCAGAGGCAGATGCTGAGCTGCATTGTGTCTGTAAGTCAGTCAAACCAGTTTAAAAATAAACTCATCTTGCCCTGGCCCCTCCACAGGCCCCTCTCCGCACACGCAGCGCTGCCGTTTCCTGCCATGCAGGCGGCTTTTTGGAAGAGAGCACCCAACTTGCATCAAAGAGCTTTTGTCCCTTGGGTTAAACCGTGTTAGCCTAGGCCCTAAAAGCAGGTAGATGAACCAAAGCTGAGGTTTTCAGAGGAGCCTGAAGGAGTCAAGCATTCAAAACCCATTAAAATTCGACAGGAGCAAAGCATTCGCGCTCTCAGGTGCCACTGAAAATCCCAAACTCTGTCTTAGGGTTAAATCAAGGAGACGAGGACAGGAGACAAAGAGGGTCCATAACTGCAAAAACAGGTATTATGAGACCCTTCTGCTCACCACCACAGCCACAGAAAACTTCTGCAGTCCCCCAGAGCTCCCTCACTTGTTCTGCCCATATTCCAGAGCTGTTGTGCAGCAGAGTGGGTAAATGGTCCCTGTCAAAATAGGTTTTTCATTGCTTCTTCAAATTTTCACATCTAGCTACATGGAAATGGGAATGTTTCATAATGAACCATTTTACATCTTTCTCTGACAAAAAAACCCCAACTGGTTAAATATATGAAATTTCCTCTCCGACTGATGTGGCGTTTGAAATTAATTGCCAGATAAGTTCTGGGAGGTATTAAAGGTCTGTAAGCAAATTTTAAATATTTTAATATTCAGAATTCAAACCATGATGATTACACACAATAGGCTGCATAGCTTGTTTCTGCTGCCTGGCTGTAGTGAAATGCTGTGAATAGTTTCCTGGTAAGAAAATGAATGTATTAAATGTTTTTAGTGATATGTACTGATATTTGCTTAATTTCAGTGTTTTAGGTGAATGTTTCTCCCACAAGGTTCAGCTGTATGTTTGATCTAAAAAGTAAAAACCCAAAACAAAGCAGGTATCATGGTTAAAAATGCAGGGAGCAACCTTAAATTTGTGTTAATTTTAAATCACATAAAACTGGTGCTAATCCATGTATTTCCCTTCATTCTTCTATTAAGGTAGTGTAAAGAAAATGATTTATTTTTTTTGCAATAAGAACAAAAGAGGTTATTCTCATTTAAGCTGGTAAAACATTTCAAAGCTTGATTTTCCCAAATAAACCTGTCTAGTTTGTTTTTTTTTTAACAGAAAGAACTAAATAGCAAAAATTATTTGCATTTAATCATTTTACTCTATGAACATTCTCCAAAATCAGTGACTTTTTAAATGTGTTTAACATAAATAAACCCTCACAAAAAAAAGAATGTTTCATCAAATCCTGCAGATATATGTTTGTATCACTTGCCTGGTTTCAATAGCATGAAATCAAGTTGTTGAAGAGATAGACTGGCACTTACACATGGGTTTTTATCCTAATAATCTTCACTGTCCATATAAAACAGCACAAGATACTGTGACCAACTAAGAATAAATCTGATCCTACACCTAATTCCCACTTTCCAAGCTGCAAACAGCAATAACCCTTGAAAGGTTTTAGAAGAGATCATCCCAAAAAGAGAGAAGATAAACACATTTTCCTCCATTTTCCAAAAGGAACATTCCTAGAATAGGACGTCTTAAAGTAATTATTTGACCCCAGGATAACCCAACAGCACAGTGAACTCCTGGTCCTCAAGACTCTTGTTTTCACTGTAAATGCAAAGGACAAGCTTCAGACATTTTCCCTGGAAATAATTAACAGCCACTGAATAGAAGAATAGAAGTTGCAGATGCACAATGCCTGCTCAAGTTTTGTGCCTGCTGCAGCTAAGGAGTATGACTGGGAAAAGAGGCCCTAATATCCATGTTCCCAGATGTATTGCCCTTATTCACACTCAGATTACCAGAAGTTATATGCCAAAATATCGCTGTTGATCTGACCCCAAGGCAACTGCCTTTCCAACTGATCCCAGGGCAGGTATTGTAGCTTCTACAATTTTCAGTGGGTGCCACTTTCTAGTAAATCTTTCCATGCTGTGTGACAAACACCAGCACCACAGTGGTGATGGTTACAAATACAGATTGATCTTGGGTCTGCTGCAATAAACTTATGAGTCAGTGCTCTGAGGGATGAAGGAGAAAAACCATATCTTATCCTTACCAGGATAAGAGCCAGGCTTATCAGGAGCCCTGCAGGAAATCCTGCTCTGTAACCCACAAAGCATAAGGCATCAAAGACAAGAAAGACAGCCAGTATTAGGTTGGCAAGTGAGAACCCAGCTTCAGAAATGCTACAGGATATGAGTAGCATTGATAGGAGTGCCATGGCCAACCATCACAGCTTGGCCCACCAGAATCAACAGGATTTGAGGTGTTGAGGATCTAGTCTCCACTGCACACTTAATATTCACTGGGAAGGTAGACAAGAGCTAGTTTAGGACTCAAAAGCAGCCCTGCTACACCAGCATGGGGTCTGAGACTATTTTTCCAGTTGTGAATCCCAGTGTTTAGTACTAATACAAGTATTCCTGCTGCTCTACATTACAGCCATCTCTAGTTCCTCTTTGCACCGTGTCCCACTGGTATAAATGGTGATAAATTATATTTTCCTCGGGTTTATGATGGTTGTGAGATTGGAAATCATTTTACACCTATGCTGAGCCAAAAGGCAGGGGAGGAGTGGAGGCAGGACCCCAGAGCAGACACCCTCTTTGCACCAGCATTGCATCAGTCTGTCGATGGGCAACCCGTGCACCTCAAGAGTATTTCAGGGAGATCCAGGAGGGACTGTGCCTACTTGCACAGGGAATTCAAACAGCTTATTACCAAAGCCATTTTCTTTTTTTATTATTACTTTCTTCAAACAAAGCTAATAAATCAAATCACCCAAGATGCACATTATGCAAAGCTTAATTAGATTTGGCACACATCTCGCTAGGAGTAGCACCCATCTGACTTCAGATCAGAGAACTCAGGTTTGATGGGTGGAACCAAATCGCCCACTTTGGAGTTGCTAAATCTACTTTTAAATGCAGTGTGTTTGCATTTTTTCACTCTGGGACCTGGAGGAGGTTAGCTTTGTTTGACTTTTGGGCAATGGGAGCAGTAGAAGGGAATTCAGAAATAGAAGGAGACAAGTTTATGAAGAACATAAATCTCTTATTCTGCAGGCATGGAAGAATCACAAAGAGTTGGCAGCAACCATTTCATGGGGCTACATTTCACACAGCTACTGCGAGCTCGTGGAGCTTCCTCCTTCACTACCTACTGTTCTAAGACATTCTGGGGTATTTTTAATAAAGGTATAGAAAACTAATGCAAAAATACTATTTTAACAGCATATTATTTTGCAGAGGAACCTTCAGTGCTGATACTTCTCTCTACTTTTATTGCCATTCTTTTGCTTTTCTTAAGCCCACAGGTCCTCTAGAAACAAGACCTGATGAAAAATTTCAGCTATGTATTTTTAAATACATTTCTAACCTTCACAGAGGAAAAAAAAAAAAAGTTTTCCTAACTCTAGTCAAGAAAAGTGAATAAAAATATTTTTAAAAAGCAAAAATGCTGCCCCCATGCTTCATCCCTTTTCTACTGAGAAGGAACAGCAAGGACTGGCAGGGCATAGAAACAACTTGCACAGAAGAGTAACATCTCTGTAGACTCCTAGAACTCCCACTGAACCCCCAGAGCAGCCTCCTGGTTCCCTGTTCCCCCTTTCATGGAACGACACGTGAGATGGATGCAGAGTGGAGAGGAAGAGGCTGGTCATCTCTGGTGGTTTTAGACACACACACGTAAGCACAGCACTCAGAGCTGCACTGGGAGTCCTGTGCTCCAGAGAGCACAACAAACCACAGCCTGGGCAAAAAAAAAAATCCAAAAACCAGAGAACATGTTTTCTGGCTTGTGGCCAGGCTGTACCTCAGCTGTCCATGGTCTACTCAAACAGAGAAAACTGAGGTCAGCCCATCTCTCTGTGACACACTGGAAAGGGCATCGCTCCCTGTTAAACTCCACAGCTGGTTGGACCAAAAGGGGTTTGGTTCACGGGGAGCCCCATGAGCTGCATGTGCTGCTTAAATGAGCACAGGCTGAAGCCACACTTCATACCCTGCCTGCCAGGTGACAGCTCCATTGCCAGACTCTCACCACCACCACCCTGCATTAGAGCTCAGGACAGGAGTGCCAGCACAGGTCAACATCCTCTGAGCTTCACACTCACCCAGACCCAGGCACAGAATGGACCACAAAGCTCATGTGCCCAAAAAACATCAACCAACACACAGCAAATTTTAAATACCAAGTGCCTGCAATGGGCAGCTCACACGTAGTCTTCCAGTTACAACTTAATTAAGAAGACAATTAAGGTATTCAGTAAATTATTTAGTGAAACAATGAAACACACATTCAGGATCTGCCTTTAAAAAGGGTGCTGGGTTCCACTGCTGAAGCCTCAGTTTTGTAGTCTAAATACCTGACATTTTTCTGTCTACTAGATGGGAGCCTCACATTTGCCTTATTCACAAATACAGAAAAGGGCAGAAATAATTAAATAAAGGGAGCCCAGTTCATGCTCCACTGCACCATGTATGAGAAGCTGCGGCTGACAATGACATTGAAAACCAGTTGTCAGTCTAATGTAATCAGAGAGACAATTGGCTCTGCTGGCAAGAACTGAATTAGTGTTTTCTGTCTGAATCAGTGTCATCTTCTAGGGAGCAGTGAAGCTTATGCAATGATAACAAAACTCCCCAGAAGCTGCATTTGTTACTGAAATATGGTGGTGCTTTGGTGCTGTGTAACCTCATTCTGTAACACAATATACCTCATGGTCATGCTGCTGTTCTCATGTTTCTTGCAATGATACAATTCAATGACCAGATACTAGATCAAACCAGACAACCATAATATTAAAACTTTAAAATCTCTCTTTGAGAGCTAATGCTGTTTATTCTCAGATGCATTCTCTGCTCTCTCGCACACTGTACACATATGCAGAGCATGAAATCGGGGCAGAGTCCAGGCCTAGATGCAGCTTCAAATCTTTGTGCTTTGGGGGAGCCAGAAGGGTAAATGGTGCTGGGCTTTATTTTGCTAATGAGGACAGAGGGAAAATTCAAACCAAGGTCAGACATGAACAAATGTCCCTTTACAAGTAGGACCCGTTGCTGATGCACACTTGTATTTTATAATGAAAAACCAAGAGTCAGACTTAAAACAGATGTATGTCTTGTTGGTATCATGACAGCACCTGGTAGCTTCACCTTTATCTCTGTTTCAGTTCATACCATAAGTTGTTGATGAGCACTGGAGTATGATGAGTAAAAAAACACTAATTTTTTTCACTTTCACTGTGATAGAAACATCCACCACATCTGCTGCCACTTACCTGCAGAACCACACACTGGCCCCTCATGGGAGACGTGAAGAGTTTGCAGGGGACTCCTTCCACATGATCCAAGAGGGTGGAAGGATGTACAGGTACAGAACAAAAAGGCTACCTGAGCAACACTACTTATTTCCAGAGAATTACCACTTCAGCCCAATGAACTTCAAGGATTTTTACATTTGCACATAGTAATATCATCTTAATAATTATATTACAAACAACAGGCACTAATAAATTTCTGTTTTATACTCTATTTAATAACTACCTTTTCTTGTTAACAATATTGACCAATAGAAAACTCAAGTATTAACAAAAGCAATAAAGGCAGATGATCCTCATCTATTTGAGTTTTAAAGATATTTCCTCTTTTTCATCTACAGCATCTGTTTCTTTAAAGAGAGATTGCTCTGATGGGAGGATACTCTCACTGGATTGATATACATCTGTAATTAGCAAGCTGATGGTCCTCCTCAGGCCAAGGAGACACTGGATGATCTGACACAAAGGCAGGACATCAAAATATATACCCTCTTTTTTATAATTAACATTCCACATTAAATATTCATTAAGGCTTACATAAATTATTTCCTTGTTCAAGGCTCAACTTCTCTGTCCTTGTTCAGACAAAGCTCTCATTGAATGTGTTTACCCAGCTAAGGCAAGACATGACCACACTCTATTGTGCTGCCATTAGTCTTTGTAAGCCTTTGGTCTTGCTCAGACAGAACAAGGGACAAGATAAATGCCTTTATATGTGAGTCCCTCTTCATTTCTACCAAAGCCACCTCAAAAAAAACCTGAAACAACAACAACAACAAAACCCAACCAAACAAAACCCACAACATCCCCCCCAACCTCTCATGAAACGAACCCATTCAGATAAAAATAATAATTGTGAAAACAACTGAGGGGGACTCACGGGAGCAGGAGGAGTTTGTACATCACATCTGCCAGAGCAGGGCTTCAGACCAGGCCTCGGTGGAGCTCCTCACTGAAAGACAGAGCAAGTGAGATGAAGAGAGGGGAGGATGGTTCATGCCTTACATCTACTCTTTGCTGAGACAAAGCCCCAAACAGGAAACATTTCACTGGAACAGTTTTGAAACAACGTGTGTTTTTCATGTGTACAGGGTGAAACTTTTAGGTCGCTTCAATAATTGTTTTGATTTACTGAAACAAGGAGAAGAAGAAAAAAGCCAAGGTAAGGGCAAGGCAGATGAGCACATCCCTTTGGCACACACCTTGGAGTCCAGCTCTGCCCTCTGAAGACATGTACACTCTCCAGTAGTGCTTATTTATATGTCACATTGCAGTGATGAATGTTACTGTTGCTCTCAAAAACATATGCTCAGAAGTTTATTATGGCACTAAATATGGGCTGGGTAAGAATCTGGATTGTTTAAGTGTCAAACAGTGACAACATGTGTACAATACAACACAGACATCAAGGGAGAACCAGCTCAGCTAATATGTGGTATTCATATAAGCTTTTAGGAACAAAGACCACCCATAAAGCAAAACCAAAGCTGCCACAAGAATAGGTGGTACTGCTTCCGTCACTGCATACTGCACGCCAATTGGCTTCCTAATTAGATTTGCAAGCTAATAAAAGGCATAAAACACAATAAAAGAACAATATGTTACAAGTTTTCTTACGACAGACATTGCTGTAAATTCAGCAGATTTCTGATCATGGTAGGTACCCAGTGCATGTTTGTTTTTCTTATAGCTGGGTTTGTTTTCTTTCTGTTTTGCATGGTTTGTACCTTTTTTTAGTGGGAATTGTACTTCCTTAACAAGGATGGTCCTGAGCATGATAGTTTTCAAGTAGTCAGTAAGTAAAAATCAGCATAAATAACTCTCATATTTCTCAGCATCTTCCTTCAAATAATGGTGTTTAGTTCCATTTCATATTGTATTTTATTAAAACACGTGGTAAATTGGCTAGTACAAAAAAAAAAAAAAAACTGTTAAATAAATTAATTAAGCCTCAAGGAAAAAGTACATCTCCTTAAACACTTGAGTTGGAAGTCAGGAATCTTGGAGACAGCAGCACCACATGGAAACTGCGGGAACTCTCTTCTCTTACGACCAAAGAGTTCAACCAAAACTGGAGTACTGCTTGACAAGACTTCAAAAGGATTGAACAGAAAAGGAGAAAAAACAGAGTGACAAAAAACCCCACTCTAGGATAGCAGGGAAGAATAGATTGAAGAGTGAAAACAATAAAAAAGAAAAGATTGATGAGAAATTTAGACTGAAATCTAATGCGTCTTCATCACAGGCACATATCAGTGAGTGGTAAAAGAATTTCTTCCCTTGATATATCGAACCCTTTATATATAAGTTTCCTTTCCCAGTGACAGTTACTAAGAGAATGACCAAAGATAAAAATGAGCCTAATAAAACAAAACTGCAGTGCCACTCTGACAACTCTTACTCACGTGAATTAACATTTAAACCTGAAAAAACCCCACTGTCCAGACTCCATGGTCATTAGTGGAAGGGTCTCAGAATATAAGAAAAATTCTTGAGAAGTCCTTAGACTCTCAAACTACATAGTGAAAGTCCCAAAAAATACCACCACATCTTATTTAGCAATTTGCAGTATGAACTGCAGTATGAAAGCTCCATTAAGAATGTGAGTGGTACCACCTACCCCACAAACCCAACAGCAACAGTCCCAATCCCCACATTTTTCTACCAACTAAAGCTTCACAAGATAGGACCCTGCACATAAGCCAACAGCTGGAACCTCTACTTGGATTAAAATTGCAAAGGTACCAATTCATATTCAGATGGTCCCTTTGTCCAACACAGCCCTATTCCTCAGCCTTTTGGAGTGTGGTATAAAGTCTTTTCCCCAGGCTTTCTCAGAGGAGGTGGGTTGAGTGAGGTGTGGGTGCTGGAAAGAAAGATATATTGGCTCCAAGTTAAATAGCTTTTTGTATGCACAACCTGAGGCATAAACAAGTCAGGATTTGCGCACTGGACCTTTGCATATACAATCCGTGTGCTTTGGAGAAATCGTTTATTAGTCCTTCTGTTTCATGGGTGTGAAAACACTAGGTCAGCTTCTTTATATTTTAAAGAGCATAGAAATGAGTGTGAAATAAGGAAATCCACAAGCATCTTCCTACAGTCCGTGGACTACCTGAACAGGCAGTTCTGGCCCTGAGTGAGGAATGGAGAAATGAAAATATATGGCCTGTGCCATGAAGGAAGTCAAGCTGGATGACCAAAAAGCTCCATCCACCCTATGGATGACCGGGGTAGCAGACTTCAGTGACACAAAAGCTACAGCAAAGGTTTAGGCAAAGAGCAATAATGGCATAGGGACAACATGTCACATGGGTCTAGATGTGCTGTTTACATTTTTGTTGGTTTTCATTGTCAAGAAAGAGTTCTTCAATGGGAGGACCCCAGCTAGCAAACCTCTTGGAATAAAAGCATTTTCAGAAGTGACTTGAAAGAAAAGAGGGTGGGGGAAATCTGATTTAATAAATGATATATAGGAGTATAATTATATGGTTTTAAACACAGTTCCAGTTCACTTGTCTCAGCAAGAAACGCTGGTGTGTGAGAGAAATCATTTATATTGCTTACTATGGTTTTTCAATCTTGGCAAGCACTTTTTCCATTCTAAGATGTGGGAACACCCACATCAGTAATTATACACGTTAGCAAAAATATAAGATAACTTGTATTCTGGATAGGGGTGTTTCTCCCATTTCTCAGTGAACTCTTTGGGCAGTAAAAGGGAAGATTTCTATTCTACCAGTTTCACAACTGTAAAAAAATTATTACTGAAAACCCAAGCCTGTCTCTATGTATTGAAACACAGATCCATTATCCAAAACATTTATCATATATAACACCTCTGTGACAAAAGTAACGATTTTTCAGTTCTGGACACCTTTATTCAGTGTGAAGAGGATTAACAATCCCCATCATTGGGTGCAAATCAGCAGAGCCAGTGGTGAGATTTTACACGTTTGTGAGCGTGGGTTAATTGGCAGGGCACATTCATGTATGCATTCCAGCAAAACCCAGGGTTAAAATATGAAAGCTTGTGTTTCTGAGCACGAACCACTAGCTGAGATTTCCATAGGGTGGGAGTTATGGTGGAGAGCTGGAGGGAGTTAGAGCTCAGGACTCCCACAGCTCCTGCCCAGGCTGCTCACGTGCTCCAGCCACAGCCTGAACCACCTGTGAACTACACGAGTCTCCCGAACCACAGCCTGGCCCTCCTCGAAATACAGCACTGAGAAACAAGCTGGAAATCTCATCCAACTAGAAACAGGTCATGTCCACTGAAACTGCTCTGAAAAAAACCAGCAGGTTGTCCACATAAAACTGAGATCTGTTAATTTTCTTTTCTCATTCTCACAGTGGTTAAAGAAGACCAGGAATACCCAGATATTAATTTTGCAGGTATGTATGTCTAAACTACGTGGCAGAGAAATCTTACTGTCCATAAGGGAACTATTCACTTTCATAATCCTATCACATGCAATCCTACCTAATATTTGCAGGACAGACCTGTGGGGACAGTCAGAATCTCTTACCTGACCCTTATATACAACATCTTTCTATGCACAGATTTTTCCCAATATGTGTCTAGATATAAAGACACGATCACTCCTAGTTTTTTGTTTTGCTTTGTTTTCTTTTGTGGTTGCACAACTCTCAAATCTCAATAAAGATTTAATTACATAGTGCATTAAAGGAGAATTGGGTTAGCTTTCTTTATGGTTTCTTAAATATTCTTTTTATTAAAGCAGATGCAGATCATCAAGAAGAGCAATGATAAATAATGGTCCACAGGCAAAATTATAATCTGTCTACCCTTTATATATTTTGGGCTTAGAAAGCCACTAGACTTAGAGACATCACACTAGTTGGGCAATACAAGAATGGAAAAATCACCTTTTTCTAAACCCTGGATTATCCCCAATTTGCTACTTGCCACTAAGCGTCCCAAACTAACTTGTATTCTATTTAAAAACTATATATATTTATACAGAAATAAATAATCTTCTTACGGTGTTTCTTATATGTCAATATAATCAGACATGCTAGGAGCCACATTTTGAAATCCCAGCTGTCCAGAGGTCACTTCAAAGCTACAGGAGAGATTCCCACCATCTCCTGGGCTGGATTACACCTAAAGACAAAGCTGACCAGTAAGAGACTCTCCAAACTGAGTAACATGTGAGAAGTTTGGAGGTAAACAAAACAACCTATAGGCCTAAAAAAAATTTAAAATTAATAATCATGAGTTTCCATGGTCTTTACACCAAGTTGTAGGCTTTTATAATTTCCAAAAAATAAAGCCATTCAAATCCTCTATTTTAGTATTCAAAGGTGAAAAAAAAAAGTAGTTTACATATTTCTCTGATTTTAAAATGCTCATGTCCTCACTCCCAATCTCAATGCCCCATGTCACCCATATCTAACATTGGTGTGAGGTGTCTTTGCAAGCTCTAAGTCATTGTCTTTAACCAGAGTTGAATGATTATGTCAGATGGTTGAAAGAATCCTATGTTTCACAATAGTTTTGCTTTTTTTTAACCAGCATTGAGCACAACAAGCACAGAAAAAAAACCCCCCACAACAGCTTTCTGGTTTGCCTGCCAGCTTTTTTAATATCTAAAATGACATCGCTAGATGGATAATTTAAAAAAACCCCAGATAGTTATAATGCCATATTCTTAAGTAGCTCTTAAAACAAAACAAAACACACTCTCCCCTTGCTGGCCCCCCCAGAAAACCCAGATGCACACAGAAAAAGCTGTCAAGCTCAGTCTTGTCCAAAGCAGATCTGCCAATGTTCTGACAATGTTTGCACTTGCTTGTCAAAATGGTCACTTCAGCTGAGCATCATTTACACTTTGGCTTACAAATTAGTTATGTAAATTACCTATAAATTTAACATGGAAAAAAAATCCACCTATCTTTTAAATATATAAATGTACACACTTTCTATATATATTATAAAATGTGGCATCATAGGACCAACATTCCCTGGCTGAAGCAAAACGTTGCAGATGGACTATCCAGAAGAGACTGGAGGCTGGAGCATGAGGCTCCTGGCCTGTGCACCTGGGCTTCCCTCCCTCCTCTGCCACCAGTTCACTGGTGGAGCTTGAAGAATGTCACCTTTTCTATGCCTCACTTTCTCTATCTGAAAAGTGGACAGGGCCAGCCAAATTTTTATCTGGCAAATGTAGATATTTTGTTCTCTTTGAAAGCCACTTCACAAGCTGTTTAGCAATGATCTGCTCTCTGAAGTTGCTCAGAAAGCCGTTTTCAACAAGAAGTAGAATGCAGGAATTTTACTAACTGGTCTATTGATCCATGTCACACATTTTTTGGAGCAGTGTTTCTGAGGTAACGTGCTGCATGATGCTGCTCATGCACGGGGCTGGATGAATGCCTTGGCTGTTTATGGGAATGTCTTCAATTGTTCAGCAGATTTTAAAGATAACAAACCATATTGTTATTAAAAAAAAAAAAGGTGCTGAGAGAGCTTTGTCATGGATTTCTTTCCTTTGTTTATAGGAAGAGTTCAGTGGAATATTTACACTAAGACAAGTAGGACCAGTTGCAAAAGGAACAGAAGAAAATCTTTGAAGGAGAGAGGATCCTGCACCTGGGATTACTCTGAAATTGAGACACTCACCATAACAGTGAGAGCTTGTGCAGGAGGGAATTTTAAAACTTCCTGAACTCTCACACTGTGCATTTGTATATGGAATAAATAAATCTTATTATTAGGGTGCTGCAAGGACAGAGATTACTGGAGACATGCTCTAATCCTGTGTCTTTCAGAAACCAGGATTAGAGGAACACATCTTAAAAATTGGTATTGATAATGATATCTACACTTAAGATGTGAAAACTGTCTTAGTGGCTTTGTTCTCACTTCTTCCTTTCCTCTCCAACATTTTGAATACCAAGCAAAAAATAGCAATTATTATTACAGCATGTATAGGAAACCATCGTGAACACATTCTGAATTACCTTAATTTATTCTGTTTATCCTCTGATGATTTTTCTAATAAAAACTTGCTTGGTTTACACTTGTTAATGGAAGAATTTTGAATGTGAATGAAAATGGTCAGTGGCTGACCCCTCATAAAGTGCACACACAAAAGCTTTGCTATATTTAGTCATCACTATATCTGGGCATAGGGTTATTACCTACCTCCCAGGATATGCTGACATTCCACTAATTACTAATGGGGCAGGAGATCCCAGAATTAATGTGAATGGGTAATGCCCAGAGCATTAATATTGTGCTTCACAGCATCACTGACTATCACAATCATCTTGAGAGCCTCGACCTGTTCTTCTCTGGTTAAGTTTCCTGAAGTATCATGACCCTGACGGGTGAGTGAAGCACCAGAGGCATGAACTTGCTTCCTCAGTCAAATCACCACTGTTAGTACTTGGAGATGGAAATACTCAAAGGAGCTGAGCAGCAGCAACAGCTTTTTGGTCCATCAGTGAAGGCTTTGTGGAAACCTACCTGCAACAATCAAACATGATGCAAATGGGAAGATACTATTCCAGCTGCAGATACTGCTGGTTTCATGGCTTTGAATATCAAAATTCTCAATCCAATTCAACAGCCAATTACATACACGTAGCAGAAAAACATTATTCCTGACCCAGAAATGAATTAAGGACGTAGGGGAATACAGCAATTTACCCAGAAGTGTTTCAGATCACAAGGTCTTCCTCTACAGGCATCAATACATGGATTTAGCAGCTGATCAGCCCACGAAGGACAGAAGCAGGAAAGTTAGGATGAGTTTGTGCCTCAGGATATATGTTCCAAAGAGCCAAAGAGAGCAACCTCCATTTCACTGCTGTAGGATATGTCCTATGCCCTAAAAATTCTACCTATTGACAAATCTACAGGATAAACAGAAGAGAAACCTGAGCTAAAAAGAATATCCTAGAAACACCCAGCACCCTGTCAGCCCACATAACCATCCTGCTCGAAGGGAGGCAGAATTCCAGAGGGTCAAATAACTGCTGTGTGGGTTGCAGGGAGTCTCTTGAGTCACAACTTAATTACGTGATAAGAGATCAGCGCTGTACACGTGCAAGGTGAATTTACCCTGAGAGTGTCCTGCTTTCCAACATGCAGCCTTACAGAGAAAGAAGTAAATCCATGAGGAATTTGCAGAGAGCAGAAAGCAGAGTGAGACAGCTCAAGTGATCCACACTTACACTTATTATTAGAAGTGAGAGAAAGCTGCAAATAAGCCCGTGAATATTCTGTTTCACTGCATTCAAGTTGCTTTTCAACCTGATTCTTCAACTGAGCTTCTACACATCAATCTCTCTGCAAATACCAGAGCAAAAACCTGTGTGTCACTCAAGATTTTGGTATGTTGCCTGATCAGGACAAGGGAAGGGAACAAGTTTTCAGATTGTTGCACTGAAGCAAGTTCTGCCTAGAAATAATGCACTTTAAAAGCGTTTTAAAAAGTGAATCTTTAAGTCAAGTACATTTTTAGTATTTGCATCAATCCATTTTTCCAATCAGGAAAAAGGAGGACATCACATGATATGGATACCCATTACAAAGAGCTTAAATTTTAAACATTGGAAACCCACAATGAAGTGCTGGCAACCAATCTACTGACAAAGAATGAGTCAGGAAATCAGTTCAAATAACGAATACATTGAGAACTTCATAATAAAGTCAATTATGATTCATGCACAGAAAACAGACACCATTCATTCTCCATCATCCGGTGAATAAATCACTGAATTCCCCCTTATCTGAATATGTTTCTTTAACAAAGCTGGATCTTATAACAGCTTCTTAATTCAGCATTTGCTGACAGTAAAGGAGAAGGAGAACCTATGTGGGACATGCAAAGTGTCAGCCTTTTTGAGGGCCAGATTTAGCAGTGCCTCCTGGTCATCCTATAGATGGAAATCATCCCACAGTATAATCTGGGCTATGGACACAACCCACCACTCAAGCCCAGTCATCTCTGTGGGATACCCCTACAACCAATCGAGGATTTGGACCTTTGTCAAATATATATTTTCACCTGAGGTGAAACCCTGGCCACAGAGAGTGAAGTTTTAGGCTTGGCCTCAGCAGCTCCAGGTTCTACTTTGTCTTGCTGGCAATAAAGGGACAGGGGGTAAAAGCACGTTTTCCCTGTAGGTGCTCCTTTGTATTCCTCAACCACTTTCATCCACTCCCGTGTGCTCCAAAATCTTTAGCCAGACAGCTAGTTTGCATATGCTTTTGAGATACTAATTAAACACGTACAAACAAAGAAAAACCTTGAAGCAAAAGAGAAAACACAAAGAAATTAAGGAACTTACTTCAGAAGTCTTGGGTAAGCCAGTCAATTGGGTTTTCCCCACAGATTCCCCTACTGCCTTGACTTCCCCAATCCACACACTCCGCTAATTCCAGCAGTGAATCCATATATTCACAATCAAGTGAAAGAACTTATAGACATTAACCACAAAGCATAACTGCATACATGAGCATAACTGCACACAAGCACATGCTTGTTTTAAAGAGGGAATCTTGAACACCTTGGGAAATGTGTACGACACACTCCATTAATTTTCTGGTTCCCCGAATTATTCTGTCGACAGCAACGCAGTAGCTACAACCCCCCAGCCCCCCCCCCAATCAACAAAACCCCTACACTCAGCATTTTAAGTATTGCACCAGTAAAATAAATCTGGAAATTCTATATGAGTTCTAGCACAGAGGTGACAGTAAGGGAAAAGGGATAAGTCTGGAAAAACAAGATGTTTTCAGTCCAAATTTGAAATCACACCGGTGCAACTGGAATTTTAGATGATCAGTTCAGGTGTATTCCTTCTCTAGCTCCACACTTCAGCATGATAAATGCACCAAGCTTCCTCTAATTTCATCTTTTTCCACCAAGGAAGCTGTCCAGATAGAAAAATCTCAAACTGCACCCTCCAAATAATACAACTGAGATATTTTTTTACAGTTTGCCATAAAAGTGCAAGGTTTCCTCAGGTCTACCCAGGGACCAGATTATTTGGGGTTCAGAAATACCTGACAGGCAATAATGGCTTATCTCATTAATTTTGCTCTTGGGAGAACAGCAAGAGGTGATCGACTTCTGCTCCCTTTTTGTATGTTTGTTTCCTATCGCAGATTTTTTTATTTCACAATGAAATGCAGATAAGAAGTTCACCTCAACAAGATAAAGAGTGAGATGGGTGCAATTAACTCTATGGGGTAATTTGTTTTCTACAAGACCCATGACTTCAATAACATAACATCTAAAATGCTGGAGGTATCAAAAAACTGGAAACAAAACCAATAAGAGCAAGATGAAATGTCAGCAGATGGATTAACATCATCGAGGATGTGCCAGATTCTTAAGGCTATATTAAGCAACTATTTTTTTCCAAAGCAAATTCTATGATAATTTTAATAACTTTACTGCGGAACTTGATTTCCTTTTTAACATTAATTTCCCATTTTCCTGCTGCTCCTCATTGCTACTCCTGCAGGGAAGGGGGGCTGTTCCCAAACATGCTCCAGTGTCTCAGCTGGGCTGTGGATTCCTCACTTCAAAGTCTTAAGTGCAAAGTTCTCCATTGTTGTTACAAACACCCACAATGTCACATAACCATCGTTCCAACATGATGTCATCTTGAATTTTTTGTTTAATTTGCTCACTTTTCCCCCCTCCCCCCCCAAAAAAAAAAAAGTGTGGTTTCCTTCTAGCTGATTTGCTGTGCTTGTCAGCCATCACCTATGTGCTGGCTGTCCAAGGGTCTGAACACAACACCCTCAGGGGATGACTATATATAAAATATGTGAGACTCAACAGACAGCTGATTTAATATGACCTTATCAGCTTATGGCACAGTGTCTCCTACCATTTTTCTCTGACAAAATTGAGGTGCTTTTGGCAGCAGGCAATAGATACACACCATATCATATTTAGCTCCATTCCCAGGATTTAACAAGACTGATGCAGCCTTTCCTATCATTTTTTTCCTCTTAAAATGGGGTTTTCAAGAACATTGAAAAAACCAGCACATCACTGCCTAAATGCCCAGCTTTGCTGTCGGCGAAACAAAGGCTCTAAGGGGCAGTTTAGCTTTTTACATAAGAACTCTTTTATTTGTGTTGGGGGGGTGTGTTATTTTCCAGTGACCTTTGATAAGACCAACACAAGCCAATACAGAGCAGAAATTCCTACACATGGGAGGACTCAGCCAACTGAACAGGGTGGAGACTGCAGCAATGAGTAGTATAAAGGCACAAGAGAAACAACCTGCAAAGCTCAGTTTATGGGACATCTGGCCCAGCTGCTGTCACTCTGCAAACACTGTCTCTAGACACAGCAGCAGGGTAGATACATAACCTGTTCCCTTTCCCATCTCTGCTTTAGCTCCTCCAAGACAAAAGAAAACTGGAAAACGTAACCCTGACACATCTGTGCTTGGTTCTGGCACCAGCCCAACCACCCAGGTCCACAGTCTTCCCTCTCTGTGGTTTCCCAGTGTGGACACAGTCACAAAAACTCCACTTGCAAGGAGCACAAAACAGGTTGGTAAGTGAATCTAAACATGTGCCATTGCTCCCCGTGGCCTTCTGCACCACTGTGGGATGGATTTTCAATTAATTCCTATTAAAACAATCAGCTCCCTTTAGAAACCATTTTTGATTCTGTGTTTGCTCTAATTAGCACCGAATAAGGAAAGTATAACAGCAGCACCTGTCCTCCCAACATTTTTAACAAGCTGTCAGAGAAGGAACAGTGTGAATAACAGCTGAGTTTAATATGCCGCTTTGCCATTTTTATCCCCCTGCACTGAGTTGCTTTTAATATTTCTGGGTGACCAAAGCAAGCAATTTTGAGGTTAAGTGAATACACACAAATTCTTATAGTTCCTTGACACAAAGAGTTCAATCTCCATAAAAAAAAAAAATAAGCCCATGACGAAATCTCCTCAAATGACTTCTGGATGTGTCACCTGACACATATTGCTTGGGGTCCCTGCCAAAGCCCTTCAATATATAATTATCTCAGCTGTGCAACAACTCTTATTTCTATGCATTTAAATTCTTCGGCTTTCTTTTTCTTCACAGGAGAATGTTAATGGAAATCTTTTCCAACATCAATAGTATGCCATTGAATGTCTGAGGTGTTTTTCCCTTATCAGAGATCTGATCTACAGATGATAAAAATGGCAACTTAATCTTAGCACTGATGAAATGTAACCATCTGAGAAGTTCAGGGACGTGTGACCTCATTCCACTATGTTCCTGCAAGACCTGAAAGCTCCTAGAGGCTCCAATAGGAGCAGAGAGCACTCCAAGGAGTTAGAGGCATTTGCAATCAATCTTTCATGTTATCCATTTAACTAAAGAAGAGATACAGTAGGAGATGGGGAAAAAAAAAATCATTCATTGCTTCTTGATATAAATAATATTGATCCCAATTCAGGAAGTCCCTAATCCTCAAATCACTGGAGGTTGGGGAAGTATCACTAAGTGTTTGCCTCATATAATCCTTCCTGCACATCCCTTTGCCCACATGGAATGAGAACAGTGAGTCATTCTTCAGCTCAAAAAGGTGCCTCACCCTGCTTCCACACAACAGTGCTCTTTTTTTCCATGAAAATCAACCAGAATGTGTCCAACCTTGTTTGAACATCTTCAGATGGCACTGCAGATGTTTCCTCAGATGGAGCCAAATGTTCAGATGTTAAGAACAGGAGTAATTCCCTTGAAGTCATCGGAGTTCTTCCAGTTCCTGCCACCTGAGAATGCTGCCTACTGTTCAAACCCAACCCACCATCCCACTGCAAACATTTACATAGAAAACAGGTTTAGGGAAGGAGAGATTGACAACTTCATTCCTGATATTCTAATTGTGGGCTGGACAGCAATTTATCTTGTCTCTGATCAAACCTACCAGCTATGAACAAAGTTTCACAACTGCAAGGAGGCTTTGTGTTGCAACTTGCAACAAAAAAATGTGGCATCATATATTATGGCTCAAGTGTTCAATGTACAGAGATCTGTTCTCGTAGGGTAACAGAACTTTTATGATAGGATTTTTGTTGTTGTTGTTGTTGCTGAATTGAAGAGATGTAGCTCTAGTCTTTGAAGTTTAAGACTAGTTGTAAATTCCTTGAAGTCAGCCCTATTTCCTTTTATATTAGCATGTTAACAAGCTTTGGAAGACTGACAGACCTTACAGGAAGACACAGCTGGGTGCTCCTCTAGTCTGGGCTTAATGAAAACCAGAACATGAAGGCTGAACTCTGTGGCTTGTCTGCTGTTTACAGACTCGGCAGGAAGAATCCACTGCCCCAGTGATGAAGGCATAATGTCCTCATCAAATACTGATACTTTCTGTACTACCAAGGAAAACAGTTGGGATTAATTAAGAAAGGAAATGCCACGATATTTTAAATTACTTCTGTAGTTTAAACCTTTGTACCAGATGAAGTCCACAAATAAATAAAAAAAAGAAAACCAAACCAAAAAAAACCCCAACCCACCCTGTGGAATACTGTCAAAGATGGGATTTTGCAAACAGGGACTGATTAAAGGGTGAGGGCCTAACCATGAATGTGATCCAGATTTGGACCATGAAGAGATAGATTGCCTTCCAACTCCTCCAGTGGGGAGAGCTCCATGTTGGGCCAAGTGAAAATGTGAAAGATCAGGAAGAACAAGATTACATATAGAGCAATCCCAAAAATACAGTGGGAATCAGAGTTTATCAGGATGACTGTGATTTCAAAGGATGCTTCGAGGGATGTCCATCCCATGGACAACACATAACACAAGCCCTCTGGAGGGCAGTTTTACGGCCACCTTTTGCAGTACTTGGGTTGGAAGCATCCTCCCTTCTCTTCCAGGGAGTCCCTCATGCTGCTTCAACCCTTTTACACTGCAAGAGCTGAAAAGTAGATCTTTCCTCCCATTTCTGCTTTGCTTGTCCAGGCCCTGATGTTTGAAAAACAAATTCTAGAGAGCTGAAAGGGAGATCAAGTTGTGATGCTGCCTTCTGGAGCTCTAATATCCCTGGAAAACATCTAGGAATATTGTCTGTACCCTGAATTTTAACAGCAGATTTTACTATGGCATCTATTTACATATACTTTTTTGATTTAGTGAAATATATGCTCCAACACGGTCATAGTATATGTCTAATCTCCACATGCACAAAAGATAAATATACTTATAAATCAAATAACTGCAGGTACAACTGGCCAATTCTAGTCAATGACACCCAGTTTCTATGACAGCTGCATTTGTCCCACCTACTTCTAATGCTTATAAAAGTCTATAGTCAAGTGCTTGGAACAAAAGAACATTCACAGGTTAAAAACCCCCACATTTGAATTACTATTTTACATCCTTTTAAACAAAATCCTGATATCAAAGGCCAAGGCAAAGCTTCTTTCTTAGAGTACAGTTTTCAAGTCAACCAGACAGAGCTTTGGTGTTATTACAGCAACATCCTTAAAAACCTTAAATGTTGACAGCAAAGATAACCTTTAAATACTGTTCAACCCCACCAACCATATGCTGCATTTTCACGCATGCTTAGAGCATTTTGCTGCGTGCCAGACTTCCATGTGCACCTGGTTATGCAACCAAAACATCCAGCCAGAAATGTAAATAGCACAAAGTCTGCAAAGTCTTGGGCTCTATCATTGAGCATTAAAAGCGCAAGTTCAGAATCTGTTTGGATGAACACGGAAAATAAATCATTTCTCGGGCACTGAGGACAGTTCTTCTGACCCACAGCAGAAAGGAAGGGGCAGCAAGAACTTACTTTTCAAATGCTGTGGCTTATGGGCAGTAAGGTTGTAGAAGAGCTTGATGGAATCCAGAGTCAGATGTAAAATTGTTCCAGGTTATCTCAAAGAGTAGTAGTATTTGATGGCTGCTTTTTCCCCCCCCCTTCTCTTTTTGAAAACTGTTTAACTATAACTTTTCTAGAGGTTTTTAAGTTTCTGAACAGCCATGCTGGGTAGTTGAGATTTTTGTTTCTCCTCAGCCTTCTCCCAGTGGTTTTTAACTGCCTATGCCAGCCTGAGCACCCAAAGCGCTCACATATTTATCACATAGTGATAAATAAAACCACAGACAGCAACACCAAAGGTATCCTGCTTGCAAATTTCCATTTTTTTTTTTGCTTTAGAGTCAGATTCTTTGCTCCTGAAATGAAAATAGTACAAACACAGCACTTTTGCTCAGGGAAAGGCAAGCCAGCCCAGTAGGTTTTCCTCCCAGGCCCTACTGGGAGAAAACTGGCTACTGACTGGTAACATACTGGGTGTGGGTGTGTTGCACACTTAACACCAATGAGTTGCACTCAGTAATAGGGCAAAAACCCCAAGAAACTCAGAGTAGGACAGAGAAGGACTCTATGGATCAAAACCATAAGCACCTACTTGAACCAGCAAGATCAGAGTCCTTGACCGAGGGCATGGAAAGTGGTGAATCCAGTAGAAACAACAATGCTTTCACTGCCAAGGGGATTTAAACTGATGATTTCAAAGTGCAAATATAAGACATTCAGAAAATCTGCCTCCTGTTATAGACCATAAAGCCTTTGTGCAGCTGAGTTTGCCTCAACTTTGCTGTACTAACGCAGCGTGGTTTCTGAATAGGCTTTTTATAAGACGGGACATGTCAGTTAAATAATAAAAAAAAACCAACAAAACAAAACCAAAAACCACAACCCAATAATCAAGGATCAGGACAGAAGCCAAAATGTTCAGGTTTATAAATTTTAAAAATGCTTTTTATGTGTCTCACGCACTGTTTATTCTCATGGGTCAGTTGGTGATGATAACATCCACATTAAAGATCTTTCTCTGAACTTTATCATGTGTCCTGTGCCCTTCACTCAGCTGGTGTAGCCAGTCTATTGAAGTTCATACAATGCTTCATTAGTGCTCATTCATTTGGGATAGCAGTGTTCCATCTAACCTGAAATATTACTATGGATCTTTGTTTCTTCCACAGTCTTACTTCCCAATTACTATTGTTAAGTCATTCTATTAAAAAATTTTGCAATTCCATCAAATAGGCTCAATTAAAGGAATCATCTTGCTGCTTTGGTTATTATCCTAACATTTCATCTTAAATCTGTGCTTCTGACTATGAGAAGTCATAAAATAGGAATTGGTCTATAAATAACATATACAAAGTTTTGACTAATATGGAATGAATGTGCTCCTCTCACAGTCTCCATGTAACCTCCATAATGTCAAGCCCCTGAGTGATTTTTGTTGATTATGTACAGCATCCTGACATGCAAACTCACAATTTGGCCTGAAGACATTTGCAATTAATTAATTAATCCCAACAGAAATTATCAAAACTCATTCACCGGGCACTGCACAGCCAGCAGCAAGCAAGAAGAGACTTTTTAAACCATGGAGGAGAAGAACTCTTCAAGCAGAAACAAAGCCTGCTGCAGAAAACAAAATGTAAATCTTAGAACAAAGAAAGCTTCCTGTTAAAGCATGGATGCACAACGAGTTGCCCAGGGGTTGCATGAGGTCCTTCCAGACCCACTTTGATGCCCATCACACTTCCCTCAAGGCTTTGAGAGTTGTGTCTGGCCTCTGACAGGGATAAACCATAACGTCTCAACTTACCACAATAACATTTACTAGAGAAACAAGAAGAGAAGCCTCAAAATCCTGGGGAGGTATCGATGCCTGGTGTTTTTTTTTCTCTTAAATGGGCAAAAATTACGTGTTCCTTTTGCAGGACAAATGGATAGACGTGGCGACGCATTTCAAGAGGGCCTTGTTGTAAATCCTTAGTTTGAAGGTGCTTTTCAAAATTGTAGAATCCTTTACTGAATGCACAGAAGGTGATTGCATTACATGCACTTTCCAAGCCAGTTATAGTGCAGCTCCAGCCACTTTGATATGAGCTGTGACTGATTACAGGTGACTGCAGAAGTCTGACATTTCTGCTGCACGTTATGTGCTTGAGTAATCCTTTGCTTACAGTGGCTGAGGGACTAATATACCAACTAATGCTGAGTTGGAGGAGGGGGAAGGAGGAAATTCCATGGAAAATGCAACTAAATACAGTTGCTTACAGCCAGTGGGCAGGATTGTGTGTTAACTTTCAAACCTGTGTTACACCACCTGCAGAAAGTGCAGCTATGATGATGCACAGCTCTACTTCAGTGTTAGAGACAGCACCCACTGCAGCCCACAGGATCCTTCTCATAAAAACAGATTAAACTGATCCCTGTTGGGCTTTCAATCCCACTGTGGTTGGTTTCAGAAACACATGGTTGGAAGCTGCTGTGTAAGAGTGAGAAGGAAAGAGTAAATGCAAGAACAACCTTATATGCACATCGGTGCTGTGTACTCAGCTGGACCAATTCAGGGCAGTTTCTGAATAGAGCTTGTTGATAAATAACCTTTTATAAAGCAAAACATGTAAGTTAAATAATAATAATGATCTGGGATCAGGACAAAAAGACAAAATATCAACACCAACGGGATTTAAAATAGGGAATAATTCAGCAAAATTTAAATTTAGTCAATCAGTTTCAGTGAACTAAGACTGGTTTATTATTATGTTGACTGTTGAACCTTTCTTAAGAAAAAAACTACCCTGAAAGTCAAAAATTTTCACTAATTTTTTCTTTTTAATAAAATTTCATCAAACCCCTCAACATTTTGTAAGGGGAGGAAAAAAAAGTCTGGACTATCCCAAGGTTTGGTTAAAGCCATGTTTTTCTGAAGAAAATTCTTGTGACAAAGGCTTGCCTTCATCCAGTTCTGTTTTCTTTGTTGTCTGCCAAACCCACAGCAGGATTTTTAAACTTTTATTTTTATTTTCTTTGTCTATGATTTTTCCTATTCCATCCCACCACCCTGTCTCTTCAAGAAGCTCCTGGTTTTGCTCACTGGTGAGACTGGATGCAAAACTCCAGGCCACCTCAAAGACCACCTGCTTTTCTGGGCCAACCTGTCATTTCTGCAACATGTTGTTCTTTCCTTCCCTAAGATGCTCTTGGGCAAATCATGCACCTTCCTGACCCAGTCCAATTGTAAAACTCAGCTGCTGGAGTGGCATGAATGTGGTAGGACTAAATCAGGGCTTTCCAAGCAGATTTCCTATGTGCAAAATTTTTGAGAGGCTTCTTTTATGAATTTTACATTAACTTTCTTCTCCAGGCCTTAGACACTTCATTGAATTGACTAAAATAATGACTTCCTGGTTATGTGACTTGTATACCATACAGCTTAAAATTTTAAGTTAATTCCTGGTGGTTAAGACTCCCTCTGCATCTCACACAGCACTTCCCCAGTTGCATAAATTACTTTTCAAGCAGCATGTATATAATATGAAATAAAGGAGTTTGCCATTGGACAGCTGAGCACAGCACAAGGAATAATTTGCTGAGTTTTGTTTACACTGGTTGTTGAGAATCCATTGTAAAAATTAAAGGGAGGAGGTTTAACCCCTGAGCCTGCTGGGCATTTGCACATCTACACTTCCTGCTCTGTTCACTAACCAAACACAAACCAGCTCTTCATTTGCATTTTTATTTCTTCTAAATATGTTTGTGTTTAGGACAGAAGAATCTAAACATGTGTAAAAAAAAAAAAAAAGCATTAATGGTATAAATCTGTCCAGAGCAGCTCCTTAGACATACACAAAGATAATAAAATAATTCAGTCTACAAAATCCTGACCTTGGTTTGCAGGTGTCCATCACAAACAGGCATTAATTAGCATTAAAGGGATGTTCACACTGAGTAGATGAGAAAGACACTGCAGTTTTCAATGCTTGTGTGAGGGTGGCCTGAACAAGACACCTTCAGTTAAAAGAAAGCCTGAGAGGGTTTTACCCTTCCAGCCTGGTCCTGAAAAAGTGAAAATTTCCCCTTGGTTTTCCTCTTTTAAAACAGTAGTAAGATCCATTTTCATCTTCTCCATGTTTGATGGGTACCTTGGAGATATCAGATGGGTACGAAATTTTGGAAAAGATAAAAGCAGATATCTAGGATTCTGTGATGAGTATTCAGAATCAAATTATCACACAGGTATCTCTGTCACTAAATAAAGCAAAAAGGGTCAATAACCCTTTAAAACCTGCACATGCACCAAAGAAGCAACACCAATCCAACGAGTGCACATGTTGAAAACGGAGCAACTACCTTTTTTGCACTTAATGGCACAGAGAAGACATTGTTTCTTCTGTAGCCCCAAGAAAGGAAGTACTAAAAGATCATTTTTAAGTATCATAACAATTTTCACACAGCAGCTTCTGTGAAAAGGGGTTCCAGCTATTTAATCCTATGAATGCAAGCAATCCTGCAATGAATCAATTATGTGAGTTCCAAAAATTGAAACAAGAGGCACAATTCAGGACTAAGGAAGACTATAATTTACCTCCCCAATCCAGTAGCTGGAGGCTTCAAAGAGAAAGTACAGCTGAGAAGAAAGAAAAACACAGTGGAACAAATTATCCACCTAAATGATGTAAAGGGACTGGAATCTGGCCACAACTGCTAGATTTAGATTTCTTGTAATATACAGGAAAGTGTAAAATCCAGTATGACATGTTTGGTAAACTAAAAGCACAGGTCTCCCTTCCCACCCTCAAAATATAGATATCTTTACAGAGATTGTATGAGTCAGAGTGGGCAAAGGAAGACAGTCAGAGGTCTGCTATTCCAACTCAACATGTCTCTAATTTATTTAAGACCATAACCAATTTAGGAAAGCCACAGATAGCTACACTAGGCCACCAGGCCACCCCTGAATTTTGAGATATTCCCCTTATCTGTTGCAATCTGCTTTAAATCCAATCATCTGTGTTTGAATAAAACTCTTCTCTTAGAATGACATCTTGACCAAGATGAGAAACTATTATTTCATTTCATAATTTTTTTTCCCCTCAAGGCTTAGTGCCCTGTCACTCGATGCTTTCCCTCTCTAAGGTGAACTTCAGTTGCTCCTCTTCCAGTCACTGGTTCTTCCTATGTCTTTCTTCACCAGATTAGAAACATATATTGCATGCCTTGCCCTGAAGGCACTTATACATGGTAACCAGGTCATCTCCCTTTTTGAAAAACTTAGAAAAGCCCTTTAGTTCTCACAAATACAATAAAACTTGGGAGCTTTTCACTCTTCTCCAAAAAATACCCCAAACCTCATCCTTCTTTGCTCTCTTCTCTCCATCCTGTGACACGATAAAGATCCCTTCCTTGCAGGCAAAGAATTTCACACAGAAAGGAGACACAGTTTTAACGTGGGTTCAGCTGGTGGGAGGGAAACATTTCAGCTGATATTTTGCACATCACCAATGCAATCCTCTTCCAGTGATGGTCACATGGTGCTAATTCCTAATTTTAAAATTTTCAATCCCAATTTTGTAAAATGGAGCCAAAACGATGATTAGAGTTGATAAATGTTTAGTGCAGGTCAAATGAGCAAGGATTGTACACTATGCTTTGTCCAAATCCTCTGCAAGGCACTATTGTCCCACCTTCCCATCAGCTCCCTTCCTATGCAGGTTTCCATATTTCCACTACAAAGTCCTAATTTCTATCTCCTGTTTCTCTCCTTTCACCTTTCCCAACAAACCTGTTGCCCTGTCTTGAACTCTATTTGCCTACATGTCAGTCACATTCAATTCAAAAACTACATTCAAATAGGAAGAAAGGAAAGATGAGTTAATAAATTATGATAATAATTGGGCAAAGAAAGATTAAAAGAATTGTTTGTTTGCCAAATAGCTATTTTCCTAAATTTACAAGGCAGTGGTCAGAGCCAAGGAGAACTGCTCCTCTTTATGGGACACATGCAAGCACTGAATGGCTCCTTCCTGTGCCTTTATTTTACTAAACTTGTCACACCAGATTTTACACTTCCTTCTAAATTATGAGTAAAAGGAACCCTTTGTTTGTCATTTTTCCGCTTTGATGGATATGGATCATGATCAAACAGTGCAGCCAAGTTCCCATCCCCTGCTCACAGCAGCCTCAGCTCCTGGAGACATGGAAATGCCCCTAACGGGCAGCTCAGGGCACCTGGATTTCCCAAGCCTCCTGGGCATCACACCCTGCCTGGCTCTGTGCTGCTCATCTTTCCCACTGCCACTGCTAAATCATTCACCAGTGCCTGGGGGAAGCTACAGTTTAGTGATAAATGCGGGTCACTCAGATCTCTGTATCTCTGCAAACAAGACACCTGGCTTAGCCACCATCCCCTCCCTGTGCTGTATTCCAGAGGCAGGGAGCACGGATACATGCTTTTTCTTTTCCACAAACCACCTGTTACCTGCCAGCACTACCTCTAACATACACAGCCCTTATTTTTATTACTTCACCCCTATGGCATGAGCCTTCCTCTTCTCAAGCACTTTATATTGTCACCAGTAACTGCTTGTGATGGCAGGACAAGGAACACTGGTCACCAGCACTCCTTTTCCTACCTCAAGGCATGGAAAGCTGGTGGGTGGTTCAGACAGCCAAAGAAGGAAATAATGCTGTGAGCATTGCTTGGTCTAAGTTCCTGTCCTGAAGGCTTGTTCTATTATTCACAGAGCAGCAGCAAATAAATCAGGAAAATGGAGCAGTAACCTCCCACCTCCACCAGACAAATGGAGAGACTCGTTTTTTCCCTTTTGTATAATTACTGTGCACAATTTTATGACTGAAGGGGGACAGGTAAGGGTTGAATATCCCAAACAGAACTGAAACAAACTCAGCATCACAGTGAATCGGGTGTGATGAGAGAGAAGAACTGCAAGAGCAGGACAGTAAAACAACACAGCTTTAAAAGGGACGTCCTTGATGCAGACCCAAGACCTGCACAAGGCTTTAAGCTACAAAGGACACAGACCCAAGACCTGCACAAGGCTTTAAGCTACAAAGGACACAGAGCTCTGAAGTTATCCATGCCCTGCAGAGTGTGGCTGCCCTGGGAGCTTCTCCCAGGATGGTGCTTGCTCATGCAAACAGCCCTCATGTCTATGTATGACACACCTGCACACACACCTCACTTCTAGGTGTGGAGTGGCCCAGAGCAGGGGGTGACCTGCCTGGGCAAGGCTGTGGCAAAGCGGGCCATGGCTGGGCACTCCCAGCTCCTGTGCCAGCTGCTTGTCCCAGCACAACCCCTCCTGTGCCCAGGGAGAGCCCAGACAGGCCTCAGCACATCCCGGTGCTCTGCCTGGCTCTGGGTCACGGGTGCCTGGCTCTGAGTCACCCCCTCCCTGCTCCCCGGGGCCACGCGGGTCCCCTGGGTGCAGGGCAGACACAGAGCTCCAGGGCCCTGGGCTTTAGAAACAGTGGTCCTAAATGGAGGTAAAGGGCAAAGGACCTGCACTGCACAGCGTTTGGAGGGGCTCTGGCAGCCCTTGTGGCCAGGATGGGACCAGTGACACCGCAGAGAAGGGGCTGAATGCCCAAGGCAGGGAGATTGGGCAAGGGGTGGTACCAGGACCAAGAGGTCTCGTTCCCTCCTGCATCACACAGCTGAGCACGGGCACCTTGTGACAGGAATGGCTGTGCCACACATGGAGAGGCACGGACTCTTTGGCCCTGCTTCCATGGGTCATCTGGCAGGGCTCAGAGTCATGCTGAGGAACAACATCTTTACAAGAAGAGTTTTTCAGTAATACTGGAGAGATCTTGCTGATCTCTTTCAGCTCAAATCTCTACACCCTACAAATAAAGCACTTTGGAAACCACCTTAGATTATGGAGGGCAGAAATCCTTTTCCCCTTCCTCTCCCTAAATTTGCTCTGATGGCTTTCATTTGTTGCAATTCAGTAGAAGTTTTGGTGAACTCTTGGACAGACAAATGCTATACAAGTTCTTTACAAGTGCAGAAGTATAAAACCTATTCACTGAAAACTACTGCATAATTACTGAATTGAATATTTAAAGAAATGTGATTTTATTGTGACTTCTCTCTTCAGGAAACTAGGGGAAGATTCCTCAAATAACTTTCATTTGTCATTGAAAATATATTGTATTTCTCCTTTTTTTCCCTGTTTCAGAATAGTGGCAACTTTAACATGCTAATAAATCTTAATGCAAGACTGTTTCAAACATAATTGTACTAGCTGTAGGCTAGATTACAGGTGTCCTTTCAGACACTTTAACTCGTTGTATTTACATCTTGCTGCATCAATTGCATGGCTATTGTAAACTTTATATTATGCAAGGTGTGTAATTACACAGGGTTTCCAGCTCCCATCACAAGTGCACACCTGGTCTGGTCCTAACAAGCACATTCCTTCTCAAAATGACTACGTAATTAGAAAATTCCACTTCTTGGACACAGCACAGTGCTTAGCAGACGTATATTTTACTGTGAAATGCGTTACCATTTCTCTCACAGGGTCACTAGGCACGCTGTGAGCTGTTCATTGTTTTTAATCCTAACATGACCTTTATACTAAATACAAAAAACAACCTTGGGATTGAAAAGCATGGCATGATGTCATGAGCACAGAGAATGATTTCAATGAACCCAGAGCTGTTTGATCAGGGACCAGTCCTCCCAAGGTGCTGAGTCCTCATTTCCTGCAGGTCCCAAACTGGAGTTTGTGGTGCCTGAAAACTGGTTGTCCCAATTAAAGTGGGAAAATGAGGCATTTAAAATCCACAGCTGCTTAGAGAACGCTCACTTTGAGCTTCCAACTCAAGATGTTTCGCCACGCTTGCGAGTCTTTTATAAGAAAAGCTTCAGAACTTTGTTATCGTGCACTCAAACACACAAAAACACTGAATGCCAAAACTGCAGAGTAGTAGAAACACAGTAATAATTTTATCACTAATTCAGTCAACTGGAGTTGATTATAGATCTGTGTGAGCAGGATCTCTGCCCCCTCCCACCCTGCACAAACAGGGGTAAATGATGTAAATATGTTAATAAACTTTTGCTGCAAACAACGGGGAATACACTCCAGACTCCTTCTTTGCTAGAAGGGAGAGGACTAGGAAACACAGGGAGGTTTGCAGGAAAGTTTCAGGACCAGGAATTGTTAGAAGTGGCAGCTCTTTTCACACATATTGTTGAGGATAGAAGGGAGAGAATGGTAAATCATTTCAGAAGAAAAAGAGAGCACCAGATCCCAAGCCCACAGGAATCCTTTGAAAAAAAAATAAAAACAAATGTGTAGATACTTTCCCACACTTCTCAAATCAGAATTTTAGATTCATCTATGTGATCTGTAAAACAGCAGTTATCAGATTAAACCCCAACTTCTCAGGTAAGAAACATGGCCCCATGAATTCACATGAATAAAGGGGTCAGATTTATACGTAGATATTTTAATTCTTAAACAGTTAACATAACAGTCAAAGAGACACTTGGTTACTTGCACAAAGGGAAGGCTATAATTGTAACATCTTTGCTCTAAGGTGAATAATTAAGTAGATTCCACTGACAAAAGGATGAGAAGACTGTGCCTCAGGACATTTAGTCAGTAGAACTGAGCAACAGGTTACAGGGAAGCAAACAAGGCTATATTTAAACACAAACCTATTGACTTGATTATTTTCAATGCAGAAAAGAAAAATTGATTCCTAAAATGAGTAATCCTTGGGCAGTTTAACAGAATGAAGCAGAATGAGCAAATTCAAGGTCACAGATATTAGTGTTGCAACTCTTTATATCAGGTTATCCTTTTACTGTTCTGTCCTCCTTTGCCCCTTGACTCTCAATTTCTTCGCAACAAACAAAGGTGGTAATACCAAAAAAAATATTATTATATATTTATCATATTCTTTAGTTAATAAATTCCTTTAATTAAGCTCAGCCATATTTATGAATAGGTTTTGCAGATTTGGTCTCTTTTGTTTGAAACACTAAGAAGCCCTCTACAGATTTTTATTCAAAATTATTTTTCTTCACTCTAACAGAGAATTTAAGTATTCATAAATATAATTGTAAAGTTCTCTTGCAAGAAAAAATACAGAAGTGCTGTACAGTTACTGTGTGACCACCCAGAAGCCAGAATTAAAGGAACTGCCTGATCTGTAGCATTCACCTAAGGCTGGAAATCATCTCTTTGTGGGGGCTTTTAGCACATGCTCCCTTCTGTCGGTGCAGACAGACAGGTGAGGAGAGCACAAGGGGCCCTTCCCCAATAGTCTTCACATATTCTTAGCGTTTATCCCCACACTAAGGCTGGAATCAACCCTTCTCCAACAGGAAAGGGTGAGATTCCCTCCTGTACATCCTCCCTCTACTACCTGTGGGCTTGGGGGATGGCATCACAGGGAGTCCATTTGAGGCCACAGTGCTGATCAGTAACTAAGCAGTGATACAGCACTGTGATGTAAAACTACTACCAAAAAATCAGCCCCGGGTTATTTGATGTCTTAACAAATCCAGGCAATGGCAAGACGGGTTTCCAGCTGCTGAAGACTATGCAGAGCTGCTGGAAGTGGTGCACACTCTGGAAACTCAGGCATTCTGCACTCAAAAATAATTTTAAGCCAATATGACGTCCTTCTTGTCTTGTCTTTCATCTGGAAGAGGGGGGAGGAGGTGGCTTTTTGGATCAGAGTCAGTTAACAGCTCTAATGAGGTCTGGATGGCAGATCGGGTCAGCACACACACAAAACACTCCAGAAAAGGATCAGCAAACACACTCACATCTAGACAGCACAGGATCCTGGGGACATATAAGGCAGTAAGTCAGGAGAAGGACTGGATTGGCTGGCCCAACTAGTTTTCCATCCAGCAGGACAATCATCTTTAAAGAATGATTTTTAAGCCTTTCTTTTCCATCTCCTATTAATTTGTTTGACATGACCTTATCAGGACTCTGCTAGTTATGTTCTGCTTTCCTTATGTAGTTGTTTTCAACAAAGTGAAACTGCATATAGTTGTCTCCTTCTGTTATGCCTTCGCTTCTGCAGTGCTGAAACATTAAAACAATTTGAAAGATATGACAACGAAGTTCCTCAGTACAGTGAGCATGTGGATTGATATGTTTTGATTTTTTTCTTTAGAGAACAAGACTTGTCAGTGCTCAACTAGAAAAGCTGCCAAATACATCATCATCTCTCATTCACTATGACCCAGGTGCTGTCAGCCCAAACTGACTGTTTTCAGTAAAAAGAAAAAAATCATGTTGGGTGAGCTCAAAACGGATCCCAAGAGGTGCCAATTAGGAAGCATTTAAAGTGCAAATTCTAATGTTAATTTCCTGAGTTCATTTGCTGTGTCCATTACTAAATCTCCAGTTTAAAATGCACTTTATAGCCTAATTTTGTACCACACAATCTGTTTCTTTCCTGCTCCACATACTCTTACACTTGCACGTAGGACTAACAAATGCATTTAAATCTTTGATTCACTGCCATTAGCAAGAGAGGGAGAAGAAAAACTTAATGATGGATGATATGATACGCTGTGCACAGAATGCCTTCATGCTATTCACAGCACATTATTATCAACATACCTCTTCCCATCATGTGCATTTTTTAGGGAACTAAAGCAAACAATGCCTCTGAACTCAGAGAAGATTCTCTAGTAAGGGGGATTAAATTCTATGGATCATATAGATTTGTTGAGTGATCAGTTTTGTTCAGATCTTATCTGTTTATTTTGGTCCTGGTTTTTCTGCTGTAAATACCTTTACATTGAAATGTGGGGCTTTAATACCTTAAAGGGAGCAGTGAAATGTAATAAACATCTAAAACCTGCTTTTATACATGTTTTCATCTCAAAACCAGTCACCTAGATCCCTAATCTAACCACTGCAATCAACAGAGGAGCAACCTAATGCACTTAATCTTGGGAGAAATCCAAATGGAAGGGCTGAAAAACATCTTTAAAACCATCTGTATTTTAAAATATACTGTTGCCAATGGAATGGAAGGATTTGTTGGGAGTATGTTGATATTCCTTTTTTCTGTTAGAAATAAAAGAAAGTCTTTCCAATTTTGGTGCTTATGTTTTGTACATTTTGAGTGCTTTTGTGCAGCTTCCACTCAGTGGAAGACAACCAAGCAAGGGCCTGAAAGCAGTGCTGATAGTAGGAGTAAGCACATACTTTATCACCAAGAATGCCACTGATTTAAAGGTGCTCCCCCTTTTACGTGGCTTTTGAAGTCAGAGTTTCAAAAGATTTTAAGCCAGTTCACTTGAACTTCAATACATTTTCTGTTGTATGGCTTATTTTGGCCAAAATAATGTGAGAAAAAGCCAGGTTTTGACACCTGAGTTTTTCCAATTTCTAATGGATATCTTAATCCAGTCAAACACTTCCAAAGGAGTTTTATATTTGGTGGCAATGGGATGATTCACATGCTTAAAAATAAGTACATGCATAAATGACCTCTGCTTTGAAATTTGTTAATACTGAAAGTATTATGTTTGATTACTTGCATAGGGATCCAGAGGGTCCTTGTCCTGTGCTTATCAGTAATACAGAAACCAAGGAATACCAAGGAATATCTCCCTTAAAAATTCAGCTCAAAACACTCATAATCCATTTAAAGGAACCTCCCCTTCTCCACTGCCATTTTATTGCACAATTATTCACCACATCCATAATTTTTTAAGTTTATCAAACAATTTGTTTAACCTGCTTTGAGAGCCGGCAGAGGGTTAAAGGGACGGTGTAGATCTTTGTCTCCAACGGATTTTTTTAGATTAAAATCTCTTCCTGATTCTTTAGAATAAAAGATGCCTAACCTGGTGACTGAACTTGTTGAGGGAATGCCATGCTGGGTCCCTGGGAATTGGAGCTGGCAGCGCCCGCTCGATGCCAGGGTGCAACATCGCCCCCGGCAGCTGAGCCAGCCCTGAGCCAGAACAGCCCTGGGAAACAGATGAGCTGCGACCAGGGCTCAGACAGGGAAGGAAACCGGCCAAAAGGATGAGAAATCTCTACAGCAAAATTTAAAGTACACAACTACTCTCATGGTACAGCTCGGACTAAGCTTGAGTTGTGTCTTTGGCTATCTCTGCTTACCTGTGTTGCTCCACGTTGACAGCTAATTATGCTCAAATGGCAGGTAAATTAATTTGTTTTCCAGCATTTGGTGAAGCCTGCATGAGCAGAATCTCCCAGCCGACCTAAGACCATTTGGTCAAACAACATTTGCAATTTGCTTCTATATTTAGGACACTTGCCTGTAAAATCCCACATATATTTAACAAGGTCAGTGGACAAATCTGGGCGAGTGGTGAGCAATTTCTGCTATACTAAGGTACAAACACAATGAATGAAAGTTTATTTCTCTTATGTCTTCAAATGTAAAAACACAATACTGAGAAATATCTTGTGAAACTAATTCCCACTGCAGTGTTTTTTTAGCTATTTATTAGCAATCAGTGTTCTTTTCCACCTTTTGGAAACAGATATAGAAAGACCAAATTTCTTTGAGATTTTGAATTTACAAAAGCTAAAAAGCCCTGGAAGTTTCTTTCAATAAAAATATATATATTTTAAATTCAGTTTCCTCTTTTTTTAGATCAACAACATCCCACAAAGAGAATGAAAGAAAATCAACAACTGAGACAAAGCAAAGCATTATTCAGATACTTGTTTTGGACTAAGCCTACATGTAGTCTGATGGAAGACTGATGTCTTATTGCATGCCAGGGCCTAAGCAGCGATTCCATTTTAACAGTCTAAACATCCCTAATTTTCACTTTCCTAAAAGGAACTATTTATTGATACATATTGTTCCTGTAGCACTTTGCATAACCATATTCATATTTAAGCCACTGTACGAAATGCAACACTACAGAGAATCAAAGATATGGTAGTATCAGGAAACAATTTTTTTTAATCCTTTGAAACTTGAATGAGTTTAAAATGCCTTTTCTTTTTATTTATTTCCTTAAAGTGCTTTCCCTTCTAAAAGTTAAAACCAAGGTTTAGAGGGGTCAGATCTCTTTCTTTTTTTAAAGGCAGTAACTACTGACAGGAGCTCTGGTATTCAGAAGTCCTTTCAAGGGTCTCCAGACGTGGTGCCCGTTCTGCCTTGTCTCTGATGGAGGCTCAGAGACCGCCACAAGATTCCAGACCCAAAACTTCATCGCTGCAGCACAGCTTTCTTCAGTGCTGCTCAGTGAAGTCAGTTTTGGAAGAAAATGCGTGTTGAGGAATGAATTCAGCACAGCCCCTTGCTGAGGGGTGGTAACGCCTTGGTGAGGGGAACATGTAACGTTCCCAAGCACCCAGCAGTGGAAAAGTGTCCTGAATTCCAAGTGCTCTATCTCGGTGCTCTATCTCCACATGAGCTCTAGCCTGCAGAAACGGAATTCACTGTTCCATGGACAAGTTCCAGAAGCTGTTTCCGTATGCAGTGCATGCCAAAACTGGGCCTAGTCGGCTGTTATTAAAATGTTGCTGTCAAGCCATTAAATGCTTGAAAAGCCGAGAATTAAAAGAAGCTTTATGCATGTACTCCCCATGGTGTTTCTAATCATGCCATTGATGTCTGCAGATCCAGTTCCCTTCAAAATTTAGCTACAGTTTGTGTTTATAAATCATTTCTTTTAAAGACTGCCACCAAACAGCCAATCTCGGGCCTCCGTCTAATCTGCAGTTTGAACAGGAATGAGATTGTGCTCACAGATTGCAAAGCATTCTTCAAAGGCAGTGCTGAATGCAGGTGCTTTAGGGGACTAGTCCTCCCAGAAACAGGGTGTTTTAAAAGCATCCCTTCCTCCCGTTGGACCAGTTTGCACTGGGAGCCTGCAAGAAACTCCTCCTTCATCTGCATTGCCCCTGTTCTGCATCATTCCCATAAATTCCCAGGATGTGTTTGGCCAGTTTGCCACAATTCAGCTATCCAGAGATGCCTAAGCTACTGAAATGAATGACTAAAAGCAGAGAATTTATTATCTCTAAAAATCTGTCTATGATCTATCTTTTCATCTAAATGAAAGGATTTTTTACTACATTTTCATAGGATATAAGATACTATCATTTTAAAAGACTTCTTACTGTCTTTTCATTTACATGTTCAATATCAAACCTTTCAAAGAATAAAAAAAAAGGAAGAAGAAAATTTATGCCATTATTCTTTTTTTCCTATAGGTTTTATAAATTTAGTTTAGGAAATCATTAAGGAGGCATTAAAGAACTAAAGTAACTTTGGTTTAGAGGAATCAACTAATATTTCCCACTCCTGTCTAAGACACTTCATAACAGACAAAATAGTCTTGATACCTAATTACACATTACCTTTGTGTTGATAAATTTAATGTGTTATGGTTGGTGAGGAAACCTTAATTTCTAAATCCATAAGGAATTTGTTTCTCTATTTGAGAGCACGTAGGACTACCAGTGTATCTACACTTCACTGGATTAGATGATACATAAGGATCTTAAAGCCCATCTCGTTCCACCCCCCTGCCATGGGCAGGGACACCTTCCACTAGCCCAGGTTGCTCCAAGCCCCGTCCAACCTGGCCTTGGACACTTCCAGGGATGGGGTAGCCACAGCTTCTCTGGGAAACCTGTGCCAGGGCCTCACCACCCTCACAGGGAACAATTTCTTCCTAAAACCTAATCTAACCCTTCTCCAGCAGCTGGAAGCCATTCCCCCTTATCCTGTCACTCCATGCTCTTCTAAACAGTCTCTCTCCATAAAGGAGAGATTCCCTCAAATCTCTTACCTAAGGTGTCTGCAATAAAATGACCTCAGAGCCTGGAAAAGACAAAGTGAGGTACGAAATGTCCTCTGAGAGTTCTACCATGAATCAGACAATTTTGTCACAGTCTGTGATCTGGAGAGATCTGAATAGAGACAAATGAACCCTTTGCCACAGAGCAGGTGACTTTAAGAGATAACTACAAGAAAATACATACAGGGTGAGCAATGCAACAGTGGGGAGAGTGAAGCCATGGAAAGCAAAAATACAAATATTTTAAAAATAAGGAGCTGATCTTTTGTCTCCAGGAAGAGGTGTGAGCAGCAATGGGGTCATTCCCATGTGGGATCAGGGCTGGCTGCATCACCTGCCCTGCCTCGTGGACACAAGGAAAACATCGTGGATGCAAAGAGCCAAACACAGGAGGTGGAAGGGAAAAACAATCGTCCTGTAATTGACTGCTCAACTAATGGAGTCTAATAATTTATGGCAACAGAAGACCAGCTAATTTATGGTTAGTGATGTTTGAAAGATAAACAATTTAAACTGAATCAGACGTGTAACCCCTCCGTGCTGGTGCCATGCCTTCATCCCGAGGAGAATTCAGCACTTTCAAGGGAAAGGGGACAATCCCAAGCATCCCAAGCATCCACCACTTTCAGTGACACCAATTAGGCTGAGGTCTCTTTTGTCTTATTTACTTAGCATACCAAAATTTGCAGAGTTTGAGAAACAGTGTGACATTCTTAACCATCTGGGTAGTAAGAGGTGGGAAGATTTAGGGAGACTGTTCAAAACACACAGCAAGAAGCACATTTTCATTAGTGAGTTCTGGGAATATCCCAGATCAAGAGAACCCCATTCAAGCACAGACTCTTGCCGAAGGTGACTTTTAAGCCCATCCTTGTCTAATCCTTACATGGGGAAGGAGTTGCTGGTAGGATGTTAAATACTGTGTTCTTTTGTAGGATCTGTGGGAGCATCCTTGAGAGGAAATCTCATGATGCCGAGGCAGACTGTATTTAATACTGCTAATTCACAATTATTTTGTTCAAGTGCTTGATACAAGATATAAAGGTTTTGATATCTAGAGAACCTTGCATGTAATACCCTCTTGACAGATCATTACACTAGTCTAATTGAATTTAGATCTTGAGATATGCTGCTCAGAACTTGTTTGCATTTCACTAGAAATGAGATGATCATCAGTTACCTTTACATAGAAACTGTGACGCAAATTTTTATGCACATGAAACACAAATACCAAAATATTCAGGTATTTGTGTGCTTTATTTGCATATAGTTGCTACCTCTGTGTAGGAATGAAGCAATTACTGTTACAGGTAATTATGTGCTCACATGTAATTTGCACAAGAGGGGAAAAAAAATCCTACAGTTCACTCATTCTGTAGATGTTTGGGACAACAAAGTAAAAAAAAAAAAAGAGGTATAATAAACCCTGCATGTTCACCCAAGATGTCTTTCTGCCAAATGGACACTGAGAGAAGAAAAAAGAAAATCTCCATTGCTGTCTTATAATCAATTTCCCCCTTTTCCAGGAAAAATATTTATTTGCCTGTTACTAGTTTATAAACAGCAAGAATAAACATGTAAATAGAGTAAACATCGGTACTTTTCTTTTAAGACCTTCTGTTATATATGAATCACAGCCTCTTGAATAAGCTTTCTAATTATTGCAATTTTTTGCTTAATGAAAGAAAAATTTGTACACACACGCGCCTGTGTAATTGATTTAAACAGAAACACTCTTTTTTACTCAAAAGGAAATATTTCTCTGAATTACGGCAATTATTTAACAAAGAAAACCAAGAACCCTAATTTAAAAAAGAAAACACTTCAGTATGCACCAACTCCTCTTCTTTTGGAGGATAAATTATCTGCCAAACCTATATTCATGCAAATTCTTAAAATTTCAGTATTTAGGCACTTTACTGAGGAAAAAAAAGTCTAGTTATGCATCTATTTCCTTTTCCAAAGCTTCATCAGTGGCTAAATAACTCCCAAAATGTCTTTCCCCTGAGCTGATCTCTTGTAGGTCACTGCAGACTGCCTTCATTGCAAGAATTTATAATTAATGGGATATCTGAGACTTGGATCCAGTGTGTGGATGTTACAAAATACATCACAAGTCTTAGTTTTCATAAGTTTAATAGAGAGCTGCTTTGCTTGTCCTACAAGTCCTCCTTGAACTCCACCAAAATATAAATTAACTCCCAGGAAGTTAAGACAATTCAGGTTTCTGGTGTCTGACCATGGTGTGATTGAAATTGGCTCAACAACATGACAAACATAATTCCAGGTGTCTTTCCCTTCCCCTGCCTCCCACCTTTCTTGATGTCTGAAGTGAATTTCCCTTCCTCAATATCTTGTATATATTCTTCATATATTGTAGGGAAAATTCTCTTGTAGCTCATTTTCCCACTAAATTCGTTCTGTTCTGGGATTAATCTCTTGTACTAAAAAAAGAGGAGTGTGTTTATTTTTCTTCTAATACAGTATAAACCCTATCAAATTTACCTTTGTTGTGGAAGCACCCCCTAACAGTCCTCAGCAAAGGAGTGTCTACAGCAGCATTAAGAGAACAGTGCAGCTTCCTTGGATGACAAACAACTTAAATCAGTTCTCCTCACTGTATAATAACACTGCAAAGATCCCACTCAACAGCATCCTGGTGGAAAACTGTGCTGAGACCTCAGGTGAACAGCAGATAAATAACTACAGACAACTCATGTTTGGTGCTTTTATCTCTAGCATTTTAGGCAGCAACTTAGACTTTTTCAAGTGTCCCCTCCATCCCCTGCCGTGGTTCCCAGTGCTGTACCCAAGCTCTGCTCCTACAGTGCTTTCCCAAGGGGATGGGACAGGGATTGCTCACCCCATTCCCTGCTCACAGTTAACAACAAACTGCACACCTACACCAGAGCATGGGAACCAGCCCTTCACTGCTTATGCTAAATCCCAGACATGCTTATTCCCTAATCCCGAGGTTGGATAACAGCAAACAGCTCAGTCTCCATTAGTTGCCTGACAGGATGGGACAATCATCACATGGTGCTTTTCACACCTGCTTCCCTCTCCTTTTATTTTTGGGAGGAATAACATCCAAGCTAAAAGAATAATATGCCCATGTCCTACCATCTTAGCTATTTCCTTATGTCTCAGACCACACTTAATCTTTTTCTCCTCACATATTTGACACTTTTTCTCTGTTCATTTCCATGTTAATCAGACGATAAACCCAAAATATTTGTTGGAAATACTAAGGCTTCTGAACTGCTCCCCAGAGAAAAAATCAGAAACACTAAATCCCTTCTCAGACCGATTTTTTTTTGTGATACACCTTTGCACAGTACTGTTGAAAATATTTTGGGGCTGTTCCCTCAGTGTTTCTTGTTTGTTTGTAAAGTTATTCCTCAGTTTAAAGCACCACAGACAACAGTTTGTCACATGAAATGTACTGAGAAGCAAAACACCCACATGGGATTCTCAGCACTGCCAGACTTGCTTTGGGACCTTCAGCACATCTTTAGCCAAGCTGTGCCTCATTTTACTGAGCAGAGTGAAAGGTGTAATCACAGAGTCTGCAGTCGCTTCTGGGCTCAGATGAAGAATTTGTCTGTGTTCAGTTTTAAGCTGCTTTTTTTGGCAGAGTTTAAAATACAGAAATGAGAATTTTGTATGTTGACACAGTATGTATATTTTTTATTTTTTTTTAATATACGTACACACGTATGTGTCCAGAGCTCCAGGTAGGAGAATTTTAAGCAAATGGAAATAAAGAGAAAACAACTACACAGAGGTTTCACAAAGCAAGCCACGAAACTGATGTCTAGGTCTTAAAATTTAACACACTTCCTTAGACAACAGATTTCTCTGTTTCCAAATCCCTTTGTAGCCCCTTGTTTTATGAGACAGGGCTGCTCCATGGTGGAGGTTCTCAGGCCATGGATGCTTGGACAAGCTGCTGGGAATTGCTCTGCTGAAGTACTTGGGAGCAAAAAGCCCCAGCACCTCACATTGTGGAGACTGGAGAGGGAAACAGCCCCTGGAAGCAGAGAGAACAAACCTAGAACTGTGTCCTGTCTGGGTTTACCCGAACACACAAATTTAAAAGCCTTTTTCTTTTCCTCCCCTCAGTCTAGTTTGTTGCCACTCATTGCACTGACCTGTAAAGTCAAGGCCTGACCTTTTTTTTGAGTCCAAGTGAGAAAGCAGATGAGATACTGGGACAGAGGCAGACTTTTAGCCTCAGAGGCTGGCAAGGGTGGCAGAAGTGCTGCGCCTGAAATCTGTGTTGGGCCATGACCAAGACATCACTTGTTCCACAGCCATCCACAGACTGTCACTTCATTTCAGTACTAGAAATGAAGGGTGGTCTGACACATAAGTCATTAAAAAAAATTAAATCAATATTCCTAAGCCTCACAAGAAAAGAATGCATTTGAGAGTCAGATTTTTTTTCAAGAAGAAAGTCAAGTCCAAACGCTAGTTAGGCCTGTCTGCAGCTGTGAATTGTGCATGTAAAAATATACACTGAGACTTCTTTAAACATGAAGCCAACGTTATAAAGAACTAGATGTAATTTTCCAAACAAAAATGCTACGGTCCCTACCTTAATTTAGCTGACTAGTTTGCATGCTCAGAAGATATTCACACTTAGGGGTAAAAAACCCAATTAATTCTATATATGTAAAATTCTACCATTTCACACTCAGAAAGGGAGGGCTGTAACTTCCAAGGAAGAGGGGAGCATGCTGGAAATGATCACTCTATAATGACAACCAAAGCTTCATATTGGTGTTAATGCTGTTAATTTAGTCTCTTAATTGAAAGCTCTCAACATCAGAAATTTTAGGGTCTTTTGGAGACCCAACCAGTTTATGGATTGTAAGACTTCTGTCAGATTGTGGGAAGAACGTAAGTTATCAATCTATCAAAGCATTTTCAAACTAACATGACATCTTTTCTGTCAAAAATGTTTTAATGTTTTCTCAGTGTGTAAGGAATTCAAGGGACAGACCCTTCCACAGTCAGTGCTTGTTCTAAATTCATCCAATACCTCAGAATTACAGCAGATGAAACACATCAGATTGGTTTTCTTCTATTTGTGTTTTTCCACATGTATGTTTAAAAATGGTTTCTTGTCAGTTCATCTGTGTCTGAATCAATCCAGAGATCTTAAAGTTCCTGTAAGTTTTCCTCACAAAATAAATCTTTCCAGATAGCTGAATATAGATTCTGGACAAAAAAAAAAGAAAAAAAAAATCCTAATCCTTTAGAAATCCTAAATTTCTCTCATGTGATCATATGTGCTTACACTGAAGCCTTTATACAGAGGCAAAAAGAAAGAAATAAAACAACTGTTGGCATCTAAGGCTTTTGCTTTTCGCAGGGCTTTGAGTTCCTGTTTTCCTTCCAAAGCACAAAGATGATGTCCCAAAGTCTGCAAAAGGCTAACACAAGGACTATGACTGAACATTAGTGACCTGCACAATGACAAAAATCATTGAACCAGTCAAGGCAATTTGTGATGAAAAATTACAGGGCCGGAACAGAAGCACACTCGGGGCGCTGAAGAACCCCAGAGTCATCCTGATCTCCTCAAACCACGACGGGCAAGTCTCTCCCCAACAGCCACGTCAAATTCTCTGCAAACTCCGCTGAAGAATGAAATATTTAAGTGCCCTCACAAAACAAACAGATCTGCATTTGAATCACCCTGCTTGGAAGATCGCAGTGTTTGGAGTTCTTAATGAAACCACATTTGGCAGAGTTACAGAATTACATTTTTAAAATCTACTTATTTTTCCACCGTCAATGCTCCTTTATACGCACGATGACAAAACTGAATCCAGTTTAAAATGCACCTGTCAGAGCTGTCAGCCATCAGCAGCACTCTTTTGTTGTTTGGTTATGCTGCCAGGCTATTCCAGCATGTTTTCACTAAGAGGAGGAGGTGTCATCTGAATATGGCAAAACAAAACTGTGTGAGTCACTCAGCAAAATCAGACAGACGTTGCAGTTTGGAGTAAGACACACAGGCTGTCTGAGACTGCAGACTCCTCGAGACTCAGACTACCTTTTTGCTTGTACAGCACCCAGCTCCCATCACTGAGCTGCTCCCACTGCAGCAAAATTCTCAGGGGAATGAAAGCAGCCCTCAGTGAGCAGCAGTTCAGGGCCCTGTGAATCAGCACTGGCTCTGTGCATTGCTACAACAACCACAATTAACACCCAGCTCGTACAGCAGAGGTGGTAAAACAATATTGGAGTTAATATGGTGTGGTAAATAAAGGAAAACATAATTTTTAGAGAGCAAATGAAGGAGTATATAATTCCTTTAGATGTGTATAAAAAAATCAAGGCTATTTAGGCATTCACTTATTTCATCTTTCACTGATTTTTTTTTCTTGCTTATAAATTCTTGCCACCAAATCCAGGCATTTTGTACCCTGTGGCAACTCCTGGAAGTTAACAGTTGAACTAATGAGATCTGTGAAAGCACTCCCTCTTTGAGAGAGGAAATGATTTTTAGTCAAACAGCCGAATGTTTTCCCTACCATCTGCACAATCTTTTGTTAAAACACCTTCTATACTAAGACACCTGATTAAACAGATGGGGGAAGAAAAAAAAAACCTTTGTTAAAGTTTTGGCATCCCATTTCTTCAATTAGATTCTTCCAATAAGTTTTCAGCAAAAACAGACTTAGTGTTCCACAAATTTTTAATCATAAAACTTTTGCCAAGAAGAGGTAAAAGAAAGCAATTCTTGATGCCCTGCAGTATCGTTATAGGTCTGAAAATATGCTACCACAAGACATGGAATGGTTTGGGTTGGAAGGGACATTCAAGATCATCTCATTCCACCCTCTGCCATGGGCAGGGACACCTTCCACTAGCCCAGGTTGCTCCAAGCCCCATCCAACCTGGCCTTGGACACTTCCAGGGATTGGGCAGCCACAGCTTCTCTGGGCAACCTGTGCCAGGGCCTCCCCACCCTCATAGGGAAGAATTTCTTCCAAATATCTAATCTAAACCTGCTCTTTCTCAGTTTAGGTCACTCCCCTTTGTCCTGTCACTCCAGGCCCTTATCCAAAAGGTCCTCCCCATCCCTCTCGTACCTTTAGGTACTAGAAGGTGCTCTAAGGTCTCCCTTGAGTCTTGTCTTCTCCAGGCTGAACAATCTCACCTTTCTCAGCCTGTTTCCATAGGAGAGGTGCTCCAGCCCATCATGGTGCCCTCCTCTGGACTCACACCAAATTAAATATGGCAAAGATAGACAGAACTACAAGATAGGTACCACTTATGCACCAGCACTATCCTTAAAGGCCTAGGCAAGCATCTCCTATTTTAACTGTTCAGTGCAGATACCAATCCTAGACAAAGACAACATTGTGATACTGCTTTGCTGGGCCAACACAGAAACTGAAAAATAAAATACACAACCTTGACAGTTCACACTAAATGCTCAAAATTCAGGTAATTACTAATTCACGATACTGCAGAGGAGCATTTGTTCATAATCAAATGCATGTGACTGAATGCTGGCAATGCTGTAATTGGGATTAGGTGTGTGCAGATTAAGTTTACAGACAAAAAAATAGTTCAGCTACACTCTTTCTCTTGCCCTGGAAACGATCAGCACCTCTAAAAAAATACCTAAATGTCAGTTCTTTGCTAAGAAATGGATTGCCAAGTAGATTGGCACAGCTCACAGTTCCTGTACCAGGCTGGGCAGCCGTATCAGTCAGTATTGGCAATAAGGACTGGCTGCCCCAGATGGCTGGCAGCACTCAAACAACCTGGGACCCAGATGTCAGCGAAGCAAATCAAAATCATATCACTGAAATGCTTAATTTCTCCAAACAATTGTGTTTTTAAAAAAATCAAACCCAAAAGAGTGTAAAGCCAGGACCCCCTGAACTCTAGCAGGGTTGGAAAGGAAACCCCATGAGCAGGGGCAGCTTTGGCACATCCCACAGCCTCCTCCTCCTGGCTGCATGGAGCTCATTCCCCGTGGCCCCTTCCCCTCAGCACACTCTCTTCTCTGGAGTGGCACAAGGGGCCGTTTATGGGGGGAAAGCTTGGCAGATGCAAGACCCAAGTGCCAAAAGTCTGGACGCTTTTTCTCCTCAGCCTTGCCAGCAGTGGCATCTGGTTGCATGGCTGGCTCAGCACTCACGGCGGGGGGAGGTCCTGACTCGGGGCCTGGCCAGCCCTGCTGAGCTGCTGAGGGTCTGGTGGGTCAGCCTGTCTCTCTAAACAGCTACCAAAAATCCTTCCTCGCTCCTAACCCTTTCATTCTCCAAGGGGGATAGGACAAAGAGGGGATTTTCTCCAAACATACATCCCATAATCTCTCTCTGCTCTGCCTACACCTCGAGCTCACTCTCAGCATGTGCTGAGGTGGGACAGTTTAGCATAAAGTTTTCCTAATTAAATTCTCTCTGGCTTCAGGTTGGACAGGAATGCAAAGATTGTTGCATGTCAGGATGGAGACACCTTGCCAGCAGCCAGGGTAGAGATAGGCACAGGGCTGTGTCACGTTTACCTCAGCCTACACATCGTACCCAAGCTGGGTCTACAGCTTGGTGTTTGCATGACTAACTATAAGCCTTCTGCACATTTACACATTCATTTATGCTTCCAGATTTTAGTGTATTTACATGGTGCTACATGTCTTCTAAAAAACCATAGTTCCTGACTGTAAGGTATTTGGGATCTCACTGTGAAATCCAAAGAGACCCGTTAACATTTCAGAACAAGACACCTTATTGAAAACAGTGCACAATTGAAAAAAAAGAAAAGGCTTGAAATCTGCTTTTTTTTCTTCCCTCCACCACCTCCACTGCAATATTTATCATAATATAAAGTCTGAACACTGCTCTTCTTCATGACAGGTTAGTCATTCCAACACGCAGACAGCAAAGCTGGCTATTCCCACTGGTTCCTCTGGCTTTGAAATGCATTTGTGTTACAAAAGCAAGTTTTGACTTCTGTCCTGTGAAGAAATTTATCCATAGGAAATAAATGTAGTTCTTAACAAAGTTCTGTACTAAATTTATTTCTGCAAATTTTTAGATATTACGGTTTTTCGTTGGCTTGATAGCTCAGTAATCTCAGAAGTGTCTCTGCTGGGGATCCCCAAGAGCAAATGTGAGGATAATGCTCGAACTGCAGCAAGCACAGAACGGCTGGTACTGTAGTGCACATAGGTCCATGTGTGGGAATGATTATCCTCAACTTTTCAGCTCTTTGATGCATTGTGTGAAAGATACCCACAAATCTTAACCAAAAGTTTCCTACATTAAAAGCACAGCCAAGCAGAGGAGCCTGGTCTTCTGGCTGTGGAGTTTTGCCTGAATATATCCCCATGTGAATACCCTGCTTTGAATGATGTAACATGAAAGGATTGTCTGCATTGTGCAGAAATTTTCTGTTTCCCATTACTCATACTTGTAAATGTATCCGTTCTACAGCTCCCTAAGAAATGAACAAGCCTTAGCATCAGAAATATTTCTAACACATTTTTAGGCAAAACAAAACCAGCTAGCTGTTCCATGATATGAAGTAATTCTTTCATGCTTCGTGAAGCCTCACAGCCTTAAGATAACATTTGGATGCACTTATGCAATTTCTGAGATTCCCTACACAGGTACAATTAGGTCTTTTCCCACTCTGACAGGAGCTTTTCCTTGGAATCCTGATAAACTGCCCTGCTGACAGCTGTGCAATGGTGGAAAGAGACAGGCGAGTGCCTCAGATGTTGGAACAGGAAAGTATTCCAACATTTTTAGCACCTGGGACTCCTGCCTAGCAAACATCCCCACCCGAGTTGTGGTATGGAAAAACTGCAATATTTGTATGTATTTTACAAAATACGAAAGAAGGACAAATTAACAAAAAAACCAAAAAAAAATCAAAGCAAGAATAAAAGAATTTTACCAAGGTGTAACTTAGTTCTTAGACTCAGGTTGGGTGTCAGAACAGTACCACTGCTGCCTTCAGAAGATTTTGATTTGACTGAGAGATGACTGTAGGACCCCTACCCTGATCACAGCTCAGAAGCTACTGCTTGGGTGAAGAAACATTATGCATCAGATATTGCCAAAATCCATTAAAAAACCCAAAACCCACAGCAGGGTCCTGTGTCCAAGTTCACATCTACAACAGAAGCTTTTGCCACCTGAGACTGTCAAGGTGGTGATTTTTACATGACATTTTTAGGCTCACCGAAGTACCACACGCAATTTTAATAGTAAGAAAGCAACAATAGTCACAGAAACTGCCTTTTCTTGGACCTGATCTACTTCAAATACAGCTTTTAAAGAGGATTATAAGAAAGGAGTTATAGTGGCAAATCTTCAAATTACTACAGACTAAGCAATTCTTCCTAAATGGCTCCTTTGGGTCTTCCTGCTGAAAGCAACAAGACTCCAGAGAGCTTCAGCTATTCAGTGTCCTGCAGACCTCCCACCTCCTTTCTGCCTCTCAAAGCTGGCAGGAACTGGCACAGAAGAAAGATGATGACAAAGATATTCCCCAACAATGAGGTGGGGAATTAGACATTGCGAATGCAATGCAGCAATCTGGAAAAATCTAACCACGAGGCAGCAATTTCTACGCTTGACAAAAGATTTCAACACCAAGTTCACGTAAGTAAGGAAATCTTCGACCTCCTCTCCTCTGCAATGGATCTGTATTGAAATCTCTAAATGTGATGGCAGATTCCCTTTTATAAAACACAAGGTTTCACTTGCACCCTGCAGTACCTCACATGCCCAGGGTTGTATTTCTTCTTAATCCACAGCAAAGTGTGATAGGTGAACCCTTATCATCCTGTACGCTGTTCATCTCACCAAGATTCTTTCCCCTCAGCAACCAGGCAAGAGTTCCCTACTTTCTTCATCAATAAAGCAGTACCTGTTCCTTCCTGCCTGGGAGATATTGCTGTTTTAGAGCAGTTTCTGATTTCTCCTGACTGCAACAACTCATTTTCTTGTTGTCCACTGGAGTTTAGACTTAAAACTATTTGTAATGAATCCTGGAGAATGGCCTCGGCCGCTTGTGATAACTCGGGACAGAATCACAGTTTCAGGATGACACCTGTATTTCTGCCCTACTCCATATCTCACATCCATCAAAGGAAAAGTCACCTTCACTCCTGTGCTGTGTGAGCTGGGATAAGGTGCTTTTTTGTGTAGCACAGCTTCCTAGGCTTCATCAACCAAACCAAGAGAAGAAAGAGAGTCCTGAGCACCGCAAGGCTGCCTCAAAGTGTACCCCACCACAGCAGCTATCCCCTGTGCCACCAACACCTTGCTCCTCTCTGCAGACACTTCACAGGGCTGAAGGGGAACAGTGAATACCTGGTGAAATGAGGCAGTGTTGGACTTACACTCATTCCCACAAGCAGGACAGCCTGGGAGTGGTTCCCAGGAAATCACAGTGTGAATCCATCTCTCCTGACACACGTTGTGTGTGCACATGGATCGTTCATTCTCCACACGTGACTCACTGCAAGGCCCGGGCTGAGCATCCCCACCTCTGCCAGTAAATTGAGGAAGGCAGAGGAAAAGTGTAACCAACCAAGAGACTTCACATGGGAAAAGCTGAACATATGGACTCTGGTAGCAACCAGGGTGATCTGCCCTTACTCCGGAAAGGAAAAGCTGCACATCTCACAGCACAATCTCATTTGTGCTGTAGCATAGCAAGGCAACACGATTAAAATAAGCCTTGGTGATCTCTAATACTCAGTGTCACTGAATTTAATATTGGAATAGTGGAGTATAAAGGACCAAGAGGAGTAAAAGCATCTTGAGAAGCCAAGAACACCCCTCTTCTGACTTTCAAAGATGATATGTAGCTTCTCCTGCTAAAGCAGCTGAAAAGGACACACTCTGCTGGTTTCTAGGCCCAAAGACAGTCACAGAGCCTCTAATACATTTAGGTCTGCATGGCATCAAAACTAATGAAAAATACTGGAATAAAACAAAAAGTCATATCATTTCTCCCATGTTGACCATGTTAATTTGCACACCATCTCCTAGGCTTGTCTGCTAAATTTGATCTTCTGTGTACTTTTCTAAAATTTTTGCTTGTAGCTACTTTTCAGTAGCAGTGATTTATAGCGAAACGTTGCTCACAACAGGAGCTGGCAGCTGCTGGGAGTTTGGTTTGCTCTATGTTTTCTATGGCAGTTGTGCCTTTATTTTAACTGGAAGCAGTGAGATGGTTATAACCGGAACATCCACAGTAAAAGGGGGTCACACTAAACATGCCAGACCTGTCTGGGCAGGTCTAATTTAAACACCAGCCTTTTAAGAACGGGACTGTCTTTGAATGAGATTTCTTTGTACTTCTGAAGACAGCACACACCCTTTTCCTGCTGCTTGATTAAACAGCACTTGCCCAATGAATAGATCTTGATCAGGAATAGAAAATGCATGGAGCTGTCCTGGGGAAAATGTGCTATATCCTTTCCCAGACTCACCTGTGGGAAGACACGTACAGCTATATTGAACACACAGGCCTTTCAAATCAGTCCTCTCACATGTGGACCTCTGCTCTGTCAAGTGTCTGTGCCTTTAAAGTATTTCCCTTATGCATTTAAACATAATAAAGCATTAATGGTAGCGGAAGTGTCTCACAGGAAAGCTGTACTTTCAGATTTGGCTTTGCCTCTGGAGGGCAAGCACAAACCAAGACATGATTGTAGCCTGAGATCCACCATCACAGTCACAGGAGAAGGTCTGAAGTGCACATATCACTACTCTTGCAGAAGTGGATCCTCCCTTGCTAAAAATAACCCTGTCCTTGCTGTGTGAACAGTCATCCTTCGCCTTGTTCCCACTCACCCATAACTGCACACGCCAAAGAGAGCAGGCAGGGAAGTGCTAAGGAGGAGTTGGTTTTTACATGCAAGGTGAATATTAAAAATTTACAGTCCTGTGCTTTAAGGTTCTTTTTCCTGTTTCAAGTACCTCAGAAATACTGGCTTCTACAAGTGCACTAAATTCATGTGCAGAAAGCATAAAATCCATGGTATAAGTATATTCTCATCAGATTTTTAGAATAACAAAGGGTAACAGAAAACTTAATTCCATCAAAAGTAAGAAACTCTGCTGTCTACAACACACATCTGGGATTAACTCTGCTCTCTGCTCCAGTTTTCCTGAGTTATCTTGGGCAAATCATCTAACTCCCATGGAAATGAGCATGAGCTGGGATTCTGTCAGGAATTGCAGCTCCCACTAATTTCAAGACTTCGCTGCTTCAACACATCTCAAAATTTCACACCTCAGCTCCATCACTGTAAAATGGAAGAGCATTTCTTTACCTCACATAATACCATGAAGATAAATACATCTGAAGTTTTAAAGCACTTGAGTGTTACATACTCTACATGGACAACAGCTAGGTCAGGCTGGCCCCCATCTCCAGGGGTGACTCATTTCTAGGAGAAGGTGCTTGCATTCATTTGGAAGGACAACAAGGCATGACTCAATGGATCAAAGCAATTTATCAGCACTCAAATCAGCACCTAATGTTAAATTCTGAACTCCTTTCTGCCAGTTCATTTACATATTAGAGCTTTACATGGATAGTATTAGCTGAAACTAGACCCACTTGACAGGCAGAATGGTTAATTATGTGATTATGAAATTTCTGCAGTGGTGCTGGTAAACATTGTACAAAATGGAAATTATTTTTACAACTACCTTTTTTTTTTGTAATGTGTTTGTTTGGAAGGCCTAAACAGATAATTTTGGGAGGATGGGATGCACTTTTCCACCATCCTCTTTCCATCCAGACACTCAGCTCTAGTGGGTAGAGGACAAAGCTTGACCATGTTAGCGAAAGGATTTTAACTAGTCCTCAAAAATTTATATCCTGCTATATAAACATCTGCCTGCCTCTTGGATGGCAAATAGCGATCATTCTGCAAAAAGAATTCTTTACAGCACTTCAGCTTAGCCCTTGTCTCCTGGTGCTTGGACAAACAGTTTTCAGTTTATGTAAATACGTGGTGGATCAAATTTCCACAGCAGCCACACCCAGCCAGCCTGAATCACCCAGGGAAACATAAAGAGAGTCACCTTTTATGCATTGCTTTTTTACCAAAGTACACAAGAGTTGCTACGTTACCCTTTGCCCACCAGCAAACAGATTTTTCACTCTGAAAGAATTTTCCTGTGTATCAACCCTCTGCAGAATGCTTGGTAAAGTTTGATCTGGTTCAGAGGAGGAGCCGTGGGGGTGAAACAGTGCAAAATAAATGCTCAAAGTGAGCCTTTACTTCTGGACTCCCATGTTGTTGCTCCTCTAAAAGAAGCAAGCTCCTACCACCTGCTCTTCCTGCAGCCTCCTTAGTGCAGGACAGGAGGACTAAGCCATCAACCAACATGGGCAAATACAAAGGTCATTGAGAAAAACCTATATGAACCCCAGGAGTTCATCTACGTGCACTTGTCAGCTGTCTTTAGTTGGGCTTTCTTCTCTGGAAAGATTAATACAAGGCAAGGCCAACTAGACCAACTGTAGTTACACCTCTACAGGGAAAAATCATGGAACAAAAAGCAGACCTGTGACCCCTCTCTCCCCATGCTGTGTCTGTCCTGCACTGCAAGGCTCCCAACACCACTTATTGGTACAGCACAGCCCAATGCATCCCATGTTTGACCATGGCTCAGCACTGTCTGCTTCCCTCCCCTCCAGGAGCCAAGACATCTCTCCTTCTCCCTGTTTTAAGCTGCAGGGAAACTCTTTCCTGAGGCTGATGGCACTGCTGCAGTTCTAGTGGTGCAGGGTTTGGGAGGAGATGCAGATCTGCTGATGCTTTCGAAAATTCAGAAATCCTTTCTAAAAGCAAACGTTTGCTTTTAGGCTCAAAGCAGAAACAACAGGGAGAAATTACTATTAGATGTTTCTTTTAACATCGTGATGTCTTAAAAAGCCTCCATTGTAGTTCAAATAATCACTAATTAGCCTCTGTGCACTAAGACTGTCATACTACTACTTGTAGCTACTAGCAAGCAAACCTAGACTAGTTTGCTAGTCAGGTGTTCCCCGAGATCACCACTCTCTGGTCGGGTTCCTCTGGACCCCTGCCCAGCCATACCCTTAATCCCACCTCCAGCCCAACCTCTGCTTTGCAGCTGCTGCAGGAATTCAAAAGGACTCTGTAAAACAAAGCACCAAGGTCTGAGTTCTCTATGGAAACCTGAATGTAATCCCTGCTACGTCAGCAACTTACCTAAACTTTCCAGCTATCACATTCAAAAACACTTGAAAAGCCAAACCCAGCTATGGGTTTCATTGATGAAACAGAGGGAAATTGGACTCGGGAGAGTTATGCCTACTTAGTGGCCATTAGAAACATGAAATACTTTGTAAGGGTTTGATTTATTGCAGGAGAACAATTCCATTGTTGAGCCAGCTCACTTCATGGCATAGTCTATAGACTGAAATCTTTTGTTTGTTTAAACTCTTTATAGAAATTCTTACATAGTTTTAAATAGTTGTGGTTAAACAGTTGTAAATACATAAGCATTTCCAACTATGTCATTATCATTTCCATTGCTCTTGTAATGCTTTGGGTGACCTTAAAGCATGAGTCTAGGTTTTTTATGTGAAATAAAATTACATTGATTTGTCTCAAGACCTCTCTGATTTTTTTTTGTTTAATTTTGTTGTTATATTACTCAGATTGATTTTGACTCTGTCATAGTGCTCATGAGCAATGTGGAGTATAAAGTGTGTTGTGTGGATCATAAATCACTGCAAAGTGTATTTTAGTCTTCACTGAAGGTGCAAGTCCCAGCTCTTTCTACATGATTTCTAGGAGAGATCTCGGCACTATTATTCTTTGATACATTGGGATAAGCAGAGAACAAAGCTTCTAAATCCCAATAAACTAAAAATATCTCTGTGTAGATCTTAACTACAAAGGCATTGGTGATCCATGCCTGGATTCACCTGGAATTTGGAGTAATATTTGCAGTTTTTTGGGTAGCAGAAAACTGACCTCCTCTGAGGATCTTTCCTGGCTGCAGGTTGAGAAATCATGAATTAATCAGGGGAAATGTCTAGAAAAGGGAAGGCTGCACCAGGGGGAGAGAAAAGCACAAAGAGAAGGTGGCATGTGCTGGGCAGGGACCTGGGCAAGCACACACTGCTGCTGGGCAGCTCAGGACAGAGGCTGCTGGTGTGGTGCACACTTTGGGAGTTGGCACAGACTGTGAATTAACTGATGTGATACATAAATCCCCAGCAAAACTGATTGCACACACCCAGTTGAAAAATGTAAGTAAACAATAATTCCTGTCCTTTTTATATCTATTGCTTCAAGCTCAAGCATGCTTTAATCCTTCATTTTATTTGATATCATTTGGTTTATCCAACGTATATAAAAGGATATGTTCTCCTTCTTAGATTGCCTTCAACTTTCTATGAAACCAGCATTAAGGAGTAGGCCAATATTTATATAACAGATAATACCTAAAAGGGGGCTCTCCCCTGCCTAAATAGGCAGAGAAAATTCCCATTTTAGGCCTTCAGTATAGAAAAAAACGTGGCATGCTTAGAGACTGGATTCAGCCACGTATTTGATATTCCTTGCATGTATCCCTTGTGTCTGAAAACTGAGGACTATATGCCAAAAGTCATTCACTTTTCAGATGTGACACGTCTAGAAACGCCCCCATCTTTGAACAGAAACAATCAGGAGTATTTCACTCTTGTAGAGCTTTCAAAGAGTTGTAAGAAATACAGGGTTATAAAGTCCTGTATATGTCAAACAAGAATAGAGGGACTGACAGGGAACAGAAAGTTGTGGAAAATAGGAAAAGCAGTTAAACAAATGAGCCTGGAGAACTGGGTTCTGTGCCTGACTCCACCTGAGGTGCTCTGTTTGGCCTGTGGCAAGCTACTTATCTTCTCTGTTTCCTTCATGTTTTTATGGAAACTCACAGCTAAAAATTATGACCCTGTAGAAATTAGAAACCAGCACTGAGGGTAGGAAAAGCATCTCTGAGTTACAGTTTAGAATAAAAAGAAGTGGAGAATGGAATGATGGGATTGACATTTAATGAGGGAAGTCTCAGCTCTTGCTCCCAGTGTTTGACATTGTTCCTTTATCGCAAAGTCATCGACAGGAGCCTGTATTGCTTTGCCTCTAAGGGCCTTATTTTATCTTCTCACCTGCTCTTCTTCCGTGACTAGGACTTCTAGTCTCATGAGCTTGCATAATCGTGCTTAATCACAACCAAAGTGTGACACACTGTTGAACTGGCACCTTTGCCTCTCTATCCACTTATCACCGTGTTATCTCAACATGTCCCTAATTTTCTGCTTTTACTTCCTGCAGGCTGAGTGGGGAGAGTGGACTGCATGTGTTTTAAATTATTATCCCTCTAGTTAACTCTCTGGATATTGTAATCCTAGGGAACACCGAGCTGCATCACAAGGTTCATCTCTGATTGCGATCTTTGTTAGCAATAGTGTTATATACATTCAAATAAAACTTATATGTTCAGCTGTAAGAGGCACAGCAGCTGTTTTAAGTACTTTAAGACCTTTAATAAATTCATAGTTCATAAATATTTTCATGGCCTAGAATGAATCCATAATATCTGGTTTCTTTCATCGCAGCAATGTTATTTAAGTTGCTGACTTTTTTTCTCCCATCATATAAAACCACCAATACTTGTATACACCCAAAAAATGGTTGCCTGTGGAATAGCAGAAGACTTTAGACTTCAACCAGTCTACTTTTAGATGATCTGAAATCCCAGTAAAAGCGACATTACAAAGATTTCCATTCTAACAGAAGTTCTCTCTGAATTAGTGTTGCACACTCAGTTGGAAAGTTCTGCTGCCTCCTGAGCAGGTGAAAAGCAGAAATAACTTTTAAGGTTAAATACTCCTGCCAAGGATCCACTGCTTAGCTTGACTAATTCCAGGAGGTATTACCCCAAATTCTCAGCATCCATTTGGTCAATACTTCTAATCCTAATCCTGCATCTCATAACTTTGCAGTATTTCTGATGGGAGTATTGAAGGGAGGAATAAAGAAAAAAAAAGTCCTAACTCATTTTAAAATAACACTTTCTAGGGAAAATTCACATGGTGCAGAACTTTCAATATCAGAGGACTGAACACAATGATCCCTGATGCCCTTCATAACCAATCTACACATCTGACAAAACAGATACTGTCTCGTTCTTATAAGTGCCTACACTTTAAACACAGCAAGTCCTGACACCACAGGAAAATACAGATGAGAGTTAAAGAACTGTATTATCAGGCATAAGAAGACGTAGCCAAATTGTCTTTCTTCACCTGAACTAAGCCTCCTACACCAAGCTCTGACTTCCCAGAAATGTCTAACTCCCTGTTCTCCTGTTCCCACTGAGTGGTGGAACACTGATGGCACCAAGTACCAGACATGACAATTAATGAAAAGCTGGAAAGTGCCTTTTTACCTGATGCCTAAAGCTGAAATGCTTATCAACACACTGCCTTTTAGATGATCAAAGCCCAGTGTGAGAGAACTCAAAAGAGTACCACAGTCCTGCATTTCTAGAACTATATCCAGTGAAAGAAATATTTTTTTTACAAGTGTTAACAGGGATTTGTAAAACCCTGGTGTGCAGGGAGGCATCACAATCCTTGCTTTATAAATGGGGCCTTTTTTTTCATGACTGAATTGCTTCAAGGCCCAGACCTCAAAGCCCCAGCTCCCTGCTTGCTCTGAGCATAGTGCAGCTCACCCACCTTTAAGAGCTTTCCCATACAGCTTCCTGCCCTTCCTACAGGTGAGATAAAGGTATTTTCTACACAAATTACTTTAAGTATTATATTGACATGGGTTGAAAAGTCTATTCAGTGGGAAGGTCTGTGATCCAATATTTAAATTGGACAAGGTATGGGCACAGGCACTGGAAGCACCTTGTGTTCAGAGAGGTTCATCTCCTCAGCAGGGAGAGCAAACAATCTGCTATGAGAGCACTTTATGCTGTCTAACAACGTTTGTGTGTCTGCATATATATAAAAAACCACTTCATACTGCTGCTGAATGACTTCTTTCTCCCTCCCTATTTGGATTTACTCCAAAGCCAGGATTATAACTGCTCTTTGCTAAGCAACAAATATTAACTATTGCTACTTCATCAAAATCCTGCACCAATGCATTTAACCAGTTTATCAGCCAGGAAGATGATATTTTCATATTTGCTAGCCTGGAGCTTCACTAAAATTAAGATCAACTGAGTACAGCTATAACAATTATCAATTTTCATTCTTGAATAACAGCTTGAAATTGCCTTCAGGAAAAAGGAGGGTCCTTAACTTTGGATAAAAAAAAAATAAAAATTTAGATATAAAATTAACTACTCTTTCTTCCTCAGGCTAAAGATGTGGTTAAGCTCACCAAAGTTATTCAACAGCTTTACAGGTTGCATCCCTACTTGCTTTAGCTTTTAGGCTGATAAATGAGTAAGTGAAAAAAGGCTGTCAGGGATATTACAGTGAGTTACCAGCCTGCACTTTTACCTGTCCTATACTAAATTACTTCCTGCAGCCAGATGAAACTGTACCAAGAGGGGGAAATTTGAAGTGCCTATGAAAAAAAATCCTTTAAAACTGCCAAGACCAGTGTCACCCACTGGATTTGAATCCAGAGTTGGTCACAGTGTAAGATCCTCTATATCAAAGTGGTTTAATATCAATTGAGGAGACAATAGTTTTACCTAAATAACGTGATAAAGATGTAAATATTATAATATCCATTGCTGAATACTTTTTGATCTCAGAAAATTCAAAGGTTTGATCATATAAAATTACTGACAAACTTAGAGGGTGGATAAACTGCCTCCTACAAGCTTCTGGGCTCTGTTTCTTTCCATGGGCCTGGCATAAATATCAGGGAGGTCTGGTGGCTCCATCTCTCAGCAAACTTTTAGCTACACATCTTCCCAATTCCTCAAGCAAACAGATCAGAGCTTTTATGTATTCTTTTTAAGAGAGCTCCCAAAGGCAAAGAAAATTAGCTATGTAAGCAGTGAAAACAGATTTTTTGTGTCAAAACAGAAGAATAAACAAAATAATGGAATTTCCTCCCTCTTCTGTCTACCTATTTTTCTATTGAAAAAGTGCCAGGTGATTTAATTATTTATTTGAATGCAAAACAAGATTTCTTCTGTCACTGGAGAAAACAACACTATTTGTGGGACTTTTTTTTTTTTAATTTATTTTTCCCTTTGAAGATTTTCCACTGAACATACTTTACATTGTTTTAATGGATCCTACCAACCACAGTGAAGCAAACACACGCAAGCCAGTACTGAAGTAATGTCATTTCTGGATTGCTTAAAGCTGTACAAAGATTAAAGCAGCCCAGCTCTACCTTGCTCAATCTGAGAGATTGCAAACTCCTACTTTAAGGCACGTGTGGTACAGCATTGCATGGGACTGTGTATCCCAGGAAAAGGTCAAAGGGACTGATATCCTGTTGAGCAACATTTTCTATGACTGAGACAAATGTAGCATCAGATCAAAAGGGAGTAGGTTGAGTAAAGGATCAGCCTGCTATCAATTTGAAGACACAAGAAAGACAAAGCAATTCCATCAAGAAAAATTAACCCACATAGATAAGAGGTAGATGGTGAAACTGTTTCAAGATATGTTGATAAAACTACTGCATCAAAGCAGTAGATTGTCTATAAAATTAAATCTCTTAGTGAATTTGGACAGCTTTCTTTTTCCCCCCAGTGAAAACATTTCCACAATAAAAAAGTGCCATTTGTAATTTCCAGACCCATACTTTTTTCTTTTTGTAACAGATATTATGATGTTTTTTTTAATTTGAGTTTTAAATAGTTGAAATTGAACAAATATCAATGTATTTTAATTATGTCAAAATAACTGCTTTCAGGAGTTTTGTTTTTAATTAAGAGCAATTCACATTTTCCACTTTCCTCTAATTGGAAAAAAAAAAAAAAAGAAGAAAAAAATTAAAAACCAGAAATACCACCTAATTTAATTGTCCTCCATAGCTTTCCACACTGCAGCAGTGCACAGACATTACAAGCAGACATGAGCTTTGCTGTGTCTTGTGGAAGAGAGCATCATTCACCTGTAAAGAACCTACAGGAAAGCAGAAAGCTTTCCCACAGGTTGGGGTGCTCCAAATCATGAATCTGTGCCCTGAGTTTTCACCTTACTTGGCTGAAAATTGAGACACACACATTTTGGAGGTGGGAGGCGACTGAAAAGCAAAGATTCCATTTCTTTCTGGTACTAAATTCTGGGCGCTGACAGCAACCCAAGCAGATGTCTTGACCTTCAAACCTGTTTGCTCATCTTGGCAGCTATACCCCAGGTGGTGCTCGATGGCAGAGAGCAGTTTCCCTCCCCACAATATGCCAAATGCACTCCCTGCTGATTGAGCTGCACGGGTGAGATTAATTCCACTGTATTGGAGTGGGAGAATGAGCAGCACCTTCAGGAAGGTTATTCTTCAGAGGAGCTGTTAAGCTGCAGCCCAGCAGGGCCTTCTCCCCCTAATCCACTTTATCAATGGTCCAGGGCAGCAATTACAGCTGTCAACAGCTGCTCTGGTACCATTGAGAGTCACTGGGATTGCAATGAACACCCCACCAACAGCTCTTCCAGAGCTTCTGACCCACTCAGGAAAAGGGTCATTTTCACAGTCACAAAGATAAGCTGCAGCAAATCAAAGCAGGAGAGTACTTGGCAAAGAATTGCTTAGAAATCTCTCTTTAAGGAGGAAGATAGCACCTTCTCCTTAACATGTCCCCATTGGGACATTGCTAAAGTTTTGTGCTGGTGGCAACATTAAGGAATTATCTGGATAAAGTTCTAAGTCCTTACATCTGTTATGGTACACCTGACATAAGAACAAGAGGTTCAGATACTAAATAATCCACGATTCCTTCCTTTGCTGGGGCAAAATTGGCTTATTCTGCCTAGTGAGAGATAACGTGCATCCATTGTTGAATGCCTCCCATCCCCAGTTTTAGCAGGAATCAATCAACAGAATGTTTAGCTCCAGTGGACACCTTGACCGTGGGAGATCAGGGCATAACAACTACAACACAGTCTACAAAGGAGAGCCTTTCCACAAGAGTAATTTTCCAGCAACTTTCAAACATTTATTGTGTCCCCAAGCCTTCTGTGTCTGGAAACACAGACACGCTCAAGCTTCTGTAGGTTAATGTAAACAGTGTATGGAACTGAGCACAGCATTAGGATTCAGGCCCCTCTAGCCAACCTGCAAATGTAGAGGAAGTTCAGGATTACCAGCACATAATTGTGGAGTTGGGGGAGCCAGCCCAACATTTGACTTTTCCCTCGGTTCGGATTTCCCTGCATATAGAAAGAGTGGGTGGATATGGCAAGACATACAGTACTTATATATCAGCTGATGTCACATCTGAATGCAATTCTAGATTTACTATTACAACTCTTCCTTCATCTAGGCAATAACTACCTGCCTGCTAAAAGGCATCAGATTCTTTTATTGTTAAAATGAAACCGGACCTGGTACCCTGGGGCAACTGATTTCAATCTCCAAGTTCATATGGTTTTTCTTGCTGACAAGACTGGTTTGAAGGAGAGCCAAGACGCCAGAGGCACTTGCCCTTGCTAAGAAGAACCTTGAAAGACGTTATGAGGATTGTTAAGAGAGCACACACACACATGCACACAGTTTTTTCTACAATAAACTGTGGATTATAACTAGTTCCTCCAACGGTACACATGGGACCGGCATGAGGAGGATACAGTTCATGTCCTGTTGTGGAGGAGACAAGAAATTTTGAGTTTGCAGGAAGTCAAAGTGTCTCCCACATTGCTCCTGCAATGTCCCTCAAGCACAAGAAGCACTGACTGATCATCTACTTGTGCAAATACCAGACTTTCATGTGGTGAAAGGGCTCTTGCACAAAAGCAGTAGCAATTTTGTGCATTTTGCTGGTGTATGGGCCATTGCCTGACCATTTTTTTTGAATGTCAGGTTTGATGCTTTAGGGACAGAAAGCAAACAGAGGAGTCACCAGTTCTAAAATGACTGAAAAGCTGGAACCTGTGTTATTCAAGAGCTTTAGGCCATTTCAGAGCAGTGGTATTGCACTGTTGGTGTTCCTACAGCTGTTGACACACACCTGCTCCATTGCCATGTGACACACTATAATAACACAAACACCTAACTCTGCATGATTATAAATTTTCCAGACACCATAATGATCCTGGAGGAGCATCTCACTCGACTCTGCTTTCCCTGCATTCAATCGAACTCTGATCTCTAGGTCTCTGCAGTTTTCATACAGAAACTTCATACCATGCTTACCATAAATCAGGCTTTTATTTGAGCTCTGGTTTCTCCACAAGGAGGATTACAGTTATTTAAAAAAAAACAACAAACAAACTTTCTTTTTTTCTTACTACTCAACTGTTGCATTTGCAGCACTTCCTAGGCAGAGGTTTTACTGTCATAGGTTTGTCTGTGCTAAGCAGTTGCTCTGAATAATTGCACCAAACAGTTCCAGTTTTTCTGGACCTGCTGCATTTTTCTACATTTTGCAAACACTTTAGAGAAAAAAAAAAAAAAGAAAAAGAAAAGAAAAAGAAAAGCAACGACACTACTGAAACCCTGAGGCTGCTGGGCAGCTCAAGGAGCTGAGAGCCCACAGCATCTGTGTTTGTGTGGTTGTCTCTGTCCACCCTAAAAGGCTTCACCCTTTCTGCTGAGGCCAAGGACCCTCAGAGATGTGACTTCCTTGACCACCCAAAGCAGTTACTATCCTTAGTTGAAAGCAATTTCTGCCATGGAATCTGTGGCAGACAAGAATATTCCTTGGAAGCTTCCATACACATTTGCAGAGCTCAGTTTAAGAGCATATTTATTATTATTAGTTTTTCCTTTAAAACAGACTAACGTTTTTGATACTGAAGCTTGGATCTACAAGATCTCATTACTTGAAAAAATATTAAATTTGCTATTTAGGAGATATAAAAAAAGTGACCAGATCAAAAGGCAGATCACCCTTACCCCCAGACTTATATCTGGAGAAAAATATTGTATGTGATCATTCCACCAATATGGCTTTTGGTTCTTGGTTTGAATTTGTAACTGAGTATACTGAATTTTCCCTGCATTATTAAACCACTGCAAAATGACTGACTGTTGTTAGCAGTGCACATAACAGACATGGACTGCAGATCAATTCTGACTTCTCTTCATTTTATTCTCTTTTGTTCTAACACTTCCTAGACAGAAGAAAAAAATTAGGGGCCTTCTAGAAATTCTCTGTAAAAGATGCAGAGCCCAGGTGTGAGACAACATACCTATGAACAGCAGGCAACATCAGGGACAGGCAAGGGTCACAAGCTTGTTCTGCATATTAGGGGTTTTTTTTGTGTTTCTGGATGATCAGGTTAAATATTTTGATTGAATAGCAGCCTTAGTTTCTTCAGCAATAGCAAAGAACAGCTCTTGTGCCTGATCTTACTAGAATTCATACATATTTGCATTCTGTTGTTGTATAAACAAGGCAAAAAAAAAAAAAAATCAATCTGTTAGATTCAGAGATTTCTCATCAGAGCAAATTCACTGGAAAGTGTCCTCTGATACCTCCAGTTCAAATTTTCATGTTATTTTGTAATTCAATATGGTAGTTACAGAACCTTGGAATACAATATTCTAAGTTGGAAGGGACCCACGAGGCTCTGCAGTCTGTTCAGCCCAGCACGTTGTTCTCTCTCTGGTAACCCCATTTTCATAACAAACTACCTTAGAGCTCCCAACATCTGGAATATCTGACCAGTGCAAACAAGGGGTTTAGTCCTCCTAACTCACCACAGAGTCTCTTTTCACCTTTCACTGTAAGAACCTGGAAGGTGGAAATCACTGCTAAACTATGTGGGATTCCTAGGAAAAGACAATTCCTGTTACCAGAGCATTTTGGATCTGCATATATGTAAATAGCCTGTTAATAGATAGCAACAGATGGCTCTTAACTTAGCAACAGAATAAATATAGCATGTTTTATTTGATCTGATCTGAGGTGGTTGATGAAGCCATTTGTTTACAAGTGTATTTTTTAAATAAGATCATCTGCAGTGCCCAGAGCATTGTCTGGGTTCTCTTTTATTACAGTTTGTAAAACTCCAAATAAAAACAGGAGGCAAGCCCATCATTCTTTGGAGCTCTGCCTGTGCAACAGTAGGGTTCTGGGCACATCAGTGAGTATTCAAAATAAAGCAGAAAGAATCAAAATAGCAAATTTTCACAGCTATGAATTTGCACTTGTGCTCAGCCCCACACAAAGATGACACAGCTTGCACATGATTTTACTGCTGCTATTGGCATAACCCAGGGTAAAGTAACAATAGGCAACTATGAGGATGCACTGGAGACATGCAGTTTGGAGTAGCCTCACACTATTAGACCTTCAAGTACATTAAGGTCATCATATCAAATAAAGTCGCAGTTTTATATGTGCTGGCAACTGTAATGGTCTTATATTTATTTCTCTCCCCAGAACAGGATTGTAAATTTGTAACAGATCATTTTAAAAGAGGTGGAAGAGCATCAGTGGAAGTCAAAGCTTCTCTTTCAAAGCAATAGAAAATCATGTGGAATTTATTTACAGTTCTGACCTGTGAATTCCTCCCTCATTTCTCTGATCACTTGCTCTGTTTGAGAGTCATGCAGAAGCAGAGTCTCCCATGTCATGCTGGCCCCACATGCACACGCACAGTCACTCTTTCCACTAACAATTGTCACTACTACACACTCAGACACTGCCCCAGGGCACTGTATAACTATTTCACTTCTACCAGAGGCAGCCAGAGCAGACACAGAACAACTTACGTACCCCCCAATACAAATACGATAAACACAACACCCACAACAGTGGGTGGAGCAAGAGGATGGAGAACTCGTCTGGACTTCACCAGCGTTTAGATATTGGTATAAATGCTCTCAGAAGATTAAAACGGAGATGAAATACAACCATAGCATGGGCAGACTTGCAAGAATAGTCTTCCTTGCCTACCATGTGCAGCCTTTTAATCAAAGCACTACTAAGAGCGGGTACGTGCAGACAGCACAGGCACCCTGCTCGCAAACTGCAGAGCTGCAGCTGCCCCGTGCAGTTCACTCTGGGGACGGGACTTTGCATGCACTGAACACAGTTGTGCAAACAAATGAAGGATCGACTCACTGCAGCTGGAGGGGACACAGTCACAGCAGCCTCAGACTGAGCAGTTCAGCTCTTTAGGTTTTCTGGCGTCTGGGGCAGGTTTGGCAGCACTGCTCTCCTCCCTCCGCCGGGGGTTTCTGAGCAGCCCAACAAAGCTCCCTCCCAGGCTCTGTGCAGGTGCACTCCAAGCTCAACAAGACCCTTCCTTCCCTTGTCTGTGTGGGTGAGGGCAGGGCAGAAGGAGTGCATCAGCCAGTCCACCTCTGACTGGCATGTCTGGCTTGCTTTTAGTCTAATTTCACATAGAAGCCAAGCAGGTAAATACACGGGGTGTTATGTGTGAGCTCCTTTTACTGCCTCAGTGTCACTTGAATCTGCTGCCCAAGTTAAACACTCAGAGAGAAAAACCAAAGTGAGATCTCTCGCTTTAAAATGCACCAAAAATCAACAGGGAAGGGGACACATGACAAATATTCAGCCACAAGAGAGCATCAGCTAGACCTTTCACTTCTTCCAACACCAAAGCTCATTAGCCACAGGACCCCTGTAGGAGCCAAGCTTTATTAGTGGCATGGAGATACCTGTTTTTAAAAAAAGAAAATAAAGTTTCTATCTGGCTCCAGGACTGATTTACAGGAAAACACATGAAACAGGAAAACACTAAGCCTTCATGCCACACCCTCTACAGCTTAAAAAAACTAGTAAAAATATTTACGCTCCTCTTAAGACAGTGAAAATTTAATTAAAATTAAGAAGAGGAAATTCATACCCTTTAAGTTAAGCTAGAAGCGATACAGAAGAGCCCAATCAGCAGCCATGCAACACTAATATGAACTCAAGCCAGTCCACATGTCCTGACCTCAGTGCTGCAAACTCACTCCTGCTCTTCACCGACTTTAAGGAAAGACCAAGCCACGGTTTCAGCCCCTCTCCCGCCTACTGCTCTCCTCTTAGTCCAGTTTTGCCAAGTTTGTCCTTCAGAGCAGAGGTCACGGAGCCATCTGTGCCCCATTTCAGCCCCAGACCCCCCGTGTGCAGCCCCCCACGCCCCGCTCCCCGCCGTCCTTGGCGCGGTGACATTGGCAGCTGCGTTTGGGGCGCCGGGGGGGACGGGTGTCCTCTCCCGCCGAGACAAATTGGAAGTGGCACGCCGAGAATGATTGACACCACATGTAAGTTCTTATTCTGTCAAAGCTTCGCAATGTTGTTAGTTGTCAAACCCAACCACCCTGCCATTGCTTTGCCACAAACCTACATGATGCCCAGTGTCTACCAGGCTTTTCATCCGCTCGCGACGCTCACAAATGCCTTTCTCAGGGTTGAACATGTACCTCCTGCATAGCCTACAGTCATGCAGGCTTATGAAACTTCATTTGTTTTGTGGAGGATGCTGCAAAAAATATTTTCTCTAGCTAGACTTATAAGGGAGGAAACTCTCTTAAATTAAAGGGGTTTTTTAAATAAATAAATAAAATCTAGGGCAAAATCTGCTCATGCACTACCAAACTCTGCATTTAATGGGCAGGACTAGGGGGGGAATAAAAAAAACACTATAAATCAGATTTTAAATTCTCACTTCACAGCACTCAGCAAATGTACCTCAAAGTTTAGCTTATACAGGATCTGCCTAACCAGTTCAGCTGATGATCAAAACAGTCCTGGATCCTACACAACCCAACCCTGGTCACTCACAGAAAGACAGCCTGCAGTACTGCTCAGTATCCAAATCACTGATGAACTTACTAAGTTTTTGTATTCCAGACTGTTATAAAATGATGCAAACCAAAAACTTAACAAAGAAATGACACACATGTACTGGAATATCTTGTCAATAAGCACTTTCCCACTCATTCATTTCTGTACCATGTTGTCAGGAAACTATATCAACATTTTAAGCCAGGGAGTTTTAAAATATTCAGAGATTTTTCTAACTCAATGAAAATATGGAATGTGGCTCTTATTTCAGATGTGAGAATTTGTTCAGGCATTAACATGGTGAAAACCTAAAAAAGACCTGTATTCTTAGCAGAAAATTCAATATATCAGCTACAGAAGGAAAAGAGCAAATAAAGTTCAACGGAGATACAGTTCATTCTTTGGTGTACCTGTATGTTTACAGTTCCCATCATGTCTGTTGTGCTGGGATGCCCCTCCCTGTCCTCACTGAGGGTTTACTTTCAAAGGATTGATAAGTATTGAATTTCTAAGCATTTTTCCAGCCATCATTTCATACTGCAGAGCAAACCTTTCCCCAGAGAAGCAAGAAAAATCTTTTTCTACCAAAATAAATGAAAGAAGATAGGTCTTAAATGCTGTCTGCTTGAAAGCTCAGTGCTTTTTTTTCAATTTTTTTTTTTTTGGTTCATATTAAAAAAAGCTGCTCTATGCTTATTTGAGCCCATGGTAACTCAAGAATTTTATTGCAACTTTTCATATTTGTTTAGTTATGATTGATTTTATATAAAGGGAGATTGAGAGAAAGTAAATCCAAGAGCTCCAACTCCCCTTCTCTTTTTTTGTAATTTTCTATTAGTTACTAAAAGATCCTGAATATTTCACTTCTAGAAAGACCAGCACCTTTAGACTTCTGTAACCACCTTATTTACTCCCAGACTTCATAGGAAGCTGCAAATCTTGAGCAGGAGAAGGAAAAATAAAAATCAAAGCAACATAAAAACAGTTAGACCTGAAAGGGTCAATGGAAAGATTCTCAATTAGGAAGAGTCAACTGAATCCTCAACTTGTTCTCAGGTCTGCAAAGCTGAAAGAAACGGTTTCATACTCCACATGCCCTTTGCTTGTGTTTTTTCCTATGAGATTTAGTTTAGGTTGGGGTAGAAGATGGAGAACAGGGCTTTGGAAAGGCAACCTACAGAGATCCCTGTGTTAAGCTTTCCCTGCTGGAATCAAAATGCATATCCAGCAGGCTGCCACTCCAGGGTGACTCCTGTGTGACAGCATGAAGGGAACCAGGCCTGCTCTGTGCCTGCTGCACAGAAAATGTTGTGCAAACACCGAGGATGTCTCCATGCAGGGATTAGCAGGAGGATTGCACAAGTTTAAGGTGTTGTGTTGCTTAGTCTGGGAGAACTCATCAAGATGCAGGACAGGCTGCAGTGGTACTGCCTTGCCAGTATCTCCAAAGTGTGAGGGATGGAGTGATCCCACGGGGTTGTGGCATTTATCCACCCCCACCACAACTGCACCAGCTGCCCTCTGTGCAGCAAAGGAAAACAAACCAACCTGGGACACCACATTTTGTGGGTTGGAGGAGCGTGTTTTGACTGATGGAGCAATTCCTGCAGAATCACAAGGCATTTAGCAGATAATATTTCAAAGATCATATAATATAATATGATATTTCAAACCTGAGCAGCATTTTCTGCTTTTTGAGAAGTCAATCACTTGAGATATCTTACTACACACTGACCAACCAACTCAGGGACCACAAACAGCTCAAATACAGTCCATGTTTTTCCTTGCAGAAAGGTTGGACTGCTTCTCTGGACTCAGTTAAATCACCTGCATCTCTGCCTGGTATCTCTCACAGGGTACAGTCAAAAATAGGGGTTTCTTTTCCCTCATTTGTTTCCACCAAAACACTCTGTTGCAAAGGTTCACATGTATTTTTTCTTTTCTAAATTGTAGTAATTCTATTAAGAGAGATCAGAAAAACAAAAATAACAAGTGAATGTGAAAGTCTTATCATTAGCAAAGGATTTAATTAGAAAAACACCTACAAGTCAGGGCAGGAACTGCACCTTGCTTTGTATTTGGAACGCAGCTTGTGCCTCCTCAGCCTTACCACAGTGCAAATATTCAGCTATTTGCTGAAAGAGGAAAAAAATATGTTCCCTCATTGCATAATCGGTACTCCTGAAGCTTGGAGATGCTTGAATTAACACATTCTTGAATTTTAAAAAGCTGGAGTGGAGAAATTTCAGCCCACCACCACTTAAGTACTGATATTTTGTCCCCATGGGACCTCCCTGCTCAGAGCAGACAGGAATCCTCTCCATGCCTGGGAAAGTGGTGAATAAAACATTGGCAAAACAGACTTCAACAAATTTATCTTTACTACACCTTGACAAGATGAGCTGCTTTTTTGATCTTTTGGAGTTTGAGGGTTTTTTTCTGTTGTTATTCTGGGGGGTTTTTTTGATGGTTTGGGTTTTTTCCTCTGGTAGGTGGAATACAAAGAAAAAGACTAAAATTATAAAGGATTAGCTACTTTTGGATGTGCTGCTGGAAACACCCAAACCCCATTCTACTCAAAAGAGCATTCAGTACTTTTATGGCATATAATTCATCCCCAGACTTCACTCAGAGCCGTGGCTATGCAGTAATTCCCAAATGAGAAGTCAAGACCTCAAGCAAGGCAGCCAGAGACACATCTGGGTTAAACCAGAAGGGCAGATACATGGTATGAGAAATTCATCCTAATGGTTCAAACCTGCCAAAATTATGAGCCATGGAATATCTGGCCAGAAATTCTTTCCCAGCCTTCACAGTGTCATCAAAAACAGCAGATCAACTGGACCGAGAGATGTATGTCTTACAAACTTATCTCCCCAACAGACAAACCAGGTATCACAAATTTAGCTATTGATAAAAATGTGATTTATCATTTGCATTCATCTGACAACAAAAACTGTGGGGCATTACCGGGAACTTTTCATGCTACATCCATTGGCAAGTCCTGGTGGGTGATGAGAATTGGTTGGAAATGAAACTTAGAAGTCAAAGTTTTTCCTAACATTAAATGGTGTCAATTATTTGGTGCCACCACACCCTCTAAAAATTACAAAGGCATCAACAGCTGTTTCACGAGCTCATCCCAGGACCTTTCTGTGCTTCAAGAGATGACTGGGTTTACCCATTTCAGGATCAAAGCAGGTTGTACAAGTAAACAGCACAAAACTTTGCACCTCTTTCCCCCTCTGAGCACTATCCAGACAGCTTTTATTGTGCCCAGAACCATGCAAAAAGTAGAGTTTCCATGCAGCTGGTTCATCAGCAATGGCAGACACAATACAATTAAAACTTTATTTTCATGACCCAAGAATTTACTATCCCCAACACCTGCTGGTGTAGCCCCAGTCACTAATCCTCTGGGCTAACAGGCCCTGCATTGCTAAGGAGGGCAGATACCCTGAAACAAACCTTCTTCCAACTGGGCACTGCCTGCCACTCCCACACATCCCTGTATGTGGGGCATCTCAGTTTTAATGGATTATATCATCCCTCTTGGTGTTGTACAAGTGATGTATTTAAACATCCCTGAGCATGAGTGAGGCTGAAGAAGAAGGGCAAGGGAAGAGCTATTCCCATCTACAGCTCCAGGCATCAAACTTCAGGGACATCAGAGCAACAGTGGCTCCCCAGAAATGCAATTTTAGCACTTAACCTAGATCCCTGGGGGACAGGACGTGAACAGCCCCACCTGCAAGCAAAATGCTCTGGGTTACCCAGCTTGTGTGAGGCAGGGCAGGAAACCAAATCCCCATTTCCCAATGCTCCCAATTAGCATCTTCCCTGCTGGATGGGCCTTCCCTTACCAAGCTGTTTGCAGGGATAGCTTTCAAAAATTACAGCTGACTGCACTGTTTTAGTCCCTGCACCCCCATCCAGTGTCCTGAAGTAAAGCAAAAACTTGCAGCAGAATTTGTTTGAGCAGAAAAATAATTCTTTCCTTCAACAAGTCAGGAGAGATGTTAAGAGTTCTCTTTTTGCTTTCCACTGAAAGTATGTTTTTGGGACCAAAAAAAAGCAGTATTTTTTCTACTGTAACTCTACATATCCTTCCTTCAGTTGGGAGAAAATGGTGATGTTTCATAATTCTAAAAACAAAGCAAACCCAAGAAGAATGACAGAAGTTGCAGCTGCACTGTGATATATGGCATCAGTCAGAAACATAGAATATACTGAGATCCTTTTTAGTAGTATTTTCAGAAAAATAAATCAGGGCATGCACAAGTCTCCTCTGCACTGCCTGCTTGAGGTTGAAATCAGCGCTCGATCCTTCCTTGCCTCTCCAGACAGCCAAAACCACAACATGCTGAACACTTAGAGACTCCATCACTGCAGCACAGGTGGGATCAGGCTCCCCCTTCCCAAGAATTTAGCAGTTCTCTCTGCTCTTACCATCAAGTACCATTGAACACCTTTTCCTGCTATCTGTGCATTTTCCCCAGATCCTGACAGGTGAACTACAGGAAGTAGCAACTGCAAGGAAGGAAAATCCTAAATAGCTCATTCTCATGTGCCAGGTCAGGATCTCTCTTCTCTTGGCCTGTTGGATAGCTTCAGGTTAAATTTCTAGCCAAACACAACAAAACAAACTTCAATTTTTTCACCATGCTGCCCTTCATCTGGGAGAATTTTAACAATTTGCTGGTAAATCCAACTCTTAAGAGTTGTAGTGATGACTAATCACCAACAGACATGTAGTCACAGCTGCTCAGATATTTATTTCTTGTCTAAACCCAACTCTGAATACTTAAGCACCTTAATAGAAGTAGAATAATAAATACAGTCCAAATATAGGCAGCAATCCAACAGAGCCATCACAGCTCTCTCAAATCCCCCATCTTTCAACAGTGCTCAGTGCAATAGCTCTCACTATTGTATAACAGGAATGTAACAGAAAAGCAGAGTAGGAAGGACTGGCATATTTGCCATATTTACAGCTTTCACCTAGTTCTTTATTTTTTTTAAACTCAGCACATTCAGGTTTGTCACAGATTCTTTCCCCATGCCCAGCAATAACCTCCCTCTGCTCCAACAGACTGGGGCAGAGATAAATCAAACCTGTCCGAGGCTGCTGGACAGGATGGGGAAAGGAAAACTTTACTGATGATTGAGCTTCGGTTTTCATCTAACCTTGAAGAGGAGGAGGATCCCATGGTTTGCATTACTCTGGTTAGGACAGACATTTCCCAGGTAAGACAGAGCTTAGCCAATGTGTTCCCTGTGAGCAAAAGGTCTTGGAGCCAAATATTCACCCAGGGAACAGCCAGTAAGGGCATCTGGGCTTCCTATTTCCTAGGGAATTGCAGCAGAGTAAGAAAAAAATACATATCTGCTGCTAAACAGCTTTGGTTTAATTGGCAGAGTCACTGCTTCATTAATGACCACCCCAAGCATCAAAACTAACTCTTGGTTGTACATTCTGAGATCCCATTAATTACTCCTAGGGAAATGAAAACAAAGATCTATTTTTAAGCCACATTTTGAGGTTTCTTATAGGTTTTTTCCATATACTTAGTCTGATCTTTTTCCCTGCAACTACAACATTTATAAACTTAATTTTTTTTCAAAGTTCATGTGATTACAGCTTTACAGAGATTAAAGTCTCCAAAATATTGATCTCCCAGTAAAAAAAAAAAAAAAAAAAAATCAAACTAGTTGATGGACTATTGATTTTATCTCATGGCATCATGTTTTTTTTCCTTAGGTCAAGCTTGCAAACAACGAGCTCAACAGAAACTAAATAACAACATACGTAGTAATTCAAGTGGCTATTGCTGCTTTGAGTTTTTCTTCACAAGGATAAAATTCATAAAATGCATAGCAGCGCTTTAGAAATATTTGTAAGCCTTAGGGGACAAAAAGGCTTGTACCTGCCACTATACACACACAGAAGATATTTAGCTTTATTTATCGGTTCTGATTTCATTTACAAGTCAGGTATGAACTAAAAATCTGTCTTTTATATTTTTTCCCCTTTTCAGTTTACTTTAATAGACAAAACTCTTCATTCTTGACCTGGCCTTTGTCACAAAGGTTGCTCTTCTCACTCAGACACACAGTGAAGGTAAATCCTGCTCTTGCAGTCCATCAAATAAGTTTCTGTCTCCTCTAACCTGTAATTGGGGTTGTAACAGATGGCTTTGCATTTTGCAAGACCAAAGGTTGTGCAACTGCAGCAGCTTTATTTAAAGGTAAAGATCTGTCAGTGCACAGAGTAAGGTGGGAGTTTGTGGAAGATAAGAAAGAATTTCTCACTTTGAAGGAAGACTCAGAGGAACAGCTCATCTGCCTGTGTCTTCTCCATTCTTATTAGTGCTTTTAGTGGAAAGAACAAAACATCCATGGATCCCTGTGTGATTAAGGACTTCCACCTTCTACTGTAATATTTGTCAACATCTCTGTTGCCAGTGCCACAGGCTTTATTGCACTGAGGACAGGCAGAGAGGCTGCACAACCACTCAAGGTGAGGCTGCTCCAACAGTCTCAAAGAAGTCACATTTCATGGGTGATGCTCCTGGCTCGTGATGCAGGTTCTTTGTGCACCACCACAAGAGCAGGAGCAGAACATTGGGAGCAAAGCAACAGAAGGGCTCAGTGAGAGACCCTCAAGGAAACACCACTAGTCTGGTACAAAACAGTCTTTGGGTCACAGAGCTCCTTCAAATCAATGACAACCCTGGTGCTTTCCAGAGGGATCTCAGCTGGCAGTAGGCTCGAGCCCAGTTTTATTGGGATCACACCCAACAATTTGTCTGGGGACAGCTTCCTGAACCGGTTACTTGCCAAGGTTTTGTTTGTTTGGTAACAGGGATGGGGAAGAGTCCCTGATGGCCCTGAGAGAGGTTATTTCAGTGCTGCACCTGGGCACGTCTCGGAGCAGCTCCTCCATCGCTCACCCAGAGCGATTCTCCCTGGTTTACACAGCTCCCTCCCTCCTTTTAAGCCTGTTAAGTGAGTCCAGCCCCCCAGGCAGAAGGGTGGTACCTTCCAACTTTCTGGCTTGCCATGGTCTGTTTATCAGATCTAATGAAGACATTTATGGGTTGATGGTCTGACAGATGCTCAATTTTCTGACTGGATGAGGAAGTCAAACTGTTATATAAGAAGCCAATAAGTACCATTCATTCCTGAAGCAATAAAACACTGCTGCATTTCCAAGTTAATTGGCACAACAGAGCCAGTTTGCTGCAAGTGCGTTTAAGCAAATTTAATCTTTAGTCAGGGGCTTCTGTAGCACCCTGCACTGCACTATCTGAAGATCAAGAACAGTAATGATTGCTATTACAATGCACTGTTTTCTGTAGCTCTATCCAAGATCAAAACATATTGCTAACACAGCAAAACACTCTTGGAGACATTCACACCTTTCACCATTTGCATATGTGGTGGGGGTTAACTCAGAGGTTTGCTGACAAGTTAAAGTTCTACAGGTTGTTCCTCTCCTTTACCCAGAACACTTGGGTATTCCTAAAAATTCTGAAAGTAGTTGAAGATTTCCTTATTAAAAACCTTATTAGAAGACAGATTCTTTCTCAGCACTAGTTGCCCTAGATGTTTACTAGAGGCACCACTTCACCCTCCACCATACATTAAATTCAGGAGTGTTTTGTGCTAAAGCACTAAGGCTTGATGAGGCACGTTTTATGTGTTCATTACAGTGCCTCTGGAGCATTGCAAGGCATGAGACCAAAGGCTATGTCCCATTGGCTGCCTGAGTCATTTATTAATGGCCCCATTAAACACTCCCTCAAGCTTTTGATTGCAGTTATCCAGTTTACTTTCAAAATATTTTTTTTCCTTTTGACTTATGATTCCACAGCTGAAGAGTTTCCCTAGGGACTCACAGCAAGGCACCCAGGTTTGGCATCTGAAAAGCCATAAGACCTTGGTGTGGAGGTGCCACAACTCCAGTTTGGGCCTGGACCTCCTGCCTTCCACCCCCATAGGCACCAGGCACAAGAGAGGATCACAGGATGTGGGTCAGGCAAGGGATAGCTAGGCCACCTTTCTCCTTCCAGGGCTCCAAAATCCCTCCCTACAAAGACCAAGGAATCTCCTTTTCTCATGCTTAGCATCAGCATTCACACACAGCAGAAATAAAGCATCATAATTATTTGCTTTAAGTGAGTGTATAGGAAATGCAGTTCAGAAGTATTTCACCTTTCTTGCTGCCATGAACCAGTGATGCTGGGAGATGCACAGAAACAAGCTCCATGTCGACCTTCAAGGGCCACTTTCCCCTCCAGAGGATTTCCATCCTCTCTGCCAGTGGATTAATTTCATTCAGCAGACAAGAATTAATAGCAGTACTGAGGTCTGTGCTACCTCAGGAGATAAAACACAACTACTGGGAAGTGACAGAATAAAGGCAAAACTCATAGACCCCTAAATCACTCCCCCATCATTTACCCTGTTGCTGCTGCATTAGGAAATGTCAAGCTGCATCTTTAAGAGTAGACCTGTCTCTGCAGCAAGAGCACAGAAAGCTGGCAGTTGAGAAAGCAGAACGGATGACAGTTTTTGGCAGCAGTTTCAGCTGTCTTGTTGGGTTTTTCAGATTAATCAGCCCCTTTGGAACACTGAGCAGATCATCAGGACAATCCCTCAATCCAAGATATTTTGCAGTGGAAAAAAAAGAAAAAAAAAAGGAAAATCATAAACTGGGACAGCAGCATCACAGAGGCAGCTTTCTGAAAGGGGCTTGGTCTTGGCTCTGAGAAAGGTCCTTATCAAGACTGTCTAAAGCCAATGGCATGTCAGCACTGTCACCCTCTGCATGTGCTCACACATGGTGTGGTTTCTTTCAATGTGATGTTTCAGGAAGTCATGGACTGAAAAAAGCTTCTCTGCCTGCTCCCCAATCTCACCAATTTCAAGCTTTGTTAAATACATCTTGTTTCTGTCAGATGCCAAAAGTATTGACCATTTTCTCTAAAGGAAAAAAAAAAAAATCTTCCTTCCACAAATCTAAGGCTACGTGCATGTGTTCAACACATTTTGTTTGAAACATTCAGTTTTATATATAGGAGGCAAATAATCAGGAACCTTGTGTTCTCTTAAGAATTTGTCTGCAACAATAAGTTTCCAGAATCTTAGTTTTCCCTCCATGAATTCTGAATTCAAGACACTTACACGTCTAACTCCCCCCCTCAAAAAAAAAATGAAAAAAAAAAAAAGAAAATTATTGGTGTTAGAGGCTACTTTCCCTGCTTTACATTTTTACTTCTTCAGGCTCTACTGTTGCTGTTTCAACAGATTTCAGCTCTGCTTTCTCCTCAAAATCCATCTGCATTTCAAACACAGAGCATATACTGGCCTTAGTCTATTCCACACTTGTGCAAGCAGCCTTTTGCACCTGGACAAGTATCCACCAAAGTCATGGATGCACAACAAGGTCTACCTTCTACGGATCAGAAAAAGTATATGCAATTCATAATCACATAAGCTATTTATTAGGTCATACAATCAATATTTTTCATTGCCCTTGCTGGCAGGAATAATTCTATAGTGTAAGAGCAGAGTTTATTATATCAGTTTAACCACTTGATAATCTGGTACAGCTCTCTATAACACCTTGCAGTGCTGGCCCTCAGTATCTGAAATTTGGGGAGAAAGAAAAAAGCAATTTTGCCAAGGAGTTTCACCCTTCTTCCATTACACAACAAGCTAACAATTAGTGTTATGCAAGTTTTTGCTCCCCATGAAGTGTGCACTCTTTCAGCTTGCTGAAGGTAGCAGGCACAGAGGAGTCAAAACTGAAATTAGATTAATATATTATGCTCTTGACCTAAAGGCAGAGCTCCCTGCCCTGATCACCACTGCTTTCAACAAGGATTTTATATCATCTGGGAAACTGCTGTAGGTCAGAAGGCAACACTTCACTTTATCCCTGCATCTTTCTGGGGCTTTCACTTCCACATCACACCAACCAAGTGCTTTGAGTGCTGACAGACAGGATTGAGCCAGGACACCTCCAGCAGGCTCTGCCCATGCCCTGGCCCTGCTCACCTCTGTCACTGGGATAAGGGCACTCAGGGCAAATCCCAGCAGCTCTCAAACCACACTGGCATGTGCCTACAGGGCAACTCATCCCCTAAAAACAGATCCCTAAGCACAACTGGATATTCAAGCTCTTACTGGAACAAAGGGTTTATTTCCAGTAGGAATGGGCACAACTGATTTAAGGGCCAGAGTGATGAAGCAGCACTGCCAAACTGCCTTATGCTCTGTCAGAGGTCTTTGGTGTGGCTGTAACTTCATTGCTCCCACCACTTCCATCCACAGCCCCCAGCCCAGGTCCCATCTATTCCTACACCAGCACAGCTCTGCCATCTCCACCCAGCTGAGCAGTGTGAGCTTGGCCTGCACGTGGCCCCCCTGCCACAGGGGTGGCTCAGCTCCTGCTTTTGCCCCACGATTTCTTCTCCATGTCCAGTCACCCACTTGTGGTCTGTGAGGAGCTGTGGGTGCTGCCAGGGAAGGAGGTGGTTCAAACAAGACGTGCCAGGGTTGCAAAACACATTACTAGGGAGATGTTCTTATCACAAGCAGTTTTTACAGCCATAGCCCTGAGAAATCCCATCAGAGAAGAAGAGATGACTCAAGTCTTGTACAGACACTTTACACATCCAGACATTCTTGCATATGAGAATTTACTGCATATAAAAAATGACCTCTGACTTTTTGTGCCTCTCCTCTACACTGTCATAAACAAGAATATCATTTCAAGAGATGCTGTCAACTTATATTTAGCCTAGTTTTTTTATTTTGTTTAAAAATAAAAGCCTTCTGTAAAGCGTAAGATGAACAGAATTAAAAAAAACAATTCTTTGAAACAAAACAAAAAAACTGTGCTGTTGCCTTTCAAACCCTTACCCTGTAGCACTGAAAACTTGGAATTGTCCACAAATGAATACGAGACTGACATGATATTTATTATCCAAGCTTAAAATAGCACAGAACAAACAGAATACAAATCATGGCAAGTAAAAATTAATTTAAAAATTCAATTTAATAATCTAACAGTTCAGGGGCAATATGTGGTTTATATTGGCAGTGGCCTTTTAATCTTGCAAATCATATAATTAAGAAAACTTAATTAGCAAAAGCAGTCTTTGAATATTAGAGCTGTGAAAATATCTCCGAAAAAATGGCAAGTATTGGCTTGAACTTTTTGTAAGCCTCAGTTCTGTGTCTGCATGCACTTCTATGAATATAAATAAAAGGCAGGCATAAATAAATGGCAGAAGCATTGAGGAAATTGTGAAGTTAGAGTGTTCACAAAAACCAAAATTGCAAGTGCTTGCACAAGGGCCTGAGGCACAGCCCAGCAATGAGGAGCAGCATGTCCTACTTCTCCATGAAATCTCCCCATCACAGCCAGGCCAGCAACGAGAACAGACCTCTCCTCTCCTCTCTTCCCACCAGCCCTCTTAAAAAGCATGCAAACAACTCAGCCATGAAGAGAAACTAAATAAAATAAAGACAGCTGCCTGATGCAGAGCTGCACGTGTGTCTGTTTGGAGAGAGCCCTGACTTGTTTCATACATCCAAAGGAGAACAATGAAAGAAAAAAAAAAAAAAAAAAGGCTTCTGGCAGTTTTCAATCTTAGAAACCCAAGTTAACTTCAGACCTGTAGTTGAGTTAAAAGGCACCAACACACCAGCGTGTCTCCCTCTCTGGAGGGATGTGCGAGGTTCTCGCAAGCTACAAGTCCTCAGAGTTCTAACATTTATCTCCAGCCCAGCCAGCTTTTAAAAGTACAAATCCCATTAAACTCACGTTTCCTTTCTCAGCCAGGTAGTCAAGAAGAATCTATACAACATGAAAACTCCAAAGACTTCAGAGATGAAATGACTTTGCAAATGATACAGGCACCAAAATAATGACATCCACAGGCAATATTCCCACTATCCCTCCAGCTTTAGGCAAAAGGGAAAAAAACCCACCCAAACCAAAACTGTGATTCTGTTAAGTGCCAAAACGTTTGCATCTGTGAAATCCCAGGGAGAAATTTCTCTGCATCAGAAAACCAGAAATCTGTTTCACTCACTACTGGACCACTAATGTTGCAGAAAAGTTAGTTTGCAGCAAACCATTTCACATGGAGGATTTGACTGTATTTATATATTTTGCAATATTTGCTCAAGAGAGGTTTTTATTGTTGCTGTTCTGCTTTGGGACATGTACTGCATTTTTTTCTAAATGATTTATCATTGTCTTAATAAAGCATCTTACGTTCTTAAATTGATCAGATTGCTTTGTTTCTGGGGGACAATCCACTGATTTGTATTTGCTTTATGAACAGTTTCCAATACGGGAACAAAGTTCAGAACTCAAAGCTGATCCCAATTTTCCCCACCAAGGCCCAGGACCTTCAGTGTTTTAAGTTTCCCTTCTGCACTTCGGGCTGTGTTTTACTTAATTTTCACAGAATAAGGTCCCTCAAAACCCACATGTAATCCAGAGCTTCACCCTGTATCCATCCTTCCCCATGCAAGCTCTTTTTATTCAGCACCTTTGGAAGGAAACCAACAGCAACTACAATAAACTGGGGAGGATTTGAAAAAAAAAATAAATAAATAAAAATGTTGTTCTTGGTGAATTTTGCTCTTGTAAAACAGAAGTCATTCCAAGTAAAGGTAACAGTGACAGACCTGCTGTAAGTCACACCATTGAGTTATTAATTGCAGCAGAAATCAAGAGTGACTGGTGGGTAGAATTAGATAAATTTACTGCACAAGTCATGTGGAATTTTGTGGTCTCTAACAGTAGTGGGATGTTCCTGTAATGGGGGTTAAGCCAGCGCAGAAAAAGCTCAGCTTTGCCACTCACTCAGCCCCCAGGTCCCTTCTCAGCACGGGCACGTGTCAGGGCTTTCCCACAGATCTTAAAACCCTCCAGCACGAGGAGTTATTCTGTTTGTCAAACCTGCCTTATCAACAGGTTCTTTTTTTTTTTTTTTAACTCGTTATCTGAAGTGCTTGGTTGTTGACATCCAGCCTGAAATAATGACACATTAAAAGGTTTTAATCTCCTATAATTGGGAAAGGTTTCCAAAGAAACAAAGGTGTACAAATAGCATCTCCTCATCCTGAATGTGTATTACCCAAACAGATGTCACCAAGTTAATCCCGGTTCTGCAGTTGGAAAGAGGGACAAAGTTGTCTGATTCTCAGACAGACTCTGCTCTAACTCTGCAGGCATCTGTGCTAAAAAAGCATCCTGGTATATTAACCTTTTATCCTCTCCAAGTGCACCACATTTTACAAAGCGAACAAACAAAAAAGATCCAGGTAGTTTTTAGTCTTTGCACATACACAAAATGCCCCTGTATTAGCTGAAACATTAATGCCAGATACATGTATAAATCTAGCAAAATTTCGTTGTGAATTTATCCTCTCAGTGTGCCAGGGAACGCCAAAAAAAAAAGGAGAAAGAAAGACCTGGACCTTATTTATACCTATCAGAGGACTCGAGGAAGGAGGTCGACCAATCCAGAAAATTAACATTTGTTTCTGACAGGGATCTATGCAAAGCAACAGGGTTTTAATTTAGGGCTCTTTTCATCAGAATGATAACAGCTGTCATCTACTGTGTGAGTGCAGTAATTACTGAATCTCCTCTGTGCAAAATGAATACCCGATGTTTCATTTACACAACAACATCTCAATCTGCAGCGCCAGAGACAGCCAGCGACATTCCCACGGAACGACTCGCACATACCCCACCTCTAAATTCCTGCAAATTTACAGCCAGCTCCCCCCAAAACCTCAACAGTTATTAAGTTCCTTCCAAAAAAAAGACCAGAAGAGTCTGCAACAGCATTTATGACCCTAAAGCTTCAAAATCCAGCCTGATTTATCCAATTCTTTCCCAAGTTCGCTGAAATAAATCAAGTTTTATTAATAGCATAAATATCCTGTCTCACCTATAATTTTAACCTCTTGTTTCTAGACTCATCTGCCACACACACAGAGAGGAGATTTTTGTTCCATTTGCTGCTACCCCACCAGCACAAGAAAACAGAGAAAACCACACAAGATGCAGACAACTTGCTTTGTTTTAAACAGAAACATTTGAATATGTTTATCAATTAAATTGTAACTGACCTGAAAACAGAGCTTGGTTATAGATCTAATTTCTCCAAAGTTGAGGAATTTTCTTTTTATCTTTTTAAAATAATCAATTCTGATCCAGTTTCTTAATAGAAACGAATTTGGATTTTAAAAGCTAAACAGCCTGATGAGAGAATGCAATTCTTCTGCTTACTAATGAAACACTCTAACTAGAGTCATTATGGGAATGAAACTAATTAAAAAAAAGTATTTCCATCAAAACATTTGTAATTGCACAGTAGAGATCAGTTTAAAAGTATATGTTTCCTGATCATTAAAACAAGTGAAGTAAAATTATATGTTTTGCAGAACTGCTTGTACCAGCCCGGGCTGTATTATGAGGCAGGGGGCCAAGAACTAAACACTTCCAATCACCAAAAAGTACCAGTAATTCCTGTATAACCTCACACCTTGGAGAGCAAAACGGTTCCAGTGCATTGTGTTGTTTTTTCATCAATTGGAGAGGATGTGGAAAATAACTTTGGATTAGATAAACGACTTGGAAACCTATTTCAATCAATCATTTCCCCTTTTCTAGCCATGCCCTGAAGACGTTTTGCCAACAACTGGTTTGCATTCAAATGAGTTAAGCACGTATTTCTTTTGCATACCCTGCCATGCAGAAGCACGCTTGGGTCTGACAGAGGTGCCTACCCCTCCAAACTGCCTCACACAACCACCTCCCTGCTCAAAACTCATGTAGCAGCCTCTAATTTTAGGGTTTGACTCATTGTCAGCACAAAAGCAGGGAGGTGGGAGCCTAAACGATCTTGTTTTGATAAAATGTAATGAGTTTCGTGTCAGGCAGCAAATAAATAGGAAGCAACCAATTTACCTAAATATTTTTAGGCATGTGCTTAAATTCTATCAATTCCAAAGCCTTTTCAGGCAGCTCTTGATGGTCTTGGTTGAGGTACAGTTTGAGTTTCAGAGAAGCAAAAGAATCAGGGCATTCAAATCCTTCAGAAATCAAATGAAGCTTTGGATGTACAGAATAAAGAGTTTCTATGAAGAACAGCCAAGAGTCAGCCTGAAGGAGATGTTTGAAACAGAGATGGCAAGAAGCAGGTCTTCTATTTGCAAAATAAAGCTGAGTGAGAGCGAGCGAGTGTCAGACATTTTGATTCTTTTCTATTTCAACAAAATTCAAGCCTTAATTTTTTCTCTCTTTCAGACAGTATGTTCTCATAAGTGTTTTGGTTTTTTTCTTTAACCTATAGGTGTATTTCTGGAAAAGTTGGCAGGAAAATGCCAAAGAACTTCTTCACCATGTATCATTTAAAGGAAGATGCTTCTGGAGAAGAAAACGTAATCCAGAACAGGGAAATTAATCTGACATGTTTACTTGGAATAAAGAATGATTTTTCAGTAACTGAAGTTACAACCTTTTACAATGACTTATTCTAACTCATTGTACAAGAGTGCTTACAGCAGTTATTAAAAAAATAAATCATAAAATTAGAACAACAAGGCTGGAAGGGATCTCAAGCAATCTTCCAGCTATTCCCTTTCCCATTCCAAACTGATGTTTGTCTAATTTTTTCCTCAGCTGAAACTCACAATCTATTACAAATGTCCTCTTACTGCTAAAAATGGTTTTCTGATGTGTAGCTTTGTAGCCAAGAAATTGATTCTTATGGATGAATGGATACAGAGAACAAAATCTCTTCCTTCTTTTTGAAGGCTTGTAATGCCATCCTGGCCTTGTCTGCAAGAAAAGCAACTCCAAGTTCAAAGTTTTTTCATAAACTCATTTTCCCTTCCTCTCTAGATACTCTTCACCTTGTCCATCTCTTTCCCACAGTAAAATGTCTAATTTCTGGATATAATCTTCCTAGCAGTCCCAAGAAGAGTGGAAAATTATCTCTGATTTCTTCTGTGTAGTTTAGTCCATTTATAATGTCTAAATTGCTTCTTTTGGTAACAGCATAATATGAGTTGAGGTTCAGCAGGTGCAGGTACAGCCACTGCATCCCTTTTCCAAAATGCAGACACAGACAGGTTTTCCCACTAGGATCTTCCAAAAATAAAATTTGTACTTCAGAGCGCATTGTCTTTAAAAAACGAGCTGAAAATCTGAATGGATGGTGAATATCCTTACTAATAAACATAAAACTCCACATCTGCACTTAGAAGGTGGTTTTCAAGCCCTCTGCAGAGATACAATTAAGTGGATTTGTGTGTTTTAAATATAGCACATAACTATTAAGATTTTGTTCCTTATTACCCGGTAGCTGCTCACTTTAACTTGAGTAAAACACACAGTCAGAGTGCTACTAAGTCATCAGTCACTGCTCTTCAATGTAAGTCTGCATTTGAGTCTCAAAATTAAAGAATAACACACATGGGATATTATTTTCTATATTAATTTTACATGTTGCAAACAACATCTTTGCTATTACAAAACAGCGATTTAAGCAACTAAACTAATTTTAGATCACCATCTAGATGCAAACGTGCTTCTGAAAGCACTCCTTAAACACGAGTCATCCTTCAGTTTGGAGACTCAAAGAACTATTTCATCAGCAAATGGTTTTGTTAGGAGCACCACCGAGTAACTGCAGGGCCTTCATGATGCTGTGCTGTGAAATTTGTATCTTGTCATGCAATTTATTGTCCCACCTGGGCAGTCTTTGAGATGGACATCTCAAAAGCAGAACTTTTGTCCTTTCTACACCTGTATTCAACAGGATCAGTTCTTTCTCGTTCCCTCAAGATGTAAGATTAGGAAGACAGATGGTAAAGAGTGCAGAGTAAGCAAAACAAATCAGCTTGTTTGTCAGCTGGATGCCAGTTTGTCCACTGGCTGTTTTGAAACCCAAGACAAAGAGTGCCCCATGCACTGCTGCATTGTCCATGCTCTGCATCTCCAAAGCCTAGAGTTAAGTTTAAACATGAAAAAATTTACTTAAGAGGTCACAAATATTAACAAGTGTTCTAAACAGTCACTCCTTCAGTCCTCCAAAACAGGAATTTTCAGTGATGCAGATTCCTGAAGTTTAGCAAATGACACAGCCCTGCTTTGACACCTGTCCTCCCACACTTCCAGTCACAGCACAGCACACAAGGGACATTCCCATGTCCTGTTGCCAAATCCACCACTGCCAATGTATCTACAAGCAAAAAAAATTTCAAAATAAAGCACAGTGTTTGACAGGTTGGCTCATTTGCTTAGGAAATGTCATTTTTCCCATTTGACATACAGCTGAGGAATGATCCCACTTGCAAAGGGAAGGCAATTGCTCAACCGAGCACACACTCCAGCAATTTTTGCATAATTAGCAGAATACATTTAGTCTTAACCTTCTTCTGATGAATTCAGTCACACCTGTTTATGTGAAATCAATTAAGAGACCTTAATCTTCTTAGACAGTTTCCAGTACTCCATCCACAGGTTCGGGCCTGTTTCTTGTATTGCGAAGTTTAAATTATATTAAAAAAGAAACAATTATCCTATAAACATGAAGACCTAAATTATAGCTTAATAATTAAAGCCAGTTACACTTTAAGTCTGCAGCCTTTTGGTGGCCAGGCACATATCAGGGCAGTCCACTTTGCCTCTGTGAGTGGAGGGGTGGCAGAATGACCCCAAAGCAAGGTCAGCAGGAACGTGTCTGTGTGCCCGCCCTGTGCAGGCTGTGCCAGAACACACATTCCTGTGCCTGGATCTGCTCAGGACTTGTGGAGTGACGTAAGGGTAAAGTCTGGCAACAGGGTCATCCAAGGAAAGGAAGCCCAGACTACCTCCCCAGAGCATCCAAAAATCCCCCATCTTACAGAAGAATTTTTGGGGGAGGACTTAATTTCACCTCACTTCAGGCATGTCCCTAAAATAGACACTGACAGCAAGTCGGATGAATCATAGTTCAGATGTGCCTGTATTTCTTCACTACAAACAAAGCCTTCACAAGAAGCTCAGGTCAGACATCCAGAGTCTGATGAGACAAATCCCACCATTAGTGAGGATGTACCAACAGCCCCAACATCCAGTGAAAGAACAAGGTGCATGAATGCCTGCTCACCTCTGGATTCAGAAGTTACCTGACTAGTTGAAGCTAAAAAAAGAAGTTGTTACTAGTCTCCATTGGGCATAGTTTGTGGTTTATAGCATGAGAAGTCCTGGCAGTGTTTTATGCCAAAGGAGAATTTAAATCTCACATCTGTGTTTGTTTCTTGGATCTACTATGCTGGCAAGTGAGTCATCCTAAGAAACCTTAAATTACTTTTCATCATACATCTAACATTATAAAAAGCATTGAATTAGTGTCCAGAAATAGTTCAAATTGCAGTAGAAGTAAGTAGAAGTCTCAGCACACACGATTATCTAGTGGTATATACATGAAAGGAGCTTGAAGTACCTTGAAGATTTTGGAGCCAAACCTCTGTTTAACCTACAGAGCTGCACAAAACTGCACTGAGGTGAAAAACCAATGAAAATAATGGTTTTGACTGAGGAAACCCTGCCATTTTGTATGTGTCACATGTGAAAACTGACCCACTCCAGTAGACCTTGGAAACTGAGATCCTGTTCACTGCAAAGCAGGAGTTTCTCTTGCAGCAGAGCATGTGCTGTCTCTCCAGTCATGTTCATTACACTGTTTTTAGAAGGTGGATGAAAGGAAGGACGAAGAAGAAGCAAAAATAGAAAGCCCCCATTCCCCCCCTCCACTCCAATCCCTAGAAAGGGAAAATATCAAGTAGCAGCTAAAATCTGTTTGAGATCAGCTTTTGTTTTATAAACTTTGGGTTTCGTTCTAATTGTTAGGGAGACACATAATAACTGGTTTTGACATAATTTTCTTTGGACTATCTCCCCAAAGCCACAATTAATGTAAATACCAGTGTCTTGTTAGTAATTTCCCTTCATTGGTAAACGCTGAAATGCAATGATCCGACCACAGATCACAAAGCAAATAAGCTGCAGTGCTGTTCAGGCTACATTGTTATTATGCAGTTTGTACACGGAAGAGTTGATAAGGGAAATGTTTTGTGAGCAGAATTCTTGGACTACTTGGAAGAGTTTCATTCCACGAGAAAGGAGTAACTCATACCCTTCCAAGCAATGCAGATTGCAGCTTCAGGGGGCACTTAGACACAAACCAGCTCGAAAGGGTAAAAGCAGAGTCAGGTCTTAAGAAGTCAAGAGAATCCTGATGTAGGTGTGGGATCAGAGAAAGACCAGACTACAGACTTCCTTCTCTGTTCACAAACCTGGAGGGATTTACTCCCACTCATGCATTTTCTTCAGTTGCTTTTGAGGGGCCTCTAGTGCTGGACGACACACACCTGCAGCAGATGACTACCAACCTCTCTGCCTCTCCTCTGTGTGCTAGGAAACCCACGGTGGAGGGAGAAGAGCATCCCCCATGCACAAATCTCAGTCTTTCTAAGTTTTGCTGTCACTATCCATCTTGTGTTTTAGCATCACTTCCTGGCACACAAAACCCATCAGTATTCTAATGCCCTATTTTCACTTTATAACTGGATATATGTTTAGCAGCCAAAAATAACACATCTCCACTCAAAAAAAATACTGAGCATCCAAATAACTGAAGTAGGTTCCAGTGTCCCATCAGCCCAAATCCCTCTTTGCCAAATCCCCTCTCCTCTGCAGTCACAGGAAGAGACAGACACAGAGATACTGCTACCATATGCAACAGTAGAAGATGCTGTCCAGAGAAAAAATTAAAATATTTGCCTGAAATACAATTGGTGCTCACAGAGCAGAACAAAATCCATGACCAGAGTGCCCTGTTTGGTGCAGCAGGACCATTCACTGAACACACAGCAGGGACAGATTTCCAACATAGTCTTGCCTTCATACAAGTGCAGCCAATGTCACTCTGACCAAGTAAAAATCCTTGGGTTTAACTCAGCATTCTGCAAAGGGAATAGTTCAATCCCTGTTCTTCCACGCTGCTCTATGAATTAGCCTCTCAAAAGTGACTACAGAGCTATCACTTACCAGCAGGACAGAGCTGTCATTCTCCCCACAGGGCCTCAGGAGTCTCTTTCCTGGCAGGAGAAGTCATCACTAAACAGCTGTAAGGAAGAAGATAGAGGGATAATGAGATTAATCCCTTTGCCTTTCTAAGCAACTTAAGTATCATCCTTCCATATCTGAGCACCTTGCAGTTTAGACTCTGCCTCTCTTCAGGGTGAACATGCAAAATAGGAATGATACCTTGTTTTCAACGATAAGAAAGGTAAGTGCCAAGAGGAGAAACGATTTGCTTGTGGCAATGCCAGACATTTGGACATGAGGAAATGAGGTGCACAGCTGTATTGTAGGCTACAGCTTTCTGCCAACTTTCTGGTCTCTCTAGCACTGATCTCTGTATGACTTAACTTACTGTGCTTGTGGAAGGGAAATTTCCTTCCCATATCCCAAAGTGCAGAGCTTGGTTATCCTGCCAAATAATTCAGTCACAACCATCTCAGGTATCTCTGCTGCATTTACACTCTGGAGTGTAGACACCCCTCACATCTTCTCAGGTCAGAGATTAGAACCTAATCCTTCTGCCATGTTTCCCTGTAGGAACTTCACAGTACTAAGGCTTTGCTCACCTCTACAAGGATGGTTTTGCAAGGCCCAAACTACTTTGCAAGGATTGCAAAACATGTTTGAACTTGCAGTTCCCCCAGTCACAAAGGGTTGGCCAGCCCCTCCCCTGGTCCCACAGCACATTGGCACGAGGGCTGGAAAATAAGTCAAAAAATCCCCAAACCACCTTGGAAATCAATAGAGTCTCAAAAACTGATGGGATACATGTGGATGCAGACACATAGATCATAATTTGTCATCTTGTGTATTCTTACACATTCCCTTTCCCCTGTTGTTTTTCCTCTAGGCTGTTTCTACATTCTAACTCCAGCTCCAATTTCTACTCTGGGTTTTCATTATGCTCCTGGTGTAAGAGCCACACATCCCTTTCCATTTCACTCTTGCCATGTAGTCAGAAGTGTCTATAGATGATTCACGAAAGGCTTCCGACCTCCTTGTGGTACATTTCTCAACACTGAGCTCCTCCAGCTCCCTGTTGATCCAAATCACTCTGAATTTTATTACCCTCCTTTGTATTGCCTGACTCCCTGACCCTGTAGTTTATGGTTAGTGCAATCTCTGTGTTTCCATCAGAAGACACTTCTCAGCTAACATCAGATTCAAGCCTATTAGAGCTGCTGATCCAAGAGGAACCCCTAAGAAATCCTAAAGGGTAGAACTGGGGATAGAAAGAGACCAGGAGCAATAGGTTTGTTCCCTAGAAAACATGATCAAAATGATGGACCTTGCCAAAAGTGTCAATTGCTCAATTTTTGCTCTTACCAAGCTATAGGGTTTCCTTCTCAGCCTTTAATTACTCAAACCTTACTTAAGGAACGTGGTTCAAACAAACAAACATAAAAAAAAAAAAGTTACAACAACGTAGCATGATCTTGACATACAAGATGTCAGAACCATTATAAACCCCTTTATTCCAGAATGATGTCTTTTGTGCTTAGAGGCATGCTTGCTATTCATAGATCTACTGCTCAGCTGTTCCAGTTTTTAGTTCTGCATAAATGCCCACTCATTATGTCCAGAGGGTTTTGCCTGTAGCTTTGTGTTTGTAGCCTTGAGGCAAATGTCTTGATGGCTTAGGGAACTCGTAGGGAATGACCAAATAACATCGGATTTTCCACAGCAACGAAGCCATTATGGGACAGCATTTCTATGTAACAGCACCCTTCAGTGTGCAATCATTATAACTAAGGATTTAACCAGGCTCTGGGGACATAACAAAATCACTTTGAAACCAAAAATCCACAGTGAAATCTTAGGCATTAGATTTCTGAAATGCTTGAGTCAGGCAGCTTTGTCAGTTACAGTAAAAGCAAGTGAAGGGGAAGGAGTTTTATGCACATTTTAAGAATGAATCCAAGTGTTTGGACCTGTGCATCCAGAGCTGGGAGTGCAGCTTTCCTCGTGCATTCCTTGCACACAGAGTTTTCTGCAGTTGCATGTAGAGCCACCATAAGCACACACACAAGTCCTAGTTAATATTTTTAAGCACAGAATTTTAGCTATTGCTGAAATTCCCAAATTTGAGGAAAATCTGGTAAGACTGTAGGAGACTATAATGAGCCATTGTAACCCTCATAGCCCAGGGAGGCCAGAGCCTGAAACCTGGCCCATTTCAGCTGTGATACTCCCCACTGACTGACTAAGGAATTTATCTGGAGGGTTCCTGCTGAATTACAAATCTGTGCAGACCAGGTTTACAACAGAGACAGAAGGAAAGTTTGAGATAAAAAGAATCGAGGATTCAGAGCACAAGCTCTGGGTGAACACAGTGCTGCACAAATGTGATGGGTTAACCTCAGACTACAGACACCCATACACACCCACCACCTCCTCGACAGGAGAGAAAAGACAAAAAAAATAGCTCATGGATCTGGATAAAAATCAAAGATCCCTGACCAGTTCCTGTCACGAGCAAGTCAGACTTCATTTCGGGAAAACTAATTTAATGTATTGCCAATTCAAATAGATTTGAACGGTGAGAAACGGACAAAATGAAAACATCATCTCGCTCCCCCCTCTTGCAGCTCCTTTCCCCTCATGCTTTTCCCCTGTTCCAGCTCAAGTCCTGCACAGGCCACAGGAGATCCCTTCTCCAGCATCTTGAGAACCTCCACAGGGATGGCAGAGCTCTTTCTCACACTTTTCCCTTCACTCCTGGGCAGTATTTTACTCTCTTTCTCACATCTTTTTTCCTGGGGAGGCCCCCCAACTTCACTGACAGACCACACATGGCCAGAAAACACAGTAGAGGAAGTCTGGGTCTCTCCAGTGAGGGAATCTCTCAGATTAGAAGGGAAATTATAGCTAAAAGCCACCAAAACTCCCTCTCTGCTCCCAGGGCTGGCTGTGTGTGTGTGTGTGAGTAGACCTGAATTAGGAGAGCCCCCTGTGCCATTCCAGCCGCCCTCAGGGCAGGGAGCTGGAAGAGGAGCTCGTGCAGAACGAGCGGCTGTTTTGGTGGGGAGTGTGTGGAAATAATCGTGGGGAGCAATCTGGGTGGAGGAGCCCACACCCCTCACCCTCAAAGCTCACTCTGGACAGTGTCAATGAGCTCCCTGTTGTGGCACGTGAGAAACTCCACCGGTGCTTCCAGGAGAGGAGGCAGGACGCCTGCCTGCTGCACAGATGGCCCCTTTCTCCCACAAAGGCAGGGAATAAACCCAGCCAAGGACATAGCATGGCTCAGAGAGCACAGTGCCCTGGGTCTACAGCCACTAGGAGAGCAAGAATGAGGCAGGAGCTTCTGGATGGCTCCTTCTCCCCCTTAACACAAAGCACCCAAGCAAACCAGCCTTTCACCCAGCACACATCTCCGAGGATGAGCTGTGCTTTGAGAAATCCACAGAGATGCTGAGGGTTGGATAAGGGCTGCATTGATGAGGCAGGAAGTTGAAGCATGGATCAGAAATGCATGACTGCATGGAAAAAAAATCAGAGGTGTACCAAGACAAATGACCCTCTTGTATAATAAGGTGATGTGGTCCAGCCCTGGAATGCGATGGAAAAGGAGCTCCCAGTCACATCCCTCCCCAGTTTGTAACCCTTGCACACAATGGCTATCGTATCTTGACAGGACTCAGAACAACTAACTACAGAGCAGGGATTAATCTGACTGTGCATCTCGCCCCAGATACAGCATGACTTTTGCATCTCCAGGACGGCTGGATTAATAGCAGCAGCCAGCAACATCACTGTCACAACAACTTAGCGCTGCCAAAAGAAGTAACAGGAAGAATAACCTCTATATTACAGAGGCTTACAAAATGGTTCAACCCAGCAGCATTGCTAGGCAGTGTTTTAGCCCAGCAGTGACTCACCAGAAATGCTCACATGCTCCCTGTGCTGGAAAACACTGTGGGAGTCTCCCCTTGGCGAGTCCTGCAGCAGCCCCGCTGTGGCCAGCACAGCCTGGAACTGCAGTTGTGCATTTTACCCTCAGCTTCTTCCCTCCCCAGGGATGCAATTTCCTACCTGCCCGGTGGCTTTGGATTTTAACTCTGATGGAAGAAAGAGGCTGGGCCTCAGGGAGTTTTAGGTACATGTTTTTGAGAGGGTGTGCATTCTTTGACACCTTTCCCTTGTATTGTAAAGGTCAGCTAACACATGCCAGACAGAACATTCTCAGTGATTAAAACCCCTCAAAAATAGGAGAGAAAAGTTTAGTTCTTTGCATTATTTGCCTGGTTCAGGCTTTGTAACTTTTCAGGTTTCTCCCTCAGACACAAGGACTTTCTTTCCTTTAAACTGCTAATTGGGGTAAGCTGGGAACAACAACTTTTGTTGCCTACTAAGTGCTTGGAACACAGACCTGAAGTTGCCTGCATATGATGGTGTTTCAAACCTCAGAAATAAGTACAGGACACAAATGTCAACTAAAGAGATTTCCAGCAGCCAGACATCAAATCACCAGCTCCAGGAATGAGCTCTCACACCCAGCAGCAGCAACACAGACAGGTTTGCTTGACTCATTATTGTAATGAAACTCATTAAACTCCCAAGAGAGGATATTCCACAACATCCCAACTCCAGCGCATCATGTAATAACCATTTCCACCTTTCCCAGGGTCACACAGAGTGGCTAAATCAGAAGGTACCTCTGGAGGTCATCTAGCCCAACCTGGATGTTCAACCAGTGTCCCCTCAAGCACATGTCAGGATTCTGTTCAGATAGCTTTTGAGTATCTCGAGGAAAGAGACTCCACGACCTCCCTGAGCAACCTGTCCCAGTGCTCAGTCACCCTCACAGGAAAGAAGTTCTTCCTCATGTTCAGGCAGCATCAGTGTCTGCCCACTGTTTCTCATCCTGTTGTTTGGCACTACCAAGAAGGGTCTGGCTGTGAAAAAGACCTTTCAAAGGTGATTGAGAGTGCCCTAGAAAGGGGAGAAGAGATGGAAGGAGAAACCTTTCCTAATGGAAGGTGTGATGACATTCCTAAATACACAGTGATCCAGTCCATATTTAGAGTTCAAGCAACTGCATGTTGGAACCACAGGAAGAGTCAGCTCTTCTTGTGTCATCCTAATAAATGCAGTATAACCACACAGCCCATCCAGGATCTGTGCAGGGACACACTATAAAAGACTCAGGGATATAAACCCAAGGGAAGAATGGGTGGAAAGAAGCAGAAAGCCATTCAGAGATACAGAATGTTCCAAGTGAGCCATATTAGCACAGACATGGAGTTGCTACTCCTCCATGCAATCCTCTCTTTCAACACATTTATTTCTTTTTTACCCTGTTTTTCAGGTTTGCACTTGGTACAAGGCAGGAGATTTCCCCCTTCCCAACTAGTGATTTCATGAGCCTTATTTCATAAGGGATGTGAAAGGGGAGGGAGGAGGAGAAGAGACATACCAACCAAAAAAAAAAAATAAATCAAAAACAGTTAAAAATTTTCAATAGACAAGTCCAATTCCTTGTACAACCACTTTTTATGGCCATGCTGACAAGGTAGATTTCCTGTCCACAGCACTTTTTACCCCCAGGACCACAGTGCAGGCCCATTCACGTCCCTCAGTCCTACAGCAAGCAGCTCTTTGCCTTTTTAAGCATCATTTTGACCTGCAAAGCATTTGGGTATTTCACTGCTATTTATTTCAATAACAGATAGGGGCCCTAAACATGTACCTGATCTAACCATAAATACTTCAGACGTGGCTCACTGTGACCAGACTCAAGTTTCACCTCCTGTGTTCAGATCAAGCAGCTGCCCCTGCCTCTCCACCACAAAGAGATGAATAAAGCTGTGTCCAGGGGCATAGCCATGGACACCACTGCCAAGTCCTGGGGAAAAACTGAAGACCACAACTCTGGGAGTCCTGCAGGGAGTAGTTGAAACGGGGATTAGCAAACCAAATCCTGCTAAAACAAAACCTCTCAGGAAATCCAATGCTGCCCCTCATTCAAGTCTCTTGTCACCTACAAGCACAGGGCTGTGCTGGAAGCAGTTTGGTTGGCTCAGAGGGAGCTGGGCACCTGCCCTACACAGCCCAGGGGTCCCACATGCCCCCAGGTTTCACCCTTTCAGGGGAGCAGATGACTCAGTCTCCAAGGCCACACTTACATCCAGCCAGTAGGGACATTTTTTTGCCTTCTCTCATCCCCAAAGTGGCATTTTTATTTTATTTCTTGATGCAACAGCTGTAGCTAATGAGTTCCATGGCCATAGCTACACTCTGGGATATTTATCAGACTTTCACAAGCACCAGCCAGCGTTTCCTAATGCATCGCAGCAGAGAAAACCTCCAAGCTTTGCACTTTCCTGGAATTTTTTTGCCTCACCTCTACATATTTTTCCACTAAAAAACTTGTGCAGGAGTAGCCCCCGTGGGAAACAGTCAGCCCAGCACAGGAAACACGTGCAGCTGAGCAACAAATCATCATCAGACTGATCAGTACGGTGGCTCTTGTAACTACATCCAGTGGCTCCCAGAGAGCCAGCACTGGCCAAGTGTGCACATAAGGTGCATTTCTGGAGATCACAGGCCACGGATTGACCTTTGCATTAGTCACCCACTGTAATTAAGCAAAGTGAGAAGCCTTGGTTTGGTGACTCCACAGGCTTTAGCAACACTCTGCTGGAGAAGGAGGGTTTTCTCCTATGTGCAGCATCCAACAGGTTTGGAGAAACAACTCCTTCAAAAGGGATGAGTTCCTCATCAATGGTCCAAAATTCTATTTTTGGTCCTACCTCTGGGATGTTGTTTTCCCCAAGTCCTCTATAACAGATTCCCAAATTAGACAGTTACCCTTGAAATAATTTCTGACCAATTACTGATGGTGTCATTCTGAAAACCACAGGTTTCTGACACCCTTTTTTTTTTTTTTAAACTCTTTCACCTATTTTCTTCTCCTTTATGCGAAAAGTTTCTTCAGTTTTCATCTTGTACAACACATTATGCAAAGGTGTGGGGTTTATGTAAGATGATGGCCCGAGGCCATATCACCCCTGGCCCCGGCTGCGATCTCCTTACATCTCTCAGCCCGAGCAGGCTGGGACCTGCTGTGCTGGCTGGGAGACCTCTGGAGCGATCCAGGTGCTGCCGGAGCCGGGCGGTGCTTCAGTCAGTGCCCCCATCACTGTGAGTCGGCACCGAGCACGACCCAGCCGAGGGACAGCCCAGGACCACAGGGAGAGCCCGAAATCCCCCGCACGGACACTTCGGAGCATCCCCGCATCCAACCCTGCCTTCACGGAGGGCAGAGCCCTTCCAAGGTGGGAGCCTCGAGGTTTTCAACAAAGGGGCAAAGTCCTGACCGACACACAGGGTTGTTTGACTTGCGTTTGTGATTGGCTTGACTTGCTAATTGTGGTGGTTTTTTCCCCTATCTTTCCTTCCCCTCAGATCTCGAACTACCTGAGGAAAATGAATACAAAACTGATTTAACACGTTTCTCTCACCTTTTTAGCTCCCACCCAAAGACTCTCACCTTTTTAGCTCTCACCCAAAGACTCTTATCTTTACCTCTCTGATGCAAGTCACTGTCCCCACCCTTGCCAAGGATTTATTTTAGCTACACTTACGTTGCTTTTTAACAGCACGATTACACAAATCCTGAAGAAGAGCAGACAGAAATAATTTTTACTTCCAATATTAACGTAGATCACTGAATCCTTCCCCCAGCTTAACAGTTTTTTTGGAGAGAATCCCTAAAAACACTCCACGGGAAAATTAACAGTATTGTCTCACAACAGCCTTACCAGGATCTAATCAACACTTATCTTCCACCAGACAAAGCCACTAAGTACAGGCATTTGTTCGCCAGACGGAGTTCCACTAGTACTTGAGACTCACTCCCAAGGGGAGATTCGGCTCATACAGAAACATGTATAGTTTTTCTCCTCCCTAAATCTTCACAACGACCTCAACACATGCAGATGTACCCTTTCTACACGCTGTTATCAGACCTTACCTTTGCCGAAAGGATGGTGCTGATAAATCCTAATGGAGGAGCAACAACCCAGCAAGCCTCAGAAAGAAGTGTTTCAGGCTTATGTCTGCTGCTCCGCTGAAGTCAATCAGCCCGAATTCCAGCTGATCCCACTTGCCTGCTCAGGTGACTAATTCCTAAACGCTTTAACCTGGGCTTCCAGAAACTGGCGAGATCTGGAAAACGGGAGCCTCTGCAGAAAGGCCAAAATGGTAGCTCTAAGTGATGCCTCTGTCCACATTACACCTTTGTCTGAGTCACATTAACTGGTTACAGCCCAGTTAAAAGCTGTAAGTTTTTTCCTTAATATAATAAGACCTCAAATGTGAAAGGGTTTTTTCCTCTTAGGAGGGCAGGGCCAGACCCCACCTGCACTGATGGTTGCTATGCTGTCCCCACAGGTGTTTCTTGTTAAGGTTGTAAAGAACCAGAGCCTCATCCAATGTGCTTCTGGTTTAGAAAATACCCAGTATTTTGCTTAAATGCCAAGGGTAACTTGGCGTTCGGTCTCCCCTTGATGAGAGGTTTGGTGGTCATTGCTTTCTTAGGAATTCAAAGATAGATGTCCAAGCACTGGGCAGTGGCTTTTGGCAGTTTAGGACCTGCCCCAGACCTCACTGACACATTGACCATCTGGCTTCCTCTGCACCCATGAAAACATGCTTTCTTGGCATCTCCAGCTCTGAACATCCTCCAGCTTCTCTCATATTTTCTCTGGATTTCACCACACCTTAACCTTAAATATAGAGCACCATTTTGGGGTAATTAGAGATTCTTAATTAATTAGAGTTATGGATTTAAGGATTCAAAGCTTGACAAATGAGCTCAGGCAAATTTTGCTGCAAGAGTTGGAGAAAATTACTGGTCCCAGGTACCTGCCCTACCTTTCTGTTGGAGGTTAATTACTGTTTCCCTTGCAGAGCCAAAAATACGTGTGCCTCCATCCCAACTGCTTCAGCTCCCAGTCCAGCATCCAGCTCAGCTCCAGCATCATCCAGCTGCCATGTTCCAGCATCATCAGCACCAGCACATCCAGCACGGGCTGTGCTCTGTCTTGGTCCTCCAGCAGACATGGCAGACGACAACCTCAGACCTGCAGTTTCTTTCCTTAGCCCCTCACGGCTTTTTCAGGTCTGTGGCCCTCCAGCAACAGCCTAATGCAACATAAAGGGTACCTTACAAAGGCAAATTAATGCATTTCACTCAGAACTTGCACTATTCATGTTGTTTGGGGGTGTGGGGGGGGGATTCTTTCTGTATAGAGTTGATGTGATGCAAAGGGGGAATGACAGGATGAAGACCTGGCAGAAGTGTTTTCTGCTCCCAGGCTAGCACCATCCTACCAGAGGGCTGAAATGAAGTATTTTCCCTTCTCTCTGCTTTAACATCCCTGTTTTTAGCAAGGGAGCTGGCAGAATTTTAGACTACTGAAGAACTCTTTCAATTAATTAGAAATAATTATTTTATTGCAATGATCAGCTAAAGAACACTACCTTTCCAACCCCGACTCTAAACTGCTGCTTTCCCCTTGATGCTACTTGACTTGAAAATATAAACTCTGAAGCTCATCAAAAAGATTCATTCTGTTATTTGGTTCGTTGTCCATCTCTGAACTTTCTGCTGCATTCATGAACAAGTGTCATGGCAGAGAGCGTCTGTGTTATCACATGGTTTTAATGTTAAATTATGGGTAAAACTGTAGATCGCATGGAATATTTAGGGAATGTGTCATGGAATAGTAGTAGCCTGTGAGCAAGGCCTTCACAAGAACCAGTTAAAAAGGCCTGTTTAGCCAAAAGAGAGGGAAAATAGAATATTTGTGGCCAGCCCTTACACAACAATGGTACATGGAAACCAGCTGGAACATCCTTGTAAGACATGTGAGAACAGCCAGTGAATGCAAAGGGGCATCTGAAACTGGAGAAAGCTCATTTATATAACCCTGTGAAAGTGAAAATGGGAGAGGGAGAAGGCAGCAAATGATACAGAACAGAACCTAACAATTTGCCAAAAATATGGTTCCAGTGCAGGCCCTGTGTCATTTTGGCAGAGATGTCACCCATGTGGTCCCATGGATCATGGGATGTTGGGAAACAGGCAGCAGGAAGAGCCTGGCACCATGGAAATGTCCTGATGGACTGCAACTGGTTTGGATAACACAGATTCCATGGTATCTCTGGCTGTGGCCAGGGTTTGGGAACAAATTCCCACTTGCATGGTCCGTATGCATTTCCTGTGTCTCACCACCAGACCTTGGGTCACAATCCCAAGGGGACCCTGGAGTGCTCAGCAAAACTGGCTCCAGGTTCCAATCAAATACCCATGAACATGTTCTACTTCAGAGATTTCTTTTAGTGAGAAGGAAGCATCTTTGTCCCTAACCTCATGTTCTTTTGGTGAGTAACAGTTTGGGGACAAAGTCTTAAAAGCACCCTACGTTTTTTTCTAAGTAAAATAAAATAACATAAAATAATCCAGCTGTTATTGCAAAACATGCCCCAGAAGGCAGGTCATTGTCATGACCAAGGCTCTACACTATTAGGCCAAAATAGCTATAAGGATGTACATAAAACATTGCATGCAGGAAAAAAACAGAGGAGAAAGGGCTGCAACAACTAAGCACAGCCAGCTATCACAGCAAGCCAAACCCATTTGGAGATACATTCATTCATGTTGCACAAGTCCGAGGGAACAGGCAGGGCTGCAGCCAAGGGTTGGGGTGAAACAAATCATAACCACTGAAATAAGTGATGGACAAAGAAAAACTGGAGTCAAAAATGAATTTAGCTGGAATCATTTACTAGGGACAGAATTCTTTTTTTTTTCTTGTTTTATTTTAGTAGTTTTGCATCATTATTTCTCTCTGAAGCTGTGAACACTACAAAAGAATTTCTTTTTAAACTGAGAGCAACAGTGCCATGAAGTCACATGGTTTCATGAGTTGGAGTGTTGAGTAGTCCTCAGGTTTGCAGTTAATAATCTGTGGGAATCAGGCCATTTCTCAGGTGGTGGGGTTGCAGAGGCCATGCCCTCACCTGCTGCAGGTGGAAGGAAGCAGCACCACTGCCTGCCATGGCTCCAACACTGCCTGGAAGACCCTAAAATCCTGATGCCCAACTGCAGCTGATGGCCAAGCAAGAGAGGGTTGAAATATTTTCTTATTCTGCAAGCCATTTTTATACTGAGTAACATGAATTCAGCTATTTTGTGGGTATGCATCAAATTAACAGTTTTGCAGAAGGGCAATACATAAAAGGCTCAACTTCAGATTTTTTACTTTTAAACTCTAATAGTTTGAAGTCATTTTTCTTTATACAATGACCAAACCCATTCTTTTTCTGGGAGAATGGCAAGGGAAAAGATTGGACAGACATTTGAATAGTCCATTTTCAAAGGAAATAAAAAAATAGAACTTCAGAAGAGTCTTACATTAGACCTTCTTTTTCTTTTAGCCAGCTAAAAGGACTAGTGTATAAAAGCAGTAAAAGCTCTGAAATTTTGAGGATCAGGAAGAAGCAAACAAATGCCTTCCTGTGTTTCAGGTAACTCTGTTCCTTTTGGAATCCCCAAGAAGTTATTAACCTATTAACATATTCCTTAAGATTATTAATATCACGTGAGACAAGTTCAGATTAGTTTAACTGTTCTTTTCAGTGAATGGAGCAGAAGACATTGTTCTTGTTTCATGTTCCTGGCACAGCTTAGGAGGTAGTTGAGCCTCAAAATAATGTACCAGCTAAAATATACAGTAGGGAAAAGCATTAAGGTAATGGAAACTCAACATTTCTAATGTTCCAAACATATGAATAGAACCCGAGTCAGTACATTAGACAATTGACTGGCTTTGCTTGAATGCACGCAGGAATAAATGGAAACATCCTTATTTCCTATCCCAAGGGGCAATTATTTCACAGCCTGGGTTTGTGCATTAATAAAAAGCAAGATTCCATTGTCTGGTAGCTAAAATATCCTCCTATATATGCTGTATAAGCAGTCCAGCAGCAGAAACAGGAAAAAAGAACAGAACTCTAGCATTGCATTCTCTAAACAAGCTCTTCCCATACCCAGCATTTTTCTGTGTGTATATATATATATAAAATCCATAAAAATACATGATCAGAATGGTATAGTTTGTATATTTTAGAAGTTAATAATCTCGTGTCCTGGCTGCTCTTGAGCCTACAGATGGTCCAAAGTGCTCATTTCTGAAATGCTACAATGAGTCTAACAAATGCAAAGGCTGGAATTTCACACCTCTAGGAGAAAAGGGACTGGATTACAACTCCAAAACCAGCTTTCTGCCAGCTCACCACTGATATAGTCACTCATTTCTTTGAGCTTCCCTTTCCTTTCTTCTCCCTGCACACCGTCAGTGTTTTGTCTTTATCCTTTAAAGGAAAAAGGAGGACATAAAAATAACTTATAAACAAAGCATTCAGAAATTGTGCATATTTTCTCTTCTCCACATCTGTGGAAGAAACACTGCCATGATGTGAACCCAATTCTCACTCCCTGTTACAGCCCAGTGTCTCCATTCCTGTTTGCCCAAGCCACTGAGCCTCAAGGATGGGCGAGGTATGGAAGTGCCAAGGACACACTAAAGCCCAGATTCATGTTCCTTTTCCAGAAAGCACTGAAAGAAAAAGCCCAGTTTCTCTTCAGGGAGGTTTGTTTGGCAATTTTGCATCTGAGACACCAGAAGCCCCAGCTCCTGCCTCACCACTAAGGCACAAAGCACTTTGGGGACTTTCTGCAAAATGTAAACTTTCTCAAATCAGTAAAACTGGGCCGAAACCAGATGGGAGACCTATCAGATTTCACACCCCAGGTTTTTGCAAATATTTGTCATTAGAGACAGATTATTCTAATAAAGTCAGATTCACTGGGAGACAAAGCTGGTAGGATTGATTTTTATTAAGAAGCCTTGCAGTTTGTGTTTAAGCTGCCTATTTAAGCAGCCAGCAGGCAGGATAATGACATCTGAGGAAGGGAAAAAAAAAAAAAAAAGATTCTTGGAGATACAGAATGTGTTTAATTGAAACCATTAGTTTTACTGGCAAACAGCTTCATATTTCTGTTCTGTTAATCCGAACAAAGTGCTGCAATTATGACTCAATACATAATGTCCTCTAGTGCTACTCGCCCCACATTCCCCAAGTATAGAAAGAAAACAGAACTGTCTTCAGTTAACAAAACATTCCATGCTTCTATCCAGAATACTTTTATTATATGGTTATCATATACATCAGAATTATATTGGGAACATTTACAAATATGTAAAAGATATTTCGGAACCTCCATTATTCACATACACACTAACTCACACACTCGTTTTCCATGTCTAGTCAGTTATCAGGTGAATGATGCACAAAATTATTGCTTTGTGAACATACACCTCAGATTAAATCTAATCTTCAGTGGCAAGAATTGAGATTAAAAAAAAAAAAAAAAAAAAGTCTTAAATACCCTGTATGACATACCTGTGCATAAACCTAAAGATATGTTTAGCTTACCCATTACCTTTGAAATACTTACCAAAATTAAAATTTGAAACCCATTTATAAAAAAAAAGTATTAAAAAGTTCACCATTATTTACAAATCCGATTAAATTACACATAAATAAATATTTACATTCAACACACTGCTTCCCTTAATACACATAAAGCCTCCCTGGAAATATTTTTTGGCCTTAATAGGCAAAAAAAGTGTAAAAAAAACCCAAAAAAGGTATGTGCCTATTCTTTCAAGTTTCCCCCCCAATTTAAAATACAAGACAATATAAATATGTGAATAAAGCTGCAATATCCTTAGACACAGAAAGTGAATTTTCTAAAAGCATTTCATTTTGAACTATTCCTCGTTAAAAAAATACCAAGATAATATTAACTGCAGCCAACATGACTGCAGCTTTTAAAAGCCTGAATATTTCCATAAAAAATAAGCATGTCAAATGCCATCAGATAACTTTTAAGTCTAGCAGGATTTTAGTACTCTCTTATGGTAATCCGAAAATAATGAAAAAGAAAAAAAAATCCCCAACAAGATAAAACAGAACCAAAAAAAAAAAAAAAGCCCCCCCACAGAATAATCTTACTATTTTCAGGTGTTTATAAAAAAAATTTAATGTACATAAATCTATATACCATTGTTTAATACTGCTTTATTGTTACTGCTGCGTTTAGAGAGAATAAAACCCTGAAATTGTATCAGATAACAAAACAGGCTTCCACTCTAAAATCTGTATGTTAAAAACTGTACATGAAGCTGGTCACCACTAGATACTTAGATGTGGAGAAGAAATCTAAATATATCTCTCTGTGTATTTCCATCAACCCCCCCCTTTATAGCACCACTTTTACAGCAAAGGATTCAATACATTGTACCAAGTACTTATCTTCAGGTAATTGCTTCCACAGAAAAGGGATACTGCAGCTTTTAGAAAGGCTTGTCTCACGGATGGATCCAGGAGGAGTGAAGATCCTGAATGATATTGATATTTTTCCCCTTTTTCCCCTCCTTTCTTTTAAAAAAAAAAAAAAAAGACAAAACCAAAAGAAAAAACAAAAACACCAAATCTCTATGTTCCCCCTGGCAAGAAGATCCCAGTCTGTGTTTAGGAGGAAGAGTAAAGTCTGGTTTTCCTTTCTTTCACTTCCTGTGCTTATCCATTTTATCCATGGTTTTGTTGGTTTCTGCAGGGCTCTGGTCGCCAGCGTTCATGTATGATTTGTCTGCTATTTTTAATGCTTCATTTAGGTAGTTCTGGACGGATGTCATGGCAGCACAGATGGCAGCACTCCCAAAGCCATGTGTGATCAGGCTAAAATGAGTCAAACAGCCCTGGATGCCAGGGTCCAAGATGGGACTGGGTCTTGTGTTTCCAAGAGGAGTTCTGTCCTGAGTGAGGAGGTCTGTGAATTCCTTACAGATCTGCCTGCAAGACACAAAGGGATCACACTTTACACCACGGTGGGAATTTATGCAAAAGCAAATAAATAAATAAAAATAACAGAGGAGTCTGTATCAAATATTTGGCAGTTATGTGGGAATTAGAGAAATTCAGTACTGCCTGAGCAGTGTCCAAAAGTAAAGCCTGCTTATTAGCACCACTTTCTGATGAACCTTCTGTTATATCTACATCATCAAAACACTCTGCAAAATAATCTCCCCACCTCTGGTGCCTGGCTGGCTCTGCATCATTTGCTCCAGATTTTAAGGGGGGAGTGGGAATTCAGTGCTAGTTTCCATGAGAACTTTCACAGCTGCAGTTTAGTGATTTAGAAAGACTCAAGCAGCTGAACAGGAGATTCAATTTAGTTGTGTATATTCTATGTATATGCCCCCTTCCAGAGAGACCGAGGCCCTGCTCCTGCAAACACTAACACATATGCCTGGCAAAACATGAGTGGTTAATAATGCTCCAGCATATGTTGTTTGCTGCTTGCAAATCTGCCCCCTCGAAGGGATTTCACAGGAGCTGAGCAGTCTTAACAGAATCATCACTTTTATCAGAATTTCTCAATCACAAACATCCTCCAGAAGATTATTATTAGTGCCAATCACAGTACCAGTAATGAGCAGAAAGAGCAGTGCTCAGGAAAAATTATCATCATGTTCAAACTATAGGAAAGAGAGACTAGATTTCTAAATTTATAAGAGATAGAGATCTTTTACAGGAATATTTCTCAGGAAGGCTGGATAAATTCAGCAACAGGAATGTGTTTTGCATGCCTGATCTGAGCCTAAAGTTAGGGCTACACTGCTCTGCAGTTTAAGCAAACTTTTCTCATATCCTCTGCAGAGCAAGGGTGCTGTCATACACGGGGAATTACACTGAGCCCAAACCAGAAAACATGTCAGACCAGAACAAATCATGAACTGAAGCTCTGTTAAACCTCAGCCTGGGAAAGGAACCTCAGCAGGGAGAAGGGGACAGCGAGCACACCAGCCACCAGTTTAAGATTAGCTTAATTTAACACAGATATTTCCTACCAGAGACCTGTTCAGGACGTGGTTTATTTACAGGTACAAAGTGTCTGCAGAACAGCCATAACTAAGCTGCTCTTCTTGACCCCGCCTTCCCTCTTTGTCAAGGTTTGTAATAGGAATTTAGTTTTAAGCACAGGGACTTTCCACACCTACCAAAGGATGGCTTCCAGTGAACTATAAAAATCTTCAGCCATATTAGGGAAAAAGGGACTATCCAGTTCTTGACTCCCAGTGTCCCAGGAGGAAAGCTGTGTGCTGCTACTGCCAAAGGCAGTCAGGAGGACACGGGGGCTGAGCTTCCCTGGCGCCCAGCACGCCCACCAGTAACTCTGCTTGGAGACACTGCACAAACAGAGATGGGGGAACCATCTCCTGCTCCCAGTCCCAACACTTGTTCACATTCCCAGGCCCTACCTGCTTTCCAGATCCTCAACCCTGTCAGACCCAGGGACATCTCTCCTTAGAGGTATAGTTGTCTGGGTATAGGACATTTTCCTGATGTTTTTACTACAGCTTAAAGCAGTTTGGACCAGTTCTGTTCTTTTTCTTTTGAGTTATCCTACAGGATTGTTCCTATTATTATTGGTTCAGACTAAAATAACTGCTGCCATAACTGAATTCAAACCAAAACCAAATAAAAAGAATTGCTTCATCTTCTCAATTAAAATTATACATGAAAACGTACCAAACCATCCCGCAGTCACAGATACACATGGGCAGACAAAAGCATGTTTAAAAGGGAGAGGAAAAAAAAAATAAAATCGAAGCTGAAACCTTACTTTGCAGCAAGAAGCATATTCTTTCTGTTTGCCATTTCATTGCGGCCCATGTGTGGTCTGGTTAAATATTCAGCCACTGCTTTGGAAGGAAACTCTGTCTCACAAACATAACCAAAGTCACGAGCAAGATGTACAGCTTCACCTGGTGTGGGTAAAAGAGTGCTTGTTAAATGGTGTAACATCCATTTAACAGAAGAAAATCGGAGAAATTAAGGAAAAAAAATGCTGTGAATTTTTAATTGTATTGTTTTAGAAAAGGACACTACGTTACTACTATATCACTCATTACCATTTTCTAATGGATGGATCAGTGTTTCTTTCTTTAAGTTTGCATCAAGAAAAAGAAAAATACTTGGTACCTGCTATAAAACAAAATTATCTTGCTTTTATATGTAAAAAGGTTCCTGTCTCTCTCCAGAATAACTGCACAGCAAAGAACAGAACTCAGCTGATATCAAATTATCCACTGATATTTAAGAGTATCTGGCAACTAAATTCCACTTATCCAATAAAAACTTTCAGTTTGTTTTCTACTTTTTGTAAGCATATTCATATAGAAAATAAAATGGCAAGGTGTATAACTAGGCCACTTTTTTTTTCATTAAAGCAATTTGATCAGGCTTACAAAAAATGGATTGACATGGTCAGTGTATTACCTTCAAGGTGCACGTGCACACACATCAGCTCTCTGAAACCCAGCTTCCAAGGAAAAGGTCTTAAATGGAAGTTGCTGTTTTATTTGAGCTGATGTAGAAGTGAATTAGCAGTATTGTTAGATCATTCCTCACTTTTCATTTCAGTTGCTGCTTCTGTTCCTATTAAATTGTGCCGCTACCAGGAGCTGCTTCAAACAGAAGCACCAAACAAAAACCACACACATACCTACATATATATACACCCTTCAAGTCAGTTTAACTGACAGAGGGGCCACAGAACATGGTACAGATTAAAGGGGCTCCAGTTTCCTATCAGGAAGTAAAAAGCTATAAATCTCACTTTATATGCTTGTTTATTAGAAAAGCTTCTGAGGATACCGCTGAGGTAGGGCCAGGCTTTGGAGTCAGCTGCCCCAGACTTTTAAAGTTCCCCAATAGGGAACCAAACCCACTAATGTGATGAGTTTCACACCTTTTACCATCCCTGCCTGTCCCTGCACACACCTTTATGAAACCCAAAACAACCTTTAAGAAACACAGACTGGACAAACATGCCTTTTGAACATCTTGGTACTTAGAAGAGTTGCTCCATCCCTTCCATGCAGCTGTGAGGATGAGGAGCATTAGCTGGGTTTGTGTGAGCAGGGCTTAGGGACCAGATTTGAAGGGAGAAGAAGGGGGACAGGAGTCCCTCAAAGGCAACAACATCCCCATCATGCTCACTTTAAAATAAATAAAAAGCTCTCCATTACTTTCACTGGCTTTCTAGCCTTTCCATGCTCTGCCCAGAGGATAAAAGCTGTACACAAAGGAAAAAAGTTCATTTTTAAGACATGTTCAAGACTGACCTTCCACCAGAGATGTCAATAGTGTCACGTTTGCAGCTTTCCTTCTACCAGCAGGAAGATTCAAGCCAATTTTATCCAGTTTTTCCCTTAATGATCTACCACCATTTTTAGATTTGGCTCTGTAATTAAAGAGAAAAAAAATGGCCTTATTTATCTTGGGGGAACACTTCTTTTTAAGATGAGAAATTCCAGTTACTGACATTCAATAGGGTTCTACTGAGGTGAAGATAAAAAACAGGCTCTTTTCAAGTGACCTACTTTTTAAATGCTGTACTACAAACCAGCCAGGATGAAACACAGCAGGTCAAAATCAAAATGTTTCAAACTGCACCACTGAAACCAACAGCTGTAGAACAATCACAAGCCAAATTAGGCATATGCAAAAAAGGACATCTAAAGTGTCCTTGTAATGATTAATCAGGACCACAAGATTTAATCAAAAAATGATTCCATGGGGAAACTGTGTTGGCCAGGAGCTGGTTTTGAGACAAAAATTGAACTTTAAACAGAGAATGAGAATTGCTGTCAGAGCTGTTAACAGCACTTCTCGAGAGGTAGCAGAAGTGTAAAGAAGTTTTATTTCCAAAGCCTATTAGGATTCAGTGTCGTTGGGCTTCTTAAGAATCAGTAATTCGCTAAAAGGCGTTCTTAGCTCCTCGTTATGCTGATCTGGCCGCTCTCACACCCAGCACAAGGGAAATCATAAACAATAGGCACGGAGGGGATGGTGGGAAGGGGAGCGCAGCCTACCTTCTGAGGACTCCTCCTAGCAAAGAGGCATTGAGACACTCCGGGGGCGAGAGCCGCCTCTGCACCTCTGCTACTGTCACTTTGTATTTCGACGTGGAGCTCAGGAGGGAAAGTCTCCCCGGAACGGAACAAAACACTTCGTTGGGGTTTATGACCACCCCAATTAATCCATCCTTTTGGCAGGGGAGGCTCAGAGCACTGTTTTTCGTTAGGGAAATGGGACCTACAGGAGGAGGAGGGAAAGCAGGTATTTTGTAAAAGGGAAAAATAAATAGGAAGTGGCAAGTGAATTTCCTTTCTATAAAAACAACCCAGAAGGCAGGATTTCGTTTGGCATTAAATGCTCACACCACTGACCCCTATCCCCAGTATCGATCTAGGGCACAGGGACTGAAAGGTCCCTGCAACTATTCCTGACCAACTGGACTTCGCCACCGGATTCCAAGGAGCTGCTGAACACAACTAAGAATGCTTTTCAAGGCGCACAAACCCCACATCTCTGAAGCAGCAGGCTGCAAGTTAGCAAATCCGCGCTTATGAAAAGCCCGACACAACTACAGACTCCAAATTAGCATCCCTCAGCTGCTGCCAAAAACTCTTTCCGAGCCGGGGCAGGGAGAAACCTCCCAGCTCCCGCTGGGGTTCATCTTCCACCTCACACACGCAGATTTAAGAAACCGCCTTTAGAATTTAATCCCAACAAATTCATAACAGACGGTACAACAACAGAGAGGGATGCAGCCCAGGGCAGAACCGAAAGTAAAGCGTTGCTCCTTAATAGCTTCAGCCTTAAGGTGAAGAGGGACAACAAAGGCTTTGCTGGAAGGAGCAAACCACTGATCCAGCTTTTTCATGCCATTGCAAATCCACCCAGTTCACCCAGTGATGTGCTGCTGGCTCAGGGCACCGAGCGAAAGGGTTAAAGAGCTGAGATCGGCCCCACTCCCGGAGGGGGAAGATTTGTCAGCGGTGCATCTGACAGCGAAATTATTCTCCCATGAGCTGAAGGCAGCAATCAGCGCTCTGACACACACTTCTGCTTTTCCTCAGTTAGGTATTTGTTTGAAGTCTTCAGAGGAAACTTCCACTGATTTTTTTTTTTTTTAGCACAAATTTGTTTAAAAACAAAAGCAGGGGAAAAAACCTAAATGACTGTAAATTGAGTCAATACGTCTTCCTCCTTCCTCAAAATCTCAGCTACAAACCAATTTCGATTAAGATAAAGCCGAGCAGGCTTCTGTCAGCGATCTCATTCCCTTCTCAAGTCTTGCAAAGAAGTTAAAAAGAAAGTTGGGGGGGAAAAAAAGGGAAAAGCCCCCTGTCTTCGAGTGCTAGCAGCAACAAAAAACCACAAACAAACAAAAAGCAAAGCCCCGTGTCACTTTACACACACATATTCCAGGGTAGATTAAATTCGGTTCAAGGTCCCGGTTTCGATTAAAGCCACAACACAAGAGCACACGAGTGGGACAGCCGGTGTCCCCCGGAGGAGTCTCACACCCCGAGGCAACCCTGGGGGTTTGTCCCCGCTGCCACCTTCCCTCGGACAGCGTTAGAAAAATCCAACGACTGAGTAAGTGGAATAAAAACTCCTCCGCCCTCCTGATCCCAAAGGATCAGTCTCTATAAAAATAATAGGACGTCTCTTCACCGGTGCGTCATTAAACTTTTAACTATTGACAAGGGAAAGTTAAACAGCGGTGCCACCTTACTGACCTTTTCTAATGACTGTCTGGTCATGCATTAGTAAGTGTTGATCTTCCACATTCTGGAAAGAGAAAGGGGAGAAAGTTTCGCACCTCGAAGAGCTAAGAGGGAACAAGCTGGGTGGCTTTTGGGAAACCCATCCCCTCTCCGCGCGTCCCCATTTTAAGGGTCGAAGGGGAGAAAAGGTGGATTTCTCTCCAAGGACGGGAATGGGGCAGGTAAAGCCGGGATGTGCAGGAGGGGACAGTGCCAGGGGAGTGCCTGTCCCGCCTCCCCCGATGCGCGGAGCGGCCCGAGGGGGATGCCTGGGGGGTCCTTACCTGCACCTCCTCCATCTGGTGAGCCATGTCGTGCAGGCCCAGGTTATCGGCCAGAGCCGAGGCGTCCAGCCCGTGTCCGTGGGGCAGGAGCAGCTCGGAGCGCCGGTAGGTCTCCCGGCGGCTGCCGGCGGAGCCGCTCTCCAGCGCCGAGAGGTGCGGGACGAGCCCGGGGCGGCCGTGCGGGGCGAGCCCGGCCGGGTCCTGGCTCTGCCGGTTCGGCCAAGCGCTCTGCTGCTGGCTGGGGGGCGGCGGCGGCGGCTGGTGCAGGGGGTTGATGGAGAAGGGGTCCCCGAGGTGCGAGTAGGGGTCGCTGGACTGGGAGTAAGGCAGCGGCTGGTATGGAGGGGGAAAGTAGGGGGGCTGGAAGTCGGAGGCGCCCGAGTGGGAGAGCGGCGGGGCCGGGCTGTACAGGTGCTGGCTGACGGCGGAGAGGTGCGGGAGCCGCGGGTTCCCGTTGCTGCTCCCATCGTGCCGGTCCTGGAAAGCACAGAGGGGTGGGAGAAAAGGGGGCAGCCGTCATTGGGGGCAGCCTGGACTCGGGGACATGGCGAAACGGGGCTGCGGGTGGTGGCACTTGCTAGTACCGGGGAAGGAGAGAGCAGAGCCGAGAGCCGCCCTCCTCCTGCCCAGAGAGCTTACTCTTAGTAGGGCAATTTTCGGAAGAAGTTAGCCCCGCTCCTAGGGAAGAGACTGCAAACCAGTTCTCGCTGCTCTGCTCATCGCAACTACGCCAGACCAACCCTCCCGCTCGGGCAAGTCATCGGAAGAATCATTAAAATCAGAAAAATTCAAATCAGCGACGCAGCTTCATTTCCGCCGCGCTGCCCTCGCTGGGGAGGAGATACTGGGGCTCGGAGCTGAGGACCCGCTGCCCTTGGAGCGAAAGGCCCAAGGGTCCCCGGCACCCCCATCCCTCCCACCCCCCGAGGTCCCGGGGGCCGCCCGGGGCTGTGCCCGACGGCAGCGGCACGGCTGGGAGGGATGGTGGGGCTGCCTCCAGCCCGTCCCATCGCCGCTACTACCCCGATTTCCAGTCTCAGCAGTCAAAGCTGAAATGTCTACATTGAGCTGATCCAGGGATTTAGCAGCTTCTGGCTTCACGGTCATTAAAATAACAGGGCTAGTTAATAAGAGGTGAATGGGGTCCCAATGGAGCGTGAAGCGGGGACTGCAGCTAATCTGTAGGAGCCGAGCAGGCGGAGGGGGGCCAGGGGGACACAGGGGGACACGGCCGCTTTCGGAGAGATCAAAACCCGGGAGTACCTCGCGGCGGGCGGGAGCCGCTCCCGAGGAGGAGAAACGTGGGAAGGAAGGGTTCGCCCAGCCCGGCTGCTACCTGCCGGCCGGCCCCTCCGCATCGCCCGCCCGGGCGGGACCCGCAGCTTCGGGAACACCCGCTCCCGCACGGCGCTGCTCCACGGGCGCCTGGGGGATGCGGGATGCGAGCTCGGTTCTCCCAGCCGGGGCTTTCACCCCGTTTTACTCGAGAGTTGAAAAGTCTGGAGGGGAGGCGGAAGACACGAGCGCCGGCTGGCAGGGAGCGGGGCGGGCAGCGCGGCGCGGGGGCTGCGGAGCTCCGCGCTGCCCCACGCCCGAACCCCCTTCCCAAAGGTGCCCCCTCCCCGCGCTTCTCACCTCGCAGTCCTCTTCGTACTTGACATTATCTGCTAGTTTCCACAACATGGCGTCCAGTGTCCAAACCAGGTGTGCGGAGCCGAAAACAGACGAGAGCTCAGCCCCCCCCCACGGGCGGTAAATCCACGTCGGCGCTGGGGAAGAGGAGCGGCCCCCCGGACGGAGCTCAGTTGGCAGGCATGAAGGCAGATGACGGACTAACCCTCCGTGCTTATGGTCACTCGGGTTTTTTTCCCTGCCCAGACGCCCTTAATGGCAATAGGATTATCCTAACTCCTCCCCAGGGATGGCTCGGGCGCCGCGGCCGCCAGCCACTCAGGAGGGAGCGCGCAGCCCCAAGCCAATCCTTCCGCGCCCGCGGAGGGGTGGGCGGGCAGCGCGGAGCCAGAGCCCGCCCAACGCCCCCGCAGCGCTCAGGGCACTGGGGGTCAGTCCCACCCCGCGGGGAAGGGGTCATGCCTGGACATCCCTCTGCTTCCCCGAATTCCCCCACGTGTTGCATTTTTTTGGGAGGGGGGTGTGGAAGTAATGCTGGGTGTTCCCCCACTCCCCCACGCGTGGAAGGGCTTTGCTAAAATCCACGCTCGGTGGGTGCAGCGGTTTTAGGGCGGAATAAACTCGGAAAAAATCCTCGTAGCAAAAGCGAGAAAGTCCGAGCGTAGACGGGGCTTCATTTGCATAATTGTCAAGAGTTTGAATTAGTGATTACAACTTGTAAGCTACCAATGTTTAAGGTATAATTTACTTAATGATCCGACGAGATTATTGCAGTGGTGTTGAACCCCCGGTGGGTAAAGCAGCCCTGATTCAGCGTCCCCGATCCAGGCTCTGCGAATTGTGCGACTGGTTCCTCGCATCATCATTTTTTAAAATTTTTTTTTTTTAATTTATTTTTTTTGCAACGAAAATCCCGCCTGTTTAATCTTTTCGGGCAAACTCGGGGCTGGGGAAGCAGGTGGGAGGTGAGACAGGCAATTTCGGACGCCGTGAGCACACTTTCATCTAAGCTTAGAAAATACTTCCCTGCCAAATTGCTACCTTTCTGCAGGCATTTGATCTATGCAGTTATGTGTGTCAGACAAAATGAACATCATTTTCAAAAGCAACGACTTCTCCCAGTGTTTTAAGGTGCATCCGGATCACTGCTCATTTACATGAGAGGAGCAAGTGTTTATTTATTGTGGCAGGGAAAAAAGCTGACCCTGGACGGTGCTGGCTGCAGAGATCTCGGCTATGAGTGCCCGGGGACGAGCCGCCTGAGAGCTGCTATTAAAGGCCCGAGATAGACCCACGACTCCAGATTAAACCAGATCACTCTTCCCTCGGTCTTTTTTTCCCTAAAGTTCAGGGAAGACAAAAATAAAAGAACAATAATTAAAAAAAAAAAATCCAAACACTAAACATCATCCGGCTAAATGAATGATCTAAAAATAAACCTGAGGAGGACGGGGGTGCTGGAAGTAACTGTTGGAGGTGTTATCTACCTTATCTAGCACGCAGGTGCTGATTTGCAGCTGTTGCATTAAGCCCATCATCATCAGCGACTCTGAATTATCATTTTTGGTGGAGTCTCTATTTATTTTTTTTTTAACGACAGTGTTTTTCTTCCAGGGATGTTTCTTTGAAATGCAGTTCGCGACGATTATTAGCGAGTGTGCTTGCGCTGCTCCTGGCGTCATTAAGACTAAGAATCTAAATAATAAAATACAGGGGGAGCTTAAAGTTCATTTGTATTAAAGGGACAAGACGGATTTAGAAAGAAACGAGGAAGGGAACCGTCGAGCTTCCCGCGTTTGAGATCAGTTCTTCTTCCTTCCATAGAAGCATTGGAGGAACACTGGTTATTTTTATTGTAACTTCAGAAGCCAGATTTTCTGTCTGCTCAGAAATGTCACGCTGAGAAGCGCACACGATTTCATCATTTTTTGGAATTGTCAGCGCCTGAACGGACACATTTTGGTGGCCAAAATCGCGAAGATGAATTCTGGTTCTTATTATTTGTTATGTATATATGAATAATATTTATAAATAGAGAAGGGGAAGAGGATGAGGGATTTATAAGGAATTACCTAAACAAGGCGACCAAAATAAGCACTTGGCTTGCTAGAAAACAAACCAAGAAAGCAGAGAAGAGGCTAAATAGGCGAAGTTTGAGACAAACTTTCCCATTCGTCCACTTGCGCCTCGGTCTCCGCACGCTGCAGCGGCCGCTGGCAGGGACCGGCGCAGGTCGGGGCTCCGCGGGGTGCACACGGGCAGAGCAAGGCGAGGGAAGAGCAGGAAAGGTAGGGCGAGAAGGGAAGGCAGGGCAGGGGCGGGCACTGCCCGCCGCCTCCGCTGGTGCCCGGCCCGAGAGCTCGGCCCCGCACCCGGCAGGTGATGCCGCCCCGGGGCGAGCGCGGCCCCTGCCCCGGGTGCTTCTGTCGAGGGATGCTTTGATGAAATGAACGGCCGGGCACCCCGGCAGATCGGCTCGGGTCCTCGCTGAGGGGTTAGCGAGGGGGATAACGCTTTCTGAGCCTCTCCCTCTCCGGAGCGTGTCTTTCCGCGACCCTCCGCGGTTCCGCGCAAGCCGAGGGAAGCGGGGCGGGCGGGCCGGGGGTCCCTGCAGAGCCCCCGGCAGCTGCCCCCGGCCGTAGTGCCCTCCCGCGCCCGGCGGAATTCTCCGTTTCCAGGTAACTCCCGGGTACAGGGAAGGCGCAGGCAGCCAGGGCTGCTGCAGGCACACGGAACCTCCCTGGTGAGACACGGGGCAGAGCTGTGCAGGGACCGAGCAGCAGCCAAGGACGTGGCTCCTGACAGGTGGCGGCTTTTATTTACTTATTAAAAAAATATACATATATATAAAAACATGTGCCTTTACTTTAGGAATATCCCCTATTTCCAAGAAAAAGGGATGTCCTCCTTCCTGGGGTCTTAGTTCCCCCGCGCACCTCTTTCGACGGCGATGCAGTTTCCCAGGGAGGACCACGAAGCACCCCCAGGCGTGAACACGCTTCGAGAGGAGAGCCAGAGCCCACTGCTGAGCCTCTGTCACAGTCGGTAGTTTTCCTATTTGGCAGCAATTAAAAGAGAGCGTGGGGATGCTAATTAGTTACATCCCTCTTCCTCTAAAAATTATTTAAACACACGCATATCTGTATTGTTAATGAGGCTGCAGCAACCTGTCCGGATTGTCACCTCGGCTCCTGCAGAGCTCTACAAAGGGAGCTGCTGCCCCGCGGGCTCGGGAGACTCCGCGGAACTTCCACAGCGACTCTGCGGGGAGGGGCTGAAAGCGGGGTGTCCCCCCCGCCCCGTCCCCCGCGGCGGAGCCCGCCCGGAGCGGCCGGACCCCCGCACACAGCCCGGAGTGGGGGGGCAGAGGGGCTCCTGCGGGGGCGAGGGGGCGCGGGGGGGTCCCCGGGACAAGTGCCGCGGTACGTACTTGCCAGTCGATCCTCGCCAGCGGAGCCACGGGCCGAGCGGCTCCCGCAGCCGCCTCCGCGCCGGGGCCGCGCACACCTGGGCGCGGTGCGCAGCGCCTGCGCTCCGCATCCCCCCGCCTGCCCTCCCCCTGCCCAAACCTGCCCACCCCGCGCCCCGGGAGGGCACCGAGAGGCGGCCCCGCCGCCGGGGGGGCGCGGGGGTCCCGCTGCCGCGCACGGCCGTGCCCCGCTGCTGGGCCGATCCCGCCGGCCGCGGCAGAGCCGGGACATTTTAAAGAGTTTTTTTCCCGCTGATCCGTCGTTTCTCCTCCCTTTAAGGAGCCCCGGGGGACGGGGGTGTGTGCCTATGCGTGTGTTTCCCCGTGGCTGCTGGCACCGGGAGCATCCCTGAAATCTCTAACTGGCGGCAGCCCTCAGTTGTGCCCCTCCGGGAGGGCAGCGGCCGCTTGGGAGCCGCTGGTTCATCCGCACAGCCCCGGGCTGCCCCCACTCCCCCGAGGCTCCCGCAGCCCGGGGCTGGCAGCGCCCAGCGGGGCTCGGGGCACCCGCACCGCTGTTACGGTGTTCAGGGCCACGCTGGGGCTTGGAGCGACCTGGTCTAGTGGGAGGTGTCCCTAAGCATGGCAGGGGCGTTGGAACGAGACGATCTTTAAGGTCCGTTCCAACACAAACCATTCTATGGTTCTACAGCGGTATTAGGGACCGGCCTCCGTCGGGGCTGTGACACTGACTGCCTTCCCAGCTCCCTGCCTCAGCTTCCAGCCCCTGCTTCTGCAGGAAGCGAGAAGAAAGCATGTCCACACTAAGGCTAGTTTTTTCCCAACCTATTAATTTGCTTAATAAACAAGATTCCAGCTATGTTTTCTGCTGCTCCTTCCCGCTGGAGCTGGAGGAGCTGAGTCCCCTGGCCATAGCGTGCCGTGAGCCCGCAGCAGAGAGGATGTTTAGCAATTCCCGGGCAGAAGTGACAGGCTTTGGCACCAGGAGCTCACAGGCCCTGGGTCAGATGCTCCATGGCATGTGGCAGAGGTTCAGCAGGGATGTGCAGCTGCCTCGGGCTCCAGCAAAGGAGTTTCCCTGGCTTTCGTACACAAGAAGTTTTGCCGAGCTGGATGGTTTGCGGCAGGAGACAGATACCTGGGAGAGAGAGTTCACACGAGCCTGCCTGCAGCCACAGCATGGGACAGGGGAGAGGCAGATCCAGATTCCCAGCCTGTCCCTGTCCTTGAGGCAGGGGATGACCACAAATATGACAGCAGCTGCATTTACCTCAGTCTCCTCATTCATAAAACAAGAATTATAGATCCAATGCTGTTGAGGGCTGGATTCTAATCTGCTGGAACCAAGAGAGAGGTGGGAGCCACGATCCCCAAGCTCCTTCCATCCTTGCCCAGTGATCCTGAGGTACCTTCTCAGGGCTCTGACATTTTGCCTGCAGTGGTGTGATCATTCCATTCTAGAGAGATGCCCCGATTTTTTTTGTTCCCTCCTTTTTAAATCCAACTGGAACAGCAGTGCCATAACCTTCATTGCTGTTAGTCAGAGTGTTGCTCCAAAGGCTGCCATTGCTGGACTGTGTGTAACCAAGCTCAGTTCTCTATTGCAGGAAACAGGCTTCACTTAAAAAAAACCCAAACCAAACAAAAACAAGATCAAAAAAAACCAAAACCAGTCAAAACACCACAATGCTAAACGTAAAATCAGTGTTCATAGATTTACTTAGGCTTTTTCTGAAAGCAAAAAGATAAACAGGTTCTTGGCACAATAGGCATAATTCATACTTTAAAAAATAAAGGTTGGTGGATCATACATTCCTACAGCTAATTGCTAATACTACAATAAGAAAAAAACCCCAACAGTACAAAAAAAAAAAAAAGAATCTCATAGCTTTAACCAGCTAAAAAGCATTTCAAACACACAGAAATGAGCTGAAAAAACATTGCTCAGCACAATTCAGGCTGTAGTTAACACAGGTCCTTCAATATGAGTTTCCCATTCCTTCTCCCCTTCTAGAAAAAGGAGTGAATGCTGTCACTGAGCTACACTTGCACTGTAAAAACATCTGCCATGAGAGGCTTCTTCATCCTTCCCTCTGCTCCCAGGGTACATGAAGCCTACACAATACCTTAAATGATGCACCATCTTTTAGGAAAAAAAGTGCTGAGGCACAATGGTGATGGCTTGGGGAAGGATCCTCCATGGACAGAGATGGGCATCAGGTACAAAGGGTCTTTTCCACCCCCAGCTTTGAGGGATCCTGCAGCCTTTGCACCTTCAGGGAATCAATCAAGTGTGTTAAGTGTGTTTTTTAAAATATCCACTTCTCCACGTACATACATAGACATACACAGACGTGCCAAGTTTAAAATCCTAATAGATAAATAATCTAAATGCTTTCCAAGAGTATTTTGAGCACAATACAAAGCAGAGATGCAGACAATACCTGTGCAGTAGGGAAAGAATTTACAGAGAATTCAGTTGCCTTATTTCTAGTTACCTTTCACTCTTCAGTCATCTTAAAGGAGTGATGAAATCAGTAAGCTGACCTTGATGTCAGGGAAATGGGTCATGTCAGTTGAAGCTCAGGATTTTCCCTGTAGGCAATTTAAATAAGTAAAGAAAACAAATTCAGTTACTCTTATACTTCCACAGTCCAGTTCCTTGAAAACTCCTAATCCCTCTAAACAGCAACGTGGCACCACGTTCCCTCCTTTGTGGTGTTCTCCATTGCTGGTACCCTGGTGAGCTGCCAACTCCATTGCATGGCAAGATGGAGCAGAGCTGTGTGGGGAAAACAAAATGAACTGCTGGTAAAAATTACATCAGTCAGAACTCTGCACCTAATGCACTCTGCCCATGACAATCACGTTAATAAGGTACCATGGCAGGGCTGTCAGCATTATAAAATGCTGTCAGGTGCCAGCAAACACCTCCAAATTCTTCCAAACCTGCTCCAAGCTGCGTTCTCAAGGACTTGATTTTGGTTTCTATAGTAAACATATGCAGGTGCTAGGTGTTTTCTTAATAGATCTGGTTTTTTTCCAGGCAAAATTACTTGCAAAACTTCATGCAGCACTACTGCTGCAAAGGCACAAAGTAGATATTCTGTGGTGAAAGAATTCACACTACTTAGAAACCTCTTATTCATGTTTGCCTAATTATGTGCAGGTGTGAGTGCAAAAGGACACAGACTTGGGATGTCCAGCTGATTTTTCTTGTGTTAAACCCCTTCAGTTCAAACCTGAATTCAGGCAGCACTTCAGCCATCTTCATTCCTGGGCTTCCAACCTTTTCTCTGTCATCCCTTTCCCCCTCTGCCTGCACACAGGCACCCATGCTCCAAGATCTCCCATCACTGCTGCTGTTTACAGAGTTTTGTGCAGGAGCACCACTGTGACTGGGCAGCTCTGGCTCTCCACACCTGCTCCCCAGGTCTTTCTTTCCCCATGCTACATTTCTAGTAGACTAGTGAGAAGTGCCCGGTCCAGTCCAGAGAAATTTAAGTGCTGTAACAAAGGTATTTGCTGGACTTCCAACCTCTGACATAGTTGTTTCACAAAAGAGCCAAGAGTTCCCATGGAATGGGATTTAGGAGCCACAGTCCAGACACTACCAGATAACACAGTGCAAGCTACTTTAAATCTCCTCCTCCTCCTCTAAAAATCCACCACTGGAAAGCACTAAGTCAATATAAATTCACTCTATCAATGCAAATGTATTAAAAATAAAGCTGACTTCAACTTGCAGCAGTTTTACACTGCATAAGGTGTCTTCTGCCCACACCATTGCAGCCTGACCTGGTCCATTATCCTGTCACCAATACCATTTCACAAAAACTCCAAAGCTGACTCTAACCATGTGTTTTGACTGACTCAACAGAAAGGCAGCCCCAGGTTCACAGCTGATCCAGATTGAATTTGTACTGTTAGATGACTTGGGTGTCCACAGAGCTGGGATTGATGATGAGCCAGCAGCTGAGGAAAGCCTTGGAGGGGATGTGAGAGGAGCTGCTCTCTCCCTCTGGGGCACAGGGAAGCTTTGCTTTGGGGACCCATGGGACAAGGGTCTGTCAAGGAACAAGAGGGAACTCGAAAGGCAGGCAGGGCAGATTTTACAAGTGAGAGTTGAATCAGTGCAAGACGGATGGTGCCTTTGAAAGCCAGCCCTGATGCTGAGAGGAGAGGAACGAGGTCACCACTTCCTTGTGCCGGGCTGCATTAGAATTGAAAACAATCACAAGAGCGAAACAAAACCAGCTCAGCTGAACAGATGCAAATCCAGCGGCAGACACGGGCTCAAACCAGGTCAAGCTGCACCCATGCAAATGATGGGTTAGCCCAGAGCACGGCGAGGTGTCCACGCCGAGGGTGTGTGTGCTGGTGAGCTGCCAGAGTGACCTGAACCCAGCCCGGGTCCCGGCTGTCGGGCACTGCTTGCCCGGGGACAGCCTGGCAAAGTGCCCGGTGCAGGCTCCAAGTCCCCTCGCCGGATGCATCTCTCCTCTCCTCGGATTCTCTGCCCATACAGCTCCACAGCAAGGCTGCAGAGACTCAGTAGCCCGAGGGGAGATTTGCCAGCAGAGCCAGCCCGATAAAGCACTCCCCTTGTGTAAACAGAGAATACACCAGCTAAAGTGCTCTTCTGTCAGCATAGCTTATCCCGGCAGAGTTTTGCCAAAGGAACCCTTGCTCGCGTTTCAGTGAGGCTGTAAATCTGCTGTAGCTGTGGTTGGGAGCTGCTCAGAGCAACATCACTGCAAACAGCACAAAGCCCTTCAGCAGTTCAAGTCTATTCCCAGTTTCCAAGTCATGGTGTTGTTCCCTGGTGGGGCAGTGTCACCTGCTCTTTCCCAGCCAGCACAAAAAGCCACCACGGTGGCCAGCAAACTAAGGCCTTTAAGTTAGGGTGCTCCAGAACCCCCAGTGCCCCAGGAACGCCCAGGCTCCTTGTCCATGCCCAAGGCACCAGTTGCCACTTGCACCTGTGGCTTGTTCCAGCAAAGCAAGCCAAACCTCATGAAGCCCACAGTGCCTTCTGGAACCCAAACCTGGCCCTGCTTAATAACAGAGGTGTGTGGATAGTCAGAGAGAGGCTTCCCAATGAATGGGAGGGAGGGATGAGTTCACACTTCTGCTGCCACAGCTGTTGCCCAGTGGTGGTTTCCTGGGACAGTGGGTGGAAGAGTCCCACTTTGTCCACATAAAACTCTGCACTAACTGCGGAGGGGAAGGCTCTGAGCACTCACTTTTTTAAATCCTGAGCTCTCCCTCCCTAAAAGTCATTCCTCAGCTTCTCAGGAGAACGTGCTGTGCCCATGAGTCTGGTCAGCAGTGAGGATTGTGTCTGCACACAAGCACGGGGGAATTTACATCTCCAGCAGTCCCAGACTGAACATCTGCCACGCTCTGCTTGCCTTCACACTACCTACACATGTAGGCAACACGCCATCTTCCTGTCCCAAAAGTTTGGGGATGCGGCATTTCCTTGTTTATAGTGGGGAAGCAGGAAACACGGAAATGTAAAGCATATCTACAAGCTACAAACACCTCCAGCTCGCCCTGCCCCTGCCCCGAGCTGGCCAGATGTGATCTGGGAGCTGCAGGAGCCCTTGCAGTGCCCGAGACACCGATTCCCTCCTGGAGCAGGAAGAGCCATGGCTGGCAGCCTCCCAGCCCTGCTGACACATGGAGCCGGTTCAGAGCAGGCACAGGGAAAGCTCTGGAATCTGCAGACATGCCCAAAGGGTCCTGCTCAGCGCAGGAAGGCTGTGATGGCAAAGAGGTGATGCTGACTCTGCCGAGACTTGGGCTGCAACCACGGACTCATCTCGTTCCCTATGGAAAATCCCTGGGTGGAGGCTGAGGGCTGTGTCGCCCTGCTGGAGCTCTGCAAGTGGGTTATGGCACAGGGCTCCCCACGCACACACCTCGCTGGCTCCAGTCTCAGGACAGTCTCCCCGAACCATGCAATTGATGCTCCTTGTAATTTTACCCGAGCTGGTGCCATTGCAAATGCCATTCTTATCTCCCTAAGTACAGATCCTCTCTTGAGTTGTTAACAATGTCATACAGCAATTTGTTACATAAGCTCATTAAGTTTTTTAATGTACCTATGTTAATAGGCACATAAATATGGAAATCTTAATTTCAAACCTGTTTCTGAAAGCATTAGCTGGGAAGCTAGTCTGATAAAAAGCAACCATGGCCCAGAAATACCCAGGTTTTAGGTATCACTGCTGAATAGAGCAGGAGTGGGGCTGTCAGGAGTTATGCTCCTCACTGATCATCATCTTCGACCCTTTAAAAGCACAGTCTCAACAGAGAACCTTCAGTTAATTTATTCTGCTCTTCCTACCCTCAGCTAGGCTACAGTGATAGGCTACTGATTGTTTCTATTATTTTTTTTCTCTAACTGCAGGTGGATGGTTTCCACAAATAAAAGGATTGGTTCTCCAAAGGAACTATCAGCACTGACTGCATCCCAAACATCTCCAGTGAACAACTGTAAATAGCGAAGTGCATTTTAAAAGGATTCAGCTGTGTTTCATCTTATTCATTTGCAGCATCATTTGTAATAGTAAATACTTTTCCTATTGAATTTTCTATATTTTTTTTAATATATATTTTTCTAGACTTTTTCAGGTGTTTGGCTTGACCCCTTCAATTTGCTGGTGTAACATGGGAGAACACTTACACACTTCGTCATCATTCCCTGAAGTGATCCTGAAAAGAAAGGAGCTCTCAATCCAGATTCCTCTGTTCTGGTCCCTCCACTGTGGCTTCACCAGGAGCATCTGTACATGCTGCATTCATTCTCCAGGCACGTGAGGTACATTTGTACTGCTGTCGATAAACCACCACAACACCCGGTGCCTGCAGATAGAAGGTCACATGAAATTACAGTGCTGTGAAGTTTGCGGCTCCATATTAATCCTCTCTGCAAGGCTGGGCTGCCAGAAGATGCCAGATCCAGTGTGAAGGCATCTGGGTGCCAGATGAGCAATTGCATGCCTGCATTGAAGCAAATTGGTTCAGTTTTATGATATTTTTCCAGGGGTGAATTGGCTGGGGTAGTGGCGAAGGGCAGGCTGGAGGACAGAGCATGGTGCTGGTGGACATGTCTCACCGTGTGCCCCATCTCAGCAGGATATGGATGTGTCCTTGTGCTCCTGATGCTCACCAGCTGCTGCATGCTGCAGCAGTGTCCAGATCCACTTGCAGAGCACGTGGCCTCAGGCTGCTCTTTTGTGGGTGTCTGCACCAACACAGCTCACCTGTGCCAGAAAGTGTGTGTTGGGGGGGGGAGGCAGTTTTTCTCTTCCTTCTTGTTTTGAGAGCCCAGCAGCAGGATCCAGCTCCTGGCACTTACTGGATACCTCCATGCATTGCTTCTGTTGTGTGAATTTTCTGCTGGATTAGTGGGTTAAAGTGGCCCCCAGAGGACTCCCATGGACTCCATGCCAGCAGGGATCTCCAACCTTTGAGCCTCCTTACTCCACAGCGGTTTCTGAGCTGCTTTTCCATGTAAGCCAGCCAGGACATTGAAATGCACTTCCTTCTCCCATCACCTTCCTTGTCAGGTAGAGGGAGAGACCATTCCTAGGAAATGTACTTGTGAAAAACCTTCCTCTTGGCATAACTGGGACTGGAGGCAGCACTCCTGAGCCTGGAGCCCAGCAGCCTGGGCATGTCCTCAGCCTCTGCACCTCTGCATCCCACTGCCCAGCCTTCCCAGGAAAGATGCTAAGTGCTCTGCAGCCCCCACCCCTGCAAATGGCATCTTGTGTCATTGACACTGATTGTGAAATATTGCAAGTCGTTAATTAGACAATAATGACCGATGGGAAGGGCATTTCCTGGCTGTTAACTGGAGACTCCTGACCTTGAGGTCACTGTCAGTCACCCAGGAATTATTAAAGCGTGGAAGAGGAAGAGAGAAACAGACCAAGAAGAGCAAAACCCTCACCTTTTTAAGGTGATGGGTGCTCCTCCATTGCCCTGCCCAGCAGGGATGGCAGGTATCTGTGCCTCAACCCTGGCTAAGGGCTGCCCAGTGGTGCTCTGGTCTCTGCCCCTCTCTTCCAGTTATTCCTATTTCCCAATTAACCTCTGTGGTCATGATGAAATAGGACATTAAATATTCAAGGATTATCTTTTTTTTATATATAGCTAAAAGGTGAAGCTGCAATTAGCAATGAGCTGGGCTCCCGGTGGGCCTGTGAGTACTGATCCCTCCCCACTTCTAAAGAGAAGGTTTACACCTACTCCTCTGCTTTAAAATGGGGACCTTTCTCCCATTTAACCCCGGTGCTGGCTCTGCTCTCCCTTACAGGTGGCTGCATTTCAGTACAGTGGCTTTTCAGGGTTAATTAAACTGCTGTGAATTACTGCATTTCCTAAGGGGTGGCCATGTGAAACACCGTGTTTGTGTTTCCACAGAGAAGCACCTCTGGTTAGAGAGGACCAGCAGCACAGGAACCTCTGCAGCCTGGCCCTGGGCCAGGACTCGTGGGCCATGTCTGAAGGACAAGTAGCAACAAAAATTATCATCCCCATGCCCTACTTCTCCACAGAGAATTTGGCAAAACGAACACCGCTCTGAGTATAAGCGAAGAGGAGCCAGAAGGGAGCAAAGAACCAGTCAAACAGACGTGGGGTGGGACCCCCTCCTTTCCTTGTGGTGCTGCCTGGGTGGTGGCCCAGGCATTTGGATTTATACCTGAGTCACCAGCTCATACAACAGCAAAGGGCCAGAAGCCTGACACTGCAGCTGACTCTCCCTCCCTCCTCTAAAGCAAGGATTTATAGGATGGTTTGGGTTGGAAGGGACCTTAAAATTCATCTTGTTCCACCCCTTGCTATGTGAAGGGACACCTTCCACTAGACCAGGTTGCTCAGTGCCCCAGCCAACCTGGCCTTGAACACTTCCAGGGGTATATATGTATATAAATCCTGCATATTTCTTTTCTAGAAAAACTCTTTATATTTGTACCTTGGTAAATGCCAAGAGTAAAAATGAAAGAAATAAGGAAATTTGCTAAGAAGTTGTGTCATTGTTAAAGGCAGAGCTGCTGCAGCTTTTGCTCACCTATTTGTCCAGAAACATTCACCAGTTCCTGAGGACCTGCAAGGGTGATGGCTCTGAGATATCTTCAGACTAGTAGGAGTAAGTGGTCACACACAGGCTATTAAGTACTAGATAGGATGCTTTAAATTCACATTCTTAACCCAAAATACCTTTCATGGTCAAGATTAGCTTTTGGCTAAAGAAACAGTAGCAAAATTATAATACAGAGGAAATTGTCAGGTGCAGAGCTTTGAACATTCAGACTTTTTGGGAAAAAAAATTTAGCTAAAAGCTCAGCCCAAAGTTTGTAGCCTGTTTTTGTTGCCTTATCCTTGGCATATCTGCAGATAGATAAGGATTGCTCTACCTTGCTGGAAGCTACAGGTAGAGCTGGGCAGCATAGAAACTCCATCCTCAGCAGCTTTGGTGAGAGGATGACAGTAGCCAAAAATAATACTGAAAAATTAACCCATTCAAGCAAACAGATTTTTTTTAAATGGTATTTCCTATTCCTTTCGGCCTGAGGGATGCTCTGAACATCCCTGTTTAATACTCTTCATATCCAAATGATCTGTCAGCTCATCTCACCTGGATGCAGGTGTGAGTCAGGGTGTTCCTCTCCTTTCCTGTCCACCTTTGTCTCCCATTCCCAGAAAAAGCAGGTAAGTCCTGTTATCCTGTCTGCTGAACCCTGATTATTTCCTGTGAATGTTCAAGCTAATCATGATATGTTGGCCCCAGAAGTACTAGAATATGAGTGGCTTTTCTGGAACACTTCTTGGGGATCAAAATTCACTCAACTTATTTTTTTTCCCCAGGTGATATCATTCCCTTGGGTGGGTGTGCTAAACCAGCAGCACCAGAGGGAGAATGAAAGGACCTGTTATACTCCAGTGCAAGGAGGTTTTCCCACTCTTCATGAGGAGCATAATGCCCTTGAAACTTATTAGGAATCATACAAAACAGGATTTATATGCAGCCTAGATTGATGAGCTGTGTTATGCTACCTTTTAAAAATATCACAAAGCGATCCACACCCAGCACAAATCAGGGGAATAAAGGCTTTTAACAGACAGTTGCTGCCCGTGAATTCTTTAAAAAATATTCCATCCTGTCTCTACAAAAGGTTGGTGAGGAATTTACAAACGTCCTAATCCCCCTCTAATCCTTTAAAATGCCGAGTTGTGATCACACATGCTGTTTGGTGATTTTGTTTCTTCAAGGGCTTGTTTAGATACTTATTTAAGAGATACCAACTCACTTTTGTCATAGAAAGCCCAAACAGCTTGATATGTTTTCATTGCACATTCTTCTGAAAAGAAACACCAGTCCTGATGGGAAAGGCAAGCCATCCCCATCCTGTGCCACTGCCAGAGCTTTTGGAGACAACCAGGAGCTCTTCCCCATGGAGGAGGTCATGTAGTTCAAGTTTGTAGAATGCTCCTCTCCTTCCTCTCTGCCTCAGCTTCTTCTCCTTTGCGTGTGGGGAGAGCAAGGGCTCATTTCATTTTTTAAAACATTTTAGGACCTACATAGTAAAAGCTCTAGAAAAGGCTTGTTATTATATTGGTGGTGCCTTTAGCAAGCACTTAATGGAGACTATGGCAGTTTTAAGTTGTGTGTGATATTTCTATGTGCACAGATAACCAGGGCAGAGCCACCTTTGCTCATATGTGTTTAATTAGAGCTGCATTTTTAATCCTTTTAATTTGTATCTCTTTCTTAATAACCTCAGCTTGGCAAAGGTTGAAAAGGAGTAAGATTCATTTGAATATTGGGTAAAACTTGGTAACAGCTGAGCAGATTGTTTAGCAAAAAGGTTACAGCATGTTCTTTAAAGACCATGGGTAACAGTTGTCTAACAGCTAAGCCTAGGTTTGCATCCTTTGAAAATTATTTCAGAGAAGCTTAATAAAAATATTCTGGAGCTCAGTAGGTCATCCAAGGTATGGGAAGTTTAACTATATCAAATGGGGTGTTACTTGCTTGTAATCTCAAGGCAAGGAAGAGCACAGCAACATCGATTAGTTTCTGCAGCACAGTTCTGAAATCTTAATGCAATTGTGTTATAAATTCATACTTAACTTCTGCCCAAAAGGAGAAAAAGTCATTGCAGACTATTGCAATACCTGCTGATGAAAGGAAACATGCTCAGAGGTTAAAGATCCTACAGGAATGCTCCAAGCTGAATTAGAGAAAACAGTTTCAATAATCTCTAAATCTTGAACCCAGATCTAGTAGGGAGGAATGAACCCATTTCACAAGTACTGGCTGCTTTGTTTCAGATAAATCTGAAATTTCATTTCAGAGAAAAAGAGCTGTCATTAAACACAGGACAACTTGAAAAGAAGAACAGATAAAATCAGCAACTTTCACTTGTAAATACTATCATGGATTTTACCCAACACAGACCAGATTCCTCAGCCAGGTGACTTCTGGTTTAGAAGAAACAAAGCAAAGAAATAATGTAAAAACACAGGGACTTTCAAAGTGACATTTCAGATGTATTGTGTGACAATCTCCTTCTTGACAGCTTTTCTGTGCCATCAAAATCCAACATTTTGGCATGAAAATGACCACACTGGGAAAATGCCTGTACCCTTCAGACAAATACACACATAGGGATCTGCTGGGTTTGGTGTATCTGACTAATTACTAATAGGGGCCAGCTCTCAGCATGTTCAATTTTGGTGATCCCCAGACACTTTCAAGTGGAGGTTAGAGACCGCCACATAGTGAATGAAAGTTTGTTTTTCTTTGTTATCATGCACAGGTCGTTTGGAAATGGCCCGTGAACCCCTGAGCTGCTGTAGCTGGCTGGGGAGCAGCAGAGTAGATTAAAAAAAGGCCAAGTGTAAAAGCAAGGGCTTAATTTGTGCCCTGGCAAAACACAGCATCCTTATCCTCAGGACAACTATCACACAGGCAGCAGCAACACAAGCTCACAAACAACCTAATTTTTCATTTCTGAGGAGGTAAGGAAATAGCCCAGGTCACAAACAATCCTCAGCCCAAGTGGCGGCACCAAAACTGCTCACCTCTCCTTCACTTTTGATCTGACTCAACAGGAATTCTCCTTGCAGATGCAGAGGGCTCACTGCTCCTTTCAGACAGCATTCCTTCCCCTATGAGAGCCCATGCCTACATTTTAATTCAATATAAAGACATGTCTCCGCATGAAACTTGTTGCAGCTGTTGCATATCTGCATGAAGTGATCTTCAACAGTCGTGTGAGCAGCATGTCTGCACTGCTTTGATTCTCTCTGACTACTCCAATTTTGCCTCGGATTGTTGTGGCCACACAGCACTAGAATGTTTTGAAATCAATAATCGTTGCTCTGGTCAAACTTCTTGCTCAACATTGCTCCACGTCTGTGCTGTCCGTGTTTGATGGGATGTTTCATGCTGGGTATTATATGATACTTCCCAGAAGGCATCAGAGTTCTCAGACAAAATTATATAGTTTTCATAATTCCTTTTGTTCATCCCATCACTCAGTTGTTTTCATATGGACCATTTTCTGACATTGCTGGAAAACAACAATAATCCCTGTGATCTTGACACGCCACCATCTCAGCTAAGCACGCAGAGCTCCCCACAGCAGTGAGGGCTGCAAGGTCTGAGGGCAGAGGGATTTAGGGCTGTTGGTACTTGCAAACACTCTGCTTCCACTCTGCCAGGAAAAAGCTCATTAATGTGGTCCTGGGAGTTCAGCTGTCCAGGAGAACCTTCTGTCAAAGAGGTTGATTTTCACGTAAGACATTTTGCTACAACACAGGTAGGGACTGGGCTAAGGAATATACTTCCTCAGGAGGCAGCAGGTAGTATGATGTCCTGTGTTGGGATACAAAGTAATGTCTGACAGACACAACACCTTCAAAATGACACTACTGCCATGTGCAGGGGGCTCAGAGGTGTATCCTTCCTTTCTAAGTACAGGTGGTAAGAGTGTGTTTGATCCTTCTGGAGTGAAACAGCAAATGATTTCATTACTCTGGTTGGTTGGCAGGGGAGCAGTTGTCCTCTCCAGCACAGCTGTGCTGAAAAGTCTATTCCAAGGAGAAGTATCCAGAGCAGAGGAGAACTGACAGCAGCACAGGCTGCCCCCCATTACCCCAGCATTTGCTACTCAGGACCTGCCTATGTCCCTTCTGCTCTTCACCTTTGCCACTGCACATCCAAAATGTCACAACTATCCACTCTTGTAAGGGACACAAATTCTTTGAACACCTCCCTGCCTTGGATTACTTTTCTAGCAATACTATTTAGACTGGCAGTCAAGCCAACATCATCAACTACACCTCAGTCAGGGCGTGATGGCAGTTGTGGGGAAAGAAGCAGGAGAGGATGACATCTATTAACTCATCCAGCCTGCAGTGCTAAAACACTGCCTTTTCTTGTTGTTTTTTTTTTTTTCATTAATTTTTTAAAAGTAAGTCAATGCTGAGTGCTGAAATCTCTCACAAACACAGCAGAACTTCTCCAGGTAACAGCAAATTCTGTGCAGCACCCCTGCCAGAGCGGAGCCACTGGCACTGCAGAGCAGGGGCTGGCACTCGGCTCCAGTGAGCAAAGCAGGGAAGGGATCTGTGAGTGCTCCTCATCTCCAAAAGTTACACACACTCCTGCTGTACTAATAAATCCTCAAAAGAAGACTGAGAACACTGAAATACTTGGGCTCACATCAAGCATAGCTTCCAGAGGCAACATCTTTAGTCTGAGTGAACAGTAAACAACCCATGAGGATGGGAATGGAAGCAAATCACCACTGACTGGGAGAGCTATGGGCAGTCCCAGCAAACCCACAACCTGCTCACAGAGGGGCATGACTTCCCCCAGGACGGTGCCACCTCTCAGCAAAGGGCTGTTTGCTCACACCTCGAACACCAAGAGAAGATTGAAGCAAAATTTACCAGCCTGTTGTACCACACGTGGGCAACACGGAGCAACAGGACAGAAGCAGAGCAAGTGCCTCCCTCATTCCCCACTGCCTGAAATGGTCTGAAACCCTGCTCTGATGCCAAGAGCTTTAGTAGGATGCCAACCCAACAAGCACGTCAGATCATTGTGCCATCTCCTCCAAAAATCCTCCTCTGCCTTTGATATGTTAATCCTGTGTAAGGCAAATTCTCCCATTAGAATATAGTCCATTCTGGTCTCCGTGCAATCTGCATTATCCAGTTCAAAGTTAAATTAAAAATCCCAACCTGTGTGAATGTTGCAATCGCATTATGAAATCTGTAAATCTATTTTTAATGTCTTAATGCTGCTCTAGTTGAACAAGGCAAAGAGGCTGCATGGCATTTGCTTTACACTTTTTGAGATTCTCATGCACTAGTTAAATATTCACTCTGCAGCGTTTGCATTTCCAGTACTGCAGGACCCTAAAATAGAAGACAAGTTTTTCTTTCCCTCTTTTGTTTTTAAAATTCCAACTACAGGTAACTTGACTCAGGGATCTCTCCAAAACCGCTGTGGAGCACTAAATATTTCAAGGAGAAAATGTTTCAGTGTAATACAGATGCCAGAAAACAGGATTTAAGTGCCAAACATGCAGCTATTTGCAGTGTTTTTATGGGGTGAAAGAACGAAATATTTGATTTCATTTCAAATTTAAGATATATTAAATGTTAATTCTCTGAGTAGCTTGTTTTTATTAAGAAAATATTTGAACATTGCTGGAACAACTCAAGCAACGGATCCAACTCAGCTATCCCAAATCAACCTCTTACAGAACATTACTTGGGGGAGTAGCTTGTGCTTTTCATTCTGATCTGGGATGGAAACAAGCTCCAAAGGACTGGAATTTTCTGCATAACGAAACCTCTATTTTCTGACCAACTCGCTTTGAAAAATCAGTGTATTAAGCAGTCAAATAAATCCTGCTGTTTTCACTTAAGAATCATCCTATGAGAAGTCGGGCACTTGCTCTCTCTGCAGTCCAGCTCTTTATCACTATTAGTATTTCCCTACTCGTAATTGCGATGCATTCCCGGTATTAAGTGCATACAAACAACCTATGTATGCAAACAACTGAGAAATAAGGAAAGGACAACAGGGACAATAGAAGTATGCTGAGATCCCAGATTTTTCGGGGCAGACACCCCAGCAAACCTCTGTCTCAGCTCCCGCTGCTCCCCGGACCCCGCATGGTGCTGCAGCACCATCTCCTTGTCACTTGGGCTCGCAGGGAATCAGGGCACATTCCTGTAGGTGCCAGCAGGGAAAGCTTTAGCAGAGCTGTTAACAGCCGAGACATCGATCACGCCTGAAAAACGGAGATGACTCACAGCACGGTTGGGGAGTTTCGGGAAACTTTGGGCACCAAAGCGAACAAGGACTTTTAGGAGGGCAAAATTTGGGTTGGCAGGGGGTCTTGACGGACCCTGCTCGTCCTGTCCAACCCCTGTTTCCCCTCTTTCCTCCTCCTGTCCCCTGCTATCCCTCCCCATTCCTCCCAATCCCCCTCTGTCCCCTCCCTGTCCCCCCGTCCCGGCGGTGCCCCGTGCCCGGGCCGCTGCCGCCACCTCCCGGCCACCGCCTGGAAGTGCAGCCCGGCCTCGGGACGCGGGGGCAGTTTGGTTCAAAATTCCTAAAATAAAATTAAAATAAAAGAAAAAGCCTCAAAAGACTAAACCCAGCCAAGCGCCCCGCCCTGCGGCAACTCCAGCTCAGCCATTCCCTTCGGGATCCATACATTTCACAGCCCCCAGGATGCTCGGGATGCCTCTGTTCACTCCCTGCTGGGGATGTCGCATTCCCCAGGATGAATTCCCGGGTGAATCCTCATTCATTTACAGGTGCTTGTTCTCAGGGTAGTTGAGGTAGCTGGGGAAGTTGAATCTTCCCCCATTCAGTCAAATTCCAACTCTTTTTACGGAAAACACAAGAATGCCAGGCTGGCTGTGCCCAGCCTCCCTGCTGCAGCCAGTCGGGAGGGATGGAGAGTGTTCAATGATTCCTAAAAGAATGGGGACATGCAAACCAAATGAGGTTGGAGTAGCTTAAATCTCAGTGGGAAAGTAAATGGCTCCAGCTTAAGAGATCCAACCAGCCCAGCATGCCCGCTGCTGACCACAATTCAAATGCAAGCAGATTCTGTTTCACTGAATTAAACAAGAGTGCTTGTTCAAATATTAGGAAAGACAAGAAAAAACAGTCTTGGAGAAACAAATCCTGCTGTGCTGGATGAGCTCCATGGACTAACTAATCCGGGATTCTGTCCTAGGGGTCACCAACACCAAATATCTGAGAAAGGTGCAAGGTACAGACACCTCTTCTCACCTGGGACTGCAGGGATGTGAACAATTAAGGTAAACACAATAAATATATAAGAACTGGGTAGCCTTAAGTAAAAGATTAGAGCTCAACTCCATCAGCTTGAACAGACAATGCAGTTATAATGACCGAGTTTTCAATTTTGTTAATGTAATTTATTGGTCCCAGTCAGATCCCAGCAGGGATGAGGAGACCAACTTCAAAGGACAGTTCTGGGCTCACTAAAAATACATGTTAATCACATTAGGAATACCGTGTTCTCACAAGTAACATGTACTGCAAAGCCTGACTGGCAGCTGGAGCAGACAGGGTGGGAGCAGGGACGGGCACTGGCTGTGAAAGGGAATCGATGGGGGTGAGAACAGCACACTGGCCTGGCCAGTGCTAATAATAATTTCCATTCATAAGCATAAAAGAGTCAAGTATTTCCACTCTCCTCTCCTCCCCCATTTAAAAAGTATCTGACCTAATTATTACTATCCCTGTTGTGTAAATTCAGCACTTTGTCAGTCTGAATAAATGTACATTAGCCTTAACGTGTGAGACAAGTTTAAACAATGAAGGCAGTTTTGTAAAGCTCCCTTGCTTTTTAACTTATTTGACACCACACTAAAGAGCCCATTTAGACTAAAGAGTTCAGCACATTTTGGGACCCATTAAATACCCAGGTTGAGACTAGATACTCTCTTTTTCTTTTTTTAATTTGTCCTACCTAGTTGCTAAAGTCAGCATAATTGAGCAATAAGCTGCTTTGCATTTATTTAGCTTTGTAGGCAAGTTGCAGAAAGCTACACCCATCCTGTCCAGCACAGCCCTTCCAAGGCAGGGCAAACCCCACTTATCACTGGGACTAAGTCATTCCTCGGAATTACTTTTAATTAAAAAATTTACTTTTAATTAAAAAAGAGAGGTAACTCATGGCATAAAAATGTGACATTCATGACTGCTAGGGAAACACTCAAATTGTTTCTATTTTAGGCTAACACCATAGTTATTTCCAGAGCCAAGTCAGCCTTTCACGGAATCATTAAGGCTGGAAAATACATCCCAGAGCTCTGAGTGCCACATCCAGTTTTTCCTTGGACACCTCCAGGCATGGGGACTCCACCACCTCCCTCGGCAATGCCTGACCACCCTTTCTGTGAAGAAATTCTTCCTGATCAAGAAATTACAAGCTCCAGGCCTATCCTGACTCAAACTGCCCTCAAACTCAGTAGCCTGGAAGATGGAGGAAGTTCAGCTGGGTGAGGTGGCCTGTCCTTGGCTGCACGAGAAAAGCAGATCAGTCCCAAAAGAGCAAAGTGGGCTGAAAAACCAGACCATCATTACCCTGATCATTCCCTATTCCCTGCCCTCCTCCATCAGCGAGCAAAGCATAGTCTGATTTCTGTAGGCAGCAGAAAGGAGGCAAACAAGAGGGAAGAAGGGGAAAACTGGGTGGAAAAAGTAGTAGTGCAATCAGAGATGAACACTACTGCAAAGGGAAGGGGTTGTTCTTCACCAATGCATCCATAATTCTTAAGAAAACCTCTTAGAGCTTTCCCAAAGGTTGAGTTCTGCTAAATGTGTAGCAAAGACTTGGTAGGGAAACATTTTAAATAGAGCATTCCATTTTACTCAATGCCACAATGAAACCGGTTCTTCCCCAAATGAGATCTGTGGTCAATCTGTAAATTGAATTCTGTCACTGACCTGTAAGAGATACTTTAAGCCACATGAAGTTAAATGCTTGACAAAACCACAGCTCTGACATTGTCAGCAGTACCTCCACAGGAACTGGGCACTTGGATGGATATTTAGTTTTAAATCCTGGTTTATAGGCAGAACTGCAGACTGATTAGGATTCCATCCCTCTTACTCATTTTGAAGGTTGGTAAAGTTTGAAACACAGAAAAAAATCCCCCAACTCAATTATAATTTCTAGCTGTCAGGAAGGAATTCTATCAGCTCCATCCTCCAGAAGGAAATCCACACTGTCTAGCAGTAATCAGTTCCATTTGTGATCCTCCCAACAAAACACTTTTTGTCTGTGATTTGTATTCATCTTAGGACACACTGACTTCAGACCCTCTGTGGATTGTAATGTCTAAACAGCCTTTTTATTTTTAAATGCAACTAAGAAACTATTTGGCAGGGTCACCACAGCTCTGAATCTGGAGTAAAATATACCAACTGCAACTGGTGTCTGGGCTGCAAAGCAAGGCAGGGCACTCACAGACAACTGTGTTCCTTCAGTTGTCAAGAATAGGACATTAATAAGAAATATTTTAATCTAACAAGCATCATGTTTTAAAGGGAACTTTCAGCTTTTTTTCTGTCAATTTGACTGGCATGTGATGATCTCATAGTGTGGAAGCTGGAGACCAAAGCAGACTGCCTTAGCAAACCACGTGCATTTTCCCACTGCACAACTCCCAAACTTCAGTCCTCGTATGGAGGAGGTAGTTCTACATTTACTCCTAAAAAATAAATAATGGAAAATAAACATTAACATATTACAGAATGAAGTCTGACCCTTGAAGCTAAATTTTATCAGCAGAATGTCACTAATTCCAGTCTTTCCAGAACAGATACTACATATTCCTCCTCAGCTCTGCCTCCCCAATGGCTGCTGGGGGCACTGCTTTTTCTCTGAAGGGTTTTAGTCTTATTTTCCAGAGATTCATGGCTGCTACACCCTCCCCTGTGCCAGCAACATTATAAAACATGGTTTAATTTCAACTAAGATTCACAGATATAAAACTCTTTGAACACAAGCCATTTTCAGAAGTCTTCTGGAAAAAGACGGTTGGAGAGGCAGGAATCCACCCTAAAACCCACCTCTGTCAGCTCCAGGATAGGAGCAAGGATCAAGGTGTGCAAGGTTCACTGTTCTCCATGGAGCCAAAATGCCAAGTTCTCAGCACCTCTGGTTCCCTTCATGGATCCTCATGTGGCACAGGTGAGCACAGGGAGGTGTCTGTCACCTGCAGCAGGACACCACAGCTGCTCCACAGAGTCTGAGGCTGTGGATGCTGTTATGGATTATCTGGGACAAGGGGAAAAGGTAGTTTTTGGAAATCCCACGAAACAGCAGGAAATATCCCACCTGATTTGGTGTGAGCAGGGAATGGAGCTGCAGTTCTGAACATCCATCGCCGGCTCTGAATGTGGGAACACCCTCAGATTTTTCACTTCAGAGGCACCATTATTGGAAGGAGTGAACCTCTGCAAGTGTGCAGCCAGCCAGCCACATCCCAGGATTGTGGCTCAGGATATACAGCTTTCCAGCCCCCTTCCACTCATGCACATCTGGGCCAGGTTTCACGACCAGCGTTTGATCTTTGGGCTGAATTTCAGTCCAGTTCCCAGTGGGCAGGTTCCACATCACAAAAACATCCCCCTATTATGCAACTGACACTAATTGGATCCTTTTTTATGCTCTTCAGAAGAGAGGCCAAGGCTTGAACATCATGGAAACAAAAGTAACTGTTCTGTGAATTCCCTGGAACAGACACATGGATGCAATGCTGCGGGACACTTATGTGGCATCTCAAAAAAATATAGGTTTCAGATTCTAAGACTTCTGCAGTTTTCAACTTTCATCAGCATTCAAATTCACCTACATTAAAAGAAAATTAAATTGCCCTCCCCAACAAAAAGCAAACCACAACAAAGCAAACATCCTCCAGCAAACTATTCACTTGAATCCATTAAAACTTGCCAAGTCAACGTTCCAGTCCACGCCGCCGATCCCGGCCAAGAGCACAAGTGTCAGTTTGGGCTCCTCTGTTTTACACTAACAACAGTCAATTGTGGCCAGGAATTGCATCACATGCCAGCAATATATCACATTCCTTCACTGCTGGTTTTCTGAAAAGGGAAGGAAAAGCCCTCAGCACTCACTGCCAACACTTCTACAAACCATAAACTTTTTAAGAACTTCCATTCACCATGTCAGGATGGTGGAATATTGAACACAATCCTCCCAGAGTGACACAGCACAATCTAATAAATCCAAAGGGACAGGAAGAACCTGTACACTAATTAAATCATGCCAATCATGAAATTATTTTAATAGCTGAGCAGATCAAACTGAAAAAAGAAGTCACTATAATGGCCCAATGGGCAGGAAAGTCTGTTACCAGAAGCTGGACTCTGCCTGAATATTAGTAAGAAATAGTTTTAAATATTTTGCTACTTCTTTAGCAAAGTAATAGCTAAATGAAAAGCATTAATTTAATTCTCCTTAGGAATTATAACTAGAAGAAAAGTGCACTCGTGTATTGTCAAACAATTACACTGCAAATAAAGGACCTGATGTGGTACACCTGTTAGTGCAGTAATTTCATTATCTGTAAGCAACAAGTAATAAAGGATAATAATGAAAAGAATATAGAACAGGGAGAACAAAGCTGATTCCTAGACATGCATACAAAATGTGGCTTCCTGGGAGCTCCAGTAAACCTCAAAGTGTTTGATGTGATGGATATGTGCATTCACAGCTTTGGAAAACAAAAATTCTTACCACCATATAAATTCTACAACAAGCCAATTTTTAATTATACCTGTCAAAATAATAATAAAATCCCAGCAGTTTCATTCACCTTGCTTGAATCACAGAGACCACCTATGCAAATATCAACACAGCATTTGAATCTTCAGTTAACTATTGCCCAATTATAAATGGGGACACTTTTAAAAATGAATTATGAGGATAATTAATAATTTTCACACACAAAGGTAACATGATGCAGGGGTTTTAAAAGCCTCCCAGTTTCTGCATTTCTATTCTGGTTAGTTGGTGCCAAGGTTAAAAAACACATTTCAATTTTAAAAGAGGGAGAAAGGAAGGTGAAAAACTTCCATCCCTCCCTCTGGTCATTTCATGTAGATATTACTGGATTCAAATATTCAGCCACTAAATTATAGCAATGGAACATGAACATTTTAAAAGGATTCCTGCATTTGGGGAAACAGCTAAGACTAAAATGGCTAAAGGAAAGCCATAAAAAGTTGCTCTGTTCCAAGTGACAAAAAAAGGACTTACATACCTGTTCAACTGAACGTGAATGTTATGGTCATATGACAAGAGCAAGTTTTATTTAAATCAATGTCAAAGGGATAAATATGAAAGCAGAACTGGGTGACACACTGTGCTGAGCATCTTTCTGTAACAATTAACAGTCAAACAGTTGTTTGCTGTTCAGAATTTTAGGTCAGAAAATAAAACAATGTGCAAATTCAGAATGGCAAATTGCTCCTCTGAGATGGCCACAGAACCTCACTGTTCCAGCAGAAAAGTAAAGAATCCCATACTTTTGTTCCACTGTACCCTGATCCTCTGACAAAAGGAAGCAAACTCCCACCTGATACTTCCAATTTCAAACCACACACCCAAAGAAGAAACCCCAAAACCTTGCTGGGAAAACAACAGCCTTCTTACAGGCTCCTCTTTAAAGATAAGATTTATAAGCGAATATTCTGCTACTAAGAACAGGCTACAACAATATGTATAAGAAAAATGCTGCACAAACATTTTCATGATTGTGCTCTCATATATTCTGTCAAAAGGTAAATGATTTGAAAACACCTACAGAACCTTTTAGGATCACACACTAGTTCTACCAAGGGCCCAGTTAGCTTCAAGGAAAAACAGCATTATTGCTCTTTTTGCTGTCAGAGAGTTGCAGGAAGTTTGAATTCTGTACTAATACTTTGAAAACTCTAATTACAGGTGTGGCACGAATCAACAGAGGAGAAGAGCAGGCAGAAACTTCTCCCCTTCCTCCTCCTGAGGACACAGCCTGTGTGAATAAGGATGACAACACCCAACTGGAACGAGAAAAGAAAAATTTCCGTGCAAAAAATTCAACATTTTAGAATGAGGTCTGCTGCTACAACGTGGATTCTGGTGATCTATTTCTTCTTCAACAGAAGTTGCAACTAACACAAGTTCATTAGTTATTAGCAAGTTTATAAACAACTTACAAACCGAGTAATTCCAGATAATATCAGATTACGACGAAAGTATCAGAGTTGTACAGAAAAAGCCTTGGGGAAGGAAAGCAGCAGTGGATGTTCCAATCAGGCTGCTCATTGTTTCAGAAATAGTAAGCTGTGTGAGTAACCCAATTGGAACACTCCTCCTTTGAACGTTTTGCTGAGCTGTGTGTTGTAAAAATAGATTTGTACGCCTCAGACTTCTCCTCGCTGTCTGCAATGGGTCTCTTCGTAGTAGCAGAAGGAGCCTTATTGGCTTTTGCTGAGACAGATGAATTTCCATTTTCTGGGAGAGAAAAAGGAACAGAGTGAAGCATGAATAACAGCTTAAAATTGATAAAAGGACCTCAATAAAGATGAAAAAGAGTATTTTAAAAATAATGTACAGAGATGAAATACATACACTTCTGAGTTCTATCATAAATATCTCAAATTGTACTCAACACCTGTCAGAATTCACACTCAAATTCACTTAGAAATCTTGAAAGAAGAATTCTTTCCTATTTGTGTAAATCCCTTGCACTGCAATTCAGTACTGACAATATTTATTCCTCTAAGTGAAAAATGGCTCTGAGCCCTAGTCTTCAGAAACATGAAAGCATCCCACCACCCTGCAGTATTGTTCAGAAATTAGCTATCAAATGCCAAAAGCTAAACTTGTCACATACCCTCCCCAGAGAATCTCTCTCCTCCCTTTATTCTTTGCAAAGTCATTTATGAACAGTAACAATGGCCTGCACCATTTTATATTTGTAGTAGGAAAATGCCCATCCCTCTGTTTCTGATACCACTTCTCTCAGTGGATTATATTACTGCTACAAAAAAATCCCTCTCTTTCTTAACAGCTATTGAATCTTCTCCCAATTTGCAGGGTGGTATTTGAAAAAGCACATGCCAAGTCTCTGGTGCAAAGAAATGAACAGAGAAGTTTGCAGAAACTCAACATCCTTAGTTTAATTTAGGCACAACAACTTGTAAATAGCTGTGGGGAGCCTGTCTGAAAATGCACTGAGCTGCCTTCTGCTCACAGGAATTGTATGTGCAATCCTAAATCCTCACAGATGAAACCCTTTTATATTTGGAGAATGTTACTTGTAATGCCACCAATAGTTGTCTGGAAAGCATTACCCAGCACTGGATTTGAAAGAATGACTGTGCTGCAAGTCCAGAACCCTCAGGGTGCCGTGTTCACAAATTCATTTCTGTGCCACTGGCATTCCCCATGGATCTTCCTTTATTTTCCCTCTCTCCTCTTACCTCTTGTTCAATATAACTGCTGTCAGAAACAGAAACCAATGACCTGACATTTCAGAAAGTATATTTTTTTCTTTTACACTGTCAGAAAATAAAAGCTCATTAAACATTATTAGAATTCCAAGGCTGCTAAACATCCAAGAGCAATCATAATTATGTAGAATGAAATATTTTTAAAAGCCTATCCTGTATAAAAGCAGACACTAGAGGGCAGGTCAGGCATTGCAGATGGAATTTCTCCCACAGTTTATCATTGAAACACTTTCAGATTCTTCCGATTATTCTGACCTTTTTCCGTGGCTGTAATGGACATGATTTAATACTTTACAAAGGAAACTCAGACTGACCTTAAAGATGTACCCATTCTTATAGTTTGGTAAGAAAACATCAGTATGAACTGCAGACATTGAATAACAGGATATATATTAAATAAAGAGAGGGCACCATCCTTTGGACTAAAGGGCTGCCAAGTTTACTCATGGTTGCAAGGCTGCTGTAGATACATCAGTGCATCCTGAATTATACTCCACTACTCCCAGGGACACAGAGCAAATTAGCAGCTAAAAAGGAGGACTACAAGTCAGGTAACCAGGAATATTTCACACACTTCACCAAAATAAACTGCCAGAATGTATTTCTTGACCACTTGTACCTCAAGAAACTACTAATTTTCCTCCACTACCCTCCTAGACAGTAAGACAGACACACCAAACCCTTGACTGCATCACTGTGTGAATAAGAATCTCTGATTTCAATCATTCAGGATGGTTCCCACCAACTTAAAGCAATATTAGAATGACATAGACAAGCAAACCTGTTCAAATTTTTCACATTAAGATTAAAGAATTAACACCAACCTGAGCTTTTGGTGAAGATAATCTGTCTCTTTTCCCCAGAGCTGGAATTGATAAAATCCTTTCCATTCGTAGCTTTTGAGGGACCTGGAGAATCTAAAAAAAAAAAAAAAGGGAAGAACAAAAAAAATGAAATCATGAATCTGCTTCATGACTCAGAAGGTGACACAGAATTTGGAGCTGGGACATTACCTTCAGTGGTCTCTTGCTGAGAAGCTGATCCTGCTGACTTGCATTTCTTTGATTTCTGAAACAACACAAGCAGAGTCCTGGTAACATCCTGAAAGGATGTACAATTCCCAACTTTTATTCCATAGACACACAGCTTCACTTAGTACATTTTTATGTCTTACACAGTGGAACTCTTCCTTCCACATTTTTTGTATTATTTCTATGTGGAAAAAAAGAATAATCTTGGGAACCCTGGAGTTACATTAAAGAAAACTGTGTAGGTCCAAACTAGATTTGCCTGGATTCAGTATTTTGGTTTTCATACTTCGCAGGGGTGTGTGTTATTATCATTAAGGTTATCTGATACTCTGAACCCACACAGCAGGACAGTAAATTGCAAAACATTAAACAGGACAGTTAACTGTAATCAATATATTTTCTATAAAAATTCCAGAAGAATCCTGCATCTCATATCCACTTAATTTTATTTAGCTGATAAAAAATCCCTCCTGGCTAATCTTCAGTAACATGGTCCTTTCTTGCATGATTGCTTGGGAAGAAGAGATGCAAATAGTTGATCTAAATCTTTTAAAAGCATCTGTGCAGCAGATTTTCCAAATTAATTTATGTTTTTCCAGATTAAAAACCATAGAAAAACCCAAACTACAGCAATAAGAATCCCACTACTGGCTTTGATTACATAAATGCTAAGCTGAAAAAGAAAGATGTATTAAAACAGTCCTTAGCATTGTTTTCACAAAAGATGGCTGGATACATTCAGAATGGTGTACATGTTTCAAGACATCTGCACAAACTCCAAGGAAATAAATCTATTTAATTCTGTTATAAAAACTAGGAGAACCCACGCTGTGAAGCAAAGGATTAATGCTTGAGGGAAAAAATGCCACTGCAAATGTTGCTGCAAAGCTGAGCCAGGAGGTGGTGGCAGAGGGTTATGGCTCTGAAAGCAAACTTGGCTCTCCTGGTGTCACAGAATCATGGAATGGTTTGGGCTGGAAAAGGACCTTAAAGCTCATCTCGTTCCACCCTCTGCCATGGGCAGGGACACCTTCCACTAGCCCAGGTTGCTCCAAGACCCAGCCAACCTGGCCTTCAGGGTGTCTGAAAAACCCCTGTGCAGGTGTTTCCACCTTTTTGTTATGGGTGGATTGACAAAGAAAAGTTACCTCCCAGGGTCTGGCATCTGAACCACGAGATGTTTGTAAATGTATGGATGCATACATTCTTTATGCATAATACAGAGTACAGATGCATTTCATTATGGGCACACATGACACAGTCGAGCTTGAATAATTTTTTTATGCTAGTGCTGGTGCATCTTCCTGATGTTTTGTCTGATGGAGACAAAGAAAAGGAGTTTGTGCTTCCTGCTCCAAATACAGGGGGTCCACTTAGCTTGCTCTGCAGAAACTGAGGAAGAAATCTGTGCCAACAAACTGGAAGTTGTCCTCTCATACTGGGACTGGAGCTCCCAGGTCTCAGATCAGAGTGAATGGTGCCAGTGACACAGAGACTGGTTTGAGCTGCACAGACCAGCTGGGACAGCAACATCAGAACTTGAGGATTAAATGCTGAGAGATTGGCAAATCCTGTTCCCTGCCTGTAATATAAGTCTCCACAGATCAAACAAATAGCATTTGCATATTCACCCAAGGCATAGAGAGCCCAAGGACCAAGGCATGGTGTCCTTTTGGCTGTCACCACAGTGACTGTGCTGGCACTGTAAGAGCCAGGACTGCTCAACACCCTCAGGTACCTCTTTGCTGTGTAAAAGTTGGGGACAGCACCAGCCTTCAGACTATTCCAAATTATCTGACCCAAAGCTAGAGGTGCTTTGTTAGGACCATCCTCTTAAAGAAAATCAAGTGCAAGCAATCACTGCTTTTGGGGCTGAGCACTCATCTGCTGAAATCTGCAATAGTCTATCATCAAATTATCTGTACTTTTTTTTAAACATTTAAGTACTAAGTACTGAGAGAAAAAAAAATAAGAAAAAACATCTGAAGATACATCATGAGGTTTTTGCTCTTATGCCAGGAGCTGTAGGACATGACATGTAGAGGCTATGAAAGAGTGGAAACAGCACAGCAGGATTTCTATGGATAACCATCCTTTTGATGTATTGCCCAGGCCCACTGATGCTGTCCTGGCACAGATGAATAAAGATCTTATGATGAGAAGGAATCATATGCTCACTGGCAAGTAAACAAGTATTTGTTTTAAAACAAACCAGGAAAATATTTGCATGCCACGTAATCTACAGCAGACAAAATCTAGAGCAGTAACAGGGGTGAGATGATCAACCTCCATCTAAAGTCTCAGTTGCTGGAAGTGTCAGACAATGATTCATGCTCTTGAGATTCAGCAAAGTCTGTCTGCACCTGGCCTGAGTCAGCACTGAAGGTTTTGTTTGCTTTGTCATCCTCCAGAACAGCAATGGCAGGTCAGGAAAAAACAGCAAGGCTGAAAAAATTCCCATATGAAGAACTGTCATCTGACTGCTCAGTGCCACAGAACTACTAATACTCCACAGAGGAGTAGTTACACAGCAGAGAGGACACAGAGCTGCAATGACTTTATTTCCATTGTATTTCGCCTGGTCAGATAAAAAATGCAAAGATCTCAACAGTATGGAGGGAATGAGCACTGCAGTAATTGCTGAGGATTGTGAGAACCACAAAACATGACAAAATTTCCATACTGTGGTCTTACAGCATCACACCAGGAATGTACAGATCCCAATATCGTGTTTCTGTGGCCAATAGAAAAGACCTGGAGATTAAAACACCAATAACCTGTCACCAGGAACTACCACGTGAAATACTGGGACGATGTAGATCATTATTAGAATGAATGAATGTCAAGAAAACCCTGAAGTATGGCTGGCACATTGTCCATGTTACCCACAGCACGGAATTCAGTGATTTCCAGAGCACTGGGCACTGCCTGCTGGTCAGCAGAAACTTTCAGTACATACAACTTCAATATGTCATTGGCAGAACACACACACAACCCTACTACTTTTAAAAGTAGTGCTTAAATACAACACAGCTCACTGACTAAAGTCTTTAATCTGCATAAAGATTAGCAAATTTAAGAGCATATTGCACTGCAGATAAGAATTCTTTCAATTTTGTATTAAATAACATACGAAACGATTACCTTTTCTAATTTACTTTTAAGTCTTCTGTCCTCCATCCTTTTCTTCAATACTTCCACATCTTCCTTGTTACCATTAAGGATAATCACATCTTCCTCTTGGAAGGGAACACCACACTTTGTGGAAAAAAAAAACAAAAACAAAACCAGAACAAAATTAGTATTATTTTCCAGATTTTTATGCTGGTGAACCTTTGTTAAAATTAATACTGTGTTCTTTCTCTTTTAATACAGTCTAATACAGCTTCTTACTTCAAATGGCAATGGAAATTGTGTATTTATTTCTCTGTCTCTTATAAACAACACCCTGAACTAATTATTTTTTTTTTCATTAAAAAGAGTCCCATAGGGTATTTTCTGTTCATGGGTTGTTTTGTTGGCATAAATGTACTTAAACAAAGTAGTTCTAAGTAGAATCTACTCTAGTTTCTGAACCCCACAGCTAAAACTCAGAAGCACTTTCTGATTTTTAGTTATGAAAGCATTTGATTAAGATCTAACCAATTCTGCTCTAGAATTTGTCTTTCAACTCAGTGATACGAGAAACAACAACTGACAGGAGCAGTTCCTTTACACTGAGTAAGGACAACACCAAAAGTGTTATTCCTCTACATGTAGAACTGACAGCACCAGGGAACTTGGAGGCCTTCTTTTAAATAAATAAATAAACAATAACAACAACAGCAACAACAAAACAACAACAATATTATTAGTATATTACTATAGGGATAAAAAGAGGTCATAAAAGCAGAATAAATCATTCACCTTGCCTTGCTGTCTCACTGTCCTTCATCTGAATCATCAAACACTCCCAAGTTTCAAAGTATTTTCAGAAATTAATCTGGATAATGGATGCAACGTGCTTCGTGTGATTCCATATTTGTTCCATGGTTGAAAACACAGATGTTTCACTGTGCACATTTTCAATCATTTGGTGCACCAGTACATTTGACTATGAGGTTTTCTAAGATCTCAATTTCCTTTTATTTTTTTTGCTGGCTTTTTTGTTTGGTAGGTTGTTTTGGGATGGGTTTTTTTGTTATTTTGTTAAATCCAGAAGCTTTCTGTTAATCTGCAAGATTAGTTTATAATCCTGCCTCTGTCATTACTCTTCTGTTTTCTGAACAAAGGTTTAGAAAGGTTACTCATGTATTTGCAGTAGGAATTAAACAAATGAAAGGACATATGGGCAGTACTTTGTCCACAGTGTGCTCACGTGCTGAGCACAGTTTAAAAACTGAACCTGTACACAAGTGGTCAGAGATTATGAAGGAGAAACAAGGGTTAGAGAGAGGCAGAGTAAGTAAATCAGGCAGAATAATAAGTCAAACACAAGAAATGGGTGAGTAGCCCAAATTTTTCCATTCCTACTCAATGAGCCAGTGTTAGAAACACCAGCCTTGAATGATCTCAGACACTTGAGAGGGAGATGTCTACAAAATCAAGACAGTCTTCATATTGAGGCAGGAGCAACTGGTAGCTGATTTGATTCTAAAGAAGCCCCACATTCATTTTTTGTGGGGTGTTTCCTCATACAGCATTTAAAAAGCACATTCTGTCACTAGGACTCTACTTTCAATAAATGCAGCATTTTGAAAGAGCAAGTGAATCCAGGTTCCCATCTGGAAAACACAGGTGGAATTGTTCAAAAATGAAAAGTATTTACAAGAAACAGGGAAATATAGACAGTGTGTTCTTTCCATTCCCTGAAACAGGTATTTTTTGCCATGACAACAGCTGGATTATATCACAGAGACCATCCCCTTCCAAACATACTTGAAGTACAGCAAGTTATAGGCACAGAACCATCTTCACCTCTCTGGATTTCACTATCTCCTGTAGGGACTATTTGCTGTTGCATCATACAGGGCATCAAATGTCAGTTCTGCTGGGTGCAAAGCTTTAATTCTGATTTTGTAAAAAGCTCACTATCTCTTCATGCAAAAAAAGGAAAGATTTTTTTGACATTTTGATAATGAGACAAAAAGCAGAAAGAAATTTCAGTTTTGCAAATCCAGAAGGACTGTTCCTTCACATTAATTAAGGTCTTTTGGGGTAGAGCTTTGTTTTATAATATCACAGGTTCTTCCTTGCTGTACCTTGTTTATCTTGGCACTTTAAACACCTACGAAAGTACTTGCTGTAGTTCTTAGCACCTTGAATAGAAGACATTCCTTAATGAGACTGAACTTCTAAACTGTTCTGCAATGGACAAAGCATTAGAGGAGCAGTTTGCAGATCCAAATCCAAGATTTAATCTGTAATTGAAGAGTGGGATGTCAAGGAGGAGGGAGAAGTTGCACAAGCAGCGTGATTTTGGTCCAAAAGCCCTCGTGGGGTTCAATTATAGAAGCATGTTCAAAACTTTTTATATCTAAATGGCTTAACACCATTGCATCAAGGAATTATTTAAAGAGGTGAAGATATGATCAGTCTTCAAAGTCTGATACTCAGAAATTTATGCACCCTATATGTGCATGTGTACATAGCCCACGTGTACATACAGACATATATACACACAAATCAACTCCTCAAAAAACCAAACCAAATCCATCCCCCAAAATTTGAAATAATTAGAACAATAAAGGTATTATGAGCTGTAACAGGTATATTAGCTTTGGTATAAATATAATCTGTTTAACTAGAAAAAGAAATAGCGAAATTACTCATTAAACAGGGCAGGTATTGAGGACTGAACAAACACAGAGACTGAACATCCACAGAACATATCACTGTTCATCTCCCAGCCACACAAACTGACGTATTAAAGATTATTGTCTCTTATCACAGTTAACTAAAACATGTTCTGAGAGAGTTTGCCAGAGGTTTATCCATTAAAAGATCAGTAGTGTAAGATTTGTTGAACATAACTTTCGACACTGCTGTCCCACCCAGACAAACAACAGGTCAGAGGGTAAAGGACAACTTGGGACAAGTGGAAAGTCTCCTACAAACTAATTCACAGAATGGGAACTTTCACTCAGGAGTTGCAGCATCTACCACAAAAACAGTTCAAGCCAAAGCCTCTATTTAAAAAGTTTCTGTGGAAGTCAATGATTATTTTGTACCTGCCATACCTGCAGCTGTGACTTAATTTACTTTGAGGTTTCCTATTTATTTCTGACCAACACGCTATTTTTATCAAAACGTGTCCAAAACACACCATCCTTCTCACTTGTCTCTAGAACCCCAAAGCTTCCTAATTCCAGTAAATCCAAGCCACTAACTCGCCACTTATTTAAACCTTTAAGAAGGTTTATTAAAACCTGTAAGAACCTTTATACGGGCAGTAAGGGCAAACATTCAGTTTGTGACGGAGACCTTTCATTTAAGCTTCCAGTTTAAACACCCAGAGGCAGCTCCCAGCTGTAGTTATTTGCTACAAACTGGAAAGTTTCAGCAGGCGAAGAGTTAAGGACTTGGGGGAGGCGGAGGAGGAGGAGGCTGGTTCCCAGTTCTCCATCCACACGCTCGGTGAGGTGCGGGGGTTAAAGGCTCTGGGGCAAAGCAATTCTTTGGAATCGTCAGCGATGTCCTGCCCAGCCCTGCACGGCTGATTCCAGCAGGGATGAGAAGTTTTCTCTCATTGCCGCGAAGCAAAGGACGGCTCTGAAGGCAGGGAGAGCTTTGCTGCAGGATAAATATGCTAAACATTGCGGGGAGTCGGAGGGAAGTTGAAATGAAAACAATCCCCGTTAATGTTTAACCCCCTCGCCGAGGGATCTCCACGAGCCGCAGGATGAGGGACACCGACTCCTGCTGAAGGACAAGGAGACCCGCGATTTATTTCTATTATGCTGCCGTCTCCTGGCTAATTTTGGACAAGGTAAGACTGCATCAGTTAGACTGCGGGATTCAACCTTTTGCCTTTCCTTTGCTAAAAACATGTTTTAATTTATGTAAAGTGACAAATGTTTTTCACTTCAAGACCATTTCACTCAAATCTGCAGTAGGGTTCATATATTTTTTTCTTCTTTACCTTGCCACAGATGCACAGTACGATAGAGGTCATTACTACTAGTTGTTTGTATTATAAAAATCACAATAATTATGCTCGCTCAAGCAACTTAATTTTTTTTTACAGCCCTGTAACTTAAGGGTTTAAATAGCTTTTATAGTATTTGTTTTACATTATTACAAGGTCAAACGCACAAGGAAAACTAAACAGGGATAATAGCAAAGATGAACACTAAAACTCTGTAAATCTGAATATGCTTCAGTAAATTCTAATATGCATTTTTAAAATAATGATTTAAAATTTTTAAGGCAATATTAACAGGGTTTGATGAAGAAATGCTCATGTCAGAACCTAAAGCAGACTCACATCCTGACCCAGGCTTAAACAAAACCAACAATGGAAAAAGCAGTTAAAACTGCTGATTTTAACATTAAGTTTTTAAAATATCCCCTGTTTATAAAATATCTACTCTAATGCCTACGTAAACAACTTTCAAACAAACATATAAAAGGATTTGAAAATAAAGAGTTAATGCTTTTTTACCATTTTGTTAGAAGATGAAGTATTCCCCCCCGTCATTTGTTTCACTAAATTACAAAGTCATATGAAGCAAATACAAAGAGTACAGAGAAAACAAAATATTTAGAGGTGCAGTGATGCAGTCCAAAATCCAATGGCAGGAAGAAACTCCAAATGCAAAACTAGTTTTTCCTATTAAATGCAGTCAAATATCTGCAATGGGGTCTTAATGAGCTGAGATGACACTTCACAGGCTTTTTCCAGGCATAATCATAATTCCTGTTTTCTCTAGAGTTTACCTTGTTAATTGTGATGGAGGAGCTCAGGCTTACAAAATTTTTCTGTTAAGTAATATCCATAAAAGCAGCCACAGGGGTGCTTGAAAACCCCTACAAAAATGGGGGTTTTGTTTTCTTTCTTTTTAAGAATGTCACACACTATTCTGTTTTCTAAAAATTAATACAACTTTATCCTAGTATTTAGAAAACCTAAGTGTTAAGGCTGTTCAAAGAGACATTCTGCTAACAAAAAATACCTATAATGGCACTCTTGCATAATGAGACTAAAGGGCAAGATAGTCACAAACTGGGTTATGCCTGGACAGAGGACATTCCCAACAGGATCTCTTGCTCCTCAAGGGCAGGAGGAAACCTGGGAACATAGTCCTTGCCTAGAGGATTCTGCTAAAGGACAAATTCCATACACAGTGGGACTAACAGCTGCAATCCCAGCTCTCAATCTGGTAAAACACTAACAGAAAGCCATGGCTTTCCTGCTGTAATATCCCCTGAGGCTGAAAGATGTCAAATTCTGTTCTTGTAGGCCAGGCTTCATCATTCAGTCATTCCCCATAAACATGTTAACGCTGGAGAGGAATTGCTGCTTCTTACCTGATAATGGGGTGTTTGTGTACTTTGCTGCTGCCATATAAAATAACAGTTTCTAGATGCCATGTAGTTCAATAGGAAAAAATCCATAGTAAACACTTAACAGCCCGAAACATCCCTGGAAGCTATTACTTGAAGGGTAATAAAAATTTAAGTGTATGAAAGAAGCAGGTTCCCAAGGGAACTACCCTTTGCAACCTGTCCAAAGAGGTATTTAAGGAAAAAAACCTGGCAAACACGGTCATTCTGTACAATGTTCTATATTTAAGCAGGTATAAAGTCCCAAATATTTCTACAGCTGCCCAGTGTCTTCAGTGTAATAGTTATGTCCAGAATGAACCTTCCCTGTGACATACCAGAGATCTCATGACATTCACTAATTCTGAGGAGTCTCAAAGCTCCTCCTGCAGTTATTTCCTCAGAATAGGCCAGTTTGTCTGAGTCCAGGTCCACAGAAACCAGTGCTATCCTAACAGACACTCCCCAGTTTCAGCCCCTGGGTACCTACTGGCCCTCATGCAAATCTCTGGCACAGGATGCATCCTGGGTGTAATTCACTTTTACTGCAAAAATCCTGGTTTTCACCTTCCAGTGGCATTCCTTTTCTCCTGCTTTCTGCACAGTATCAAAAGGTTGATTTGATTTGCTCATTTTTTTTTGTTGAAATGGATTAAAATACTTCTGTCAAGCTTGTTTACCCAGTAAATGTATCCCTGGGGAGCTCTGAGGCAAAAAGATTCTTCAGGGACCTGATTTTGTCATGTTTTTCTTGCATCCAACGCAGACAGAAGAGCTGCTGCCAGAACACCCAGGGAAAATGGATGAACCCTCCACCTAACACACAACTCCACTTTCTGGAATGCTCAGTGGAAAAGAGGCATTCTTCCAGCATGAAATCCAGTGCATACCAGTAAGGACCAAAAGATAAATACATTCTTTCCCAACAGCCTAATACAATCTTAAAAATGTGGTAATAGCCATTCTCTTGGGTCAATTTCTGTGTTCTTAATGCTTTTTAAATGGTATGTCTCATAGCTGCTTTAACTGCAATGCCCTCTTTATTTTCAGATTTTTAAGAGAGATATATGCAGAGTTTTGATTAAAAAAAGTATTGTCCACTTCTTTCTAATGAAAACCTGGAGCCTCCTAACTGTAACAGCATTCCTGTAATGAAACTACCTTTATAGAAATATGTTTGGTCTCTGCTGCTATAGAAAGCCAAATGCTTTGTGATGTTGACAGCTGCAAAGCATAAAATATTTCAAGGTGAAATGCAAATTTTGTTTTAAAAAAATCACTGAATAAAATGAGAAGAGAAAATTAATTGCCTTTAAAATAAAAATAAAAGCTTTTAAAATTAAACTTTTAAGCTTAATGGCAGTTGGTGGACCCTTCTCCCTGGTATTTTCTCTGGAATTTCAATACCAAATGCTTCAAGGATAAAGACTTCACATAATTGCTGTGGGATTCAAGACTGCTGCACTCTCATTCTTCTGACTCTTTAACAAGGTGGATGTAAGGTAAAAAACACAATGGAAAAACTCCTGTGCCAGTGACTGCAGTAAATTCCAGTTATCTCTGAATGCTAATATTGGCAGTGGTGTCCTTATCTCAGGGTGTGCACATATGCTAAAAATAAGGAAAGAGCGTTGTCTGTATGTTCTGTTTTCCAGAGCACTCTAATACAAAGATGTCTGAGGAAGAAAAAAAAAAGCCAACCTCTCTCAAATAGTCAGAAACATTTGCTGACTTTATAAGGATAAAACCCAGTGTATTTTGTGGATTACGTTTTAGTCTCTTCCTTCTGTTTATTTAATAAATTTTCTGTTGATTTAATTTACTGAATTCTGATCCTCTGGCAGATCTCAAGGTTTCCCAGGCCTTGAGGAAATCTCAGCAGCAGCTGTTCCTCAGCACACAGTGCTTCCATGTCTTTCCTGGGGCACTGTACTCACCTTCTGCCACACAAACTCCTATCTAATGGGCTGAGCTCCCCATGGGTCAAACAATGAAAATACAAAGCCATTTTGGGCTCTTATATATCATTTTAGGATAATTTTGTCCTGGAAAGGCTGCTTTGTGGCTCTGCAAGTCCCATTCCCAGTACACTGCAGCACAGGCACAGGGTTCCTCCTAGCAGGTATCCCAGCATTTATAAATGCATCACTAACATGTCATTTATTTTAAAAGAAATAAACAAAAAGGTTCTCTCCTCCTATCTCAATTTTCCTTTCAGATAATCTGAATGTTTAATTAAACTACGATGAGAAGACAGTATCTGGAAAACAAAAGATGAACCCACTACATGCAAAGAAATCGAGATTTTTAGTGTGCGTTGCTGTCTGTACGTTCATCTACACTTTCATCTACCTAAAGGTTCCTCTTTCTGAAGAGCCAAATGAACAGAAATTAAATGTTAGAAGAGCAGAATGTGGTTTTTACCCAGATGAACTTTGTTCAGCTCTTTTTGTGGGGAAACCTGCCGCCTTTAAAATTGGAAACTTCTGTCAGAACTCCTACCAACCCAAACCACTGAACTGCATTCAGACTTCGTGCAGCTGCTCCACAGTTCTGAAGACTCTGCATTTTATCACGAGCCCACTGTCAGATGAAGAAGGAAATTTCTCATTGGCTTACATTATTACAATTCACAAGGAGCTGGAAATGTTTGTAAAGCTGCTAAGAGCTATTTATATGCCTCAGAATATTTACTGCATACATATTGATGAGAAGTCACCAAGAGATTATAAAACTGCTGTACAGAACATCGTTAATTGCTTTGAAAATATTTTCATTTCCTCAAAAAGAGAACATGTTGTTTATGCAGGATTTTCAAGATTACAAGCTGATATTAATTGCATGAGAGACCTAGTTAATTCCAAAGTTCAGTGGAATTATGTTATTAATCTATGTGGTCAAGATTTTCCCCTTAAAACAAATAAAGAAATTATACAGTACATGAAAAGTAAGTGGAATGGTAAAAATATTACTCCTGGGATAGTCCAACCACTTCATATGAAACACAGAACACAGCTTAGTTACAGAGAATATGTTCATTCTGGAGTGCCATACTTGTATCCAGGAAAGACTATGAAAGCTAAGCCTCCACATAATATGACAATATATTTTGGCAGTGCCTATTATGTGCTCACTAAAGAATTTGTAGAGTTTACATTGACTGATGCACGTGCAAAAGATCTGCTTGAGTGGTCGAGAGACACGTACAGCCCGGATGAGCATTACTGGGTCACCCTGAACCGTTTACCTGGTAAGGATTCTGTTCCTTCTGCTGTGAATAACCCCTGGGCCCAGAGCAGTGGGAGGCCTCTGGCAGGGAGAGGTGTTGAGCTCCAGCTCAGAGCTTAACATCCCTTAATTGCATAAATATGGGCATTTCTTCGGCCTTGATGCTGCCCTTTCAAAAACTCACATCAAACAAAGCTTGATTCCAGAAAAGTACTACTTACAGTGCAGGCCATGAGCTACAGGGCTAGAAAAATGTTGTTTAAAAAGGATTTTTATGCTACATGAAAGCTCATGCTCTTAAGGAATTAAAAAAAAGCAGTAAAACTGAGAATGATGTCTGTTCTTGCTACGTAAATATGTACAAATAAATACTTAATGTGACTACAATTAAAAAGGTTTCAGCAGTGAAAATTTCCCCTCTATTAAGTAGGAAAGAATCTCATCAGAGCCTTATGTTTTTAAAGATGCTCCAGGAGCTACACCCAATGCAGGCTGGAAAGGAAACCTAAGAGCCATTAAGTGGAAAGATCAAGAAGGATCCTCACACAAAGGCTGCAAAGGTAACGAGAATGTTGATCATGAACTCACATTTGATTCACTGATGAGCATTAACTGGAGATTACATGTTATTTAAACTAGCTATTAAATGTGCCTCAGCGATTATATATATTTTGGTTTGGAAGTATCAAAACAAGGCACCCTAGTAAATTACTGTACTGTATCCAATATCAATATCTTTTGATACATATTTTTATATATTAATATATTTTTATATAATACAATATTATTGATATTTTATATATTTTGAGAACATCACAGTCTCCATACACTGACAACCCTTCTTTCAGCCCCCAGTTACCAAAGCACTAACTCAACTGACTGCTTTTTAGTGGAGGGGCTGACAGTAACATTTGTCAGATACTTCCATCAACACTGGGTTAAATCTCTTCAATTTGAACAATATCTAAAAGAATAGTGCTGACCACATAGAAAGCATGCAAAAATAATTAAAATATGTAACTGTGTAAGCTGAGCACAGTGAAGCACTGAATGACTGAACAGGTAATCCAGATAGATCAGAACAGATGCCCAGCTACGAGACACAACATTAAGCAGAGCAACATGTCAGTGAGGCAGCTGGAGGTAACAAGCATCCATTTGTGTAAAACAAACCCAAACCCTTGCCTTTATAATGCTCTTTATTATCCTTTAGCTAAATTTCCATGATGCTCAGTAAGAAATCAAAAGGTATTTTTTGTTGATGACAGTACAGAGTGAAACTGCTTTTTAAAATGCTTCAGAGCTCCTCTTTCTGCTGCTTCCAGATACCTTCAATTTGTCTTTGCAGGTCATTACATCAGAGACATTTGTATCTACGGACTAGGGGATTTGCAGTGGATTATTGAGTCACCTCATTTGTTTGCCAACAAATTCGAGCCTGCCAAGTACCCCCTGGCCATGGACTGCCTGGAGAGACGCCTGAGGCTGCGGATGCTGCGCCAGGCAGAGGTGCCCATCCAGGACCACTGGCGTTTCCAGGAGCACAGCTACTTCAACATGAGGCTGGATGTCTGAGCTTAGCTAACATCTAAACAAGTGTTCACAATACTGACAGAAACTATGAACATTTTTAGCCATAGACTTCACTGTGTGCATTACAGCATGAGGGTAAAGCACAGTCCTGTACTACCAATAAACGGGTTTTATTTATTACACTAACAGCTGCTGATGGGTTAATTCTCAAAGGAAACGACATGTCTAAATCTGTAACTTACTGAGGACAAGGGGGAAGTTCATAATCTATTAAGTGACTTATTTAGCTGGAAAAATCAATATTCCTTGTGTCCACAGCCAAAGAATGACTAACTGGTATGAAAATAATAAAACAGAAGCAATGACTGGACGAAAATAAAATATGGAGAACACAATTAAAGTCATGGTTACTGAGTGTCTTCTGAAATGGATTGTTTTGAATAATGAAGTTCATGATAAATTTGCAGAGCTTGTACATAAACAAGTGACAGCCAGTTTCAGACACAGTCCATGTCACCGTGGGTTTGGGGTTTGTTTGTTTTCCCCATGGCCAGCTGCCTCTCTAATTTCATTGTGTAGCATGGCAACATCACTGCTGCCCTTCCCAGGCTTTGCTCCTAATGAGCGGGGGGGTGTGTGTGTGTGTGTACCAGGAACAGTCACAGGGTGTGCACGTTTATCTCTTAAGTCCCTGTTTCTGAGTCTCTGCAGGAGTTTAGATTTGAGGCCAGGGAACACAGGAAAACTGAATGAAAGGCTGTCCTTCAATCCTGGTGTACCTGACTTCCCTGAACCTTGGGACAGCCTGTGGCAAGTGCAGATAACACCTGGCAGCAACCAGGACAAGCAACTCATTTCTCAAAACCTCTGCAGACCAAACTCAGCACTCACTGGTCCTGCAGCAAGAAAGAGGCTTTCAACACACAAGGGGTAAACCCAGGGAACAGTAGTTGATCAGGGATCCAGCCCTTTTCCAGGCAAGAGTTGCTCTTTCCTCCTCAGAACTCTTAAATTAATCCTTTCACTCGTGCAACAAACAGGGGAATATAAAGAAACAGAGGATATAGGTGGTCTTTCATACAACATAATAACTCTTCCATGGAATTAAAGATCTCACAAGGCTGTGTCTACACTCTGACCTCCAAAGGTCTGGAGGACTGGAAGAGACTATGAGAAACCTGAATTGTAAGAAGTCACTTAAAACCGTTCATCCTCCTTTACAAGTATTTTGGCAAGGATGCAGATCAAAGTTTCATTCCAGTAAATCCAAATTTGTATGAACTCTGATGCAAACTAATAAAATATATCTTGTTATTTATAAGCACACTTGATTAAAAACTACAAATTACATTTAAATGTTTAGGAGCAATCTGGATGAAAGCTTCAATATGCAGCCAAAACATCCCTCAGTTTTTACAAGAAAACTGATAACAGATTTTTTTTTTTCCCAAAATATTCAAATGAATGAAATGAGTCAACAATAGAACATGAAAGTTTCTTATTACAAACTTAGTCCCAGGTTCCTGGAATTGTCCTGCTCATTTTCCCACACGAGTTTCTCGGAAACATAATTTCTTTCAGATGAACTTTAACCTGAAGAAAGACCATCTGGTCCCTATTTATTTACAAACTCAACCCAAAGGCGTGTACTCAGTTTCATGTATAATCCAAGACTTATCTTGTGGCTAAATATTGCTGGAGATGCTTTTTTATGGAGGGAAATAACGAAGGAAAAAAAAAGGAAAATAAAAGCTCAGCTCGTTGAGAGTCCCTCTCAAAACCATTACTGAAGCTAATGGGTCTCTGGCACATATAAATCAGAGCAATATTCATAATTAATTTCTCTCCAGTCCACTGAAGGGCACTGCCAGCATTTATCCACTCCATGTTGTCTTTTAAAATGTGAATGGAACACTCCTCATTCCCATCATTACAGCAAGTCCAGTATCTTGCTTTTACCTTTGGCACCATCACACAGAACAATTGTTGTATATCACTTTGAATTGAATTAGAAGGAGAAATGCAATATCAAGGTACTATATAACAGGGGATCCTTTTGCAGAAATTGAACCAGCCAAACTCTGGTTTGCACAAAAAGCCCTCTTAAAGCACAATTTAGGTGTGACTTTACCCATGTCAATTTAGGAAAATCACTGCAGTATGACCCTCCTTCCTTAAAGGATTTTGTATTTTAAACAAAATTTTAGGAAAATCATAATTAAACCATTCTCAGTCGGTAAGAAATAGTGTTCAAGTCATTATTCTGATTACAACCACATTCTATTCTTGAAACACACACAAAAAGCCTTCATGAATTCTGTGTTACCATGTTATGAGTAGATGGATCACAACTTTTAGGCTTCAACAACCAATGTTTGCTAATCCTGGTGACTTGATCTAAGAGTAGATAATGCCAAAGTGACCCTGTTCCAGGAGCCACTGTGCTCTGTACCCTGCTGCACACATGAACTCTGTATGTCAAAGATAAATTCTGTTTCAAGAAGCTCTGTATCTAAGTTAAACATGTGATTAAGTGTTTTATATGGCACAGAGTTTAATAGCTAGGGTACTATTTCAAGTGTGTAGTTGACTGAAAACAATTCCAAAATAAACTTTAAAGTGGTACAAGAAAGTACATTTTAAAATGTAATCTGGTCCTTAACTTTCAAAGTGACTCCCAGAAGGACTTCCACCATTGCTTCAATAACCACTCTCCCATCTCCAAACCACTTCTAGGATACTGTCCCACCAATAGGAACTTCTGAGACAAGAGAGTCAACATCCAAAGTGATAATGCATAAAGCATAATTTTTGTCAAGTAGCAGACTTTCAATTTAGCAGCACCAAAACCTGCCCATGCAAGAACCTGGAAGCCAGTTAGAACAGGAGCTCCAAAACATTTGGAGAATTACAGACAAACATAAATCACCACAAAGTTACAATCTTCAACATCTCATCGAATAAAAAGCAGAGTGAGTAGAGACTTGTTTGTTCTTTTACATTTAGTAGTCTGTTGGAGAATTAAACACCTTACTCAAAAGGGCAAGTTTTAAACTGACAGATTCCATGTCACATGGAATTCCTGAAGAACAGGAAGGAGGAGGCAGCAGAAACCCCCAGATCTCCAGAGCTGCTGCTACAGAACATACATCACCAAACTCTGGAAGCAAAGTTGTTTTTCTCTTCCTGATGACTGAAATGTGATTAAGTCACATTTTAGCATGTGACTTAGTGTTGATAGTTTAAATTTTCCCTTACTCTACAAAAGCTCAAAACTATGCCTCAAACAAAAGACGCTTCTGTGTGAAAAGGTATTACAAGTTTTATCTGCATTCATAAGTTGCTCTGTTTCAGACAAAGCTCTTTTCCAACTCTTTCCAGTCTAAACAGAAGCTTCAAAATTTGTCTCAAGCACTTCATCTACCAATCTGAGTCTCCAACATAAGCCACCACTAAAAAATTCCCACTGCTCTTTCAAAAACCTTTGTCCAGGAAGTTTTATATTTTGTCAAGACAGTTCAAAGCATTCATCCTTCAGGCAACGAGAGACAACCTCTGTCTCTCTCTCTGCTCTGCTACAGTGGCTGTTTGTTTGCCTTAGAGCTTTCCTATTTTAATGTTATTTTTTAACTTGAATCCTTCACTGTAGTGGTACTTAGGATGAGAAGCAAGAAAGAACAGAGACTTACAAAAGGCCTCACACATTAATTACAGTTGCTTTACTAAGAGCCCCCCACCCACGACAGTTCCCTCTCCTATTCCAGTGCCTTTCCCTAGTTCCAATACAGTCTTTTTAACAATTCCAGTAAAAGCAGATAAATACATGTATTTTACATTGTCAGTTCTTCATGTCAAGTTTCTATTGAGGCAAAATGGTTTTTTTATGGAAGAGAACTCTGATAGAAAGACTGCTTCATCCTCCCTGTACCCAGACTCCATAAACCCCTCCAAATCCAGTACTACACAAATGCTGTCAAGATAAACCAAGGAATGCTGAATCCTTCCTCTTAGTATTTTCCATTACCTTGAATTAGACAAAATCTGCATATGCATTCTGCTTTTTCCTAAACACTTATTTGCATGTCACTGGGCAAATGGATCCCTCTGTTTCTTTTATGAGCTGCCCCAGCAAAAGGAGGAGCAAACTGAGCAGTGAGATATCTGCTGGATCTCTGTATTCCCTGGGGAATGTTTTCACTGCATCATAACAGCATTTGCTCGCCAGAGTCCTTTGGGAAACTTGCTGTTTACAATGGAGCAGCCTGGCAAGGCTGCTCTGAGGGCTCACAGGCACAGTGAACACCCAGGAAGAGCTTGTTTTGAAGGAGCTTTCCTGAATTCCACGTGTGTGGGGATGGGCACGGCCATGAAGTTCCAAAACTGACACTCCTCCAGTCCCCACCCACTACAAACCTCGGGGATGAAGTGAAAACACAGATCCTGCTGGCTGAGAGAGACTGAATACAGCACAACAGCAAATACAGGGGTATCCTTTTGCACTACCCTCATCTGGGCACAGAATTAAGAAAGAAGGTAGCCAGGAAACAAGAAAATTCTGTGGCTCATCTGGATCTCACAGGCTCGATTTTGGTTCAAAAAACATAGTGTAATTCTTAAAATACAGCATAAACATATATATGATAATCCACAACATTCAAATATTCTGTACATTAATTTTTTTTTTGCATTACAGACTATGTATCAGAAGAGAATTCATTAATAAAAAGTTTCTAATCTGAGCACATACAATACTTCATTTTTTCTTCTTTCTTAGTTCATTTCACTGCATGTCCCATTGCTGCCTAAAGATAGACTGTGCTGGGGGAATACTGCTAATTAGTGCTTTGGATATAAACAGTTAACTACCAGAAAGCACAGCAAGCAGTTCCCTGTGATCCTGTTCAGAAGAGGTCTCTAGTCCCCTTCTTGATTCTGGATGAGAACATTATCAGTTTACACCCAGAGATCTACCAAATCACTCTTTGACCTTAATTAAAGGGCTAAAATATGTTCTCTCAGCTGGTTACCACTGTCTTTGTGCATCAAAAACCAATAGTGATAAAGATGATAGACTAGATATTATATCCACTTCATTATTTCTAGAAGCATCCTTCTGAATATTGTGAGGAATTCACATGTTTGTGAAACCAGCTGCATGCAAATATGAGCCTATGCTAAATTCTCATTATTAAAAATATCCAGAAAACATGTGAAATTCATTTCATTTTTATAAGATTATCAGCCTGACCAAACCATGGACAAAACATCTCAATCCTGCATCTACTGATCTAGTTACATCCATCTATCAACCAAAATTTAGATGCAGACAAAAAACCTCATTAAAAATAAATTAGGATCTGCCAAGAGGAAACAAAGCCATCAGGACTAAAGCAATACTCTAGAAAACAAAATGAGCACTGAGAGCAGCAAAATTCCACATCTCCTGCAGCAGGTCTTGTTTAATACCAATACACTGTATGTTTTACCCAATACCAGGGTGCTCACTGAAAAATAGCTTTCTAAATGTGGCAACTATCACCACAAGTCTTGAGGATAATAAATGTAGTGATGGGAGAAAAAAAGTATTTGCAACTTTTAGCTACAAAGAAACCAATCTAATGAGATCAAAAGTGCAGTCAGTACTTTCTACAATAATTCATGTAACTGCTGAAAATTCTACAAAGAGTTGCCCCCAGTCCAAAAAACCCAAACAAAACAGCACCAGATGCTCTTTAAAAGTACAGGGATCAAAACATAACCTGAAAATACAAGCAGTTTAAGCGCACAGAGCAGACGCTGATAAAACACAAGCCACGTGCATTCAGGAAGAAAATATAACCAAACAAAAGCCCCAAAATCCCAAAGCAAAAGCAAACACCCTTTTAAAAAGTGAAATTATAACCAAATATTTGAAAAAAATGAGAATTCTAAGGTAGTTCTTGCAAAATCAAACTGCCTCTGAAAATAAAAATATTCCTTTTTACATCTACTTAGAAACACTTTTTTATTAAAAAAGGCCATGGAGAATTACTGCAGGCCACCACAGAACAGACCTTTTACAAGTCCCATTTCAATATGGATATTCAGATTAAAAACCCCACTTTACAGTATTGGATGTAAAGGCAATTGTATATATGGACCTGTATCTATAGATCTACCTGTGGAGGGCACATGTGAGCCCCCTGCTTGTAAAGCTGAAGAAACTCACCTTGTGACAAACTTCTGATTTAATTTCTTTGAGGGCACGTTCAGAGAACACACAGCCACAGTTTCTCAGGAAGCAAAACCTTCAAAGAAAAGACAAGACACAACATGATTTTAAGAAACCCTGTGCCCAAGAGAGACCTGTGCAGTGCTGGTTGAACACAGAAATAATACTGCAATGGGTTAGCAGGACACAACTAACTTTATTTACTAGTTCTTGCATCTAATATAACTATCAGCACCTTTAAAGGGGCAATTAATTTATTATTAGTTTGTACAATGTAAGACTAGAACAAAAAATATTGTGTACATTAAACCACAACATTTATTTTGTTATTTCATCCTCACAATCTCCTGGTTAATCACTGTCTGGAGGAAGAAATACTTAGCAACTGTCAAGCTGTGAACCACCATCATCTCACTCATCAGGGTGAACATGCACAGACAAAGAAACTGCCCAAAGCAGGATGTGAGGAAATGCTCTGCCCCAGCCCAATAAAACCCAGATTACTGCAGGATTAGGACACAGAAGCCACCTCCACTCTGGTCCTAACACAGGCAGAGGGAGAATGGAGCAGCTCTGCTGTGAGGAAAGGCTGAGAGAATTGGGATTGTTCAGCCTGGCTCTGAGGTGACCTAATTGTGGCCTTCAAGTGCCTGAAGAAACTACAGGAAAGATGGAGAGAGACTGTTTACAGGGGCCTGAAGTGACAGGACCAGAGGGAATGGCTTCACACTGACAGAGAGCAGGGTTAGACGGAATATTGGGGAGAAATTGTTCCCTGTGAGGGTGGGGAGGCCCTGGCACAGGTTGCCCAGAGAAGCTGTGGCTGCCCCATCCCTGGAAGTGTCCAAGGCTGGGTTGGATGGGGCTTGGAGCAACCTGGGATGGTGGAAGGTGTCCCTGCCCATGGCAGGCGTTGGAATGAGATGATCTTTAAGGTCCCTTCCAACCCAAACCATTTTGGGATTCTAAGTGCTCGATGTGACACAAAGGGAGGTCTCATCAATCTCCTGTGGTTTGGCCTCCAAACATTGCCCTCTACTCCTTTATTATACATCTAAATTCAGTTAGAAAAGGGTTAGCTTTTATCTTTCTTCTTGAACATGCAATGAAAGGACACTCAGTGGTCTCTTAAACTCCCTTCTGAAAGAGAGACAAACATTCCCCACAAAGGCCTGGGCAGGTACAAGATTTGCAGCATTATCCATTCAAATATCTGCTCTGTGTTCAGTTCAGCCCAGTGCTCACTTCTAAACCCAAAATGCAGACCCTCAAACACTGACCTGTGTCTCCCATTCATCTCCAGCCCCACGACAGGGCAGATAAATCGTGCAGACTGCAGGTCATCGTACTTGTCACCTTTTATACTCTCCTTATCCCCACTCCAGGCTGGATTATCCACAAGGTTCAGTTCTGTCACGTTCTGAAAAATAAAAATGCAGGCCTTGAGCTTTTAACCAATGATTTGGAGCCATGATAACATTCCTTAAGATATTTTTGTGTTGTGTTTTGGTACTTTTAACACTTTAATACAGGGTGAGAACACAAGCAGATGGAGGTCTTACAGCATGACTGAACTTTCCCTCATGATTTTAACTTTTACCTTGATGCTCTTGATGTGGGATGCAGATTCCATGGGGGTCTTATCAGGTGACTTGTCCAGCAAAAACTCAATGATGGCATCTTTGTTGTACAACCTGTAACATCGAAATTCCAGTGATCACATTTGATTGCCATGGCATTTGTATTTATAAATTTTATCTATAAATTATTTTTACAATATTTATATTATTTATAATAATGATCACATTTAATGATCATTATTTTTTCCCCCCGTGGAACCACCCCTACCTGCCCAGCTCACAGGCCACGATGGGTCGACGCAGCTTCTCCTGGCTCAGGGCACAGTAGAACCACCTGGCCACCAACTCAGCAACTTTGTCGACCTGAAGGAATGAAAAAAAAAAACCCTTCGTTATTTTAAAACAGCTTTTATATTTGCAAATTATTTAAGCATAAAATCAGGTAATACTCAAAGCACTAGTGAGATCCTCAGGTTTCTTACCAAACTTACCTTCTGCACTATAAATTAATTCATAAAATAACTTCAGCAAGGCTGTTTAGCAACGTTCATGATCAGGTTTGAGGCTCTGCCTCTGCCTACTGACCCCATTTCTGCATCATGGAACATGAGACCTCTCTGCCTAAATCTAACTCAGTTTTTATATTTTTGTCACTTTCACCAGTCCCCTCTTGATGCTTTTTTTACTCTTCACATGTTCTCCACCACCCTCTTCTCTCTGGTTCTACATCTCAGCCCTGTTTGGGTCAACTACCACTTCCACTCCCTGGAAGGAATGAGGTGAGGAAGAAATCCTTCCCTGTGAGGGTGGGGAGGCCCTGGCACAGGTGCCCAGAGAAGCTGTGGATGCCCCATCCCTTCAGGAGACCCTTGAACCCCTTGTATTCTGCAGATGGCAAATCCCAGAATTACTGAGGTTGGAAAAGCCCTCCCAGCCCATGGAGTCCCAGCTGTGCCCAATGCCCACCTTGGGACCCAGCCCAGAGCACTGAGTGCCACGTTCAGTCATTCCTTGGACCCTCCAGGGATGGGGACTCCACCAAGTCCCTGGGCAGCCTCTGCCAAGGCCTGAACACCCTTTCTGTGAAGAAATTCCTCCTGATGTCCAACCTGAACCTTTCCTGGCCCAGCTTAAGGCCATTCCCTCTCCTCCTGTCCCTTGTTCCCTGGGAGCAGAGCCCGATCCCCCTCGGCTCCCCCCTCCTGTCAGGGAGTTGGGGAGAGTGAGAAGGTCCCCCCTGAACCTCCTTTCCTCCAGGCTAAGCCCCCTCAGCTCCCTCAGCTGCTCCTGGTGCTCGAGACCCTTCCCCAGTTCTGTTCCCTTCCCTGGACACGCTCCAGCCCCTAAATGTCCTTCTTATTGTGAGGGGCTCAGACCTGGACACAGCACTGGAGGTGTGACCCCACCAGTGCCCAGCACAGAGGGACAATCCCTGCCCTGTGGCCACGCCGTTCATACAGCCCAGGTACTGCTGGCCTTCTTGCCCACCTGGGCTCACGTTCGGTTGTTGTCACCAGCACCCCCAGGGCCTTCTCCAGCTTTCCAGACGCTCCTCCCCCATCCCGGAGCGCTGCCTGGGGTCGTTGTGACCCCAGCGCAGGGCCCAGCACTCGAACCTCGTGTCTCAACCCCCCCAGGAGACAAAGGGCCTCCCCTGCAGACACATACACAGACACACAGTCACAGACAGAGACAGATACCCGCGAGCCGGCCCACGGCGCTCCCCTCCCCCTGCCAGCGCCGGGAGCGCCATGCCCGGCTCTCCCTCCCCCTGCCTCCCCCTCGGAGTCCCCTCGGACCTTCTCGACTTTTCGGGGCCCCTTGACCAGCTCGTGCCGCTTGGGGATGGTGCCGCCATCGCACCCCATCGCACTTCCGGGTTCTGCTCCCCCGCGCACTTCCGGCTCGCACAGATGACGTTCCTCTATTGCTTAGCAACCGGCCGGCTGGGGGCGTGGCCATGGGGGCACCCGGGTGGGCGAGTCCATCGCAGCAGGGCTGGGAGGGGTGCCGGACGTACCGACGGAGCGCGCGGGGAGGGGGGTCACAGCGCCCCCGCGCGGCCGCGGGAGGAGCTGCTGCGGGCGCCGCTCCCGCCCCTTCCCCATCCCGGTCCTTCCCCATCCCGGTCCTTCCCCACCCCGGCCCCGCGGGTTTATCCCTTGTTTTTGTGAGAGAAATCCCCACCCCGGCCACCCGTTTTGGGGGATTTAGGGCCAAACGAGGCTCTCCCGTGCCGGGCCGGGCTGGCTGCAGGATGAGGGGCCGCCGTCCCGCCCTCAGCCCCGGGGCGATGTCAGGGCACGGACACGGGTGGTGTGAGGGGCGAGTTTAATCCAACACGCACAAAGCCAGCGGAGGAGGGAAACACTGCGTTTAACTTTGCAAACAGGAGTATTTACACGTGTCGGCGTTAAATACCGGTGTAATTCCCGCGGCGGGTGCCGAGGGAAGCTCGAGGATGCTGAGGGGGGAGCTGGTTCCCAGCAGACTGCGGGTCAGCTCCGACTGCCCCCAAAATTCATTGTCCCACCAGTAAAAGACACCGATAAAACATCGCCAAGAAAGGCCAAGGAAGGCCAGACATTGAAATTACAGATACAAACATTAAAATAAATTAATCAGGGAAGCTACAAGTCACACGGGTGTACCCACGCTCTGCCTGCGCAATCGCAGCGTCTTTGTCGTTGGATTTCACACCCAGAAAATCTGGGGATAAAGTTAAAAAGCTGCACGGACCAAGGCAGCTGAACCCCTGGGCAGCTGTGCCAGCGCAAGGTGTATCTTGCTGGTATTCCAGTAAGGAATAACATCACCTTTGCAGTCTGTGGGAAGAGCTTCGGAACCCTCTGCACGTTTAGTGACTAAAATAAATTCTGTCTCAGTTGGAGAAATGCTCTGAACAGCTTCAGGCTGCGACAGAGGACGACTGAGGTGCTCCCTGTACATTTATCACTCCTCCAAGTCAGTTTTCCTCCGTGCTCAGGTGCCAGCCTGGAGCATTCCCCATTAATATCTAGGCTATGTATAGTACCAGATTTTGTACCATAATACATTTGTTGCATTTGTATGTTAAACCCAAAAATTAGCTTTGCAGCTGCTTGGGAAAAAATACGTAACTACAAATTCTGAGTAAAGTCCTCAGGAAACAATTGATCATAAGCTACAGAACATTGTGCAGCTAAATCTGGAGATAGACTTTACATGCCTGAATAGAAAAAAATACAAAAGGAAAAGACAGTTATCTGACCTATAGAGAGAATAAAAAATAAGAAATAAGTCAGATAATAAAACCATTTTGCTCTAATACACAGCAAACATTCCTGCCCAGCCACTCCGACGATGATATTTCCAGGCAGGATCTGAACAGTGGAGAAGAAAGAATAGATTTAATTCTACAAATCTTCTCCTACATCTGCTGGATTTTCACCTGCTAAAATTGCATCAGCACCCCGGGAACTCCCAGCAGGAACTTTGAGGTGACTGAAAATTGGTGTCACTGAGCTGGTTTTACTCCCCTTTGGCTGCCAAAGGGGCAACAGCAGTGGAGAACGTGTGAAAACAGTGACATTCCGTGTCTCATTCCATCATTGCTCTGAACTGCTGCGTGTACTTGGACAGCTCCTCGGTCCGATCCCGAAGTTCCCTCGTGGCGTCGGCGTTGGGATATTTTATGGCAGCGTTTTTGGTGGCCAGAGCCAGGTTCTTCAGGAGGCTGCAGAACCGGCTGCTGCTGTGGAGGACGTCGCTCCGGGCATCCCTTTCCTGAGTCTCCTGGCACAGAGAATCCACCAGCTTCTGTCCCACCATGATGATCAGTTTGCTGTGGGATATGAACACTTCGGGGGGCTGGTTGTTGCTCAGGCTGTTGGTGAACACCCCGATGGCCTTGTGCAGGGCAGCGAAACACAGCCTGCAGTGCTCGGGGAGAGGGATTTTCTTGGCACAGTCCTGCTTGCTTTGAGTTCCAGCCTTTTTTGCAGTTGGCAAAGCCTGGAGAAAGGTTTAAAAAAACATTCATCTCGGTGTCACACACTGATTGTTTCTTTAGTTGCTCCAGCCTAAATTCTTAGTTCATACTCTCCAAATTGCCCCAGCCCAGGAGCTTTTACAATAATTTCTCTTCCCATAAAGTATTGGAAATTCTCCCAATTGCCTTTTTGCCCCTAAATACGATTTTAATAATGGATAGCACACAAAGTGCTGCAGCCAAACACCAACCCTTTACACATTCTGGACTTGAAGCTTTCAGATAGTACAAAACATTGATCTTTAATGGGCTTAATCGGGGTTATGAATGATTAAAATGGACAAAACAAGAGTCAATTTTGTACCAGTGCATGACAAGATATTTTGAAATACTAGTCCTCACAGCCTTATCCCAAATGATGCACAAAGGCAAGAAAATAAATAGTATGATGTTGAACTGGAGGGGTTCATTATGTTTGAGGAAAATAAATGTTTTTCACAATTTTCAGCAGTAATTCTAAGATTGAGTTCTGGGAAATGAACAATGAAAAGCAAATAGATTATGGATAGAGATGTGTGTCTGAATGCTTTGAATTTTGGCAAGCACAGAAATCAGGGACTAGAAGTCCTCATAAATAATAGTTTTCAAAATCAGAAATACCTTCAGTTTTGAATCTGTGCTCTTCTTTGTTACTTCTTTACCTGAAATGATTTTCTGTGCCTGTTATAAATTAAAATGAAAGCAAAGTTGAAATGACTTACAAAAAGATTTAAATATAAATATGTTTTTCTCTTATTTCATGAGGAAACAACTACTTGCTCTGCAGCCTTCATGTTAGGGACAACAATGGTACATTTATTAGAAAAAACTGTAGTTTTTTTCCTACTAAAAATATAGTGTCTCCTCCTGCAAGATCTAAGACTGAAAGCAACATGAACAAAATAACCTTTCCTAAATCCTAAGGACACGCCAACATTTCTTTGTGAAACCAAGAGAGATGTTCTTGGTAGATATTTCAGTAGTTCTAAGGAGCATGGTTCTAACAAACATCCAGAATGATTCTAACAAATAAATTTGATAATTCACAGTAAGAGTTTGATTTGTTACAGCAAAATTTTCTATGAAAACATGCACCTCAAGTTAGAAAGTAACATTTCTTGTCCAGTCATGTCAGAGCCAAACACAATGAACTGGCAAGAAGAGAACTAAAAGGCAAAGGAGAAGACAGGATTTGCAAACCCCCAGCTAAAACCTGTCTCCCAAATGAATTTAAACAGATTATAAAGATGTTTTGTTGGTGCTGGCTGGATAAATTCTCAAACTCCAGTTCTCTTTATGGATTAAAATGATTCTCATTCCACATGTGCCACCCAGCACTGGAAAAAAATCCTGAGTTCAATCTGGAAAATGGGAAATTGTTCAAACTGAATCTGGCATTGATGCAAAGGTAAAATAGTGGTAATAGCTTAATATCTGCAAACAATGAAGAACACAGAAAGTAAAGCCCAGTTTTACTGACCTGCAACTGCACATAATCACAATCCTCAGTGGCATTTTCCTCCTGTTTCTCCAAAGGCACCCGACTCTGGCTGGGTTTGTCAGGAGCGTTTCTCTGGAGCGACTCTATTTCTATTCTTCTTGGCACTGGGATTTGTTTTGCCATTTTGCATTCTGGGCTCCCTTTTGGTTGCTTTATTTCTTGTTCCTTGTCATTCTTTCTGAAGAGCAGCTTCCCATTGGCGATGATGATGGACACAAACCTCTTGATGTCGTCGGGAACCGTGCGGGCCACCATGACGAAGCGGTCGAGGTCATCTGGGTTGTTCTGGGGGCTCCTGAGGACCAAGGCCTCGAGTGACCAGTTGCAGTTGTTTAGAGCTTCCCTTGTCTCTGTTAAAATTTGGAAGGAGTTCAGAAGGATCTCTAACTGCTTTTTAATCCTGGTCTGAAGGTTGCTATCAGTCAGGTGAGAGGCGTTTCCCTTTATGGCTTGGGCAAAGGCCAGGAATTCTCCCAGGGACACCTTGATGTGATCCACGGCTCTGTGGATTTCCTCAATGCTCTTCTCCAGGTGTTCCTGCAATCGCCACTTACTGCTCACAAAGATCATTAAACTTGCAACTGAGCTGGACACGCTGTGCTGCAGCCTGGTCAGGGTCTCTATGGCTACTTCAAGGCCCATTTTGATTTCTTTGCCAGGCTCTTCCGATGATGAGGACGTAGAAAACAACTCAGCAGATGAGCTGGAGGATGTGGAGAGTGTGCTGCTCCTGCTGTCCACACTAGAAACAGATGAGATGTCTCGTCCTAATTTGGCACCTCTGGGGAGCTTTGGAGAAGCACCGTGTGCTTGTTCTCCAGAGCTGTCACTGTTGTTTTCCATCTCTTTCTTGGACTGCCCAGGGGTGGGCAAACCTTTTGGAATATCATAAACATTCCCTTCAGAGATCTGACTCTCAGCCTTTGGAGCCAGGAGACTCGGGGGTACATCACAGCTACTGCTCTGTGGCAAAAGGAGCACATCCCGTGAGGATGGAACGTCATAAAGAGGGATATCTGGAAGTGTTAATTTCTGTTGTGTCGGTGGGATATTGTATAATTGTGGATTTACAACCTTGGCTTCAGCATTTGTTGTTGGCACCTTGTACCTGGCTGGTGGGATATCATACAGCACCTGGTTCTCCAAGGAGTGGCCAGAAGGGTGCTGTTTTAATCCTGATTTTTCAGGTGATACTGGAATATCATAAATCCATTCTGACTTCCGAGGATTTGGCAAAGTATTGTACTGGCCCCAGCACTTTTTTTGAGATTTGTTTTCTGAAGCATCAGTTTCTCTTTTGGGAGGGACGTCATACAACTGCAACAGAGCACAGAGGGCTTATCAACCACGAGCACAGAGGGTTTATAAACCACCCTTGTTTATAAAGCAAGAAGTAAGAAACAAAACTGAATTCTCAGAGCACATAAATGTGTACAACTCCACTGATGTCAGTGGAGCTACACCACGAAAGGGCTGGCCCGTGTTTTTTATTTTCTAAAATGCACAAGCTACACATGTAGAAGGTAAAATATTTTGAGCACAGGTGATTAGATCATACTGCAGTGTCCCCAGCCAGGGACATCTGTAGGCACTTGATTTTTTTCCCATTCATGTGCATACCCTGTCAAAAAATAAATAACCAGCAGACATCACTGACTCTTCTCAAATACTTTCAATTAATTTAAATTTTTGCTTGATACAGGTTTGCTAAGATGGGAACAGAGTTTATCCAGTGCCTTAAAAATATGTCTGTCTACAGCTGAAGTCCAATTTGGAAAAGGCAAATGCAGGAGTACTTCTTGTGTAATAAAATCCAGACTAACACTAACATTTAAGGAAAGATCCTACCTGCATGAAGCACATCCACGGGGGGAATGCAAGGAACTACAGGAATGTGCAGCAACGAGAAATAACTGAAAGTTGTTATATAATACAGATTTTAGGAAAAAACTAACCAGGTCAGGCTTCCCCATTTGTGGAAAATGTGCATGAGAAGGGGAGGCAAGGAATGACAAGGGTGTTTCAGGCCAACTCTAGAATTTTCCAAATTGCCTGTGAACAAAGAATTCTAAGAAAATTTGATTTTGGAAGCAATGATAAACCATGATCTCTGAAAGGAAATCTGGTCCCAGGCTGGTGCAGCTGGTTGGTACAATTCCTAACAGCCATGGAAATGTTGGGAATGCCAGCTTAGATGAGCAGTTGCTCATGTGCCAATTCCCCAGTCCTGGGTGGCACCACTCTGGCTGTCACTGCTGAACAGGCTCTGTGCAAGACTGGCTTCTGCAGCCCTGAACCTACAGCACTGCTCTTTAAACCCACAAAACCAGGGAGCCTCAGATTCCCTGTGCTGGAATGGTCCTGCTCCTCAGCCCTAGGCACTAAGGAGCCTGTCAAAATCCTCTTGGATCCTAAAGCCATTCAGGAAACCTGAAATACTTGGCACTCAACTAATAGAAAGTTTCCATTGAGGCGTTTTCTTAGTTGTGAAATTTCAGATCAGGATGGTGCTTGGCAAACACAGGGGGAGAGGTGGGAAATCTGCCCCTCTGCCCAAGGTGGGTGTCACGGCACTGACGGATTGTTCTCTTGGGTCCAACAAATCTTACTTACATTGCCTGCTGGTGAGTCTTTCTGGATCCCAGCTCCTGCCTTTTCTGGGCTGGATGGGATGTTGTAAAGCTGCTCCTGCTCTGCCTGGAAGTTCTCGGTGTGTCTGACTGGCACGGAGCCCTTCCGTGCAGTGGGTGGAGTGGCATCGCTCTGGGAACAGGGGAAAAAAAAAACCTGGTTGATTTTGATTCTTTTTAGATCTCATTGAATACTCTGGTGGAATCAAAGGCTTGTGGGAGTAGCTCCTGGTTTGGACAGCGTGGGTCACCCTCAGCCTGCAGGGGAGCTGCTGGAGCCTTCCCGCAGTGCTGGGTGGGAGGACGAGCCAGCCACCACTGGCACACCTGGCTTTGGGTCTGAGCAGGAATCACCCACTTACACAAGGAGCTAACTCCAGAAAATATGTGGATAACTTGATAACAATGGAGTGGGCTTCATCCTGCCCTGCCAGCTGCTGCCAAGATAAAGTGCGTGGGGAGGGTCCATGGATGTGCTCCAGTCCCACCCACACCTTGCATGGGAGGTGACAGGGCTGGGGCCTGGTGTTTGTCCCATCCCAGTGACCCGAGGGATTGAGGGAATGTGACATTCACTCTCCTCAGGGAAGCACAGCAGGACCAAGAGCAGGATGATGCAACAGGACACTTCAGTGGTGGATGTGATCCTCCTGATCACAAATCCATGGGATATTCTTCCCCAGGAGGTGGGTGGGGTGGGTGACATTGAGGTTTTTTTTTGAACACGCACTTGTGACTCTTCTGTAAACACCCTGAAATCATCCTGATCAAATGACACAGACACAAAGCACATTTCCTCATGGATTCCAAGCAGAGAGGGTGACCCTCTGATACTGAGAATTCTGTAGGACATCAGTAGTGTCAATCTCTCTGCCTTGTAATCCAGCAAGAAATGCCTTAATAATGGTAAAACTGAAAGTGTTCATTAGAAGCATACCAAATTTAGGACCAGTTTCTCTGAATTTCGAAGAAACTCGAGAGAACTGCTTTAGGTTTTGAGCTAAAAATGAATTATCTTCTTCCCAATTTTACAAAAAGCGAACAGGGAGGTACTGGAATTTGCCTCAACATCTACTCTGAGGTTCTACAGAGTCCCAGCTGCAGGGAGAGCACCACGGCAGGACCCACCTGTGTGAGCAGGGACTCCCGGCGCTGTGTAGAGGGAACGTCGTACACCTCACTCCTGATGTTTGGGGCTGAAGCCCGGCAGGCTCTCGGGAGAGTGAACAGGTGCTTGGAGGGGGAGAAAAACAATAATGAGAATGCTGCAGTGAGCAGGAAGCTCAGGACATCTTTGGAAACTCATTTAACTGGATAGGCCACTGTTGCAGTAATCACTCTTAAGTGATTAAAAACCTTCAGCTCTTCACTGAAGCCGAGGTGGGAACTGAGCTTAGAAGCAGGTGGCATTCTTCCCTCATAATTCTCCTTTGCCAGCATTTCTGCTGTATTTCAGGTGAGATAAGAACTGGCACATACAAATCAAAGACAATCTGCCTGAGTAACCATGGGAGGGAAAAGATTTGGAGGAAATCCAGCTTCGCTTATCACTTAAATCTTTAGACTAACCAAAAGCAGAACCACTGAAAAAGGAAGTGGGGAAATTTCTGCTTCTCCAGGCACACAGAGCCATGGGGTCAAGCCATATTTAGTGTAAGAGCAGCAAATAGGTGCGGGCTGAGCATTATTCTGTAGTTATGAAAGACTGACTCATTTGGAAGGACTAAACCTTGATGTCCTGTTCAGCTCCATAAACAGGGAAGTCTGATATGAGAATTACATTATTGATCTGTAGTCGAATTCTCCTGTTTGCTTAAAACATAATTTGAGAAGGCATGACCACATCTGTGGGATAATTAGTTAAGGTCCCAAAGTATGAATGTTGAGTAGGATTTTTTTTTTATAAAATCAGTTTTGTTCCCTCAGCCTGTCTTTAGCTTGGCTGTCCTCATCTAGGTTATAAATGGTCCTTTCCAAACCCTTGACCCACAAAAACATCACTGCAGATGAGATGTTACAATAATCATTTAAAATTGGAGGTAGCGATCTCCATCATGTGAGTGTTGTAGCAAAGTAATTTAGGGGAAATATGGTAGAGGAACTAGACTTCGCCCTTACAACTGCCTGTTTCAGCTTTGTGAAAGCTCTTAACTCTCATCTGAAGAAAGGGGAGGAGGAGTGAAGATAAATCCCCTTAGTGCTCTATGAAACAGAATCACAGAATCACTGAGTGGTTTGGGTTGGAAGGGACCTTAAAGGCTGTCCAGTTACACCTCCTGCCATAGCAGGGACACCTTCCACTATCCCAGGTTGCTCCAAGCCCCATCCAGCCTGGTCTTGGACACTTTCTGGGGTGGGGCAGCCACAGCTTCTCTGGGCAACCTGTGCCAGGACCTGGTGATCACCTTTACCTGCAAACAGAGGCGTAAAAGAGACTTCCCTGAGCAGAAAGGGTAAAAGACAAGAGGTATCAAGAAAGCCATCCTTAGCCCAGCTCTGTTTTCAGGTGGACAAATCTCACTATACAGCAAAAAGGAAACTCACTGGATATCACATCTTACTACTTTTTAAAGTCCTTTCAGTGACAGTAAAACACGAAGGTGCCCTGTGTGTCAGGCAGCAGCAACGAGGCTTCTCTGTGGGCTCTGAGGGATTTTGTTTTGTTTTATTGTTTTCAATCACAGTGGCTTTACCCAGCTGCTCAGAGGACAGCTGACTATGCCAGGAGCTTTGCCAGTTGTCCCACAGGCTCTGTGTGGGGCGGTCCGAGTGCTGCAGTTCATCCTGGCCTTTCACAGGCTGCTCTCCCTGAGCCTTCCCTGCATCTGGGCATGGGTTGTGACCACCACAGTGCAGTTGGTGTGGGAACAGCTGGGACACTGTGCAAGAGACAGCTCAGCTCTGAACTTCTAGATCATAAATGCAGGCTGGGACATTTCCTTTTCATTCTCGGTTAGAGTAGACAAAGCTTAGGTGTATAAACTCAGGAGATGAGAGGAAGAGCCAAGGAGCTCTTCTGTTGGGCCATCCATTCAGAAAATGAGTAGATGAACATTTTCCACCTGATTTGCTGGCACAACATGGAAAATTTGTCCCAATCTCGCATTCAGTTTGCAAATGGCTCCTTTAGGATCAGGAATGTGGAGAAATCAGATCACAGTAAGTGCAAAAAGGTCCTTTGCAGCTCTTAGCTTGAGCTAGCAGTTGTGGGAACTGCACACAAGGTCTGCACTGCAGCTGCAGTGCTGAAAATTAGGTTTCAGTCATCAGGGTTGCACCGAGTTTGTCTGTTTTCCAGCACCCATCTGCCACACAGCAGGAAGCAGCATCTTGGTTTCCATGACTTGCCTCCCAGCACAGTGGGAGGGAAGGTGGCCCCATAAATCAAATGATCATTAAATCAGCCTAAAAGACTGTATATCTCAGGGCTGAATTTCCTTCCTTTTCCTTTTTCAATTAGCATTTCTAACATGATTTTCCTACACAGAATAAAGAGCCACCCAGGGCTGAAGTGCTCATGGAACTGAACAAAAACTTGCACTTGAATTTTGTACTCACTTGCTCTATTTACCTTTCATTATAAAACAGTCCCCATTTATTTTTTCCTGAAGAAAGCACAAGTTTTTGATCTTAAGACACTTGATGCAGTATGTATATGTTCCATGTGCAGATGGATGTAAAGACCCCACATGTGCCCAGGGGACTCTGGATGGCCACATGCTGTGAACAATCAGAGGAGAAAGTTCTGTGTCTTGTTATTTTAACTTCGGGGAAGGTTTGTAAATAATTTCTAGATTCTCCCAAAGAAATGGTATATTCTTTGCTTCCTGCCCTATTTTACAGCTGCTTTAAACTGTCAAAAAAGTGAGGGACTACAGAATATAGAGACTCTCATATGTTGCCCAGAGCAGTGTTTCTCACATAATGCTATAAACTGCAGTAGAATTGATGGGAGTTTCCTAAACACCATCATTCTTTTGCTGCAAATTCCACTGAAAAGCTCAGGCTGACGGCCTTTGTTGTTTTCCCACTCCCAATGGTTGTTTCAATAATAACATCTGTTACTTTCAGGGATGTTTGCCTTACCTGGTGTGTGGAGCTTTTGGTCCTCTCACTGAGCAGCTGCGCAGCCAAGGCTGGCACCTGATATATGGCTTGGGCAGGCGTGGCAGAGAGCCTGCCTGGGGGTTTGACCCACCCCTCCATCTTCTCGTAGGTGGACGACACCACGGTGGGTTTGGGGCCGGAGGGAACCTGGTAGATGTTTTGTTGGCCCGCTGGCAGCTCCGTGGGGTCGCTCCGGGTGGAAGGAAGCAGCAGGATGGTGGGAGAGAGCAGCTGGAGGCGGTTGGCGGGGGCCAGGCCCTGCCTGCCATGCAGGGAGCACTTCCACCAGCCCTCGCTGCCGAGGACGTGCTGGTCCAGCACGGTCAGGATGTCTCCCTTGCGGAAGGCCAGCTCGTCCGAGCACTCGGCCTTGTTGTCGTAGAGCGCCTTGGCCAGGGTGTTCTGGGGACACAGAGAACACCAGCATTGCACTGTTACACCCACAGCAGTGGTCACTGGGTTCTGCTTTGGTGTTTATCCCCACCTCGATTTCGATTTAGTTCAAGCACAGCCGTTATCATATCAAACCACCTTCCTCAGAGCACTGGTCTCAGGAGTTAAACTTCTGCCTGTGCAAACTTTAGCCTGTGCCTGCTACGTTCAGTGCATAAAGAAATAGATAATAATAACTAAACAACAAGGTCATGGGTTCAATCTCCTGTTCAGTCCTCTGTTCAATCCCCTGTATGGGCCATTCACTTAAGAGTTGGACTCAATGATCCTTGTGGGTCCTTTCCAACTCAGAATGTTCTGTGATTCTGTGATAGTACTACAATATATTTCTTCAGCACCTTTTTCCCACAAAGCTCTTGAAGAGCGCTGCTAATGTTCATTATTTAGACTTATTATATTAGACATATATATATGAGACTTATAAGCTAAAACACAAGAAGTTCCACCTCAACATGAAGAAGAACTTCTTTCCGTGGAGGGTTTGGCAGAGCATTGGAACAGCTGCTTTGGGAGAGTGGAGAGTCTCCCTCTCTGGAGACATTCCAAACCCACCTGGATGTGTTCCTGTGTTGCCTGCTTCAGTTGACTCTGCCTGGGCAGGGGAATTGGAGTGGATCATCTCCAGAGGTCCCTTCCAACCCTAATGATTCTGTGATTCTATGATTACTGATGAACATTCCTATATGAAAAATAGATGTTTTTCCCGTTGTCATTCTGTGAATTCTCCATTCCACCCTCTGCCATGGGCAGTGACACCTGCCACTATTCCAGGTTGCTCCAAGCCCCATCCAACCTGACCTTGAACACTTGCAGGGATGGGGCAGCCACAGCTTCTCTGGGCAACCTGTTCCAGGGCCCCACCAGCCTCACAGGGAGCAAATCCTTCCTGATATCTAATCAAAAACCTCCTCTCTGTCAGTTTGAAGATGGCACTTAAAAAAAATGAGAAGTACTAACAGCAGGTGGCTTTAGTCACCTGAGGCGTTTGTGCAAAGGTTAGAGAAAGCTGTGGATGTAGTTGTTTTCAGTACAAGATAGAATTTGCTTTCAGCTCCAAAATGGGACTGTCTGCTTCCCAGGCAGAGGGACACTGGCTGTGTCTCAGTGTGAGTTTATCAGAAAGTGCAAGTAATGCCCAAAGAGATAGCACCCAAATAGGAAATGTGATGCCTTGTATTTTTGTCCAGAGCATTTGCTGTAAAGCAACAGCTGGCTCGAAGCTGCAGCAGAAGAACCCCAATTTGTCAGCTCAGCTGGTGAGAAGGGCCCGTTGTTGGCTGCACACGAGCCGTGGTCGGGGTGGCCACGAACAATGGCCTGTTTGTGAGCTGTGGGCTCGTCCCTCAGCAGCTGCCAGGGGTGGACAACAGCCCCTTTTACCTTGTGTCCCAGCCTGGTTTTAGCCTTGAACATGGGAGTCCCCCTTCTGCTTGGACAGTGCCAAATGTTGCAGTCAGGCCCCCAGGAATCCCACCACGAGCACAGCCTGGGCTTCACACGTCGTTGCAATTGTGGAAAAAAAAAAAAAGGAAAACATCCAACTTTTCCTATTATTCATCAACACTTTGAGATTCTTGTTGTTGGATGGTGTACAGACACAATAAAAAGCAGCCCCTGTTCTTCATCCCTGAGGAGGATGGGCAGAGGAACTCTCCCCCTTTTCCAACGTGAAGAGCCTTATCCAGGCACACGCAGGAAATGGGTGGCGGGGCAGGAAGCCTGAACTCGGGAGTGGAGCCTGGCACAAACAAGGCTGTCCTTCCTAATTGCACCAACACAAACAAGAGGAAGATTTGTTTCACTGCGTGGTTTTAAAAGGTATCTAAATGTTGACATTTCCCCAGCTAAGTCTTTCCCGTGGCAGTAGCACACTCAAAACATTGCTGGGCCTAATGCTTTAATCAAACAATGTATGAAACCACACATCTATTTTCAAATCTCATTTCTTTTAGAGCAACTGTGCATCCAGGCCAGAAGTACCAATTCACATCTAGTCTGCTAGTGGTAAGAAATAGAGTTACTTCTTAGTAACACAGGATGCCATCCCTGTTCCAGTTTGCCTTCCAAAGATACCTCATTTTTCAAGACAACTTCTCCCAGCCAATTGATTTTGTGATCACAACAACAGGAGGAGAAATTCTATAGACAACATTTCCAGGAGGTGAGTGCTTGATATGACTGCACAGATTGCTAAGGTCCACCAAGTCTGTCTCCAGTGGTGTGGAGTGAGGTTATCTGTACTCCAGGCTCTGGATCATCTAATGTGGGGCTGTTTGCCAGAAATCCAGCCCTATCTACACTCTCAGCTCTCTGGGACATGTGTGAGGGATCACTGTGGCAGCCCCTTCCTATCGTAAGCAGAAGCATCTCTGACCTGCCAGTGACTATAAACAAGAACTGAATTCCCAGGATCACAGAGACCTTTGGGGATGCTCAGCTCAGAGGAGGCCGTGCTTTGGGGGCAGTGAGATCTGCATTTTTTCCCTGTTAGCCAGAGGAAACTGTCTGTCCAACGTGTCACCCACAATGTACTAGCCAGGGCCAGCTGGGTGGAGCTCTGTGGTATTTTATGTGACCTTGTTAATGTGTCCTTACAATAACCAACGTGTAATAAGCACTAAAGCAACACAGATGAGATCAAAGTGTTTTTCCTCCTTTGACATTTGTTGTTTCATCCTCTTCAGCAGCGCTGAAAACACTCTCCTAAGACAAAGAACATCCTAAAAGGCAGTTCTTGCCCCATGAGAGACCACCTTGGCTGTGACTTTTCTCTCACTGAGCAGATTTTAATGAGATGATGACAGAGCACAGACCTAGAAAACAGAGGTTGTGTTCCCTGCAGCCCCTTCCCGAGGCTTTGTGCCCCCTCCAGAGCCATGACTGCCCAAGGGCAATGCAAATGTGTCACACACTGAAGGGATTTACTGTGCAGGTCCCTGGAAACAGCTTCAGTTAAAAAGTTTATGTGTAGCTGGAAGTGTGTCTCTTTTATTGGAGTGTGGATCAGATGTTAAAGAGACTAATTCCTCCTAAAAACTGGACTGTTCACACCTTTACTGTTTGCATACCCTTTTCCAGCCGTGCTCCCCTATAAAACCTAACAGCCCTTGAGAGTCATCGAAGTGAAAGCTGTTAACTCATGTTTATTAATGGAGAGAGGGGAAATTTAATTAAGAGGCAGTGAAGATGACCAGTGTGCAATTCTATAATATAAAATTCTATACCATCCAAATGGGAATGCTCACAGACTGACTCTATGTACACAACAGGAAAAAACACCTCAGTGCTACCAGGATCTCCTGATCCCTCTCCTATCCCAAGCCCAATCCTCAGCCTATAGTACTATGCAACAGAAAAAAAAAATCCTTATAAAACATATGCAAATGTTGCTAGAAAAATCCAAGTGATACCCAGTGATGTGTACCAAGTGATAATTTCAGCATCCTACCTGCAAGCCTGACACAATAATTTCTCTATTCCCTCTTCCCACTCAGTTTGTGTTTGGAAATGTCAATTTATCACCACAGATTATTTCACATGATACACAGGTAGGGCACTGCTTCACAGCATTTCAAATAAAACAATGTTTTTCATTTATTGTCTTAAATTTGCTTCTTGAAAAACCTACTGAAATAATGTAAATAAAGAGACAGCTTTAATCATGGGAGGTTTTGTGTGGATCAAGGTAATTATTTCTCAGCTGCATTTTGCACATAAATACATGTGTAAGCACTTTTACTGCAGGAAAACGGGACTTAAAATATTTGAGGGGGAAGAGACACAGCTAAAGGCGTCGGGTTGTGTTTGCTAAACAGTTCTGTTCGTGCATCAGTGACACCTCTGACATGTTTACAGAGCGGCTTCCAGTTAATCTCTTCATCTCCCAACAAAGCTGGAGGAATAAACATTCTCCATCGTCCATTAGCTGGGAACGGGCTTCCCAGAGAATTCCCTTTTAAACAGCAAGCGACTTCGAGTCAGTTCAGTTTTGTCCAGTTAATTGTAGAGAGTTCCCATCGTCAACCTCCCCAGGAAAAAGGAGAATTTACCTTAAGTGATCAGGTCTTTCTCTACATGCAGGTGCCTCCCTGTGGCCACGGGGCTGCACGTCCCTCTGATGTGCAGCGTTTCCTCTGACTTGCAGAAAGTCCTTCTGCTGCATTTTTTGGTTTGTTTATGTATTTTGGAAAATAAACGTTCAGGTCACACAGAAGTTTTGTGTGAGCTGCAATGAGGAACCGTTGTCAGGACTTGCTTTTATTGCCTACCCAACAGTTAATTGATTTTGGGAGGGTGGAACCAGGTGCGAACCAGCAGGTTTTAAATTCTCAAATGGTCAAATCGGTTCTTGATAAAATAAAGAGCCACTTTGAAAATTCAAGCAGGACCACTTAGAAATCCTGCAGCTTCCCCCAAGTCAGTGCTCCACGTACAGTGGCAAATACAAGCCGGTTCTGTTAATTTTCCCCAAACTCTTTTTTCTCCACAAATCTAGTTAATCAAATTCTGGCTGTGTTAAAATCAACAGAGCTGGCAAGTGCACACAGGATTTCACACCGTTCACAGCATTTTTGCATCTGTGGTCTTATGGCCAAGTTCAAGAGAAAATAAACTGCCATTTCCTGATGTTTCAAACCCTGACTCTGTGTGTAGTTCTGGGATTTGGGTCCTCCTACTATCCAAAGGTTTTTGCCCATATGCTCCCAATTACTTTGCTTTTTAAACCTTTATGTATCTTAATTACATTTTACCACAACATTTACTTCCAAACATGGATTTACAGACACAGAAAGTTCTGATGAGTACAAGTTTTCTCCTGTTCCTCAGAAATAGGTGCTTCACAGCCACTCCTTAGAGCAAGGTCCTTGCCCTCCTTCTTCCCCCTTGCTCAGGGAACACACAAAAAATTCTTGGGGCACGTTGCCAGGAGCAAACTGCATGTTTTTCATTGGCAGGGACTGCTGTGTGTTCCTCTCCTGGGTGCACAGATGTGACAGGATAGTGTCCTTGCATCCCATCTGACCCGTGGTGGAGTTTCTGCCCATTTCCTGGATGAGGCAGAAGGGACAGCAAGAGGAGAGGTGGGGGTGGGTGTTTTCTGATTCATAATGAATCAGCAGCAGCATCACAACTCCCAAATGCTGTGGCTTCCTGCATCTCTCTCGCTGCAGTTATCTGCCCCCCAAATCAGTTCTTTTTTTAACACTTTGGACAATGCTGCAATGGTAGTATCGCTGAATGAATTAACTAACTAAATCGAACAGATTAATAAACAAGTTATTTCCGAATAAATATTGCTGGCACGGCAGTATTTCTCTGGGAAAAGGAGCGGCTGGTTTTCCACCTGCCCTAATCACTGGTGTCCGTCGCCGCTCCCGGGTGGCAGCTGGACGTTCCCCTTTCCCTGTCATTAGCACGGGACACATGGTGACAGTGCAGACCCTTCCCGAGCCACAGCTGCCAGGGATCAGCTGTGACAGGGGGAGTCATTTAGTTGTGTGACAGCCAAAGCACAAAGCCAAGGCTGGGGGTCCCTGAGCCGTGGGGGAGTCTGGGCAAAAACACTGACATACAACTGCAAAATGGATTTGATCCATCCACCTATTCCCCCCTCCTCCCAGGGGACAACAGTATTTCCTAAAAATGAGCACTGCCACCACTCCTTTCCTCCTTTGAGCTTCACTTCTCGTTGCAAACAGCACTGCAGGACGTGGCCAGTCGTTATCCTAGAGAGCACAGGCTTTCCCAGGCTCACGTAGCTCCTATTGCAATTACTTGACGTTTTTCTTATCACAGCATGACTCAAATTGTTGAAACATTTCCATTACCTCTTTTCTAGGAATCAATGCTAAAAACATAATCTTTTTCTAGATAAAGTCCAGCTCAAGTGTTAGTCATTTAACCTCCTTGTTTCCAGGAAAATAGGGAAATGGCCAGTCAGGGTCATTCAGGATAACTTTGTAATAAGGCATATTATGCATGGTAGAAACCTTTACCCTCCTTAGCCATATTGTTCTTGATAAAGCATTTCTTTCTCAGTTTTACTTGGACAATATTTTAAAAATTAAGCCCACGTGCTCTGTTAGTGATGTGCAAATCAGATGAACACGATCACAAAGGGACCCTGCCAGATGCAGATTTTACACTACAAATGAAATCAGTAAAGTCATTAAATTAACTGCAACAGAAAGAAAATAATCCAGTACTTACATTGACCTTCATTTTGCTGCCTCTTATTTCTCTGCTAGTCCATCACCTGAGGAGGAGGAGGATGATCTCCCCCAGCCCGGCCAGTGGGTCAGGCAGCACTGGAGGGTCTGGCTGGAAGCCTGGAGGGGGAAGGCTCAGCCTCTGGCACCTCCTGCTCACTGGGAGCCCCAGGAAAGGGGCTCTGGGGGATGGAGGGAGCTCATTACGTAGCAGATTTATCTGCAGGGAGCCACTGGGCTGCAGCTGGTGACGGTGCAGGACACACAGACATCCTTCCTGCAGGCACCCCCGGGAAGTGCCTTCCCTGCTCTGAAGAGAAAACCCAGGGCAGCAAGGCTGGACCAGAAAAAAGTATTGGATTTGGAAGCATTTTTGCAGCAGTATTTTTTACTCCTGGGTTTTTTGTTTGAGTTTGTTGGTTTGGGTTTTGTTGTTGGTTTTTTTTTTTTTTTAAACTTCAGAGTGGTTTGAGATTTGATACACTTTGCAATTTTCCTGTTCAGGTCTCTAGAAAACTTAGCACATCCCTTTTGTGGTTAAGGAAAACCCTGCAAAGCAACCTCACCCTACAGAGGCAGAAAACCCCGGGAGGAAGGCTAAACATGACCTGCAGCTGAAGGGTTTTGTTTCTTTGATTATTTTAAAAAAATCCTTTAATATTATTAAACTATAATGCTATTTAAAATTATTCGTGGTTGCCGTTTGCTCAGCAGGAGTTCAGTCCAGGTCACACTTATGCAAATGCACAGGTTTTACCACTTTGGACTTGTGAATGTCTTGGGGTTTGCAAACTTTTACTGGTTTTTCTTTTGTGCATGCTGCCTTTTCTTTGACAAAAGCCTTTTCCTTCCTCTTTCCACAGTAGCTTCAAGATGAAATTAGACACTTACTCCCAAAGCCACAATCACTTCACTAGAAAAGACTTTTGCATCTTGGAGAGAAAATGCTGAATTGAAAATGCTTTCTCAACAAAATCTACACCTCTTGGCTGGGAGCAGGGCAGCAGCTGATGCAGCTGCCCAAAGGAGAAAAAATTCCTGGCATGAACCATCCCATTTGAATGTCTTTGGGGTTTTTCTTTTCTTTCCTTTTTTTTTTTTTTTTTTTTTAGTATTAAAACCAACAGTTTTTCTCCTTCAAACAGTCCACGCAGATGATAAAGAACCATTCAACCTCTCCAACCCTCCCAGGGAACAATTTCTTCCTAATATCCCAACTAACCCTACTCTCTGTCAGTTTGAAGCCATTTCCCCTTGTCCTGTCACTGCAGGCCCCTGTAAATAGTCTCTCTCCATCTTTCCTGAAGCTCTTTCAGGTCCTGGAAGGCCACAATTAGGTCACCCCAAAGCTTCTCCTCTCCAGGCTGAACAATCCCAACTCTCTCAGCCTTCCCTCCCAGCAGAGCTGCTCCATCCCTCTGATCATCTTGGTGCCTCCTCTGGACTTGCTCCAACAGCTCCATGTCCTTATTTTGGGGACCCCAGAGCTGGAGGCAGCTCTGCAGGTGGGGCCTCACCAGGGAAGAGCAGAGAGGCAGAGAATCCATGCCATTCCTCACACACGTGTTTGTGGATGAGATGGGAAGATGCAAAGTGGGCATTTTAAGAGAGACAAACCTCAGATCCACTTCATGTGTGTTTCAAACACTGTGTTTGTCCTCTGGCAGCAGCACAGCCAGTGCTGTCAAACAGCAGGAGCACTATTTCGTGAGCAGCCCGTGGTGCTCACAGTGCTTGAAACTGCAGCAAGGGGTGCAATGCTTCCTGTGCAGCCTTTGCCACATGTGGATGCATAACAACAAAACAAAAACAATGTTTTCTGCCTGCACTCACAGACTGAATCAATTTTTAGAAGGTGGAATAGCTGGGGCACAGGGATAATTGCAAAATGTTGCCATCGCAGTAACACTGCTGAGGGTTGGTGCTTCAAGGAGTCCAGATAATAGAAAAAAGAACCCTTAATGTTTTTGTATTAAGCATAATATTCAAATATTATAATAAACAGTACTGCCAGGGTAGTAGGAACCTTATAAACAGTTCAAAAATGCTGTAGCAGAAATAAGTTTGACTTTTTCAGTTATTACTCAGCTGAAGTTGACTGGGTGTGCTACAGCTGTGTCTAAAGAGCTCAGAACAGAACAGGGAATCATTGATTTACCATTGACAATCCATTTAAGAAAATTGGAAATATCAAACCTAGAAACAGAAAATTTCTCTGTATAGAGATAAAAAATGTCCTGCCTCACTTACTGTGACTCAATGTGAAAAACAGCCCCCTAATCTTTACACACCTCAATGGAAAATTGACTCATGGAGCTCATACTAAGCTTTTCCCCCACACAACATTTTGTATCAAATTTCCAGGAGGCAGCTTATTTACAGCAAACACTGAGATCATAATCCAGGATGAAAATCACAATTTCATTACACTGCTTATTAGACTTGTAGACAGTAGGACAATGAAGGCACTGACTTGGAATCAAGACCTCAGCATTCTCTAACCCTTACAGCTGTAGCAGGGCATTTTAGCTATGTATATATATAAAATTAAACTAGATGTAATATGAATACGCAAATGTAAAAACCCTATATAAATTAGTTCCAGTCTTTCAAAATAAAAATGAAATAGTGCTTCAAAATGTTTTCTGTTTTGCTCAGAACGTAGAGATGCAACTGGTCACTTGGACTGTCACTGAAAGCCTCTGACAATGTAACCATGTCTGCAATGTCACTACAGGATAGCAGTATGACAGGTGGAACCTTGAAATTATATATTTGTAATTTCACAAATGTGGTTATCTAGAGGTATGTGGTATTTAGGAATCCTGCTTTATTCAGAATCCTCTCCAAGAAGACCTTTCTTGCAGTCAATAATTCTGTCACAATGAAAAGCAGAGGGTGACATCAGGTACATGAGCATTCTAAGAGCCTTCTGTCCCCTTGAGATGAGAAATCCAAACACTTCACAGAGTCACAGAATCATTAAGGTCAGAAAAGCCCTCCCAGACCAACGAGTCCAACCTGTGCCCCATCCCCACCTTGCCCCCCAGCCCAGAGCACTGAGTGCCACGTCCACTCGTTCCTTGGACACCTCCAGGGATAGGGACTCCACCACCTCCCTGGGCAGCCCCTTCCCATGCCTGAACACCCTTTCCATGACTAATTCCTCCTGATGTCCAACCTAAACCTGCCCTGTCACAGCTTGAGGCCATTCCTAGGGCCCAGAACTGGACACAGCTCTTGAGGTGTGGCCTCACCGGTGCTACCTCCATCATCATCAAGCATCACACTGAATTCAAACATCAAACCCTTCCCTTGGGCCCCCGTTTCTTACTTGTTCCTGTGCAGAACTCAAAAAACCAGACGTACCGTTGCTGTTCTGTTGACCCCTGTATTTTTATCCATTGTTGTCATTCCCCAGCAGCACCACTTGAGCAATACAGAGAATTACAGCAGGGTGAAGAGACTTCAGCCTTGCACAGGCACCGTGTTCTGGAACTGCGCCTCAGGAGAGCCCATCTGACAGCTCTGCCCCTAACAGCACTTGGGAGCTCGGTGAAAAGATTCTTATGAAAGATAATTTCTGTGACAACAGAGAAGATAAAAAAAAAGGACAGAACGCAAACCAGAAAAACCCAACTGGTGACCAGAAGTGAGAAAAAAAGTCTGCCTGCAAGTGGAATTTTCCTTGGTCTATCTGTCACTACTAACTTGTCGCAATTAACCGCAGTGGGAAGTCTCACCCCTCTTTTGCTACGTGTTCCTGTGTTTCCTCTTTTAGCAATGCAATGAATACCAGGCAGTGGTACCACAGGGAGCTGCACAGGGCTTGATAACAACACGGCTGCCACAGTGGTGGAAATCCAGGATTTTGAGGCCAACAGTTTTCATGGCTTTCGAAGTAGTTTCTGCTTTCATGGCACCGACAGTTTTTTGCCATGAAGGGGCTTTGGGGAAGCTGGGTGTGTTCCCAGCCCCACCTGGGTGGATGCTGATCCTCCTGCCTGCACCACAGCTCCAACAGGCCTGGGAAATGCACTGCTCCCTCCCCAGTGACCTGCTCAGGGAGCAGAGCAGTTGTGCTGCAGCACATCTGAAGGGTCCCCTACGGCCACACCGAGAATTTCCCAGCCTGAACCACAATTACCTTCACTACTTTTACTTTGGTTTTTCCTGGGATTCAGTCTCACAGGGCAGCTCTGGTGGAAAAACAGCCTCTGTGTCCAGGAAGTGAGAAATGTTTATCCCAGAGCAGTACTTCCCCTTAAACAGAAAGTTTGATGCCTAACTCCAGAAGTGGTCTCTTAGGAAGGACTACCCCTTAGAGCCAGATGCCAGTTCCTGACTGCCAAATCAGCATCCCAAGGAATGCTAGTGGCTGAAAGCTACAAAAAGAAATGATTTGTCTCCAGAGTTTTTTTTGGCTTTCACATTGGCACAGCTCACATGTTATCTGTGGCATCACCTTGCCATATTTCCACAGGAGCTTATTCTGAGGAGAGGTGAAAATAGGTTACACATCAGATGGATACAGTGGACCTTTAGACAATGATGGAGACCTTCCTGACGTGGTAAATTCCAAGTGTGACAGTGCTTCTCTGAGCAGAGCAGCTGGGATGTCTTTACCAAGAGGTACAGACTGTGAAACTCATGAAAGGCAACTGGAACTGTAATTATCAAATACAGCTTTGAGGGGTGAAGCTCCTCTGACCGCAGGAGGGAGCAGGAGCCCATGAGGAATGGGCACTCAAGATACTTCCAGACTTCCACACTGGAAAGATCTTTTCAGCTTATGTTGGAAGGGACCTTAAAGCTCATCTCATTCCATCCCACTAGACCTGGTTGCTCCAAGTCCCATCCAACCTGAGCAAAGTTTCTCTTTATTCCTCAAACGGAAACCCACCAAACCTCTGGCCTCAGGAAGAGGACCAGGATATGAAAAGCCAGCAGGGCACCCACGGCAGGATGGGTTTGTGTTAACAGAGTAATTTCTACACTGCAAGTTCAAGACTGCAGAATTAAGGAAGCTTGAGGTGAGAGCTCATGTTAACACTGTTAACACCCACAGTAGTGCTTTAATACATGAACCACCACAGGAGTGTTCTGAAAGGTTGCAAACCCCAGTAACAAATGCATTAGTTATGGACAGCTGCTTTAACAGAATTTAAAAAAGGTGACACTCCAAATGAAAATGCCACTGCTGTCTGTGGCAGAGCTGCTGTCACCCAGCACACACCACTCATCAATGGCTGTGTCAGGACTTCCCTTTTCCCTCCCCCAAGCTCTGCTTCTCCTTGTTTCTCCACCAAAAAAGCCACCAGAACCACTATCTCCGGCCACCCATGTTTCTGAAGTTTCAGAAACTCAAAGGGAGGCAGAGGAGGAGCAAAGAGGATTCTTAAGCCCAGGAAATATTTTGCATAGCAGGAGCTTTTAAAAGAGAACATTGAATTCCATTCTCTCTTTTAAAACCACCATCCCACTTTGTTAAATCTGTGGCTGTACCTGGTTCAGGTGTAACACAATGAATTCATAAAGCTTTAACAAGTCCCTAAAGACCCAGCTTTCCATATTTGATCCATTTCTCCCTTGTTATACAGAAAACAAATACAATCCCTTCTTTATGTATCAAAGAACTTTTTAAAAGGCAATTTTTATTTAAATACAGACAAAACCTGTACCCTCATCAGCCCTTGACAATTCTTCAGTGTAATGGGAAGTTAATCCAGCAGCAAGAACAATCTTACATTTAAAAATCCTCATGAAGGCAAGTGCTGAGCTTGGACCAAAGGAACCTCCCAGATGTGACACTCAAGAGCCCTGCACAAAGAGGCCTGAAAAAACATGTTTACAACTCTGCTCAGGCTGTCCTCTGTGAAAATAAGTAGTGAATTTTCAAACTTACAGGAAGTTTTAAGCACAGTCTCTTAACGATCTGCACTGGGTTTTTAAGTAATTAAAAAAGAATGTCATTCAATGCTGTGTAACAGAGCATGAAAAATCCTCGGTAAAATGAAACGGTGACGTTTCTGAGGTACATATACAAAAATTCATATGTACAGGTTTCTTGCTTTGAGAGGATACTAAAGGTCTCTAAGGCAAAATAATTCCCATTTTCATCTGCAGCAGCGCTGTCACATTTTAGTTGCAATTTGGATATTCCTTGAAAATATTATGAATCTATTATGAAGTCCGACTTGTTCAGATAAATTCAAAAGAAGATGAGATGGAGTCTGAGGTTTAACACCAGAACTAGAAGACCGTTTCTTGAACTTATCTAAACAATTTAAAATCCTGTTTGAATTCTTATGGCACAAGACAGCTCAGAACTGAAGGTCCACTTGGCCAATTCAAAAAAATAAAAAAAAGATCCACCACACCCCCAGACTAAAAGATACAAACCAGAGCTTTACAAAGGATGAATTGGGGCTGAAGGCAGTTTAAGGCTTCATTAAAGTATCTGCCAAGTTCTGCTGCTCCTTGTGTAATCCATTAACAGACTTCAGTGGGATTGCACAGACAAAACACGGAGCAGAAATGGCTCATTCTGCCCAGTTTGAGCAAGACACAGTCACATTATCTTTTTTGTGATTCAGAAAGGCAGGAGAAAAAGTTTAGCCCTTCCTGCCAGGATCATTTTATTCTCCACCCCTTCCCTTGAGTACTATTAGAGATGACTTACAAAAATTAAACCACACACACTAATGAAAAAATTAGTGTGGGGCAAAGAGTCTCAGTATTTTGTTGTTTTCCTGCCACGTTTGACAGAATTAAAAACCAGACACAGCACGGTTTTCACGCAGGCAGCTGCTGGCGGTACAATCAACACAAGGTGGTGTGTGAGTTGGATCACCCCTGTCTGTAAAGCTGTCCTTAGTCTGTTGTTGACCTCCTGTACCAAAACCTGGCCCTGTAGTCGTCACTGCAGGTCATGAAGCCGGGGTTGGTGGGGGAGTGGACAATGCAGCGGACGATGCTGTTGTGCCCGAGGGAGAGGAGGTTCCTCCGCTCAGCAGTTCTGGAATCCCAGCAGCAGAGACTTATGGTCCTTTCATCTGGGAGCAGCACATAATCTTCTGTGTGGTTGAAGACAGCTTGTGTCCTGTGTACTTGTCGGCCACTCAAACCGGCACCTGGATATACGCAGCAAAATATTGTTAAGTTTTAGGAAGTTTCCCAAGACCTAAGAATAAACTTTTCATAAGTATCAATTCCTGCAGTCTATGAAGGAGTCGTGTTTTCTCTGCTTTCCTACCACTTCCACCTGCAACAGGAGACCAATAATGAATATTCTTTTGTAGAATCATAAAGGTGGGAAAATATCGAGTCCAACCTGTGCCCGATCCCCACCTTGTCCCAGAGCACTGAGTGCCACTTCCAGTCATTCCCTGGACACCCCCAGGGATGGGGACCCCACCACCTCCTTGGCAGCCTGACCACCCTTTCCATGAAGAAATTCTTCCTGATGTCCATGCATAGATATGTAATATATTGCAAAATTCCTTAGAGGATGGAAGGAATACCTACTCCAGCTGTGCCCAACCCCTCGGTATGAGCACAATCATTTACCTTTAAAGAGCACTTTTGCTTTATATTTTTGCATAAGGCTTTCAGCTGTAAGCAAGTGGAAAGAGCACAGACAGGAGAACACACAGATTCTCATGATCACTGAGGACTTTTTAATGTATATATCATATGGTCTGTTGTATGAGCTTCCCTGGCCATACCTTCAATAAAATGTGTGTTTCCCATACAGACATTTACTATGCACTGCACACACTCGATCCTACCTTGGATCCTGCACGTTTCCTGGGAAGGTGCTGCTCCCTGCTGGCTGGGAGCAGGAGAGAGCTGGAGTGCAAAAAGGGACCTACACAGCCCAAAAGCTGAGCCAACTTTCAGCATCCTCTTCTCTTTTATGCTATGGTTCCTGCTGCTGAAGCACTTAGTGCTTGACACCAAAGCCTCTCCCAGCACACAGCTCCTGCCACATGCAAAGCTCTACATCCTTCATCATTCCCTAATTCCTGCTGAGATCAAAGCATGGCACTGTTACCATGCTCCAAGGATTGCACACAACTGCATCCTTTGAAAAAAAATAAGCAAAAAAAGAAGCAAACCAACTGCAGCCACATTTCAGACTATTGCCATGGCTACAGAGCTATTTTTTGCACCCGAGTTAATGGTTAAAACAACTGCCCTGAAGTAGGTTCAGTGCTTCTTTTTACTTTTCCCCAATTTAAGGATAACATCCTTCCAAAGCAATGGAGTAGTGATGTCAGAAAAGTCTCCAAAATCTACTCAGACTAAATACATTTACACTGACACGGAAGGATCACAGTTTCTCTTATGGAATTAGTTTATCTGTTTTCAAAAATCCGGGGCAATTTATCCTCAAAGCAGCAGTCTCTCATTGCCTTTAATTGTTCTTTGACAGTATTTCCACCCCTGCCATGGGTTAATAGCTGAAAAAGAAGGTGTTTGGGAGGTCACCTGCCACATACCTGTGTATTTGACCAGCGTCCTACCAGTGGATATCTCCCAGAGCTTAGCTACAGAGTCTTTTCCACTCGACAAGATATACTTGGAATTTTTGGAAAAAATAGCAGAGCAGACTTCGGCTCCATCGTGTGCCTTCTCAAAGGTGGTGATGCAGCGGTTGGAGACCCCATCCCAGAGTTTGATGCAGCCATCCTTGCTGCCCGTCACGTACATGTTGGCACTGGCGTTGTAGTTGACGGAGCAAATGGCGTCCGTGTGCTGGTCCTGGGGGTTGCAGGACACGAAGCACTGGAAGGTGTTGATGTCGTACAGACGTAACGTCGGGTGCTGGGTCCCAACCAGGATGAAATCTCCAGAGGGGTGGAAAGAAATGGAGCGCAACATCTCCGCTTCCTGTTTGCAAAAATGCACAAATGGGTAAGGAAGGACAAAATCTGCAGTGGAAGGGTGAGTTCTGCTGGCACCGAAGTGCTAAAAAACTGCTTAAATGATCGCTTAGCACAACGGGTTCTGGTTTGGCAAACTAGAAAATGCTTCCTAAATAGGATTTAATGGCAAATAGGACTAAAATGACAGGCTACCTGTAATTGTATCACAGTTCTTGTCCTAGAGCAGCCTGCAGTGCCTCCTCATTTTTGGGATATCACACAAGTGACAGGAGGCTCTGTCAGCCAGCCACACAGCCCCCAGCCCACCATCACCTAATCCCAAGCTCCCCTCCAAAACTGATGATATAACTGACTTCAAACTTAGGCATATTAGTCTAGATGAACAAAAAGCTGATAGGCACTAGATTTACATACTGTGTCCATTATGCACCAGCTCTTCACCATAATGCCTGCAAATGTTATACCTGTGTCCTCCTACATCCCTAATCCCTGATCAACTCAGGCACAACTCAACTCACTGATACCTCAGCAATTAAACATTCCAGCTTTGGCTGCTCTGAACTGGTACTGTATCTAACCTGTATATATTTGAAGGCTCTTTTGGCAGAAGGTTTTGAATAATCAAACAATTTAAGTGTGTAGTCCCTTGAACCAGATGCCAGGATCTGTTCTGTTGGATGGAAAGCTAAACATGTCACTTCATCCACGTGATCATACAGAGTCCGGATAACAGGGTGGTTTTCCATGTTTTGCTGTGCTGTCTCATTCATCATGACCTACAGGGAACATTCAGCAAAGTTATTGTTAGAAACCAGAATGTTTTTGACAAGAAAAGTAGGTTCTAGGCTTGCCAAATAGCAGCTCCTTTCCAACATAACCAGGCACACAATCAATGTTCTTCATTGTTTTGATGCCTTAGAATTTTTAAGATTTTTAGCAAATATGGATTTTTAGTATGGCTGTAAAGTTTCTCACACTTCAGAATAGCAGTTGACAGTTACCAAACCTGTTCTCGTGCTTCATATTGAATTTTCTAAAGTCTTTAGGCTTGTTTAATGTTCTTCTCAAAGAAAGAGACTTTAGCAAGGACATTCCATTGGGACATGCACCTGGACTGGAATAACAAGATATGTGGTAGACAAAACAAGATATAAGGACCCTTGGAGGGGCTCCAGTGGGGCAGTTCTGAGGGTGGCACCAGGGCAAAAGGACTGCATGTACCCACTAGACATGATAATTAATTAAAGATATAAAAGTGTAAGAATTCTGTATGTAGGTGTGTGCCTATGTATTGTGTGCACCTGAGGGCCTTCATCAAAGAGCTGCTCTCTATCTCATTTATACTGATATTGTTTGGAGTATTTTTTCTTCCATTTCAGGCATCAGTTTGAAGGCCTTTTATATACTGTCAACAAACTAAATCCCTGTATCTTTACAAAGGTCAAACAACATGCTCAAGGACAAACTAGTTTCAGTAGTAGAGAACTGGTGAAAGAAAACATCACCTTCATAAACAGCCTGAAGCAAAACACTGCACTGCTATAAGAACTGAGGGAAGCTGCACCAGAATTGCAGCTTTTTGCTGAGAATTTAGTGTGCACTCTGTGCAAAAAAGTCCACTTTTAAATACCACCTGATAACTGCCTTGGAAAAAGATAAAGCAAATCAGTATGTATTGCATGAAACAGTTTTGAAACACCCAGTGAAACACATCGCCATGGGGGGCTGCAGAGGCCAAAAGTGCAAGTGGGTTCAAGGTAAACTGTGTTCAGACAATACAGCAAAGACCAGCAACCAGAGGAAGCAACTCCTGGCTCAATTCTCTCTCTGCTGCCAGGAGCGACACAGGTGTCCTTGCCCTAGTTCTTCCTTTTCTTCCAAGGTCTATGAGCCACTGTTGGTGCAGGAAATACATTGAGACAGGTATTTAGTCCCTCTCACAGAGGCAGCCACACGATACAGACATGGCAAGGTCACAACTCCCAAGGGGTTACAATTCCCATGTTACCTCAATGGCCATGGCATGGACACAACTCCCAAGGGGTTACAATTCCCAAGTTACCTCAATGGGCATGGCACTCTTGGCCAACATCCTTTCTGTATCCAGGATTTTGATGGAGGCATCAGCAGAGCCCGTGGCTATTAACTGTCCATCTCTGCTGTAGGTGGCCACACGACAGGGCCCTTTGTGAGATGTGACGTAGCAGGTCTCGTACTCTGAGGCCTCAGGAGACATGGTCTGCACGTCTGCATCGAATTCCAGGTCAATTCCCGTGCCCGGAGCCACCGTATCCGACCGGCCAATTGCGTATTGGACAGCGCTGTCATCGTTCTCCATGCCTGGAATGAGAGAAGGGCGGGCACTTAACCAGGAGAACCTTCTCCTCAGACAGAGGAGAGACCCCGCCATGGCTCCAGGGCAGGTTTTGGGAAAGGGAACCCCGAGGGGCAAGGCTGAGCTGGCAGAGCAGGTTTGGTCACACAGCAGCACTTGTGGTGAGCAATGAATGAGGTGCTTGGGCTGCACCAGAGCAGGCACAGCTCAAACTAACTGTGGAAATACAGCCAGTGAATATTGTAGTGTTCAGTGCTGGTAAATGCACTGAGAATCAGCTACTGGCCATGGACAGGCCTCTGCTCAGCTTTTCACAGGGGGTGAAACAAACCCCAACACTATTACATGAGTTTTAAAGTAAAAAAATGAAGCATTCACTGATTCTTTTCTTATTTTATTGCACTCAAGAACAAAGCCTACTTCACAAACAACTATGCCTGTATTGCAAGGCAAAAATTTTACTGTTCTGCACACCCAATTTATAGATTTTTATTTCTGGGATGCACCTGCAGAACAGAGAGTTCAGCACTGACAATCACAACAGGGCAGACACAAGAGTTTTCAGCCCTGTGCCCAGCGGTGATCAAATGATCAAATGCAGTAGAACAGATTTTTGCTGCTTTCATCTGCAAATTTCAAGTCTCTCGTTCTTATTTCAAACAGACATGAGGTCTCACGTATTTATACCCTTGGAACTCAACCAGTTCAGGCAGCAAAACCAGCTGAGTTACAGACAAGACATGATGTCATGGCCAGAGCTCTTCCAGGACTTGTCAGCTCGCTCCAAGAGCAGCTCAGGTGTTTTCCCTACACACTGAGGCCCTTCCAGAGAGAAGGTACAGGGAGAGGACACACGACACCTCTGCTGAGACCTCAGACTGGGAAGATTTCCTGAAGACTGATACATAAAAGCCAGCAAAGATTGCCAATGGAATGACTTGCTCCCTTTCCAGCACTGCCAGGAAGAACCACATAGAAACTATTTCTAAAGTTGGCAGAACTGTGAGGGTGTTTCTCTCACATCTGTGGACTCAGTGATCCTCTTCACTGAGGTGTTTTTAGAAAGCTGCCACTCACCCAGGACCTAGGGCAAGTGTTCTTAAATGGTACAGGAGTTCAGACAAACAGATCCGGACAACACTCAGAGATCTGTGCTGCTTTTAATGCTCACTAAAGGATAACACAGGAATGCCCTCCAAAAAACACCACAGAGGCAAAGGCTGTACCCAAATATGAAGTGTGGTGCTATTACCAGACACAACCTTTGCATCAAAGATGTGTTTCCAGTGACACCAACCTCTTCATTCACTGGGGATTTAGAAACTAGACTTTTATGTCAGCTTTTGGTTGTGGCTTACCTAACTTAATTAGGTGCAGCAGTTGTTCAGATGGAGCACAGACAGACTGAGGTTTGATCTCATTTATCAAGCCATTGGCAATGTTGATGTATCCATCATAGAGCAGCTGACTAATGATCAGTTTGTAAAGTTGCTGACGGTCTTTCAAACTGACTTTTGTCCTATACATTGTGAGCAAGGACTGCCTTGGAGGGGCCTGAAACGGAGAAGAAAAATCACATACAAGAGAGTTGCATGAAACCACCACAACCTTCCAAGAAATTTCAGTGCAGGCACCAAATATTGCCGTGTTTTAGGTGAGAATCAGAGACAGAAAGGGGAGAGAAAGGGGAGGAAAAACCTGTTTCACTTGTCTGCAGCGGAAATGAGAATGTGACCCATAACCGGGCCCGGCACTGCACGAAGCAGCCCCGGAGCCCGCAGCGTTACCGAGGGACAGTGCCGGTGCTCCCGGCGGGCCCGCGCTCCGATGGATGGATGCACGGGGCGCACAGGGTAGTACCGCCCCGGCCCCGCTGTCCTCCCCCCGCGGTCCCCGCGCCCTGCCCGCCCCCCCGCGGCCCCGGGCGGTGCCGGGGTGCCGTGCCGGCGGCCCCGAGCCCCGCGGTCCGGTACGTACCGACCCTTCCTTCTGCCGCCCGCGCTCTGCCCCTAAGATGGCGGCGGGAGCGCGGAGCGCATCGAGCGGCGGCGGCGGCGGCAGCGGCGGGGGCGGCCGGGCCCGCAGGACGCTCCTCCGCGAAGGCGGCTGCATCGAGCGCCCGCACATCGATGGGAGGCGGCTCTTGAGGGGGGGGCGACAGAACGGGGCGGCGTCACGTGACCGGGCACCGCGTGGGTCACGTGACGCGGGAGGCGGAGGCCCCAGGGGGGAGCCCGGGGGACCCTCTGCCCGTTCCAGGGATCCCGGGGGACCCTCTCCCCACTCCCGGGGGTCCCCAAGGTCCCATTCCCCATACCAGGAATCCTGGGTGTCCCTCTCCCCATTCCCCCCAGCAGGGATCCCCTGGGGTCCCTCTCCCCGTTCCCCCTTCCGGGGATCCAGAAGTCCCTCTCCCCATCCCCCCAACCAGGGGGCCCGAGGGTCCCTTTTCCCGTTTCCCCTTCCAGGGGTCCTTCTTCCCATTTCCCCTTCCGGAGGTCCAGAGGTTCCTCTCCCCATTCCCATTCCCCTTTCCGGGATTCCCGGAGGTCCTTCTTCCTATTCCCCTTTCCGGGGATCACGATGGTCCCTCTCCCCATTCCCACTCCCACTCCCCCTCCAAGGGGTCCCGAGGGTCCCTCTCCCCATTCCCCCTTCCAGGGATCCCGGTGGTCCCCATTTCCCGTTCCAGATCCAGCGGGCCCTCGCTCCGTGCGGGCTGCGGGGCGGGATCAGCGCGGGCCGTCCCCGCACAGGACGCAGGTTGGGGGGGGGCCCGGGGGGTTCTTTTGTGTCGCAACCGCGAAGCTCCGAAGCGGCGCTTCCAGCAGAGTGGGATCCCCCCCCGGGGCCGTGCCGGGGCTGGGCGATAAGTTGCCGGGCGCTGCAGGCCGGGCCGGCCCCACCGGCGGCGCCTCGCCCCGCCCGTGCCCAGCACAGCCCGACCCCTCCCCGGTCCTACTCACGTCAGCCTCGAGGAAGGGCAGGCGGAGCGGGCGCGGGTCGAGCAGCGGCGCCGCCATGGGCGCTGCCATGGCCCCCATGCCCCGGGGCAGCTGTCGTCTGTCACACGCTGCGGCCACTCGGCGGCCCGACATCTTCTTCTTCCCTATCCTGACCCGCTTTGCAAACACCCACACACAACAACCAGGGGCTCTCTCCCTTCGCTCTTGTTTTCAGCACCGCGGGCGCAGCGGAAAGTTGCCTTCGGTCGCGGTTCTTCGCTGGATGGAGTTTTTCCTCCCCTGGGCGGCCGTGGAGCCTCACGGGGGCCCCGGGGCAGCACCGGCACCGCCTCGCAACTCACGGGCCGCACTCGCTGTCCCGGCTCTGGCCGGGTCCGGGAGTGCCACACGCGGGGTCCGCGCGTCCCTCGGGCCGCTGCCTTCGCGCTGTAACGCCCGCGGCACGTGGCGCTGCCCGCGCTGTCGGGACGGGTCGGGAACGCTCCGGGGACGCTCCGGGAGAGGCTCCGGCCCTGCTCGGCCCGTCCGCGGGATCACCCACACAATGGCCCCGGCGGCGCTGGGCCCCGCGCGCGGCGGTGCGCGGAGGGTGCGGAGTGGGCGCGGGGGGCGCGCGCGTGTGCCGGAGGGGGCGGCGGGACTGACCTGGCGGCGCGGCGGGGGCGCGGGGCGGGCGCGGCGGCGGCCACAGGTGCGAGCGCGGCGGGCGGGGCGCGGGCGCGTTACGCACTTTGCGCAGCGGCAGCGGCGGAAGCGGCCGGCGGGAAGTGCGCGGGCGGCGCGCGCCGCGGGGCGCGGGCGCTACGCAAAGTGCGTAACGCGCGAGCGGCGCGGCCACCGACACGGCGCGGGCAGGGCAGGGCACCGCGCGTGCGCCCCGCGAAGGGGGCGGGCACGGCGGGACAGCCAATGGGAGGGCGGGGCCGCCTCGCGGGGGGAGCCAATCAGGGAGCGCGGGCGGTGGCAGGGCGGCCAATGGCGGACGGCCGGGGTTTAAAGGGGTATTTAAGGCGCGGCGGTTTGAATTCAAACAGACGCGCAGCAGCCGCTGAGGCGGCCGGACCTGGGTGAGAATAGGGATACTGGGAAGGATGGAGAGGGTCCCGAGGCTTTGTGGGAGTGTATCTGTTCGCTGGGGGCGTCCCTGCGGCCTTGGGGGGGTCCCTACCTGCCGGAGGGTCCCTGTGGTGCTGAGGGGTGGTCCCTGCCCGCAGAGGGGTCTTTGTCCTTCTGTAAGGGGACCCTGTGATTTTGGGGGTGGGTTCCCCCCTGCCGAGGAATCCCTGTGGTTGTGGGGATGTCCTCTGCCCGCCGGGAGGGTCCCTGCGGTTCTAGAGGGTGTCCCTGCCCGCCGAGGGGTCCCTATGGCTTTGTGGGGGTGTCCCTGCCCACCGGGGGGACTACCCCGGACGGCGTTCAGTGGCGGTGGAAGGGGGGTGTTGATAAGAGCCCCGAGAGCTCGCGTGTTCTTTGAGCTGACCCCTTTCCCCCACCGTCTCCTCCCAGGCCGAGCCGGGTGTCACTCTCCTCGGGCGCTATGGACAGGAGCAAGAAGGAGAACTACGCCGCCTACCCCGGCCGTGCTGCCAAGGTAAATGTCCGAATTACAAGGTTTTATATTAGTTCTCCTGAGCCGTTTCTTCTGCTGGATCGCTGGTCTTGCTACGTGAATTCTTGTGAGATTGCCATGAAGATTCTGTGGGTCTGTCTGGTTGGGTTTGGGGTTGGCAGTTTTTGCTTTATTTTTTAGTGGGGGCGTTGGTAGGGTGTATTTCTCCCCGGAACTAGAGGTTTCAAACTCCGTGGTAGTGTTATCCTTCTGTAGCTTTCTCTTGGAGACAACAGTGCCCAGAGCTTACTTTTTTTTTATTGTTGCTAATATTAGTGTGACTTACTTGATTTGGGAAATCCTCCGTACATTTGTAAGTGCTTTAAGATCTCTTAGAGAGAGAGTAAGTGTGTATAATCAACTTATTCCAGATAGTTTCCAAAAGCAAGCACTGTGTCAATGTTGCTGTTAACACAAGCATGCAGCAGTGTTCAAGATCACCCTGATTACATATATTTTCTGTTTAGAAACACAAGCACTTTCTCACTTTTTTAACTTAATACCAAATAGTCCTGGTAAGGTTTTGGATTAGCATAAACAAAACTTCCTTTTAATGAATCTGTTAATGCGTTATTTTTAGTGAACTGAACCAGAAATAATATCTAGGGAGAGAAAAAAGTACAAACTGTTGCATAAGTACAATTAGAGGGTCAAAAACGTAGGAATCCTGATCATTAGCATTTAACTTAACTGTAGCCAAAGAACTTTAAAATGACTAAGATTTTCTTAAATATAAATTAACTTTTCTCACTAGAAACAAAAGATTGAAAGTATAAAAGCAGGTGAACCTTCTGAATTTGCTTTGTTCTGCTGACTTCCTCTTGCAGTGCAAGATAGATTAGGATGGACAGTACTAAGGGCAGCAATGACTCAAAGCTGGGTATGTGTTTGTAGCGAGCATCTCCGGTCTTAATACCTTTGGCTGATGTTCTTCAGATGTGGAAAAGTTTTGCTGTGAATTTTTCTACAATTAACATAAATCTTTCCTTTTTGCAGGTTGCTAATCCCCTTGGGGATGGCCCCAGACGTGTCCCTGTGTCTCAGCATACTGCCCAGAGCCGCTTACTGACCAGTGGAGCTCAAGCACAACGTGTCCTGTGTCCTGCAAACCTTCCCCAGCGAGTTCCTGTGCAATCCCAAAAACCTGTGCTGTCCACCCAAAAACTGTGCCAAAACCCGACAGCGCAGCAGCTCCGACCCAAACAGCCCGTCCAGGCCACTGTGAAGCCTCGGTTTCCAAGCAAGAACGGCGAGAAACCCCAACAGGCTCCAGGACCTGGTAATTCTGAGGAGGATGTGCCTGTGGTCACACAGCTGTGACACTGGGGATACTCCTGTGGACCAGAGTGGAGTGCAGGAAACCTAAAGCTGCTGCTAATCTGGGAACAGCCCTGTAGAGAAGTTCTTTGTTGTGCCCCAAAATAGAAGAGCAGCACGTGCTTCACCTTAGATGTTAATGCACTATCCTTGTAAACTTATCTTCAAACTGACCATTTAGAGCCAAAATGTGTGTTAAAAGCTTCCAGGTGCTCACTGGCCAGCTGTGAGTTAATGTAATTGGCACTCAGATATCACAGGTTTTTGAGGATTGATGTTAATCTTTTACACACAAGAATATACTTTGGGGGTAGGGGGAACCTCATGGGGTTCATTTTTTAAGAAAGCTGTTAAAATTACATTTTGCTAGCCCTCTTTCTTTCCCAGCAGTCAGCTATGCCAGGTTGCTTAAAGTGTCACAGAATGTATTCTAAGAATGTCTTTAGATAGTGCACAAAGGTTAGATTTGTTCCTGTGTGAGTGTTTGTAGGTCTGGTTCATAAATTTATTTACTTCTCTGTTCATAGCAAAAAATCCTGAAGCAGAAAGCACCTCTAAACAGAAAACTGAAGAGACTGCCAAAAAGAAAAGTGAAGAGACTAAAAAGTAAGTTTTATACCTAAATTCTAGATAAGTGAGGCCTGTTGGATTAGGCTTGTTTTTAACTTCTAGAACTTCATGCTACAGTTAAACTGAAGGCTACTTGAGCCCCTTAGTTGTGGAGACTGATGATCCCTACACTTTGCAGTGACAACATGTGAAACACTAGGAAATCTTCCTTTGAACTGATAATTCTCAGGAACAAGGACTTGCTGTAAACTAAACAAAACTTTATGCATTTAGCATAAATGCATAGTAGCTCTTCACATGAGAGAACACTGATAGCTGCTGCTCCAAGATGTACTCTTGAAAACAAAGCCTCCTTCATCTGGGCAAGAGGCTGGAGTCTAATTCAGGATGAAGTTGGATTTGTTTGTGGCTGCCTTAAATAGTTCTGACATGCACTACTGATGTGTTTGTGTTAAATGTATCCAAAGGAGCCAGTCTTGATTTTGTAGTAGTGTGGTTGGTGTTAGTCTCCATTTATTATCAAGGTTAGGCTGCATAAATTTTAGGAAGGAATAAAACAGCTTTCAGAACTTCCTTTTGGAAAGTCTCATTGCATACTTTTAGTCTTCTGGTGTTCTCTTCAAGACTAAAATCACTAAGAATCTATTGAACAGGAGCATTAAAAGTGACTGTAAATTTAGGAGGCAAAGCCCAAAAAAGAATCTAGCTTTTAACTTTCCTCTTGCAGAAGACAATGGTCCCTTGAAGATTTTGAAATTGGTCGTCCTTTGGGAAAAGGAAAATTTGGGAACGTTTACCTGGCACGTGAAAAACAGAGTAAATTTATTCTTGCACTGAAAGTGCTCTTTAAAACACAACTTGAAGAAGCTGGTGTAGAACATCAACTAAGAAGAGAAGTTGAAATACAGTCCCACCTTAGGTAAAGTTTAGTGACTAATTACTCTGCTTTGTTTGCATTCAAATAAATAAAGTAACCTGGATTATGATAAGGTTTCTTTATGATAAGATTTCTTCTTTCTTGAAAGAAAAGAGAAGTTTCTTTTTAAACATATGACACCCTGGTATTCCTAGTCAGGATTTTTGCCTTTCTGCACCACAATTTACCTTTGTCTGCCTTGCAATGAAGTGACTTTTGGTAAAAAATCTTCCTATTATAAAAATGCTGCTTGGATTTATGTGGCTGCAATTTCTCGAGTCTGAGCTTGTTGCTGGTGTTCTGCTTCCTGGAAAATAGGAAGAAATTGAGTTTTCACAGAAAATACTTAAGCTTCAATTCCCAAACCTATAGGAATTGGCACCTTCAGTGGTAATTAGTCTTCCAGCTGCTGTAGAAAATTATGTTCAGAAGACAAGAATTAGCCAAACTCTTGGCTGGCAGCTTCCAGTAGGGACTCTAAGCTGCTGCTTTGGTGAACACCATCTCTCTGCTATGAAGCTCTTTTTGATTTGTTGTGAGCTGAAGGAACACTTATGAGATGAAGTTCCCATGCTGGTCTTGAAATGGGAGAGGCAGGAAAGGGAAATTAAAGGTTTTGGACAAATACCTTGTTCAGAATAACACTTAATCTCTTTGCAGGCACCCCAACATTCTCAGGTTATATGGCTACTTCCATGATGCCAGCAGAGTCTACCTGATCCTAGAGTATGCACCTCGTGGAGAAGTCTACAAAGAACTTCAGAAGTTCACCAAGTTTGATGAACAAAGAACTGCTACAGTAGGTTGTTCCAGCTTCCTATACGGCACTTTTAGTAGCTGGAGTATCTGCAGGATAAAGCCAGCTCTTCACATAAAGTTCTGTATTCTGCTATGACACTGAGATTCCTTGGATGCTGGTTTGCATATGGGCTTGTGACAGGGAATAAGTTGGGAACACAGTTACATTAGTGCTGTGTAATAATGTATGTTCACAACTGCTTGATTTTGCAATTGCTTGGTCACTTCAGGCACAGCCTGTATTGCCAGATTTCAAGGGTTTAAGGAATAATTGCTTTAACTTAACACTACTAATTATGCCTAGAAAAAGCTGTACTGCAGCCAGATAAACTCTAGTGACAGTGTCTTTATTAAAGACTGTTCTCTCTCAACACAGTACATCACCGAATTAGCAGATGCCCTCTCGTACTGTCATTCGAAGAGCGTCATTCACCGAGACATCAAACCTGAAAACCTGCTTCTGGGCTCAAATGGAGAGTTAAAAATTGCTGACTTTGGATGGTCAGTGCATGCTCCATCTTCTAGGTGAGAATTCAATGTAGTGAAATCTTTCTCTAGTGAAAATAGCAGTTTTTGTGTCACACAGTTGTGGAATGGAGATGAACTTCTTCAAATACTGGGCAAAATGCTACCACAACAAAGGTCTTAATAGTGAACTAGTGTAGCAGAGGAGTGTTGTTATCCTGTTTTTTTCAACAGTTCAAACCTTGCTGACCCTGAAAGAGGGTTTGGTGTAGGGTTACAGTGGTCTCTGAGATGACAGACCAACACTGGCAATATGGTTATTTCCTACTGAGTGTGAAATTGCACCTAAAAAAGGAGGACTGGATTTGTTCTCACAGGTGAGGTGAAAAAAGGAGAGGAAAGTGATTGCAGGGACTGAGAGGAGAAAATGTACTGCTGGCAGTTCTTTGCCAGATATTCTGGTGGTGCTGAGCCCATTCAGGTGGACTATACTGAGGTACTGATGATGGTCAGCATTAGTTTTTATCTGACTCTGGAAATAGATCCTATAATTGCCATAATCAGTGATGAACTTGGACTTTCCTGCAGGAGAACAACTCTCTGCGGAACGCTTGATTACCTGCCTCCTGAAATGATTGAGGGAAGAACACATGATGAAAAGGTGGATATTTGGAGCCTGGGAGTTCTGTGCTATGAATTCCTTGTAGGGAAACCACCATTTGAAGCAACAACGTATCAGGAAACCTACAGAGCTATTTCTAGGGTAAGTGCCAGTGCTTATTTGGACAAGTTGCCTTTCAGCTCTAGAAATTTTGAGTGACAAATGTATTTTCACACTAGAACTGTAGCATGACATAATGATCTGTGTAAAACTGTATCCCCAAAACTGTCTTCAGTCATTCAGTGCAATGACTATAACGAGACTTCAAGATCCCTTGTCTTGCTTCCTTGGTTCTACCCCGTTTCTGCCTACATCTGAATTTCTATGTTTCATAAAGCAACTCACCTTCTAACAGCTTTTCTAATTGATAAAATGAATATTTAACATTCAAGGTGTTATTAAAAATACATAACTTTTCCTGTTGCATACCCCAGAAAGGTTTCAGCAAACTAGTTTTGTTTGAAGCAGGCTGAAAATATACACAACTATACAAATACTTCTACAAGCAGTGAGAGCCTTGTTCAGGATTATGATGAAATTATTTGATCTCATCTTTGGTTCTGTAGTTTGGTTATTGCCAAAGAACTTTTCCCTCATCTTTAGTGTCCTTTTTTTTCTTAGGTGGAGTTCAAGTTTCCTCCATTTGTAACAGAAGGTGCGAGGGATTTAATTTCCAAGCTTCTGAAGCACAACCCATTCCATCGACTGCCCCTGAAGGATGTTCTTCTCCATCCCTGGATCACGGCACACTCTACAAAGATGCCCGACAGCAGAAAGAGTGATGTTGCTGCCCCATCCAAAACGTAGTTTTAGGAGGACCTCATGGGATCAACAAGAGGAGTCTTGTACTGTGACTACTGTAATGCTTACAAATAGGAAAAGCAGGTCTTGGAATCTAATGGCAATTGGAATCCTTGTTGTTGTCTAACACTCTAATTGCAACATAAAGTTCTTTGACTTCCAGCTGGAGGTTGTGGGATATTTAATATACTTGATATCCAGGTACTTGTGGGCCAGGTTTGATGTAAGTGTTAAGCTGTTCAAGGCTCTTGTGGTCAGTGCTGGTAATGGTTTGTTGTTCCAACCAGAGGAAGTTGTTGCTTTGGCTCATTGAACAGTGCAATATCCTGGAGGAACCTGCTCCTCGCTTCCTGGGCTGCTAAGGGTGTCTTAACTGTGGTGTAACCTGAGACTGAGAGAGTTGAATGCATTTCTCAAGTGCTTTGAAAATGATGTGTCAGTTATTTTTTTTTGTCTCTAGTTTGTTTTCAATGTGAGCACTCAACTTTGAAATAAAGATTTGTTACACTGCAGCCAGCATGGTGGGGTTCCTTGTGGCACTGGTTGTCTCTAACAGCAGCACAGCTGAACTCCTCCTCTGTGGTCACTAAGTTTAATTCCCACCTCTGTCAAAAAGGAAGCTGGTATAAAGTTCTTTTCAGAGTGCTGGTACCACCAAGCAGGTACACTTAATTAACAGAAACTGCATTAATGGAAAAAAAGCACTTAAGTACTATCTTAAATTAGCATGAATTACTATCCCTCAATCCCAAATCAGGATTACAAGGTAAGTACCAAAGGTGTTGCTCCTTACCTTGTTAATTTGTTTAGACTTCAGCCTGCTTTGTCCTTTCTTAAATGAATTCATTCAAACACAACATGATCTGCAAGCACTTCTAAGAGAAAGGTCTGGAAAGTATTGTTATCAAACAGGATATGTCATATTAACGTCTGGCATTGGAAGACATTCTTTAAAATGTACCAAGGGTCAGGACCTTTGCCACCAAAATCTGCAGACCAACTATTTTCCAGTAAAACACTTCATGCAAACTAAGAGAAAGCAATTTATTGTATTTTCATTATAAGACTTCAATGTCATCTTCACTATTTTACAAACGCTTTTAAAAAAAAATCCTTTTACAAGCAAGGATTCTAGAATTCAAAATATATTCTCAAATTAATTTAAAATATACTTTGCCAAAAAACCACTTCATCTTAACAAATTGCCAGTAGTTTATACAACCATCTTTATAAGTAATCTGAATTCTGGTCATAATTTATATGAAGCTGTTTCTTTTTACAGCAAGAAAACTCTAGTGCTGGTGCCTTGTAATGACATTTGCTTTAAATTATTCCAGCTTTACATGTGATTTTTGAGAAAGAGAAAGAAAAGTAAAAGCTTGTTCTATCAAGTTCAGGACAAAACAGACTTAGCAGAACTGATTCTAAATAAGAAAACGAGGCTGCCTCATACTTATTCTGGAATTCTTTTATTATTATTTGGCTGTTGTCTTACACTCTAATTGCAACATAAAGTTCTTGACTTCCAGCTGAAGCTTGTGGAATATTTAATATACTTGAAATCCAGGTAACTGTGGGTTTGATGTAAGGTGCACTTCAAAATATATTCTCAAATTAATTTAAAATATACTTTGCAAAAAACGCACTTCATCTAAACAAATTGCTAATAGTTTATAAAACCATCTTTATTTTATAAAGTAATCTGAATTCTGGTCATAATTTATATGAAGCTGTTTGTTTTTACAGCAAGAAAATTAGTTTAGTGCTGGTGCCTTCTAATGACTTTTAGGTACATTTGCTTTAACTGATTCCAGTTTTACATGTGATTTTTGAGAAAGAACAAGCTTTGACTATTCCTTCAAGTTTAGGACAAAACAGACTTATCAGAACTGATTCTAAATGAAGAAAACAAGGCTGCCTCATACTTATTCTGGAATTCTGTTATCTTTGTACAGATGGAGCTGGGGAACTTCAGTGCATCCAACCTGCCTCTGGATTGGACTTTCTACGTGAGGAAGGAGTTAAGGTGCAATTTAATTTTATGGCAATAGGCTGCTCATAACAAGAAGTTATTTGCTTTTTCTCTCCCTCAGCCAACTCTCATCCTCATCTCGTGATTCCTTCCTCTTAATTCACTAAATTTCAGAAAAAAAAGTTGATCATCAGGGCAACTTCCTCTCTTTTACTTTGATCAAATTCCTCTATGGGCAGATGTGTCAGAGCCACCTTGGGGCCAGTGTAAGGACAAAGAGAAGGTGAAAAGACCTGGAAGGAGGAACAGCTCCAAAACAGCACAGATCTGGCTCAGCCTGTCTCACACCAGCACAGTTCTGAGTCTCAAAGCCAGGCTTACCCCAGAATGTTACCCTGACTACTCAGTTTTGGGATTCAGTCTTTAGTTGGAAGGTGGAATGTGAAAATGCACATGTGTATCTACATTCTAATAGAAGTGGAAGGAAAAGCAGAAAAATAGAATAAGGAAAGGAAAAGCAGCTCTAATTGGTACATTCACCAGTCTCAGTCAAAACCATAGGAATTGTTCCTCAGAAGCCATGAATTGGAATGTCTGGACTTCAGGTGCAGGTTTAAGACTCCTCCCCAGGAGCAGAAACTGCTTGGGTTACTTTTAAGATAAAAATGTGTTTCCAGTACAAAGCCAGATCTCAAGACATTAAAACACCACAGCTTGTCTCTGACTTGATTCTCTTTGGAGCATGTTCACATAGGAGGTAACTCTGGTTATACTGATTTCAGTAGACTAAAGATCCCTTCTGAGTCTATAGGCATAAAAAAAATTAAAGTAAAGCAGTTCAGTAAGACCAGCTCCCAGCCTATAAATAAAACACATTTTCAAACAATAAAATCTTGGAATAGGGAAGCAGTACAATGGAGCTGTAGTTTCAGACCAGTGCACCACTTATTCTGGCTAAAACAATTATCACTGCAATAATTAATCACAGGGGTACTCCCACTAAAGTTAGTTCAGTGTATGTATTGTACTGCAAGACAGGCCATAATAAAACCTTTTTCTAACAAAAAAAACATCTACTTGCCACTTTAGATTCCAATATAAACCCTTACCAAAAGAACTACCTCTGTAGTAGGATGTTATTCTACGGGAAAGAGAATCTTACTGTTTCTCAGCTACACAGTAATGAATTAATGCTGAGACTCAGTTCTGACAAGGAAAAAAATTAAGGCTCAAAAAGAAAGATTGTAAAGCCCCAGGATGTGTTAAGAGACTGCTCGTTGTAAAGCATTTATACTACCAGCTGCAGTGCAAACCAGACACCATTTGAACAGGTTTTTCCAAAGGAGAGGTGGCAAAAGGGAAAGAAGGTAAGGACAGCATTTTTCACAGTGACATTTACCTGAAAGAACAAGTCAGAAATGCAAGGTGAGGTCAGCACGAACATAGAATCCAAGGAAGTCTTTTAAAGAAACTTTGTGGATATGGAGCATTTAAAAACCCAAAGCCAGTGACAAATCATCACGGGTTGGAGGCAGGAGGTTTGAAGAACCCGATTTTGCGGCAGTACCGGACAACAAAGGGCACAGAAACCACCGTGATGCTGATCCGGACCGGAGCAAACAACTTGTGCACAGCATAGGCCAGGACAAAGGTGCTGGTGCCTGCAGCCATCCTGGACTGCAGGGAGGATTCACTGAAACCAAGCTTCAGGAGAACTGCAGTCATATCCACACCACTGGGGGGACAGAGAACAAGACTCCTTTAGTTAATTCTAAGGTTTGTATTTTTTAAAATATAAAGCGCAGTTTAACGTGGCACAGTTCCAGCTCTGGAATTGATGTGCAAAGTAGATGCTGTTAAATATTGAAAACAAGGGGTTATTTCAGCAGTAACAGCTTAAATTACTTCTGAATCAACAACACATGCAGTATTTCCTGATTTCAATTTTTTCTTAAATTGGCAAGTTCCTTGTGAAGTCAAATATCTCCTCAGTTTTCCAAATGTACAGTTGCAGCATGTGCATGGGAAATACTGACAGAATCACAGAATGGTTTGGGCTGGAAGTGATCTTAGAGATCATCTAGTTAGAACCCTTCAGCTCAACCTTTGGAGAGAAAATAATCTATTTTTCCACACAGGGATTTTCAAAAAGTTAGTGTGAATTTGTGTTGGAAATGTGTCTTTCCAAATTTCACAGTAAAGTCTATCCTGTCTCTGGAGGAAATTTATCACTTAAACATAGAATAATGCAAACCAAATGGGGTGCCTGTTGTTGGGCTTAGAGTGTTCTAACACAGGGGTACAAAGCTGCTACAATGAGAAGTATCTTATCTAAAATCTAGCAAGTGAAGGAAGTAGTATGGATCTCAAATGAGCATTATCCACCAAATCCATGAATATTTTAGTTCTCTATACACATAGCAGCTTTCATCAAGGTTCCTGTGTTTGGAGCAACTTTTCAAAAGAAGTTGTTAGTGTGACTTTTCTCCCTTCCGTTGCCAGTGCAGTACCTTTTAACTGGGAGTTCATTGTCACCCTGTACCACAAAGTAGTAAAGGGGAGAAATTCCTGTATTCCCACTGGAGTCAGGAGGAAGCAGCAGGGAATGTTTGTCTCCTCAGCTGAAATTCCTCATTTCAGCAGACATTTGTACCTGATGCACTCCCACCAAAGCCACACACACAATTTCTGTATACATTGCATGTTCTTTTTACTCTAATCCTGTTTTAGTGGCCGTTGTTTCCCGCAGTTCAACTGCAGAAACTGTGTTCAACACCCAGAAAAATAAGTTTATCTCTAAGCCCCAATGCTTTTGCATGGCTCTATCTCTACAGACCATGGCAACTGTGTGAGAACAAGAGATATCTCTGCCGAACAAAGACATTCTTTCCTCTGTTCAGTTACTCTGGTGCAGTCTCTGCTCTTTTCACTGACGGTAAACCTGTGCAAAAATATGCACAACTTCTCTCATGGCTGATGGGAGATCAGACCCACTTATGGACCCGTCCACACTCAAAATTCAGGTTACTGTGTATAGATCCTACAGGCATAAGGTACATGTCTCCTGCCAGGAATAAGCACAATGCTTAATATATTTTTCTTGGCCAAACCACTACTTTGAGGCAACAGACAACTGTACAAACCTCACCTTGACACAGCCAGGTAGAAGATTCCTAGAGATACTAATGAAATTCCAACATGGAATGAAACCCCTACAGCACCATATTCTTTAAAAACTTGTTTCAGCTGCTGGGATTTGTTGAGTTTCTTGTTCTCACCACTGGGATCAGTGGCTGTGTATTTGGGGGGTTCACGTGCATCCTAAAGAGAAAACAATTAAAAGTATTTATTAGTATTAAGCAAAAGATCATATTCCAGTCAGTTGAACCAATGTGAAATAATGAAAGCAGTGTCTTGCAAACAGTGATTTGGGAAAACAGTAACACACTTCTGCTCTTTCACATCAGCAGAGCAGATGCCTGTGGCAGAGCCCAGGCAAGGTCCCTTTTCCCAAGTGTTCCTATCAAAGGGATACATTGAGCTTGGTGTAAGTTCTTGCATAATTCAATTTTCACAATTAAAATCAGATTATTTTATCCAAATGTGTTTGGAGGTACACCCACACAACTGCTTGAGAGATGAGACTGAGGTGGCAGAGCCCCTTGCTTACACCCACTGCTCAGCTTTCTGCAGTGAATTCTTGGAATGCAGCTTTTTATTCCAGGGCTAAGCAGCTGGTGGCACTGGAAGCCAACCTGATACCAGGCTGCTGCTGGCTTAGTAATAACTCATTGGTGGAAGAGATCCAATGTTCAAGTTCCTATAAATCACCCTGTGTAGATCAGCTGATAAAAGGAAGAACTGCAGAACTGCAAGTGTTGACAGCAACGAGCAATTCTGTTGCCAAGGTGTAGACAACAACTACAAGGACGTGAAGAGCCCAACTGCACTGAAAATGCTTGTCAGAGTAGAAGTGGTTGACAGCTTTTTATCTGGGCACATTTAAAGTGCAAAACTTCACACTAAACAGATCCCAAAGCAAACTGAAATCAGACACTGTTGATAGGAACAAGACAGCCCCTGTGCTTGCCAGAGAAGAAATACTGACAGGAAGAAAGCATTGCCACAAAAGCCTCAGGATTTGGCAAATGAGGAAAAAAACACTCAAAACCATTTTTTAAGCAAGCTCACTAAGGAATAGAATGGATTCATAGTTAGACACTCTAATTACTTTCAGCCCCTGGAAGGAATTAGATTCCATGATTGTACTCCATGGCTGCTGCTTCACTGTGTTTCAGAACTCACCCTCTTATTCTTCAGTGTTATTATAGAAAGGAATTATTTACTGGGGAGGAGGGAAAAATGCTGTTTTGACTCCCAGCTTGTAAAATTTAAATACCGAGTTACTGAATGCAACTATCTGAATAACAAAATAGTTTCATAATACCTTCTGCCAAAAGCTGTCCCAACAATTCAATCGCTGTCACATGCTTAGTCAAGAACACTCATTTATTCTACAGCATCATTTTCTTAAAAGCCAAGCATGGTTTGAATGGTATTTTAAAATTTAATAGCTTACAGTGAATTTTTCATACGAACAGAGATGATTGTTATCTATTCAAGGAGCCAAACGTGGAAAGCTGCTGAGAAAACAGGATCTGACAAACTACAGAGGTACATGAGCCTCAGGGGAACTGTGGTACAGATGGATTATATGTATTCACTCCTGTTCCCAGTCTCACACGCCAGGCAATTTTGGAATGATATTGAAGAAAGATGTTAAAATAGAATCACTTCAGCAGATGTTATTTGGACCACCCAGGGTGGTCATGCCCTGAATAATGCACAGCTTAGCAAAGAAAGCTGCTGCTGCTGCAGTATTTCTGCTAGAAACACAATTTTATTCACATAATTTCGGTGATTTAAGGCATGAAAACGCGTCTGAAACATCCTGTTATGCTTTGTAACGAGGCTACAGAAATCACCCTGCAAATTAAAATGTAGAAATTAAAACTATAAACGAGGCGTACTGGAAAGCTCACATTCACAGTCTTGGCACCAGCAGGCGTAAAACAGCTCCCCGTCTCCTACAGAAACCGGGGATAAACACGATCTAATGATCCCACGGCCCCGGGTTGGGGGGGTGGGATGGGTGGGACCGAACTCCTAAAGGCACCCCAAAAAAACCCGAAGAACGCTTGGAAGTCAGGGCATTTTGTGCTTTAACCCAAAGCTCGCCCGCTCCCCACCGACAGGCGCCCCCTCGCCCCCCTCACGTACCTTGGCGGAGCTGCCGGCGGCGCATCCCCGCGGGATCGGCAGCGGCACCGGCGGCCGGAGCGCGGCCCAGGCGGGCCGGGGGACGCGGGGCCCGGCGGGGCCCGGCGGGCTGTGGGGACACAGCCGGGGACACAGCCGGGCCAGGCGGTACATGGCTGTTCATGGCACCGGGGCGGCCCCGGCCCTGCGCGCATGACGAGCCCCAGACACACCGCAAACCCGCCTCCTTAAAGCCGCAGCGGCCCCGTTCGCGGGGCTGCGTGAGGCGGGGGCACCTTCCACCGCACCCTCTTTTAGTTTGAAGCCGTTTCCGTGTCACTCAAGGGGCTTGTAAATAGTCGCAGAGCCACAGGATATCCTGGGTTGGAAGGGACCCACAGGGATCGTCGAGTCCTGTCCCTGTCCCTGAGAGCGTTGTCCAAACGCTCCTGGAGCTCTGGCAGCCTTGGTGCTGTGCCCGCTGCCCTGGGGAGCCTGGTCAGTGCCAACCACCCTCTGGGGGAAGAGCCTTTTCCCGATATCCAACCTAAACCTGCCCTGACACAGCTCCAGCCGTTCCCTCGGGTCCCGTCCCTGGTCCCCACAGAGCAGAGCTCAGTCTTGCCCTTCCTCTGCCCCTCCTGCAATGGAGTCTCCCCTCAACCTCCTCCAGCCGAACAGACCAAGTGCCCTCAGACGCTCCTCTCTCCATCTTTCTTGTTGGCTCCCTTCAGGCACTGGAGGGCCACAATTAGGTCACCCTGAAGCTTCTCTTCTCCAGGCTGAACAGGTCTTTGGTGACCAGTGACAGGACCTGAGGGAATGAGCCCGGCAGAGCTCAAGGAGCATTTGGACAAATGCTCTCAGGCACATGGTGGATTGTTGGGGTGTCAGGTTCCCTTCTCTCAGCCTGAAGCCATTCCCCTTGTCCTGTCACTCCTGTTCCTGACAAAGAGTCCCTCTCTGGCTTCCGTGTAGCCCGTTCAGAAACTGGAGGGTCCTTTGAGGTTTCCACACAACATTCTCTTCTCCGGGCTGAACAGCCCCAACTTTCTCAGTCTCACTTCATAGAGGGGTTGTTCTAGTAGCCTTGCCGACTTCATGGCCTCCTTTGGACTTGCTCCAGCACTTCCATGTCCTTCTTATGTTGGAGACCCAGAGCTGGAGGTTCCACTGCAGGTGGGGTCTCACCTGAGTGGGGCAGAGGGGCAGAATCCCCCCCTCACCTGCTGTCCACGCTGTGGGATCAGCCCAGGACACAGGGGGTGTCTGGGCTGTGAATGCACATGGCCAGGGCATGTTGAGCTTCTCACCCACCAATGCCCCAAGCCCTTCTCCTCAGGGTTACTCTCAATCCATCCTTCACCCAACCTGCAGGTGTGCCTGGGATTGCCTGGACCCAGGTGCAGGACCTTGAACTTGGCTTTGTTGAACTTTGCACAGTCCCACCTCTCAAGCCTGTCCAGGTCCTGCTGGATGCCATCCTGTTCCTCCAGTGCGTGACAGCCCCACAGATCAGTGTCACCAGTGAACTTGCAGAGGGTACCCTCATACCTGTGATCACGACTTTGTCACAGCTGCCATGGCTGCAGTTTTCCGTAATGGCTCTGTGCCATCACAGACACTCCCTGTGGGGGGAAGGGTGAATATCACATTAACTGCATTAATGTCCTCAAACTGCACCTCAGTGCTGAACCCCAGCAATAAAATCCTGCTCTTTGCCCAGCTGCAAAGCCTTCCCTCCTCAGCCACGCTGTAGTTTCTGCAGCAATGGAAGCACAGAGGGCTGAGTACAATGGGATAACTATGTCCCATAAACAGAAAGGCTTCCCTCTGGAAGAACTTGTGCTTTAGGAGTACAGACTGGAGCTGCATAGGACAACACTGAGTGTTACAATGCTGGAACAGCGTGGTGGGAGGCTCTTGTTAAGTGCAGTGCACCACAGAACAGATGGGTTTCAAGAAGGATCTCGGAGGAAGAGAGGGGGAGAACTTTGCTTGTATTGAAATAGTCTGTTCTGGGTATAATCAACAGGACTGCCAGTTCTAGGGTGTTTTTCCTTGAGTTCTTGCTTCATAGGTCTGGTCTCTCTCTGAATGCTTTTTAGAAAAATACTTTCTTAGAACACAATTTCATCTATTTATTATGTTTATTACTGTTCCAAAGCAATTTGCTAATGTGTTTTCTATGACTGTTTACACACCGGAACTACCTGAGCAGACAGATGATATTACTATGGCAGTGCTTTAAGCAAGACCATACTACAATATTGTCCTTTTTCTTTCTGCATAATAAAAAATCTCAGGAATTAATTCTGGTCTCAGTGAAGGAGATGTCAGTGAAGTTCCACTGGCACAGGCCACCTCTGGGCTCTGCACATGGACACAGACACTTCCCTGAGTTTGTCTGGTGTATCTAATCTATTGTGGTGTACTGTAATCCATTGTGGGACAGAGACCACGGAGCTGCTCTCCCATGAGAGATGTGTTACACTGCTGCTGGACATCTAGAAATCCTGGGCAAGTGCAGAAAGGAGCAGGAGGTCAGCTAATGAGGCATAAAAGCATTAAGGCTGGCAGTTTTATGTGTACAGTCTGTCTGGCTGCTGTCTCCAAAATCTCAGTGGGTGGTTTTGCTCAGAAGCAGGAAGGAACAATATAGTAAACATCCAGTGATATATGCTCAGTGAAAAAGGAGCAAACATTGCCCAGATACCTTAATGGGAAGATGGTTTATAAGTGCAGGGGAAAAAGACATTAACTCTGTCGTGCTCACTGTAACTAAGACAAAGGGGAGAAGGTACAACTCATGTAGTTTACCATTATTTTCCTTTTTAAATTTTCCAACAGCCAGATAGTGCTGTTCTGGTTCTGTGTTATTTGTGCCATTGTAGCTACTGTTTATCATCAGTAAGTGTAAAGCTGGGAAATGAGCTGAGAGACACCAAAGAGGCAGTAAGTATAATGTCACCAGAAGATGCATTTGGATTCCTGTGAGGCAAAGACGTTTCCATAATGGCCATTCTGTATAATTTGTCAGAAATGTTTGTCATGCTTTTATCAGAATGTGTATGATGCAGTGACATAGCAAAGGTATCTATTATAAACCTCTTAGATAATAATTTCCCTTCCATAATTTGACTTTTTGAAGTCAAAATCTCTCTGGGTTTGTCAGCGCTGCAGGAACAGTGATAGAACTGAAACGTGCGATTTCTGTAACTAGAAATCAATGTTGCAGAGTTGTTCAATCTGTGGTTTGCCAAGAGACCAAGCTAAATTCTGCCCCTGACGCTTGTGGGACTCTGCAACGAGCACTACAGGTCAGGAGTTAAATCCATTTGTAGGGATAAATGTGATTAGTAATTCAGTAGCAGCCTGCATGTAAGAATGTCTTAGTCAAACTACAAGGATGTTTTGATGATGAAGAAGTCTTGGAAGTCTGCTAAGTTTTATAAATTGCATGAGAGCAAATTCATTACACGTTTTTCGAATCATTTAATCTACAAATAATTCAGGGATCGTGAATGTGCTGGTTCCAAAATATAATGTCTTCTAATGGACACATAGGAATTGGTTCCTGTGTGAGAGAGGGAGGCAATTGATTCTGCGTGCTGGAAGCTGTCTCATTTAACTTTATTACAAATGTAGTAATGCCATGTATATAAATATAATGAGAGAAGCTGGGAGCTGATCATGAACCTCGTTCAGAAAAGGACCTAAGGTAAATGTTTTCATACCATAATAAATTAAGGGCATGGCATATGAACTAGTTTTAAGTGACCTAGTTCTTTTGTGCATTGGCTTTTCACATCATGTTCCAGGAGTGTTTAAATCATAAAGGTGAGATAATGTGGCTAGTTGATGAGATGAATAAGAATTAAAATTATATCAGGAAAGGAATATCCATATGCAGTTGATAAACATTTTTATTAGGAAATTCTTGTGTCATGAATGTTCAAGTACATACAGTCAGCTTTCAGGGACATCTTTCTTCTCAAGCAAAACCAGTGAAAACTTGGTATCTTCTATTCAAATGGGAAAAGTCTGCAGTGCCAGGATAGCTAAATACAAAGGAAACCAGCTTGGGTATTTTTGTCTGTGAGAGGAATTTAGGGTGAGAAAAATCTGAAACAGGATTGCAAAGGAGGAATTATTTACTTTATTTATCTTGAAATCCTTGAAGAATGGGGCTGTGTGGGCCTCTTTCCTTTCCCTGACCTGGAGAGGTGTGGGAACTTCCATGGTTGTCCAAGCAAGGGGAGCTGTGGCTTCAACTGAAATCCTTTATAAAGAAAATCAGGCCATTTATGTGATGACTTGTGGGATCCTCTACCCAAAGGTGAATTTCACCTACTAAGCAGCTCTCACTCTTTGACTTCTTAGTCTTGTTGAGCAAAAAAGGGGTGTAAAGTAAAACCAGAAGAAAACAAAGGTGAAAATATCCATATTGCTTGTATTTATGGCACCTGTTGCTGATTCCATGTGCACATGTGTGTGAGCAGACTTGCTGCTGAGCACTGAAGGTCCCTCTCTTTCTTATGGAGCTCTCATAGTTGTTTCTGGATCTTTGTCTTGTAGCTGACACAAGTCAGCAGCATTAATTCTCCTCTCCACAAGATCCTCCCCAGTAATCTTCTGATGAGGTGATTTTTCATCTGCCTTGTGTGATGTGTAGCCACTTGGTTCTGTGTGAGTGAAAATCACATCCAACATCTCCTGCTGGGTATGGGATTGACAGCCCCAGCAAGGCAGGAAGGTTGTTTTTTCGCAGACCAGCTAAACTGCAGGGAGTGACAGCAGAAGCCGCTTCCTCGGCACCCACTAATGTGTTTCACCCTGATGTGGAGGGTAACGTGGCTCCATGTCCAAACAGCTCTTCGTCTTTTTGCCTGTCCCTGTGTGCACTGAGAACACTCAGCTTCCTTCACAGAAGCCACCAGCTGCTCTCACCTTGCAGTAACTGGGTTACATATGAGGAGGAATAATTGCTGTGCTCCTTGAGACGTGCTTATCACTGACTCATTCCAAGTTTGAAGACAGACTTTAACATTTAACTCCAGTCACCCTTTTTGGTATCCAGAAAAGTTTGCATAAGTCAGGTCTGGGAAGAATTTACCATTCTCTACCCTTAGATTGATATTTATGTTGCAGTGAAGTGTAAACAATGCACTCAGGTACCTGGGGTTTGGCATTTGGATAAGATTTCTGATTGCTATTTATTTATCATTCAGTGCAACCCACTGTATTTATCATTCAGTGCCGCCCACTCCAAGCAGAGGTGTCTGCTCTGGACCTGCACCTCTGGGAAAGAGCTTTCAAACTTCTAAACCACATGAAGTTGAGTAGCCCAGGGAAAAGTGCAGTGTCTTGTGTTGATTACTAAACGCAGAGAGGGATGTAAAATGATGCTGTTCAGTGAGTTCTGTTTAATATCTGCTGCCATTAAAATAGGTAAAGGGGTATTTTGTAAAGCTTAGCTTTGCTTCCTCAAGGTGTTTTACACCTCATCTGATTCCCGTGGACTTTCAAAGTTGCACAGAGACTCTTCTTTAGATCTAAAACCTTCTTCTTTAGATTTAATTTTTGATTCCTCTCTCTACTGTACTGATGATAATTTAGCTTCATGACTTAATAAACTTAATAAAAATTAGGCAAGGGCTGCTCAAGACAATTAGGAAAAAGATTGTCCAAGGCCAGGTTGGATGGGGCTTGAAGCAGCCTGGTCTAGTGGAAGGTGTCTCTGCCCATGGCAGGGGATGGAATGAGATGATCTTTAAGGTCCCCTCCAACCCAAACCATTCTGTGATTCTATATGATTTGTATTTGTTTTTCTAAATGTTCAGCAATTTCAAATTGTTTTTGCACTATAAAAGTCAATTGTCCTCTTCTCCTTGAGGCTTAAAAGCCATAAATAATTGATAACATCCTCTTGTAGCAGCCTATAACTCACATTCTCAAGGGCAGATTTTCCTGCCCTTTGCTCCTTCCCAATATTACTGTAAAGCAAATTGTCGGTCCATTTAGTTGAAACAAGTAACAGCCAAGGGCAGATTCCCTCTTTTCCACCACTCACTGCAAAATGCCATAATGAGATTCTGCTCAAACAGCTCAGGGCAATGCAATATTCAATCTGCAGTGCACTCAGAAAAGGCTGATGTGAATTACTGAGCACAGTCATCAGCCACTGTTTGTCTGAGGTTACTGGAAATTGTTCCCACACCTTGCTGGTGGTTCCACTGCTCTGCTGGGACACGGCCTTGGAAGGGACTGACACACACGCTCTGTGCTCTTACTGCGTGTGAGTGCATCTGGCAGCTCTGGAATATACACCTTTAGTTTGCCAGGGAGGTTCTGATGTGACTGGCCATAAGGGAAAAAACCTCCTGTGAACTTCCTTAAAGCTTGGATAAAGGGACCAAGGGGGTCCTCAACTCCTGCCTGCTCTACACTCATGAGCAGAGCAGCAAGAGCCTTTGGCAGCAGGGGAGGTCCTCCTGCTTGTACCTTATGTCTGCTCTTGGATCTGAAGAATGGCTTCCCACTCACCAAGAGTAGGCTTAGATTAGATAGTAGTAAAGAATTCTGCCCTGGGAGGGTGGGGAGGCCCTGGCACAGGTTGCCCAGAGAAGCTGTGGCTGCCCCATTCCTAGAAGTGTCCAAGGCCAGGTTGGACAGGGCTTGGAGCAACCTGGGATGGTGGAAGGTGTCCCTGCCCACGGCAGGAGGTTGGAACGAGATAGCCTTTAATGCCTCTTTCAGCCCAAACCATTCTATGATTCTAAGTATTCGGAGACCAGCAGAGCAGCAGGTGCAGGAGGAGAGGTGCCTTCCTTTGGTGTCTTCTTCTGCTCTTTTTTTTCAGCCAGAATTTGAGACACACTGAATATTGTAACTAATGTGAATGACTAAACCTTAAGTAATATGTATCACTTGCATTGATACAGGCATTTAATAGATGTGAGTAGCTTATAATATGAGCCCGTAGCCAGAGGGCACTGTACATTACCCCCAGAGTTAGAAGCAGCCTTTTGGTCTGCTGACCTTTCTAACAGTCCCTAACAATGGTGAATATTCTTTTAAAACGTCCATCATTTGTCAAGGATTTATGTCACATTTTCAGGTGTGATTTGGTGAAGTAGGACCACTACAACTAGAGACATTCTGTCTAGAGTTGTCAGCTTTGAGATCTTACAAAATAAGGAGCCTCTTTTTGGGCTCTGGCATGTGCTGCCCTGTTCTCAGCTGTATTACTGGTGCCATTAGTACCTGGTTCTGATGTTGCTTCATGGTGGTGTTTATTAGATGATCTCAAGAGGAGAAAAGAGCCCATTCTTTGGCTCTGGGCATGTGATAATCCTGTGACTTGCCATGTTCTCTTTGTGACACTGATTAGCTGGCACAAGCACCCACCCATCACGAGTCAGCAAGTGTGAACACAGATATTCCCTCTATATGTGTGAAGTCTTTCTCGTGTGTGGCAGCTGCTGCTTGAGAGTAGGCATTGTAGGAGCTTGTTTGGGGCTTGGCTGATGTAGGGAGACTTTAGCAAATTATCTGCACTAGCAGGAAGGCAGGATGGAGGGGTGTTGCCTGTCTGCAGGTGGATATTTCTCCCCCGACAAACACATGCCTTACAGAGTTCAGTCAATGGATGGCACTGCTGGCTTTGCACAGCTGGGCTAGTTTTGGGAGCTGGCTTCTCTAGTGCATTTATGACTCATTGTTCAGCTTAAACCATGTCTGAAAATGTGCTGTTGTAAAGTGGTTACTTCAATAGTAGTCATGCAGTTCCCCTGGAATAGGGAGAAAAGAGAGTGGGATGCTGATTATGGAGAAGGCCTAAAGCACATTTTATTAATATTATATAATATATTAATCAACCTGCTTGGGCTCAACCTGGATCCACTGCCAAGTCTGAGCACATCTGCTTCGAATGTCACAGAATTGTATCATACAATCGTGGAATGGTTTGGGTTAGAAGGAACCTTAAAGATCACCTCATTCCACCCCCTGCCATGGGCAGGGACACCTTCCACTAGCCCAGGTTGCTCCAAGTCCTGTCCAACCCAGCCTTGGACACTTCCAGGGATGGGGCAGCCACAGCTTCTCTGGGCAACCTGTGCCAGGGCCTGACCACCCTCACAGGAAAATATATGGACAGATATCGACTAAATTGCTGAATATTTTTTTACTGTTGCAGAAGGTTTTTTACTTGTTCTTCAGGTATGCATCCAGTTGCCAAAATATTCTTTCAAGAACTACTTTATAAACTCTACTACAAGTAGCAAGTCTGGAGGAAGTAGGCTCAGAGGTATCCTCAGCACTAGGGAAAGAGGGAGAAAAGCTGTTATTAATTATTTCTTATAAATAAGGAGTAAGAAATTTTTCATTATTTGTTATCCTATGGGATAGTACATGAGAATTCACTTATTATTCAAAGATTTAGCAAGCTTATGGGTTTATTATAGACTACTTCTCATTTGAGCTTTCTGAAGCAAATTCTTAATTACTCTGTGGTAAATCCAGAGTTTGTAAAATGGGAGATAAGAGCAAGGAGATAAAGCAATGTGAATTTAAAGGGGGAGCCAGAAAGAAGAGCTGAAAAATTGATAGCAATGAGGATCTTGAATGCTGTACAAAGGTTACCAAGCATTCAAAGAGAAGAAGAAACAGAAAAAATGAAAAGGTAAAGTTAGGAGCAAAGTTATCTGTGAACAGATCTTCACAGAACAGGGTAGGGTTTTAAAAAAATATCCTGATTCCAAATGCTCCTAAAGAACCTCAATCTGATAATACACTTGGTTTAGCTGGATACAGTTCAGTGATGTGAATAGTGTTGCAATGGTATAAAACTGACATAAATCACATTTATCTGTGCTTTAATTAGCAGTCCTGTGGAAACCCCAAGTGATTTCTGTGGTGCACAACTCCCACATACTAATTGGTCACTTGCCTTCTAGAAATACTTTCCACATAATTAAGAAAAATAATAAATTGGGAGATTGTTTTTGCTTCTAATTGGGTGTCAGACATATTGAGCCCTTGAAAAACTGAAGGTTTTGCTAATCATCAAAAACCATCAGCTTTCTCTGGTGCTACCTGCTTTGTTCTGAGTTGTTTGTGAAGTGTCAGGTTTTTAATGGATGTTACATGCACAGATAACCGAGGGACTTTGGTTTTGGAGAAGCTGTTCTGCTGCCAAAGTGAGACTGAATTTTGTTGGCCTGAAAATAAGGTATTTCTCATCTTCGGGGTTACAAAACCTGATTTTGCCTGCTATTAGAAAAGCCTTCAGCTGCCTCTGACAGTACTGCAGGCAAAGTAATTATACTGGAGAAAAAGATCTAAAATATGCTTTGTCTGCTTTAAACTTCACTAGATTAAGCAATTCTGCTTTGTGCTGTCTCATGAAGTAAATAAACATCAGAGTGTATCAGCTGCTGAGAATGGGCCTTATGAATTCAGCTTTTTGACACGGTCTTTGGGATTTGAAGTTCCTGGATGATGCTTGAACCCGCAAACATTAGGCATGTGCTTGTAAGTGGTTTCCATGGGAATAGCATTAAAAGGTATTTAAAGAGTAGAAGAAAAATGTACACATCTTTTACAGATTTTTATGCCAAAATAATTGATCCTAAAAGCTGGTGTGAAGCAGTTCACACGCTGATGCAACAGGGCACAGAGATGTTTAGTTCTGGTTTTGTTAGGGGTGAAGTATTTCTAAATGCTTGTGACAGACAAACACTGCAGAGAGAAGTTATATAAACATTTATAATTCTGCTTTATCTTCACTTTATGTGCAGAGGAACTGTACTGATAAACACTTCAGCCTTTTGTAAGACAGTATTTAACATCACTGTTTATTTCCCAGTGAGCAGAAAGAGCTCAGGCTTAGTTCAGATTCTCTCTTTCTCTTTTGTTATCAGAATAAAGTCAGAAATTTGGGAGATCAAAATGAACTCTCTGGTCTTTTTTGAAGTTGAGCACTGGAGTAACAAAGCAGGGCATTCAGCACTCACAGACACCTCAGAATAATATACCAGCACGTAAACAGACAGTGAAAAAAAGGGGGGAAACTAGCCTGTAAAAAAACCCCCAAAACCCTTTCTGAGTAACTCTGCCTTTTCCATGGGTAACTGCAGGGTGCAGGGAAGGGAAAGAAAAGGGTGGGAATGGGGGCAGAATCGATCGGAGAAGCAGAATCTCGTTACAGGCTGCCAGGGGACAGCGGCTGCCAGAAAATGTACATTATTAATTCAACAAACCTGAAACACGCCCTGTCAGGGTCATTTTGAATTGGGCCACTGTTGCTCCAGTGCAGTATCATCATCAGGGCTGGATGTGATGAAATTAAAGAGACTGGGAATGTTAATTGTGAAGCAGCTTGGCTGCCTTTGACTAGTGGTGACAGTGTCATCCAGCTCTGCCACCTGAATAGATTTTCTCCCACACCATTGGCAGACACAAATTTTTAGCAGCTGATAGACCCCAGATCAATAACTTACATAATACATTTCCTGAGCCACCTGCAAGCAAAGTTTACACATGTGAAATTGGAAAGAAACAGTCTTGAGCTCGTGATACCCCACAATGGGCAAGGCTGGGAGAGGCCACAAAGAGCTGCTCCAGTTCTCTTTCCCATCCCCTCTTACAGCTGTTTTCCTTGGAATAGGGTGTTTTCCCCAGGCATCAGGGTGTGCCCAGCTCCCCTGTGCCCCACAGGCAGCATCTTCTGCCTGCTCCTTTGAGCTGTTCTGTGCTGAGCAGCACCAGCAGGCTGGGATTGAACCAGGGGAAGCTCACTCCTTCCAGAAAGTTCCCCTTTTACGGTGGAGTGGATGTAAAATGTGACCCTCGAAGCACATGGGAACATTTCCCTCGGTTCAGGTTGCCAAACACAGCAATTAGGGGCCTGACCTTGCAGCAAATCATCATGTGCTGCAAGAGATGCTTAAAAAACCTTGGGACTTTTCAGGTCTTTATTTAGAGGAATGAGGAGATAATAAGTTCACAGGATGCACTTCAGTGGACAATACCAATCCAAATGAATTTTTAAGCTGTATATTCAAGCTCGGCAATAGATTTTTTCTTTTTTTTTATTTTAATGATGTCAAATGCCAGATAGAAAAGTGGTTTCCATCTAGGTTAACAATGGGAGTTCTTGCATAAGCCACTGGAGCTTTAAAAAAATGCTTAAAAATAATTTCCTGAAGCCTTCTAAATGGAATGGACCGAAGATAAGATTTGCAATAATTTCCTCTGGGACCTACGTTATTTTTAACTTCTTATTATCAACGTCTGAATTGAATTTCTAAGGTAGCAGCCATATGTGCTCACAAATTAGAACCTATACTGCAGGCTTTGATTTTAGTAGTTAGAAATGCTCCAAATGAACAGAGGAATCTTTGTTTTTAGGAAAGAAAAAATCTTAATGATAACTAAAAACCCTCATCTTGCCCATGATGCCTAAAATGGAAGAAAAAATTCTCCAAACAATATTAAAGGTTGCTTTGGCTACAATGACATCTTGTTTTTCTGATTCAGGTGCACATGTCCTAACCACAACAAGTTTGTTAGAGCCTTTTGCCCTAAGAAGAACATTAAATAAACCAAAACAATTTAGAAAATTTGATATGAAACGTGAGGACATGGTTTGGTAACTGTCAACTGCTATTCTAAAGTGTGAGAAGCTTTGCAGCCATACTAAAAATCTGCATTTGCTATAAATCTTAAAAATGCTAAGGCTATTCCTTCCGTAGAATAAGAGAGGCCAACTTTATATTTTAATTCTGCAGCTGAGGATTTGTGTATTACGAGGGTACCAAGAATGTCCAGCAGGGAAGAGATTTGATTTTCTGGAAATTTGTTGAAGGCCATGGAACGTTACCATCTATTTTTCTGTTCTAAATACACAGTTCTTTTCTAAACATATCATTGAACATTTAATAAATATTACAGAATTGGTGACATTACCATTCCCATTTCTGTCTTAATACGAAAGGACCCAAAGGTTGCACATTTCCATGCTCAAAAGTTCAGATCCTTGGCAACTGGAAAACAAAACTAGATGGATAAGCTCTAATGAATACTGAGGGGGTTTTATGTTTATTTATTTTTATTTTTTGGTGTATGACTATGGGGAAAAGTCTGATTAACAGATTTGTCTTCTTCTGATTTCAAAAGCATTCAGATTTCTTCTTCACTTTCTTTCTTAAACCACAGTGTAAGACTGCTGTGTGCTCTCAGGCTCAGGTTAATTTGTACCTCAGAATAATTTGGTGACTTTTCCAACATTTCTTGAAGCACACAAGACAAAAAGAACTCTATTGGTGAGCAAGTTAAAGCCCTATTTAGGGCTCTGTAAAAAACCCAAACAGTACTTGTCCTCTTATATAAAATATTTATATAATAAATATTATATATTTATATGCTTCCTCATTCATATGAAATTTTATTCTTATTTTTTTAAAAAACCGTCTTATAATGGGCTTTGTAATGTGCACTCTGGGCTGTTTGTAGTGCTGAGTTCTTTCACCCTGCTGATTTCACCTGGAGATGTGGGACAGTTCCTTGCTGGACAGCTGCTTCCCAGAAATAATCCAATATGCAGATACTGAGCTTTAATGAAAGACTAATTATCTGGTCGTGGCTGAGCCTGGCTGGACCTCCAGGCTGTATCTCCAGGCTTTGGCTCCAGTTTCTGTGGCAGCAGCTGCCCCTTTCACACTGGGTTTTATCTGTTTTGGTCCCAGCTCAGCACAGTCGCACCCTTGTCACCACCAGGCCTGGAAGGTGAAAGAGAAAAACATCAATTTCCTTCAAAATTCACGTGGAGTTCAGTTCAAACTTCAGAAGATACAGTTGCTAATGACCCAGGGGTGATTCATCCATTATCAGATAATCTGCCTTTAGCTGAATTTATTTAAATCCAGGGAGTTGAAGACAAAACCCCCCAATGTTCTAGAACAGAGAGAACTGCCCTGAGAAATGAATATTTTAAGTTAACTGCAATGAGTATTTCAAGTTAACTGAACACTTTCAAAATTGATAAAAGTCTGGCTGCTTTGGACTCCTCAGTGGAAGCAAAGCAGAAGGAAATCTGATTGTCCATGCATTTAGATGGGCTTCCCAGCTTCTTTGTGCAAAGGAGCAGGCTGAGGCTGGAATATCTGGCCATTAGTTTTAACCTTTATTTTTTCCTCTTTTTTTTTTTTTCCAAAATAATAATTATGGAATGAACAGTTCTTGGACTTGTTTAAAGATTAAAGTGAGCAAATGCTCACTCAACATGGCTTGACACCTATGGTTTTCAAATCTGGTTCAAATTCTGGATTTCAAATTCTGTTTCATCAGTTGTATCCTGATTAAAAGGCCCTGGACCATTTTCTGATGTTTGATGTTAGAACTTTGGTTTTGGAATATCTCCTGGGTTTTAACATTCAATAAGCCAAGAAGCAGAGAGGGCTGAGGTAGTGGAGTGCTGAGGGCTGTTAGCACAATCTGTGGACCAGAGCAATACCTTTAATTGGCAATAACTAGACTTTATGTGGCTTTGGCCCCTGATATTTATTTTTCAAGGGCTTCTCACTAATAAGGTCCTTTCCCTTTTTTTCTTTTCCTTCCTTTCTTCCTTCTTTTCTTTCCTTTCTTTCCTTTCTTTCCCTTTTGGCTTTAGATAGAAATGGCTTATTTAATGGATTTGTCAGCTTTCCCATCCTGTCAGAAATCAGACAAATAGCCACTCAACTATAGTGGAATCAGTCTAGTGGAAGGTGTCCCTGCCCACACAGGGGGATTGGACCAAGATGATCTTCAAGGTCCTTTCCAACCCAAACAATTCCACGATTCTATGATACTGAGTAAGGCAAAGAAGGGGTTTATATACTGATATTCTGTGAGGGAGGAAACAAACTGAGTGTCTGATCCTGCAACTCTAGTCACAGCAAAGCTCATATTAAATCCTGGTTTTTCTGTGAAGAAGTCATAGTCTGGCAGAGTATTAATAAATAAATAAATAATCTTAGTTTTACAAAGCTGACATTGATGGATGAGCAGTTTTGTGTCTCATTTGATGTACCTGGATGAGAATGTAGCCTGGAAAGTAGCTTTACCTACTGCTGAGGGGAATACTTACCATCTTAGTTATTTTTGTATTTACAGAGGAAGATATATGAGATAAGCTTTTGGAAGAAGCAGTGACTATTTTAATGTGATGCTTCTTTGTTTTTCCAGGAACTGGACATCCCTGTAATATACTCTGGATCTGAATCATCCTCACTCTGAAGTTAAATATTGCTGATGAATTCTCCCCTGTATCACTTGTAGGTCCTTTGTTTCTTTGTTTACTGAGTTTGATTTTCGTCTTGCATTGATGAAATCTTGCACAAACTTTCTCAGGGTGGGTACCCAAGGTACCAAACTAACACAGAGGATTCTTCTCATGCCATGTATTTGCCATTTTCAAATTTAAGCCACCATAAAAGAACAGACAAGAGAGATATAGCTGTCCAGTGGTAACTCCCTGCTTCCTCCACATCTATTTTTTTGTACCCTTCTTCCATTTTCTGTGCTGCCTGTAGTTTTGTACCCTGTGATGAGAAAACTGACCTCTGCAGGTTGCCAGTTCTGGAAGAGTCCTTAAAAAATCACTTGTGTAACTAAAGATGCCACTGACCCCTTGATTGCTTCCTGACTGCACAGAACAACAGCCTCTTACTGCTGGGGCACACGGAGGTTCAGTGCCCTGAACATGACAGGAAAGAATCAGGAGAAATTTTCAAGAGGGATCCTTTCCATGAAGAGAGGCTGTCCATGGTCATGGAGACACAAGGCAGGAATGAATTTCACTAAATCTGAAATGATGACTTTTTCTTTGAATCAAAAGGTGAAGAAGTTACCCTGACAGATGAGGAGGAAAGAAGAAAGAAATAATCTCTGGGTTTCTTTCACCACCCTGACCCCCAGAACAAGACTTTTTTTGTACTTTTAGAGAGCATCTGTGACTTAAAAAAAACCAACAAAACCAATCCACAACAGAACAACATACAAAACTTGTCCACTAAGCCCCTCTACTAAAACACCAACTTTCTCGCTGTTATGCCATTCTGTCTGCAAGACACACCAGTCTTTTATGTTGCCTTTTCGAAGGCGGCCAGCTAAACAACTTGTGATGCTAATGGTGCAATTGTTCTCCATCAGATCTTCAATGCCGGAAAGACAAAGCCCAGTTTTCCTGCTCTGAGCCAGCCACTGCCGTCACTCTTCTCTGTTCCAGCAGGTGGAGAAGTTCACCAGTGCCACGGAGAGGGACGGGACACAGAAGTCAGCAAACTGCAAAGCAAGACCGTTCCTGATCCAGAAACCCTTTGTTTTATTTGTTTTATTTAGAGCCCAAACCTGACTCCCCCCCCCCCCCTTTTTTTTTTCCTTTAAAGAAAAATGAACTGATCAACGAATGTTTCCAATGTAACATATTCTTTTCTCACAGAGGAAGATGACTTTCATATCCAAGGAAAAATTGCTGTTTCACAGCTCCCTAGAGGTGCAGAATTTAAGGATTAAGTGAAAGACTGAGTGATACACGAAGCAACAGACAAATTCCTTCTTTTGAAGTACAATCCTGCCTTTTGGTGCAGGTTGCCTCAGACTTTGAAAGCCTGGCTCTGGGAAACTGGACCTTAATCTTTCTCCTGGACTTTCTGGAAGTGTCCTGTTTACTGAAGGTCTGAATCCCTTCAGCATCCACCAGCATTTCTCTTGCCTCAGTCCTCCTGCCTGAATCTCAGCACCCGAGAACACGATAGTTAGAACATGATAGTTTGAGGTTGTATCAAGATGAACTCTGTACTTTCAATCTAATATAATGTTTGATCTTTCTGACCCCAAATCAAAGCTATTTTCTGAAGCATTGCCATGGTGATGCACAACACAGTGTGTTGTCATTGCCAGGGCTTTTAGAGCTTTATTGAAATGCTTTTGAGCTGGGGAAAAAGATATATGTGAAATAATAGTACATTATGTTGGAGATTGACTTACAATGGGCTGCTATATGAAGTATTTAATAGAATCTCTAAAATTATATCAAGGCAAGTTACCAGAAAATTAAAAATACCAAAGTATATAGAGCTGCAAACATAAACATTAATGTGTTAGTACAGCCAGGCCTCTCCTTCCAAAGCTCTGAAGGAAAATATGTTTGCTGGCAAATTGAGTAATTGTTTCTGAAAATTGGCAGCTATATGGTTTCTGGGTAAGCCTTCAGTATTATCTATTCCTAAGAAACTTCTTTGGATTCACAGAGTGCTTACTATTGTGAAGCTAATAGATATGTTTTTGATGAATACATTTTCCCATTTGAATTATGAGAGCAGTAACCTTTAGTCATCCACAGACGAGATCATTTAAATTCTAGGCTTAGTCCAGCAAAATTGCTTGATTCAGAATCTGATACGTTCTTTGGCTTAGTTATTTTTTGGTGTTTTTTTTTTTGTTTGTTTGTTTGGGGTTTTTTTGTGTGTGGTTTTTTTTTTCCACATTGTGACTAATCTTATGCAACGACCAGATAGTGAGGTTTATTTTGTGTGTAGGGTACATTCACCTCTGGTCTGATGAACTTATTTCTCCTCTGCTTTCCCCTGCTCTTAAAAAAATATACAAGATTGCTTTTATTGCTTTTTTAGAACAGCCTTTGTAAACATCATATTCTGTAATTCTATCTTCCCCGGAAACCCTGATGTGAAATCCTGACCCTATTCAGGATTTATCAGGAATCTTTAACCATTTAGCAGGAATCTTAACTAACTAACAGGTAGTTCAGACTCCACTCAGTGCAAAGGAGGGTCAAAATCCATTCATTTCCCAGGTCAGGCAAGAGTCCTACAGCTCTGCTGCTGAAATGTGGCACTGACTGATGAATCTGTGTGTCTGCTGTGATTTAGGAAGGTAAAAGTGCAGTCAGTGTTATGTGGTTTACCTTGTATAGCATTAATTTTAACGTATTTTGTCATTTTCTCCCCAAATTCATTAATGAGAATAGAAACATTAAATTTACATACATCAATGACTAAGCAGTTATGTTAACCAGATTGTTAGAAACATTGATACTGCTTGAAAGCAGGTCTAATTATATGCTGCTTCCCATTTTGGATGTTACTTCTGTCTGAATTGTAATGTGACTAAATTATTATTTTTATTAAGCTGATGAGTTCATTCTCATTTATCTCCTTCTGATTTATTTCATTCAGAAACCTTTTAAATCTACACAGCTGCCCCACTCTGAGAAGCCTCCCACTAAAATTCAAGCAGTACAGGGCTATCTTTCCCAGGACAGAATTATTGGAAACTGGGAGGAGGAAAAGAACAGGACATTCTCAATCCATAGGGATATTTTAAGTCATAGTACTGAACTTTCTGAGTGACTTTGGACATTACTGGGGAAGTTTGTGTTATTGCAAATCAATGCAAATCAGTTCAGCTTTGCATCCAAGAAGCCCAATAAATGGATTGAACTAACAGACCTGAACTTGCCTGCTCTAACAGTCACCCTGATTAGCTGCCTTTTCCCAGCAGGTCCTTACCAAGTCTGGAAAAATTCTTTTCCAAGGATCTTTGTTTTCCATTCCATGTGTCATTTCCTGAGACTGATGCCCTGCTAGTTGGTAATCACTGTTTCTCCTGAAGGAGGCACCTGTCAGATTCACGAGGCCATTTCCTAAATAATGGGAGAGATTGTACAAGTCCTTTCAGCATTAATGAGAGCTCTCAGTGGTGGGCTCTTGGCACAGAAGTCGTGAGGCTGACAAGACACTCCTGCTTGTTCTTATTGTCTCCCCATCATGTGAATAGGGCTCCATGGAGTCAGTAGGGAGCACAGAATAAAGCTGTCAGAAGACTCTCCAATCCAACAGAGAATCACAGAATTTTCTGAGTTGGAAGGGACCCACGAGGATCACTGAGTCCAACTCTTACACATAGTGTTTGTCTTATTTAAAGAAGTGACACAGCTCTTAATTTCCAGATCCCTTTACAAGGCTCATTAACACTTGGTTTGCTAAGAAAAAATAAGAATTAAAAAAAAACCCAAAACCATACAAAAACCCAAGGAAACATAGCAATCAAAGGAACAAGTTGGGAATTACAGGAATTGTGGCTAAGCATTAGAGCTCAATTGGTCACTTGTTTGAATTGTACCTAATCAGCTCCCCTTGTTGCACAACTTCTAGTTAGAATGTGAGAACTGTGATTGTGTCCAGCTAAAGCCTTGCAGACATGGTTAAGGGTGAAGGACAGCTCTTGTATGTGACATTTTTGGGCCATGTGGAGCTTTGTGTGCTGTGAGCTGGAGGTAGGTACCAGAGACAATGCTGGGGGCTCTACCTGTGATAGTACTGTAGATTTAAAGGACTGGCTTTACATTTTACCTTGTACTGGGTTGCTGCTACTCTGCTTTTCCCAGGGAGGTGGTGGAGTCCCTATCCCTGGAGGTATCTAAGGAATGACTGGATGTGGCACTTGGTGCCCTGGGCTGGGTGACAAGGTGGGGATCGGGCACAGGTTGGACTCAATCTTGGAGGATTTTTCCAACCTCAAAGCTTTTGTGATTCTGTAACACCAACAAAATTCTTCAAACATTGCTGGTTGCATCTGAGCTTTGCCAGACCTCTCTCCTTTCTGTCTGTGATGCTCAGAGTACCCACTAGCAACATGCTACAGAAGAGTGACACAGCTACACTGGCTTTCCTCCCACACTCTGTGTCTGACCTTTGCACATGTGTGTTTAGCAACTGACTTCCCCATTCTCAGTGAACCACTACCTAAAGGGTAAACTACCAGCCACAATCACATGCTAATTAAACCAGTAAACAGATTAAATACTGCATTGTTTTATATTAAAAAAATGCTTCGGATTACCAAAGAGATTTTGGGGTTTGGCTGGATATTTTGAGCCTAGTCCTGCTCCCAGGGGAGTTACAGCCAGGTAGTCTGTGTTGTGGGCTGTCTTCTCACATAGGAAGACCTATTCCTATTGTAGGGGGGTGGCACCATCCTCCAGACAAGCCAGTCTTTGTTTCTGGCTCTCTCTCTCTCAAATACAAGCTGTGCACCAGCTCTATCTCCCTTGGCAGTCTGGATTCAAGACAGAGTAACTTAATTAAGGATGCTCTGTGGGGAAAAGCGAAGGCTGCGGCAGCCAGAGGACAGCACAGCAAAGCAGAGCATCCACTGCAGCTAAATGAACAATTGTATTGCAAAAAGAATCATGGAAAAAAGACAATTTGTAAGAATCAAGGATCCCATGTTATGTTCAGAATCAGGACACAGCGCACGCTTGCATGAGCAGCTCATAAAAAAGGCAGTATGAGTGTTGTGTCTTAGTACATTGTTTCATCTTTCTAATTGGGCCAAGACATTAAGTGAAACTGTGATTTTCTCCTCATTAATAATGCAAAATATTTGAACAGTATGTAGCATTGCTTTCAGAGGCTTTGTTGCTCTAAGAAGGACTGATTAGCCTCAGTAAGAGAAAAAGGATGGTCTGATCATTTCTGTGAGTTTTGGAACTGCAGGGCTCCAGTAGAAGAATCTACAATCCTATTTAAGGAGCTAATTTTCCCAGAAGTGGTACAAGGAGCTTTTCTATCTTGCCAGCAGTTTCCAGCATCCTGGACTCTCCAGCTCCTGCAGAGCCATCTTCAAAGGAAGCTCAAGTTGGAGTGCCTAGAGATGTGCCCATATGTTCCACTGGGCACATATGAACCTCCTTTTTAAGACTTTTATCTCTGTGTGTGGCACAGGATAGTGGGACAGAGAGTTAACAAGTCTCCATTTTGTTACTTTACTTCTTTTGTCAAACTTCCTGATTCCTTGAGGCTTTTAGAGGGAGAAAGGGCCTTCTAAATTGATCTTAGATTCAAATAGACAAAAAAATTAAGGGTCCACATTCTTCTCTCCACAATTGTTGTGGCATTGTCAGAGCAATTCTAATTGCACTGATGGTACTGAAAAGAAAACTACTTCAAAGTTTCCCCATTGCAGCAGGAATGTTGAGATTATTGTGATGCTGAAACTATTTTAAAAGTTAAGTGCTGTAGCTGAATCAGAAGCTGGCTTAAAAATCTATAAATCCAAACTCATTCTAATGTTAATTACACTGAACTACATACTGGACTAATTGCAAAGCTTTTAGCTATTTTGGTTGTTCATGTACTCCTCACTTCCTTGTCCAGAAGTCCCAAATTACATATAATGAAAAAAATGAAAGCATTAAATGGTTACTGCAAGTGGTTAGATTGCAGTCTGCCATCACATCCACGGCATCAGCTCAGGAAACAAAAAATGTTATTGTCTGGAAAATTTCCATTCAGAGAATCACAGAATTGTTTGGTTTGGATGGGAGCTTAAAGAACACTTTGTTCCACCCCCTGCCATGGGCAGGGACACCTTCCACTAGCCCAGGTTGCTCCAAGCCCCATCCAACCTGGCCTTGGACACTTCCAGGGATGGGGCACCCACAGCTTCTCTGGGCAACCTGTGCCAGTGATTTATCAGCCTCTGAGTAAGTAAATTTCTGCCTAGTGATTAATCTAAATCTGCCCTCTGTCAGCTTGAAGCCATTCCCCCTTGTCCTTGTAAAAAGTCCCTATCCAGCTCTCCTGGAGTTCCTTTATGTACTGGAAGGTACTAGAAGGTTTCCCAGAGCCTTCAAAAAGATAGTTCATCTATGAGACATGGGGAAGGCCAAGCACTTGACTTTTAAATGAAAAATTATTATATCTTTATATACTACAAAACAATAAAAGTGGTTTTCTTAGAATGTGATTGTGGAAGACTTCTAAAAGCTGTAGCTTTACAACTAAGGATTGTAGATTAGATAATAAAGAGCCTGAGGAAAATAACAGAATTCCTTGGTTTTGGTGGTTACTGCTTTAAGTATAATCTCTTGGTAAAAAAAAAAGTATAGTGAGAGAGCTTGTCACAAGGACAAATACTCCTTGTTCCCTCTCAAAGTCCTCAAAGAAGGAAACTCATAAATGGAAATGCCACAAAGCTATTTTTTTGTTGAGGCCTCTTCTGATGCAGGAGAAGCTGGAAGGTTTGCAGAGCACCAGGAAACATGTAACCACCTGTTCTTTCTCTGGTAAGGAATGACTCACATTCTGCCATGGTGGAGTGTGCAAAATTGCAAAGCTCCACCAAAACTGAGCTCTGGCACGGTGTGAACAAGGTCATCCAGGGCTGGGCAGGCTGGACTGTCTGCAGCACATTTTACCTGCACTTGGCACTGCAAATACTCACCTGGTTTTCTTGTTGTGAAGGTCAATTGCTTGTGCTGTGCAGCAGAACTGAATGGCTACAAATATTTCCCTATGTTTAATTTTTCCATGATTATTGAAGTAGTACTTGGCTTCCATCACGTTTTCACCACAATGAAAAGCAATCCACATGAATTATTTGTTTTTACTTGTTACTATTTCCCACATGCTGGTGATAGACTGTGTAATTCAGCACCAGGTGGGCACTGCCAAGTTTTTCTGTGGCTGCAGCAAATCAGAAGTGTTTGCCAGTGACTTATGTTCAAAGATGATAAAAGCATCCCAGCACCAGTCAGTGAGCAGAATAGTCCCTGCTGGAGGTCTGTGCTTGACTGGCTGTTCAGCATAACCAGAACGAATGTATTTGTGCTGCTTGGCAGGCACCTGAAAACAAATTTTCCTTGAAAACACTGTGCTATATTACACTGCCCTTCAATAACCTCCTACTTCTGAAACTGCTGTGAGGAAGACCTTTGCCACTGATAATAGAGGTGTTAAAATGAAAAAAAACCCCACTCCATCATTTTTCTTCAGGAGGTCCTGAAAAGGAGAAGAAACAAGTCTTTATGGTTCTTTGATTTTTTTTTTGTTTGACTGTTCTACTCTGTAGTTACATCCTTACCCCTGTAGTATAGAAATATCTTCATAAAACATGAATTCATCCCCTGGGTGAGAAGGAAATAGACTGAGAAGAAAGGGAAGCCTTAAGAATTCTACTACAAAAGTGTGTATGTGCTTTTCATGCTCACTTATGATCTGCAGCCATCCCTTATCTATATTGTAACTATTTCCAGTCCCGATCTGAAGTTGCTGGTCTTTGACATGAGCTACATCATGGAATGACATGAGCTTTGACATGAGCTGCACCCTCAATGATAGATTGGAAGCAGTTGTGCTTTCCAAATAGGATATAACCCATTGGAACCAGAGCTGTCAGGGGGAGTTCACAGAATCATTGAATTATTGAGGTTGGAAAAGACCTTTAAGACCATTGAGTCCGACTGTAAACCTAACACTGCCAAGTCCAGCTCTACCCATCAAAGACAATCAAAAGCCTTGGGAAAGGGCAGTAAAATGGTTAATTCTACAGCTTCTGAAGTTATTAGAGGGGCCTGTTGCTTTGGGCCTCTCCACCAGCTCCAGCAACAGGAATTCTGCAGCTCCTCTTGAAGCTACCTTGAACCCTTGTGGAAAACTGATAATAAATTGGGCTGATCCTAACTGATCAGTCTACCAAGCAGTGTCATTAGGAGTGTTGCAAAATACTCCCCCACCCAATGAAACCCACAAAAAACGACCTCCTCCCTCCAAACCCCTGAATGCAACTCTTGCCTTTGTTCTGGCAGCTTGGAACAAGACATTGAGGAAAACGAGTAACAAGTTCAGCATGAAATATTTACCATGTGTGGCACAGGCCTTCATCTTTTAACTTATCAAGGTCCTGGAGGTCAGATCGTGTGCATCCACTGACAGTCCTGCTGGTCTCCCCATTTTACCCTGCTCTCAGCCATTAGAGGTTGTAGCAGTAACCACAAAGTCCTGGGGCATTGTTCATTTTAAACAGTGTCATGTAGTTTGGGAAAAAGTGTGTGAAGTCTGCTTTTGTCTGCAGAAATAGCAGCATCACTCCAGTCTTTCTTCCTTGTATTATCTGGAGGAAAAACAAACATTCCCTTTCCAGTGCCTTATGGCAAACTTTTAAGAGACAGCATCTCTGAGGTGAGAATGTTATCAGGTTCATACAGCCAGAATAAATTGGAGTGAGCTTGGCTGACCTCTTGCTGTTGTTCAGAAACACCACTGAGAGCCTCCCAGCTGTTTTTTCTGCTTTGCAGGAGCACCCCAGAGAGAGGATGATCATCTATTGTCAAAAAGTGACACATTTTCTAACAAGAACAGTAGAATTAGAGGCACGAATGTGGAATTATGGCAGCATGTTATAAACGAGAGCATCCAGGAGACAACCAATGCACAAATCTGCTTCCTGAACAAAGTACAGGAAAGGTACAATTGGCATGAACCAAGATAATAAAAGCAGCATGAAAAGAAGTCATTGATGGGTATAAGAAATCCTGATGCACTGAAAACGTCTGTCCTCTCTTTCATTCTCCATGGACACGTGCTTCAACTTACTTGGCAATCAGCTGCTGGCAGTTTAATTTAATTTGGAGAAAGCAGATATAAATATTTACGTATTGTCAGCCAAACTCAGAACAGATTATAGGGAAATGGGCCACCTGGGCTGTTGTGTCTTCTGTTTGATCCCACTCCCGCTGCTCACTGTTCCTGGGAGGGCTCTTCTGCCATGGAGGCTTCCAGGAGTAGCCTGAGCCCTCTGGGAAGGACACTGGCAGATTTTGGGAGTGGTGATGTTTTCAGAGGTGAACTTTCTCTTTTAGATGAAGTTGTTCTCTTCTGAAAAATCTGTGTCAGCAAAGCCTAAATGTCAAGTCTCCTGATACTGTAGTGTCATCAAGTTTGAATCATGGCACCTTAAGATTTGTGTGTCTCTCCCTGAACTCTTGCTCCTGTCTTTTGCTTTCTTGCAAGTCCTGGTCACCACTGGAGTTTCCTTTTCCTCATGGATCTTGCTGTGCTGCTCCAAGCAGGCAGGGTGAGAAGGAAGGCACTGAATTACCTTGCCCTGGAGCAGCACCGGTCAATCCCAAATTCAGGCCAAAGAGGAGGAACAGACTGAGTTTTCAGAAAAACCTTGTTGAACCAGATCCTTTGGCAGTGGGATGGAGTTGTCCCAACAGTGAGGGACAAGAGCACTGACCAATTTTTGCAGGATGGGTGTGTGATAGTTATGATTTTCCCCTTGATTAATAATTCACCCTGTGGAATTTAAGTGACATTTTCAAGCATTTTTGTTGCTGCTGTTGAAGGTTACTGGAGTCTGAAGCTGGCCAGTGTAATGAGTCAGGGCTGGAAGCATTTGCTTATACAGCCTAGAAAAGCCCCTGCCAGTATCTCACAGTGTGGTGTCAAGAAAGCCTTAATTTTCATGTGCTTGACAGTAAGAGCTAGTTGATTTGTAATTTACCTTGGGTTTGTTTTGATCTGGTTTTTTAACAAGAAATTTCTCTAATTGTCATTTAATGTGCACTGTTCTATCTAATGCTTAACTTTTTCCACTTGAGTGACTCTTCCCATAGTGGTTCCTGCTCAAAACTGAGATTTTTGTCAAAGCAAGATTCTTGATGGCTCCATAATCTTGCTCCCTTGAAAGAAAGCAATTATTCAACCAAAATATATACACTTTGGTTATTATGTCAACATACCCACTTCCTGCTGGGTATTAAACTGTATTATTCCTGGAGTCTGAACTGGGAATATGATTAATAACAGGTTCTGATATATAAGATAGCAAATGAAGGCAGAGTAATAGTAATTTTTCATTTGAATCACAGACAAATTGGCTGTTTTGCAGTACTTGTCTATGGCAATTACATGTTGTTTTGCTTCCTAATGTTGATTTCCTTCCACAGTTTATTAGCATGAATGTCAGGGAAACACTGGCATACTGTTTTTGTCTATAAACACTTGTGGCCAGGTGGAGAAGGCAGCCCTGCCTGAACTGCTGATTAGATCTGTTTGAATCCAGGCACTCCTGCAAGACAGAGCTTTTGCCAAGTACCTGCTGCTCCTGCCTGTGGTGGGGCAGAACAAGCTGCTCTCAGCCCCGACCTGCCCGAGGTGGTCACCTGTGAACGGCCGGGTTTGGAAATCTGGGGACAAGCTGTGCAAACCTTCTGCAGATGGAATGTGTTCCCAAAGCCAGATCATCCTCTGGCTGGCACAATTCCCCTTGCTTAACCTGAACTGCAGGTTTGGGCTCTGCTTTGGAGCGGTGCCAAGCTGCTCCAAAAGCTTTCACTTATTTGTTGTTCCAAAACAGGATCTTGTTCAGAAATGTTCAGAAATCTGACCTGCTGAGTTAGATTTGCAATCAAACTTTGGATAGATCTGAACAAGAATTTCTTCCCAATATCCCATCTAAACCTACTGTCTTTCAGTTTGAAACCAGTTCCCCCTTGTCCTGTCACTACATGTCATTGTAATATATATATATATACATATAAAAATACATAAACATATATAAAAAGAAGTATAACTCATGATGACAGTAAAGTTCTTAACAGGCTGCTATTTTGTCCTGTGAGCTACTAATTGTAGGATGTGAAAATACGCATTTTAGCTACTTAGACCCCATAAATGCACAGCCAAAGTGGCTCTGATTACACAGGTGCCAACACACTGTGCTCTTGAATTCACAATGGAAACAAAAAGAGTTTTGAAGTCTATTGCAGCGTTAATGTAATCATGTTAGAAATTTTTTTTTTTAACAATTGCATATTTCATAATAGCAACTTCTCAATAAGATATGGCTTGTTTCTAGACTTTTCTGCCCTACAGAAATTACTTTTTGCTTTTAACACATGCTCACTGATTATGCAGATGACTTAATGATCTTGTACTCATTGCTATTTCAATGTGGGGACTGTATTCTTTGTTAATTCCATCTTTTCCTTTATTCAGAATATCTGATTGCTCCATGTCCTTTGATGTGGTGGTTTTGATCATGCAGAGCTCTCACTCACCATTTACAGAGCTGTCTTAATGTACTTTTCTCTACAGGAAAAGTAATGGTAAAACCTTGTGTTACATGTTCTGCTCTTATCAGCTTCCAATAAAGCAAGAAAGTGGGTAGTATATCAGTGATTTAATTTTCTAAATAGCAATATTTGTGCATATGCCAAGGAAGTTATTTGCCTTTTCTGATTAGCAGTTATACAACAAATTGGAAGTAATTATCACATTAGAAGGAAAGTATTACTTCAGTATGTCTGAATAATTTTTCATTAAGGAGAACCACCAAAGGGACAGCATTTAAGAAAACAAAACACCAAACTGTCACATAGCTCTAGCTATCCCAGAAAATTGTGTTCTCTGAGCTGTCTCTTGGCTTTTACAGTCTGGAAAATGCTGTTCCCTGAACTAAATCTCCTCCCTGACAACTTGGCTGCCTTCAGTACTTGACTTTAATAAAGACAAGGTCCCCTGCATCTTTTCTGATATCTTCCCTTCAAAGATAAAACTCAGAAGGAGCAAGTTTTGTTGGCTAAACAAGAAATCCTGTTCCTTTAGGAGAAGGTAGGGAAGGACACAAAAGATGCTTCTGCCCTTGGTACCACTTAAGTACCATTTTGGTCTGTAAACCAGCACCAAAGGGAGAACTAAGCCTTGAATTCCAGTTTTTATTAAGTAAAGCCACCAAAGGTGCCCAGTAGGACATTCAATACCTCTTCACATATTGCTTTTCAGACAATAATTGAGCTGGGTTGGAATATTTCTCATACATTCGGACTGTCAGTAATTTAACAGCTCTTAGATTCTGGTAAGGAGCTGCACTTAGGTCAAAAAATGATATTTAAAATTACCATATCTAAAGAGTAATTGGTTCCATTTTGAGAGGGGAACATTGATTTTCACTGTACTTGTGTTACCACACAGAATTTAGAAAGAAATCAAACCTAAACCAGGTTAAATTGATATTATGTGAGAGAAGAAAACAATGAATTCGAACATCTGAGAACATCATGTTTTTCTACCTGGTGGATTAATTTTTAAGAACACTTTTTAGTCACTTATGTGTGTTTCATTGATCCCCTGTATCCATGTATGTCTGGTTTAATTTCAGTAGATTTTGTAGCAACTTAGTACCCACTTGTAGAATTTCTGATTAAAAAGTAAAAGAGAAGTACCATCTTTTTCTCTTAATAAAAGTCACTGTCCTATGATAATCTGCTTTTGTTTCCAATATAACTCCCATTTTTCTAGCTTTGCATTTAAATTTTAGGGTTTTTTAGTTATCAACTTTGTAACAGAATTGGTGGCATTTCTGGTTTACAATTTTAAGAGACTTCAACAAACAAAAGAATTTTGGGCAACAACAATTTGATAGACATCAAATTGCATGTCAGATGGTGCATAATGGGGCTAAATTCTAAGAACCAGTGATGGAAACAATGTTTGCACTGTTATTACACCCACAGGTCCACTTGTACATGTTCTCAGTGGTAACTGATTTCAGTTTCAACTTCTCTCGCTCAGTTAAAAGCAAAAAGCCCACGTTTGTGGATCTAAATGCAGGTGGCAGAAGGGAACAATTGCTCATTAGTAAAAACTTTTTATCATTGAAATATGCAACTGTCCCTTTGTCTACAAATACACAACACTTCCCCATCCCTCTGTGCATTTTTCTGCTTCTTCTCATTTTAACCAAAGGGAACTTCAGAGTTACCCCTGTGCACACACCTGCTTTTTTTTTGGTATGAATAGTAGTGACCCCCCAGCATATGAACTGCAGCTACACAGTTGTAGGGTTATTTATAGAAATCCAGGTTTGTCCACTTGTATACATGGATTATTGAGTTTGTTTGTTTGTTTAGGCTTTATCCTATGAAGTTCCCAGTTGTTGCACCTGGCATTAAACAGGGAAGCAGTGTCAAGTAGTACTTAGGGAATGAGGGGAATTATTTGTCTGCTGAGTGTCATTTGAGTAACCTCAGCCATCGGTGTAGAGGAGAGGGGTAAGAGCTGAGACACTGCATAGGGTTGGAAGCACCATGGCATGGCTGGCAAGGGGACACAAAATAGCAATGAAATGACTAAACCAGCATCTTCTAGTCAGATTTTGCTTGTGACTCCCTGCTGTGACAGATGTCACAGGGAGCAGCATGGTGTCCCTGTAAGATTAAACAAACCTGAGAAAGAAACATTGATTTTAGAGAATTTTCTCGACTCTGTTAAAACGGAAAATCTATTTTAAGGCTGAACCTGAGCTCAGCTCAGTTGGTTAGAGCATGGTGCTGATAACACCAAGGTTGTGGGTTTGATCCCTGTGTGGGCCATTCACTTAAGAGTTGGACTTGATGATCCCTGTGGGTCCCTTCGAGTTCAGAATATTCTGTGATTCTGCTCTGGTGCCAACTGATGGACACTGTCCTTCTCTGCTGTTCCCTTCCCCTGGAACTGAATGTTCAGCTCACTCCATAATGCAGGAGTTGACAGTCTCCCTTGTTTAGTGTTTTTAAGTAGCCCCTGCTGTCATGTTTTTGATGCTGAGGCAGACACTTGTGTCCTTCAGAAGAAATAGATGGTCTGTTATGTAAACATAAAAGATAATGCAGAACACTTGATTATGACACTAGTGCAGTGTTTGGTTTAATTTTTGTACATCAAGTTGTATATGCAAACCGTTAGTTGCTTTCTTAGAGACAAGTTTACTGCCTGCTTCATGTTTTGTCCTGACTCCTGATTTGTTTTAACAGTTTGGAATTACCAAGTCTACCTCAATTGCTTGCATGCAGAGAAATTTGAAAATGAAAGTTTATCTTTATTTATTGTCCATGTACCATTTCAGAACTTGCAATTACAAGTCCTTGACTTAGAGCACATTTCCAAGTACATGCTGTACAATTTTAAGATTACTGAAGGCAAAGCTGTTCACAAGTATCTCGTAATTGACTGCTACCAAGAGCAAGGCAACAAAAAGCTACAAGTACAAGGTCTGGTGTTTTACCAGAATGAAGAGTAAGCTCAGCCTCACTTTGAGAGACAAGTGGTTTGTGAAGAGGTTCTTTGCTCTTAAAGGCTGAAGGAGTAACATAGGCTTTGTGAAATCAGATAGGACTAATCATGGTATCTGTCCTAATTAGCTGTGGGCTCTTGGTTTCACAGTTAATGGTTCTTTTCTGCTAAACAGCACCAAAGATACTCATCCTTGGATCTTTCCCTCTCCTGTGTCCCAAATATCACCACATGCATCCAGTAGCTGTTTTGCACAGCTGTTCAGACTTTGTTTCCCATCCAGCTTTCTCTTGCCTCTCTTTTTTGCCTTATGGTTTCTTTGAGGTGTTGGTCCTGTAGGGATGGAAATCTGAATTGCACTGATTCATGGAATTAGTTCATGGCATGTTGGGACTCCTGCCTGTGGGCAGTGCTGTAGAACCATAGAATAGTTTGGGTTGGGAGGGACCTTAAAGCTCATCTCATCCCACCCCCTGCCATGGGCAGGGACACCTTCCACTAGCCCAGGTTGCTCCAAGCCCCATCCAACCTGGCCTTGGACACTTCCAGGGATGGGGCAGCCACAGCTTCTCTGGGCAACCTGTGCCAGGGCCTCCCCACCCTCACAGGGAACAATTTCTCCCCAGTATCCCATCTAACCCTGCCCTCTGTCAGTGGGAAGCCATTCCCCCTTGTCCTGTCACTCCAGATCTCCAAGTGTTTGGACAATCTTGAAACCAGATTTTCTCTAGTATCTCAGAGGTGATGGCATGACCGTAAGGGATCGAGATGACTCTGCCTGATCCTTTCCAGAATTTCATTAAAAAATTCAACTTTGTAAATTTTTCACTATTTCCTTTGAGGTTTGGGAAGGTCAAGGTCTACAAGGTTGGACAGAAATTCAGTATTTCACTGAGGTAAAGATAAAAAGACTCCTTATTTCCCAAACAAGTTATTTTGAAAAAGTTATGCTCCTTCTCTACTTTTTCCTCAATATGAAATTTTGTGTGACTGCTTTACCTTGACAAAACAATTAGGCACAAAACATTTAACATGCTAAGTTTTAGCAGTCCCTGTCTGCTCCCTTTACCTGAGGAAGAAAGTGGTTTTTGGCATGGATCTGGTGCAGCAGTGGCCTAATTTGAGTTTGCTGGACAGCAAGTAGAAGAGCCTCATCTTCTCCAGTGACTGCTGAAAGGAACTTCCTTGCCTGCAGCATTACCCTTTGGGAACATTCCTCACTGTGCAACAAGGTATTATAAAACCAGAAAATGAGTTAAATACACTTGGAGCTGAAGAAGTCCTGAGATGACCCTCAGCTGTATGAGAGTGGCAGAGGAAATACTCCTTAATGCACTTATTCTGAATCACACTTGGAGGCTTTTCTCAGCTTTCACTCGAGCCTTGCAAACACTGCTGCCAAGCTCTGTTGAGATGCAATAGGAACCCCTAATGAAATGAGTGCTAATAGGCTCTGGCTGCCTTTTCTCATCACAGGAAATAACTGGTTAGAGTGATTCTCCCAGCTGCACCTTTTCACTGCTCAGATTATCAGCTCGGTATAATGGCCTCTCTGGGGGAGGTGTTTTCTGTGGCACAGCTTCTTTGGAGAGGGGCTGCAATTGCTACTCAACTACTTGGATAATGTGGGATTGCATCGAGTGAGCAAACTGGAAGGGGAACGTGTGTAGCAGGTCTGTAGCTGTTCTAACCTCTCCTCCAGTTTCTTGTACCTCTGTGAATGTGTAGGTCTAAAGAAACATTCATTTCTCAGAATGTCTGTTGGTCTGTCTGTACTTAAATGTCAATTCAAGCTAAATTAGGAAGTTTAAATAGCTGGAAGTGTTTCTGATTCAGTGTGTGGGTGTTTATTTAAAAAAAACCCGAAGTTTTCATCCTGTTAATTTAAAGTGTGTTCACTGTTACATTGATAAATATCTGGTTATAATATTTATATGTTAATACAGAGTAGTCTCAAGTCCATAATGCTTGGCCTCTGGCTTTGTAATTCAGTTGCAGCATATGCCAAAAGTAGTAGTGATCCTTGAAAATATCCTTGAAATAGTAGTGATTATATCAATCATGTCTTGAAAGTATTGTGCTGCCTGTTCTCCCCTTTGCAGTGAATCAGGACTGCTCTCTATATTTCATTTTTTCTCTAGAATGTTCATTTTTGGCCTTGAATCAGTAATAGGTACAGAACAAACCCAAACTGCATCAGTTGGGCTTGAAGGTGAATTTTGACTGCGTTTGTTACTCATGGAGACAGTTTGAGCAATAACATCATGGATTTATGGATTTCCTAAGTAAATCTCACTTGAGCAGTGCCTTTGTTTATAATCACAAGAGATAAATAGCCTCAAATCAAAACTGTGTTTTCATAAACAAACAAATGAAAAATATAAAATAGGACAAAGGAACCTTGGAAATTCATAAAAGCTTAGGGCAGGTACTTAACTGTGGAACTATGAAAGTTTCAGATTATTTATTTTACCAGATAATAAATATATTTCCATCACCATCCCAGAACAAGCAGGTATGTCCTTTTCTTGTGCACAGTCAGCTGAGTGAGTAAAAATAGCAAGTAGATCTACTTTTCACTAGTGTTTTCAGAATGATGTGAATATTACACAAATTTATCTTAACTCTTTGAGGTCTTGGTCTTCCTGATGAAGTATCCACCCCTGAACTCCTGCCCCACCAACCAACACATTGTCCAAACACTAAATTTACATGTTACAGTTTTTATGGTTTCTGTTTCAGAAGCATTTCTGACTTGCCTGTGACATCCAATCCTCTCCACATCAGGCAGATTTAGGGCTACTTTGTATAGTACTGAATTAGTGAGTGGGATGGAAATGTGCTTTTATTGAAATCAGCCCTAGTGCTGTGTTGGGACCTCACCCAGTGATTTTAGGTTGACTCTAACAGGTGTAAATTGTGAGAGTGATGAATGAGCAGAGCCCTGTGCTACCATTTAAAATGCTTTTGAAATATATAATGACTGGGATGAAGAACAAAAAGATGTTTATTTTCCAAACAGATTTGAAACATCAAAAGCAATGTTTTTCTCTTTGGAATGAGTCTGATAGAGCTTATTTCCATTCATCAGTGTAACATCTGACTTGAGCAGTGACCCCATTACCTGCCAGCCCAGGAAAGAACACAATGAAATGTGCAGCTGGGATGCTGCACCACTGCCAGCACAGTGGGTTCACCTGTGGCTCTGGCCTTAAGAATCTGCTTTAAATTTCCTCTCAATGCCTCTACCCACTTAATGTACATTTTTTAACTGAACCACTTAGGAACAAGGCTGCATTTTAATCTTTTAGGCTTTAACCTTCAAAACTGAGCAGAACAGCACCATTTGAATATTCTACACAGAGATATACATGGACAGGAATTTTGATGAGTCTTTGCAGCGTTCTTTGAAAGGTGTTTCTTTCCTCTGCCTTCCACCTGAAAGTGGATTGATTAAGGGCATTGTGTTACAGTTGTCATTAAAAAAATAGATCTGTGCCTGTACCCAGAGCTGTTCTGAAGAGGGAACAGCAGAGAGCCCTATTGTGGCTTGGTAGCACCATTTATAGTGAGATGAGGAGGCTGTGTGAGCGTCTCTACTCTGCACCCTCTAACCCACTGAATGCTGTCCAGATTTCTGTGCCTTATTTAGAAGGAATAAAATAGAATAGAATGGTTTGGATTGAAAGGAACTTTAAAGCTCATCCCATTTCACCCCCCTGCTATGTGCAGGGACACCTTCCACTATCCCAGGTTGCTCCAAGCCCCGTCCAAGCTGGCCTTGGACACTTCCAGGGATGGGGCAGCCACAGCTTCTCTGGGCAACCTGTGCCAGGGCCTCTCCACCCTCACAGAAAACTATTTCTTCCTAGTATACAATCTAACTCTACTCTCTGCCAGTTTGAAGACACGAATCATCTCACATCAGCAGGTCTGAGTGCCTGTGCTCTTGGATGGTGGGGCAGGAAGGAAGAAGCTGTTGTGGAACAGTTGCATTTGCTGTGGCTGTGCTGGGTGTCTCAGTGCCCAGGTCACCTGGGTTCTCTTGTACTGTCTCAGAGGTTTGGAGCTGAGATTGGGCTGTGTTGCCCAGCAAAGGGACTCTCAGGGTATGTTGTGAAGCTGTATTCCTTACTGGATTCCTTCAAAATCTCCTTAATGGTTTAAGTACAGCCAAAAAACCCTGGTCCCAAACTAAGCTTCAACAAATAGAACCATCTTATTTCAGTGAAGAGGTAATGAAGCTATTTGTACTAATGGCCCTAATAATGACCTTGTTTGAAGGCAGCACTCTGTGCCTGGACTTTGTTATTTGTCCATTAAGACAAATGTTGTCAATTATAAAATATTTAGACACTTATTGATGGGAAAATTGCCTGTGTAGTGCTGAATTTAATATGAAAGAAACAGAATGTGCTGTGTTGAGTTGACTTAGGAGGATTACTCATGCCCCTGTGAACTCAAATATTTGTCTTAAATATATGAGGATTTTCTAACAAGTCTTTGAGCGAATGCTAATCCTACAGTGCCTGTGAACTGCCTAATTTTTTTGCAGAAAAACTGAATCAATGAATCCATATTAATGACACCTTTAGATGAAAAAGATATTTTCTCAACCTGCCATTTCTTAGATCATCTAGGGGGAAACTGCATATATCTTGTTCAGCCCAACACTGTTATCAAGGAAGAAACATTTCTTATTATGAACAGATTACATGTTGGTTTAATAGTAACAACTCTGGTAGTGGTCACATTTCACTGCAGTTCTGATCAGGGGCAGATTCTGAGATAGAAATGTTGCTCTGGTTACCAGCTCAGGTCAGGGGCTGCTCTCCTGTCCCTGCATGTGTTGTGATGTCTTTGTTCTGCTGTATGGACACATCTATAGTGTCACTGCTGGGAAATGATGCTGGTTTGGGCTCTGCCAGTGCTTCTGTATCTCTTGGATGAGTCCTGACTGCTGCCCCTGAGGACTGGGGGATTTCCAGTTTCAGGATTCCTTTCTCATCCAAGTGCTAAGGTCTGTCCCTCCCATTGCAGGGATATTTCCTTAGGGTGCAGTCCTGTTCTTCCCTCCACTTCCATGTTACACCTGGAGCTGTAGCTGTGAGTGTTCATTCAGTAACTCCTGTTGGGGGTTCAGTCCCATGGAACTGCTTCTTTCCCTTCCCAGGCTTGTGATGGATATCATCCTGGCTCTGTGCAGAACTCTGCACCGTGGATTTCCAGAGTATGATTTAGAGCTGAGAATCTGGAACTGGAGCTGGACAAACCCATCACCCATCTCTGTGGATAACCTGTGGGGAGGGTGGTGACAGAAAGGGTGAGAGATCTTTGGGGGATTTTATGGATTCTCTTCCCAACTGGTTTGCATGTGAGACTGAGAAATCTGGATTGTTTGCTCACTTTTGTGTAGCTCTGTGGGCAGAGTTTAGAATTTAAGGCCAGATTGGATGGGGCTTTGAGGAACCTGGTCTAGTGGAAGGTGTCCCTCTCCTTGACAGGGAGGTGGAACTTCATGAGCTTTTAAGTCCCTTCCAACCCAAACTATTCCATGATTTTGTGAATTAAGAGGTTTTTGCCCAGTGTTAGACTCTATTTCTAGTTTTGTGAGCCAGCCCACAGACTGGTTTGACATGATGTGGTGCTCTGATAGAAGCAAACATGGCTCTAAGTGATCTCTTCAGATTGTTTTATTCAGCACATGGATGTTTTGTTTAAAGGCAAAGCACAGTATGAATCGGTCTTGTTTAAATCGCTTTTAAAAGAGAAATAAGTAGGACATCAGGTGCAATAAAAGCTAAATACACAATAACCTGAGCAGAATATCATGGCAAACCATGCTCCAGAGTATAAAGATACAGAACAATGACAACAGGTAGAGATTTTTTTACAAGTACAGTCTTTCCACACTACAAAAGGCCAGTTGTGTGGTTTCCTGTGCTGATTTCATCTTAATGTGCCACATCAGGTGTTGCAAAGTGTACAGGCTGAGCTAACAGAACAGATCTTGGTAGAGCTGAACTCTGTGAGGCACAGGTAAGGCTGAAAGCATTCTTTGCCAGTGGTTGGGATTTTCTCTAATTTTTGCCCAAAATTGGTGAAAATTTTCATTTGTGCCTGTTCTGTTCCGAAATTAGGTAATTGTTGGAACAGTGGGAGATTTGGGAGGGGGGATATCTGGAGGGTTGTGATTGTGGGAGGAAATAAGAACTCAGGGAATTTAGGGTGTAATCAGAGGGAAGGGAAATAGGCAACATGAGGTGGGTTAGTGCTGGTGGGCAGTGTGGCAAGAGCACAGGGAGAGATGGCTCTTGGCCCCTTGGCCATAGGATTGGGATGTTGGGTTGCTCCCTATGTAGGTTGTAGGATGCTGAGAATCAAACACAGGCCAGTATTTGCAAAGTGTGAAATGTGACTCCTCACAACAGCCAGAGCTGGATCTGGAGCCAGGGGCAGGAAAACACCATCAGCCTGGAGGGTACCAGGACCAGTGTGTGAGTGCAGAACTGGAGGCAGAATAGGTGGGGAAGCTCTGGACTGGATTAACTGTTCCTGACCTGACAGAGAGAGCCCCAGAAATAACTCTAATAATAATAACTGAGCAACTCCATTCAAATGAAATAGGAGGAGGAAATAAAAAAGATAGTCTTAAGTCAAATGAGATCTTTTAGATGTTTGAAAGCAATAGACAACCCTGAGGGGTTTGGGATACTGCCTCTCCTAAAAGCAAGGTACCAGAAAGGTGCTAAATAGACTTTAGGATGGCTCAGAGTTTTCTTAGCCTGGCACTGCCTGCACTAGTGCCTGTACCTGTTGCACACAAACTGCATCAGCCTCTGCTCGGTTACAAAGTGCTGTTTGAAGGCCACTGACATGGTTTATTCCTACAAAAAGCAGAGGCACAGACTAAATTACTGCAGCTGAAGTTGAGTGCTTTACATGCCACTGACTTGCACACAGAGTTTGGAAATGATGGCAAAGAGCATGTTGCTTCCTTGTTCCCAGTGCAGGAGTGTCCATCCCCCAGTGTCCATCCCCTGAGTTCAGGGGAAAGCTTAAGTAACAAGAGACTGACCCATGACATTAATTTCTCAATGTATAGAAGTTCTATCTGTTATAAACATGTTATTTTTTCAGGAACTGAACTTAGCCAGGTGGATATTTGTAATGACTCCATGCAGCTTTTACACAAAGCTAGATTCAAATTATTTTGAATTTTAGCTATTCCTGATGGTCAGATCTGTGGGTCTCATTAGTGATGGTTTATCAAAAGACGATTTCTGTGACTTTTTATGAACAGACCAAACACTACATTAATCAGTGCATTCCAGCTTAAAAAAATAATTTAATATTCAAGGATATAATACTCCTATATTACAATAAATAATGTAAAAGCCTTCATATGAGTCAATCTTATCAGGCAGCTGTTTAAATCACACTGTCACTGATACTGTGATTCCTTTTCATTTGACTGATCTCAGTGCAAGAGAAATGTTTACTTTCACCCTTCCAAAATTGTACTTGGGTTGCTTTATAGCAAACAGCATAAATATCAGTCTGTTCTTTCATTAAAAGGTGGAGGCATGGGAGTAGGTGTGGAACAATGTTGTTACTTGTTGGGCTTCTGAATACCTTTCCACAGAGATGACTAATCAAATCTTTTAGAAACCACTGACTTGGTGATGATGACACAAAGATAAAGCAACAGGCACAAATGAATGGTAGAGAGAACATTATTTCAATCTCTAGAAGGTAGTATTCCCTTTCAGGATTTGTTTTTCCCAGTAAGTTTCTTAAGCTATTTTTAAACCACTCTGGATTTCCTTCTGTTATAACTATTTAAAAAACTTCATATAATTCAGTTGAAACTGTTTCTCATTCTGAAAAGTATGAAACAAGGCATCATGTAGAAGGCATTTTTCTTTCCTGCACCCTTCCTTCAGGCACTGCATTAAAAGTGAGCTGCTGTGTATCTTGATAATACATACATATATATGCATACACCTATTGTGGGCATTTTCCACCCAAAGCCAGAGGTTTATAGCATGCACTGTCCCACACTCATGCCATAACAGCAACACACTATTTCTTTGAAAGTCTTTCTCATCTCCAGACTCCGGAAAGCATAAATGAGTGGGTCAATCACCGAGTTGCACATTATCAACACCAGGTAGGTGTTGAAGTGTGAGGTGTAGCAGATGCAGTATGGATTCATCGGGCACGAAATGATGAGGATGAGGTGGAGGAAGAAAGGTGCCCAGCAGACAATGAAGACACCCAGCAATATGGTGATGGTGACAGCTCCCTTCATGCAGGTCCTCTGGTAGGGCACCCCTTCCACGGGCAGGGCTGCGATTCGCTTCACGTGCAGGCGGGCGAACAGGAACATGTGGACATAGAGGGAGGCCATGAGGAAGAGCATGGTAAAGAACATGGTGATGAGACACACAATGACAGTTTTGCTCTCTGAGTAGGCAATGAATATGATGCCACAGATGATACAAGCAATCCAAATGACCACAATCAAGGTTAAAGCTTTCTTCACAGTCATGATGCTGTGGTAACGGAGAGCATAGAAAATAGTTATGTACCTGTCAATGGCTATAACCAAGAGGTTGCAAATTGAGGCTACCAAAGAAATACAAATCATTGAGTCAAAAACATTGTCCATATGCTGGATGAAGTGGTCATCAATGATCAAGTAGCCGTTGCTCAGGATTGCAATCATGACAGTCTCCAGGGCGTTTGACATGCTCACCAACATATCTGCCACAGCCAAGCTACAAAGGAAGAAATACATGGGAGAATGTAGGTTTCCATTCTTCAGCACTGCCAGAATGACAAGGATGTTTTCCAGGAGGCTGATGATCCCTAAAGTCAAGAAGACCTCTGCTTTTATGAAGACCTGCTCACAAAATCCATCGCCACTTCTGCTGTTCAGAGTGGAGTCGTTGAAGTCTTCGGTGACATTAAGCTGCACAGGCTGAAATGAAAATGCAGAGTGTGTGGTATTCATTGTCAGCAAAGGAGTTGAATTCACAACTGATTATGGACCTGATAGAGCACAGGTTAAAAAGAGAAAAAAAGGGAGAAAAAAGAAAGAAAAAGGAAAACAAGTCCTTCCAAGCTGCTGCTGTGCATATGGGGTGGAATCAAGCTGGACCTTTCTTTGGTCACTTTTACAAGTGGAAACATAAAAAAAATTATGCATTTACAGCGAGTTTTATGTCAGTCACACACTGCTTTTTCCTGTGTAAGAAAGTGAGCTTCAAGCCTCGCAGGCATCAGTTTCCTCTGCAGGGAAAAATCGGCAGCAGCACATTGCTGGTTTTAGCTCTCCCGGTGATTAAAAGTAGGGAGTTTTCCCGTCTGCTGGGGCAGGTTTGTTGCCAGCATGTTCCAGCTCAGCGAAGTATCTGTTGCTATTTCAGTGGCAAGAATGGAAAAGAGAACTAAGGGATTTATACGTGCACGAAAGAAAAAACAACTCCTACTTCATCCTCCGTGCAGAGCATTGGCCATTCCAGAGCGAGCACCTTTGTGACTGACAGCCACAAGCACCTGGTGCAGCATCCCCAGCACATCCGAAACCGTCTGGCGCCCTCTGCAGGTACCGAACAGGAGGGATTGGCTTCAAAATTCCTCGGAAAAGCGGGATTTTCACCCAGCAAAACTTTATGCCTGTTCTGGGCATCCGGGTCCTGCCCAGGGGAGGGATGGACCGTCCCTGCACCTTTGGGCACCTGCACTGGAAGACACATCTCTGATGGAGAAGTGAAACAAATTTCCACGTGCCTTTCCTTTCTTTACTCTTTCAAAAAAGAATTTTTCTCCCCAGCCACTTCTTTTGCTCACGGGATCCCACTGTGACTGGTCTTAACTGGGGTTGTACTGATTTAAACCTATGAAGGACCAGGGAGATTTTCATTTATCATTAAGTATAAAGTAGATTTTCCTTGCACTTTATTCATTCTATATCTCTCTGGTGAATTTTCTTAGTTTGTTTTTTTGATGGCACCTACTGGTGTCTGAATACTTCACAACTCATACTTTTGAGAAGTATTTTAAAGTCAAAGCCATCCAATATCACTTATACGAATGTTTGAGGTTTCTCTTACGGCTCAAAAAGTCACAAATCTTTTCCAGTTTCCTTCTGAGCCCACAGAATTACTATCATGCACCCATAATTCAATAGCAAGACGCAACAAATCTCAAATTCAACCTCCACGTGATCGTTTTACAAGGACAATATTCAGTGCAGTAATTTTAAGTTGAATAAATGGCTGGGGACTTGTTCACCAAGTTGTTCAGTTAGTGTTTTAAAGATCTTAACTGGTCTCTCCCTAAATTCACAGTGATGAATTTTAAACCAGATATCTTGAAAATATCTTAAAAAAAGTATAGCAGCAAGCTATCTCCCCCATGCCCCTAATCCCACAGTAGGGAAGAGATATTCCATCTCTCCAAGTGTCTGGATTTAAGTCTTGAGCAGCTCTCTCTGTTTTGAGCTTCAGTTCCTGGTTTCCAGCTTTTTTGAGCTGATGGAGTACGCTCAAGATAGTGATTTTTAGACATAATAAATAATAACTATCACTGCCCTTGGAAATGTTGTTTTGCAGCTGAGCAGGAGCCCAGCAGGAGAAAGGCTGGGCAGGTGTCCCTCCCTGCCAGCTCTGTCCTCGCGTGCTCTCTTTTGAAGTGGCAGGTGGAGGCTGTGTCCTCCCAGGGCAAGTACAGGATCCAAAGGCTCCCATCCGTGCAGGAGAGCTCTCCCTGCAGGGATAACATCCTTCTGGGCTTGGCTCTGGACTACCTGCTGGTGGAGGGGCACTTAGGTTTGAGGCACCCACATACACACCAATTTACGGGAGTGCTTTGCCATTTACATTCCAGTCCTGTGCTGCCCATCTGGACAGCCTCAGCAACATCCTGTGATAGTCCTGTAAATCTCCCCTCCAGAATGCTCCATCCCTTGATGCCACTCTGTCTCAAAAGACTACTACAGATTTTCCCAGCTTCAGCTGAGAGCAGGAAGTCATTAAATGCGTTGCATCATAAATTTCTGAATATATCTGACAGCAGGAATCAAGCTACCATTTGCTCTGAGATGCAATTTGAAGTGGAAATTGAATGTTATATACCAAAGTGGATTAATGGCACTATCAGCTTTGCCATTAAATGCTAAAAATAGTGGGCTAGAGCCTCATGTATCTGATAGCAAGCTCAAACTGACTCTGAGATCTTTGTAAAAATGGGGAAAAGTTGCTTTTGTGCAAAAGACAGCACTGTGTGAGCCCTTATTTTCAAAAGGTGTAAGGGGATTTCTCTGCTCAGCATTGGAAAACCTACATGATCTGAGATGTCACAATATATTTTGCAACCTATATAACAATTTGCTGCCCCTCAGCTGTCAGTTCCTGCCCCATTGCCAGAGACAGAGGTAGTGACTGTGACTGTTGCAGTGCCAAGCAGGGTGGCAGTGGATTTGTGTCCTGGATATTGCTACACTGCATCTGAGGGGTGGCAAATCACTAAAATGCACTAAAATGATGTTACACATTCATGTCCTCAATCTCCCAGATAGTGAAAACCACTTGTCTTGGGTAGGGGAGCAGAGCTGTAGCAATTGCTGCAATCCAGGGCATGTTAACTGAAATGGTAACTTGGTTTAGGTCCTCCCTTCACCATGACCTGGTGAAGAGAAGATTGGAGAGTTAGGGGTGTGAGATCCTGTGTGTACTCCCCCAGTTTTGCCTTGTGTGTAGCCCCTTCCACCTCTTTTCCTAAGGCCTCCAGGGGAAAACCTGCAGCCTGGGATGTGCTCAGGGCTGTTGTCAGTGCAGATCCAGGATGGAACTCCTGCAGGTTGGGTGGGACCAGTCAAAGTTTTGAGTCTCTGGGCTTTGCTGGATCGTGGTGAGTCAGTAAGCTTGTGGTACTTCAGAATGTTTCCTTGAAACTCTGTTAATGTATGTGAAGTGCCATCTTCTATTTTAAATCAGTGACTAAAAGACCCTTCTCACCTCTTGTCTGGGGCTCAGCAGTCCCTGACTAATGTTCCTGTGCTCAGCCTTCTCTCCAAGTATTGTGAGAGTACATCTATTTGACACCAAGAGCAGGGTCCTATTTCAGCTGTGCTCTTGTTTATTCCCTGCACTCACAATACAAACCCGCTGTTGAAAATTCCAGTATAGCCTTTTAATCCCATGATGTGCTGAATGAGAGAAGTCCTTGGTCACTGTCCCTGTAGTTGCCACCAATTCTTTAACTTGGATGGTTCAACTGAAGAAAACACTCTTCTGTGCTTTTATAAACAATAATTTAAAACCCCATAAAAATAAAAATTTTTAGCAGCTTGAAGGCCAGACTGCAAAAATGAACAATGAATTTATTACGAAAATATGTCCCTGCCATGTGCAGGGACACCTTCCACTAGCCCAAGGTTGCTCCAAGCCCCATCCAACCTGACCTTGGATACTTCCAGGGATGGTGCAGCCACAGCTTCTCTGGGCAACCTGTGCCAGGGCCTCACCACCCTCACAGGGAACAATTTCTTCCTAATATCCTGTCTAACTTTACTCTCTGTCAGTTTGAAGCCATTCCCCCTTGTCCTGTCACTCCAGGTCCCTGTAAATAGTCTCTCTCCATCTTTCTTGTAGCTTCTTCAGGTCCTGGAATGCCACAGTTAGGTCACCTCAAAGCTTCTCTATTCCAGGCTGATCAATCCCAATTCTCTCAGCCTTTCCTCACAGCAGAGCTGCTCCAACCCTCTGATTGTTTTGGTGCCTTCTCTGACTCACTCCAGCAGGAATTTTGCATCTCAGCCTGTTCATGTCTCAGCTTTGGCTGTGCCTGAGCCTGCCCAGGGTCTGCAAGGCAGCTGGACAGACACCCACAGGTGTCTCTCCTCACTACACTGTACCTGTGCCCAGATTTTACAATATTTAGTGGCCTTTTCCTTTTAGAGTGAGTTTAGAGCAGAGTGGATCTTCACTGTTCTGTGTTCTGGGCTACTGATTGGAGCTCTTGCCAGGAAAGTGCAAGATCTAATTTCCATTCCTTTTTTTTACCTGAAAAGATGAGACAGTTTATCTTTTCATGTATCATCAGCACAAGCCTGGATTTGTCAGGGGTTTGCCCTGTACTTTCAGTGCTCTGTGAACCAGCAAACCATTTCTTTACAGCATCCTCTGATACACCCTTGCCATCATATTTGCTTATCTGCCGAGGCCAGGGCTGTTCTTTGCTGAGGCTTCCAAACTTAAAATTATTATCTAGTCTGAGAATCTGGTACTGAAAGTTATGTGTGCTTCATATTGAGCAGATGGATATTTAGAAAAATTATGAGAGCCCTTAAAAAAATGTCAGGACAACCCACCTGAAGCCCACATAGATGAAATGGGCTAAATGTGGAAATTATTGGGATGTCTCTTACTGAGAATGCTTTTGTTCATGTTCTTCCCTAAGGAAAAAAAAAAGCTGTAAATAAGAGGATATCAGCATAGTTTATGTCATTTTGGCTGTGATGAAGGCAAAGATTTAGCTGTTTAAGCTACCAGCAGAAATGACCAGTTTTCCTTGGTGAAACCCTCTGACATGTTTTACAAAGCAGTTAATATTGTAGAGCTTCTTTTTGTTTTTAGTGTTGTTATTATTTAGTTGTTTCTTCACTAGTGAAATTATTTAATCTTCAGGAAAAGGTAAAGTGAAAGTAACATTTACTGCTAAATGTGGATAATGGAGTTTTCTAAGAAAATTCCCTTGTGAGGTTGTTGAATGAAAAATCTTGTGCAATGCTTGACGTGAGATTAAGCTGATAATGGTAGATAAATGGATATCACTTTCCTTTATTTTCACTCTTTTCCCACAATAGTTTGTGGCAGATAAAAGTGGAAATTTTGAAGGAAATTAGAACATGGTTGCTCCCATGTGTTTGCTCCCAAGCAGCAGGTATTTAATACTCTCCTGTAGTTCCAAGTAGCCAAAATAGTGAGTGAAAAACTCTTGAAGACCTCTGCTGTTTTATTCTTTATAAAAAAGGACTTAAAAGATTGAATATTTAATCTTAGCAAAGCAAAGTGTGCTGGGTTTGAATTCTGTGCACATTTCAGGAGTGTTTTGGTTTGGAATATCTGTAAACATGTGCTTGAATTCAACATCTGGGCACTCCAGGATGGTTGCTTAACTCTCTGCTGACCCACGGAGTTATTCAGTGCTGAAGAGCTGCCTTAGTAGAGTTTAAGTTTTTGATAATAGAACACTTGACAAATGCAGTAAATGATATTTCAGATCTTCTTCACCTTTTAAATCATGAATTGCTTGAGTATTGACTTAGTTCAAGAAAAAAACCTGTTTACTATTTTTCACTGAAAACAGGGAGGTATCACAAGTTATACTAAATAGCAGAAATGCAGTTTTGGGATGTTTTAGAGATTCTAAAACTCCAAAAAACGTGGAAGTAGGAGCCTCACAAGAACCTGGCTTGTGATGAAACTGATTTAAACACTCAGGTGATCAAGTGCTGTCTACTAAAATGCTGTCTTTTCCTTCAATGTCTTATGGTAACAGAGTCACAGACTGCAGAATCACGTGCAATGTCAGGTGTCAGGTGCAATACTGAAAAGATTTCAATGTTGTTCCTCCAAGAAATTGTTGTTCATACTTCTCACATAGCTAATGATGTTATTTTATGATCTGAGACAAGATCTGACATCAGCTGAGGATAGTAGAAGTTACACATGTGTGTACCAGATTTCTGGAAGAGATTTTCAAATTGGAAGAGTAGATCCTTGCCTGATACAACCAGCTGAATCCCAGCTGAAACCAAGCACTAGGAGTTTGCATCATTTAAGATGTTACCCACCAAATTTTCCTTCAACCCTGGCTGGAGGAAAAAGCACCAGTGAGGAGGCAGCCTGGCAAACTTGGTGATGAGTGAGAAGGGACACGTGATGATGATTGAAATGAGGGAGCTTTCAGATGAATATTTCTATAATTTCAGCCAGTTAACAGGTTATTTTAAACAGACTCAACTTCTGGACATCATCTATGATTTTTCTTCTCATCCCTGGGTAAAAGGAGACAAAGCAGACCTGATTGCAAAACACTCACCAGCACCTGCAGGTGCTTTGTCATATTCAAGGGATTTTAAGTGCTTTAAACTAATAATACTCAGTATCAGTTTTGTTCTCTCCTTTACAGAGTGAAAGACAAGCAGATGTGATTGAGCCAGCTGCCTTCTGTTACTCAGCTTCATCAATGCCAAAAAATCCCTGGAATATCTTCCTCATCTCCCTGGAAGCTCTTGTCTTTATAAATCTCATTGCTCTGTGGTGCTGGGGCTGAGCAGAGGGTGCATTTGGCCTTTTAAAGCCTGATGCTGCTGACTGACCTCACTCCTGGCACTACAGAGAACTGTAAGACTTTGGAGACTGGCAAGCTTTCAAGATGATTTTCCTGAGCTGTCAGATGCTGTGGGTGGATGGATATTGGGACAAATTGTTCTGCTGATGCTTAGAGTGTCTCAATTTGTTGTTGTACTTGCAGTCCAGTGTTGCTTTCTCCCAGGGAAGTCATACGAGAGGGAAGGAAAAAATCCCACAAACAGAAAATTGATGAAGGTTTTTTCTCCCTGGTGCTGCCACTTCTCACCTGACAGAGATGGATTGTTTGCAGTGCCAGTCACCAGACCAGAGAAGGGCAATGGGTCCAGAGAGTAAATCATATGAGGAGAGGCTGAGGGAGCTGGGGGGGCTCAGCCTGGAGAAATGGAAGCTCAGGGGGGACTTTCTCTCTCCCCAACTCCCTGACAGGAGGGGGGAACCTGAGGGGGTCAGGCTCTGCTCCAAGGGAACAAGGTACAGGACAAGAGGAAACAGCCTTGAGCTGTGCCAGGGGAGGTTCAGGTTGGACATCAGGAGGAATTTCTTCCTGGAAAGGGTGGTCAGGCATTGAAAGGGGCTGCCCAGAGAGGTGGTGGAATTCCTGTTCTTGGAGGTGTCCAGGGAATGACTGGATGTGGCACTCAGTGCTCTGGGCTGGGTGACAAGGTGGGGATCAGTCAAAATTTGGACTCAATGACCTTGGGGTCATTTTCCAACCTTAATGATTCTGTGAGATTGTGAAGTACTTGGTTGTCAGCCACGTTTCAGTGTATGGGATTTTCCTGAAATAGGTGGGAAAGGCTGTGGGATGGGTGATTTTCTCTTTCTGGCTACAGAAGAGCTCTCCCAGCTGCTTTTTCCAAAATAGTGACAGAAGCTGTCAGAACTTATCCTTTAATTTTAATTACCAGTTAGGTCTAACTTCTGCCTTTCTTTTTTTGTTCAAGGATTTTCTGTTCTACTCCTTTTGTGTTTGGAAGATACCATTCTACAGTTAAAAAAAAATTCAACCCCACTGCTTTTATCTGCATTTCTTTGGAAATAACTTCCAGAACAGAGCAAGGCAATCTTTACTTATTATGGTTTGGGGATAACTGGGAATAGCAAACAACTCTCTTAAACAAACACACTGCTGCCCTTCAACAGTAAAATGGGACTTTAATGCTCTTCAGGGTTAGAGAGGTTTCAGAGGTTTTCTAGACTCTGAAATTTGAAATATGAGCCCGTTGTTTTGAGTAATGTCAAACCACGGAGTGTTAATAGGGAATATTTTCTGTCAGAAACAGAATCTTTTTGACTTGGAAAGCAAAATAGATTTGGGAAGCAAATATGATTCATGTAACATTGTGTCCATTTATTACAGAAAACAGAAGAGACAAGTAGTTATTCATACAATTTCTTCTTCTTTCTTATTTTTCCTTTTTTTCAGTTCAAGTACACAAGGCTATTTACATATCTTTGTATTTAATAGTAATCTCTAGTTAGGTGTTTCTGAATAGCATATTTTCCTATTCAACACAAGAGAACAAGGGGATATTTAAGGTTTTGTTTGTACTGAACACTGTCTTGACCAGAAAAGCCATTGTGATGAAAAGGTTCCCCTGTCACTCATCTTGAACAACTTCTGATGGCAGAAATAAGAAAATTGCAGCTGAATTCACCAAGGCCACTTTTGTGGCTGCTTAGAAACTTCCTAAAATGTTTTTTCTCCTTGCTCTTCTAGGCCAGATGCCAGAACCTTAAACCAACCAAGCCTGACCTCAGGACCTCTCTCATTCATGGAAGCATTTTGTGTCACTGCTTCACTAACTTTTGCAGAGTAAACCTTCAAACCCCTCCTGGCTTCCCCTGAATTTGGTTTTTCTGAACCTGTGCTTTATTATTCCCCCTGTTTTCTGGACTGGTTGTTACTAATTAATTTATATATATATATATATGTATACATAGTAAGTGTGTCTAAATACAATACATAGGGATAATATTACAAAGGGTTTTCTTTATGTGAGCCAATGCTGCCTTTCCTCCTCCAAGCCATGCCAGCTGGTATGGAAGGTCTGGAGAGACTCTCTGCTGACAGGGTGTCTGGAGGTCTGTCACTGCTATAAATTTACTCCCTGCCTAGTGGGTTATTGTTCCTTCACTGGTTAATTAAATGTCAGGGCATAAAATACTGTTTTTACCATTTCACAATGGAGATCTGATTTATGCCTTATTCCTATATCTCAATTACAAGATACCTTTTTCCCCCCAAATATAGTTCTCCTTTCCCTCTCACTCCATGGGAAGCAGAGCAGGAAGCTCATTGTCTGGGAGTCTGAGCATCCTGTGTTCTCCTCTGTAGCTGGGCAGGTATTTTTCTTGTAATCTCTTCCTTCAATATCCCCATGAAGTGGGAAGTGATAACTGAACACAACCAAGCCCTGCAGATGTCCCTCTGCTCTCTCCATAGCTTAGCAAATAGCCTGATGATGACTAACTCACTGACACCAAGCCTGGAATTTTAAAAAAGCTCTTAGTAACAACCTGCCACTGGCTAACATTGGGGGCTTAGGTTTCCTAATAGCAGCTATGGCTGATAACACAGAAGAGAGTGCAGCTGAGTGCTCCCTACATTGTAAAACAGGGGATAATGATGAATAACTCCTGAAGGGAAAATCACCAGGGCTTGATTTAGCCCATTTCAGTGTTTTGTTGCTGCTGCTGCCCAGGGCTGTGCCCTCAGGCCTCTTCTCTTGGGGATGCTCTTCCAGAGGCTGTGTCAAAAGGGGCTGCTCAAAGGCAAGTTTTATTTCCACGAATTTCCTCATTTGAACACCAATTTTGTCAATCATTTTTAAAGCCAGCATCTAGGGAGCTGGGCTGTGTTCTCAGTGTTGTGATGTGTCACAGCCCCCACTTCAGAAAGGATGGCCTTTCAAACGTGTTTGTTCAAGTTTTGGCGACTCACTGCCTTGGCTGAGCTTTAAATTACACCACTGAGTGCATAAAGGGTGAGGATTTTGGTGACTGCTTGGTCACTGTTTGCAACATTCCTGACTAAAGCCTGGGCACAGATGGGCATCTACAAGTGTAGCTTCAGCCAGCAACATCCCTGACCTGAGACACAGAGATAATGCCTTTTGCATTATTCTGACCCTGGCACTTGCAACCCAAGATGGAAAACAGAGGAGGGGACTGTACTAGAGCTGTCCCAGTCTGGGATGCCATGATCAGAATGAAATGGGGGAAGGTGAGGAGGCAGCTCTAATCTATCATCCTTTTTAATATTAGCTTTTGTCAAAACCAAAATATCTGTTTTGATTGATGAAAGGTTCAAAGTTTCAAAAGGAGGTTGTGGGATGAGAGGCATCCTTTGGTCACAGAGCTCTTTCCAGGATGCAAAGGCCATCCTGGAGTGCAGAGGAACCTGATTCCTCTGACTCCCCTGTACCTCATTAAAGGATGCTGCAGCTTTCAGAAGAGGGATCCGACTTACTCTCATAGCCCTCAGGGTCGCTTTAGCTCTCTCTTTGATTCCACAGCCAATTTCTTGCTATTTAGAAGCTTCCAGCACTCGCTGCTTGCCCCTGCTGAGCCCCAGCCATTCCCAGGAGCTGGGGGACACCCTGGGCACAGTCACTGAAGCGTTTGTCATATTCTCTCTCATCCCATTTAAACCTTCATATATGGCTCTTCGATTTTATACTGCTTTGATGGTGCACTTTTTAATAGCCTGAAGTTCAGGTAGTGTCTGGTGCCATCTTGTGTCACAGAGCTGTCACTTTTTACCTTGGAATAGTGTGGTTTTAACTTAACTTTCATGTGTGTCACTGAATGCAACACCAGTATTAACAGGGGGACACCACCAGATATACTCAGAGGACGAGATTTTTGCATGAAATATCTTTTAAGCAGTTGAAAAAATGAGTTAAAATATGAATTGGGGTAGTGTCACCAGCTTGAGCAAAGCTTTCTTGACTCTAAGGTACAGGCTGTAGGGGAGGCAGGAGTGATCTGTGCTGCCTAAAGGCCACTGAGCTTCAATTAAACCTGAGAAGAACTTTTCACTGCTGGGGCTTGTTACTTCATCATAATTTTACAAAGTGTTCCTTGTCAGGGTTGGCTCACCCCTTTCAGGTAAGTGATTTTACCTCTGTGCTGCCAGGATGGATGGGGGTTGGAGCAACCTGATCTGGTGGAAGGTGTCCCTGCCCACAGCAGGGGGTTGGAACGAGATGGTCTTTAAGATCTCTCCCAACCCAGGCCATTCTATGATTCCATGATTTCCTTTATTACTGTTTGTTGCACACAGTAGGAAGTTAAAGGAAATTGCTCAGATAGATGAAGAATTGTTACTTTTAGAAACATGTAGGTTGTTGCTTTTCTCTCCTTGATGGTGACAATGAACCACTGTCAAAGACAGAAAACTGCTGGAAACATTTTGTTGTTCAAAATTCAGCAGCTAAGTAGTTTGTGCATCACCAATTCACAGAGGAACAACTAATAGCTCACTGCTAATGACAGATTTCCTTTATTTATGTATCAAGCTGCCACTGTGCTTTGCAGCTGTATTGTACAAAAAAAGTGAAGAATGAGAAAAGAATATCTGCTTTTACAAAAGAAGCCAAAAAATTACATCTTCATCAACTAGGCATCGTGTACCAACTTCTTCATTTTAATGAGTAGATATATTATCTCTGTCTCCTAGTTCCTACTCTATTTTTTCCTTTTCTGAATTCTCTGTTTACCAAAATGGACACGTTGAATGGATTCAAAAATTCACTCATATTGCCTGAAAAATTTTGAAACCCACATTTTATGGGAAAATATTTGTTTTATGATATTTCTGGTGAAACATACGGAAAATTTAAGTTTGCCACATGTCCAGCCAGCCTGGCTCACATGGGCTTCCACTGCACAGCTCCAGTGCCTCCTTTCCCTGGGTATCTGAGTGTCCAGCTGGGTTGGACACTCTGCCACTGTCCTGTCCAAGCCACCTCATCCCTCCCAGTTGCCTCCTGTCTTCCTCGGGCTTTATTTCATAGTCACAGCTATAAACTAAATAATAAAAACAAAGTGAAATTGAGAATTGAGGTGAAATTCTCCCTCTTGACCCTGCCAGGAAAGACTGGACCAGGTTTTGGACAGGAGCCTGATTTCAATAGGAATAACTGAACACAAACTGTTCGTTTTTTGTATTGAAATGTATTATTTCTGCTTCCAGTTTAAGAAAAAAATTTGTAGAGACATAGAACAAGCTAAGTTGGGTGGAGCTGTGTACCTTGGGAAAGATTAATGGGTGAGAATACTGCAAAAACGGGCAGAATTTGTGAGAGGATTGTGTGCTGAGCATCACTAGATGTCACCCTCGACCTGAATTTAGTTTCACAGACTCACTTGCTTGTCAGAAATTTCAATTTTAAATTACTCATCTTCTGTTCACTACCCCCACCCTTTTTTCCCCCCTTGCACTTAATGCACAGGGGACCTCCCAGTTCAGTGGAGCATAAACTGTTGTGCATCGATATTTTTCTTGCTTAAAACCAGAATCAAAATTAGGTCAAATAGAAATACTAGAATTTGCAGTACCATCAATTTCTGTGCTAGATAATCCCTGAGGAAACAGCAAAACCAAAACACCCTGGCAGGGTTTCCTTCCAACATGTTTGGTTGCTTTTCCAGTTCCGTTCAGATCTGGTTGCCACAGTTCCCCACCATGTGAAATGAAGAGGAGGGTGTCCATTTCAGCCCAAAAGATCTTCTTTGCTTCAAAATACTGGACTTTTGCTTATGTTACCAAGCACAGGTGATTTTTAGGTAATAATATTTAGTAATCTTTTTTGAGTTGCTAGGGGTTTCTATTTTTTTACTTCTTGGCTTCTGCACTGAGCCAAACTTCAGTGAACTCAAAGAACATTGCAAGGGCTCTATTCATCCTGAAAACCTAAATAATCCCTGTCATATAGCCCCAAATATCTCTGTCTCTTTAAAAATAAAGACAATTATCCCTTAGAGGTGTGAGGAGGACCAGGCTCCCCACTCCTCCCTCATCCCTTGTCCTATCAGTGATTCCCAGCTCTGTTTTTTGGCATTGCTGAGTTCAGAGGGGGCACAGAGGAGCTGAAGGTGTCTCAGCTATGATCTGGAGCTCCCTGGCAGGGCAGCTCATGTGGTAAATGAAGGGTGTCAGGCCCCCAGGATTGCCAAACTGGTTGCTTTAAAATAGCAACTAAAATAAAATTATTGAAAGCTCCTAAACCATGAAACTTCCATGGCAGGAGGAATGAGCTCACGGGAGGAAGGAAGGAAGGATGGATGGATGGACTTGCAGACAGACAACAGATGGAAGAAGGCCAGTGCTTAGCCAGCTGATAACCATAAAGATTTAATGTAAAGAGCAAACCCAACATCCTACCTCTCTGCTGGTCTCCTGTGCACCAGAAGTTTCTCAGCCTCATGTCTCTTGTCCCTGTGAGATCCAGGCTGAGCTGAAGGGATTGTTGCAGTTCAAGGCACAGCCTCTCATTTGGTCACTGAGCAGCACATGTAAGTCCTTTCTCACACCAACCCTTAACGTGAGGATGTTTATTGTCCAGTATCTCAGTCAGTTCCTTGATTTACCTGGTCTAAGGAGTGTTACAACTGCAGTGTGCTTTCTTTGGAGTGGATGCTCTGCCCCTTCTTGTCCTTTCAGCCTTTTCTTCCTCTTTCTTAGAAAAACAAACTGTTTTCTGTTTATTGCTCATCTATTCTCCCCCAGTTTTTTTTTTCCTGATTTGCCCCCAGCATGTCTCCCTTCATTCCTTTCTGCTGATCAGCACCCTTGGTATTCTGGTGGTACAAAGTCAACCCCCCCTTCATGTGATGGAGTCACGAGGAGCTCTGCCTTCCTCTGTTTTTCAGCACCATTCCACAGAAAAAAAGAAAGAACCCTTTTATAAAACAGGTTTTAGGCAGTAATTTTCAGGTGAAACAAGTTTTCAGTGAAAGGCTTTGTTTTATCAGCTCTAAATATTTTCTGAGAGTGTTCCAGCCCTGCTGGAACATTCATGCTTGAATGAGAGGCAAAAATGTTTCTATGAAGTTAATGCTTTATTTATTTATTTAAACAATAATTTCATTCAACTCTCATTTTTTAACTTAAAATAACTTATTTCACGATGTCCTTTTCTTAGGTATGAAAATATTCAGGAAAATTCTTCTAATAAATTGGAGGAGACATAAACATTCTTTTTTACTTTTGCCCATTAGATGCATATTTAGGTTGATTAAAAACATACTGGCCATAGGAAGTTTTGTTTTTTAGTTTAACTTCCACAAAAAGCACCAGACAATGAGTTTGCACAGGGTGTTGGCCACAGTATGCTATTGGAAAACTGCTGGGGATTTAGCATTTCAGAAAACAGGTAGGGAAGTCCCTAATTTCTGGCATGTGAAGTCACTCCCAGGGCTGAGATAAAAGGAAGCAGAAAACTGGCACAGAGGTTCACACCTCGTGGCTGGAAGGAAGTTTGGAAAAAGGCGTTTCAGAATTTCTGTTAGTAAATCTGAGACAAGTCAGTCTTTTTAGCCTAAAGCCCAGGAGGCTGAGATAATAGGGATTGTTCAGCCTGGAGAAGAGAAGCTTTGGGATGACCTAATTGTGGCTTTCCAGTGCCTGAAGGAGCTACAAGAAAGATGGAGAGATATTATTTACAGGGGCCTGGAGGGACAGGACAAGGGGGAATGGCTTCAAACTGACAGAGAGTAGGGTTAGATGGGATATTGGGAAGAAATTGTTCCCTGTGAGGGTGGGGAGGCCCTGGCACAGGTTGCCCAGAGAAGCTGTGGCTGCCCCATCCCTGGAAGTGTCCAAGGCCAGGTTGGATGGGGCTTGGAGCAACCTGGGATAGTGGGAGGTGTCCCTGCATGTGGCAGACAATGCACAAAGTGCTCTTGTTCTTCCACAATTATTCCCAAACTCTTTCCCCCATAATTTGCATCTTCATGATGTGGTTTATCGAGGAGAGTATTTTATTTGTTTATTCCAGCAGTGAATTTTCCCACGTGTTTGTTGCAGCACATGAGTCTGGCATATGTTTGGATTGATAAACTGAGAGGGAAAAAAGAAAATTACACCCGAGCCTTTATTAAAGGGAGGTGTAATTAACGACTTCAGATTAATTGAAAATGTTTTTTCTAAGAGTAGCAATTGAGCTCTATCCTGATTAACTGCTTTCTCTCAGACTTTGTAACCTTGCAGAACGTGCTGTTCAGCAGGCAGTGGAGGGGAAAGGGCCATCTGATATCTCTGCAGAACCTTTATAAAAGAGACCTGTCATTTTCCCATTCTGAAATGTTCTGTGCTGCTATAATCACATTATAAAAAGGAGTTCCTCGGGATTGTTTAATTTAAAAAGAAAATCATAGTTCCTCAAGGGCTGAGGACTCTAAGGGGGAACAGGCTGGTACTAGAAATTTGATTCTGAGTGAATTAGTTGCTATTTTATTTTAACCAAATGACTTGAGATAGCTATCAAAGAATCATATTTCCCATGATTTCTTTTTCCAGTTTAGTAAAAAATTTCCATCTTCTCCCGCTGGACATAGAATAGTCAGAATTGAGAGCATTGAAAGACAATCTTTTATTAAATATTCCTACAGAAGATCTGGGCTCAGTCAGGCCCTGTTACATTACTGGCCTGTGTTAAGTTAACATTCTTTCAAAGAATAGGACTGACTTCTAACCAGTTCAAAGGATTAAAACCTGTTTATATTAGCATATATTGACCTCCCATTTAATTTCTACTGCCTTAAGTAATCTGAGAGAGTTAATTCCTAATCCTTTCTCTCCCACTTGTTTGATACTGGGGTCTCTCTTGGGTCCATTTGGTTCAGTGAGTGTGGGTTTAAAGGCTCTTGACTGTGGGGCTGCCAGAACCTACCCTGAGGCACAGCTTTGAGGTCTGTGTCTGGGATGCTGACAACCTGCTACAAGGTGAATGTGTTGGTCAGCTCTGTACTGTGATGTTTTCCTCAGCTTGTCTCTGCCTTCCAGCCTGAATTTGCCTCTTTTGGCAGGTAAATCAGTCCAGCTCCTCAGTGGGGATCCATAACTGCATCAGCTGAAAGAGCAGGTGGGATTTATAGCAGTGGGTGTGCTGGGCTGAGCCAGGGACCACCCTCAGCCCAGAGTGGTCCATTGGCACCTCTTCTGCACTGAACTTCTCAACTTCCCGTGTTTCTATTAAAAAGCTGCCTCTAGACCAGCAGAGGAAGGAGACTCCTCATCAAAATGTTTCAATTCCTGTCACTTCTTAAAAACTGTGCTTTGCAGGAGATACTTCATAGCTTTTGGTTTTCCCTTTTGCCTCCATTTGGAGGAGAAGAAATGTCAAAATATGAAGAGTCCACTTTCCAGCCATGTCTGTTAATAACTTTTAATCTCCAAATTGATTTCAATATGGTTTTGTGATGCAATAGAAGCTGCCTTATATCAGTGGGAAAACTGAGACATATTTTCCCTGTAGCTGCTGAACAATTTTTGTCATAGCCAGGGTTAGATTTCAGGAATGTCCTACTGGTAATTCCCTCTTCTAATCACTAGACTCTCTCCTCCAGTACAGATAGCAAAGCCAAAGTTTGAAATGCTCTTTGTCTTTACAGGAATCTGGTACATTAAGCTGCAGGTGCCTTTGTGCTTTCATCCAACATGAACATATTCATGCTGGAGTTTGAAGACCTGTTAAAGATTGTTGCTGTGCATAAAAACACTGCTGGGAAAACTGAGCACTGTATTTGCAGTTCCTCAGGCAAACTTCATTACATTTAGCACAAAATTTGTTTGGGCAATTAACGTGTTGGGTGTTCTGATAAATTCAATGTACAGCAATAAATCAAATTTTCAATATTCATGGCTTGGTGACTTCAGAAAGTCCCCAGAACATAAATATCAGTTCAGGAAAAGCAAACAAACAACTTCTACATTTTTTTTTGTCTTTTCACAGAGCTGCCATAAGGAAGCAAAGCATCATTATTGTTTCTTTCAGTTCTCAGTATAAAAGGAAGTAACACTTAATAAAAGCCATTGGCTGCAAGATTTCATAAGAGAGAGAAGCAGAGAGAGAGAACTAGCAGCGTGGTGTGGAAAAGCAGGTGTGATTCATGAATAAACTGTACTTTGCAACCCTGTAGGATACTGATGAAACAAATAGAATTTTCACAGACATGGATAATACAAGAACACAAGACACTTTTTCACAGGTAAAGGCAGAAATTGTTGTGGCTTGTGTGAAAGTGCTATTTGTTGTGTGTAACTGGAGAAGGCATTTCAGAACCTGAAAATGACTTTGTACTTTACTGGTAAGAAATTTGCAGTAGATTGTTTGATGTAATTGATTATTATGTAATGTAAGCTCAGATAGGTCGAATATTTCAGAAAGGGTTTGCAGAAGATGTGGATGAGACAATATTTTTGTGTGCTTTATTCTTAAGAAAGTTGAAACTTGTGAGGTTTTCCTGATACAAGAAGAGGGACAAAGAGATAAAATCAGTCTTTCTATTGCCATGCTAGAGAGGATTTATTAATACTATGTATTATCTGTGCTAAAAATTTCCATAAAGTAATTGGAGGGGAGAAAAAAGTGGTTTATATTATAGGCAGAAGCAGTCTTTTGATAATCACAGTGGAATCTGAAGTGACTGATATGCCAGAATTGAATATACATCAGCTTGCAGCACTATTGGATTTGTCTGAGTGCCTGCCAGATACAGTCTTGTAGCATTCTACCTGTTTCAATACTTGGGTGTTTGGAAGTCTATTATCTGGAGAATTGAGCAGTGGAAGACTCCTCTCTAAGTCTAACTAGGACAGCTGATGGGATGTATTGGCAGAAGCTCCCTGGTGTGTGACCTGGAGTAAATAGCAATTAGGAAAAAGGATGATTTTGATGCACACGGGCTGAGAAGGTGATGGAGGGGTCTGACTTATCCTGGGCAGCCACCAAGGGGGGCTGGGGAGGATCCAGCCCTGTTTGCATGGTTCCACTTCTTCCCTGAGTATGGGATGTCCATTGGATAGATTTTCTAGGCAAGACTTTGGACAAACCCAGAGAAGTTGAAGGGAGAAAATAAGTTTCTCCTATTTATTGCTTTTTGGTTTTCAAGGAGGAGGAAGGGACAGGTGCCTGCCTTTGGTTATCTCCACACAACATCAGCCTCCTTGGCCTTGGAAGGTTTGTGCAGAGCAGTGTAACAGGTGATCCAAACACTGAGTCCTGGAGCCTGACAGAAGTGAATTGCTGCACCTCAAGTAACAATACCTGAAGTGTTATAAAATTGCAGGTCCCATCTGGCTCTGTTCAGTGTCCTGAGGTGCTGGGATCTATTTGGAGAAGCTGTTGACAACAGTGGGGTTGGAAAGGCACAAATCCAGCCTGGGAGTGTTTTCCCTTTCTTTGTTATCTGAAACCTGTGTGTTTATTGCTTGGCACCAACACACAGGCACGAGTGGCAGTGATGAATCATTGCTCTTATTTCTTACCTCAGGTACTGCTGGGGAGGTTGGGGACAGCACAGATGTGGAAATAACAAAATGTTTGCTACCAGAAAGGGCTTTACATGAATGAGAATCTGAAAACAGGAAACCAGAACCAGATGGTGCCACTTCTCACTCTCTTTCACTCCCCAAAGCCTGCAATAAAGCACATGTACAAAGCTCAGGTTGTACAATCACTAAAACATTTGCAAAACTAAACTGTGTCTGAGAAAAATGTGTGTTTTAAACTTTTTGTGGACTCCTTTCAGAACTTGACTGTATGCCTTCCTGAGGTTTTTCATGTAAGTCTTCTGAGAGCTGGGAAGATCAAGGTGCAAGGTGGAATGGCTGTCAGATCTTTTGCTTTCCACCTTGCCTTACTTTAATCAGCTACTTTAAAGTACTTTATCCCCATGGCTTTCCCCTGCAATTTTTGTTAGACATTTTGTTAAAGGCCACCTCTCTTAAGTGATTGATGTTTTTTTTCTCCCCAATTTTTATTTTCACTGTATACTTCCCAAGGGATCAATTCCATTTAAATAAGGCCAAATGATCCCATATCTTCAGATATGTATATTCATGAACATGTGCCCAGCCTTGGGAGCAGCTCTTGTAGCCTTTGAGATGGGCTATTTTTGAAGGACTCCAAAGCAGAAATGTGATGCTTTGCTGATCTCTTGGGGCTTCTGATGTTTTGGCTGTCCAGAGTCTGGTCTTTGCAGTTAATGTCAAATGTCAGCTGGTGCCTAGGACTGGAGACAGTTCAGCTCCCTTGGTCCTCCTGGCTGTCTGGGGGTTCTGCAGTGAGAAAAGGGTGAGAAATGCTCTATCAGTGCATGTGACTTTGAGGCTGTACCTGTCCTTAAAGCCAGGATCACTTAGAGTCAGGCTAAAACATCAATATGAGCATTCTGTGTGTGAATCAGAGCTCACCTTTGCTTGATCCATCTAAAAACACCTCAAAACTTGGCAATGTGTTGAAAGGTCCAGGAAGGCTGCTCTGAATTTTGATGTTTGCCGCTTAGCAGGACATAGCCCATTAAACAAAGAGGATAAGAAATGCCTGTGGGACAGGGATAAAGCACATCCTGAGGTATGTCCTCCTCAGGCAAAGACGAAGCCCCTCAGTTAAATTTCCTGCCACTGAGCCATTTGGAGCTCCATCTGTCCTGTTCCATCCTCAGCATTGTCCAAGTTCCTGAAACTGGGAGCACAATGAATATTGCCAACCTTTTTTTTTTTGGATAGAAATTATTCCCTGAGTTTAAGAAAGGACTTTAAAACTCACCCTAAATAGATGTCCAGAGAACTGTTCCTGAGGAATCTGATCCTATTCAGAAAATGTAGTGTCTTTTTGTAGGCAAGTATTCAGAACATAACATTTATACAGACAAGGATCATACTCTGCTAAATCTGTTGGAGATTGAGAAAGAGAAATAGCCCATTTTAACCTAAACATTTTACTTGGATGATTTATTAACAAATCAGAATCCTGGGAAAAGAAAAAGTTAGGTCAGAAATTATACACAAGCAGGTGGATGCTCTTTGGGGATTTTCCATGAGCTCTCAGACTGTGTTTTGATCAGAGCATAATGAAAGGTTTGTTCATTAAATGTTCCACCTAATTAATGTAAAATTCATGGAGGCCCTGGATCCTCAGTTAAACGTGCATGAAATCAGTGTTACATTCTCTGTGTTGCACTTCATACTCTTTGCTTAGCAGGTGTTAACTAAAATGATCTAATAAACCTCGAGTATAATGAAATGAGTCTTGTTCAGCATTTAATAATTTTAGCAACCCTGTTCTTGCTTGATATGAATCTTTTACAAGACATTAGGGTACAAGATGAGATTGTAAGCCTGTGAGCAGAAAGATGCATGTTTTCCTCCAAAATGATTAGATGTTGCTGTTAAATAGCCCAAGATTAATTTGACTACCATGCTAATAAGCAAATATGATAATCCTCAATAGTTCTTATCACTGTGGATTATTTTAATTACTGTAGCTAAAGGCATAGAACATTATTATTTTAGTAACTAACTGAAATATTTCTATGTGAGCCACCTTCTTTATTCTATTTCAGTATATTTGGTATTACAGCATTTAAATTATACCTCAATACACCAAGAAATTGCTAGGTAAGTTCACACTTAAGTATTGTTTTGAAATCAAGTGTAATTTAAAATATTCAGGACATACTGTGTGCTTCTATGGGGCAGGACATGGAAATCAATGGGAGTTTTACTCTTACACTGAATGTGCTCAGTGTAAAACTGTCCCTGAAGGCTTTTGAAAATCTTCCTTTAAAATTGCACGTGCCTAACATGAAGGAGGGTTTTTCAGGGACCATCTCTGCATTGGAAATAAACACTCATAGCCTGGGTGAAGTTTTCTAAAAGCTTTAAATCTCTGACTGCCACTTTGCTCTAAAAGGGACACTTTGAAAAGCAGTGAAACCACCTGTTCTTCTCAGGCTTGGACTGAATAAAGTGCAAAATAACTGTGGAAACTGTGGTTCAAATGAGGAGGAGGTTGGGTTTGGCACAAAGCACCATCCAAGGCTTTTGCACCCCACAGTGTCCATAAATCTTTTTCTTTATTCTTAAAGATGCTTAGCAGTGGGAGATTGCACAGTTTTCCCTGGACAACTCAGTGTTATCCTTACTGTTTTCCAAACCTCTTTTGCTGTAATTTAAATTGTATTTCCTCTCATCCCACCACACAGGGAGCAACCTGCTCCTTTCCTTTTTGCAGCAGCTGTTTATGTACCTGCAGGCTGTGCCTGCCCCAGCCTTCTCTGGGCTCTGAAATCCAATCCTTCCTCTTTTCAATTGCAAATCACGTTTTTCCAAAGCTCTCATTATTCTCATTGTCCTGAGCTGGACTCCTCCAACTCTTTTCTGGGGGCATGGAAAACTTCACACCCTATTCCAGCAGAACCCTTTCTCAGTGCTGAGTGCTGCAGGAGGACTCGTGTTTTGGCTGTGCCACTGTCTGGAACCTCGCTGAGGAATATTCCCTTTTATTCCAACAACAGGACATTTGTAACTGGTGTCACTCTGCAAGCTGCTTTAACTTCTGGGTCTTTTTCTGCAGAAAACATGTGCTTCAGCCAGGGCTTGTGAAGCTGGTAGTTCCTGCTGAACATCGGGATTTTTTTTCCCCTACTTGCTGAATTATATATTATTGCTTCTCTCATTTGTCAAGGCTGTTTTGGGTTTGAATCCCCCTCTCAACCCGTCTGCAATTCTTTTCCACCTTCGTGTCAAAGTCTGTGAATTTAACAACCAAAATCTCTAGTCAGCCACTGGATCACTAATGAGAAACTGAGTAGTACAAAGCAGAGTCAGTCTCCCGTGCAACACCACTCAATTTATCCTTTGAGTTTCCACAGTGAAACTCCAGTAATTACTTTCTGAGTGTCATTTCCTGACAGGTTCTCAGCGCTGCTGGAGCAGGAGGGTCCATGCTGGTCTGTTAAGTGGTGATCGAGGGAGAATCTGAAGTGTTTGCTTCACGTGAGACCTACAAAATGTCAGTTTTTCAGGGGGAAATGTTAAGGCTTTGAGATTCTTCAATATGGTGATATTTTCAACACTAAAAATAGGTGAAGTAGCTGGTATTGTACACTGTGCTATGCACGTGTCACTGGGCACCAGTTTACATTTTAAGTTCCTAAATAGTTTTGGAAATAGCTCTTTGAGATTTCTTTGTTGTTATAATCAATCACTCTGTACCTTTATATCAATAAGAAATGAATTACAACAAAATATCTTCAGGCTCCTCCAGCTCCGACTGAAAGCGACAGAATTTCCAGTGTTTTCAAGGAAATCAAGCTACTGTTTGATGAATACCTTCTTCTTTGGATAAATGTTGACAGATATTATTCAGCCAGATATAGACCTGAACAAATAATGCAAAACATTATTACAGATGGATAATTTATGTGACGAATAGCAGCTCTCTTTGACAAATAATATTAGTCTGTCTCTAGGACCGGCTACAAAAGATGGTATTGCCACATCAAAATATCACATCAGTCACCTGTATTGATATTCCATGTAGATGGCCAGTGAAGGCCTTTCAGATACCCAGACATAGGAAACAACCACTCCCCTGTAAATAAATGGGAGCACTCAGTGCACTCTGGGCCAAGTTCAAACCTGACAAAAGTGAATATATTAAGAGATGAAAGTTGATAACACCAAACTGGAACTTTAAGACAATCCAAGTTGTGTCCACTGCCGTTAAAATCTCTTAAATGACATGTTCAACATGCAGGCAGAGTGAGTTCAGCATAATCCATTGTAAAGTAAGCCAGTGACTTTGATTTAACAAAAAATAGTAAATGTTTTCTTTGGAAGCACAGCTTGGAAAAGGAAGTAGCTACTCTAAATTTCATCACAGGTCAATCACTGCATCACATCCTAACTCTTAGCTTCAAGCTTCTCTACTCTACTTGCTTAGCAGAAAGTGTTGTGCACTGTAGCTGGGAGGCACTGAGTCAACAGAAAATCCTCAGAAGGCTTTACCTCAAAGACATTTTATCCTGCTGTTCTGGATAGAAACCAAAATCTTCTATTATTGAAAGCTATATTAAAAAAACAGACTCCAAAATGAATGAAAACATGACCTGGTGCTGGATAAAAGATGTTAAGTGTGTATGTTAATCCAGGATATTTCTGGCTGCGTGGACAACACCAGCATTCAGATTGATGCCCAGAAGTTCATGAGTTCTCTGTAAAGCAACATGTAGCCACTGCTTGACCTTTTTCTCTTGTATTGAGCCCCCTTGGAGCACTGACCTGAGAAGGGCTGAAAGGGAGATGCTGTGGAGCACAGAGTGTGAGGAACAGGCTCCCTGAGGCCAGCCCTCCCTTCTGGGCCCTGCACAGCCAGGAGCTGCTGTGTCTCTTGCTCCTTGCAGCGAGCAGATGAGGATGTTCAACACTGTTAATGTTTAACAAGGACAAGTGTAAGGAATCCTTAACAGCGAAAAGCTTCACTAGACTTGAATAAAAATCACTCCTCATTTGCACAGGGAGCAGGATTTCTGCATGGCTTGGTTTTGTTGTCACAGGAAACGACAGAGCTGGGTGCACATTAGCTATGATCTTCTCCTAAATAATGCTGAAATATTGTCTCAGCAAGTTGTGCCGGTGTTTGCAGTGACTGTGATCCTGTGCAGGGCTCACTGACAGCCAGGGTTCTGGGTGTGCATGTGCACACATTCCAGGAGTATTTTTGCATTAGACTGCTGTCATATTAACATATGATTCGGGCAGGATGGTCCACAGAATAAGGATGAGCTGAGTAAAAGCCATGTAGCTCAAATTCCTCTGCAGGTAGTGAAGGAAAAAAATTGTCAGATATCAAGGCAGGTTGAATTGCCCCCCCGGAGAAGCTCAGGTGTCTCAGGTGAGTGCACAGGAGTCACAGCCATCCTGTGGCTGCCTGGGAGGTGTGAACAAGTGTGTATTAAAGGCTGAGAGTCAGAAAGAAAAGGCAGAGGAACACGTTTGCTGTGCTGTCTTTGAGCAGTTACCCATATCCTGTGTGCCTTTCCACTGCCTTGCTCAATCAGCTGTGGATGGCTCAGATGATGTGGCTTTAACCCTTCTTTCTTGATTTAGTCCCAGGAAGGTCAGGGGACCTTTGTGGAGTCATTACAGGGATGTTTCCATGGTGTGGAGACTACATGCAAAACCTTCCAGGAGGTCCTCTGAGGGCTCTGGTGAGACTGTGCTGGGTAAATGGAGAGGGGCAGGAAGCCCTGGAAGGGCTCATGTGCAGTGCTGTGTTGGCAGCTGCCCAAGAATAAGCCAGAAATCTCCTGTCTCACCATTAAACACATTTAATACCATGTCTAGGCCAAAAATATAAAAACCTCACCTCTCGTTCCAGAGAATGTCTGGAGCCCCAGACTCTTCCTTCAATTGTGCATGCTGATTTTTGTTTCAAATCACTTGCGTGGCTGTGCTGAATTTTGGGTGGGTGATGAAAATTTAATCTGTGTTAAACAAGCTGCTTTAACCTGGCAGGTAAATGAATGCATTATTAACACAATCTCATGTATTTCCTTAATGTGCCTACTTTATAATAGAAGCATTTAATTTTTTTCTAAGTTTTGTGATCCAGCCTTGTATAAAAACATTCTGCTTGGGTGTTCCAGTCACGTTCTATCAGGCAATATAGCACAGACTGACTTAGTGGCATTTTGGTGGATAATATGACAAAATTTTTTTCCTTTTAAGAAAAAAATACAACCAAAACAAACACGAGAATGAACACTGCAAAAATCGTGTCATGCTGAGAGAAAACCCCTACATATACACAGTGATAAAGGTCAGGATGTGTTACTCAAGTCTTGTTTGCAAGTGAAAATACCATGTTAACGTGTGGCTGTCAAAAACCTGAGCCAAACAGACTTCTGACAAATAATTTTGACAGTTCTCATAAGCTGAAAAGTGCCTTTTTTGCCTCTCTTGTCTTTTGAAATGTTTCCCTCCTGCTTACAGATGTGCAGAGAGAAAGAGAGTTAACAGAGGCAGTAAAACAACAGAGTGCTGTTAAAAATAACCTTCCCCAAGCACTGCCTCGTGTGGTCTCTGGGGAAGGGACTCTGTCAGTGGTCTAAGTTCCTAACTAAACTCTCTGAATTTGAAATACATAGAATTATTTGTTTCTCTCCTGTAAACATTGTTTTCTTCATACATCATCAAGCAAATTAAGAGCTGTTCCCTGTTGCTTTCATGTCTTGGGCAGAATTTTATTCTAGTCTGAAGGAGACCTCGGTGAAGGTAAGAAGAATGAAGAGTTGAGTACTAGACAGAGCCAAATGTGCCTTCTTTTCTGCAATTTTTTTAAAGGAAAAATTATATTAAAAATTAAATTTGAAAAAAAATTGTCATCCTGCTGCAAAAATCTTTGAACCCTTCTCCATGTAAAAAGGCCTAACAGGCAAAAATACTCTACAACTTCCTCTCAAGAGCTGCTAGCCTGAATAAACAGGATCTTGCATTTTAAAGCTGGCAGAGCTTAGCCTTAAGGAAACTATATTTTTCAATCCAAATATATCCATACTCTTGTTTACTCACCCAGAGCCTGTTCAGTGGGGAATTATCTTGTTAAGATCTAATCCTACTCGGTGCATGTGAGGTTGTAAATATATGGCCGTTTAAAATTCAAATACCGAATGTGGAGGTCATTGTAGGAAACTCCTGTGCCTCTGCAAGTGTGAATGAATTATCAGGCTGTTTTCCTGCTTCCCTCACTGTTCACATTACTGTTGGCAGCTAGGAGCTATGCCATAAGTTACCTTTATATTAGCATTGAAAATTCCAAGGCTTTTTAAAACCAAAATATTTCTTTTACTCCCGGTTTTATTTGTGGGCTGTAAAAACAGTGTCTGTCGGTCAGACACTGGTTCAGATTTGAGAAATCTGGTAGGTTGAAGTGTGGTTGCTGTAGCATGGTTTGAATAAAGGGAGAGAATATGTGGATTTACCACCTCTGGGGTGGGACTGGTTATTTTTATGTGCCCCATCAGACCTGTGTCAGGTGGCTGTGGTGCTTGGGTGGGTGGAGGTGTTCAAGAAACACAGCCCTGGAGGTGTCCAAGGAACAACTGGACGTGGCACTCAGTGCTCTGGTCTGGGTGACAAGATGGGGCTGGGTCACAGGTTGGATGATGACCTTGGAGGTGTTCTCCAACCTTGATGATTCTGTGATTCTGAGAGGATCTTGTGCTGCTGGGCTGTTTAGCAGAGGATGCTCCCTCTGCAGAGAGACGTAGCAGGGGCAGGTGCCTTGTGAGCTCCAGCTCCTTCCCAAGCCTCCTGCCCCTTCCTCTTGCTCCTGCACAGCCTGGGGTGGGCTGTTTGCCTGGATGTCCACCTGGAAGAGTTTGAAAAGGATGATTGCAAAGAAAGACTTCACGGCAGTAACTCCTCTCCTGGTGGTGAAGTTGTTCTCCCGGGGGAGGGGAACATTGGATGCTGTAGCTAACTGAGTAGTGGAGCTACCAGATAAAATATCACAAGTTTCTGGGCTCTGGTGGTAAAACCTACACACTCCTTTCCAATTCCCAGTTCTGCTGCTGTTGAGAAATGGATATCACACACGGGAGCTCTTTGGTCTGTCTCAAAGGAAGGTTTATTCCTGCTACAAAGTCTGTGAAAGAGCTTTGCCAGTGGTGTAACAGCTGTAGCTCTGGGTCTCTGGTGACTCCACTTGCCTTTCTTCTTTGTTTGATTCCTGTTTGCCATTGCAATCCCCACCTGGTTCTCTCAAGAGTGACAGAAATTTGTGTGTAAGCTGGTTGGCAGCACATGAAGCTGTTTTGGTAAAAGAAAGGGGAAGTGTAACACCGGCTTGTTAACGTGGTTCACTAAGTTCATGTGACAGCTGCACCTCCTGCTACCAACAACAGTTTACCCCCTCTTCACCCTGAAAATTTCAAAATGCTCCTGATTTTCCTTTCAAGTTATCTGGTATGCAGGACTTCACACTCAGGGTAAGACACAGGAGAGCATGCAAAATTGATGTTTTCGCTTCTTGCCAGACTCTAACTAAAAAAGGTTTCCCCCGGCAGTTTTATCTCCAGATATTACCACCCCATCCCCTAAAATTGTAAAAACTCCTGTGTATTTGCTATCTTGTGGACTTTTGCCAGGTTTCAAAGGGAGTTTCTATTTGCTGGGCAGGTTGTCGATAGAACATAAAATATGAATGAAATTGTAATTTTATGGCAGACACTAGAGCTGTAACTGTCACGAGCCCTCTGTGTCCTCCACATCCACATGAAAAAGCAGTCTCTAAAAACATTTGGTTGACTTTTTTATTTTCCAGTTAAGCCAGGAAAAGATCCTCAGAATTATGAACATGGTGAAAAATAAAGAAGTGAGCATTGAGGGGGCTTTGCATTTGGCACAGAAGGAGGTGTATACTGAGAAGGTAAGGTCACCCCTCTGATCTATTTTGTGAGATATTCAAATGTATGAGCACTAGGAGCATGTCTGTACTGTTTCCAAAGGTACAATCCCAGCTTGTGCAAACACATGCACTCAAGTTTCTAACAAAACAGGACATGTACTGATGGCTGATGGTACCTGTGTCCCGTGGAATGGATATTCTGTGTAGATGCCTCAAAAGGGGCAGGAACACTTGCAACTATCCCAGGTTGCTCCAAACTCCTTCCAACCTGGCCTTGAACTCTTCTGGGGATGGGGCAGCCACATTTTCTCTGTTCCAGGGCCTCACCATGCTCATAGTGAAGAATTTCTTCCCAATATCCCACCTAACCCCACTCTCTGCCTGTGTGAAGCCATTTCCCCTTGTTGCTCCATACCCTTGCAAACAGTCTCTCTCTATCTTTGTTAATGTAATTAAAAAAGGCCAGGAGGATGCTACTGTGCATCTCCATGTGCAATTCTTCTCCAGAGCCTCCAGAGCTGTTTAAACACTGTCTACTGAGGGACATTTCACCTGAGAATGTGTTTGGATTTGAGTGGACAAACATTAGCCCAGAGCTGGATGTATGGCTGATTTCTGTTCTGTTTTTCAGGATTCCCAGGATCTGTTAACTGGATCACAATTTAACTTCATTATCTACAAATACAAACACTATCGGTGGCAGAAGCGAATTTTGCAGGTAACTTGAAAGATCATCCCTTTTGGAGCAATACATAAAAATATATTATGCTGAAGTTGCTGGGTTAATGTTAGTGGACAGCTTAAAAAAATCTTGTGGTTCAGCAGCCCATCAGAGAGGTGTAAGATAGTGAAAAAAATCTCTACTTTTTACACCAGAAGTATTCTGAGGGTAATATCTGACATTCCCTGTGCTGAGGCCCCTGGGAGGGCTGTGGAGGGGACCTGATGATCTAAGAGGTTATTTCACCACTGCAAAACATGAGTTGTCCCCAGGGTGATGGATGATAATGGGCTCTGCCTGGGAGTTGTTCTTATTAACTACCAAGAGTAAATGCATACAAGTGATGTAAACACATCTAAATATCTGTGCCTTTTGACAGGACATCACTTCCACTGCACCCACTAAAACCTTGGGAAGAAACATTCCTGGGATACTCAAGGTGCATTTGGCAGACTGTGCAGTTTGTCTCTGGTTACTCTACCCTGTGAATCGTTTTTTGGTTATCATGAACCCTTAAGACTTTATTGACTTGCATGATACTAAAGCAAACTTGTGTTGGCAACACCTGATGGTGATTTGATTCCATGAAGTCAGGGACAAAGGATTCATGTTGTTTCCAGGGACCTGGATTTCACTGAGTTTTCCTGTAGTTTTGACAAGATTTAAAAATGAGCAAGTCCAAATCACATATGCTAGAGGGTATTTTTTATTTACTACATCTAAACTGAAGAAAGTATAATCTCCTTATTTCCCTCAACATCCACCACATTTTGGAACTAAAAGATTATTTCTTTAGACATAAAACTGATGGAAAAAATGGAGAGAGCTGTAGTAGATGTGGAAGTTATCAATCTGTGAATCTGGAGTCATTTAATTTCACTTCTCTAGTTTAACAGCAACCTTCAAAAGTCAGAGATAATAATGAGAATGGTTCTGCTTTGAAGGTTTCCAGCTATAAACAGAAGGCAGGGAAAGGCCACAGTGTGGGCATTTGGTTGGCATGGTCAGCACATACAAGTTTTTAGCCCTGCAAATATAGATTGGGCAGTGGAAGAAGAAGGATCTCATCTCGAAGCAAACAATTTTTAATTGTTATAGCCATGAAACTGCACTAAAGTTATTTTATTGGCTATTATTACTCCATTTATTTGTACGCATACATATGCGTAAAAATAGGGAGGAAGGGATTTTTTTTAATTGGGCAGGTAGTAAGAGAACACAAGGGAAATGGTTTTAAACTAAAAGAGGAAATTCTTTACTCAGAAGGCGGGGAGGCCCTGGCACAGGTTGCCCAGAGAAGCTGTGGCTGCCCCATCCCTGGAAGTGTCCAAAGCCAGGTTAGACAGGGCTTGGAGCAACCTGGGATGGTGGAAGGTGTCCCTGTCCATGGCAGGGGGTGGCATGGAATGTTCTTTAAGCTCCTTCCAACCCAAACCATTCTGTGATTCTGTGACAAAAACCTCTGTGTTAGGTAAGATTTAAATCAAAACACAGTAATATTTATATCAGAAAGTAATCCCTCAACAGTCCCCTCTTTTCCTGACATGGAAGCTGCTGCTATAACCACCCTCACAGCATTTGAGTGCTGGGGCACAGGTTGAAGGAGTAACTGAACCTCTGCTGAGATGGTCCTGCCATTAGTTCTTGCTACCACTGCTGCTGAATGGGAAGATTCTGCACTGGGTTGTATGAGACAAGGGGAATTTAAAAACAAGTAATGTTTCAGAGTGTTAAATTGATACATATTCATCAAAAGAGACAGGGAAACACAGCTGCATGGAATATCTGTTTTGTAACTAAAACAAATATTGTATTACCATACAATGGTAATTCCATCTTGATGATGGAATGTCATTTTTTTATCCTATTTATTCTGAGCTGGTCCTTTCCCTAAATGCCTTTGCATGGTGATATTGGGATGTTGTCTTTGCCTTTCTGTGACAAGAAGCGATGGAGTCAAGTAATGAAAAATCTTCTATTCCAGATTGATTTCAACACAAGGACCATTTTTAACATTGAAAAAGGAATTATTAAGAAGCAGTTCCCTTTCTCTCAAGTCAAAGCCTGTGAAGACACTGAAAGGAGGCGCTTCAGCATTGTGTTTCATGGGCGACAAGATTATGAGCTGGAAGCTGTGTCTCTTGATGATAAAAGGAAGGTGAGTTTTTACAATGCCATGGACAGATTGCTATAAATAACAGTTGATGTGCTGGTGGTACCCAGCAGGTCCCAATCATTGTTATGCTGTGCTTTGTGAGAGCAAAAAGGGAGAAATGTCTTTATTCTGTGTGTGTTTGTGCTCAGAACAAAGGGAATGGGAGTTCAAGATAAAGTTTGGCCTTAGGATTTGGGCACAGTTCACTGGGACTGGAGATGTAAAGCCAGCTCAAGACATGATATGAAAGTGGATGCAGTTCTGCAACTACACCTGGAATGTAACCCCTCTGAGAGTGGATGAAAACAAGCAAAAAAACCCTGATGATGTGCACAGTTGAATCTTAATTGAAACTTTCTAAGCACTTTTTATTCTCTGCATAAAGTATTTCTTAAAATGCCTGCTTTTAAGAATGAACAAGGTCATCCTGATGCTGTGAAAAGAAGACCTAGTAATTAATCTTTCACCATCAAAAGAAGCTGAAATGACACAATTAGCAGAGGAATGAAGTCTAAGTACAACTAATTGTTTAATTAAATGATGCAGTGCTGCGAGATTTTGTATGAGCTGCTTCACTTTGAGATTTCAGGTCCTTCTGAGTTCTACTGAAACATGAGAAAGCCAAGTCATGAGCTTTTCACCTGAATGCAGGTGTCCAGGGGTGGGCAGCTCTTGGAGTCTGTGTTGTTGAATCCATCCTGCACTGAGATACAAAATTTAAACCTCATGGAAGAACTTGCATCCAAACTTCTGCTGTGACTCATTCTTAGGGGGCTTTTTTTCCTCAGAAGGATTAATTCCCTGCAAAACCCAGGGATTCACCCCACATGCAGAAACCTTTCTTCCAGATGAGCAGAACCTCATGGTTGATTAGCCTAATTTTGTTCAAAACAGATTATTGAGCAGAAGAGCTCAAAAAGGAACATGTATTTAGTAATAAGAACATCAGATATGGCCCTGTACAGCACAAAGAGCTCTTTAAATTCACACTCACCTTAATCCATAATATTTTCCACTGTAGCCAAACCTTCATTTTGTACTGGGTTTGTCTGAGGTTTCCAGCTTAATCAATCAGGTGCTACTTGGGCTTGAACTGATCTGAACAGACACTTTGTCCAAGATTGCTTTGTGTACGAGTTAAAAAAGTAAAGTTAAGTTTTACAGTAATCCCTCCAAAATAAAATTGTATTCTCCTTACACTGATGGGTTTAGAATTGTGGGCATAAAGCCAAATTGCAGTTAAGTAGTTTAGCATAAATTACTTATTTTATGTTCATTTGTTTTACCTATTTGGCTGCAACTTAGAGTGTTGTCTGTCATCTTTGGACTTGAAAAATCCAACTACTGATGTCTTATTCAAGGGAATCAACATGGAAAATATTCTCTCTCTGCTGCCACTTTTTATCTAGATAATATACCTCCTGAGCAGAGTTTTACAGAGCAATTCATACAAGAGACCAGTGGAATCCTGCTCTGGGAGACCTGCAGAATGGGATGTGATACATGAAGGGCTTCTGGATTTGCAGCAAAACACTTTTGCATCCACTGAATGGGTGAAGTATGAACTCTGGGCTGTGGGTTTCGTTAAAATTTCTGATAAATGCATTAAGAGTTTAATTTCCTGATAATGAGTTAATTATTTAATTGCTTTTGAAAGTTAAAAGGTGGATGGCAAATCTGCATGAGATGGGAACATTAAAGTAAACTTTCAGTGCAATAGTGGTCCTGACAAACCAAAGTTCTGGTGTGTACTGGAGCCTGCTGGGTCCATTAGCAACAGAAATCTGTAATGGTGATGGTGCTCAGAGGGATTTTAATGGTGGGACTTTATGTTTATATCTTTATTTTTCCCTCCATTCTCAGTAATAAGGACAAGGACACGCTGGAGGAGTATAAGAGTCCTTCTAGAGAACATTGACTCACATTGGCCAAATGGCTGCCCCAAAATTCATAATTCCTTCTCATAATGTTCTGAACTCCCCTCCTGGGGGGTGACCAGCCATGGAGGCCTGATGGGGTGGTGGGATTGGAGACAGGAATCATTATTCAGTAGGAAATGGGCTGTAATCACCATTTCAGCCCCTAAACCATCCCAGATCAGCACAGCTTTTGCTTCTGCTTGTTCTGTTGCTGGATTAGTGAAGCAGCCCCAGTGGTTTTACACAGTTTGCTCCCCATTCCACAGACAAATCACCCTTCCCTGAGCCAGCTCCTAAAATACCTGGAAACTGCTTATGCTATCAAAGGAGAGAAAGAGAGAGGGGGAAAAAGTCTGTCTGGCAAAACTAAGGAAAAAAATTTAACATTGTACTTATCTGCATGGAGCAATTATCTCAACACCCTCCACAGAAAATGATTTTAATTGTTTTTAAAAGGCTACGCCTGCATGTCTTGTAAACACTATCCTCAAGTGTGTCCAGGATTTGTTACCTTGCAACAGTTAACAAGTTTGTTAACAAACAAAAATTGATTTTTATCTATCTTGTGAAGCAAAGCCCTTGTTGCTTTCTTCTTTATATTAATCCTCTCTCTTTTTTCCTTTTTTTTTGCTTTTTTTGGCCAAGTAAATAATGGTGGAAGCATCTGGAGATCCAATTAAACTATAAGTCTCTGCCTTAAAGAAAGGAGAGATCAATATAACTGCCAGCTCCATTAAACAATTCTTATCACTTTAACTGTTTATGTGGGAATAGATGCAATTTATATTTTATGTTTAATTCTTCTGGAGCAGCTAAACTTATTTAAATTCCTCATAGAACACCTTAATCAACCAGCCACACCTTAAAGAGAGAGTGGAGGAAAAGGAAGGTTTGATAGAACTGTCAGAATGATAAAGAAAGGCAGAAATCCTCAAGAAAAATGAAACCACAAACGCTTAAATAAGAATAAACCCCATATACAGTAAAACCTCATCTGTTCTTGAATGGGGGACCTTTGTTTTGAGCAGCAGAACAGAATCCCAGAGAGGAGACTAAAGCAGAAGGTTCTGCTGAATTACAAGCTGTGTATGGTCAAGGCAGTGTTTTTCCAGGATTAATTTATCCTTTAAGTAGGTTTTACCCAAATTTTGGCATAGTCATTTCTGATGGAAGCCCTTGAGCCTTGTTCCTGTCCTGCCAAGTGACTTATGGGACCAGCCTGAGTTCCCATGGAGTAATAGGATTTTTGGGAGGGAGGAATATTGGCCTATATGACTGGGAACTAAATTTGGTGACTTGTTTATAGCTTGGGGGCAGTGAAACCGGGAAGACACAGAAGCTCTGAAGCCTTATCTTATTATGTACTTCTCAGTCACACAGGGGATTCCTTTAAAAGCTCATAGTCCAAGTGATCTACCCTCCCAAACAAGAGGAATAAGTGGAGTGGGAGGGACAGAGCATGGCTAAAAAATTAGCAGGACTTGGGTGATTTTTAGTTGATGGTCAGATCTTTGTTTCAGCTCTCATTGGGCATGGCAGGCTGTTCAGAGTTGGTGTCAGTTTACTTATGTGTCAGATAAGAATAAGAAGCCCTCAAATAAGAATATCTCAAAGCCTTTATGGTTTAGCATTGATACTTTTTGCCTGTCCCATGGAAGATGCTGTAAAAATGTGGAGATTTATTGATTTTAGGAAGTACCTTAATAAAGCAAAGCTTGTGTAACTAAGCAGTCAATGAAGAATGAGCTGTATGTCCATTCCTTGTCCTTCAGGTACTTGGTGCAACTACGTGAAGGAGAATTGACTTTATATTGCATAGGTCTGGGAGGAAAGAGCAGGACTACAGACCCTGGAGCCAACACAATTAATTTGTCAGGTGGGGATGTGAGTGTCAGCAAGGAGAATGGATGCAGCACCTTTTCAGTTCAGACCAAAGATCACAATTATTTGTAAGTATAGTTGGTAATTAATAATTTATTAACGCAGAAGTACTGAAAACAAGGTCAAGCAGCAGGGGGCCTCAATGTTTCAGACTAAAATAACAATGCTGGAGAAATGAGGCCATCAGAATTATATAGATTCCTGCTCCCATTGCTTTGCAGTGATTTGATGAGAATTTTCAGGAGGAATCAAAAGTGCCACATCATGAAGCTGAAATACTGCCCACAGCAACTTGTCTAGTTGTCATGGCAGGAGCCAGGGGAGATGCACATTCAGCTTGGTAGGACAGATGTGTGAGCAGGTTCTGCTTGTGCAACAAGCACAGCAAGGTGTAACAAACTGTTCACCTTCCCCCAAGGTGGAGAGGAGGAATTATGAGGTAACTGCACCACAAAGTCAATATATGGCAAAACTTCAGCTCCCTAACCTTAGACACATAAGCAATTAACTTTGCCTGAAAAGGTCAGAGTCAGCAGCACTGGGCTGCTTTGACAAGTAAAGGTGCTGAACATCATTCTGCTTAAATCAGAACTATCTGTGGCTGTGTCAGTCAGCATGTTATTTACACTGCCTCGTGTTTATATACGACATTCTTAAATTTCAGGTTTCGAATACCCTTTACTGTCCAAAACAGCAGGCCAGAGGATGTTGGCAAGCTCCAGAATGAGTGGGTGTCTCTCCTAGAAAGGTACTGTCAGCTGGGCCAGGGGGCCTCCCCACCTCAGGAGGGATCTCAAGGATGCACATCCCCTGAAGGTGATTATGAGGAATTTATTGTACCTCTGAATGAACAGAAAGAGGAGACTCTGCCCTTTGGTGTGAGTTCTGCAAGGACCAGTCTGAACAAGTCTCCAAGCCCCCAGACAAAGCCTGCAGAGGGGGAAGGAGCCCCAGCATCACCATCTCTTCCACTTCCCATAAGTAGGGCAGAGGTACCACCAGCCCCTCCTGCCCTTCCACAGCCCTGCAGCCTCTCTCCAGCAGCAAAGAGAACCAAAGCCTTTCACTGGGATGTTGTTCCTTCTGATAAGGTGAGGATGAAACTGATGGTGGCTGTTAAAAAAAAAAATTGTATATATTGTGTTACATCTATAGTTATAGAAGTACAGGTGTGCCACAAAATGCCCTTCTCTGTGTTTGGATGGAACAAAGTGCCTCTGTTCTGGCTTTCTGTTTACCCTGTGTCACTCCTATATTTTTAGATTCACAAATCTGTCTGGGGATCACGTGACCCATGTAAGAAGAAAATTGATGTATCCAGGCTCTGTGAACAGTTCCAGATCCAGGACACAGCAGTATTTTCGGGCAATGAGCCTTCAGTGAATCAGCACATCATGTTAGACCGAAAAGTCGCACATAACTTCAGTAAGTGTGTTAATAAGAGCTGTGTCCTCCTCTCTGAGCTGGGCTGAACACTGCACACATTTTCTCTTTGTACTTCCTACCATTCAACAGGCAATGAGACAAACTGATTTATAAAAGAAGACCTCATGGCTGAGTTGCTCCAAATGTGGTCCTTAATGATGTAGAGGTGAAGCCCAAAGCTTCTTCTCTTCTTGTACAAAACATGTGGAAGTGCCATTGAGCTGTGATGTTGTTGTCTTAGAGCAGACATGTGAAATCATGTGTGTCACCTGTGAAATCAATGTAAGACTGACTTCAGAGGCTTTTCAAATTTTGTGGGTTGTTCAGGTGGAGAAAAGTCAACAGGAGCAGGTTGGGAGCCAGAAGTTTGAGTGCTGTGCTCAGTCTCTCTCCTGCACTGAGGTCAAGAAATTCATGTAGGTGTAGGTGGGTTGGCATAAGAGGCTTTTGAGGCAGCTACAAGCCAGATTTCAGGAATTCTTGGCCTTCCTCTGGCTGAAGGCTCAGGCTGTGAATGACTGTCTTGAACAGGATCCTTCCCTCTCTTATCACAGGATTCTACCAAAGACCTGACCTAGAACAGTCTTTCACAGTTAATGAAGGAGTTCAAAACATAGTTCTGCTCTTTCTAATAAAATGATGTAAAGGTCTTTCAATCCTTTTAATGAGAATTGGTAGATATTAAAGGAGCAAGACTAATTGTTCTTCAAAGACCACTCTGATTTCTGTTACAGAGATGGCTTTCCAAAAAAGCTCTATAACCTAGAGATGTTTCAAGAAGTGTTACATGTGTAAAGAATTTGGGGCAGTTAATTTTTAAGTTTTAATGATTTCTTCTCTATGAATATTAATAAGAAAGAATGTATTTTGGAGATCATGTAAAGTTTTAATTGGGAACTTTAAATGGGGATAACTTGGAATTATTGCATCCCTTGACTAACAATTTGAAGGGTTAAAAGGAAGAGAGTGATACAGAAGTGCTGTTGCAGATAAAAGAATCTTGTAATAGCACTTTTATCTACTAAATGATTGCAGTTTCTTTGAGGAAACTTCTTTTTTTTGGTTTGCAAATAGCACCATTCCTCCTTTTGATCCTGTTCCTCTTACAACTATTTTTTCAATGGCACATTCTACATCCGTTTCTTAATCTTATCCTTAAAGTTCCAAAAGTGAGATTTTTTGCATACACTTATTATAATGGATGTTACTTAGATCAAAAGTTAATTTGATCCTTAGAATTCTGATTAATCTTCCTGCAAGTGCTGCAAACTGCAGTTCTTAATTTAATGAATAAAAGGATGAAGCTCCAAAATTGCCAGTAGGTTAAAATTTGTGGAGACTTTGAGTGGGTTTCTGAACACAAGAGAGAAATGAGAGTTCTGAGAGTAGATCTATACACTGAATTTGAGTCTAATGTGTGAGAAAATACAAATAAAAGCTAAGTTATCTTGTGGGGGGGGGGGGATTCTTGTAGACAAAATAAATTTCTACCATACAGAGAACAGGTATCAGGAAGGAACAAGAAAACATCCTCAGATTTCCAATGCAAAGGTTTGGGAGACATTATAATATATATGTTAACCCAAGAACATGAGATCTAATGGGTGAAAAACTGATTTAGGAGTCAAAATACCAGCTTCTGTGTCTTGACTGGTGCCTGTTTCTCTGTATGAGACCCCCTTTCCCACATAGTATCCTTATTTTGCCCTGGAAAATACTTTGACAAAGTCTGATGACTTGAATTTCTTCAGTGTTTTGATATCAGTTACTGAAAACGTTCAAGACAATTTTAAATGCTTTCTGGACAGGTTGTGAAGATTATAAAATCAATGTTTTACTGTGAGTTATTCACTGTTATGGTGATTCCCCACCACTGAAGAGACATACAGTGTAAAAGACATAGGGAAGCAATAGATATGAGGCATAAAAAGCACAAGAAGGAAAAAAGGAAAGTTCTGCCAGGCTTAGCACTAAAGCACAGATCTTATAACAAAATTCAGAGGGTGTAGAGTCTGTCAGAGGAAGAATAAATGGTCTGTACTCCACTGGCCAACAGTCTCTAGAACCATTATCAGCTGCCTCGGGCCACAGCAAGTTCCTCTAACCTGAAAAACTCTGTTCCTTTATAGAATTGAATTGAAAAGAAGGTAAATCATACAAATCCTTCCCAAATTCTCCTTCACAATCCCTTTATGCTGCTCAGAGGAGTTCTGGTGTAGCAGAGACTCCAGGGCAAGTCTCGTGCCAGCAATGGGAAGCATTTAAACATTTTCCCTTTCTCTGCTGCTGCCCTTTGTTCACTTCCTTGTGATTCTTTTTTTTTTTACCTCCATCCTTCAGTACCAATGAGGGAGACAGACAGTAATTAAAGAATAACTGCCAAGACAAAGTGGTCTTTTTGGGAGCAACATCCTTACAAATTTTTACTTGTCTAAATGATGACCTTCACCTCTTTGGGGAAGAGGCATCTTATTTGCATTTTCCTGTCATAATGCATGCTATGAGCCAGCCCTGTATCAGCACAGAAGTCTTAAACTTTACAAAAACATCAGATTTTAGGATTTTAGGAAGAAGTGAGCACTTCTGTTTCCTAGTTTGCCTTCATTTTGGGAGTAAGTTTTCTTGCTGGAAATTAAACAAAACAAGTAAACAAAATCCAAAGAAATGGAAAGTGTAATTCCTTTAACCTTCAAAATATTGTGCCAACTTACTGTACTGTTATGTGGAAAAAAATGATTTTAACTGTTGAGCTGAGTACAAGAGAAATACATATGAGCAAGTATTGAGTACCTCCCCAAAATTTTATCTTGATAGTCCTATCCTAAACATTGACTATCTTATGAAAGAAATTTGGTTTTCCTTGACTATTGTTCGGTAAATTTAAAGAAAATACAAAGATTAAATTATTGTTTTAATGACGGTAGCTACTAAATATTTTGGTTTTTTGCTTTTTTCCCTGTTTGTTTGTTATGGGTTTTTTCTTTCTTTCTTCCTTTTTTTTTTTTTTTTTTTTTTTAAATCTGATAAGTACAGACGAGATATTTTGGTGATTTTCCTTCTGAGTAATCTAAGAATCCTTTTCCTCCAGACATTTTTCTTAAAAGTTTCCGTATCAAACCAAGTGAGCTGAAAGAAAAACTGTACATCATACATGAGGAGAGTGGTGGACTCACAGATGAGCAGATTACAGCACTAAGGAGGTAATTTTGGGGGTTCAGTTGTTTGTTTATGTTATAAGGTACCCTTTGGAGAAGGCAGAACTTTCTGCAAATAATGTGAAGCTCATGGATGGACTGAGACATTGGATTTATCCTGACTGTGGATGTCAGGTTGCACACAGAAATCAGCTCTTGCAACTGAGATTTTTGAATACAGCCCCAAAATATCTCTTTTTCCTCATCTTTGTAGGAAAGGGAGTTGCAAAGTAATGGCAAATCCACCATGATTTTGTGAACTAGTTACAAAGAGCAGAGTTGGGAAAATAATAAGTTGTGTCAGTGAGCAGGTGTTGACTTGAGAAGACTTTACAGGATCTCTTACTACAGCCTTACAACCTATTGTGGGATGAGAAATGAAAGATTTAAGACTGGTTTGGAGATAAGGAAGGTAGACAAGTGTTAAAGGAACTTTATAAGGTGATGGGGTGTTAAGAATATCAGTATGTCAATGGCAGAGATTCGTGGGTTTAAAGCAGAATGCAAATTTCTGTATCTTTAGCAAAACTGAACAGATTTCAGGAGTGTAATCGAACTATATGAAATTCATAGGAACTGCATTGTGTCTTTTTGAATAGTTTAAGACATAGAAAGGAAGGAAAGAAGTGGGATCCTAGAGTAGTATCTGTTATACATCCCAGTCCCCATGAGGTACTTGGACTACTTTAATAAACATATTCACACATGAAAACTTGATGTGAAACTGCTTCTCCCTTCAAAATGAGAAAAGATTAGAGTGTTTTGTTAAAGTGAGCTGGAAAAAAGATGAGACTGACAAAGAAAGTGAGGAAGTAAATAACTGATGTTTCTGCTTCTCATGGAATCAGTTTAATCTTGGCCTTAAAATCCTGATCCAAATCAGTACATCAGAGGCAATTTTAAAATGATCTGCAGGATCATGTGAGCACTTAGGAAGTGTTGTGAGCACAAGAACAGACAGCTAACATAGAATTAATGTTATTCTGTGACATGACTTGTGCAGAGCTTGCCTCAAATGTGAAGGGACATGGACAGGAAACTGAATATTTCCATGTTTTTTATGTCCCAGTGTTCTGGAGGACGTTTCCTTGCTGCCCCAGTGCTTTACCAGTTACACCCCACAGTGGTGCACAATTCTGAGCTGGGGAAAGGTGCATGGCCCCACTGAGGGTGATGGAGCTCTGCTGCCATTCAAAAACTGATCTGAAAGGCTCCTTCAAAAAAGAAACCTCTTCCTGAAGCACTGCAGGTTCAGTCCAGGATCTCCACGCTGCTGAAACCACTGTGACACCACTGAGATCCCTGATTTACAGCATCTGGGCTCCTTGCCATCAGATAATAATAGTAATAATGATGGCAATGAAGCTTGAAAGATCCTGGTTTTTTTTTCCTTTAAGTCTTTCTTCGAGAGCAATAATGCTGAGGAAATTTTTCTAACAATGGAATATGTAAGAGATATTGGATGCTGTATTTGCTGAATGTTATATAGCTTCAAGGATTCAAGCTATGGGTTCAAGGATTCTGTCTCTGAAATTATTATTTATTGCCAAAATCTAGGAACGCACATACAAATCTTGCAGTAAAAAGGAGATAATTTTTTTCCACCCCAGCAGTTTTAAGTGTGAGTGAAATAAATGAGATGCATCTCAGAATTAAGGCTTGGATTTCCAAGTGGAAAATCAAAGGAGCAGACAGACATTCTCATGGAACATCAGCACTCCCAAGTCTCTCTGGTACGAAGAGCTGTGGTGGATTTAGCAGGACATTTAACACTTTTGAAAACCTTTCCACCTGATTTAGGTGTCATGGTGGAAAACTTTACCTTTGAAAACTGTGGCCTCCGGTCGGTGGAGAACCTGTGGTCAGGACAGGAGGTCAAACAGGATAATCCGGGGCTGGAAAATCCCTCTCTGTGCAAATTGTTCCTGTCAGACTGTCTGAACCTGAGCAGGAAGTCAAAATTCTACTGCTGTAGAATGAAAAAATATTTAAAGTCAAACCCAAGATTACATTTTCAAGACTGTGACCTCTGAGTTGAATGTTCTGCTCATATGTCCAGCGGTGGGATATTATTAGAAACTTCAGGACTTAATTTGACACGGAAACCTTTCCATAATTCTCTGAATGATTCTTTATCCTGACGTCTTAAAATCAATAGGAAAGCACTCCTTGTCTCTCTAAACTTAATTTTTTTCAGAGCAATGGGATTTTTCCATTGTGCAAATTCCATTAGAGTTGCATTCATGTACAAAGATATTTATGGAATGTATTCACATATTCTTGTGCTTCCTTTTTCATGGCTTCCATTGTTCAGTGCTTTAAGCTTTAAATCTCCTAGATAATCTGCTGGTTTTGTTTTATATACATAAGACATCTAAACAATTTTATGGAATATCAGACATTTGATTAAATGAAGATATTTGCTGTCAGTTTTTAAAAACACGTTGTTTGAATTTGCTTAAAAAGTCAAACTTTTTTCCGTGATAAACACCCTTTCATTTACCAACAGTTAACTTATCTTTAAATGAGAATTCAATTATTTCTTTTTGATAAAGGGTGAAAAAAGTACTATTTTGTAATCTGCTTTAATATAGACTCAATAATTCAAACCCTAGCCATTATTGAATTGAAATGTCAAATTACTGACAACAGTAAAATAAAAAATCTTACTTCTTGTCCTGTATTTAACATTTAAAATATTTGCTTTATTTTTTCCATTTCTGAATAAATCACTTTTAATGAAAATGTAGAGCTACCCCCATGAATGTTTAATCACACTTGCTACAAATTTAGTAGGTTTTTTGAAGAGAAAGAGAAGATAGACCAGAATACTTATTTAAGATTCTTTACACTCCTTCTCATATGTTTGCTATAACATCGATTTCATTTTGCTGAAGATATGCTGTGAATTCCCATAGTGAGCACTCAGACAGGCAGGAAGATCTCCAAAGGAGAACCGTGGTGATGTGTTTGTTTTTCCAAGTGGAGTCAATATTTGAAGACATCAATTTTCTAAAAATCTGTGGCCCTGGAGTTCTGACCCTGGAGAATATACTCTGTGGCCTCGTGCAGAAGGAAGGAAGTTGTGGGTCTGTGTTATGTGCTGCCATTATTTGAGCAAGTGAAAAAACCTGCAAAAACAATGGCAAAGAAGATGACTGTTCCCAAGGATTGGTGGGGTGTCTGTGCAGAGCCAGGAGTCCCACTGATTAAAGAATTAACATGCAACACATAAACCACACTAAATGTAAGAAATTCCAGTGCATGGAATGGAATGATTGTTTTATGTTGCCACAATACAGAATGAAGAGGAAGAGGACATTCAATTTTAATTTCTGTTTTACAGATACATGCCAACAGCAAAAGATGCAGAAAGGTACCAGTCATTCAAGGGGTCGTGTTCAGAGCTGCATGTGGTTGACCAGTTTATGTTAGAGGTAAGAGGCATTAAAAGTCACCACATGCCATGTCTAGGACATTCTCTGAGGTAAAACCACTGTTGTTTGGAACTTAAATTTACTGTCTCACCCAGAATCAGCATAAGAGGATTATTCTGATAATATCATTCTGAAATATATTCAGATTATTCTGATAATATATTCTAATAATCAGAAGAGAGCTCTATGGAGTCCTTTACTTCTCCAAGTCACACCCCCTCCCCTTACTCCAAAGTAGGAGCTGATTTATTCTGAGCTAGGTTTCCAAAATATACAAGCAGAAAATTGTGTGTAATTAAACATTCTTGTTCACAAAAAAGGAGTGTCATTGATTTTAATAATGTCTGACCCTACCAGCATATTTGAATTTGCATATGCAAATGTGCACATTCAGGTGTGCACCATAGTAAATCCACAGACCTCAAATAAAACTAAGAAATGAGCACAGAAATTAGGAAAGCTACAGTCTAGCTGAATTGCTCAATAAATTACAATGTATATGTGCATGTTTTGGTATAAACATGAGTTTTGATTCCCTTTCTGTTCAACTCTGTGCAGATGTGTAAAATCCCTCACTTGGGCCAGAGATTGGATCTCCTGCTCACTGTTCGTGAGCTCCCTGAGAGCATGAGAGATTTGGAGCCTGTGAGTAACATGAGTCCTTCACAGTGTGTTTGTCAGCAAAATCTACCCCTTTGATACTAGAGGGCCAAATAACCTCAATGCAGATCCTTTTTTTTTCTAATATGTGCATTTAACATCATCCTTATTCCACCAAGATGCAAGAAGTAGTAGCTGATGGGCCTGGCAATGGAATAGACTTCCACAAAAGAGGGAGAAAAGAACAGGAAAGGGCTTCCAAATTTTTTATTTGGTGTTGTTAAACTTTCCTCTTTCTTTGACCAGTGAGAAGTGAATTTCATCACTAAAATTCACCTTCCTTTGTGGGGAGGTTCTTGCACAAGCTGAAAGAATCAAGCTGAAAGACATAGAGCAAGTTTATTTGAAATTCATAGAGAATTTCCTCTTTGCAGAAGACTGAAGGAGAATGTTCCTCCTAAGGATTACAGGGGTGAACTGAACTATCAGGAACCAGAGCTCAAGTCCCTCTCTACCTTTTTTCAGGATGACCTAAGGGGGGGGATGCAAATAAACAGTCTCATGACTGGACCTTACTGTTCCAACCACTGCCTTCCCTGCCAGATTTTGTCTATGCTTTGGTTCAAAACAAGTATTTTGACACGATTCTGCTTCTATGAAAATGTTTCGGAGGTTTTGCTCTCCTTCTGCATGAGAATGAAAACAAAATGTGAAAGTTCTGCAAGACCAAGTTGTTGTCCTTTATCTGGCTGTGACTAAAACCATGGTGACAGTGGACAAAGCTCAGAAGAGGAGCAGATGGAAAACACAGGGGACATGCCCAGATTTCTGACCCTGCCTGGTGCACTGCCACACTTTTACTGTCCTCCAATGAAGCCAAATACCTGAATATTTAGAAGTTGTTATATGCACTGTTTGATTTGGCTGATGTTTGATGTTCACTGAATGTTCACTGATCAGTTGCCTAAGTATTTTCTTACTTATGCTCACTAATATCTGTTTTTAAATCATAGAATATACACTTAAAATTCTATGGGACAACCTGAATACTGGCTTTCAGCCCTCTCTGGCCCTGAGATGTGCTATAAATGTTTTAACAACAGCTTTCAGCTCTCCTGTGTGTTTCCACCTTTCCCTGTTTTTAAATTTGTGTGTTGGTGACTGACGAAAAGAGGTGTGGTGCTAAAAAAATACAAATTTCCTCGTGGAAAACAAAACCACCTCTTGTGTCCATAGCCTTAGAAGGGAGGTGGCTTCCCTGGGAAAACAGAATTATGTTGAGTTTGATTACAGGAAATCATTATTCTTCCTTGTGGGAAAACAGTGCTAAGAATTCTGATAACAGTTTTCAGCTGGTATAAACAGAAGGGAGGAAGGTGGAGGCTGGAGAGCCCCACACTGAGCTCGAGGCTCTGCTTCCCCTGGTACCTGACATTTGGTGCAATCTGGTGCATTCAAACAGCAAAACACTTCTTCTGCAGAGGCATTTTAAGAGATGAGTTGAAGTGGTTTTGGCAGCCAGAGAGGATGTGACCTCCTTTTGGGCAGAGTCACTGTGCCAACACAGCTTTATCTGGGTGGGAGAGTTTTAACTGGTCCTTCCCAAAAACCCCAGGCCTGTTTCCTTGAGGGACTTGAGTAGGAAGATGTCATTGGTGAGGTGTGACTTGCTTCAGGTGGGGACGGTGAGGCTTCGGCACAGGGGCCCCACGGATTTACCCACGTTTCCAATCTGAACTGAAGGAAGCTCTGTGTGTGTTTTTCAGCTGATAAACCAGAAGATCCAAGCCAGTAAGCAGCTGCAATCCAGCCAGAAGTTTGTTGCTGTTTTGGAGTACATTTTAGCCATTGGGAACCATCTAAATGAGAAGGCTGGAAAAGAGGTGGCGAGAGGATTTCGATTGTCGTCTTTGGCCAAAGTGAGTAAATATTTTCTTGCCGTTAAAAATCCTGTTTGACATTATATTCTTGAATTTCTGTGATAAAAAGATGCATTTCCCCATTTCAGACAGCAGCACTGGCTGGGTGGGGGCTTGGTGGCCTTCAAGTACCTGAAAGGGAGCTACAAGAAAGATGGAGAGAGACTTTTTCCAAGGGCCTGGAGTGACAGCACAAGGGGGAATGGCTTCAAACTGACAGAGATGAGGGTTAGATGGGATATTAGGAAGAAATTCTTCCCTGTGAGGGTGGGGAGGCCCTGATGGGGAGGTTGGTCCCTTCCAACCCAAACCATTCTATGATTCCATGAATCTAGGTGTCTTTTGCAACAAGCGGTACGTGGCCATTTTAAAGTAAAATTTCAAAAGCAGAATTTAAACAAATTAACAAATTGAAAGGGAGTGAAATTTCCTGCAATGCTTTTAACCCCCCATCATTGCTCTGCTGGATGATTAATAGGGGATGAAAGTTGAAGTTGTGGTCTTCACTCTTTCCTCACAGAGATCTGCTGTACAACAAGCATCATCTAGCTCTTAATTCTCTAATTACCTCTTCACTGACCTATCACTTGTGTGACATTAGCCTGAGTTTTCCATTAGTTTTAAGCAACCTGCTTTCCCCTCTTCATCAGAATTTGCCATCAGAAAATGCTGCTGCTGAAAATAGGGTTTTTTTCCCCCTTCCTCCATCCAGCAGTTGCAAAGCATAATATTCTTACCTAAAAAGTAAGAAACACATACAAATTTCCTAAGCTGCTTGTGCCTTTAATAGTATTGTAAAATTATACCTCATCTGTAAACAGAAGAGAGAAGGATTTTTACTTTGTTTTTATAAGATATCTTTCCCATCTGGAGACTTTAATATATGAGTGAATGATTTATAAGTCCAGTGGCAATTCTGAAAGAAAACTTGCATTCTTTTTTTTATTATCTTTATATATATAATGCCTGTAATACCACATCTATCATAATGAAAAATGCCTACAAAATCTTTTTCTGCCACAGAGCATCTTCCCAGATTCAATTAAGGAACTTTGCTCTCTTCATGAGCACAGCACACTACTTCTGAGTGGAAAGGAATAATGACTGTGGTTGCTTGGAGGTCCAAAATCAGTTGCAATCAATTAGGATACCTTCAGTTTAAAAAGATCTGTGTGAATAAGACAGAGAAGAACAAGCAAGGTCAAGGGATATGGAAGTGGAAAGCTGATCTTAATCAAGAATGTGTGTGAAACGGCAGATTGAAAAGGAGTTTAATTTTGTTGTGTTCTATTCTTGTCAAACTTACTTGGGAACTATCAACAGCCCTGCTGTTCTTTTATTTATTTATTTTTTAAGGTGTAACAGCTCAGTCTGTCAATCATTGCTCTGCTTTATTTGCAGTTACCTCTGCTGAGGGGTAAAGAGAGGACGTTCACTTTGCTTCACGCCCTTGTGGAACAGATCCTCTTACATGAGCCTGATCTGGCCACATTTTCTCAGGAGTTGACAGAATTTGAAGCTGTTCCTGATGGTAAGAGGAGGGAGGGGGGGAAAATAATCAACAAATAAAAAATAAATCCTTTAATTTCTGTGGAAACTCCCATCCTCACGATATGAATGATATTTATTAACATGTTTTTCCCCCTCTCTTCCTTTCCAGCTTCCATGAAGGGCCTCAGTGCTGAAGTTGATGGTATGTAAATGTGGTCTCTACATCCAGAGAAAGGTTTTCATACACTGTGCAGTCATTTGGAACAGGCTTTCATTGCACTTCTGTAGTTTGTAAAGAGAGGTAAAGGTTCAAAACGTTGAGGTGAAGTGTTGCTATGGTGATACTTAAGCTGCCATGTTACCTAGAAGAATTAAAAAAAAAAAGGAAATATTAAAGTGTGTCCAGGTGATTTAGAAATAAAAAAAAAATATATATATACTGCCCATGGTAAATAGAGTTTATCATAGAGTACAAATGTGAAGTGCTACAAATGGTCCATCAAAGTCACAGCTGTAGCAGATTCTCTGGGAGCTGGGAATGCACCAGGAGAAAACTTCCTGCAGCTCAGTCCTGGACTTCAAGAACTTCTTTGAACCAAACTGGTTTCCTTCTCTAGAAAGGAATCCAACACCAGTGAAGTCGGGAGGAGGGAAGAGAATAAGGTTGTTCTAATGTCAGATTGGTTTGGGGAGATATTTACAACTCACCATTGAACAGTGCCAGGAGATGCCAGTGAGCTCTTTCCCCCCATTTCCCAGAGTGGGAGCTCCCAGGATGGCAGACCAGTGCTGTGCTCGGTGCCAACTGACAACGTTTCTCACTGCTGCATAGAAGAGAATTTTTGTTCTTTTATCCTTAAAGGAACCCTGAACTTTCTGCACAAAAACATAGGTTTGAAGTGTGTTATTTTCATGGCTAATCCCAATGCCCAGAGCTAGGAAAGGCCAGATTTATGACCGCTGCATCACCATGCTATTGACCTCTTCATTATTCTGCAGTGATGTGATCACATACTACTTTTTCCATAATAAAATGTCTCTTTCAGGGTTTCTACTTCAAAATAGAAAGTTAATATTCCTGGATAAACATATTATAGGCCTATATTCTCCTAAATTTTCCTTGTGTCCTAAATTAGACATTTGCAGTCCTTTGGTCACATCTGCACGCTGGTGAAATTCCTCCTTTTCTTTCTCTTTTGTTAGTTTTAAGAAAAGAATTGGAAAACATTATTCAGTGCAGGAGGCTTATTAAACCCAAGACAATCAAGGCAACACCCCAGGAATTACAGTTCTGCAAGGAACTAAAGGTAAAGTTACTACAACTTTCTTGTGGGCTGGAGGTAAATGATGAGTAACCTGTTAGTTTGTCTGAGACCTACCCTGACAAGGGAATTGTGGGCATTTGAGGAAAAGTGTTTTTTTATTCCCCTCTGAGAGTATTTCACAGTGTAAGTTGCAGCATGGGAAGGGTTTTCAGGGTTTCTGCTTCTCCTGCTTTTGCTTCACCAGATAAATGGGATGGAGTGGATGAGGAACAGGCAGCCCCATAGTGGTCCATGACAAGCATTTTGCAATAATAGGAATTTTTGAGCACATATGAATTTGTAATGATTTCTTCTGCCTTCAGATAGAAGGGGAGATAGCACAGACAATCATAGAATCATTTAGATTGAAAAAGACCTTTGAGAGCACTGAGCCCACCCATAAACCTATCACTACCAAGACCACCACTAAACCATGTCCCCACCTACACATCTTTTGAATCCCTGTGATGACTCTACCACTTCCTGAGTATCCTGTTCCAATGCTTGATAACCCCTTCAATGAATACATTTTTCCTAATATTCAATCTCAGTCTACCCTGATACAGCTTGAGGCTGTTTCCTCTTGTCCTGTCAATGTTACTTGGTTAAAGAGACCATCCAAGAAACACCATCCAAGGCCATGCCTAAATTGTAATTATAGGCTGATCTAAGATGGCTCTGCTCATGCATCGTCCAAGGCCATGCCTAATTTGTGATTACAGGTTGATCTAAGTTTATTCTGCCCTTGCTGGTTACAGAACAGGATGGGTTGGAGGACACAAGGGGGAGGAAGCTGAGCAGGCTGCAGGAAGCCCAGCTTTGGCCAGGAGTCAGCAGAGGGGTTGATAGCTCAGGCACAGAGAATAAATAACTCAAGAGCACTGTTGTGCTGGTTGTGAACTGGGCTAATGCCAGCTCAGGGGTTCCCCACTCTGGTGTGGACACGTCCATCTCTACTGTCCCAGCTATCTCTGTGCTGAGCTTCACTGGGCAGGGGCAGCATCTGCTCAATCCATGTGTTTCCTTCTCCTTTGGAACACCTTGCCAGGTGCTTCTTCCATACGTGTTCAGCTGTCAAAAATACATAGATTACAAAGGAACCATAATTAAGGAATTTAACTCCAAAACTTAAGTTTCTATTTCTGCTTCCTTAAGAACCAGCAACTGGGAGTGTTTGCTTCACATGCAAAAAGGCCAAATGTGGTGGAAATTAGGACCTTCTGATACTTATCTAGTTCTGTCAGTTTTAATAATTTAGGTAATGTCATCGAATAATACAGTTAAAATTCTCTAACCTTGATGTTTCTTTTTTCTTTTCCATCTTTGAAGACTTAATACTTGCAAGGAAATATGTGTGCTTGGTGTAGGCTTCTCTTTTGTGAAATGTGAAATTTTTGTGACATGAAAATTTTGACTTGAATTATCTTGTTTTCACTGCTGTTTAATTCCTGCTTTAATATTATGCTCCTACAGCAAATTAAGAAGTTTTATTTTATTACAGGATTTAATTCAGAAATATGAAGGGGATCTATCCCAGCTGTCAAAAAGATGTGATGAAATGAAGAAGCTTTATAGCAACGTACTGGTACATATCATATTAAAATGCAATGAAAATAAATCCACATTTCTTTAAGAAAAAAAAAAGAGAGGGGGGAGAAAGAAGTGGAAAGAAGTACAAGAAATTCCCACGTGCTTGATAGTTATACAGTCTATAGAAAGAGAAACAAAACCTTTCATCTAACAGTGGTCAGAAGCTTTAAGGAAGGGGGTTGCTGAAATGCAGTGCTGACCTCTGAAACCAGAATAATGTCCTGGTTTGGGGACTGGGACATGATTTTAAGTGTGGTGGTGGTTTCTGTGGTGTTTCTTTTTCTCCTTTTTTTTTTTTTTTTTTTTTTTTTTTTTTTTTTTTTTTTTTTTTTTTTTTGTCAGAGGGAGGGATTAAAAGCAGAGAAGTTCAATGATGAGCAAATGTTACACAGAAGATGCAGCCAGGAAGGACTTTGGGGACCTACCTGAACAGACACTGCAGATTAGCGAGATGTTTGACCAAGGAAATTTAATTAGTGATGTTTTACTAAAAGTAATATTGTAAGAATGCACAGGGGTTTCCTTGTGGCTCTTGCAAACTGGAATAACACCTCAGCTTAGGGCAGCAAGCCAGATTAGTCTGCAGCACATAGAGAACTCTGTCCCAAGCCTTCAAAAAAGTTGAAAACCAAGAACATCTGAGACTCTTATTTGCATCTGAAAAGGATTTCATTTTCCACGTAGCTGGAAGTTCCCTCAACCTTTAAACCAGATCCTTTTTGCCTTCCTTTCCCTATTATTCTCTAAATAACTTTTTTGATGTATTTCTCTCCTTTAGAATGAACTTTTTTTCTTCTGAACAAGCAAAGCAAATCCTTTTGCATGTTTGTAAAGCATCAACAAATGTAAAGCAAATATAAAATAGAATGGGTGACCAAAAGCCACCTTATCATCCCAACAGCACTAGACAGGTATAGTCCAGCTCACCTGGAATAGCTGATCTGGAATTGTGTTGGAATAGCCATGGAAATCATGTTGCACATAACCCAGAACTCCACAGGCCTACCTTGATGCTTTTATATCCTGCTTATGAAATCAGTAGTGACCTTGGCATGTGACATTTCTGTGGGATGAGCAATAAGTTGGGGACAACTGCCTGTGGCATAACTGTGGGCTCTCAGCTCCTCACAGATGGTCATTAGCTCCAGGAAATGCCTCTCTCATTACTGTTTAACTGATGGCACATCATGGGCCAGATGTGCCAGAGATGAAGGGCTTGGAGAACCCAGAAGGTGCAATTAGGAACATACAGGCAAAACTATTAATCAGGTGTCAGTGCTTAATGTTAAAGTTTTTGTGACTAGATTGTATTTGAGTGGTTTCTGGTGCTGTGTTTCTGATTTCCAGGCAGAGGGTTTGCTCCTAAGAGCTGTTAGATGGTGTCCAGGTGGACGCTTTTTGGGAATGCCAGATCTGCCCAAACCTCCCCCTGTATTTCAGCTGCAATTTGAAGTTGTGAACTACAACTTCATTGCTGTTCTGCCTTGGGAGAGCTGATCCCACAGCTACAGGGGAGCTCTCAATTACAGCCAGGACCAGAACTTGGAGTCTCTTTTTGATGAAGCCTTTGGAGCATGTTCTTTGGATTTCATAGAATCACAGAATGGTTGGGGTTGGAAGGAGTTTAAAGCTCATCCAGTCCCACTCCCCTGCCATGGGCAGGGACACCACTAGCCCAGGTTGCTCCAAGCCCCATCCAACCTGGCCTTGGACACTTCCAGGGATGGGGCAGCCACAGCTTCTCTGGGCAACCTGTGCCAGGGCCTCCCCACCCTCACAGAGAGGAATTTTTAAAAACTTCCTGTCTGTTCACCTTTTTCAGATTAAAGAAGGAACAGGGAAAGGCTCTTTGATAAATTACTTTCTTGCCCAAAAATGTTTGCTTCCTTATGAATAATTTTTGTTTGCAAAGCAAAATGACAGAAAAAGGAAACTTTTTGGCCTGTCATGAAGTATAAACCATATTTAGGATTTCAGTTCCCTGGAGATTTCAGACAGCTCAAAGTTTTCCTCCTCTTCCCCTTCTTCATCCACCTCTTCTTCCTTTTTATATTAATATTAACAGTAATGAAGGTATTTAACTTTTATCTTGCTTTTTAAAATTTCATTAAGATCCTGGACACGGTTTAGATTCCTTGGATACACTAATATTAAATATTTTTGTCTTTCAAATTTACAGGTAAAGTTTGGGGAGCCACAAGACCTGGACTCCCAGGAACTCTTTGGATGGATATCTTCCTTCATTAGTGAGTTTAGGAAGGCCTGTGCTGAAGTCACACCATAAGGAGAACACAGACCTTATAGAGAGGTGAGGGAAAGAGGAGTCCAGGAAACAAGATTTATTTGGTTTGTTACTTACTGATAAAAAGCACATAACCAGTATCTGTACAGCAGACCACCTGGTTTTGAGAGATATTCAGTTTATAATGTGTAATTTGTAAGTGGTATTTGTAGAATCCCAGATGACTTAAGAGCCTCTCTCTTAATTTTTCTCATGTACATGTTATAGTACCTTGAGATTCCTGTATATTTAGAAAGGAAACACATCTGACATTTTATAACTTCCCTTTTCAATCTTCTCCTTTGATACCCAGTCTTCTGACTCAGTTTTAACTATTATTTTCAATGAGTAAGTTTCTGTATGGTCTTCTGATTTCTAAATAATACTTTCCCAAGTTTAATAATGAAATGGGGAGCTGTTACCACAGAGGAGACTATTTAACTAAAATTCTAGTTTGTTTTTCTGCTATTAAAGCACTGAAGCCTTAGTATGGAATGGAGAAAGTATCTGGCTAGGTGTTTTGTTTTGTAGTACAATAAAATGGTGCTTTTTATGGCTAATGTCATGTATTGGGATAAAATGCTACAGAAATCAATCAATATGTGAGATTTGCATTTGCAGGAAGACAAAAATGTCAGAGAAGCAAAATAAAAAGGTGTCACAAAATATCTAAGTAATGGATATGGGAGGTAATTATCCATGGTTTTCAAAAGAGAAAATACTTCTGTTGCATTTGTTGGCTTTTACATGTTTTTAATTAGAATAATTATCTAGAGCTCAAATAAATGAGAGGAAAAGGAGGCCTCTAAATGCAAAGACAAAATGGATGTTTTTAACACTAAAAGCAGAAAATAGCTTAAAAGGTCATTGAAAAAAAAAATGGCATTTTCTTCACCAGTTCTGCAAACAGTGTTTTAGAAAAAGTGTTTTACCTGATTTATTTCAGGTCTGACTGCCCAGATCTTGCAGTGTTTGGGCTTTGATGGAAATGCTGAACACTCTCCCTGACTTCAGTGCTAAAAGGAGTTTGGGCTAATCCCTCTGAAGGGTTAGATGAACTTACAACCAAAATTTACATTATCAAAGCTCTCTCTCAGCTGGCAGATAACACTGCTCCATATCCAGCATGTTCTTGGCTGCTCCAGGTGGGACCACTGAACGTCCTGGAGTTTAGGAAAAGGGCCAGGAAGGAGCTGGGCACCCACCCATTGGGTGCTGCAATGCATAGATTTTTAGTGCTGGTGTCACACAGGTAAAGGACAATCACCATGAGTGCAGAGACTCTTGGACACTGGAAAGTGGAGATGGAAGAATCCCAGGATTTTCTTTCTTGTCTTGGCCTCGGTGCTCCAAAGGGCAGCACAGGCAGCAGCTCCCAGGGGGGTTACAGCTGTGACTGCCAGCCCAGCCCACTGGGAGAAGGTAGAAAAGTGTTCTTGCAGCTAATTAGGAAGAAATTGTTCCCTGTGAGGGTGGTGAGGCCCTGGCACAGGTTGCCCAGAGAAGCTGTGGCTGCCCCATCCCTGGAAGTGTCCAAGGCCAGGTTGGATGGGGCTTGGAGCAACCTGGGATAGCGGGAAGCGTCCCTGCCCATGGCAGGGGAGTGGGACTGGATGAGCTTTAAGCTCCTTCCAACCCCAACCATTCCATGATTCCATGATTGCAGCAGCAGCCAAGTAGCCAGTGGGATCCTTGAGCTTTGCACCACCAGTGTTGCTTCGCTCCATCAGCTCTTCCATGTCTGCACTTGCAAAGGGCACAATTTTGGCTTCTCAACAGCCTTGTCAAGACTTTTCTCCCAGTTAACCACACGGAGTCATCTTTCTCAGAAGCAAAAAAGAGTAAAATAAAAGCAAAATTAGTACCTCTGATACTTATTTTATATAAAAATATTCACAGAAGCAAATAAAGGGATTTAATTTTACAGAAATATTGGCTATATTTGCCTCAGGTCAGCATCAGATCGGTGAGATCTGGTTGACCCTGAAGTCAGTGGCATGTATCCGTGCATCAGGAGCTGCAGCTTACACCCCTCATTTCTGGCTGAAAGGGGAAAATGAAATTCCCTTTTAATTTCTTGCCTCTCTATCCCACCGTGCCCTATGCAGGACATGGACATGCACTGTAAACACTTGTAGGTTTTGACATGTGTTATTACTGCTCCGAAATCTGAACTATCTTCATTTATATGTGAATCATGTCAGATAATCCTGAATACAAGAGTCATTTCCATGGTATCAAGATCCCTGCATCCCTGAGCAGTGTTCGTGATGGTCATGATAAGTTCCAGGTTTTTTCTACCTTGGCTCCAGGGTCCTGGGAAGTCTCTTTTAACTAAATAGATATTTTTCTTTTATTTTTCACAACTCACTTTTTTCCCCCAGTCTTTTTTCTCTATTATTATATCTAACAGCCTGTGCTTGTTTTATAGCTCAGCTGGCATGGCCTTTTCCAATTAAAAATATATCCTACATGGTAGTCAATATCTGTGTCTTTGTGTGAATATCCTGGAGCATTAATTAAAAAAATTAATGTCCAAATATCTTCTTGTCAAGAAGTCCTCTCCCCTTCAGAGGGAACTTTCCTCTGGAGTGGGATCTTCCCGAGGAGAAATGTTTCAATTTTCCCAAATAAGCTGCTTCTTCAGTGCCTGTGAGTTTCAGAGACCTCCTGATTTATATGTAAGATAAATAGACCCTGTTCTCTACCTGGTTCTTTATTTCTTAAGTGTTATTTAGCATAAGGCTGGGTTTTTCAAATCTTATCACTTATCATTGTATCACTAAGTTTTAGTGGCATAAAGAATAATAGTTTTTATGCCTCAACATTTATTTCAAATTATTTAGACAAGATCAAAGTCTCCATATGGATGATATCCTTGGAATCCTTCATAGCAGATGATGATTTTATCCTGCAAACCTATAGTCATAAAAACCTAAGCATTGGATGAACCTCTTTGTTTATTTGTATATAGTAATATATATTTGTAAATAATATACATTTGTATATAATAATCTGGATCATTTGTTTCCCTACAAAACCCACAGAGCTGACTTTTGGAATATTTTTTAATATGAAAGCTGATTGGTGGTGTTATAAGAAGTTCTGCTCAGTGAAATTCTCTCAATATTGAGCTGTGGGAAGTAAGGCTGTGGGTCAAATGCTGCACAGATTTTCCTTTCCTGGCAGCTCAGCTGCCAGGGTAAAACCTGCCCCCTGAAAAGGAAAGAAACCGAAAAGGAAGCAGAAATCTCTTTTCATGCTTTGTTTCCCTAAAATGCACACTCTTGGTAGGATGAGCAGTATTTCAGCAGGAACAGGAATGATAATTTCTGTAGCTCACATTAGACATTGGTGTTGTTCAGCAAAAACATGACTCAGGGAAGAAACTCCCAGAAGAAATTCCTGACTTTATCCACCTGTCCAGAGTCTCAGTGTTTTCTAATCTGCCCCAGGAAATGCTGTGAGAAATGGAGCTCCTACAGGGACAGGCCACTGAAGTGATCTGAGCTCCCAGAGGGGCCTGTGTTACACCTGCACCACCACTCACAAGGGATTTCCAAAAAATAGGTTGAAATACAAATATCTCTCCACAAAGGCAGAAACTTCTCAGAGTTTCTTTGAACTAAAAATATAAAGAGCAGAGATTATCCAACACTAGACTCAGTGGAAAAAACTGAACTCCCAGAAAGGGACAATTATATCCTAGGGCAGTGGCTCAACTTTGCCTTCCAGTTTTCCTCTTTTTTTTTCCCTTTTCTATTTGAATTACCAGGCAACAGGCAGAGTGATCCTGCTAATTTGTATAAATGAACAGTCAAAATAAAAACTCTGGTCACTTGGAAGATGTTCTATGCATAAGAGCCTTGATGTCACTTATGTGTGCTGGTCTTCTAGTTTGAATTCATGCTTTTCAATTCCAAACAGCAATTTTAGGAGAAGGGAAAAAATGGTGTTAAGACAAAGTGAATAAAAACATGAGGTCTCTAAAAGGGAGCCTGTTGGGCACTCACTGTACAACAACTGAAGCCTCAAAGTGTTCTTAGAAAATGCTCCTGTGCTTAAGAAGTTGCTGCTAATGATGATGCTCAGAAGAACCACAGACAGGTTTCAAGCTGCTCATCTTAGAGAAGAACATATTAAAAGCTTCAAGCCAAGAGGCTGCTTAAAGAGCCCTTGGAGAGATCCTTCCCTGCCTCACACACAGATGTTTGGATTTGGATATTCATAGAACCAAGAATTGATTCCCTGATTTTAAAGATGTTTTCTAGCTGCCTAAATGCTCAGGTAGTAAGTTTTCTCACCAAATTAAATATAGTTATTCATTTTTTCACTCTCTCTGCTCACTGCCCAAGGAGAATATCCCAAAAGCTGAACCACCTACTTTCTTCCCAGAGTAACAAACAAAAGGAGAGCCTTTGAAAACTCTAACTCAGGCAGGTATGAATATTTTGTGCAAATAATAATTTTATTTAGCATTAACTTGAATATTTCACGTCACAGCGTGTTATTGCATCTGACATGAGATGTCTAAGCAGAACAGTGGGTTTGTTTGGGTGCACATTGAAATAATTGCAGGGAATGCTAAATGGCTTAAGCCTTTACATTTGCTGCCTATTTACCAAGGGATGAATTTTGCCCATTGAAAATATTTTAGTCAAGGGCAGTCATCAGTAATTCAACAACAAAACCCCATGAAGTAGCTAAATATTGCTTTAAGCTCATTTTACAAATCAGACACTTGAAACAAAAGGTTTCAGATGTAAATTTGAGGTCTCTGGATGCAATATAAAAATACTGCAGTGTGTTTTGGAGCATCAATAACTGACACTCTTTTGCTTGCACAAGGGTAAATAACTGGTGATCTGTGCTCTGGTGATGTCACTTGCTCATAAGCATTGACCTAAAAAAACCCTAAACCCCAAAGGTTATTGTCCATAAAGATCAAGTACTGATGGGCATATTTATACCAAAATTCTTCTTGTAGCTCCTAGAAATTTTCCTGAAAGAGCTCTACAGGATGTGCCCTGAAACGAAGTAATTATAAATAGAAATTTGCTCAACTCTTTTTCAAACCAGGAACTTTTCTCAGTCAGTAAATAATTCCCAGATAATATCCCAAGTTGCTGGCATTAATACTGCCACTTAAAACAATCTGATCTCTCACTTTGTTGTCAGGAATTAAGCTGATTAGGAAATTAAACCCTGTCCAAATCCCTTAGATTATGGATTTACTGAATTTGCCCTGTGAAAGGACAACGTGGCTGTGATGACTCTGCTCTCCAAGCCTTGGCTGCAGCTGATGAAGCAACTCCCCAGTTCCAGACCAAATGCCCCAAAGTCATGCAAAGCCTGTTTTTAGGTGCATAAGTCCTTTCTGTCCATTTTGTCTCTCCATTTTTGGAAGCAGAAGGGCTGTTCTGACACCCTAGGTGCAAAAACTAACTTCTGTCTTAAAGCTTTTTTATCTGAATCCTTTGAGACTCAGGTGAGTGCTCACAGCTTTTATCTTGATGAACCATCCTTAGGAAGAATTTGGAGCAGCCATAGAGGAAGCTCCATGCAAAGCAGTCAGTGAAATTTTGTTATCTGCTGAAAGACAGCCAGTGTTTCCAGCTGAAAATTCCATGGACTGGGATTGGTATAATGCTGGGAAGCATGTTAGGGAATGACATGTGGAATGGAAGTCTTGGGGAAGGATACCCTTGTCAAGGACTTTGAGCTCGCAGTGATTATTGAACACAAGCAGCTCTTCAGAAGTTTTGACTGTTTGGATGGCTTTTAAATTTTTCTTTCTCTTTTACTTAGTATTTCTTCTACATATTTTGATATGGTTTTTGGAGCTTAAAGGAGTTTTGGCAGAATCACAGGAAGCAGGAGGCTGGAAGGCACCTCTGGAGATCATTTATTCCAGAGGAGGGTGTCCAAGACAATGTCCAGAGTGGGTTTGAATCTTTTTGCTGATGGAGAAGATGGATATTTCACAATTTCTTGGTGAATTTAACATTTCTGGAAGTTATTACCAAAACAAAGGCTGAATTTGGCCTCAGGAGCCTCATTTCCTTAAAAAATGGGTTAAAAAAAAATGACGAGATTGTCACTTGGGAAAGACACCCATCAGCCAAAGGAGAGAAATAGGGGGGTCTGATGGACTTGGTTCCTTAGCTGTGAAATATATGTATTGTTTTCTTCCCTGCATCTTTTTAAAGTGCTCACTATGACAAAGATATATAGCAGATATTTCTTGTCCTTGACATCCTTGCTTGGGCAGAATCAGAAAGGTCTGGTTAAGGATTCCTCAGTGACATGTCCAGGAAATTATTCAAACTTAATGGAAAATTACTTTTAAAAGAATTGATCTTTTTCCATCCCAGAGGTGGCTGCAGTTTATCTATAAGGAGTTCCAGGTTACATATATTTAATGACATAATGTTGGGGTTCTTTGGGGTGAATTTGCTTCCCTTGGGGAGTTTGGGGGGGTTTTGGAGGACTTGTAACCCAGCTCTTGCAGTGCTGTGCTCTCCATGCACATGATCATCTTCAGTGGAGTTGTCTCTGTCCTTATCCATATATGATATTTCAACAGGAGTATTTGGAGGAGCCTGCTATTTACATCTGGGGAGTGACTGCTCATATATGGCTGTGTCTTACAAAAAACCCAGACAATAAAAGAAAGAAAAAATTAGCGTTGTAATCCCCACTGCTTTTCTTGGCACAGAATTTCTATGACAAGAGCAGTTTTAAACATTTATAGGGACACACAAACAGAAAGCTGAAACGTGAAATTATTTGAACTATGTATTAAATACCCAACCAAGGAGAAAAATGGGTTTCTGTCAGGATTCCACTTTAGAGAGATGCAGGAGAAGCACTACTTGGGCTTGCTGGAGGCAAGTAAACCTTGGAAGAAAGTCTTGCATTACTTTGCTTTGATTAAAAATCATCACAATATTTACCCAGATTCATCAATTCCCATCTGATACAAAGGTTAGGTTGCTCATACTTTTTGTTTATCTCTAAATATGTTGCTAAATTATAGCTGAAAGTTATTATACCAACTAATGAAGTAGGAGATAAATTTAAAAAAAAAAAAAGCCAAGAATGTTTTCTTTCAAAATAGTCTATTAAACTTTAATTCCAAACACTGAAGGTAATGGTACAAATACAAGAGAAAGAGAAATTTGGTCCTGAATCCTCAAACAGGAGGAGACACAGAGACAGTAAAAGACTTGCTATTCCAGCTGCCTGTATAGTTGGTAAATGACACTGAATTATTTAATTTCTCTGACTGAAAGACTCATTTGCTCACTTTCTAACCCACATCCAGTTGTGAACTGCAAATATTGAAACTCAATAATTGCCACTTGATGTTAAACATTTTGCAGGTTTAAGCTGCATAAATTACATGCCCTCCCTAAGTTAGTTCCATGATTTGAAAATGTATATTGAGATTATAATATTTGCCATCCAAACGACCTATTACCAGAATATTAAGTTGAGAAAATGGCACATTGGTGCAGTTGACACTACTTCACAATCTAATTGTTTCCTTGACACCACATTAGCATGCTGTACCCATAAAATATATTCAACAGTTCAAGCTAAATTGACAACCAACAGATTGTGGGAGCCTTTGGAAACTCCATCCTGAGCTCACTGTTACCACCTGGTGAAATGTGCTCTGGAGCCCAGAGCAGGTAACAAACCACGATCCTTCCCTCCTGCCCCAAGGGAAAGCTTTCCCTGCTAGGCTGTTTTTCTGGTTTTCTGACCATATCATCGGATTTCATTCCATTTGGGCAAAAATCACACTTCTTGCCTCATTCAAATGCAATTGAAAAATCTAAGACTGTTGCATGGACCAGTGCAGTGCTTTGCAAAATTATTTATTTCGTAGAATTGCACAAATGTATTGGATAAACTAGAAGGAAACATGGAAGAAATGAGGAGTTCTTTCCTAGACATAAACTGAAATACAGTAGCAAAACAAGAGTTAAATTTTACTTTATAAGAAGCTATACAGCTGCAAGTACCTGCTTTAAAGGCACGTGAGTTGATTTTATGGTCTTAATCCACCAAAGCCCTGTTTTTACAGGAGGGTCAAACATGTAAAGTAGATATATTTCCTGGAAATATTTTGAATAAACATAAACACAAGACATACTACGCTGTTTGTGGATAACTTAGTGAAAATTAAAGATGAAATTTACTGGCCTGCAGGTGTTGCAAACGACTGAAACATATCGAGGATCTTTGAAGGAGCAAAAAGAACCTGCGGGGTCACATTTTGCTCTCATTTTCACAGTGATGTAAATCCAGACTGAGTCGATTTGACCCAGTGTAACAATATAACTGTGGAATATTTCCAGATATCCATCAAGGAATGCAGCATCTGCCCAGGAGTGTTTCAGACCCTGACTTGCACTTGGGCCTTAAGTGTGCTCAGCTTTGCAGTGTTGATCAAATAAAAGGTCTGGCTGCATAAGAAATGCTGAATAAAGACCTCAAATGCCAATGCTGTCAGCATTTCTGAATGGTTTTGCCTTTACACATGCAGGCATCCTGCTGACTCATTTTCTTAATCACCTCTAAAATTCACAGGGAATTTTAACATTCCTTTTCCTCAGAAGGCCATCAAAACACAAATTTATCATAGCAGAGTGTCAGGGAAACTAAAGCAGCCCAAGAAATATAGGTAGACAATTGTTTTTCATTGTTTTCTCTCTTCTGCTGCTGCAGAATGTTTAAAAAATACTTGAAGACGGGATGGATTGAGGAGAGGTACATTAAAATAGGCAAACATACAGAAAAAGTTTACATAAAAATCCAGAGAAGGTTGACTTTAAGACAAAAATAAAGCAAGGAAAAATCTAGGCTTGATTCTGCATGTCTGAATTAAAGACCAAAAACTTCTGTTCATTGCAGTCATTCCACATGCACATGAAATTTTATTATATTCCTATAGGATCTCTTTACATTTTATGCTTATATAAATGAAGTGAAATTTACTTTATAAAATATTTAGGGAATCTTCTTAAGAGCCTCTAAGCTCATTAGGCAGGTGAATTTGTCTTGGATTTGGCCAACAAACTGTTTAACCAGGGGAGAGCCACAGGCCCAGCTGTCTGGAAGAGGAGCTGGTCTGTATGGGAGCCAAGTGCCAGATGGAGACGACAGCCAGCTCAGGAGTTGCAAAATCCACCCTGAAAGGATGTAAAAAGATGGGAAAAACTCTGACCACTGAGCTGATAAACACGGGTTTGAACTGCCATCAGTATTCTGGCTTTGAATCCACCCCCTGTGCCCCCTCATTAGGGTGAGCTCAGCACAACACGGAGCTGGGGGTTAAATCCTGGGAGGAGCTGGGGGGTGCTCAGCCTGCTCCCTGCAAGAGCCTGCTCCACACTCAGCAAACAGAGAGCTCAGCCTGACAGAAGGGAAATATAATTAGGATAAAGAATAAAGAGAAGCAGAGGAAGGAGGGCTCCTGTTACCGAGGGGTTATAGAATTCATGAGGCCTCCAGACACCTGCAACGAGCTCAAAAGCAGCAGAGGAAGTGTGAGGCAGATTATTTCTCCCTTTTGTAAGGCAAATGACTAATTATACAAAGCAAGATTTTTTTTTTTTCTCAAAAGAGATTTGAAAGGTACCATACAATATTGATACAGAAATTGTAGTTGATGCAGGTTTACAAGGCAAGTGGTAAAAGAAAATATAAATGCAAACATTGTGTTTTTTCCTTATTCTCCCTGTGGCTCTTCCTTTTGTCAGAAACCTGCCTCAGTGCAGAAAGTTCTCTGTGAAACAGCAAAATTCTTCTAACTGGAGACAGTTTTAGACTTCCCCTTCTGTGTCCATTATGGAGAAGAAACTGTGAGCTTAATCCATCTGAATTTTCATTGTTGAGTATTGTTGCTATTAATTTTACTTGTTTTTCTTTCAAAGGAAGAAGAAAAAATAATCCCTGTTAGAGGGAGCTGGATCAATACCAAGAAATTCTTTGTCAGATAAAATAAGAACAATCATTAACCTTGTTGCTTATGAATGTAATGCAAACTCCTCTTTTCAGCTCACCTTGTCCACAGCATCCCCAGCAAACTTCCCTCATTTTGCTCAGCAGTTAAATCCCAGCTCAACCACCCAAACAAACACTGTTATTAATGACCTTGGAGCTCTCTTCCTGCTGGATGGGTGGGAAAAAAAGGAGGAGATGTTTCATGATATGGCTCAGATATTTTGATGATAGGGACTCTTCAGTTTGTTTACCTAGGCCTGGATTTGAGGCTGGATTATGGATATTATTTATAGATCCAGCCTCTCTGGGAGCAGCACATGAAGATAGTTCATGGCCATTCCAGCAGAATATCTATAGAGACACATGATGTTATTGTCCACAACAGAAAGAAATTAGAACCAAGTTGTCTGAAATTACTGTAAATTTTTTAATCTCTGACAAATGATTTATCTCTCAAAATTATCAGCAGTATCCAATTCCAGTTGAAATTTATGTGCATGTTATAAATAGATTTGCTGTTACTTGTGCAGAGTTAAGAGGCTACTCAGCAACTTGAGGTGCAGAAGAGTTTTTAAGTACAGGATGTTGAAATAGTGTGGAAGTATTTATACATTTGTATTTATTCACAAAATATTGTGGTACAAGAGGTTTTCCTGTTTTCACACAGCTTTGTTTTGTAGGAGTCCTTCAAACAGGTGTTCAATCTTTTAATCTGGAGATCCAATTTCTACAACAGGGACAAAGTACTGCAAGTATTTGCTTAATTTCTTGTTTCCTTTCCTTGCAGTAAGTGCAATTTCTCAATTGGACTCTTCTATTCATCTTTATTGGTGTCACTGAGTAAGAGGGTATTGATGCATTCCTAGAAAGCAGTAGCATTTCTTTTTGCCTCTTGCCTGATGAATGGGATTCCTGAGTCTAGCCTTCTGAATTTTGGAGACTAATGCATTTGATGCTTGTAAAGAGGAACTTTGCCTGCTTTATGGCTTCTCAAAGGCTTTGCTGAGTTCTGCACACTTAATGCTTCACCCTCAGTTTTCCACATCAACCGAAAAACAGTTCCAGCTCATTTGCCTGCAGAAAGACTTGGTGTTCAGTAGAGAGGAGATTTTGGTGTTTTTCATTGCTACTGTTAGTCTCCTGTTGCTTCTTTAATTTGTTTTGTCTGTTAGTGCCCAGATTTATGGTCAGCATTAGTTAGTGCACAGAGCTGAGGTGCTGGGTCTGTATCCCAAGCCTCTTCCTCGACAGAATGGGAGGCAGCAAGATGCTGGATTTCTAAAAATCTTATTTGCTTGGTTTCTTACAAACTATTGGCCCTTTGTTGGTGTTTTGGATGGATCTGTTTGGCCAATTCGGCTTCTGGGAGCACTTGGTCATTTCTGCCAGTCCCTGAAGTGGACTGAGGTTTCACCATGAGACTATTTCAAGTGGGACCAGGTGATGCAGGAAAGATCCTCTCTGGAAGACCTCAAGCAGCACCAAACCAGTCATGGTTTTAATAATCTTGAAATATATGGGAGTACTAAGCTAAGGTTCCTGCTCCAATCCTTCCAGCACACATAAAAAAAATAAATTAATAGTAGACAGAGGTTTAATCAAACCACTACCAGAAGCTGCCATGTGGCAGCACCATGAGGTGGTACCTGGCCATGTTGATACTCAAAGAGCAGATAGTAAAGTCCTGTTGGTGATGTCAATGTGTGTGAAGGGTTTTAGGAAAGCTGCTTCTCTCCTGGTTGTGAAAGGGAACCAGCAGCAGGGTGCACAGGGTGGGGGTGTCACACCAAAATTCAACCTGCAAATCCTTGCACAAGAAATCTGTGTCCTGGAAACTCCTCCAGGTTTAGGGGCTGCCTTTCAAGCAGGTTGCAGTGCTTTCCCCCTCCTTCTTCTGAAAATAGGGGACGTTGCAATGCTTTGGTGCTTTCCCTTCGGCTTTGTAGCTGCTTAAAAAGTTGCCTGGGAGGACTGGAGTGTGTGTACGAGTAGGGGGTAATTCCAAGGGGAGGGTCGCTAGTAAGGAAGCATCCCATGTGCCCGGCTAGGTGAGAGCTGGGCAGGTTTGTTATGACATAACTACTGGAGGGGGGTGTGTGTGTGGAATTTGTGGCAGAGAGAGCGGGGGAAGAGAGAGAGAGAGAGAGAAGTGGAGTCTGCAGCACCCTGTCAGTGCTATCAGAGACAGGATCTGGCAGCTTTGGGTTGAGCTACCACCTCTCCGCTCCACCACTCCGAGCATCCTGGATCTCCAGCTAGAAGGGGAGAGGGAGCCTAGCAGCGGCGATCATGGCAACGTCAAATGGCTTTATTTCTTCAAGACCTCTCCTTTCTCTCTCTCATCAATAATTCACCTGAGGGCTTTTGTTTTCCCCACTCCCCCTTCTCACTCTCTTTTTTTGATGCGGGAAGGGGGCCCCGACCAGCGTGTATTTTGTCCGGCAGCTTTTCGAGGCGTGTTTTAAAGAGCTCGCGAAAGGACCCGGGAAGAGAAAAAAGAAGAGAAGAAAAAATAAAATAAAAAAAAAAAAAAAAAAAAAAAAAAGAACGGCACAAAGTGGTGGCGGGGGGAGGAGGAGGAGGAGAAGAGCGGGAGAGGAGAGAAGAGACGGAGGGGAGAAGGCGGCGGAGAGAGGACTTTGAGCGCGGCGGGCGCGGTGCGGTGCCGGGCGCGGTGCCGGGCGCGGTGGCCGGAGCGGGGCGCGGAGCGGGCGGCCGCGGGTGCGGACCATGGGCTGGCGGCTGCTGCCCGCCGTCCTGCTCGCCCTGGCGCTGGGCGGCCCCGCCGCGTGGGCGCAGAACGACACGGAGCCCATCGTGCTGGAGGGCAAGTGCCTGGTGGTCTGCGACTCCAACCCGGCCACCGACGCCAAGGGCTCGTCCTCGTCCCCGCTGGGCATCTCCGTGCGCGCCGCCAACTCCAAGGTCGCCTTCTCGGCCGTGCGGAGCACCAACCACGAGCCCTCCGAGATGAGCAACAAGACCCGCATCATCTACTTCGACCAGGTGAGCGGCGGCGCCCCGGGGCATCCCCGCGGGGCCGGTGCCTCCCCCGCCATCCTCAACAGGTGCCGCCGCTTCCCTAAATTCCCGCACAAAGTTGGGGTGCAGGGGCGGCTGCTGCGGGCACCCCCGGAGAGAAGGGACCGGGCAGGGGGGAGCTGGAGGGGCTGCAGCAGTGCCGCGGGTGCCCCCCGGGGATGGGGAGGATGCAGGGAGGGCGGTACCGGCCCCTCCGCAGCCCCCCAGCCCCTGGCAGATGGAGCCCAGCAACTCCCGGGGTCCCGCGGGGACCGAGCACAGGGAGGGCACCGGTGGGGGGACACGGCCCCGGGGGGCTTGGGGACAGGGGGTCCTCAGGTGTGAGCAGCCTGCGTAGGTTTTAGACTGTTTGTTCATCTTTTGAGCGGGGAAAGAAGAAAGAATTTCAAGGGAATATCCTTAAACTTTCCCTGAACACTCCCAGGTTCACGGCACAGCCCTGTGCAGCTCAGCACCAGTATTAACGTGCAGGTGCCAGCACACGTTTCAACACCGGCTCCTGTCCTGGGGCAGGTCCAAAGTAATCGAGATTGAGGGTTATTCTTCTTCCTACACCCTGTTGTAATGAACAGTAAATTGTCGTGACAGCTGGGGCCAGATATGTCACACAGCCCAATGCTGGGAGTGTGAAATGATCATAACTCCATGGACGTTCCTAGTGGCTTTCTAGGGCTGTGCCTGGCATAAAGGAGCCTGAAAATAGCAATTAAAAATAAAGCATAAATAAGCGGAAAGGAAGCACAATCTAGTCATTAGAGAAGATGGGCAGCATATGGATGATGCACTCATTTAATATGTTCCCCTCTGTTACTTGTCTCTGTTTGATCAAACTCAAATTATTGTTAGTGCTTACAAAAACAACTGAAGCAGGAAAGGCTCACAGTTTTTCTGGGATGTGCCAGGTTTTACAGCAAATCTGGCTGTAAACTGGGGAATGAACTGTATCATTCATGTGTGTCCTTCCTCACAGCTTGGCACTTTGAGGAAGCCAGTGTTGGCTTGACCATTGCTTTTTAAAACCATTTGCCACTCCCAGAATTAGTGTTTTTGATGTCATTTTTTGGGGAATGATGAACAAAAATGCTTTTACTTAATCCCTTCTAAACATGTAAGGAAGAAAGGACTTGAAGGTATGACATAGTAGCAAAGTAGGAAACAATTTCCACCCTAGTTTGTTTTTGTAGTAAAGTTGTACTATAAATACAACTAAATATCCATAGCATGAGCTATTCCAACTTAATTGAGAGAAGATGAATAAACCAGCTTAGATGTAGATTAAAAATTTTCCATGGGTGAATGGTTTCTAAAGTTATAATCTGTGTTTTTATTTAATACTCAATACCAGTACTAATTCCCATGTTCTATTTTTCTGTTTGTAGATCCTAGTAAATGTGGGCAATTTTTTCACGTTGGAGTCTGTCTTTGTAGCACCAAGAAAAGGAATTTACAGTTTCAATTTCCACGTAATTAAAGTCTATCAGAGTCAAACAATTCAGGTACGTCGATCAAGTATATGATTGTAAAATCTTTTCCCTAAATTGTTTGTTTGGAATGGGATCTCGACTGAACACAGGAGTATTTAACACTCTTTCAAGGAAAAAATGCTTAGTTTACAGCAACCTGTGGTGTTGACTTCCTAGCAGCTGAGTGAATTAATTTAAACTGAATAGCTGAGACAATGCAAGATCCTCACCACAGATAAATTGCCACAGCTTCACTCATAAAACTGGGGTGATATAAAGAATTCAATGAATGAATGATCCAGTAGTAAAAGAGAATTCTGAATTTCACTTAATTGCTTAAATACTATTGAAGAGTCATATTTTCCTTCAGGTTAAACTGTCTGGAACACAGGAATTCTGGGGATCTACATCAGATTTGACTATTTTTGTAACATTTTGACCTGGTCGACAGCTCCTGATGCCAGGTAGCTCATTATCCCCTTAGTCAACGTGGTCTACTTGTTCTGTAACCACACCAAAATGCTGTATCTCTACGGGGATGTCTTCTAAGGCACCTTTATAGCACTTTAAATTTTTTTTTCACCATATAATGTATAAAAGATGTGCCATATATTAGAGAAAAAGGAGTAATTTTGCACTTTCTTCTGTAGCTTAATAGCAGCTGAACTGCCTAATTAAATATAAATATGTACTAGCTTTGAGGAAAAGCCTCTAAGTTCCTGAACATCCCTTTGCTGAGCCAACAGTAAATTCCTTAGAGTGCATTCCTTAATCTTCATGCCAGGTCCTGCATTTTCTGTGGCATACATCCTGGCTTTCTAGCTCTGGAATGACATCTGTGGCTTCCTTTGTTTCCACCCATGAGACCACCAGTTTCAGAGAAGTATCTGATGCTTTTCTCTGCTCTGTCTTGCTCCTGGATGTGGTTTTCAGTGTGCAAGGCTGAGGTGAAATGCATTTCTGCAGGAGGAGTGGTCAGACTTTGCTTTGTGGCAGCTCTGGCTCCTGGGAAAAGTGTAAAAGCTGGAGATGGCAGAGAGCTGGTGCAGGACACAGTCACATCCCCGGTGAAATTTGCCTTCATTTTACAGTGGGAAATCTTAATTCCCTTCAGGGCAATGGCAAAAGCCTTAAGTGAAATACTGACCTCATGAAAATCTCTGTAATGGGCTTATAAACTGTTTAATGTCCTCGAACTTTGTTCTTTTCACTCTCTTAAATGCTGAAGGTTGAAATGGCCTTGAATAACTGTATGCCAGCCAGTTCATTAGATTTAAAATGCATATTGCCAAGGAAGATGCCAAGGCTTGGTTTCTGGAAGTCCAGCACAGGCTGGTGTTTCACACACCAGGGACTCAAACCTGGGAGTTTGGGGCTGGTGACAGGGAATGTTACAACCTGTGACATGGCCTGAAATATTTAATACATCGAGAGTTTCTAAAGTGATGAAAGGTTTGGCACAGTTAACGTGAGACCATCGGGTGCAAACCTGTGATGTGTCTTCTGCTGTGATTAAAATTGTTGTAAGATGCTCTGCAGGGGAACCCAACCTAGAGAGATGGTACAGAAGGAGTGGGATAAATCCAAACCAAGCAATGAGAACTGAACCCTTGATGCCCTTTTTCTGCATGTTTGATACTTAGGAAGGAGAACCAGAAACTATTGCAGTGGAACAAACTGGCTTGAGTCTCATGCAGACTTTAAACACCACTAAATCACCTCAAGGCCTCCTACACAAGTGATATCACTGTGCTCCTGGAACATCTGTTAGTGCCATTAAATATCATTAAACTGCAGTTTGTTCCCCGGGGACATCTGATTAAGTGGATTTCCCAGATAGGTGAATCCCAAATAAGGGCCAGATTCTGCTGCCCTGACTTCTGCTGAGCAGTGATTTATCCCGTGGTGACTCCCATTAAAATTAATGGGAGCATATGCAAGGCCAGCACACTCCACATGAAAGAGCATTTCACAATTCACCCCTGTGTGACTGCATTAGAGCTGTTTAAAAAGAAAAAGCAGAGCTAACAGTTTGCCATGGGGGAAATGAAAAATACCCAGATCGGTCCATTCCCTCAGCCCTGCCCATCTCTGTTCACAGAGTGTCTGTGATGCTACTTTCAGAGCAGAGGCTCTGCTGACTTTCAGAAGGGTTTTACAGAAAATTGGAGCCAGTACCGTGGTTTATAAAGCTAAAGATTGGTTACAGACTTTAAAACTAAGCTGCCATCGGTGATGGGAGGGGTAGAGATTTTGCTGCCACTGAAGTGTGAGCTCCCAGGCCACTGTGGTGCCTCTGACACCTCATTAGGTGCCTGTATCACGTCTCTGGGGGCCCAAGTTTCTTGAAAATGCCTTTTTTTTTTGCCCCTGAGTATACATAAATAACCCTAAATAACCCCTGACACAGGCAAAGTGATGCAAATTGAGGTGATAACTCCCTCTACAAGTCCAGACCACGTAACACCAATGTGCTCGTACACACCAATTAAATGTAATTATTAGTTTAAAACAATCCAAAAACCAGTGAAGACTGGGATCTTAGCAGGGCTCTTATTCTGTACTTAATATCCAAGGGTAGTTCTTGGTGTTTTGCTGTTAATTGGAGCTTTTCAGTGGTTTTTCTCTTGCAGGTTAATTTGATGCTGAATGGAAAGCCAGTCATTTCTGCTTTTGCTGGGGACAAGGATGTCACACGTGAAGCTGCCACTAATGGAGTCCTGCTCTATCTGGACAAGGAGGATAAGGTTTACCTGAAACTGGAGAAAGGTAATCTGGTCGGTGGATGGCAGTATTCTACGTTTTCTGGCTTTCTGGTCTTCCCCCTGTAAAGTCAATTTTCCTGTGACATTCATCCAGGTGTGGACTCACCATTGCCTCTGTTACACGAAGATCATTTTATCATCATGGGATTGATGTTTCTTTATTGGTTTTTCATGGATTCTCCCTGTGGATTTTGGCCCCATTTGAACTACTCAGAAGTTTCACAGAATTTTGTGTGTTTAAATACAATATGTTTGGACTGAGACTAAAGCAGACAATAAATATTTATGCTTAACATTACAGTCTAAAGCTGCCTGCAAGATTTATTCCAATCACATTTTCTGGACTTACTGGATTCATGAGAGAAGTGGATTTTCTTTAATTATGAAAAAAAACTGGCAACCAGGTCTTTAATTTAGGAGAGTTTGAGTTCAGACTTCAATCAAGAGTTAGTGTGTTGCTGCCAAAGAACTGTATATTGATATATTGGTCATACATGTTTTTGTCACTGGGACTTTACTGCCATGATCTATTCCATTGTCTTGAGAGAGGTAATTATTATTGATAAGTGGTTGACTTTAATTCTCCTCTGAGTGTTGTGTGTTGGATGGTTCACCCAGATATTTAAGCTCTGTCTCTGCTCCCATCAAGTGTAGCCCACATAAACTAAAGGGTCATGGATGTATTTTAGTCGGATATGAAAGATATTCCTCTTTTCCACCTGCTGATTTCTAAAAAGAATAGCAGATTATAACCATTAAGACAAAACTTACCAGGGTTAAAGGTGATCATTCAGGCACAGCTTTGCAAAACAGCTTTACCCTGCAGGAAGTCTCACACTTATTCTTCAATTTTAATTAAAATGAATTATAAAAACTGCTTTATTAAAATCCTAAGGGATTCCTTCCTTAGACACAACCACTTTGTTAGCTGGAGATGAGATTCCCCCTTGTTTGTATTTATGTGTATTTTTCAAACCTTCTGTTGTGTTAAATCTGATTTTGCCTTAACTCCACAACTGTATATAATTTTAGGTCATATATTTAACAAATGTTAAATCCAAATAGCTGGTACCTAACTTGGTACAAAAGCTTTTCAGCTTTTTGTACAGGTCATGTGAATTCATAGTTATTTATTATATCACTGTTACATAATAAAGATTAATATATGTTAGCTTAATTTTTGACTTTTGGATTTTGGAAGTTGCTTCATGCTATTTTTTTATTGGATATAATTATTATATGCAAAATGTAAGCTTTTGGGATTCACAGAAACTACCCCAGGAGGCAGGAAAACTGCCATAAGTTAGTCTGGCAGAATCCTAGAGGTAATCAGAAGGATCTAAAAATAACCTATGCATTTTATTTAAAAAACAAAATGATTTAGGCAGAAATCCTGGCCTCACTGAAGTTACTGTTAAGAATCACATTGATTCCAAAGGGTTTTGGATGAAACCTGTTGCTTTAGGTTTTTACCATCAGCATGAAACTCCAGTGCCATCAAATTGAATATTAAATAAAATGATTTTCACAGGAGCTGCTAATGAAACCTTCATCCCTCGTGCCCAAAATAGACACTGAATTGATGGATCTTTGTGCCTTGCATATCATGAAGGATATGGTTCTAAATTAAAAAATACTGTGTACTTGAAAATGTTTCTGGATGGAAGGACCTGCAGCAACTGGGACCTTCCCTGAGAGCCAGTTTAGGCTGGAATTTGCTGCTTTAGATGACCTGGTTCCAATTTGTTCACTTGTTAGTCAAGTGCAGTGCCATGTTGCTCCAGCTGCTGTAAATGGATATTTCATTGATTTAAAGTCAGTTGGTTGGTTGATGCTCCTGATTAAAAATGCCAGAGAATCAGTGCCCAACACTGTCCCCAAATTCTTTATTGTTCAACACCCAACATACAGGATTTTTGGGCCATTTCAGGAGGGGAGGAGGGAATATTCCCCCTCTATGAGATGTCAGATGAGGAGGCGATTTTTTAGACCCAATATTGAGCACTGCAGTTTGGGAGGAAGTAGAAGGACTTGGCAATGAATGATGATTAATGATTTACGTGGCTGAAAAATATAAAAAATTATTATGACCAATCAAAAAGCGTTACTGCTGTACCCCCCAAATGTGTGTGTGTATATATATATATATGTATATCTGAACCACCCTGGGATTGCAGCACATAGTATGCATGATGTTATAAAGAGGTTATTTGTCATAAGGGTTTATTTCAGAGGGGAACATCAATATTTTGTATAAGATTGGTAAAATCTGAAATCTCACCCATTGAAATATATGTAATGTAAAAGACATGTTGCTACACAGACAGAAGAAAAGTGGCATTAAAGGTGTCAGTATACTTTCAGAATGATCAAATGTATCTAACTTCTTTAATTTGTAAACATATCATCTTTAAAAGCTGCCTTCAGCATTCAGCAATAATCCTGAACTACCTTAATGTAGTGGTGATTTCCCCTTGGCAAAACATTTGTGGTTGCTTCAGTCCTCAACAGTTACTTAAACTCCAACTAGAGAGGCTGGGAAGTTATTCAATTAGGGAGATACACTTTGATTGAAATATCCTAAATTTTTGCCGTCAGCTTCTAAAATCCTTATTTTGCCAGTTAAAGGAGAAATTTCACTGGAGTCCCTGGAAAGCAGCTCCTGATATTGTCACACAGTGCTGAGCACTCAGAGATGGGTCTGGGGACAGGCAGGGTTCTCAGCTCACATTTAAATGTTTAAATAGCAACAAACTGTGGGGTTTAGACCACAATTTGAGCTACTTTGCAGGTGTTATTGTGTTGCCCCAGAGTTATGTCAGTAGGAGTCACTCCCAAAAGAGAAGGATGAGCCGGGTCTGGAAAATCCTGTTTCTCTTCTCCCTTCTCATTCCTTTTTTTCCCCTTCTGCCTCCCCATGTTACTTCTAGAGCAGTTTTCCTGTTCAGCAGCAACAGCTCAGGAGACACTCCACATTTCAAAAGGTATTTAAGATTAGAGGTTTGATTTTTTTTCAAGAACTTAAACCTGCATTGAGCTGCACTGTAAAGGTTAAAACCGGTTTTCTGCTCCTGTTCTGTTCCATGATCCAGTCCTCTTGGTTCTGGAGAGGGCAGAATTATTCCTCCCTCTGTATGTATCCCTGCTGCAGAACGTGCTGAGGATCTACACCCACAGCCTTGAGCATAAATCCACTTTGCAGTGAACTTTGTAGCTTCCAAAGGTTGATTGTGCAAGAAAACCTTTTAGCCACATGAGGTAAGGATGAAAGAAAGAACTTACTTTCTGAAAATAACAGATATATTGTTATTATCTGCGATCTCTCTATTTTTTGACCTGTTTTATTTATATTTTATCCCTATTTTATTGTAAAATTAAGGGAAAAAACCCTCTCTATTTTCCTTTCTTTCACTCCTGAGTGATGTAAATGTTGTTGGTAGAGCCAGGTCTCCCTGTTCCCCTGGGTTCACCCAGTGTAGAAACCTGCTCTGTTCTGTGGATTCCTGTGCACTATGAAGAGCTTAGGCTGCACATGCCAAATGCCTACAGAGCCAAAAAAGATACTGTTCAAAAGAGCCTGGGAGCAGCAGTGTTTTTGGAAAAGGTACTGAGGTAGCTTTGAAATTTTCACAAGCTCTTTTGTCTCTACATAAAAAGGAAAAACTAACTTTGAAGCACAGAGAAAGGAAAAAATTCCTTTTTTACTTTTTTTAATGCAACATTTTGTATTTGTTCCGTGTTACATCATTTTCTAGTAGTACCTGAACATTTTCTCAGTGTTAATTAAATTACTTTGGCCAGGTCATGGCAGGGTAAGTATTGAAACCTCAGTGTTACTACTGAGAAAATGGAGACAGTGTTTGGGTGTCAACACATCCAGTACCAGTGACTGGCTCTGTTCAGTTTGCTGGATCAATCCTTTTTCTGATATGAGGCATTTTTTTAAAACAAATTATAGTTTTGGAGTAAATGGCATTCTGGTGTACTTCTCCTTTCATATTATATCTAAATAATATTCCTAGGAAGTTGAATGCAGTGAAACAGCTTTAAATGCCCCAAGAATTTCACAATTAACTCTCAATTCTTTTTTTTTTTTTTTAAACACCCAAATCAACACATCTGCACATACAGTATCTTTACAAGCAGGTCTTAGAGAGAGAAATGCAAGAAGCTGTGTGTCATAACCACAACAAGGAAGCCAAACCATTAACATGAAATATGGGCTGAAGCAGAGAAACACATAAATGTTCTGCTCCTTTTAGAAGAGGTTCTGGGTTTTACCTTAACAATTCATTGCCCTTCATACTGTAAGAGCTCTTTATAGTATTCAAACTCTTTGTCTTCTAAAGACAACATTAACCAGCTGACTCAGTGTAAATAAGTGAAGGTTCCCAGTGACAGAATTTACTGGCTGGCACATGCCACAACAACATATTTTTTATGCTCTTGCTGTCCAGACAGAAAAGGCTCCTTTGAGAAAAGAAATTGTCTTAGACACTGAGCTAAACTTATTTATCTGTTGCTGCTCAGGAATGGGGAGGGGAAAAAAAACCCCTTTCCTACCCTAAAGCACTAAGGAGAATGCATACAAAGAATAATGATAAAATCAGTCACTGTTATATAACTGAGGATGAGAATAATGGGGAAGTGGCTTGAATAGTGTGTTTAGTGAGAGCTGTGATCTGAGGCGTTTGATGGAAGTGATCACTATTTTAATCTTCACAGGTTGGGGGAAGGGAAGAGCCAGTTGCATCATTTTTAACAGGCTCTTTTCCTTTTTTTATTCTCCTCCCCCCCCGCCATTTCTCTTCTGTCTCGTGGTTCTGCTTGGCTGCAAAGGAAAAAAGTGATCGGCAGCGACCTAAGAAAAGTTCATTTCTGAAGAGGGATGAGAGGTTGTTTGGGTTTTTTTTACTGGTATCTGATGTGGGGGGAAAACCCAAAGAGGAGAGGGGGGTAAAACAACAAAATAAACCTAAATACGTTCCTGACCCAGCACCCAGTTCAGTGCAATACCTAAATATGTTCTGCCTATACACATAAGACTCTTCTACAGTGCATGACCCCGACCCATCCCATTACAGCCACCACTTGTCATTTGATGGCTTTTGGTCCTGCTGGAGGAAACTGGATGTAGAAGGGTAGCACAGAGCACTGAAATGACCAAATAAAACAGCTTTATCTGTGTGTGTGTGCCTGGATTTATTCCTGCACAGCAGGTCCCTCACCCGGGGGCATTTCGGTGCCGAGGGTGAACGTGTGGATGAACTGTGACACACTTGGAAACCAGCTGTGAGTGTGGATATGTTGGAATCGCTGCTGACACAAGGAAAATACTGCATCCTGATCCCTGAGTGAGGAGTTTTAGTGGTGCTGTATAGTCCTGATGCTGGTAGGAGGGAGATCTCCACAGCACTGGGCACAGTGACCAGTGGTGGGTCTGTATTGACCCCAGTGGAGCTGTAGGAGCCTGAGCAGTGCTGTGGCAGCCAGACAGGCTGGTGGCTGTCCTGGAGTTCCACTCAATTTAAAAATCAGTGTTTGGGGGTTTATTTTATCCCTTTCTTTGTAAAGCAAGGTCTATTTGCGGTGAACATGTGGGATTCTCAAACAAAGGCCGTCTTTAACACTGACTGAAAATAAACATAAAAAAAAAAGTCTACAGCAAGGCTGCATTTCTCTGAAGTTGAAGCCATGCAATTAAGTAGCAAAATGAATTAAAATAGTCTGTGCTCTACTACACAACTAAATATAAAGGAGCAAAATTGATTCTGGCCATGTACCTACAAACCAGCTTGGAAGCTCAATACAACAGAGAAAGAGCTCATTATTCCACCTTTTCCCACTGCCCAGGAGTAGAAACAGCTGCAGGGCAGCATTTTCATGAGAGGCAAGTTAGTGCCAATGTTGGAGCATCTTCCTGGGACAACAGGGCTCAGTGCAATTCCTCCAGAGCCTCCCAACCATCTGAGCAGCCTTCACAAGGCTCCCACCTACTGCAAAAAATTGGAAAATTTTACTCAAAGCCATTCCCAACCAGAAAACACCTTTGGGATTCAATTATTGTTAGCAAAAAGTAGATGCATTAGAAGAAACGATTTTTTTTGTGGTTTTTTTGAAAAAAAATGAGAAAATTATTTTGAATCCAAAAGCTTTTACATTTAATTTTATGCTCACTTTTAATTTGAAAGATTATGTTGGTTCAAAGAGAAAAGGGAAAGAATTGAAACTGAAATAAAGCATTTGAACTTTCAAAATAAATATTTGCAAATAAAACATTTAAACACATACTGCTTTAAGGTGGGGTTTTTTTTGTTGTTTTGCAGGGGGATTGTGTTTTTTTTTTTTTTGGTGGTTTGTTTGATTTTTTTGCTTCTGTTTTTTTTTGTTTGTTTGTTTTTTGTCACTGGAATTTAATTTAGGGAAAAAATCATAGCATTTTGGAAGTTTGTTCAGATTTTTTTTTATTATTATATTTCCAGATCTCTCTCTCTATTTTTTTCCTTTTAACATAAAGCAAATATTTTCCCATAATCATTTTTTCCATCCTATTTATTGATTTTCTAAAGCATACAAAACTGGCCATTGAAAAGGCCACACAAACATTTCATAAACTTCTTTAATTTCAGAAGGTACCTCTAATGTCCTGGGGAGGGCTGTTTTCACCATCAGGGAGGAGCAAACGCTGCAGATTTCTCCTATTGAGAAAACCAAGATCACGTTTAGCTCACCTGGATTAAGGAACTCACTGGAGGCTCAGATCAGATTCAAGCTCAGAGGAATTTCCATGGGCACTTTGGATACTTTGGGGTCAGGGTAGAAGGGCTCCAGCTTTCACACAAAAGGTGATTTTCTTTGTGCCTCCAACTTGACTCCACCTTCCCCCACAGTCACTGCTACCAAAAATGATGTTGGTGACTATTTTATTTTATTTATTTATTTAAGCTTTCTCATAAATTCTAATTCTGAGAGTCTTGTGGGACACTCGGAACTGGCCAGGAAATGTCTGGCCAAGAATTGTGATCAGTCCTTTCAAAGCTGAGGAAAAGGGACATTTCAGGCAACAAACTCCCTGGGTTCCCTTCCTCTTGAGGGACTTGAGGTGGACTTGAGGCCAACCACATATATTTAAATCAATATTGAAAAATTGATAATCATGTTGGCTTAATTCGACAGTTATTGGTACAGGTATTAACTCAGTTAACCAACACTATGTGATTTGGTTCCTGTTGGGCAATTTTTTATTTTTATTAATGAGATAATCATAAACCTCTACAGCTTGGAAACTGCAAAAACCAGCTTGGAAACTGCAAAAAGCTGTAGAGAGCAGTTGCAGCCATCATTGTCCAGGTGGAACTGCTCAAACAACACAGATTTACAGCCAGAACAGCAGGTGATAACCTGAGGTATGCATCTGTTTAAGGAACTCATTTCTCATGTCTTTGGGAGATATAAGATAAAATATATCTAGAAATAGATCATTTCTAGAAAGCAAAACTGGGATCCAAATAATGAAAAGATTGAAGAATGAATACCTAAACCACGGGAATATTAAGGAACATCATGGCTGTGTAAGAGAAATTAATTCTCCAGTGGCATCATGTGTTTCAGTTTTTGTGGACTGTTTAAATGGATTCCTGCAAAAATGATGGAGGTTTCTGAAGGAGAGAAGTCCAAGAGCATCTCTCTCAGTTGCCTTGAATTCAACAGCAGTTAACTGAGGTGGTCTGGGTTTAGTCTGCTGCAAACAGTGATTCACTGGGCATGATTCAGCTGTCATGTACTCAGTACAGGAATTACTTCAGTGGCTGAGGATGGAAGACACTTCAGGTCTCTTCTCAGAGACAGCTGAGGGTGTGTAACTGTGATTGTGTAACAATGCCAGAAACAGAAAATATGTTGAGTTTAAAATTCTGACTTGCAGGCTGCAGACAAGTCCCCAGTTTTTATGTCATATTCAATATTATGCACATACATCTGGTGGAAAAGGCTGTGGGGGTTTTCTTTTGCTTGTCATTGTCAGTCCTGGCTAAGACATAGACTTGGCTTAAATGGGGTTTCCAGTAAGGATGACATGCAGGATGCCAATTGTGAGCATTTCTAAACTTGATGATTTGTCAAGAACTCACCCTGAGATGAGAGATTTTGCTGAGCACACAGTCCAAGAGTTTCAAGATGAAAGGCTGCTCAGTGGAGCTGGACAAAATGTAGCAAGTACCCTTTATGGAGAAAAAAAATGATGCCTCAAATATTGTTTTTTTGGGATGCAGAAAAAAAGAGACCACACAAAGCCTGGTGTGCAACAGCATCTGCAAAACTTGCAAAAATAACATTCAAAAATAAAAACCAGCCTCTCCTGGTGCTTCTCTCAGCTCTTGGAGTTTTCTACTGAAAGTGGGTGGACTGCCTGGCCCTGTTTTGGGTGATGGTCAATAGAAACCTCCTCACCTCACACATTTTGAGTGACACTTTAAACAGTAAATAAATCAGTAACTGTTTAAGCACTGCTTAAGCTTTGTTTTTTCTCTGTAGTAAATCTGAGTTTAAGGTGTTCAAAAGGCATTGTTAGATTTCCCCCCCCCCTCCTATTTTCTTCTGGAAAGCTCAGCTAAGGAATTTGGTTTTCATGACGCCCCTTGGGGTCCCCACAAAGTAATAAGTCAGCATCATTTTCTAGCTACAGTTGATAACATTTATTGCTAATTCTTTAAACCCTTCTATAAGAGAAAACAAGTCTGCAACCTGCATTGCACCCACAGGAATAATCTTTCTTTTCCTCAGTTTGGTAATTCAATTGTGACTTGTAAACTTGTGCAGTTGTAGCAAAAAAAGTATACAGTCAACTCTAATCTATCTTGAGGAAAGTAAAAAGTGCTTACCAGCACCAGTGTAGTAAATCCTGGCTGCTTTATTAAATAAATGTAGAATTTCTCTCAGAAGCCTTAAGGAAGAAGAGTTTTAAAATATCTGAACAATTTAGCACGTTTTGAAGCTGAATTGATTGAATTTTGGAGTGAGATTTAGACTGATGACATACCAAATCCAACTTAAATTAGCTGGAAAAGTATAGGCATTACTGATGCCTTGAATGGTGAAAGACAAACCATCTACTGGAGAAATTCTGGAGGATCATAATCTTTCTGGTACTGGCAAAATAAAGACTCTAAAAAAGATCCCAAAGCTATTTATATTTGTAAGTCAGACTCTGAAGAGTCTTTACATAATCACTACACACGTAAGCAAGGACAAGATCCAGCAGACAGTTAAGCACATGTATAATGCTCAAATCTGACGTGATTTCATGGATTTTGGTGCACTTGCTTCCATGTCTGAAGTTATGCATCTGCTTTATTCTTTGTTGCACCAACAGAAGAGATTTTAAATGCCTTCAAAAGGAATTTGACACGCAGGTGGCCAAGCAAACTCCTCTTGCTGTGCTAAACTCAGGGCATCGCTCACAGATGAAACCTCCTCCCCTCTTCCAGGAGGCTCCAAATGAGCTGGAACAGTGTGGGTGGATTTGGGCACCTTCAGAGAAGGCCAAAATCAGGATGAGTCACGTTAGTATTCATAACAAAAAAAAAATAAAAATATCTGCAGTTTTCTGGCAAAGGAAGGGATATGACAAGATAATAAATATTAGAACCATCCCCCCTTTAGCCCAGGTTGGGCTGTGGGAGCTGATGTTGCTTTAACTGCTGTGCCACAGCCCCCCCCCCCCTCATTTTGGGGTACTCATTGCCCACCCAATGGAATGGAAAACTGTGTTTTGTACATAGGGGGATGGTAGAAAACAGGGAAACAGGGAAACAGGATCACCAGGTCTGCTCGGTCAGTTGAATCTGACCTGGTGCAAATTACCCAAGAGAGGTTTTTAATACCTTTTTTTGATGCAGGTAATGAAGCAGAATATTATCATGCACCTACTGGGATTGACTGGACTCTGCAAGAGTGGGAGGCTGCAATTCAATCCCTCCCTCAGTCTAGTCCTGTATTTTACAGAGGGAGGCACAATAGATTTCATACATCTGAGTCATTATATAGGTTTGGGAAATCTAAACTTGTTTATCATCTCTAACATTTCATGTATTTTTAGTTTCCCAAATAACCAAGAGCCAGAGAAGTGCCAGCATGCAGTGGGTTACAAAATATATTACCCTTTAATGTATTAAAGATGCTTTCTCAAAATTCATACTGGCATTAGAAACACTCACATTCCCTTTGGCATTTCCTCTGATGTTGTCTACATAGATTGAGGAGAGTGGTTGGTATTCATCTTTGAAATGGTTAGGAACTGGATTATTTATGTATTTATGCATTTCTAGATGCCCATTCTTTACCAAGAGATAAGAAGCTCCCCTTTAGACTTAGAAATATTAGTCTGAGTGAAGTTGTAATACTGCAGAATATGACTACACTGCTAGGAACTGGTTACAGCAAGATTAATTTCTGTGGCAATGAGCTCCCAGGTGACTGGCCTTGAACACAGCACTGTCATTAAAATGTAGTTAAAGCAGTAGTTTAGAGACAGTTATGAAAGGCTTTCAATATTGGCCATATGACTGCTTTTAATTCACCTGCAACATGAAATTTCAATGGGCGGAGGCTGGAGATCCTGGTTAGTTACAGAACTGAGGACCTTAAATGTAACAGCATTAAATCACCTTAATTTGAGGCCAGACTCTAAATTCAAATCTCACATCTGTAGGAGATGGAGTGAAAGAAATAACTCCCACCCTTTAAAAACTGAGTAAGGTGCTCAAAGGCAACGCAAAATGTAACACACCAACAGTGTATTTTTTTTTTCCCCTTTGAAGCTGGAGACTTTTGGAGTTGGTCACAGAGGAAGTGAGCACCAGACAGCACAGGGATGTTTCTTTGCTCCCAGCTCTCTTCCAGCTGCTATTTAACAAAAATATTACAGAATCCAACAGCACACTTCAGCACAGTTTTCCTGAGCTCTGTGCTCATTACTGTGTTTCTGTAGGCTGCAGAAATACCTGTGAGCCACATAAATACATTAATGCACTAAGTGAGGGTCAGGGCTCAAAGTGCTTAAAACCTGGGTCTCGTTCAGCCCATCAGTCTGGGGAGTGATGGCTACAAAGGGGGAACTGGAAAAGGTTGGAGCTGAGCCCAGAGGGACACACTCAAGCTCACCTTGAGGAATTAATTTGCAAGCCTCAGGGGATTTTTGGCTATAAAAGGAGCACAACTGACTGCAGAGTCTGGGATTCAAAATACAGAGAGTTAAAATATGTGTATGAGGTGACAAGACCCTCTGCTACTGTTTCTTTTTTTTTTTTTTTTTTTTTTTTTAATACAACCTCAAGCAGACAAAAATAAGAAAACTTATGCTTTATTGCAGTGGTGTGGCCAGAGCTGATATGTGTGTCCAACAGATCCTTAAAATACAAAGTTCTTTCCTAATATAGGAAACTCCCTTCAGAAAGTGGAATGAATTGCAGAGCAATGTGAGAAGTGGGTTCTAAGTTGCAGTCTTGAATTTCGGATTTCTAAGGATGGGGGAACCGAACTCAACACAAAGAGTCCTAATTTATCCCTGAGATTTTAGTACAAGTCACATCCAAATGTAAAACGGAATTATCTCTACAGAAATTGTGGGAGAAAATCCTACATATTTCGTACTGATACTTGAGCTTGAGTCAGTGTGAATTTTCAGTTTAGAGGTAAAACAACCTTGGAGGAGTGCAGATGAATGTAGCTGACCAACCCTTTCAAATGCAGGATGTATTTGCAAATACAAAGGAGGGGGCACAAGAATTGAACTTGCTGACCTGTTAACTGGGCCAGCTCTACCTGTTTCCACTTCCCACTGGAGATAGTTAAAATTGTCTCACTCCCTTTTGTGAGGCTCTGACTAAACCCTTTCATTCACTGTGTCTGCAATTGCTCAGGAAGAGTGTGAGAGACTTTCTATTGAATTTGGATCTGAAACCTGTATAGACTCAGCTCATCCCTAACCAGGAGCTGAACTGTATATTCTTTCTCCAAGCCTAGATCTGATGACATTTCAGCATCATAGATACGAACTTTTCTTAATGAGAAGGACTGCAGAGCCTACACAATGGAAGTCAGGGGTAAAAACATGGGAACAGAGAATTATCTCCTAATGGGACATTCCTGTCTAGGGGCACTGGCACTTCCTTTCCTTGCATGGTGATAACAAAGCTGTTTGCTTTGTCCTTCTTGGATACTTTAGGCATTTACTAAGTGGCCACAACTCAAAAAGGCCTCTTTTCAAGGACTTCAGTTGATAATTCTTCATTCTCCAACACAAAGAAAGCACAGGAACAAAATTAGTCCTGACTACTAATAAAGATATATCGAGTCAGTGATGAGCTCAGCATTGCCCTCACAGCCTGCTGACTGTTCTCATGAAGTCCTACTCACTTCCTTCTGCCAAGGTTTTCTGAATGTGTTGTGTAGACACAGGCAATACAATCTTAAATAAATAGCCCATTAATGGGATAATTTTCAGCCTATATACTAATGCCACCCTCCTTCAGATCTACACAATGAGGAAGGAGTGGGGATAAAGGGTAGGAGAAGGCAAAGAATGCGATGTACAGAGCAGGAAAGCAGTTACAAAAACTGGGATACATCTGGGAATCTGGCTTGTTTCCTTATTTCCATCAGCTCAGGGATGGCCAAAGTCAAACCATAGGTTTGAGTTCCTCTTTTAGTTCAAACTGGAGTTCAGCCTGCAGAGCCACAACTACCATGTGCCAGACAGAAAGAAATTGAGGCTGAGGTAGCTTATGAATGATCCCACTGACTTATGGGATAGACATTTTGTTATTTGAGAGGGATTGTAAGTGCTATAAGGACTGTGAACAGAGAGGGATCACACATAATAAGGAAAGTCAGTGTTGATATAGGAGAAATATCCTACTGCTAACAGAAATCTTTCTGTTGGATCATACTCTGCCTGCAGCCTGGATCTAAACAGACAGATTAAAGGTCAAAATAGGAGACTAAAAGTGGAAAAATAAAATTTCTGAGTAAGCTGCTAAAAACCTTTATCAAGAGCAGCTCAAGGTTGTTCCCATAAAAAACCTCTGGTGGAATCCAGATTGCTGGAAATCTTCAAGCTGATGTATGAAAAATACCAGCCAGTGAGAATCCGGAAATCTGAGTCCTTTGGAAGGAATTTGTTAAATGCTGAAGTTCTCACCCCTTTTCTCCCTGTCCTCACCCACACCATGGGTTTACTGCATCAGGTCTTTAGGATTCATCTCCCTGTTCGAAGCCACAGCCTGTCTCGATTCGGGTAAAAATAAACCAATTTATTGTCTTTTATGAAGCAGCAACATCTGGCAGAACAGACACTGCTGTGTGTTGTGCTGCAGCTTTCTCACGTGGTGCTGTCTCATCCTTCCCTGAGCTGCAGAGAAGTTTGGTAACACATAAAGTCCCCCTGAAACTCTGATGAGACCCTTCTGAGCTGTGCCCAGTCCGTCCCTGCAGCTGCCTAATGACATTGAATCGCTTTAGAACTCAGAAGAAAATTGTGTTAACTGTGCTATAAAAGAAGACTTTGCAGAGTGCAGAAGCCTGACTTGCTTTCTGCAAGTTTTACTGTCTTTTTTAAATTTCAAGTGAATAGCTCGTCTGACAAACGTGAAAGAAATGTGTTTATGACATGATGATCTCAGTTCTCAGATACCTCAATCCTGGAATGTGTCATCACTTTTTACTCAAGTGTAGCTTTTGTTATAAGTTTCCCTCATTCTAGTTTTAATGAAAATTTAAGAATGGAAGGAAAATATAATCCAGATGCTTAATTATGGCATAAGCCTAATCGAGTTTATGCATAACAAAAATGTCAAGGCTTGTATATTCTGTTAGAAACCCTCACTTTTAAGCAATGCAATTAATTATACTTGAATATCCTGGAGGTTTATTGCTTCAGATAAAAGCATTCCCAGCACCTTCTTTACTATTATTTCTAGAAGAAAACCAATGTAAAATAAAGATAATTGAAGTATCTCTGACAGACAGGTTGGTTTTTTTTAAGGAACTGTGTGGCTTTAACAAAGAAGCTCCTTAAAGAAAGTTATGAGTAACTACTTTGCACACAAAATTTTGGTTTATGTCAGCCTAAGTCATAATTTACTTTATTCTGTGCCTTTAAATATAATATTGTGCATTTACATTGGTGATCTGGATGCCAGTTTAATTATCCAATGTCAGCTTCTGTAAGACTGATAAAACTATTAAAACAGAAATTCAGTACTAGGTTGGAATAGTGCTACTAAAATTGAGAAACAGCCCTTTAGTTCTGTCAGCAAAACTGGTACAGCTGAATTTCCTTCCTCTGTGGAAGGTGTTTGCTGGATGGAGCTGAATCTGAGGGCTTTGCCTTCAGAAGTTGTAGGAAGCTGGCTATTTTATTGTGATTAGGATTTGACACTAATTTGATTGACTGCTGTATGCATCTTGTGGAAGAGAAAAAACCCCCCCATTAAAATGTTTCACTTAAATAAAAGCCCCCAGCAAATTGCTTTGCTCGAAGAGCTGTTTGCATGAGAAAGGAGCAAGGACATGAGAAGATTTTTCAGACTCCTGGCATATGTTTTCTTGATAAAATGTGTAATTCCCTGTTACTCATCGTGCATTTTTGTCATCATGTCTGGCTGTAAGAAACTCACCTTGATTTTTATCAGCTGGATTTTAAAACAATGTGTTTTTCTAATAGCCGGATTTAGCCATAGTTTCTTATGAAGCAGCTTTTATTTTGTTTAATCAATGATATTGATTTCCTTTTAAATATAAAGATTTCACAGTCCAATACTAGATGCAACAAAAGTGTTTTAAAGATGAAGTGACTGCCTGGTTTGTTAAGGTCTTCTCTCAATAAGTCTCCCTTTGTTTAGCAATTTTGTTTAGAATGAATCTTTAAGAATTAGGTGGGTTTGATCCTTAATAGTGAAAGGTTTCTTATACATTACAACAAAGGTTTTATCAGTGTTCAAGACCCCCTGTATACATTGCAAATTGTTTTTTCTAATTGCTGCTTATTTAAATAAACTACCATTATATAGATTTATTTTTATGTGCTCATCAGCAGGTTCTAATCTTCTCCTCTTTACCCTGAGTTGCAATTTCTTGTATTCGTGGGCCCGTGGGGTGTACAAACACTTCTTAGAGTGATTTAGGTTATGGAATCTGGCTCATTTCTCCGTGTATAAATAAAGATATTAGGATGAGGAGTGTGGCTCCTGCCAGGCTAGGCTGGACCAAGTGTATGTGTTGCTTTCTGTTGTGGGTTCTTTAATTTTTTGTTGGCTTTATTTTCTAAAATCTCTGTGCTTCTTTGGATTTGCTTCTCCTATTCTTTTAAAATATTCCCTCTTTCCCTATTTCCATTCTTGAGGGAATGACAAACAATTAAGAGCCTATTAACAAAGAACAATTCAGAGCTTCTACTTGTTCACTCTTCTGAGTCTATTCCTTGAAAATGTTGGAGAAAAAGTCTAAAGCAAACTCCAAACCTGTCCTCTAACTATGTGTTAAATATTTTCATTCAGAGTATTTAAAATTATTAATAAGTAAGAATGCATTCTGATCCACCCCATTTCTCATCCCTTTCTAGGTTTCCATGAAGTTTTTCCTGCAGTAAAAGAAGCCAAAAGTGAGAAAAATATCTTCACACTCTCCCTGTTTCACTTTGTTACAACTTTCTTCAAAAGAATTTAAGAAATGTTGGACAGTGGGAGTGATGAGGGGAATCTGTTCCCCAAATAACTCCTATTTTCCTACGGAGGAAATTGAAAAGATCCAAGTTTTTATTTCAAATTATCAGGCTGGAATCCAGCTGAAAGAAGAATGGCCGTTTCAGGCTGGAGCGAAACTTTTGAGAAACCTTTAATGGGAAATTTCTGAATGGATTTTGAACACCAAAAAAAGAAAGATAAGAAAGAGAAGGCGAAGTATTTGACCATCTGCAGCATGAAATATTGAAGCCTGATCTTTTTATCCCCTCTGTAAAGGCTGATGTCTCCTGGGGTGAAGGGTTTCTCAGCTTCTCCTCACTGCTCCCGTGTGCTGCTTTTGGCTGAGCACAGAAGGCTGGGAAGCTGCTGAGGCTCCTTCTTAAAACCATTAGTATTTATTCAATGCAATTAATGCTTTCACACACTGTTCACACCTAATAGAAAAGATGTATAAGCTTGCCACAATAGGTGAGATGCATCTATTTGTAGCAACCAAAAATATCCCAATTTCTTTCTCAGCTACTCAACAGAGCATTAAAAAAAAAAAAAAAGCATCCTTAGGAAACCAAAAAGCCCCTTTCCAAACACTTGAATGAATCCCTCCTGCACAGAGGGGTGGGTTAGCTGGGGAATCAGAGACATGCTCTGGTGCCATGCAAAGGGGTAGAATTCAGGATGGGAGAATTAAGGAAAACAACTTGAACTGATAGATAGGGAATTATGCTGCTACATAACACGGAACATTTAAACTCCAAATGATACTTTCAGCATAAAAAAAAAAATAAAATTAAAAAATCTGTTTCTGGCAGAGTAGGATACTCAGGAATTATCCTGACAACATGAATTACTGCCTATTTTTGCTGGAGATAAGGCAGGACAGGTCCAGGCCCACAGGTTATCACCCTTTCCCTTGGAGATATTTGTCTTTGCTCAATAGGCTTCCTCCAAGTCCCTCAGCTCTGTGCTGTCTTATTTAGAGCTGATTACACTCATCTGAGAATCCCTATAAAAAGCTGTCAGCAAGACACAAAGTGGGAGTTGGAAATGTTGTCTCTGCACGCTCCATGAGCTGGGAATATCTTGGAGTGTGCCCGTGAGCGAGGGCTCAGCGTTCGGTCCCAGCGATCCCAACACACCCACAGCACAGTCCCGGGGAGAGTGGCACATCCTGATGGGAACAGCTAAACCTCTCTCCTCTCACACTGAGTGTTCTGCCTGTTTTTCATGAGTTCAGTGAAGCTACAGGGATTTTCCCCACCTGACAATACACACTGTTGTACAGTCTCAGGAGAGAGCAAGATCCCAGAGCTCAGGATTTTAACTCTCGGTTCGTGCTCGTGGCTTCACGTCCTTCCACTTTGTCCTGAGACCCTCAAAGTTGCCTTTCCAACACATCAAACCCTATTAATGTTGTCTCTGCAGCATAACACCTTTGATATCCTATAATGCAATAAAAGTCAGCTGCTCTGCATTTGACATCTGAATTGTATTAAGAAAGGAAAATCATTATAAAATGAATATTGTGAGGCTCCAGTGCTCTGGATGATTCCCCACTGAAGGTTGCCCATGTGCCACCAAAACCAAGGAGAAAGAAAGGGCATCATAAATGCCATAAAGGGATTATTTTTTTCCCATGGTCACAGTGTTGAAATACAAGCAAATTCTTATTTACTTTGTTCAGTGCCACAATTAGTGAAAATCAAAGTGTCTGCAAGTGTATTTTATACTGGAAATTATTGGGTAATTAACCTTAATGCACCCTGCTCAGAATCTCCAGCTTTCCAGCATAGTTGAGAACATCCTTCAAATGTAACAATACATAGGACTGCATCACTGCTTAATTATAAATAAAACGAGCCTCTAATGAAGTGTGAGGGATTTGGATTATACTAACAGAGTGTGCAAGAGGAAGAGAGAAAAAGAGAGAATGAAACTGTCTTTCTTCAGAGTAGAAAGACAAAGATTTATATCACAAGGATGCAAACAAAAGAGTATCCAACTAAAGGATGATTTACTTGCAAACTTTTATTTTACTACATTTATTGTCTTCCACAAGGGATTACGTTTATCCTCTTTCACAACCAAAACTGTTTTATGTTTATAAAAATAGGGACAATAAATGAACAAACTAGATTACCTATAAATAAAATTGATACTGTTGGAATTACATCAGGACTGCTCATTTTTGGGTTTATGGCAGAAGTGCATCCCAGCAATGTGAGAGACCATAAGACCAAAACTGGTGCTTTCTCTTGTATTTTCAGAGTGAAGTGGGATTGTCTTGAAGGCTCCACAGAGGCTTCTGCTTCCCAAAATATGGAGTTTGCAGGAAGCAACTGAGACTGCTTAGACTTCCCACAGAGTGGTGATGTACCCCTGGGAGCTCTAAATATTTTCCACCAAAGAATACCAACTGTGTTCAACAGGAGAAAGACAATATTGATTACTGGATCCTGTAGGTACATGTATTAAATAAAATGCTATTTAATGTTTTATATTGAATATCATCATTATTTTTATGGAGGACATGAAGGGGAAAGACACTTTAAATTGCTGCTACCTGTAGAAATCTGATGTAGGTTTGATGCTCTGTGGTTGCAGAACACAATTCCCCATCAGAACACATAGGCAGGACAGCTCAAAGCAGCTTCACTGGAAGCAAATTTCCCCCTCCTGCAGCAAGATGGGGCTTTTCCTGCAGAATATTTCCCTTTGCATTCTCCATCTGTGATATTTGGAGCACTAGACAGGCTGGTGATGCAGAATATCCCAGAAGGGATGACATCCATAGGACAAAAGTGCTACAGAGGAGACGGGACAAGCTCTAGATTAGGCAGCAGGTCCCTGTCACAGGCAGAGTCCAGGAGAGCAGACCCCAATTCTCTCATCTTAAGCACCTGCTCCACCCTGTCTATGAAAAATCTCCTCCAGCCTTGTCAAAAATGAGTGTGTTCTCTTTTGGCTTCAGCCTTGCAGTTGTTAGCAGAAAGTAGTTAAATTATAACTTACTCTTTAAATAATATTAACATGAGAACAGCATTGTTTTCACAACGAGGGAAATTGCTGTGACGTATTTGTGTGCAGAAAAGAAAAGAAAAAGGAAAAGGACACATCTAGGAGCATATTGCTGGTTATGTGAGTGTTTCAAAAAGCAGCTCTGGGTTGTTTTTGTCTTGTCTGAAAGGGAGGAAGGAGGAACAGGTCTGATGACACAAATGAGATCTGTCATTAAATTGATGCATTAAAATAATACTTCAGGATTTCTGTGTGCATGAAAAGAACTGAAAGGGCTATTTGTCTCTTCATGGGTGTGAATAACTACTATTGACATTAATGTGATGGGTCTGATTTATGTTGAGCACAGCTCAAGGGAGGAGGTTCCTTTACACTGAGTTAAAGTGGTGGAGCTCATTGGAGGAATATGAACGATCTGAGAGAGGTTTTTAAATTCAGCACAAACCCTCAGCTCCTGGGTGGTGTTAACACTGACGTGCTGTATTAGCTCTCCAAAGGCAGGAGAGGACTCAGACTTCTTAAAACAAGGGACTTGTGCCTTCAGTTCCCCCCTGTGAGAGCGTGTTCATATGCAAGGAGTGCAGTGTACAAGAAAAGAGAGAGAAACAAGCCTTTATAGGGCAGATTATTCATCTCCTGTATTGCAGCTTTCTACCCTTTGCTGGCATAAAACATGACTGCAAATATTGCACAGCCCAGGCTTGAAAAATAATCTAAATAACTTTCATAAAAGTCAGTACTGAGAAACAGAAAGGATTAGGGATGAGACTCAGGGTTGTTGGGGGTGGACCTGCTCTGGACAAGGATGATGTTGTCCTACATGGCAAGAAGAGGAATGTGGGCTGGTGCCCCAGCACCAAATGGCAGAAGGGAAGAAGGCTCCCATTTTCAGTGAAAATTTTGTTTGAAGGTCCAGGAATCTTCCAGTTTCCAGGAGGAGGAAAGATGGAGCGAAGGAGTTTTGCCTCTCTATCCTGGCTGAGCAGAGTGTAATCCTGGATAAAGGACAGAGGCAGATTGGGATAAATTTCTATTTCTCACACTTCCAAACTGGTGCAAACAGGCAAAACTCCTCCAACCATGCAGGAAACCTCTTAGGGCTCAATACAAAGTGATCATTTTCCTCTGTCTTTTCACTTCTCACTAAAATTCAAACCCAACAAGCAGAAGCACCTTGTGAGTCACAGCTTTAAAAATGGCTTGTTACAAAATAGCAACTAGTTTAAAAGCTGAGCAATGTAGGTCTGATCCACACGCTGGCCTGGGATTTGCATCAGAGGGCAAGAAAGAAGCAAAGAGACTTTTTCCTCGTGATCTTGATCTGGAGTCAGCTGGATTTTTGCTCTGCTTAAAAGCAGGTACCAGACACACCATCTTTCCTTTTTTTTTAGATCCTGGCATCTCAGATGCTCAAGCATCGCCCTCAGTATCAGACACAGCCTCCTCCCACCTCTGAGGGGAGCAGCTTTGTCCACCTGAGGATCCCTCACAAACAGTTTCCCTTCTAGAACTGCTGCACCAAGAACAGGAGCTAATATTTAATTTAAGGGTAAACAGGCAGAGGTTTACAACTACCAGGGTGTGCAGCTCCAACACTCATGTCATTTTACATCTGTGGAATATCCAAATTTGGTTTGCTTTATTTATTATTTTGGTAATCAGAGGTCGATGACTTTTAACACATATCCTTTTTTTTACTTGCAAATGAGTTGTGGTTAAAAATGTCCATATTTATGGATGACAGTTCAGCAGGAATGTATTCTGTTTTATATAAACACTACATTGCAAATCAATCCAAGAGGGACAAAACAAGGAGCACAGTAACTGTCACAGAGATGCCTCACACAGAAAAAAAGAACTACAGAACCTTGAAAATAAACCAGGCAAATTGCTGAGAATAATCACCATTTCTCGTTTGCTTATAATTATAATTTAATTATGAACCCAATCTTGCTACAATTTTTTAAAGTAGGTAGTTAGCATTAAAATAGCTTTTGTCCAATTATCTGCTATTGAGCTTCCTCATTATACAGTAATTGCTACACAAATGTTCCTGTTGTTTAAACATAATTTTTGCCACTTGCAGATTTCACTTGTAATCTAATAAAACAAACCATTTGATCCAAGATCAGTGGTCCTGTTTTACACGCCAGTTTCCAAGAAACCATTGCTAAATATTTGATATAATTGTTAAATATTTGATATAATACATACTGACAGAGAAGCCTTTTATTCTTTCCTCTTGCAGACAAATTGACAAATAGTAGCATTTTGATATTTAATAGGCCTGCCCACCCTCATAACAATCCTTCTTAAAATAAAATCTATTTAATAAATCAGAGATTCACCACATCTGAGGTCTCTTACTCCTGAGTTAAATTTCTCTCCTGGCTGAGCAGAGGGGAATCCTGGATTAAGGACAGAGGTAGATTGGAATAAATGATCACAATTTCATGCTCTTTCTCAGCTGGTGCAAAGTGTTGACTTCAGCAGAACCAGGGCAACTTGTGCTATTTGAGGATCTGCCACCACATCCTAAAAAAGACACAAATTCCTGTCCCTCACAGTGGTCAGAACCAGCCCATGGCACAGGTTAAACCACAGGGACCCCAAAGCCAGCAGCAGACACCCCTCTGTGGGATACTTTGTGGAGCAGAAAATGTCCTGGTAGGTAACTTACTGGAATCAATATGTAAAAAAAGGACTTTACATTTCTTGGGGGTGCTGTGAGGATAATCTTGTGTAAGGACTTTCCCATGATTACATATTGACTCTGTCACAATATGATAGAGAAAACTCTTCCATCTGAGTTCACTGAGAGAAAAGGGAGGAGGCAGGACATGGGTTTTTCTCATCAGGCTTTGCTGAGCAGTCCCTGATTTGTCATTGTGTGTATGGAAATGGCTCTGGACAATTTCAGAAAGTGGCAGGAGGTGCATCTTCTGGGCAAAAAAGAGGAAGATGTGCTTTCACAAAGAAAATCAGAACATACCGGGGGATTTGGGGGGGGGACAGTTGTGAGCACTTTTTAAAATGAGGTACCATTTGCTGTGAGTGCAGCTCTGGCAGCTGCAGTGACCCCGGGGGGACTGACTGGCTCTGCCCCTGTGCTGGGCTGTCAGAGGAGCCTGAGCTGCACCAGAAACTCCTCCTGTCCTCCCATTCCCTCAGCTGGGAGAGGAGACTGGCTGGGCTCCCAGACATGCAGCAGGTCTGTGGGAAGAGCCAGGTCACCTGCAACAGCAAACTGCCAACTCCATCCTGTTTGCAAGCAGAGGGAGGAGGGAAGGACCAGTTTTCCATGTGGCTCCTCAGGCTTCCTTCTCTCCACACACCGACATGCAGAGGGATCTGCCAGCACTGCAAAGATTAAAGCAAATTGATTTAGCCATTAAAAAAATAAGAAAAGCACTTGGTGCTGCATCAGCTGTAGCTTGGAGGAGAGTTCAGGCTGGCACTAGAAAATTTATTAAATTGTTGGAGTCCACAGAGATGAACTTACAAAAACTCGGTGGTTGATCCATTTTAGTGTTTTTGAGGAGCTGGAGAGTGTTAATCTCCTGAAGTACCAGCAAAAAATTTGGAGAGGTTTTTATACAACCACAGTTGTGCTTGGCAAGATGGTTAATACTGATGATATAGTTCTACAATTTTCTTTAATCCAACCTATGAAAAACATGATTATCCTGGACTCAGACTGAGCCACATCCTTTGACTTCCTAGAGGGGAGCTGGAACTGCTCCTAAATTCCACTGAGATAAATCAGAGAACAGATCTTTTAAATTTTGAATGAAAATGCTCTACATTGAATAAGTTTACATTTAACAGAAATAAAATAAACCCATGAACATACTAAACTGGGGCAAATAAACCTCAGTGAATAATAGGTAAATCTTTGAAGTGAGTGTCCCACTCAGGTTTTATATCTGTTTACACTGGTAAATTAATACTAAGTTATTTATAATTACAGTGATTTGATGACAAAGCTTTTAAGTATTCTGAAAAAAGACAAAATACTAAAAAAAAAAAAAAAAGAGATGAAGATTTTTCATTATTCTGAACTATTTTCTATTAATAATTTCACACTGTACAAATGTAGCTGGCCAAGGAATCCACAGCTGGTAAACAGACATACTTTCCTTTTCCATATGTAGCTGTTACATAGACTCTATATTCTGAAAGCCATAGTAACACCCACAGAAACTTCACTACCATGTCAGTAAACACAGGACTGTTATTCCAACAGCATTATAAAATTTGAACAGGTAGGATGCAAGTAGGTGTGAGTCCGTGGGTCCCTAATTCCTTACACACTTGATTCACAGTTGAAAATGGAATACAAGCAGGGATTTCTTTACCACCTGCATCTTTAGGCACTTTTAATGCATTGCACTTTAAAAAGCCCCAAAGAGAAAAGCTTTTTCTTTTGTAGTTCCCATTGTGAGCACAAATGGTTTTCCCCTGGATTGATACCTTTGGGATACAATTACCTTGGTACCTCAGGTTGGTTTAAACAATGTGTTCACTGAACCCCTCTGGTCTCCAGGAGAAAGCAGGGCTGGAAGAAATTAGAAGGCAGGAAAAGCATCAAAATTAGAGAGAGCAGCTCATCTATGGATGATGAATGTCCACTCCTGGATCCACCTTGAGCACTACAAAGCATGGCCTTGACTCTGATTGCCTGAATAAATGACCACCACGAGGTTTTTGCTTCAGGAATAGCTCCAGCCATTTTATAATCTTGTATTACAAATAAACAAAACAGAATAATATGGTTCTTCCCACAGCTTTGAAAAATGTACAGCTGGAAACTTTTTGGGGATGAAATATATAAGACCTATAAAAGGAATCTTACAGATATGAGGCAATGTTGCACATTTTACAGAGCAGTCACAGGCCCCAGATTAGATAATTCAAGGCTAATTTCTGTGAAGTTTAGTTATGCAGTTCAGAAAATACATGTGCAATTGGTTTCCTAAACTGATTAAGCAATTCCCATGTCTGTGCATTCCAATCAGCTAATTGCAGACCTAAATATCCATTTGCATATTTTCTGTCACCCAGTTGCATATACAATTACCACACATGGGAACTGGAACAGCATTTTGCATCCTAAGAGTCTGAGAATGAAAACTCTGCATCTCTTTCTCATCTAACTTTTGTAACATGGTTCTCATTGTTATATTTGAAGTGGATATTGGCCATTCCTCATTCAGAACAAACAGTGAAAGTTTTTCACTGTAAACTGCTATAATGAAGCAGACAGTTTCTGGAGCAGTTCTAGATAAATATCTCATGTAATTAATAAAGCTAAAAGAACATTGGTACAGTTACTTCTTGTCCACCGCTGATAACTGTAAAATATAAAGTTTGTGAGAAAAATTGAATATTTATGTAGGAAATTATTAGGGAAAAAATTAATACAGCTTTCCTTTTTTCCACTCATTCTTTTCATCTCTATCACCTTCTCTTCATCTACTGGACCAATTTATTGGCTTAGTCAGATTCCCTTTCTTTTTCTTAATCAATTACAAATTATTTGTTTGCTTTATCACCTAAAGCCTCCACTGCACCTGACACAAACTGCTTGCAGACAAAGACAAAGATGTGGTTCTGGGCCATGATATGGAAGCAGAACTGCTCTCCTTCCTCAGGGTAAGATTTTACCCAGTGCCATCTCAGATTAAATCTTTCTGTCTTTTTGAAACATAAATACCTTCAATAGGGAGAGTGAGATGAGCACTGGGAATGGGGGCAATTCCTGGGGTGTCTGTCGTGGCTCCCCGGGCAGAGGGTGGGACTGAGCTGGTGAGTGGGTTCACCCAAAAATGAACTGTGATCCTTCTTGCCCTTGGTTATTTAAAAAAAAAAAAAAACACAACAAAACCAACAACAAAAAAACCCCCCTCATTTCCTGCTAAGGAAAAAAACCCCAAGAGCTTTATGAGAGAATTCCTCAGGTGATGGTGGAGTAACAAATAAGATGTGCAAGTGCTGGTCCTTCCCTTCTCAGCCAGCACTGGGCACCTCCTCCCCTGTGTCCTGCCCGTGGTGGGGTCATTCTGAGCTGTTCTGCACCTCCCCTGCATGGCACAGGAATCTCACACAATTCCACAGGCACCCAGTGCTGGGATGTTCTGTGGTGACAATGCCCACTGTGGATGTAGGTATTGTCTGCCCTTCCAACAGCAGCGAGGAGAATTGCTCTTCTCTGATATTATAGAGATAAAAATGAAAAAAAAAAAGATAGAGATAAAAATAACGACAAAAGAAGATACAGATAGAAATGAAACTGTGGTTTTGGGCCCCTAGGGAAGGATTCAAATTTGAGATCTTTATCCAAGAGTGTTGTTAAAGTGCTGGAGGTGTTACTGAGTTTTAGCATCCCCATCACACACACAGGCAGGAGTCAGTCCCACAATTTCCATCATCAGCCTAATGCACAAGACTCTGAATTGGCATCAATCAAAGCTGCAGGAGATTTTTCTACATTTCTAATTTTACCAATTCAGATTTTATGGATAGAAAAAAAACAAATGGCATCCTCTTTAAAGGGGTTTATATCTCCAAGACAGAGGATGCAGAAGCCACATTAGTGTTAATGGAAGTGGTGTGTGTGCAGGCATAGCAGAATAAACACATTAAATGCTGTTAATCATCACTTAAACACAAAAATCTCTTTGAATAAGAACAGTACTGGCAGCTCCCCTGACTACAATGGCTTGGGATGCAGAGCCAGAAATGTCTTTGCACCTTCTAATGATTTCTGAAATTATGCTATATTTTTATGGATGAAACTCTTAGCAGGTATGAACTAACAGAAACTGCATTAACTTCTATGGAGTGGTGCCAACTCATTCCTTAATGCAATCTGTCTCTATAGAGGAACAAGAAGTAAGATTAAATACAGTTAATACATGAATATAACTTTTTTCCTGTAGATTTGTTAAAAATAATCCTATTTTCTCACCATTTTAATGAGAAAGTAGCCTTTTGTGGTAAAAGAACTTTGATTTTTTTTCCCAAAAGTTTATTTTAATGTAACAATCATATAGAATTAAGACTGCTCTAAAAAATCTTTGAAAGTAGCTGCCATTTTGAGTGCCCTTCTTCAGCCAGAAAAGTTCCTATGGACAACTTTTACAATTTTTCAAAGGTCCATTTCATTGAAATTCCAAAATTAACCTCATGAACCTCATGAAGGAGGAAACCTCTCAAGCCAGTGCAAGAGGAGTAGAGACTTCATAACTGCTGGCAGCCTTGAATTCTCCCCAAACTCATATTCCAACAGATCACAGAATCACAGAACCAGAGGATGGCGTGGCTTGGAAAGGACCTTAAAGATCATCCAGTTCTCATGGGCAGGGACACCTTCCACTAGCCCAGCTTGCTCCAAGCCCTGTCCAACCTGGCCTTGGACACTTCCACACACAAATATGGATTTATGTTTCTTGTCAACCCTTTTGAAACAGAGAATCTTTCCGTGGACAAGTGACAGAAGTGACACTGAGCTTCAGGTCCAGCTGACATCCCAGATGAGTGTTCTTTGAAAAGCTGGAGGCTTCAATATTCCTGTGGTGATGGGTAGCAAGGATCCGGAGTGCAGAGTCCAGGTTTTGTATGGATTCATGGATCAAATCTGATTTCCCACCAAGGCCCAAATCTGGAGGCAGAGGTACCTTGAGCGCTGTGGTTCACACAGCCTGCTGGAAAAGGACAGTCTTCAAAAACCCACAGAGCCACTTCTAAAAATGCTCTTTTTTTTTGTAGTTTATCTACTGGACTTGCACTTTCTCCTGGTTTCTCAGCAGTTGCTGGTCAGAATCCTTTGGAAAAGTGCCACAAAGGCACAAGACACAACCACAGAGAAATTCATCCAGCTCAACCCGCACCTTGTTTGCTCTTGAGCTGTTTCTGGGTGGCTTTTTTATACATGTGACAGCAAAATAACTTTGGTGCCCAATCTATGTTTTCAAACTAAAGAAATGATACTGTTTTGCTATATTAATCACATTCCTCTGGGCGAAAAGTTGATACAGTAAATAATTTATCCATTCCAAATTGCGAAAGTCCAAATTACACAGACTTTTCAGATGTTCAGCGTTCTCCAAACTTAAAATCATTAACATGGTCAATATGAATTGATTCAGACACTGCCAAAAGAGAATAAAAATTTTGGTGTTGTGAACCACTCCTGGAATCATCAGCTGCCACTGAAGGAAACACATTCCCAGACAAAACGTTTGATTCAGCCTTACCAGAGCCTGCCAGGCTGAGCGAGCTCCTTCCAGATGAAATATTTCTGTATTCTGTGACATGTTATCAACCTCCAGCTCTCTGAATGAAGTTCAGATCAGACTGAGACTTTGTCAAACATGGAAAAATAGACAAGAGTTTCAAACTCAGCCTTTCTAAAGCAGCCCAGGACTTGTCACTGCCAGTGCTGATGCTGCCACGTTGGCTCACCTCTAGTTTCAGAGGCTGCTCTTCTTCAAGGTCAACCCATAACAGGGCACCTTATAGGGCTTTCATAATCATCCATGGGTTTTGAGGGCTTTAATAATCATCCATAGTTTTTGAGGAAAATATACAGCCTCAATGAGATCTAGGTGGTTTTTTTTTTCACTCGAAAGATAAGCTTAGCTACAAGATTTTTTTAATGCAGTTATCTCTGCCTAATAATCATGCATCTATACTACTACCACTACTATAATCACTAATAATGATTATAATAATTAAATAATAATTATAATAATTAAATTATGGATTAATTAGATAATACTACTAATACTAATTATTATGCAGCTACCTCTGCATAATAATAATTTTTATGTTTCTTTATTTCTGATGCTCTTGTTGATCCTGCTGAGCAGAGCCCTGCCAGGGCCACTGCTGTGATTCCATGTCTCCAGCACTATGGGATGAAGACCCCTTTGATATCCTCACTGTTTGGAAGTTCTAACACAACTGGGAGCACCAGATTAACGTTTTTATGAGAGACCAGAATTCAAATATGGTTCCTTTCCACTGGACTGCTGAAGAGAGAAAGGGAACAGAGAGACTCCTGAGGTGGAGAACCACAATCCATTTATTTCTGTATCATCTGTAGGAAGTATTTTAAAAGGACAAATATTTTTAAAGCTACAGTATTTTATTGCATCCTCATAACTTATTTAGTGCCTCAAATCAAAGGCTTTACCCTCCCACTTTACAAAAAATATGCAGAACACAGTGATATATCATCTGTCATCTCTATAAAGATGTCACCTACTATTAGTTTCTTCTATTAAAATGGATCTTTATTACCTACTGTAATTATGAGAAATTTAGGCTGGTTTATATATTTTCCAAGGTAAGGAAATCAAGAGCATCTTATTTTTCCAGCAGACAACAATGCAATGGGCCTTTCTCGTGGTTAAGTCTGCCATTATATACTAAGACTAACAAGTGATGTCAAATACAGAATATAATTTTAATGAAATTCTTTCTAATTTCATTATTAATGGCTTGAATGATCACAGCAAATTCCAGATATTTCCTGATTCAGATATAAACCCTCACTTGAGGAGTCCTTGCAGCTCAGCTGTGACTGTAGATACAGAAGCAGAGAAAATAGTACTTCTATTAGAATTAGTGACAAGCTGACATAATTCACAGGGACACAGGGGCAAAGAGCACTCATATGAGTAAAATCTCTTCAGATTGAGTTCTAAATCTTTAAGAAGAAATTCTGGCCTCACTCAGGTCAACAGCTGATCCAAACTGTACCTGCATCGTGCAAAGCAGCTTTTGAGAAGTAAAATATTTATGTAAACCCTCCTTTGTTTAAAGTCCATGTGCATTTTGGCAACTCCAAAGTTGGCAAAGCCAACTGTGAGACCAGCAAAGGTTTAAATGATCAAGGGACCAGACTGTGCATCCAAACAGACTCACTTGGTTGGCATCCAGAGAAGAATCTGACTCCAGCTCTGACAAATTACTAGATCCTTAATGACTTAAATGATTACTCAGTGATTAATTCAATTAATTCAGTCCCTCTGAAATCAAGGTGCTACATTTTAATATTTTCACCCTCTGGAACCAAGGTGAGCTGAAATAGATTATTTGCATTTCTAACTTGTAGAGTTCAATTTGACAGAGAGAGAGAGGGAAGTTCTGTGTAAGTGAATCAGCTATAACCATGATATCCTTTTTCACTTTTCCAGCTACAGAGAAGAAAAAAATGTTGCTAATCAACAGGAAATACAATTTTGACTGTGTGAAAACTGCCTTTTTGCCACTCCAGGCAATTATAACAAGTCTATTGAAACATTTGCACTCCCATGGCGCTGTTGAAACGCTGATATTTCTCAAATTACACACTAGATACAAATACTGTATTGAGCAGCCTTTTCCCAGTAGCTTGGGATGGACTCATACCCTTATCCTTGCTGAATAGGTATTTTCTCCCAGAGCCCTGCTATTGACTTCAGAGGAGCTATTTGCAGTATCAAGCTTGAAGAAACTCAAAAATTCACCCTGAAACTGTTTCCTGCCCTTGGTTTCACTGGTTATTAGGCAGCACCGAGCAGGGCCCGGGTTCATAACACCCAGAACAGCCTCCAGAGCCCTTCAGCTTTAGCCTGGGCTAATTCAGAAAGTCTTTCCATCAGCAAAACCTACATTTTTTCACTTTTCTAAAGCAGTAGGAAAGTTTTCACACTGGCCTGGCAATTAGACACCCTCGGCTGTGATTCAGTGGGTGCCACAAGCTGGTGCCTGGCTGGTTTTCAGCACTGGGGGTACTGGCACAGGCACCTGTGGGCAGGGAAGAGGAGGAGGAAGCCTGTGGTCACTGTGCTGACACACCAAAACTCCTCCTGCTTTGCCCTCAAAACAGTCTCTCTGTGTCCAAAACAGCACAGCAAAAGCTGCCCTGCCCTTTTCCCTGTGAATAAATTCCCCGATATTAATAAAACTCATTTCCAATGTGATTAATTTTAAGTACAGGCTCAACTCCCATTGCTAAATGGTATAGTCATGGCTTTTGGGATAAAGATGGACTTTACCTGTGATTCACAGCTCTGCTAAATTAGAGGATTTCCCACAATCTCACTGCCAATCTCACTTTGAGGAGCACCAAATTCAGCAATGGTTTTGAGCACATCAGCTCCTGCTCCATCTCCAGCTCTTAGCCAGGTGTGTTAACATGGATGTTTGGTTCATCCTTGTGGTTGGGCTGGCAGGTTATTGGTGGTGGAATAGGACTGTATTATAGATGATTAAAATGATGGGATGAGACCTGGAATGAGAACCAGAAACAGGTTCTCCTGTACTCAGAAATAATAGGACTAAGTTTAATGGGATTTATGACAAGGGGGAAAGGTTTCACACTGAAAGAGAACAGGGTTAGATTAGATAGTAGGAAAAAAATTGGTGTGTTATCACTCAAGTTTTTAATTCACAGAAAAGTGTGTGCAAGCAACCTTGGTTTCCAGATTAGAGACTCAGAAGTGTCACACAGGCCTAGTTTAGGTAGCAAACCAGTATGGTTTCTTCCCAATATGTACAAAGTGGTATTTGATTTCAGAACACCCTTTCAGTCAAAGTAATATTTGGATATGATCCAGAATCTAATAATGCAGGACTCCTTAGTCAACCCAAAGTTCTTTTTTCTGTCTTTTTCCAAAAATTGTTTTAGTATCCTTTCCTATATCTCCACCCTTAATTTGCAGTCTTATTCATTTTTAATCTGATTAAGCTCTGAAAAGCCTTTCTTCATATAATTTTCAGATTGATAATTAGTTTGAAGGCATTCACCAGCCTACAATGGCTTTTGTTATTGTGCAGTTTTTATAAAAAAAAAAGTCATTAAAATATTGCTACCTCCTCACTTCTGAGAAGCCTGTAATCCAACTTCCACAGATAACAGGGAATAGGGTATGAGTTCTGCTTTTATGTCTTCTGTGCCTTGGACTCCAGAAGAAGAAGAGATATAGATTTCTATATAAATCTCTGTTTATTCAAACCCTGAGACAGATTTAGCAGGGAATTCTAATTGCATTCACCTTATCTATGATGGTTAATATTAATTTGCTTTCTAACCTCTGCTTCCGTGGTCATAAATAGGGAATCCTAGAAGAATTCAAACAGTATCTAGAGCACTGGTTCACTAGGGTTGGATAGAGCCCTGTGTAGATCAATCAATGCCTTCCACCTTCTAAATCCCTTTCTACTCTGCTGTGCACACAGCTCCCATTGAGTCTCACAAGTGAAACCCCTCACAGGCACAGGGATTTGGTGTTGTCTTGACAGAAAGTACTAATTCTGAAGCAGATGGTAGAGGAGGGGGAAAGTATCAAGGGGGATTATTGAGTTTTTATCTTGCAATCTGCCAATAATCATGGATTGGTGCCCTGGGATGAAGATACTGAAAGAAAACAGGAAAAGAAACCAGAAGAGTTGCTGAAGGGATAATAGGAAATAGAAATAAGCTTCCCCCTCCCTTACCTGATACTTTAGGAACAGAATTGTTACTCTATTTCATTAAGGAAAGGACACAGCAAAAGCCAATTTGCAATTAATTTTCTTCCTAATAAACCTTCAAAAAGCTCCTGATGGCCATTATTTTGTCAGCTTTATGAATAAACAGTCAAGTGTTTCTTCACCCTTGTTCCATAAAGCTCCTGTGGTTGATGCTGAGGACCAGCTCTCCCCAGGTGCTCAGGCTCCTGCCCTACCAACACAGCCAGGTACTGGTGGGCACTGAAGCTCCCTCCCTGCATTTTGATTTTATCCCAAATGGAGGAAGGGCTGTACAAAGCTCAGTTCCCTCTCCTCATCCCAGGAGAGGGGATGACATAAGGCAGGAGTGCCATGCACGTTGTGGCTGAAACACCAAGAGCATCCACCTGAGGGCATTAATGAAAGGATCTGACTCCTAGGAAGCTACAGAAAGCTAAAGAAAAGATCCTATGGATTTCACTCTTCCCAGTGCAGACACAGAAAGTGGAGCCTGCTATGATCACATAGGAAGGGAACTTGTTGGAAAGTAATTACTGCCTGGCCTCTGGAAAGATCAGGGAATAAGATGGAGAAATAAGATGCAGCTTTGAACATGCATTTTATAACAACCAAACAAAATTCTGACTTCAAAAGATTTGGGACGTGCTCTAAATCTAGAATAGGGGTCAGTGGTCTGGGTTTTTTTTTTCTATCATGAGAAGCAGCTTCTTAAATCCAGCCTGAATGAGAGAAAAGGAGAATAGGCAGGTTGCTGAGCACGAGAACTAATGACTTCTGATTCCTGTGGATTTGTGTTGCCTGATTAAGTGATTCTACCTGAATCCTACTAAGGTTTCCTGTCATCTGCATCAACCAGCTTGTGCATGTAGTTACCAGTTCCTGAGTTAGTTATATTGATAGATATTGATTCCCTGCAATATATTCTAGGACAGACAAACCCCCTGAGCCTGGTGTTGCTCCACTTACCAAGGAGTCCTGAGCAGCCAGGCTTTGCCCAGCTTCTCTCTACAGCAATTTCTGAATGTTAAGGACTAAAATCCACCATCTCTTCCTTCCTCCCCAGTCCTACTGGCCTAGCTGCTTTCTCCCAGGTCACAAATTCCCCCCTGTGGATTTTTTGGGAGCTTGAGAAGTTGCATGCCCCTGGTAAAGCTTTTTCAGCATTTTGAATCTCAAAGTGTTTATAGTGCTGCTGGCTGGTGTAGATTCTCTGGTGTCTAATAAGCTGCAAACTCCCACTGCAGCTTTTCTCACTTGTTTGCCTGGAAAAACTGAAATCAAACAATGGGAATTTTTAGAAGGGAGCACAGAAGGACAGATGTATGTGCATAAACCTTCCACCCACCTGCAAAACATGAGGGTTTCCTTAGGGAACCAGGCTAAAAATGAGAGAAAATATCCCTAAGAAAGCTCCCAGTGTTTGTGTATCTTTGCAAGAGCTTGTTCTGCCTTGAATACAAAATGGATGTCTACCTCGAAAGCCAGAGGATTCCTTGGAGATTTAAAGGTATAACATACAGGGAAGGAATTTGTAGTAGTTATCCAGCCCAATACAACATTCAGGCATTTCTGAAAGAATGAGCTTTTCTATTCCTCCTATCAAAGCCATTGGAGCACAGAACAATCCTTTAGCAAATATCAGCAGCAAAAATACATATCCCAGTTTTTATTAAGCTACCCTGTGCTAATCTGGTTTAGACACTGGTTTCCATTGTGTAGTCAGAGGGGTTTTTCCATGTTGAGAAGGGGCTCATTTGTTGTTCCAGGGCAGAAATACCTTTTGCACACTGGGACACAGCCTGAATCTCTGCCAGTATCATGAAAAGGTCCTGCTGAGACCACAGAAAACTGCTGCTGAAGTTGGAGAGTTTCTCTTCCACAGCCCACATGGATGATTAGGGCTCATGTCCTTGGCTTGTCAGCACCAGGAATTACTGGTTGTGTGCTCACCTGGAGCTTCCCAAGGATCAGTAAAGGCTTGTGGATGATCTGGCTCATGACTAAGTGTGTAAGGAAAGCTTTTGATCATGTTACCCCATTACCATCTCATTCCTTCTTTTGATGCACCTGCATTTTTTTAGGGAAAGGGTTTTTGGTGCCAACAGTTGGCACAGTTGGTAGCAGGCAAGAAGCCTCTCCAGTGCTGGCAGGGATCAGCTGGACCACAGCCTCCACAGAGCCAAGCAGTTGATGCAGAGTCCAGGGCTGCATTTTCTAGGAAGCTGGAGTAGGGAACAATGACAAAGGGCCCTTACTTCTGTATATTTAATAACTAAATCTGGGAGATGTTGATGAAAATGCTTGTGATGCTTCCTTTTCCCATCAGGGAGGAGGATGATGAGGGAGCTCAGACATGACTGGGGGTGCCTGGCACTGCTCCCTGACTGGAAAATTTGCTCTCTGGGCAAATCCTGCAGGACAAAACCTTCGTGGAGCTCTCAGGCTTAAAATCTGTGGCCCTTCTCTAGATCAGATAGTTTGGCACGTTGCTGTCAGTCCAATAAATCTCACCTGCTGTGAATATACTGGACTTCACTAAAAGATTCACAGGAATAACTTATATTTTCACAACTTAATGCATCAAACAGTCATTCCAAGCAGCCAACACTCAGAATGTTTTTTTAAAACGGTATCAGCCCAAAGCAATGATTTTGGAAATAAATGTAAAAATCTTTAGCTTCTCTCAGGCTAAAGGGGTTTACACTGACATTTCTCACATGTACCAAAAAATGCCAACTATGACACAACCTGACTTAGGATATTTTGCAAAATTTTCTGAGTAAATCAGAAGCAATGCCATGGGAGTCAGTGGAATAGCCCAATATTCCATTAAGGTCTGTCAGGTTGCTTTTTGCTTTGTTTTTGTGGTTGGTTGTTTTCAATTCCATATTAAAAATGAGATAAAATTAATGGATTTTGGCCATCAATACTGGCTGACTTATGTATATTTTTATTTTTCCGATTTTACCCTCTTTCTTTTATTGCCAATATAGACCCTTCCATTACTGTTGAACACAAACTAAATGAAAATTTTCAGGCCATTGTACATTCCCTTTTCATTGCCTAGGAAACCATGAAAGATGAGCAAAGCAAACTGGTGAAGACACAGAATATCCATCATCTGTAACTGTATGAAAATGTACCTCAGGCACTAATCCTGCTGTGACAGAAGGCAGTAGATCCAATGCATAAAGGTGTCAGCAAATCCCTTCTGAAACTGCACAAGTGAATAGTTCAGGAAACAGGGCCTTGGATCTGGTCCTTATTCCGAGCCTTGCTCCAACTGTGATGGTCATGGGAAGCTGCTAAACTATGTCAGAGATGATCACAGAACCAATTATGGTGGAAAAGCCCTCCCAGACCATCGAGTCCAAGCTGTGCCCCATCCCCACCTTGTCCCCCAGCCCAGAGCACTGAGTGCCACGTCCAGTTGTTCCTTGGACACCTCCAGGACTCCACCACCTCCCTGGGCAGCCCCTTCCAATGCCTGAACACCCTTTCCAGGAAGAAATTCCTCCTGAAATGACCATCCTCCACTAGATGTATTTTTATCCGAATTTTTAAGTCTCAGGGCTGTCTGTTGTCCCATGCCTGTTAATCCTCAGTGCAGGTAGACCCTGGTTATGATTATCCTGTGATCTGGGGTACGAGAGTGTAATATTGTTTCATACAAACATTTTTTTTCCCCTGCTGATTTCCTTAAAACCTGCCCCAGGAATCATTTCACATAAATCACAGCTCCTCTGACTCACCACAGCATCACTGAACTCTCGTTGTGCTGACTGGACAAACCAGGTGTCTGTCCCAGAGCACCATTTCCTCTGCCTCATCCCAGACTTTCCTACATTGAATCATGCCATGGGAGCTGTTAAAATCTCCTAAATTGTAATGACTCCTCTTTTAAGTACAGGAACGTGCTGCAATCACCACAAATGCCCAAGGCAGTGAATCCTGAGCTTTCAGCAGCACCCATTGTATTCCCTTCTCAGAGCCCTTCTTTGCAAGCCAAATATTGGATGGAATTATAGTTCTGGCATCATGAAAGGGAATGGTTTTTGTTATCTGTTACTTTTTCAGTGTTTGCCAGCCTGGGGCTGCAGATGACAGCAATAACACAAAGAACTCTTATCCCAGAAACCTGAAGTGCTCTGGATCTCAGACATTACAGAGTTACATTTACACTTTGTGGGGACCCTGGATGAAAAGAACTGCAAACTCATCACTATAAAGAGATATGCAAATCCCTCTTTTGTTTTCAAAGAAACCATTTAATTGTCTATTTTTTGTCCTCAGATTTTTCCCAGCAGTTTCATTAGCTGACATGACAGAATGCCAGCTCATTTCATATTTAAATATAGGACCAATTTGAAATAGTATATCTTTACTATGGGAGCAAATTCATCTGTTATTACTCTATGAATTATGTCTAAAGGAAAGAACTTAAGCCCTTTTCTCTTATTTGCAAGGTTGACAGAAAACTTGTATTTTCTGTAATAAAATAAGGGGCTTTTGGTTAGTTTATTTATTTATTTTCTGCTTTAATTTTTTTTCTCTTTAGCAGATCCCACTAATAAAGGGGTGTAAATCCCCGTCCTTTGCCCTGCTGAATCAACTTCCCTTCCTATTTGAAGATTTTCCCACCCTTTAATTTAAGTGTCCCCCTTTCAGGCATGCAAAACAAAGGAGAAAAGAAATGTAATTACATACATTGCTACTGATATTTCCATTGAAGTGATGGATTTTTTAGCTAATACCAGACAATAAATTAACACAGTAACAATGGATCCCATCTGAATTTGCACTTACACTGAACTGATAAAAGCAAATTCCAATTCTTTTACTGTTTTTATTGGATGCTGTCAATGTAGGTGACTCATATGGTAGATAATGTTTTACCATCCTCACCAGAAGATTAATGACTTAACAAAGTCCCTGGATTTATAGTGAACACATTTGTGATGTTTGAAGCCTGGTTTTATTCTTTAGAGGGGACACAGAGGGATATTTCTCCTAGTCTAATTCACAGTCCTAGTATTGCACAAGTACTTGATGATTTATTTCAAAAGAGCTGAAAAAGAACCTGCCAAGCAAACAGGAAACCTATGTCCTACTGTGAAACTCATCTTGAGACAGAAGATCTGCAAAATGGTCCCAGGACTTGTTAAACTCTGCTTTAAATGCTTAGAATAAAAAGAATGAGGGTCTCTGTGTGGATTCCTTTCAAAACCCAGCATTTCCAGTCCAGGATTACACCCTATGTGAAGCCATTAAGTGACTTCCACAAGGAGACTCGATCCTCTCACATTCCTTTCTAAGCTAAGTAGTTTTTTTTTTTTTTCCAGGGAAACAGAGGTCAAACAAATATATAACAAGTATAACACTCTGAAAAATCACCCTCTGGATACTACACAGGCTCATTCATCCAGGAGCTAAGGATGAGGATTTTCTGTGGAAAGTGAAACAGTCTCCTTTTCTCCCCATCAGAACATGTTGATTCATTGAAATAAGAACATTTTTCCAAGTAAAGTCAAAGTAAAATTTCTGATCAGAACCATGAGAGAGGAGGAACTTACATAATACATGGAAAACCTGAGGTTTTGTTCCATCCTGTCTGGTGATGTCCAGATAAGTGTCCTGATTGCACAGCTCTGGGCATCCAGGGCAGTTCTCACATTCTTTCAGAAGATCTGAGCTTGATTCTCCCAAGAAACAAAAAAGTCTATTTCAGAACTCTAGTATTTTACAAAATATGGATTCCCAGACAAGTGCAATGTCTGAAATCAGGGAGCTTCAATTTATCCCTCTTCAAGGAGAACTTTCAAATCCCGACCACTTCAAACCTCTTCAGCTGCAAAGACAAACAGCACCCACAGCTCCAGCCCAACCCTCCATGAACAACTTCCCATTGCTGTGTACGTGACTTTGTTTGTTTAATTGCCAAATCCTGATAGACAAGCAAGATTTCATGCTGGAATCCCCTATATTTAGGAAAAACAGACCTGATCTCCAAAGATTTGCTGGCAAATACAATCACACACTTCTTTGAATGAAAGCCTTCTCTGACCTAATAGTTCTGTCCCTGAATTCAGGGCTTTTTTTTTTTTTTCTCCCCAGAAATGATGTTTATTTGTGATTCAGCCTCAAACATTTTCATTGTTCTCTTTGGTTTTTGTTCTGCCTCTGATCCCAAAGCTGTATTTCCCATTGTCATTACCTTTCATGATGCCCTTAACCTTGGACACATATCATTGTCAAAAAAAAAAGGTATTTCTGTAAAACTGCTTTGTCAGTAAAAAAAAAAGAACACAGTTGTTTTCATAAATACCTGCACCATGTAACTCCTGACAAGGACTGACAAGAATTCCTCTCACTGTATCTAGAGCAGAGAAACATCATTTTATATGAATTATGAGCAGTACCATTATCCCACAGTTTGACTCAAATTATTTGTTATTTGACCAAAAACCTTTCTAAAATGTGCCCTTTATTTCTGGGGGAAGGGAGCTCTTTTGGGGACTGGATACATTGAAATTCAGAGCTCATCACTGGTAATTTAATCAGAGAGTTGCATTAATTGATCTTAGTTGAGATGACTGGTGCATGTCATGCAGGCTCTCCCAGAGCTGGAGCAGACACTTGGTTGCTTCTTGATTTATTATTTAGGGCAGGAGAATTCACTTCTGACAATACAGGTTTTTATTCTACCCAAGTTTCAGAAGCTCTAGTTTGAGAGATATTCAGTGATATGGCAAAGCTTTGATCCCTTTTCTCATGAATGATGGAAGAATGTTCAGATTTATTGCCTAAAATTTCCACTTTATTAAGCTGTCAAGTTCTGCTTGGTGGCCTCCTCCAGAGTGAAACGCTAAATTTGATTTAAAGGTCAGAGGAGATGTGTGGCACCTACAATCTGCCTTTGAATTGTTTTTGTAACATTAAATAGAGTTTACAAGGAGAGAAAATTGGAACTGGTCAGCATAAGTCATTCCAATCACAGAGCCTTTGAAAAGCTCTTCTTTTAACTGCACTAAAAGATAAAGGAAATGGAGACATTAGTGTGTTTCTCTGGGATTTATGAAACTCCAAGCAGAGTTCTGGGTCTGTAATTGTAACAACTAAACAAGGGAAAAGCATCAGGAAAATGCTTTTTTCTAATATTAATGCAGCAGTCACAATTATAAGAAACCTTAATTTGGGGAGACATTTTAATTTGAATTTACTCGAGGTCTAAATAAAATCTCAATAATAGGCTCTGACCACTCTCCCAACAGACCTTGTTATTATTTCTGCATCTCTACATCTTTTAATCCACAACCCAAATAAGGTCCCAGAAGAGATTACTTTCCTTTAAAATAATTTTACAACTGCAGCCAAATATATTATCATTTTAATTAAATATATGAAGTATAACGAGGGCCAAGATATAAATTTCCAAGAGACTGAAGCTTAATTTAATTTCCACCTTTAATATATAAAACTTGCAACATATAAAAGCTCCTAATATCCTCATTTGCCTCTTAGTACAGTCCTTTATCATGTACATTCCATTAGTCACATAGATAAAAGAAAACAATTACAAACTGTTAAGTCTATATGAAACATTGCTTGGTGAGAAAATTTGGTATTATACGAAGTGGAAATTTCTGTCTCAGAAAACAAAAAAGAGAGTTAAGCAATTTCCCTCTTGCCTCATTAAAGAAAATAGAAGTTCACTCGTAACCACCATCCAATTCTCTGAAGGTGTCAGACTGGTTTCTGATTTTCTTGCTTGGAAATTTAGAGAATTAGTTCTTCCCTTAAAAATCTTGAGAAAGATTAAACCTTCAAGAGATCTTTCTGTGACCTCGTTCCTCTCTATACGGAAAAACAGCTCAAATAACCCTGGAGAAGACGGAAATCAGTGGAAATATTGACATTCAACTGAAAGTAGCTGGGAAATAAACTTGTCCCAGATTTGCAGAGAGAGAGGTAGGAAGACATCTGGGCTGGATGCCTGGGAACACATTCCCTGGATTCAGCATGATCCAAGAGTAGAGAGAGAAGGAACACACTCTATTTTCTGAGCTGGCAGGTCCCATGTGCACTGTGTGCACCCCACCCCACTCTGGACAGCTCACACATCCCCTCTCCCCAGCTGCTTCCCACAGCTTTCCATAAAAACATCCATCTCTCCTCTTTTTTTTTTGGTCTTTCCTCTTATATTTAGGGTTGCTGTGAATTAAAAATAGAGTTTGAAGGGAGAAAAGTGTCCATGGTTTCCAAACTCGAGCTTTTGACTTTTTTCTTTGAGGTTTCACATAAAAACCTCACACTGAAAGCAAACTTGAGCCTTTGATCCAAAAAAGTTCCGAGTATCATTCTGGTTCAGATCTGTTCAAGAAATATGACATTTCAGACATAAAGTCAGGTAAAATTCATGAATTCCTTAAACCAAACTGGTTTTGGATTTTTTACCCCACTGTTTTCTGAAGATCCTTTATAGACTGATTGGCAGATTAGGACAAGAGGTAAAATATCTGAAGGGTTTCAGATATTGTGTGTTGAATGGCTTGGTCTGGAAATGCAGCTTTTGTGTTGGCCTTTGCTTTTGGGTTTGCCCTAAGGGGAAAACCATGGGCCAGGACATGGGGAAGAGCCTGCAATCCCTCCTGGTCCAGCTCTGCAGACACCCACAGACCACCCAGTTCTACCCATCTGGCAAAGAGAAACAGCCTGGCCTTGAGCTTTTCCTTCCTATATTTTCTCCAAACTCCAACTTGGACTCCTGGGTAAGAAGCAGGTTCAGGTCTGGGCACAGGGTTTGCTCTACAAACACAAAATCCACGTGCTGAAAACCACGTGGGATTGAGGAATTACTTTTGGGAAGGGAGGAAATCCTGTTGCCCACTGCAGGAGGTGAACAAGCCATTCAGGGTTTTCAGCACAGAATTAGTGTTGTAAATACTCACCAGATGAAGATTTTGTTGTATCACAGCTGAAAAAGGTCACCCCAGTCAGTCTGTGTGACCAAAGAAGCTTTTCTGCCCACTTTGTGTCAAATCCAAGAGACCTTTCAATTGAGTTTAAACATCTCCATATCATGCCTATTTGTGAGTAGGATCTGCTGACCATTTCATGTCAGTACAAGCATTTCATGTACTAAATAAAGAAGCTGTAGGGAAATGAACCAGTTGGGACTGGTAGAGAGCTCTCAGGAAAAAAAACCAAAACTACCACAAAACCAAACTAAAATAGTCCCCTGAAGTGTGGAAAACTTGAACATGCTTGCAACAAGGCATATATTGGTAGGGAATTTTAAGGAGGGAAGTCTGACAAGAATTACAAATTTTTGAGGAAGACAAAAAATGTAAATATATCCTTATGGTTGGTCACTTGGGATTCTCCTCTGAAGCAGCAAATTCTGCATATATTATATAGAGAGTCTATAAGCATTTAAAAGATACTGTGTGCCCTCAATTTTTATTGATCAGCGCTCTGCATCTTTGTGGAATATAAATGATGAATTACCTGATTCAGTAGCTTTAAACAAAAGAAGAGTTAGATGGAAAATGTTTAGAAGGACCCATTTAATAAGACAGCACAGAAAAGATGGTAAGGCTTTCTCCCTAGAAATACTTTCAGCTGCAATCACAGAAACATATCCATGGATTTACTAACACTCATTATTTTGATATATTGCTGCATTTCTGCCTAAAATAAAAAGAAATGTGTTAAGTTTGGCCTGAGATGAAATACTGAGTTTTCAGGACTAAAATGTTTCAATCATTCATACTGAAAGATCAGGAAACCAGCGAGGAGATAAACATAGTTGTTCATATATTGACAAAGGGTGCCAACTGTTAAAAGCATGTGCTTCTATTTCAGAATAATCTAATTTACATTAGCATGAGTGCAGAGTCATTAACACATTCTCCTCAACAAAGGCATCAGGCACTGATTTCAACTTCACTTTCACACAATTAAATGTATTGCCACCTTTCCCATCATTCAAGTAATACTTTCTTTAAAAGAAAAAGAAAAGAAAGATATAGTGATAATCACCCAGAAATGAACTGACAGGGCTCTCTCTGTGATTAACCTGTTTGGATAGGCAGGAAAACATGCAGTGTGTAGATTACAAGACAAAGCAGATGGATAACATTTTACTGGACAAAGGTTAGTTGCAGTAAATTGAAGAGTGTTTATCACATCTCAGTTTATAAAAATAACAACAACAGAATGGGGAGAGACTTCCTGAAGGCAATTTTTTAGGGCTTAAAGCAGAGATCTGGGACTCAGATCCCGTTCTTAAAGAGAAGGAAAATCATACACCTGTGACTGAACATTTCAAATGTCTGTTCAAATGTTTGCAGACCATTCTCAGGAGCTTTTGCCTGAAGTTTTGGGTTGTGACTGAGTGAGAATGTAGGAAAAGTGATGCCAGATAACCTTGGGAACCTACCCCAGGCACACACTTCAGAAACATCTCCCTAGGAAAGGGCTGAACAGCCAAGATTAAACATTTTAAGTTCTTGTTTAAGGAAATTCTGGAGTCTGCCTGGTTTTGAAGTTCTCATTAAACTCAGTGAGAAGGGACCTGTCCCTTGGGCAGAGCCATGGGGATTTTAGAAGCTGGTTGTGGCCATTACTGCTAAATTCAAACCAAGGAGAAAGAACAACTAACTAGATGACAAATAAGCCCCATTTACACTACATGACAATATTTTCAAAACTTTTGAAGGCTGATATTCCTACAACATGAAGGTATAAAATAAACTTGTGAGTCAGCTGCAGTTCATGATTAGTAAGCAAAGTTCCACAATCAACAATCCAAACTCGTTGAAAAACCATTTACTTGTCTATGTCTATTTATTTATTATTGATTATCATTAATTGTGAAGACTCTGACTCCTGCAATATCTGACTGATGATCTTTCATTTTTCATGGAAGTCATTAGCTTATTCATCCAGATACTGCAAACACTTTCAGGTACCATAACTCAGCTGCCATACAGATTATCTAATTACACAGCACTCACCCAGAAAGAAAAATACCTCAGATGTGAGAACTGTGCCAATAAAAGCAATGATTCACAGTTTGGTAGGAACTTCATTTGTAATTTGCAGAGATGGAACTTAAACCACAAACTCAGGTGGCTGGAAATTTAGGAGCAAAGCCCATTGCAAGTGGCTCCTGCAGTTCAATGTAGCAACACCCAACATGCCACCCACGTTTTGGGAGGTGTAATGAGCTGACTGTGATTTTTCCTGAAGCCCAAATTCATGCTTCTTTAACTCAGTGTTTGCACAGAACTTTTATGGCAGTATCTCAATTAAAAAAAACTCAGCAAGAAAATGGGAGTTTTTTCAATGATCTCCTAAATGCCATTGATCAGTTTGAGTCACGACTGGGGAGTGACTGCAGCTGGAAGTCAGAGTTGGGGGTCAGTGTGACACATGGAGACTCAAAAATTGCACTCAAGGGCCTTTGAAGCTTCTTGGTGAAATGATGATTTGTACAGCACCCACAGCACTGGTGTGTTTTTTCTTGCCATCACCTCTGACACTGAGAGGACTCAGTGCACACCCCAAAGCATCACTTGCCTGGTGCAGTCCCTACCCAATGTCCAGGCTAGAAAGCAGCTCTTCCCTTGGTCCCCATGCTTGCTGAGATGCTCAGGTGAATTTTTTATCACTTGTGTTGCTCAGCTTTCTGATGAGACCTCTCAAAACCATGCACTGACTTCGGATCCAAATTAAAATTCTCCTGCACCCAATGTGTGCTCCAAACTCAGTTAGGGTTACCTGGCAAACACCTGAAATACAGGAGGGTTTGTTCAACCAGAGGAACTCAGTCCCTGTACCCTCACTAGTTTCAGTTAAAAATATCCATCTTGTTTTTAAAAACATTCTATGCCTGTACTTGCAGTTTAATAAGTGACTGCTATGAAGCTCAGCCAGCAACTGTAAACCAGCAAGATCCCTATCAAACTGCCCAAGAAATGAAACAGTATATATCAGATTCCCCAATGACCTCCATAAATCCTTGTTCTCCAACAGTGATATTTGTTAACAACAAAATTAACTTTTATTACTTCCCTTCTGTGACTGGGTTTGCCAACATTCATTTTTGAAGCTCCTCAGAGCAACCAGAACAGATAAATTAGATTAAATTAGGTTTACTGGCCAAGATGTGAAGACACAAACCTAACTGAGGGTTATATTAAGTCGTGATTTGAGGAACTTCATATAATTCACTGTGCACTGAGTAATAGAGAGAAGAAAAGGGATAGAGCTGCTATCTCTGAAGCTGAGCTGCTATCTCTGATGCTAACACAAAATCCTCTGGATATTGCATCCCTGAAAGGTCACCTCCCAGCCTGACATCCTCAGTGTGGAGGAAATATAAGCCCAAACAAAACCTGTTCTGTCACTCCAGGGGTGCCAATAGGACTGTGCAAATTGCATGGACTGGCTCCTGAAATGGAGACACAGGTGGGCCTCTGAGGTGCCAGAACAGCAGCAGAAGCAGTGTTCTCTTGCCTCAGATGAGCACAAAACCTGCCTGAGGTGCACAAAAGTGTTCACTGCTTCAAACAGGAGGGCAAATAAGGGTAAAGGAGTGATCAGAATATAGGAATGGGAACATCAATCTCTCCTTAATCCCAGTTTTGTGAAATGCTCTTTTCTGTCAAGGTCGTGCAGGTGCCAATAGTTATAAATAATTCCTTTTGGAAGGTTTTCTTTTACTGGGCCCCCAGCCATGAACCCTGGGAGTCCCTGGGATGGCATCACAGCCCTGGAACTGCATCCTGACGAGGGGCTCATCGAGTGAAAGTCATGGCAACTTCTGGGGCCTCAGAGGGGAGGAGACTCCTGGATTTTACTGAGCTTCTTTTCTGCTTTTCACAGTCTCTCTTCCTGTCTCAGTGCCAAGGAGACAGACTTTAATGCAGCACTAACCTTGGCTCTCACTGTGAAAATTTTGCTAGGTAAGGTATAACAGGGAGAGATGATTCACTTTTATCCCATCAACATTGTCTATAGGCAGCTGGCAATATGTTTTTTAACACACTGCCTTGATTCTGGAGTTTTCCTTGGCATGTTTGTGCTGTTTATGAAGAAGGCAAGTTGGGATCCTTGGCAGAAATGTAAATTACTTTAATATTTTTCTTCACAATTCTTTGGCTCAAATTTATGTAAGAAACCAGATGTGAGGATTTATGGAGGACACTCATGACAGGTCTATTCTGCAAAAACTGGAGAGAGGAAAATAAGTAAACAGCATTAAAATAAAGAAATAGAAAATAAGAATCTGAAAGGATCTCAAAATTCCTCTGATCCATCTCTAAGCAAGTTCCAAGCAATGCACCAATATCTTCCAGAGCTCTGCCTGTGCATTAATCAAATGATCTGGGATAAGACAAGAGACCAATTTAAAGTGCAAAAGTAACCCAAGAGATAAAATTTATCTCACTCCAACTTGACTTCCTACAATTTTGCAGCTTCTCCAGTAAAGTTCCTGAGGTTTGTCTGGTGAGAGTAAGTGTGAAATACCTGTGGGTAAGTGCCATTCCTGTGGCAAAGAGCAGCATGAGGCCTCATCCTGTTCCCTCTCTGGAGATGTAAGTGCTGTGAAGGGGCTTGTTTTGGTCCAAAGACAGAGCAAATCCTGGAGATACATTTGCCATTTTAGCTGAGAGTGTCAGTGTGCAAAGCTTCTTGAACCTTATTCCCAAAACATAACTCCTCAATGTGCAAAAGTAAATTACCATTCAGTCCTTAAGTTTACTGACTTTTGTCCTGAGACACATGACCTTTGAGAGGAGAAGGTGATTCTTTCAAGAGTCAACGACCAGTTGTCACGTGTTTTTGTGAGCATCTCATTCTGCATATAAAGGAAATAAAAAAAATCTTGCCTTGTGGGGGAAATCTGGAAGGCAGAGCAAGGAGAAACCAAGCTTTGTTTACAGCAGAAACTTTTGGCTAAAATGAGCAATGCTTGCAAATACTTTTACTCTAACAGAGCAGGATGCCCACAGAGCTGGGTCAGGAACCTTGGTGGGTTTTCCCAGGGCCAAAGTGTTAGCTACTTCTGGAGTTTCCACTTCTGAGTAATTCCTTATTCGTACTTCAAAACTTGTTTGGGAGACAGCCCCAATACGCCTCTATAATCCTAGACCCACCTTCCCAAATCTGTTGAAAACAAACACTTTTACTTCTCCAGTAAAATGCTACAACCTGCTCATTCCAGAAGGGTTTAGCTCAAATAAATCCACTCAAAACCAGTCAGTTTAGGAGAACCACTCTGTTTCTGTTAGATATTGATTTAGTGAGTTTACAGTGCTGTATGGCTCTGTATTAGCTTAATATTCAGGACTTTTATGTCCCAAGTGGAAAAAAAACCTCAAAAATCCACTCCAGCTCCAGATTCAAAATTCCCAGTGTTGGAACTGCTGTGGTTCCAGATGTTGGCTCAGTATTGTCCTGGGTGTGACAGAGCACCAGGACCTGCAGTGTAGGTGAGGATCACAGAATATTTTAGGTTGGAGGGGACCTTAAAGCTCATCCAGTTCCTCCCCCTGCCATGGGCAGGGACACCTTCCACTAGCCCAGGTTGCTCCAAGCCCCATCCAACCTGGCCTTGGACACTGCCAGGGATGGGGCAGCCACAGCTTCTCTGGGCAACCTGTGCCAGGGCCTCACCACCTTCATAGGGAAGAGTTTCTGTCTAATATGCCACCTAACCCCACTCTCTGTCAGTTTGAAGCCATTCCCTTTTGTCCTGTCACTCCATGCATCCTGCAGGATGTTCAGCCTTCACTCTGAACTGAGGCTCAATGAGCTGCAGTCCCTGCTCTGGATCCCTGGCACAGAGCTTTGATGAGGCTCCTATTTCATTGTGAACTTCTGTGGCAACGTCAGACCCAGAGGGTTTCTCAAATGGGGAGCTTTAGAGCCAAAAAGCTGTTTGGAAGAGAGAAACGTGTGCTCAATGCTGAGACTGCAAAGCAGCAGCTGCTCTTTTAATTAAAACTTATGTCCTATATATATCTTTGTGTGTTTGAGTGTTTCTTTGGTTTTAATGAAATTTTTAGATAAAGGGAGCTCTTCTAATTATACTTCTGCCTCCTGGTGCTCCCCTTCCTTATTCATTTTTGCTATCATGACTTTTTTCAATTTACCTTAACAGATTAGGCCATATCAGAGCTTCTGAGTATATTAAAGGTGATGGCAGCAAAACACAGCTCTGTTTCTTCATCTGTTCAGTAACAGTCTCTTTACTCACCCTTCTTTATCCCCCTCCACTCCACACACACTCTAATTACAGTGACACATATGGATCTTAAGCATATTTGACAGAGAGTAATGAATGAAGTCTCAACACTCATCAAGCAAATGCCTCAACATTTGCATAAGTTAACATTAGTATCATTCCATGGATCTGCAAGTTAAAATTAGGGATTTTTCACTGGGGAAACTTGACTGGAAGAGTTACTTTTCCAGTGGGTTTCCTCACATAGAGCAGTTTGAATTTTGGCAGTGCTGAGCTCGTACTCAAGTCCAGCAGAAGTCAGGGGAGGATTTTTTTTGGCTGCTAGGAATGAAAGCTTTAGATCCTTGTGAATGTGCAAATATGAGGAACAGGAAAGCTAAAAGAGAACTGTAATGGGATCTGGACTCAAAGAAAAAGGTAAATATGTAAGGTAAATATGAATATCACATGAGGAGGGGCTGAGGGAGCTGGGAGGGCTCAGTCTGGAGAAAAAATGTTCAGATAGAGGGGTCTGTGTTCATTATTTGGATGACACATTAAAGAATTCCTTGCCACGAGCTTGCTAACACAAGGAGCGATAGGAATTTGCCTGCTTGACAACAAATTGATACAGGGAAAAAAACCCGAGCTATGCTAAGGTCCTGGCAGTTAATTTTCCTACCAGTGCCTTGCTTATGTAGAGATTCCTTTAGTTTTCCTTTTACAGACTAAGAAGGAAAAATTTTCCTTCATATGTAGAAAGCAGAACAATTTTAATAATGCTGGCCCTTGAAAATTTGGTTTAAATTTGGTTCCAAGGAACTGGGTAGGAAAAAGCATAATTTGGATGAAGGAGCTTTAGTTCTGAGATCCCAGTCCTGGGAATTTTGTCTTTTGAGCTCCTTTTCTGTCAAGACTCACTATCTTACCAACTGCTTGCTCCAGCTTTCATCTTCATGCAAAATAACTGCTGAGCATAAAAGTGTGTTTACGTCAATCATTCTAGAAATGTAAACAAAACAGAAGCAGTGGAATTATGAACGAAGAGTTGATTAGGAAGTGACAGCAAAGATTTGTGATAATGAAGGGATGAGTAGTGCTTGTCTGAGAATGTGCCAGTTACTTGCAATTAATTTTGCAAACTGGGCAGCAGGACACCTGCAGGATACAGGAGTGGGAATTTTCTGCCAGGTTGGTGTGCAAATACAAACCCCTCTGAACTAAGGTATTTTATAGCTATGGACTGGAATAACAAAAGCAGACCTAGAAGCCCTGCCAGCATTTGATGTTAAATTTAAATGGTCTAACCAGACTGTTATTTCTAATCCTTAAATCCCTGGGTTTCACCAGAACCCCTCCTGCCTGGTGATGGGCATGGCCAGAGTGACCTCTTGGCAAGACCTCAATGCACAAACTATCTGGGGAGTGTTCTCCCAGACAAACAGGTCAGAGGGCATCCTAGACTGATCTAACATCAAAATCATCCTCTTGTGGTAGCTGTGAAAGGGATTTTAAGAGTAATAGTAAACTATTAATCTATGGGAAAGTCCCTCTGACTCACAGGAACGTGGTGCAAGGTGTTTATTCTGGGTGAGACCATGCCTGGGGTAAATGCCCATTTCCCACCACAGAGAGTAAGATTCTTAGACCAAAAGCTAATGCTACAAGGGTGCTACAGCACAAGATATTGGCTTGAGAAAGGGAAGATCTGGGTTTCAGATCCTGCCCCACGAAATGACAACCCAGGAGCACAAAGGCACTTCTGTTCCCAGCAGCAGTTTCCTGTGGTGCATCACCAGTTCTGCTTCAGAGAGATGCATTAACTGGGAGGGATGAGCTGAGACAATGTCAGGTGCAGAGTGTTCCTGAAATCACACAGCAGACAGAGCTGGACAGCCTGGCCTTGGTGTAATGACACTCCAGTCTCCTGTGCTGATCACATGCCCAGCTTGCAGTCTTTTAAAAAAAAACAAACAACCCCAGATCAAACCTCTAGGAAAAGCACAGTGTCAATGAAACAATTCCCTTATGCTCCTTAAACTCTACAAAATGCACATTTTTATCTACTAGTTGAAGTGTTTAACTGTTCCCAAATGCAGGTTGATGACTAATCAATCCCCAGCCAATCAATCTATTGAATTCAGGAATAACCAGCACATCACACACTTTCTAAGAGCCATGGTATGAGAAGAATTTCAAAATAATCTGCGTGTCTGAACAAGTCCAATGTTTCTCTCTATTATAGGTAAATTACATCAACACATTACAAAGGATGTCTGAAGGTAAGATTATTAAAATGTAAAGTTTTTGCTGGTTATATGATTAGGAGCACGAAGAAAAAGCAGGAGGTGAGAGTGTGAAGGTAAAGTAATAAAAGGAAACCAAATGATTCATTCAATTAAAGAGTTGATTAAACTTGAAGACTTGTTATATCTCACATTTTTCATTAGCAAACATTTCTTTTTAGGGGATTCTTTTCATTTTCCTTACTGAAGCTCTTTCAGATACAGTGTGCAATTTACAGTGCATGATTTATGGGCCCAATCCTCCTTCTTTTGAAATCCACATGAATCTTCCCATTGATTAAAAAAATCAGTCATTACACAGGCAAAAAATGTTGGCTTTTTTTTTTATGAATTCTCCCTTCAGCTACAGTTTTGTCAACCTCCACTGATTTTATGATAGGAGACTTTGGTGTCACAAAATTTTAGGGATGCAATTAGATTTTTTTTTTCTCTGTGATATTACTCAGATGGGAATGATCCCAGGATCTACAAGCTGAGATTATAAATTACTTTTCCCATTATTTTTCCCGGTTTTATGGCATTGTAGACATTGGGCAGAATCATGTTACTAAGATGTCTCTTAGAGGGCCAGTTAATATCACTGTGTCTGCTGCCTTATTATTAGAACAATACTATAAACTAATGAGGTTGTACTTAGTTGGAGCCAAGTAATTAAATACAATTTAATGAAGTGCTAAATATATCCAAAACTTTGAGATTTGGTCTTTTAATATAGGACTTGTGTTGTGACAGAGAGTGAGAGGGAGAAAGAAAGAGTCAATCTCATGTCACCTTTTATGCTTCTGTTATTTAATTTTCAGCCCTTCATCCACTGAAACAGGGTAATTTCAGATTTCACTGCGAGCTGAAAGCTAGAGGGAAATGAAATCTTTTTCAAAATGTGCTGAAACTGCCCCAGAACCCTGGAGACCTCACTCACCCACAGTTTTAGTCAATTAAAACTGTTAAAAACATGGTTAAATGTGTGCATGGTCATGCACCCACCCATATAAATGAACTGCTGGGTAAAAAATGAACCTTACCTCAGAGGCACCTCTGCATACAAAATGTGAAACATCAAGGTCCAGTTACCAAGTGAATCTTCCCCCAGATCTCTGGTCTGTAAAATTTTGCAGAAAATCTGCATAACAAGTGAAGCCATTTATCTTTTGCAATTTTCTGACAGACACAGCCCAAAGGCAAAGTCCTTCCTCGAAACATCCTCAAAATGGAGTGAGAGAAAATCTGCTTCCTGGGATGGTGATTCCAGGTCTGTGCCTGGGCTTTGTTGGAAAAAAACTGAAAATTCAAAGTACTTAATGTATTCTGTGCCATGAACTGTTGTACATTCTCTACCTGTCCTTGGTTTAATATCAAACAAATATAATTTATCCCTCCCAGTCAAACACCACTATTTAATGTATATGAGCCACACAACAGTCCAGTAAATATGTGAAATGTGACATATTTAAATTTCAAGGAGACATTTAAATCCCAGCACTTCTGTACTGATTTCAATGAGGATTAATCCTGCTCAGAATCCTGCTTCAAAATCCTGGCTCCAGTATTTGGAAATAAAATTACTCTCATACACTGCTTGATAAAGTGAATGAATCTTTAAAGATTCATCAGTAAATAAAAATTCACAGGTTACACATGCAAAAATACAAATATACCAGAAGATATATGCCATATTTTAAAAGTGTTAAAAAGCACACCATTTTATGGATAAAAACACTTAAACTGTCTCTCTGTCTCTCTCTGTGCTTCTCTTGGGAACTTTAAACTCAAATGACTCTGATAAAATATGAAAGTTTCCATTGATTTATCGATAATAGCAAATAAATAAATTTAGAGGAGAAAATGTACTTTGAGACATTATTGTCACTGAGGGACACACCATATTTTCAGTTTCCATAGATCTGTACAGAAATCTGTTGAAAATCTCTTTTGCATATTCATGGCTAGAGTCATTCTAGTGGGAAATATCTGTAAGCAAAATTTTTCATTCCCTTTACTGGTCTGGTTAGTTTACAGGGAAATTTTCATCATCAGTGTTTAGCTAAAATGTTAATATTCAAAGTATTTTTCCTGGAATGAGACAAAAAGGGTGCTTATAGAAATGATTGAATAGGTGTAGAAAATAAACTAAAACTAGTAAGACTCAAGGTAACTGGTGATTCTCTGCAATATTCACTTTTTCATGCTTTCTTTTGTTTCTAAATACACAGACTTCTGTTGTGCCCTTTTTTTGTGGTTACTTTGTTACCTTACCTCTTAATATTCCTATTCCATTTGTCTTCCAGTGCCCCCATGGGCATTGTGGATCAACCCAAGTGGGCAGATTTGAGATGAGCTGGGGGAAGGCAGAGTCCTCCCACACAGCTGAGGAGTTACCTCGGGCCTGATTTTCAGAAAGGAGTGCCCAAAGCAATCCAAACACTGCAATTTTACAGTAAGAGCACATGGAGAGTGGCAAATTCCAACCCTGAGTGAGCTCTGGCAGTCTCCAGGAACTGCCCTGTTCCAGCAGCCACTCCTCAAAACCCCCAAAATCACAAAGAAACCAGGAAGAGCCAGAGGAACCTCACTGGGGGAGGCATTTTTAGGGACATTGCCCAGTTTTCCTGGAGAATTGTTTTTCCCCACCAACCGACTGACTGTGCTGTACAAATGGTAACTTGTACAACTGGAAGTGAACCTTTGGGTGGTAGACACTCAACAAAACATTTTGGCAAAGACTGGAGATGGCTCAGTGCTGATGATTCATCAGTTCTTAACTTCTGCCTCAGGCTGAAACAAAGTTTTCCTTTGCCCAGGTCTGCTGAGGAACGTAATTAAAGAAAGGTGTAATCAGAGCATATCTACCACACACTAAAGCCCCTACAAAATCAACTGGGTTACTTCCTTACTTTTTTAATTAGGGATCCCTAACATCTTGGAATAACACCAGAGAAGAGCCACAACCCAAGTCAAATTGTTTTCAAGCTGTCTTTGGTCTTGGCTGACTTTGGCACCTTTAAAATGACTTTTGGCATTGATGTGAATTTGAGAGGATCAAAATATCTTTGAACCTCTGGCCTTTGATGACTTTGTGTCCCCATTCACTTATCTGGAGATTGATAATGACCATCTTTACCTCTGAGGGCTACAGATCAAAGAGGCATTTTGAGATGATCCCTATGAAAAGTTAAAGCTTACTCAGCCCAAACCAGCTCCACATTAAATGTGATATTATTATGATTTATGCAACGCTGGTTTCTTTAGGGAATTTTTTGGAAAGAACCTACATGCACCATGTGTATATTGTCTACCTACACAATTCCCAGTCCAATCCAAGCGTGTCCTCATCCCATACAGTAGATGTGTTCTGTTGTGTTATCCCATGGAAGGTGTGTCAGACTATTTTAACTGGAGTTATTCACAGACATGTCCTGCATATGGGATAAACCAAGGCAGTGGCAACCTCACAGCAGGAGACACTCATTCAGGAGCTGGAAAAAAATAATATCGCAAATGCCTCCAGCAACCACTATTTCTTGTTAAAAATAAATTGAAAAAAAGATCTGTTCTGCCTTTTTATGTGTGTCTTTGTACTTCCTGAAAAGCTGCACCATCAGATGCTGTAGCTGGAGCTCTACAAGGTTTTCTTTGGCTTATTCTAACATTAATACAGACGGAACCAGAAATAGTTTGAAGTGCTTGATTTGTTGACAGTGTTTGTGGCAGTGTGTTTGCCTTGATGGCAAAAAACCAATACACTACCTTGGACTTTTATTTTAGTTTTTCCTCTGTTGCTTTGTTTATTGCTGGAGCATTTTAAAATATTTTTATTACAGATTCTGTGCTCAATTTAAGGCTTAAAGTAAATATTATGCTCTACACTGCTCCTAAAATAAAGCTTGTATTATAGAGCCTACTGGCAGCAGAGTGTGACTTATCTTTCATATTTCACAAGTGTTATGAAGCCTTACTTAGCAGAAAATCATGGTTTCACAGCCTAAAGCTTGTTATTTAAAAATCAAATTTTTTTTGGTAAATCAAGCCCAGTACTACACAGTAATAAAAGTTTATCCTCCATAACTCCCTACACTCGTCATGTTCTCCAAGTGCTGAATAACAACATGCTATTGAAATGCCACCCAGCTTTGCCAAACAGGAGGAAAATGCCTCAAAAAGCCCTCCTCCTTTCTACTTTCACAGCCTATAAATACAAAACATTGCAGAGATTTATGAGTGAGAAGGCAAGAGAAAAAAGCCCTTTCTATAACACTGCTGCAACTGAAGGCTTGTTTACAAAAATGTGATTTATGTCTTAGACAACAAGTCACACCTACAGGATTATTTCCCAGCTCTGTCATGCAGAGTCACTGCTGCACATTTTGCTATCACCCATTTAAACAAGACTATCATTCTCCTGGTTTGGACACTTGGGTTGGGATTGAATTTCATGGAATTTCAGAAGCACAAACCTCCTGGCAGCAGCTCCTCAGCCTTTGTGCAGGTCTGAAGCTGGGGGAGAGCCTTGATTCCCTACTGCCTTGGGAAGGAGCCTGTGGGATGAGCTGAGCTCCACACCTGCCCCCAGAGCAGCCCAAATCCAACTCCCCTGTTCCCTGCATGGACACCCTGGAGAGCAGAGCACCTCTGCCTTCCTTGGCCACCTGAAGGGACCTCGTGTAGTTGTGGGTGTAAGAAATGACAAAGAGCCACAGCAACTCACTTCACTGAGTGATCAAGAACCACAGGTGAGGATCTGTCGTTTCCACAATCCCTCGCACTGATAAACTGAACCAAAGAACTTACAACATAAAATCCTTGAGACCCATTTGAAGAGCACTTGCTGTACTGGGGGAATTGATTACCTTGGGTGATGTGGCTGGATACCAGTTCAGAGACATATTAAGTGGACCAACAAACTTAATAGCACTTTTGAAAAATGCAGGGTGGCCCAGGCTCTAATCTGGTTCAACAGTGAAAAACATTTTCCCTTGTAAGCTTTGTATTTTTTCCCCTACATGGATGTAGTTCAATTGCAGACTTCTCACACCGTGCTGCTGAAATAAAATGATATAATGTGTACCTTTAAACCAGGTCATTAATCTTCCATCATTCACCTCCTGTAGTATGCCTTAGCTTACAGTTAATGGAATATTTAACTGCCTTAAGAGGAACAATAAATTGAAGTCACTGCTTCTGTTTAAGTTTTCATCCATAATTTCACCCAAATAAAAGAAAACCTGTTGACTGGAAACCATTGGGTAGTTTTCTTAATAGTATTTCATTTGTGAGCATACAGTGAACTTCCATTTCAAAATAAGCCAGTGAGGAAGGATGGCTCATCAATCCCTCAGCTTCAAATCCTGCTCAGAGTATAATGCACAGAGGGGCACTGCTTTGGTTATGCTGAGGTACCCCATGGCTTACAGATCTGTCCACAGGGTTTTAAAAACAAAAACCTTTCTTGATTCTTGGATGATAAATTGTTTAAAGGAAAACACATCTTTGAGGACAGCTCTCCTTGGAACAAGTGCTAACAATGATGAACTATGAACTTCCCTTTCCACTGCTCACGCACAGATTTCTTTCCCTAAAGACAATTTGGATAATAACAAGTCTTCCCTGACCAAAGCCTCAGCCTAATTTCTGAAGTCTGCAGCAGACTCTGAAGATAACAACCCAACAGGTAAGAAAAAGGCTGTAATAATTTCCTACAGAAACTGGGGTGTTGCTTCCACCCCAGCCATCCTCACACAGGATATCCACGGAGTTTGCCCCGGTGTGGAAGGGTGAGACCCTCAGATGCACCAGAATTCTCACACAAACAGCACCACCAAAATACAGTTTGGTGGAGATGTGGGATGAGAACATTACACAGGGAAGCAAAGTGTGGAACTAAAGCATCCTCATAATTTTCAGGCAGTTGCCTGTGGGCCTTGAATTGGAAACATCTAAGTGTTCCCCTGATCCAAGGGCAGAGCTGAGCAGCAGCAGTACAGTGCTGCCATGGGGTTGAGGGCCAGGGCTTGCTCTCCAGTGCCAGCCCAGCATCCTCCCCACCTCCAGCTGGCTCAGGGTGTGTGCTGGGCAGCTCCCTGTGGCCACAGGGCCAGCCGAGCTTGGCCCTGCCTGTCTGCAGGAGCTTGTCATGGGGGAATGTATAATGTGACTGTTTCTTTAGGGGAGAAAGCTGTGTACATCCTAATGACCAGTCAGGGATCATGCCCAGCTGGTTTGTAACCCAGCTCTGAGGGCAGACACTCATCTCATGCCCTGCCTGTCTGTCTGCCAGGGACATTTTTGCTGTGTGAGACTCTTCCTTCCCTGGTTATGTGCAGGCAGCAGCTTTCTGCTGTGTGTGCTTTGACCTTAACCAGATGGCCTTCACAAGTTTCCAACCCTTTCCTCACTCCACCAGCAAGTCCAGTTTCTGGTGGCACCTCAGAGCCAAGGATGGGTACACATGGCACAGTGTGGTTCCCAGGTCTCACAAGGGCAGAATTCCTACAGAGAGCCAGGACAGTCACACTGCTAGTCAAGTTTCACACATAAATCACAATTACTGGTATTTAACATCCAAGGAGGGATCTGGCAAAGTTCAGAGTGGGCCCAATGCCTCTGGACCAGATGGCCTTTGGAGAAGCTGTCCAGGAAACCATATATTTGTATCAAGTATGTTTGAGAGGATAAATGCAAGCCAGGAATCTCAAGTGCCTCTCCCTCCTTTGCTTGCTCATCCACCCCATGGGATAGCTCCCCTTTCAATCTTACTCAAGAATGAATTAACATTCCAAATCACATTACCATCAATTTGATGTAAACCACAGGCTTTTTGTTGGCTTCAAGCAGTAGGAAGCAGCCTTGCAAGGGGGTTTTGGTTGGGTTTAATTTTTACTTTTTTTAAAAAATGGGAGATTGTGAAAGAGAAGACTCTGACAGAATTTTTTTTCTGCGTAGGACTCAAATAATTATTCCTCAGTACAGAAATGCTGCAAATGAGGATGCAAACAGCAGCAACAGCTCAGTTTGTGCCAGGGACTGGACTGTTTGGCAGTGAAGTTCCTGCTCATGGCAAGCTGGTGGCTGGCTCATATCCAGGGGATCAGTGGCCACCACATTGCAGTTGATATCTGCCCACTGCTGTGCCCGAGTCCTCAGCCAGCCTTGGTGATGCCAGAGCAATTTGTGCAGACACATGCAAAGAGCACAGACACCCTCATCACTTCTGCTGGCAACCTCTGCAACCACAGATGTTCAGGAAAGGATGGAGCAGAGAGGGAGACTATCAGAAAAAAAGACAAGACAGGTCACTAGAAATTGCTTTCCTCTGTCTCTAGTTCTTCTACATGAAAACACGTCATCTTTTAACACTAAACTGTTATTGTGGAGCCTCTGGCCTCTTTAAGGATTTACCAGGGAAAGATTTCCAGGTTAGGGATGGTTATTATACCCTTTTAGATATGGAAAACCATAAACATGTACCAGAGGGATGCAACCTGACCTTTCCAAGGTACACTACCAGTGATACAGTTTATAAACCAGCAAACTCCTATATCCCTTAAATTAAGGTGGTTTTACTTAGATCATATGCTGTTTTAGCATTAGACAGAAGTGATGCCACAGCACCTGTGTAGGAACTGGTTTAACTTTTGAAGACATAAATATCTTCACTGAAACCAGCTAAGTGTGCACCAAAATAAAGCATGTAATTAGGTGGTTTGCTCAGACAGGGTTCTAGCTGTGACAGATGGACCATGAGTTAAGAGTTCAGTTGTTTCCAGCATGGCTGTGAGAGATCCAGCCTGGAGATGTGTAAGGACACAAGTGAGAGAAGAAGGGGATGTTCAGGGCTGCCCCGAAGGCAGAGAGAGAGAGAACAGAGAGCAACGGTGGAGGCTGACCTGAAAGCAGCACTTAACTGACCAGTGCCAGACACACAACTCAGTTTAGGCCCCCTGACCTCCCACCTTCAGGTTCTGCTGGACCCTCCTCCCTTATTCTACCCTCAGGCATCAAATCAACAGGCACTTTCAAAATAACCTGGCAAAGCAGTTTGGGGGCAAAACAGCCATCTGGAGAGCAGAGAGCAAGAGAAAATACTGCTCTGACAGCAACCAGGCAGTTCTGAGGACCCTGTTACTGCCCTGGAGCTGCTACAGCCTCATCCTGCCTGCGGCCACACAAAGGGACAGGGGATATGGTCAGGGAATGGTCACTTCTGCCAACTGTGCTCCATTAAAACCACTTCATGGCAACATCCCAGGAGCTGCAGTCTGACCAATTCCTGCACTGCTGTTAACAGACTCACAGTCTGAGGTACAAGCCTGAGAGAGGAGAAGGGAAAAGTCCAGAGGTTTTTGTTTTAAGGGTTGTAACAGCTTTGTTTCTCCTGCAGAGATTACAGAGCAACTTCCCCGTCTCAGGTTTATGTGGTGAATAGAAAACTCAGTTTCAAGTGATTGGGTTTAGATTTCCAAGGAGCTGTTAAAATAGAGCCCAAATATAATGGAACATTGCTGTCATCTAAGGGCTCTTTGGTGTTCTTCATGAAAGGAGCTCAGTTCAAAGAGGAATGAGTACCTACAACCTAAAATATCTCAGCACATTTGACAATCTCATTGAAAACCTCAGCAGAGAGGCCTGTTCTCAATTTTACAGGTGACAATTGAGGCAGAAAATATAGGGTTGGGAGGATGCTTCTCCCACTGCTGTTCACAACTCTGTTTGAAGAAGTCTTCGCCCAACAGTTTTGCTCATATCCCAGATCTGCAAAGCATTTGGGAACATGCAGAACCTTAACATGGGGAGTTTTCTGATTAATTTTTTTGCCAGCTCCTGGCAGGATTCTCTGTCCTAAAAGGTATTGATAATCTGGGGCTTGGATTCACATAGAATGTGAAAGAAAGGAGTGAGTGAGAAAGAAAATGGGTATGATGGTTTCTTATTTATTTCTCTTTTGGTGGCATTTTCTGTGGCTTTATTGAAGTGCTCATTAGCACAACCTCCCCTGCCCTGTCATCTACTGAGATAAATAAAACAAACATTTGCATATACCACGAAAAAGGTAAATGAAGCACCACCCTAAATGTTCTTCACAGAAAAACCAGAGTATGGCTGATACTGTTGCTCCTCTTTGTTTAATGCAAAGATTCAGCCATAAGTATGAGAAATAGTGTGTGGGATACAGGGAATTAATCAAAAGACCACAATACACAAAGTACTTAAAGGGTACCAAGTTCCCAAGCCTCACAGCATAAATGGAGATGTCTCACTAAAAAGACTCTACATGGAATCCTTTGCATCCATCATCTTCTCTTCTACTTTTCTCTTTCCTCCCCCTCAGTGTTTTGCTTTGTGATCTACTTCCAAATCCCTCAAATTCTCCATGTGGGAAAGCACAAAATCGAATTTCAAAGTTAATACCTGTCTCACCTTTGTGTATATTTTATTTTGCCTTTTTCATTTTTAGCTGCAGTGTAATTTTTTTCCCCTTCTCCCTTGAGAAATTTTGCTTGGAAACAGACCTGAAACTTCACAGCCTTTATTCCCTCTCCCCCGACTGGACTAATCCTTATAATACATAATTTTGAATTCTTTGGGGTTATTGAACTTCTCTCTTCATCTTTGAACGGTCTCTCTGGCTGAGAAATAGACTGCAATACTGGTATTGAATAACAGTAAGGAAGGTAGTAAAATGATTATCACCCAAAACCTCACCAAAATAAATCCCTGTATGGCCAAAAAACAGCAAATCTTTTTGTGTGGTGGAAGGGAAAGCTGAACAGAACAAGCACAAGGAGAACGGTTTAATTTCTAAGACAAAGATAATGGCAACAACAAAATATCTAAACTCAGTGTCTAAAAGAATGAGAAAGGACTTTGACACTAAAGCCTTAAACTGGGACACTTTGCTGAATCAATGCTGAGGGATCTTCCTTCCTTTGCCTTTTACCTTCCAGCACTTTTACCATCAGAATTTCCCGTTGTCCCTCACATTTCTCTGACGTTTCCTGATGGTGGAGGTTTTCCATACAGTTCCCCAGCCAGATGAATCCTGACTGCTGGCATTTGCAAGTCAGATTTAACAGCACTGGGTAACAATCATTCCAAAATGTGTTCACATTTTTCCCTTCCTAATCAATAGCTAAAGCAATTGGCAGTAAAAGTCAAATAGGAAATTATGAAAGTATAAAAGGTAAAATTGCCCTAGAATGCCACTCTCAAAGTCTATAAGAGGTTGATTTCATTACAAGTTATTTCCCTGGGTTTGAGCTTTTCTCAGTTGCTGATGATTGATGCGGCAAATTTGATTTTCACATTTAACAGATTTTAATCTGTGAAACATTTCTGTATCAAAATGAATCTGGAGATGCTCCTCACAAGGTTTATCTCCCAATAAACTTGTGTAGACTTCTCCCAAGCTGGCAATGAGCCTGTCATTTCAAGTTTAGCAGCAGATTCTTAGGAACAGTTAGAAATGCTGTACCCTTGTGACAGCTTAAAGTGTAGTAATTTCACTTTGTCCATAACCTTGAAGAAGCTGAAATCCAGGATACTACTCTCACTTTGGAACACACAGGTTTTCTTCCCTATATTAAGTCTATAGAGCTACAAATGAGAATAACTAAACACATAATTAAGGTTTGGGAGCCCAATGCAGCACCACAAAAAGCCAACCCAGCTCCTCTGACATACACAGCTCTGTGCTGCTCCTCACCTGCCAAAGGTGTTGCTCTTAACCCATAAAACTCTGTACAACAAAGTGTGGCAATTATTGAACCAATCTATACACACCACAATATCACTTAGATCCCAAAACAGCAACACCCACCCCCTATTTTCAACTCCTGACAGAAGATCTTGACTGTGCTGAAACCACCATTCAGCAAAACCTTCCAACACTGCAAATGAAAATAAAGAAATGTTTGGACCAATTCTAAGATTTACTTTTTTTTTTATCACTTCAGTATGGAGACTTCCACGGTAAAAGTTAGGGGTTTACCCTGAAAGCTGATATTTTCTCTTATTTAAAAAAAAAAAAAAAAGCTAACAATAAAATTTACCTGGAGACTGAACTGCTCTTTGAATTTGGATACCAGCAAAACCAGAAATCCTGACCACAGCCATTTTTTCTGTCTGAACATCACTTTCCAGAGAGTGATGTAGTTGGACAGCAAGAATGTTAGAGATCAGAGAAGGTTTAATTTAAGTGGTTGTGAGCTTTTCCAGAACTATCTGTGTGCAGAGCCACCTGGAAAGGGACAGGATAATTTCAAGAATGCAATTTTTTCAGTCTGGTGTTTTGTGGAACCAGCTACAATCTTGGCTCATTACTGACAAAGGAGCAGTCTGCCTGTACCCTCTTTGCAATCCCCTTTGTGCCCAGCTCAGGGCTCCTCAGAAAGGCAGCAAAGCTGTTGCATCAAAAATTTAAAGCACTCCACATGCAATATGTGTGAACATATCTATGTAGAAATAAATCTTCTGCAAATAACACCTGGTGAGTACAACATGCAAGTATTTGCTTGGACAGGGCACAAGTGAAAACTGCATTTAAAGACAGAGAGCTGTGAGAGCACAGACAACTTCACATGCAGCCACAGCATCCAGAGCTTTGAAAATGAAGGCCATGTTTCAACAGGAGCTGTTGTTGCTCTATTACACAGCTGATAAATATAACTAACTTAGATCTGTCATTGTAAAATGACAATTTGAAACCTCAAAATTTAAAACTCTCACTATCTGACCTATCCTTAGCAGCCCATACACCAGAGGGAATATTCATATTCACCTCTGAGAGGTGCATTGCTCATTCCTGAAGATAAAGGCAAAAATCTGTCTTCATAAAGTTGGCAACAAAACCCAACATGGGGGAAATGGTGTTTTAAATCAGGACTGCTACAATTTTCATGCTTAATGCAAGTCTCAAAACTTGATTTAGGTAACACATGCCTGTGTTACTGCAGCAGGCTTTGCTCTAAGGTACAAAGGGCATTGTTAGACTGAGGGCTTGTAGCTTTAAATAACAACAATTAAAATGTATTTGATGTTTGAAAACACACACACTCATTCTCTGTATTGACTTTTATAATCTGCCAAGCTGAGACTATTGAACCTGTCAATGGGCTCCTGCAATGATTATGGACAGGAACACAGTGACTTTGTTTCAAAAATATACAGGAAATGCTCTTGTTCTGGTAACTCAAAATCAATCCTGTTCAATTATGTAAAGTTTTATCCTCACTGATAATACAGTCAGTACCATTGTGCGGAAGAGGTGAGGGAGGCTCCAGGTGTGTTTGTCGGGTACCACACACTGAAGTTCACACTCCTTAAGGCAGCGCTGAACACATTTTAGAGAGACCACCCTGCCTCAGACCTGCCTCAGACCTTTCACTGGTGGCAGGACCAGTTTGCAGCTGTTCCCACCAGGCTTCTCTGAGCTGATGGCAGGTGGTGGAATGGGGGAACCTCAACCTCATCACCACAAGGTGACAGATGGCATTATCTCAGGCATGGAGCGATCCTGGGGTGCTGGTGCCCACAGCTCTTGGTTAGTGCCCCACACCTGCATCCCAGCCCCACTGACACACCATTCTGGTTGTCCTGGGCACCAGGGACCTCTCTGAAGGAGCAGTGGGTGCCTGACCAGCCCACCCCCAGCTGATGGTCACCTGCCCCACAGAGTGGCTCCCTGGGAGCAGGGGGCACAGGTCGTTTCACCTCATGCTGAAAATCCTCCCACCAGTCACGGCAGATTGTGTCCAAAATCCAGCCATTTTATTTGAGTCAACATCTGTTCGGGTCAATGTCAAAAACTCCTCAAAAAGAGGGTCCAGGAGTTCACCCTCTGTGGTCCTCCTGCTACTGACAGTCTCCTTGTTCCCCACCATTTGCGTTGTGTAGGCACAATATGGGATCCCCCCCGAGATCACTGCAAACAGATCTCAAATACAACATAAATCCACAACAAAGGCCTTGCAGCATTTTCTACATGGAATCAGACTCTGAATTAGTCTAATTCACCCTGGGAATTCATTCCACTGTAAGCCCTTCATCACTGAAAACACCCTAAAGATTATTACTGTTACTCCATTGATTTTTACGGATGATGGAATCCTTGAAATGCTGTGGCTGAGGTCGGGAAAAGACTTTTTCTCTCCCTTGGTTATCAGCAGCTACAAATTGTATAATTCATGTCTGTGCAGTGAATAAATATGATTGTGTTGAACAGTAAATTGCAGTTAGGAATCAATACATTATATCCAAGAGTGTTTATGGAGAACGCTTCCACCCCCTCTGAAATGATGGAATGTGGCTGCACTTCTCCTCTGTGCTCAGATTTACTGTGTTTGCTGCCAGTTCATTATGAGCAACAGTTCTGCTGGAGTCTGCTACAGAAAATGATCTTTCTCTGCTGCAGTTGTTCTGAGCTGCTCTCAGAGAAATCCCAGGGCTGACAGATTGAATATGGTTATAGATGTCAGTAATCTCTGCCTAGAGACTCCCAAGATCCCTCCTGTTAAACCACAATACCCACACAATTAATTGATCAGTTAAGTAGGAAAGAAATCAGTCTTGCAGTTCACCCAGTCTAACTTTTCTGATAAGTACCCCACAAAGACTTAAAATAGAAGGAAATAATTTTCTAGTTAAAAATCTTCCCATGCCAATGCATTATTCTGGCAGCTATTATAAGGTTATCTGTGACTTTATATTTTTTAAAAAGAACACATTAAAAACGCAGCGTAAATTGTTGTCATGGGATAAATACAGGTTGGACAGAGCTATAGAATGAAAATAAATCAAAAAGTGCTTTGTCACATCACTTGATCTTAGAAAATAAGATATTTTCTCTTTGTAATACATCTTTTGAATACCGTTTCACATTAAATGATAATATAAAATGTTGTATAGTTGAGTGGGACAACAAAAGATGGAGTATGTCAAAAAAGATGATATAGTCATGAAACCCTCCCTCACTGAAATAATTGTGAATTCTACAGTTTGTTTCAGTAAAACCAGGACCAGCAGAGCTAATCCCATCTGTCATGTAGAAAAAAAAAATCCTACTAACTTCAGTTAAGCTGAATCACTTGCTTTTCTAAAGGAAAAGTAATCCAGTTTTGACAGGGTACAAAAAAAATTGAGAAAAGATTTTGACAAATAATGATAGTAAGTTAGGCAAGAGATGATGAATGCAGTGCTTTATGTCTAATTGTATGCCTAGAGTACAAAACCTTTTCTTCAGGAATAAAATGCTATGATAGCTGCCAAGGATAAAATCTATCAGTGCAGAGCATCCCCCAGAAACTTCCATTTTAAGTCATCCAAACCTTCCGAAATAACTGTCAGGTTAAATGAATTATTAGCCCTAAGACAAGAAAGTTCTTTGCCTTTATTACTCAAAAGAACTATTTCATCTAGTTTAAAGTTATGTTTGTAGGCTTTGTGGGCACCTGCTTTACTCTGTCTCTGTCACACTGAATTATTAATTTAAAATCTAAACACTTTCCTTTGGTTATTGTGGTTTTTTCCCCCTCACAGAACTTTCACTGAAAGTGATTTTCAGTTGCATCCTGAGTTCAAACAGTTCAGGTGAAACAAGAGCAAGATTAAATATTAGTTCTGGTTTAATTCTAGGGTTTATATCTGTAATGCCAAGACACTAATAGAGTTGTCTGCTTCTTGTCACAGCAACCTCTGCTTCAGGTCAGTAATTAATTAGCAGAACTTCACTGACTTGCAGGACAAGAGATGACTCAAAATCACTGCAGTATGAGCAGTGCCATGGCTTGTGCTGGAAGTATTTTGTAGGAATTTGATTGTAGCAATTTGTAGGAAGAACTGATTCCACTGAGCAGTGTTAGAGTCAAAGGGGCAGAATTAGGGAAGGAATTCAGTGCCTGTTACGGGGTCACTGCAGGACCTGACACTGAGCCCCCTCAAACCTAAGCAAGACAGGGAAGGGAAATGCTTCCAAAGGGCACTTCCAAACCCCTGCAACTGGGCAGTAGGAAACACTAAACTAAATTCAGGTCTCCAGACAGATCAATTAGTTGGATAGATTTACATCCCAATTCTGTCCAGAGTAAAAGTCAAAAATACAGTGATGGGTTTCTGCTAAATCTGTCCTAGAAAAAACCCTACCATGTCTCAGCCAAATCCTTCAGCAGGCAGGAGTTTTCCTCATCCATAACCACCCAAATAGCATCAACCTGCATTTTACATACCCAGAGATAACAGGTATTAAGTATGAAACAGTTGATTATTTGCTGTGCCCCTTGCACACGTACCCAGTCCTGATTTTCCCTGCAGAGATGGGCTGTGCACAAGTGACCCTGCACATCAAAAATAGATTGGAGCAGCATGGAATACTCCTCTGGACAACTCCCTGGCAGTTTCTTCCTTTGGTTTTGTTTTCAAGTGCAAACTTTGTTTCCCACTGTTTCTTCTAGCAAGCCTTTCAAACAATACCATCTTCAATAATTCACTAAATAATATCTAATGCCTTAAAACTTTTATAGCACTTCATGTTTGCAAGCTGGAAGAGTTTTTACAGCCTCTGAGGCTGCCACATATCAGAGAATTCATCATACAGCAAAATACACTCTCAAATTGAGACTGTTCTTAAAAGTAAGCCTATTTTTTTCTGCAATGATAGTTGCAAAATAACTGGAGGTTTAAAGCCAAATGGACTCCCTCCTTCACCTATGAAATAAGAAATGTCTGTATTAAATCATTTTCCAGACAGACAGAACAGTGCAGAAAGAGACTCCACTGCCCCCTTTTATCAAAGTAACCAGGCTAAAATTCATTTTTAATCAGTTAGGGAGTGGTTGGAAAGGCTTAGGTTACTGCAGATCAGGTTTGGACATGACTGGGTGACCCTTGCTATTCCCCTAGTAAAGTATTCAGTAGAGAAAGAGTTTTGAATTTTTCTTTTTCTTTTTTTTTTTTTTTCCTCCTAATCTTTAGTTTAAAGTGGGGGAGATGCACTCATGCTCTGAATTATCAAAAGCAGAGTTCAATCACAAAAAAGTTGAAGAAATATACATGGAAATGAAAAATAACCCTGGACTTAATGCTGTTGGCTGCTCCCTCTTATCTTGTGCAGGATCAGGAAGAGTGTGATTGCATTTCTGTGCTCCAGCCGAGCTGATTCCAGTAAACAACAGCAGCCAGAGGAAGGCACTGGGAATGCCAGTTATTCTGGGCAGAGGCAGAATGATGAGCAGATGTCGTGTGGTAAAGTAAACTGATAACATTTCATTATTTTACTTTAGAACAGAAACTGAAATAAGTTTTGCTTGCCTATAAAGCAAGCCCACAAAATATCACAGAATCACAGAATGGTTTGGGTTGGAGGGGACCTTAAAGCCCATTTGTTCCACCCCCTGCCATGGGCAGGGACACCTTTCACTAGCCCAGGTTGCTCCAAGCCCTGTCCAACCTGGCCTGGGACACTTCCAGGGATGGGGCAGCCACAGCTTCTCTGGGCAACCTGTGCCAGGGTCCCACCACCTCATTACATTTTGTTAATGTACATGTTCTTTTGTCTTTCCTTCAAACAGAAATTGGCATCAATTACTTATGGGTTCATTTTTAAGGGTCAATTTTCTTCCCTTTTGATTTTGCAGCTGCTATAAGGAAAATAATATTGTGCCTTCTCCTTTACTATATATTGAACATACACTGATTGCTTTTGGCAAAATCACATTAGCACAATCTCACTGTTACTTTGCTGAATGTCTTTGCATTACAGGAGATCTACTACCCTTAAGAGAGAGGGAAAAAAAGCCAGTAATTTGGTTTAAATTAGGGTAGGAGGCGAAAACACTTCATGTTGCTCCTACAAACCTAATCTTGTTCCCTGGGAAATTTTCCTTTCACTTGTGCTGAAGACAAATTGAGCTTTCTTACTCTTTTACTAAGTCCTCCACAATCAAAATCTAAATAACAGAATTGTGAAGTAACTCATGATGAACTAAATAATTTACTTACTGGAGGGTTTCCTAACCAGAGCTTTTCCTGTCTGAAGATTAAGGGCTGTCACTGTACTTCAAAATCTGTTGCTTTTCAAGCTCTCCCTTGCCAGGAATACATCTGGTTCATCTAAGTGACTGTAAATGTTGAGCTTTAATTGCTTGCTGGAAAGTCTGCATGATAAATCTATAACCCAGATTCTTATTTAAAGAACTTCCTGAATATCTTTATTAAGAAAAAAAAAACAAAACAAAACAAACCTCAAACCCTCACTTGATATCACAGCTTTACTTTTTTTATATACTGCATTAAAAAAATCAGTTATCTCTGTTGTCTTCCGTTCTTCTTTATTATTTTAAACTTCAGTTCTTATAAAAATTAGATGTATGTGTATAATTTTAAACACAAATATTTATTGCCAAGAAAGTTAATTTGAATTTATGACACACCTATTTGGTACCACTCCCAGAAAAGGAAGAAGGAATTGGAATATAAAGCCATTCCATGGGGTAGGAAGTTCAAAATATTTTCTAATAGATATGCTTACAAATGAAATGTTCACAACAGGAAGACTGGAAAGTCTCTAGTAGAGACAATAGAACCCAAATCTAAGAAAGTGGAAGGAAAAAGTTATTTGGGAAACTAAGGGCCTGTGAGTCCAATTTCAGCTGTAGGTAAGGTTTTAAAACAAAATTTGAAGGGGAGAAGAACTGACTGTGTTTAATATCTTCAAATAAAAATATTGGCAAGTACACAAGGGGAAGAGTGAGGTAAACTCAGGGCACTGCCCATGGAATGACCCAAATCACACAAAATAACACAAAAAAGCAACTCATGGTCCAGGTATGGAGGGACAGAGGTGGTGAGAGGGAAGGGAAAAGGTCAGGTCAGGCACTCAAGGGCATGATGTCACTCTGCCATGTAATGTCACCACAAAAAAGCCACAAAAACAAAGACCCACAAGGGTTGGGTGGCCCTGGGAATGACTGAGTGGCTGTGATCCAACCCTTGGGGTGTGAGCTGAACACAGAAATGTCTCTCTGCTCTCTTCTCCCCTCTGAAAGCAGAATGGGAAAAGCACCCGAGGCTGCTTTTACACTCAGTTTTTATTTAATCAATGGCTTGTTGCTTTCCTGAGCAGAAAACAGTTCAGGTAAACACTTGACCTCCTGCAGCCCTGTTCTGAGCTCATTCACTTCTCCATGCTGGAGCCCTCCCTTCTCAAACACACACACAGTTTAGCACTCGGAAACTTACAGAAGAATTCCTTGAATTTGCCCTCATCTTGCCCAGATACCTTCAGAGACTCAGTTCCTGCACTCGAGCACAAGATGGATTGCAGCAACATGACCCTGGTTCATCTCTCAGAGGTTGTTGGTGGTGAGCTACAAGCAAAATGTTGCTGTCAAACCCTTGACGTGTACAAAGTATCAAGAGCTCCACTTTGTCAGTTTGATGTCGGCTGTCTGGTGAAGTATGAAAAGAGAACAACTGATGTCACAAAAAACCACCCAGAACTAGGAATTAGAGGGCACCAGGATCACACAGGTCATATTGCCCTTCCCTGTAACCCATCTGCCCTGCTGGAGGAGAACTGCCCTGCAACCACCCCTGCAGACCATGCCCTGCACACCATCCTGGGTTTCTGTCTTAGTTACACGGGTAAATCCCTCCTTGTAATACAGAAGTACAGGAAGTGCATGAAAATTATTATTTTTCCTATAATTGTCTCATTACAACCCACAAAAGTTAAATTTTCAGTGACACACTCTTGTTTCCTGCCACCTTTCCCTTAAAAAGCCTTTCTATCTGACAATGCTAATCTTTAAGTGAAGCTATTCATTTACAGACTAGAGAGCTTGTTATTTGCCAGATTAGAATAATAGTCTGGCTTGTGTTGGAAGAGATCTTAAAGTTCATCTAGTTCCAACCTCCACAACATTTCAGCTGCTTCTCAGCCTTGGGAAGAGAGGGATAAAACAATGCTGCAGTGGAATTCTGTGAAATGACATTAGCAAAAAATACATTATTTGATGCAAACTGGGGAGTGGGGAAAGATTGGTGCAATATGTGTGAACTATTCCAAATAACTGTTTGATTGTGATGCTAATATGAAAGAAGAGAGCTCACATTTCTCTCTTCCTCCCTCTTTTGTGTGCATGTGTGTGAATTTCAAGACCATTTCTGAAGGCATTTCCAGGTTCTAGTCATCTTTAATTTACCAGTAGTCAGAAACACAGGGAGGAAGGAAAAGGAGTAAAAAAAAAAACCGGTCTGTTTAAGCCTCAAAAAGCTCACCAGAAGAAGATGAATGCTCTATTTAACTCCAAAATGCAATACCATTTGATGTCAGATAAAAGGCTGGCTTTTCATTTACTTGGTTAATCAGAAATACAATGAGGAGAGGAGAATATCTTTTTAATTAATTCATTTCATCACAAGTGTGATTTCAGTGATGCAGATAATAAAAACGCATTCACTTACGGACTCCAACAGAATCACCAGAGCAAATTGTTTTATGGAGTTCTTGAGCCACATCAATCTGGTTTTTCCCCTTTTCCCAATTCCAGACCTGGTCCAGTTCAGGTTTCCCCCATTCGAGATTCAGGCCCCAATCCAGTCTGGGTTGTCCCTTACCCACTGCAGCTTCAGCCCAAATGGAAGGTAACAGCCAAGGATCATAGAAGATCAGCGTGTAGATACAACTCCAAGTAACCAATCCTTAAAAAGTCTGAGGGATCCTGCTTATTCTGCTCCTTTTCGGGTATTCATATAGAGAATAGCCAAAAAAACCCCCCATGTTTATAAATCAAATCCCCATGGAACGACTGATTAATATTCTGTTTATATGTAAAGAAAAGTATGGATGGTTGAGTGAAGAGCAGGATTTTGAGAATAAACAAGAGATAGTTACAGGAGGAAACTCTCTCACTGCATTCTTAATTCTGGCTCTGAGTTTAATCCTCCTAAATCCTCACTTACATGAGTAAATTTTTAGTTATGCTGTCAAGTAACACCATGTAATCAAATTAGTGTTTTGACAACAGAGATCTGAGAGAGCAAGTGCTGGCAAACCAAGGAGCTGCTGCCTATGTTTCCTCATGCCATTTCTGTGGTTGACCTCTCCAAAGAGCAAAATGTTGCTTTGATAAAAATATCAACTGGTTGCAATGTCTGCATTGACTTTGGAAACTGGAATGAGCTGAGGAGCAAAACACCTGACCACTGCCTTCGGCTGCTGCTCCTCAAAATGCTCTCAGGGTCAGAACCTCTGGGCTTGTGCCTCTCCTTGTGCTTCAGCTTTTAGGGTTTACCTGTCCATGGGACATCACAGCTCCTCTTTTGCAGCATCCAAGTCCCCTGGAAAAACTTTATTTCAGAAGAACAAGGCTTAAAAGTCTTTATGGACAAACTAATTTCACAGAAAGGCCTTAACCAGCCTCTACCACCTGCAGGAGCCAGCAGTTTATGTGTCACCTCTGCAGGGTGAGGAGCTGCTGGTGTCCCCTTGGACATTTATTCTGAAAGGATAAATGGTTTACTTCCACTATATCAGGTTTTTTGCCTTTTTGCTCTGCCAGGGATGCCCAAAACCAGAACACATTTCATCAACGTCGCTCCCACCCTCCAAATTAGAGCATTTTACTTCAATCACAAATTGGATAAGCCCACATAAGGTTTCCTCTCGCCAACATGCAGCTTGGTAGAGATTTGAAAAATCAGGATGAAAAGAATTCCTGAACACAGTGGTTGTTTCTGTGAACCTGGGCTGGATCTGAGCAGGGTAGGTAGGTATGAAAGGCTTCCCAGGGCCTGCAGAGCTGCCTGTCAGCGCATTTGCAGGGTCGGTGCTCCAGAGTGGACGTGCTGGCACAACAAAACCTGCTCACACAGCGACAGCAGCTCGGCACTACCTTTTTTTTTCCCTGTGCAGGCAGCAGGGATGTGTTTCGTGGATCAATCACTATGGGCTGATGCTCTTCCATAAAGCAGATTATCTCTGTGTTGTCAGAGGAAAAACGCAAGTGGGCTTTTTTTTAATTTACTTTTTAAAGCACAGATCCAGACGCAGGGCAAAGGTTTTGTTCCAGTGTGTTGCACTGGAATACAATATCACAGGTCTCATGCAAAGTCAGGACAATGCACGAGGGATTGTGTTAAGGGGTTGATTCAGCTCCCTGAACATCAGGTTCCAGTTGCTGCTGCATTACAAGCTCGGGTAGTGCTGGAGAGACACATCCTGAAATTATCACTGAGCAAATACAAATGGGGAGATGCCTGTGCTGCTCTCTGAAGACTCAAAATAAGGCACATTTTGAATGCCTAATTTAGCAGAAAATATTGCAAATAAGAAAGGCAGGAAAAATCAATGAAATGTAACTTTCTGCTGGCGGGGTTGGGGGTGAGACAGGTCAGGGCTGGTGCTGCAAAGGGAGCAGGAGATGATGACTGGGGAGAGAAAGCAATTTGAGGGGCAGATGGCAGAATAACAAGAAACAACACAAAAGATGTTTCTTGCATATAGACCTCATGTAAGTTTATTTCAGGCAAATAACTTTTTAATGAAACATGATTTCAAATAATTCTCTCAAATACCATTTTTTATAATTGCAGAAAGAGACAAAGATTAACAGCAGAGTAAACAGGAGGATCTTTGGCTTTCCTTTGAGACTTGTTCCTTGGGTAGAATTATTAACTGTGCCCTTCCAGGTTCCTGAAAAGCACTGCAGATTTCTCAGCCAAGAAATCCAAATTTGACCTCTGTGGCCCTTCAATTTGTGACTTCAGAAACCCTTCCTTTTGCATGAATTTCAACAGGCACATCCTGAAAAAAATATTTCTACACCTCTTCCTTTAGCTGTAAATTGAAGTTCAAATGCTTGGCCACAGCTTTGCCTGAGCTCAGCAACACTGAGTATTTCCAGCATCAAAATACTCCAGCTACAAAAGAAAGGACCAGAAAGGACCTAACACACCTGAGAGATGTAAACTGAGCACAGCTTAGATGTATATATAGAAAAAAAACAACCTCACTAATCTGCAACAATATCTGTGCAATATTAAAAAGTATCTGGAAATTCACTGGGGAATTAAGTTCTTTTAACTTGTTTCCTAATGTATTATCAACTTTTTCCTCACTAGCTGATAATAGTTAATAATTGACTGGGCAAAACCCACTCCAGGAAGCATTTACCAAGAGTTCTTATCTGAGGACAGCACTATGTAGTGATACATTTCATTGTTTTCAGCATAAGCCTGTATCAGGTACAATTATTAAAACCCTTTCTATATGTTGAATTGAGGCACATTTTGTTTTTTGGATAGGGAAAAATATTGTTCAGAGCAACATCAGCTCTACTGACGTTGTGCTTAAATATTAAAAACTATAAATTATTTATATGGGAGCAGACATAGCAAAATGATGCTTCTTCAGAACATTACATACATAAATGATACAATTCTTGATCCAAGAAGCTGCATTTGTTAGAAAACATCCACCTGAACTCACTACATTTAATTTTTTCTGTTTAAAAATCAATGTTAGCCAACGTCGAGAACAATAATATTGGAAATTTCGCTCAGTGCTCTGAAAATGGGGGGAAAAAAGTCCCATCAACTACAAACATTGTCTCCCACTCACTATAACAAAACCAATTACATTTATTGAAGATGAAGATGTGCTCTGAACAAAAAGGAACACCAGACTGTTACTGTAGCAATAAAGACCTTCATCAAATAATTTCTTAGATATTATTTCAACATTTGAGTTCTGAGCATACTGTGTGGGACAGCTGCAGAGCAAAGTGTCCCCACAGCAAAATCCCAGCTCTTCAGGACTCTTAGTGAAGTTTTGACTTAATTATGTTGTAGTAAACCAAGCACTGCTTTAACAGTAAAATTGCTTAATATTAAAAAAGAAAAATAAATTTTCAAAAGTTTTCCTACTAGCATGGTTTGTTCTATCAAAGAGTAGTTTCTCCTGTATTATTTCAGGTTTGTATTTATTCAGGTTTTTCTGCTGAGACTTCTTGGAGACGTGGGTTAAAGCTACAGTTTAATTTCCCTTCGCATTGGGCAGTGTAACTTATCACACATAAACTTGCAGCAGGGAAATAAATATCCCCTCACCTTAAGTGCTCATTCATTGTTCTTGACCTGTCACACTTGATTAAAATCCAGAGCTTCCTTCCCAGGCTGAAATTAGCTTTTCATTTTAAGTGACTCACATTCAGGTCTGAAAAAGAACAGCCCATTTGTTTCAATATTTACCATGTCCCTTCAGAGGGGGTTTACATTATGGCCAATTAACAGTTAATTGTCACCCATAATCCAGACATTTTGCTGGCTGTTTGGAAATGCAGGAATTGGACAGCACCATCCTCTCCTGGCACAGCTCCAGCCTTTCCCTGAGAGACAAGTTGTGACAGTGATGGGATGGTGCTGCAAGAACTGGCAAAACCTGGTGTGTGGGAATCTTGGGAAGAGAGGGACAGGAAGACACTCTCCAAGAAGGAAACCCACTTACAGGGGATGGGACACGACAAGAGGGAATGACTTCAAACTGTCAGAGAATAGGTTTAAACTGGATATCAGGAAGAAATCCTTCCCTGTGAGGGTGGGGAGGCCCTGGCACAAGTTGCCCAGAGAAGCTGTGGCTGCCCCATCCCTGGAAGTGTCCAAGGCCAGGTTGGATGGGGTTTGGAGCAACCTGGGCTGGTGGAAGGTGTCCCTGCCCATGGCAGGGGGTGGAATGAGACCTTCAAGGTCCCTCCCAATCCAAACCATTCCATCATTCTGTGACACACATGGTACTTCGGGGGAAAAGAAAATTTTAAGTAATTTAATTTAGTTGATTTTCAGAGGTATTGCTCTTAGGATAAAGTAGAGGCATTGCATGAAGGGTACATATATCCAGCAAATCAGAAAAGATACTTCAGAATGTTTTAGAATGACTGAAGGGAAATAAATTAAAACACACCCCCACTGAGGCAATGGCCTCACATATACTGTGCCCTGAATACAGAACAGGAGAGTCCTGCTGCCTGATGCTGCGCCCTAAAACATTTTATCTTCTCTAAAGGTTAGTTATCAGTTAAAATATGTTAAACCATTATATTTTATAACTTAATAAAATACAATTTATGAAAGACAATGAACTGCCTCTGTTCTGAAACAAAAGAGTGTGTTTGTCCAGAATATCATATCCCAAGCTCCAAAAAACACTGCTGTGTCTGGGAGGGATCATCCTGCCCATGTGTTTTTTGATTCCAACAGCTCATTTTCCACACAAGGGTTGGGAGATGTACATGAAATTAATTCCTTAAACTGCATAAACCCAAATTTCATCCTTCTTCCCAAGAATGCTCTCCCAATAAAAGCACAGGTAGCTCATGTTATCCTGAACTATCTTTATTTTGCACAACTTTCCTTCTGCCCTACTCAGTAGGGACACTCCTGATCTCACCACCTTCCTCCACACACAGAGATTTTCTTTCAATGCAAAGCCAGAAATATAGGGAATCACCACCCAGGTATTACCCATTTAATTAGGGAGCACGGGGTGAATCACAGGGTGCTGCCCGAAATATTGAGAAAAAAAGCTGCCAGACAGCAGCTTTCACAAAAACATGGGAAATCCACCAGCCAAAAAAACACTACACTGCCAACAAACTGGGATAACACAGCAGATCCCTTCAGACCAAGGTGAGCAACACAATAAAGCATTTTTCCCAAGAAAAGCCAGTGTTTCCTTTCTTTCTTTCTCAAAAGATATGAACAATCTGAGCATGCCTGTGAGCAAGAGGAGCAGCCACCTACCAGAATCACGGGATCCTGCTGGGCATGGGGTGCTCTGGGACAGAGATGTCTTGGCTGAGCTCCAGGCACTGCCTGTGGCTGTGATGGGGTGAAGGCAAACTCACCCCTCTCCACCTGCTCTGCTCCACACAGCAGAGCTTTTCCAGCTTAAACTGATACATGCCACTAAGATTCTTATTTTTAAAGTATTTTTCAATGAAATAAGAAAGCTCCTTGAGCAGAAGAGCAACTAAGGGCCAGTGTGCCATGGACTTGTGCCTTGCAGCAACTTGGCTTCAGCATCTCTGCAGAGTCAGACCGAAGATTCCCAAGAGAGCATTTAGAAGGAATTTCTCCCAAGTGGTTTCTCTGATGTCTGAGAAGGTGTTAATTGATCCTGCAGCAGGATTGGCATATTCATCAAGCTCTAGTAAGGAAAAAGACCCAGCTGAGGGATCAATTAATTAACTGATCAATTGAATGAGGGATGTGATCACACTGAGTCCATATTTCCCTCTGCAAAAACATTTTTGTCAAAAGTTTTCTAAACTATTTCTTAAAATAAGGGCATGAATTTGAGTCAGTCTCCACAGAAAGAATTAAATTCCAATTTAATTAAATTAAAAAGAATTAAATTCCAACTGCCCTCACCCAACTCTTTTACATCATTTCTTTAGAGTTATTTAGTGCATAATAACAGGACAGTAGAGATAAGGATTGGGAGTCATCTTTCCCCTGGCTGCTCTGACCCTAAAATATTTAAGAAGCAAGTGGAAATTAGTCAATCTTAAAACAAAAATCAGCAAACAAACTGAAACACCAGAAACACATAAATAAAATCCATTCATGTGAAAGCATGACAATAAAGTTCATTCCTCTACTTCTCTTATTTTTCTCTTCTTTTTCTTTCCTGTGGTTTTCCTTTCAATTTTAGCAAATTAAGAGGGAAGAAAGGACAATGAAACTGTTGCTAAATGGCCAAATGTTTGATTTCATACCATCTCCTTTGCAGAACAGGAGTCATTTGTTCTGTCCGTGCACAGAAATAATTTAATTTAACAACATAATAAACATTTAGAAAAGCATTAATATTCAATTAGTAACTGGTGTTATTATACTAGGGCCCCTTCTTTTTAAAAAATATTGGCTTTAAAAAAGTATAGATTAAACATCTAGAGGATAAAGTGTAAGCACTAGTTGAGACTCCTGAAAATGGATCACAGAGAGGGATGGCTTATTGACCCTTAAATTAGCCCATATCCTGGATTTTAACACCTCACAAGGAAAGCTTTAAAATTAATCAGAGAGTTGCCTGGTAGTAGTTCAGTTTTGGTGTGTGAAGAGGAATGATTTGGATCCAAAGAAAGAAAACAGAATGGTGAATTAAAAACACAAAGTGGAGCAGCTCCAGTAAGAACAGAGAGACAGTGTTTGCTGGGAGAGTCAACAACCCCATGGTCAGGACTTGGTATTATTTTTATTTTTGATATTTAAAAAGGCAGAGTAGGGAGTTGAGTGCAGGAGCTTTAATCTTAAACCCTGGAGCAGTAGCTATTCTAGGTTAGGTTTCAATCTCATATCTGGGAAGAAAAACCAACCATTCAAATTAAAAGAATTAGGAAGGACATAATTCTCAAAAAGCTTTGGCCCAGGCAAACTGATTTGCCAAAGTTCTTTCTCTGAAGATCTTTAAGGATCAGCCTCCTGGCATTCAGTAGATGGAGCTGCTCCCGTTAAACTCCTGCCCTGGAGGCATCATCTGTGGCTCCCAGCACAGCACAAGGTTTCCATCCCACTCACACCTCTGTGGTCATTTTACAGCTCTCCTGAGCCTCCTGCTTCTCTGCTTAAGTGGTAATTTACAGTTTTTCCCTGATTCTTTTTACTACTGGCCTTGGTTTTGCTCACCCAGGCTTTCATTCCAGCTATGAAAATGCATCTATTTAGGGTCAGCACAGACTAAACACAAATAACAGAGAGTTTTCCTGTCAAGCTCTGTTTAGTTTCACACCTGATGTCCCAGCAAGAGGTAACACAGAGAGCACAAAATGTCAGGTAGAACTGTCCTCACTAATGTAGTGACAAGTCACAGTCAAGGAAGTTCCTAACATTAAACCCTCCAATCCATTGCCTTGTTGAATATGGATTTTTCTTATCCCTTAAAAAATATTCTTCCTATGCAGCAAAAATATTATACATAGCTCAGACCTTAAGAACACTAGGAAAAAATACAAACAGCACAACAAACCCTCAGGAATGATTACCTCCCCAACATCCTGGGGCTCCTCCCAACACAGGCGCACAAATTTTCCTGCAGGAAACAAACATTTCTGCTGGCTCTGATCCTGCTGCCTTGCAGGTTCAGGTGGGAGGGGTGGGAGCACAGGGAAGTGAATATTGCTAAAGCTGCAGGTTTCTGCTCTGCACCTCATCCCTTGGGCAGGGCACTGCCAGCCTTTGGGGCACTGAGACAAACAAACTTTCAAAGAGTGTCTTGGTCACAAAGGTTCTGTCAGTGGTGGATCTGAAGTTAATAAAATTATTTATTTTCTCACATTCTCATTCTCTCTCTTTTCTCTTTCCATCAGCTCTGGACACGTTTTCAGTAGCTTTATTGTGAAGCACTTGGCGTTCTTTGTTCCTCTCTCTTTAAGGGTAATGTGCCTTTTCATAACAGAGGGGTCTTATGAGTCTCCAGAAGTGATAAAATCAGATCATTTACATGTGGGAATTGCCAGCTGGAGAGGAGAAAACACACGCTTGTGTTCAAGAAAAGTTTCACTTGACGTTAAAAGAAACCATCTGCTTTTTCTTTTTTGTTCTCGTTTAAGAACAGCTTGTGTTTGCAGCTCACAATTTAACACATGGCACTAACCTACAGGACTTTGTGAAGCGTGGATCCTGTTTTCCTGCACTCAGAAAAAAGCATAAAAGATTGTGAAGAAGACATTTACTTCTGATCACTGTCTTTGTGCACTTGGCTATGTTTTCACAACGCTGCAGTAAAACCCAACTGATGGGGATAAAATGTAATGCAAGGCAGAGAACCTAATTTATACCATACACTCAAGTAGAGCTGAGATTTCCTTTGTGTGCATATCAGCCTGTTCCTGATTACAACAGGCAAACAAATGATTCATCTGCTCAGGGTGCAGAATGATGTTTCAGAAGTGTGAGTAACTTCAACTGATCTGGTGATAAAAAGATCCCTGTGAGGCACAGAGCTGCTTCGAGGAAGTCCCTGCAGCCCTTTCTAAGGAGCATTTCATTAGCTGCCTCTCTCAGTGAGTGATCCTCTCACAGTGGCTGTGACTGGAGGTGAGGGGAGTGTGATACTGCAGAGTGATGGCTGGTCCCTGCTGGGAAGGCTCAGCACAACCCTCACCCTTCCACCCCATTCCTTTGTTTGCTCATCTGCTCCACGGCATTTCCCTCCAAGCCAGGGCAGGCAGATGATCCTGAGCAAAATGCCAGCTTTCCAGGTGGATTTTCATTTGCTTGGCTGTAAAGAATTCACTTTTGTTTCATGTTTTAGCAGGGCTTTCTTATTTTTCCTTAAGCCCCTTCATGATTCCCTAAGTCGGTGAAGGGTTCTAAGTGCACAGCCCAAGGCAGGAATTTGTTGTGACATTTATCCAGGATTTGCAGCAGAATACCCTGCAGTAACATATGAATATCTGATTTAAGGGTCGTGTCTTTGGCTCCCTGTGTAGCCTGGTTTGGAGTCTACCTCTTATTGGGTTTTACATTTAAATACCTTCTCAGACTTTTTAGTTTCGTGACTGCCTGCCAAAAAACTGGCAGAATAAGGGACTAACAGAAGTTACTGAACTTGAACCATGTATTTTTCTCAGGATTGCAAGTCTGTCTGAATCTCTGGTTGAAATAATGCACTTCAGTGAGACTTAACCAAGGTAGAAAATTGTTGAGGGTATTTCCCCTCCCTGTGCTTTTCCTTGTTTCTTTGCTATATTCCTGAGAACATCTGATGATTTGGCCTGGCACATGAATGATCCCATATGGACCATTATGATATCAGACATCTGCTACCCATCAAGATGTCAGCTTAATTTGAAAAGAAAACATCTACAAACACACGCACAAGCAGCAGCCAGAATGCTTCCTGACCTTTGGATATTTACTTTAAGGAATGAAATGCACATCAGATAAAATCAGAATTATGATAAGTATGAAAAGACATGGTGTGAGTTTATTCCCTTCAGTGGAACTGCGAATTCAGGGACATTTTATTTTCATTCTTCTGCCACAAAAGGGAAAGTGGCCTTCTGCTGACATCCAAAGTGACCACAGAATTGCACAGCCTCAAGTTTACCCCATGTTGCTCTGGTGGAAGGGACAAACTCCAGTAGATCCATTGTGTGTAGTCTGTCATCCACTGTCATGGAATCCTGGAATCAGTGAGCTTGGAAAAGCCCTCCCAGACCTTGGAGTTCAGGCTGTGCCCCATCCCTACCTTGTCCCCCAGCCCAGAGCACCGAGTGCCACATCCAGGCATTCCTTGGACACCTCCAGGGATGGGGACTCCACCACCTCCCTGGGCATCCCCTTCCAATGCCTGACCACCCTTTCCATGAAGAAATTCTTCCTGAGATTTCTACTAGATTTCTATTGGTTCTGAATGTAGAGAATTGTGGAATAGATGATGACACTTCCATCTCCTTCACTGCCCCAGAAACCAGAAGAAACCAGAAGAATTCCCCATGTTCACTCCAGTCAGAGAGACAACCAGTGACTGACCATCAATTGTGCATAAATTCTGATGAAAGAGTATCACAAAAATGTAATTTCAGGTAGATGGTGGAAACCATTGGAAAAAAATCAGTGTGGGGTAGGACAGTGTGGAAGATCCTGTTTTGGCAGGATTGGGAATACTGAGAAATCTCCTAAATTAAAGCTGGATATGCTTAGTGATTTCGATAATTTTGTCAAAAAAAAACATGGCCAGGAATTGCACTGGTATTTAGAGTCATCAGCAACTGTCAGGTGTAATAGGAGGAGGAAAGGATGCTTTACAGTGGCTTTTGATTGCTGGTGAAGAGATGGGAATGGGAAATCAGACTGCTCAGTACACCAGTGTCAGTTAAACAGAAAAACAGGTGAAGAGGAAGACTTTTTAATCTACAGAGCTCAATCTGAGAAGAGAGGGAACCTGTTGGTGTAATCAGCTTTGAGTGACAGTCTCAGCAATGTAAATGCAGTCCAGGTCTAACTGCTTTCAACCAAAGGTGTGAAAACAAGCTGGAACCTGTAGGCCAGCCTAGGGGAATGAAAGGGAAGAGCTCTAAACTAATGGGTTGAAAAAAGAGTACTGTGAGTAGAAAACTGCTCAAAAGTCGAGTTAGTTTACCAAAGGATATTAAGAAGTAAAAGGCTTTTCAACAAGATAAATAAAAGGAGAACAAGAATAAAAGTGGCCTGTGCTGCAGTAAGAATGGGGTCAGGAGCAAAGATAATTTAGATATTAACCCCAAAGTAGTGCTGACTTCGATTTTCAGCGCAGGGACAAGAGCAGAATGGAGGAAAGTTCTGCAATTCATCACCACAGCCCAGGCAGCAGCAAAACCCTGAGTGTTTCCCATACTTCAGGTGAGAAAGCCCATTAATCTCCATCCAAGGCATCTGACAGGAGCAATACTGGAAGCAGCAAGTGTGATGGAAACAGTGGTGAAACCTCATGTGGACAGGCACGGGTCTGGGGACTGGAAAGGTGGATCCACGTGTGAGCAGAGTCCAAACTGGGCTGGAACAATGCTCATGTGGAGGGGGAGTCTCACAGGAGGAGAGAGCTCAGCACCTTCAGCCCAGCAACCAGAAAGCTGAGAGGCCATAAAACTTCTCTGTGTCGTTTCCTCATGGAACAGAGATAAGAGAGGGAGAACTGCCATCAAACTGAAGGAAAATGGGACCAAAGAAAGCAAAAAACAGATACACACATTGACTGGACATAAACTCTGGTGGACAGTTGGGAACCTTCAGCACTGCCTGGCTGAATACTGGGAACATGGTAGCTACAAAGATGGGCAGCAAGAAGAGCCCTGCATGGAGAAGTGATTAATCTTCCTTTTCCATGGCTCATTATTTCAATATTTGTGTGATGGTATCTCCTGCCTCACATTCATGAGAAAGACAACAAATACATCAAAGTCTAGAATCTGACAAACCTTTTCATCAATAGTAGAAAATTTCCTTTTCTTGAATTCCTTTCCCTTCACATGCATTCAAAACCAATTATTGGTATAAATATACTAATGATCAGAACAAAAGTTCTGAACCTTAGAGTCTGAGTTATCATTCTATAAGTGCTTCAGGCTTTTGAACCCTGTTTAAATCCCACCATTACAAAACCAGCCCGTTTTAAGAAGTTTGCAAGTGTCAAATCCATGGGGTGAATCTTGATCAGATCAACCAACATAAAAGTGTTCACAGGTAGGGAACCACCTGCTGCAGCCAGAGGAATCTAATCCTTTACAACTCAGATTTAATCCTTTACAACTCAGATTTACCTGGAGATCTTTGATGTGCCTCCCTCCCCACTGAGCCATGAACAGAGATAAGCTCTCAGTTAAAGAAACTTCCTTTAAAAAAGCTCAGGTTTTAATGGATCCAATGCAAGGAAATTTCACAGGGCTACAGAGACCCTGAGGGTTTGTCACAATAAATAACATTTTCCCTGGCCAGCTTCCATCCAGGCTCCTGTTCCTCTGAGCAGCAATGACAACACTGACCTCCCTGTAGTGACTTCCTTGCCAAATCCTGGGGTTTGGAGTGGTTTGTTCTCGCTGAGTTTGAGAGCTCTGCTAATTTCTTCCTCATACTTTGTGATGCACTGGAAATAACGTGAATTAATTTAACTTGGTGACCTTTTACAATTGTCAGACCACAGTATTTTCAGCTTTCCTGATCATCTCTGGACCCTTTGAAAGGCAGGAGGGAAGGAGGATCTCGCATGGTATCATGGATATGCTGGAGCCTGAGGGGTTCCCTGATGAACTGCAGTGCCAAGGGAAAGGACAATCCACAGTAAAATGACATATTTTCATTCTGAGGTGTCTCTTAGGCCCTTTTGAAGTGAACAGTCATGACTCTGAAATGCCTTGCACATAGAAACCTACTGGATTGCAGTTATTACAAAAATACACATAGGAATTAGAATATGAAAGCAGATAAAAGACACTATTTCAACAGCTTCATACATTTTGCTACATAGATTATGCTATTAAAATCTGACAAGTTGGCAATCAAAATAAAACACTGGCTTTGTTCAAAAGTAATATAGATTTAGCCTCTGCAACTATGTTAAGCAGCTCCAGGTGAAAAAGGAATAGTCTGAGCATTTTGGTCTTGCTATTATAGTTCCTATGGTGTCTCTAGGCACAAATGAGAGTAAGAATGCTCTGACCTTTTTTTTGACAGATACAGTGAATCCAACCCAATGTGTGTGTGTAAATTAAGCCACTTCATTTTGTTGTCCATGGTAAAACACATCTGTCCAGACAGAACTACTCGAGTTCATAAAAGCAGAATTTTCAGCAAGTGTTTGCTGGCAAATGGCTTCAGAGCTGATCTGCTGAAGAGAAAGAGCCTCATAAAAGTCAGGAAAACTCTTCAAAATGAACTTAGAGAAAATAGGAGAAGCTCTTTTAGAAACTTGAGGCAGCAGGAACACGTATGAGCTGATTGGCAATTCGGTGCCTCATTCTGACCTTTAATTCCCACTATACATGTTCAACACAGCTCAGTGTATTTGCAAGTAAGTCCTGCTGGTTATTTATACTCATTTCTGCTCATCTTCTCTGCTGTCATGGTTACTTTGCACTCGTCTGTCCATGCAGTTGATATCTGTAAATACTGGGTACATAAACACTTTAAAATTGGAAAAGGTATTCCATTTTGTCTTCTCTTTCATGTCATGTCAACTTAACTGCCTGCAAATCAGCTCTTCTGGGAACCTGGGCTGCGCTTGCCTTTCCCTCTGTCATATGAAAAGGTGTTGAGCATAAACCATCCTAGTGCAGATGTGTCACAGAATCATGGAATGCTTTGGGTTGGGAGGACTTTAAAGCTCATCCAGTCCACCCCTCTGCCCTGGGCAGGGACACCTTCCACTATCCCAGGTTGCTCCAAGCCCTGTCCAACCAGCATGTGCCTGATTTTCTTTATATGTTTTTTTGGTTTTGTTTTTTTTTTTTTCTCATGAGCACTTCTGAATTAGCAGATATGAGCTACCCCAAGCTACGGGTTGCTTACTTGCAACCTCATTATTGCTCCACTTAATGAGATTACTTATAATCAAGAGGAGTCCATTAGCAAAATACTGTCAAAAATGTCCTTGCTTCTGCACCTTCCTTTTGACACCAAAAAATTACTACCCATAACTCCTTTTACACAATTGGCCAGCCTCGCTTAAAAATTCCACAATTAATTATCCAAATTAATTATTCCCACAACTCAGAAATAATCAAAACCCAGGAATAATCCCCAAAGATGGGAAACCAGCATAATGAATTACACCACAGAATCTTTTTCTTGTAAATAGTATTAGAAGAATGGTCTGAAGAGATGTTCACACACCTAAATCACCCAGAAAATGATGCTCTAAAAGGATCCTGAACTCTACACAGCTCACCACAGAGTTGTAAACGTTCTTATATTGGGGGAATAAATTAAATACTCTCCACTCCAAAAAGATACAGGCACAAAAATAAGCTGGACTTGCTCTTGCTGAGTAGAAGTTAAAAGGAAATGAAGGATCATCCTTCATTACAGCTGAGGGAAAAGAGTATTTTCCCTGTGCTGCTCTGTGCTTGGTTGGAGGGGTCACTCTGTTAAGTGCTCATCACTCAGTGGGGTGAGCTGTGAAGGAATTGTGCACAGAGCTGACAAAAACGTGTGTGAAAAGCCTCACCACTGAAAAATGACAATTTGAGGATCTATGAAACAAAAAATATCCTTTGAAATGGCATGAAATAGTTTTGCAGACAGGTTTCTGGCAAGAAAGCTGAAAATGTGCTACCTGCTTTTTGACGTAAAACCTCTGGGCTTGTTTTCAGTGGGACCAAGAAGCTCCATTCCCCCAGGACTGAGCAGTTTGCATGGGTGGTGTTTGATCAGGACGTGGGGATGTTCATTCCTGTCAGATGCTGGTTGTGATGGGGGAGTCCTGGACTTCTCATAGAATCACAGGGTGGTTTGGGTTGAAAAAGACTTTAAAGTTCATCCAGTTCTACCCCCTGCCATGGGCAGGGACACCTTCCACTAGCTCAGGTTGCTCCCAAGCCCCGTCCAACCTGGCCTTGGACACTTCCAGGGATGGGGCAGCCACAGCTTCTCTGGGCAACCTGTGCCAGGGCCTCACCACACTCACAGGGAACTATTTCTTCCAATCTAAACTTACTCTCTATCAGTTTGTAGCAATTCCCTTTTGTCCTGTCACTCCAGTTCCTGATGAACAGTCCCTCTCCATCTTCTTTGTAGGCCCTTCAGATACTGGAAGGTGCTGTGAGGTCTCCACACAACCTTCTCTTTTCCAGGTTGAACAGCCCTAACTCTCCCATCCTGTCTCCATAGGGAAGGTGCTCCAACCCTCTCAGCAGCTTCATGGTCTCCTCTGGACTTGCTGATTCCTTCTGCCCTCACAAAGTTCATGCCACGAAGAGTAAACAGAATTTTCCTCCCCAAGTTCATTTTTGCTCTCCATGGTTCGTTACCCTCACTATCAGTTTGGCAATTCCCCTTTTCAGTGTTAAAGGCCTTTTTTTCTTGTAGGAAGATCCCAGCACAGAATTCCTAATCCTCTCTGTCAGCTGTCAGTGATGGCTGCACTGAACTTTCTGAAAACTCACAACAGAGCTGTCTGTCACTGCTGCTTTGCCACTACAGGTGTTCTAGACCCAGGCAGTTTGTTTCTTCATAAACAGATGCTTTATTCTACTTTAATTTCCTCATATAGAATAAAGACATTGGAACTGTATTGATTTAAGAACATTTTAGGTAACACTCCTGCCAGGGCAGAACACTGAAAATTTATTGCAATCAGAGCGGGTTCATTTGCTTACACTAAATGAATTTTAAAAAGTAAGTGTATATGAATTAAAGGTTTGAATTTTAGCTCCTATAAACAAGGTAAACCTTTTAGGACCCATTTTTTATAGTTGCTATCATGCTCAGGAGGCACCAGAGGAACAGTACTTCAACTTAAGAGAGTGAGATTCCCCAACAGGGTTGGCAGCCTCTGGAATAAATTCCTAACAATTTTCTAGTGAGGAGTCAAAGAAGCCAGGCACAAAAATATCTTTGGAAGACCCTTGAATAAAGTTGCTGACAAGAGTTACAAGATTTTAAAGACTAAATGATTTTTTTTTTGTGGTTAGAAGAAATATCTCCCTCACCCACAAACCAGTATCATTTTTAGTTATAGATTGATTTTTTTAGCAAGTTTCCCCCACCTTATTCATTATTAGGAGACTGGGAAAGCAGTTGCAATGGGAAAAAATGGGGGAGGATGAATCCTTTGCCTTTCAGTAACTGTAATGCCAAAAGATCTGCAGCAGATCATCGCTGTAAAATACTGAGTTCACATCCAACAATGCAGGAGTAATAGAAACTGGAAGGGTCTGTTGGATGGAAAGGTGCTGTAGAATACCAACCAGGCAAGAGATTTATAAGTGATTACAGAAAAATCCCTAAAGCTGTCTGCTCATTGTAGGGGCTCAGTGGAGGAAAGCAAGCAAGATTCTCAGATACAGTGAACTGCTTGGAGAATATCAATGAGGGTGGGCAGCACTGCTGCTCCCTGCTCTCAGCAGCCCTTTCCCAGAAAGCTGCTTCCAGCAACCAGCAAACTGTCACCACGCTTCCAAGGGAGCATGGATAACACAGCCTGACACAGGCTAACCTGGGAAAATTAATGGGGAAAAATATATCTGTTTCTACCTGGAAAGAAGCTGAGTTGAGAGCAATGAGAGCAGATGAAATTACACAGACAGTGGGAGGTAAGACAACAGTGTAGACACTTCTTGACTGATAGACCTAGAGATTGATTGATAGACCTAGAGGTTCAACTCCACACTGATCATCAGAATGAAGGGAGTCATTCTAGGGAACAGCAAAACTGGTTACAGGTTCAAACCTGGCAATACAGGCAGAATATTAGTTGGTTTCTACGTGAGATTCTGGAGTCACCAAGATTGCTCCTTTTTTTTAGCCTGCAAAACATATTTGATTTTCAAAGCACCTAAAAAAGTTAAAAAGTTCTTGTCAGGACTAGGACAGCACAAACTTAAAGAAAAAAAACTATATTTAATTTATAAATTGATAAAAGCGATGCTTAAAAAGTCCTCACAAGGTAACACAATATAGAGAGGAATTGGTTTGAGAGGGAGGTCAGCTCCCACTCCAGCTGGTCATCATTTATAAATTTGAAGGAACGCAGTCATAAATAAGCCAAGCCCAGACTAGGCTTATATTACATTTTTTATGATGAGATTTACATTAGTTTTAACGTGTAGTTGGGGCTCTTGAGCCCTCAGGCTGTTTCCTCACTCAGTGTGAGAGCAGCTCTGTTATTCACTCCTGATTGAGACCAAGGAAGGATCCACAAGTGTGTTCAGAAGCCAAATTAGTGCTGGGAGCCAGTGCCTGTGCTGGCAGGGACAGACCTGGAGGTTGGCTCTCCCAGGGCTGGAAGGCCAAACTGTTAAAATCAGCAGGACAAGTACAGCTGAACCTAGAAATGAGTGACCTCAACCTACACATTTTGCTTATGACCTCATTGTGATTATTAGGCTTGAAATGTGCAGAAAGTGAATTTTTGTCTGTGGCTGTTTGCAAGGAGCCTTGTGTATTTTCCTCTCTTTCTCTGTCCATATGTATCTCCTATTTATCTGTCTGTACAAGCTCTCACTCAAGCCTGTCTGGCCTTTCCAGACAGCTCCCCAAAATCAGCACAGATGACTTCACCAGACAGCAACAGGCTCTTCATATTGCTTTTTGGGTGTTGAGACAATAATAGCACACATTTGACAACTTGTACATTTTCCAGTAAGATAAATCCCTTAAAAAAAAAGTGGTTCTGCAGTTGTAATATCCACTGACTTCCCCAAGAACTGCAGGAGCTCCCTGGGATGTTTCTCAGCAGCAGCAGCACATGGAGATTCCTGAGTCTCTCTGCAAAGTGTCCAGACAAACCAATGAAATCCCAATGAGTCTCTTAAAGAAAGAAAAAGGGTTGAACCCACAAATTGTGGAAGATCCCAAGGGAAGCAGGTTATACAAAACAGTAAAAAGATGCATTGCCACAAATTTAGTGTCAAGTTGAGCAGGTTTTAAAGTACTATGAGGCCAGTTTCTGTTCTCTGTCACTGGTGGACTAAACTGTCCCCACAGCCACTCTCAGACTCCTGTCTCCTCTCTGCAAAGGAGAGAAAGTTGCCAAATTAGGGAGTTCCATATCTCTGGTCATTGTGTGCTTTCAATTGAACCATGAAGAGACACCACACACAAAAAAATTGATCTGGCATAAGACCAGAAATGCTTCCTTCAATACTGAGGGAACGCTACCCTATTGAGATGTTGTTGGGATATAGGGTATGACTGTGTGTTCCTAGTAGGTGACTCACAAATTCCCACATGTCTCCTCTCCTCCAATCCCAATTTGCCCAAAAAATGGTTTTATCTTTTCATAGCATCACTTTCTGTTACACGAAACCAAGGCAATTTTATCTGCTCTGTGTTGGAACAGAATTGGGCATGTGAAATATATTGTCACTTAAGCATTCCAGATGTACCAGCAGAAGCTGAAATATAAATCAGAAAAGGTTTCTTCCTATAGGGAGTCTTGATTTCAGATTTATTACACTGCTTCTTGGAGTTTGGAAGGTCAGCACATTACACCAATTGATTTCAGAAACAGCCCCTTGTTATACAGAAGTATTTTTTTTCCTGTAGAGTGTAAAGGAGAGTCTTCTACAGGAGCCAGATGTAATAAAAATTAATTGGTACAAGTAAATTAAAAAATACAGGTGTGAAGAAGTATATTACTGCTGAATCCTTTAACCAGTGAAATGCAGACTTAAATCAGCTCCATATTCTCATATCTGGGCACTCAGTAGCCCAGGTTCTAGAGAGGGATTGACAGATAAATTAAAACCTGCTGAAATTAAAATTAAAAAAACCCAACCATCAACAAAAAACCCCAAACAACAAAGAACACATCTCATCATACATCTCGACTATGGATCAAGCAAAACTCTTGCTCATTCAAAGAACTGATCCAAGGAGTTTGGTTGATTTCCTCTAATTAAAAAGACCAAGCCAATACCTTAGAAAGAACATCCTATAAATGAAAACTACTTAAGAAGACCACCAGGCTTGATTTTTTTGCACAACTGCCTGGCAAACAAAAGGATAAATCCACTGTTCACTGCTCACCTCCCCTTATTTCAGATGATTCATGCCAAGAGGAGGCCAAGCTCAGAAACCCTTTGGAGCTGTTGGCTGCTCAGCCAGACATTTTTCACTAAAGACATGAAAACTGATCTTGTGGCCCATACAGAGAACTGACATTAATCCCCAAACTGGCTCTGGCTCTGAATTCTCTGCAGAGATTTCAGATGTCTTTGTTAAAACCATTTCTCCTCTTTCCACAGCCCATCTCATAGCTGTAAAGTCTGGCTTTCTCATCTGTTTTGTGCTTGTTTTACAGTGGCAAAATTCTCTTCAGATTACTGGATTCTAAATAAAGGGGGTCTATACCAAACAATCTCTATTATAATACACAGCAGCAACATTTTATAGTAAATCAGTCCAAATGTCATGAAAGTACCCTATAATTAGGAGGCAGAAGAGGGAAAAAACCATCTTGGTTAAGACTGTATAGCTAATAAAAAGGAACCAAACCAAAAACCCTCTTGTACAATTTCTTTTTATAGTAATTGGTAGTTTTAAATTTTTAAAATATAGATTATGAAGAGAAACACTGCAGGCTTGTTCTTAACCATAGCATTACATGGTTCCTGGATGCCAGATGTTCTGTGGTGTCTTGGAGATTTTAATAACACTCTGAGTTTCTGAGGTTCTTTAGGAATTAGCACAGAATCAGCCATAGGAATTTCACTTGTATTGAGTGACATGTTTGAAAGAAATTGTTTCCCAGCAATCTCTGAGGTCACTGCAAATTGTTAGATGGCACCCTAAAGAAATATTTCCCTCTTTCCTCTACGTGTTTGTGACAAGAACAATGAAAACATGAAGGATTTTGCTTTAAGCAATACCCTTGCTTTTCCACAGTTTCACAGCTTGTGTAAAATATGTGCTGTAAAAATTGGTTGAAGAAGAAATAGGGCCTAGGATAAGAAATACCAAAAATAATAACAAAACAACAGTTATCTTTGAGGCAAATTAAAGAAATAAGCAACAGTTGAGCCCATGAGAGGCAAAATGACTGTGTGTCATATATTTTGACATAGGGCACAATACCTTCTGCAGGGCTTTTATGACTGAATTGGAAGAGGATGTATCAGTGGTGCACAAACAGTTAAGAAAAAATTACATCATCACAAAAATCCCAGTTAAAAATTAGGCAGCATTTAAGTTAAACATCATCTTGTTCTGTGGCCTGAGGTGAAACTAAAGTGCTGCCTTTAGGTTGGCTTTACATAATTCATTTATTTATTTGTATTAATTCCATGGCAAGGAAAGGCATTTACCCAAAGGTGTTAAGCCTGATAGGAATTTTAAAAATGAAAATAAAATTAAACTCAGTTACCTCTGTGACATCCAGCCAATAAAATCTAATCCCTCAATATGTAGAGATACTTAAACATTTTGCACCATCAAAGCTTTCAATATTAAATTGAGAAAGAGAGAATGTGACACCACTATTCCTTTTATTCGTTAGTGGGTTTGCAATTATTCCCAGGTCCCCAAGGACACAGCCTGACAGATGATGTTTTAGGGAAACAAAATAAAAATTTGGTTATTCTCAGCACCTTTTTGCATAATAATGAGCCTGGGCAGAGGGAAGGTGATGCTCATGGAGAAGTGCACAAGGTTTGCCTCTGGGCTGCTCTGCAGGAAACCTGAGCCCACAACAATTACAGTGTTTGTTACTGGAAAAGTGAGGGAGAGTAATTAGAAAAATACTCTTAAAACCAGCAGCTCTTTGTAATATATGCTTTCTAATTTGCTTTGGCAAAAGTGGCTTGTAACAGTGTGAGAACATATTAAAGCAGCAGCAATTAGGCACCTAAACAACCATGATGACAGCTTTTTAGTAAAAGCTTTAGCTTTTAATTTTGATCAGGCAGGTCCCGCTGAGAACAACCTCCTAGAACTGTAATTTTGGGCGATGTGATGATGTGTTTTTGGCAATTCGTTAAAAACTTCTCTTTCTTTTTTCTTTCCTGAGGAGACAGTGGGTAGTGGTCTCCTGTTTGCAGAGTTCGCTGTGATTAACACCACTTCTCCCAAACAGTTTGCAACATGTCACGTACAAACTGAAAGTGCTCACTGGCTTTTGTTTGTAGTCACTTTATCCTCCAGGTGCCCATGGGAAGAGCCCCTGAGCTGGGCTTAACTCACTGTACAGCTGCAGTCCCTGGCAAGCTCCCTCTGACTGTGTCACCTCATGCTCTTCAAAACTGTGACACTTCTTGCTTATTTTCCCTAAGTAACCTGAAGGCCCCAGAAAAAATCCCACCAAACAACACCATTTTTGTGGGGAAAATCCTAACTACAGTTGGGTCTGGTGACCCTGGAAAGGCATCAGAAGGAAGGAACCACGGAATCTGATCTTGACTCCAACCCACTCATGGTTTGTGTCACTGAGCACACTCCTTAATATCTCATTCTGTTTATCCTGTTACTCACTCTTCCCACATAATGTGCAAAATGCATTATTCCAGTAGCTGGTTGTGCAGGGGTGCTAGAGGATCATTGGTAATTGGGGGATTTAAGCTCACTCTGGGTTTCTATGAATGGCCCGTAGAGGAAATGGGAATTTCAGTTTTGCCTCCAGGGACTTGATTGTCTTTTAACTTCAAAAATCAACCAGCAGTTGCATTAAAAGCTTTCAACTCTTTCTCCCCCTCTTTCCAAACTATCAGTGAGGACTTTAACCATCGGTTTAACAGAAATCCATTAACACAATTCCATCATTTCTGAGCAGAACTGCCAGAGGCACTAATACACCCTGGGTCATGGTCAATAAACACTCCTGTCCTTGTCCCACGGTCCTTGCAGCTCTGAAGAGGCACATTCAGTGCTTTGCCTGGTCATTGGGGAGATGCAAGAGCAACTGAGGGACCTGGAGAAGCAGCAAGAGACGTGAGATGACCCTCCTTAAACTACAAGGCCTCCACTTCACAGAACAGCAGATTGTCCAGAAAAACAGCACCAAGGTTTTATTTTTTTCCCCTCTGTTTGCTAACACTTCAGTAGCTTTTCCTGGCATGGAGCCAGCACAGCACTTATGGAGATAAATTCCAGCCTCTGAGTGGTTCCATTAGACTCATATCCCAAGCTACACATGAGCAGGCAGAGCCCAAAGCGGATCACGATCATGGAAAGGAGGAACAGGCCACTGTGACATTTTGCTGCATGTATTTAATAAGTGCCCAGAGTGTGGGAAGAAACATCCTAACATTTAGAAACCTCTGCAAAAGAGAGTCAGAGACCATTAAGTTAAAGAAGAAATGTAACAGGGGAAACTCAGCTGGATGCAGGAATAAATCCCAGTGTTTTCAGCCTTGCTGTTCTGAAACATGGACCAGGATGGAGAAAACTAAACAGAGAAATCCAGCTAAGGAACTACCAGGAAGTTTATTAGCTAAAAATATGTATCCATCAAACATGGCTTTTATCCCACAGCTCTGCCATCACACACAGCTGATGGTAAATATATTTACCTCTGATGTTTTTGCACCTAACTGAGTTAAAGTGCTGCTGCTGCTGCTCTCACTTGGTTCCTTGATAAATGTAATGGAGTAAATCTTGTAACTGCTTTCTGATCTAACCTGCTCAGAGGTTATTTCCCATTCTGCCTTTCAAATTCAAAAGTTCAGATGATCTGAATTGTTGCAAATTAGGAAAAAAGTCAATTCTCCACCATTATTTTCAACACTTGCCCATGGTTCCAATAAATACTGTGTAGCCTTTAGTGATATTAAGACCTAGAAGAGCAGCCAGTCTATTTCCTACACATACCATGATTTTGGAAATAATTTATTACAATGCTATAAATGAAAATTCTGCTTAAATATAAAACCAGTGCAACACTTACAGCAACAACACAGTAAATTTCACATATGAAGAATGCCAGTTCAAGCTGTAGCTTTCCTCTTTTCCTTTCCCATTTTATGCATTGGACTGATATGAATTCATATAGCGAAGTACCTGGAGTGTCTGACACGAGCTACTTCACCAGTGCAAATTATCCCAAACAAGTATTAATCAGCATTTTGTAACATATATTGCACATATTGTAACAGAAGGAGAAATAAAACCTTTAAAACCTGGGCAAATGAAACCTGGTGAAATAAATAATAATAACAAAACATGAATAGTAAGTGAATACCAGTAAATGAACCCCAATTTTGTGCAACCCTAGTAGTAGTTATTATGCATCTGTTGATTCTCCTGTTACAGATTTAAGCATTAACTTGGAAGAAATTATCTCTGGGTATAGTTAAGATTGAGCAGATTTTTTCATATCTATGAAAAAAAAGTAAGCAATACAAACAACAAAATATAATGGATTCCTGGAGAACCCTCCACTGTATTACAACTACAGACCAATAAAACCCTCATGTGTGAAAACTTCATCTGCTTTAGAAGTAAATTGGAATGGAGTTTGATTTTCTGTTTTTAATATCTCCTCCAGGCAATGCTGGAGAAGCATTCCCATAACATACTGCTAAATTTAAATTTTTCCAACTTATAAACACTTAGACACACAATTCAAAGGCAACACTTAAATATGGAAAAGGTAACTGGCTCTGCTTACAGGAAGGGAAGGGAAAGGAAGAGAAGGGAAGGGGGGATATGGTGTCATAGAAATTTTGTTTCCAAACCTCAATTTGTGAGCTGCATCATGTAAAATAAATCGATTGCACCCCATGATTTACAGTGAGAACCACCCTGCAGGTGCTGTGCTCATTTTCAGTTGAACTCCATTAACTAGAATCCAATATTTGATTTACTCTTCATTTAACCAGCAGATACTTATGCAATGCCATCTATTGATCAGCATATGTGTGGATCTCTGCACCTCTTTAAAATTTTTATTTAAAATATTTAAATTTTGCAGTTTGTGTTCTGTCCCTCAGTGTCTCCCACCACCTAAGGAAGGAGGAACGCAGGACTGAAGGGCTGCAACCAGATCCCTTCACGAAGGTTTTCAGCTGTGTTATGTGGCTTTTACTGCTGACAGGAAAGGAACTGGAGACCCACTGAGTCCTTAGGCATGAGCTCCTTAGAGCAAATTGTTCTTGCAGCCTTTGTTCTCCCTTTCTGCTGAATAGGTTTGTGATCAGAGCTTTGTCTCACTGATACAAGCATTTATTCTAAACCCTCTCTTCAAAGGAAAACAAATCAAGTAGAAATCAGAACATTCTGAGTGATCAGAATGTTCATGTTTTCTGTGATAAAACAATTGTTCACGGTGGCAGAGCATTTCCAAGAGCAACCCAAGAAACTGGGGAACTCTCTTCTCATTAAGGGCAGAGGGTTATTCATGGCTATGCAAGAGGTCCACCTTCAGGAAGGGGTTGTTAGGAAAAGTGCACTTTCAATTTGGGGGACCTGAGATAGCACATGAAGGTTTGGAATTAAAGGTTAGATTTTTTAATTCAGGACAGATGGCAGAAAAATCCCCCTCTGCTCCCTGATTTTTCCCAGGTACAAATTTATGGGGATCAAGGACTCTTTACAGCTCAGGGAGCAGCTGCTTGGCCCCTCACCCAGGCTCAGGGAGCAGGTTTGTGTGAGCCAGGCTGGCAGCTCTTCTACCTGGGTTCAAATTTCCAGTTGAAAAAGTAAGTAAGAGGTTAAACCAGACATTTGCAGCAGGGAGTTTGAGCAAATCCATATTCCTTTCTGCTGCAACAGCTCAGGGATGCTTACCCAGTTGGTGCTGCTTTTCATCAGGGAAGGCTGGAGCCAACAGCTGATGGACACTGAATTCCCAACATCCTGCAGCTCTTCTACAAGTGAAAATGTAGCTCTGTCCAAAGGAGCTTATATGGGAAAACAGAAGCTGCAAACCATCTCTGTGTATCTTTTTTTAAAACAAAGCAAAAAACACTTTTTTCCCCCCAAGAGAAGCTTGGAAAGAAAAATAATAATAGTTTTAGTCCTTGTGTATCAGCTTGCAGAGTATATAATACACATACAAGCCCTGTTGGCAGAACTGCATCCTCACAGCAAAACCTGCTGGGGTAAAGTTATACAAATAGTCCTGCCTGTACACACGAGGCCTGTTTATTATCCTTATTTCAATGATCAGTTTGATTTCCATAACAGGAGTGAAATAGCAGCACTTTTACCCAGCAAATTGGGTTAAGAATTAAGAAACTTAAGAACATAGGTGGTCACAAACTGTCTACACTCAGGGAATTTGTTACAGGAGCATGGACACCTCCAGACACACCAGTGCAGCTGGACTGGGCAAACATCAAATCCCTTTTCTTTCTACCACCCCCTTATTGCACTTGAGAACTTCAGTGCCGAGTCTGACAAGTTCCAATGGAAAACAGTTTTCTTTGCTGCAAAGTCTTTAAGACTCAAACATCATTTCAACCTGATGAAAAAGGCAAATCCCCTGTGAAAAAGGTAGCACACAATCTGTAATTAGTTGTGGCATTTTTCTGGGAGAGGGGGAAAGATCAGAGTGAGATTGCACTGGCATTTTTATTCTAGTGTTTCCTAACTTTTGCAAAATTATTTTTGGCACTCTTCATAACAGTATTCCAACATAAGATGCAATTTTGTAGTAATGCCACAGGTTTAGAAAATAAGTAATTTAGGGGGGAAAAAACACCTCAGCACATAGGAATGTCACCCATATAATTTATCATTACCTTTGTATCTGCTTTGAAAACCCCAGAAACCATTTATTTTTACTGTCTTTTATTGCAGTTTAGCATCACCATCTCAACAGTGAGCTCTCATGGGCCCAAAGCTTTGTCAGGCTTTCATGAAATGCTGAAAGGTTCATGTAACCTCTTATTAACCTGTTTTCCTGGCCTCTCTGCCTCCTCACAGAAGTCTCCTGGGACAAAGCAGTTGCAAGAAGTATTTAAAATAAGGTAGTTAGGCAACTACAGGCCACTGCTCACAGTAATTAGAAAAGAACTGGTACAACATTGTCTTTAAAATTGGGCAATTAATGAAAGTATGTTTGGGAAGTTTTTATCAAGTTAGAAGTTCACACTTGGAGTGGCAAACTTAACTTTTCTTTTAGTCTCTCATGTTAATTATGGATCACAAGTCAGGAAAAGGGTCCTCTGGCCACTGACACCTTGCCCAAGGTTTGAGTAATTTACTGCTGGAGTCAGTGGAGGTTTTTCACACTGAATTCTGTGTTCACTGCTCCAGGATTAATTTATGTCTGATTACTGGTATAATTTATCTTCCCTTTCCCTCCATTGTCTTATTTGGAGGACGTTTTAGCTGCACTCCAAAATTATCCTTTTACAAGGAACTGATGCTCCAATGAAGCTGCACACCTTGGACATTCCTAAATGTCTCTGCTTTGGCTTTATACAAGAAGATGATGTTTTTAAGAAAGTTTGTTCCTCTGAAATATTTCTCAGGCCTCCAAATTACACTTCAGAGATCTATTAATGCAGAGGGACAACAGAATCCTCAGAGAGTGGTTTATGCCAGAGGAAACACCTGCGAGACCCAAACTGTTAATTCAGAATATTTGAAAAGGTCACAACTTCTTTATCAGAAAATTAAGCTAACCCTGAAGCAAGGAGTTTCTGGTGGCTTTTAAAACTGGTATCTCCATCAATTAGTCCCTCAAGGCTCCAGTGATGTCCCTCTCATCCACACTTCCTTGTCTCACTCTGGCCACCACCCAGGGGAGAGAAGTTGGCAGAGCAGAGCATCACACAGCTCCAAGCTCCAAGTGTCCTGTTGGAAGGATTTTCCTGATGGCTTTGTTTGGCCCAACACATCCCAAGCCCTAAAAAACCCTGCAGTTTTGTGTTTTAATATAACGTGGATGGAGAAGATGAATTTTATTCTGGATCTCCACTGTCACTTTGCCAGAAAATCATTGCCTAGGGAAAGAAAACCTGGAAAATGTGGTTTCACATTTATTTCTGTTGACATAGGTGGAAGAAGCAACATTGTTTGGTTTTTTTCCCTAAGGATAAGAAATGCTTAGGAAACTTCAAAGGCACTTGAAGAGCTATACAAAAAAATTAGAAATTCAGCTCTGTCTATTTGCCCTTTTACATACTATCAGACATGCTCAGTGATAGGAAAAGTGAAAATGGAGTGAAATGGAGTTTGTGCTTCCCAATCCATATTGCTCAGCTGTGATATCACAACATGCAGGCATAGATATTCCCACTATTCCAAAAAAGATTAGAAGCACAAATGGATAACCTGAACTATGAAAAGATTACAAAAGATGCAAATCACTGACAGTAAGAACATTGGTCAGGAGTTGGTTACCAGGAGTAGGAAAACAGACTCTAAAGGAACAGATAATTCTCCTTAGTGCAGCTCTTGCATCTCAAAACCTTGAAATAAAGGAGTGCCTGACAGGATACAGAATTTCTTATCATTGTACCTGTGCATTTGTTTGACCAAGGGGTGCTGGAAGCTGAAAATCAACCACTTACCAGAGATCCCCTGCTGTTTGCATTCTGAATCCAGTTTCATTTATTCCAACTGACTAAACTTTCCCTGTTTTGTCCCTAAGCATCACTATTGCCTCACTATTGCCTATGAATGAAGTCCAGACTATCTGCAGGAAAAGCTGATCTAAGTATGGATGCTTGCTTGTAAATAAATCTACACTCCAACCTAATATTGCCACAACTCAGAGTTTGTTACAATATTTGTTATTTAAGAGGCCATTTGACTAAAAACAAAAAAATCACAAGTTTTGTTGTGTTTGATGTAAAAAAACCCCACAAAAAAATCCTGCTGAGCCTGTTTTACAAACATGTTGAATTTATGAGGATGAAAGGCAAGTGAGAAAAAGGTCATGCCTATTAATTTCAATCCTTGTGCAAACCCAGCATATTCTGTACATGCCTTGTAAGATTTGTGGCATTTGGGTAAATACATTTGTATTCCTTTAATGCTATTAATAGTATCCATGCTCTGCATTGCTAAATATTGCAAGTGGTATCTTTTTGCAATTCTAATACACTTCAATTAAATGCAAGCATGATACTTCAGGTCTATAATTTACTATTTCCATCACATTAGCTCCCTCTAACTTAGTGAAATCCTTTATACTTTGACAGGTCTGTTGGCAGGATTGGACATTTCTGTGCTTTCTTATAAGAATTTTTACCTTGACATGGTAATAATCTGTCAAAGTCCTGTGATATTTGAACAATTAGAACTGAATGGTGGAGATTTGAGCAGAGCTGGACATCCCCATCCCATTAGCACAACTCTTTGTGACTCATATCCTCAGCCACACGGTGGAGAGACGCGCTTCCCATCCCACTGACGTCCCCCTTCACATCATGTCTGTATTCAGCCCCACAGTGGAAAACATTTCCTCTTTGTACAGCAAGAAAAAAGCCTTCTTTTATCTTAGAATAAAACCAAGCCCCTTGTAAGCTTCTCTGTGAAAGCAAAAAAAGAAGAGAAAGCCCGGCACAGGACAGTCTGCTATCAGCATGTTCATCTGAAGAACATGGAAACCAGGGTTCAACTTTCATGTCACTCACAGAGAGAGGAGAGTGTCTGGCCACCACATGCAGAGTATTTGCCCTCTGCATTTCCTCACTGCTTTTGGCAAGAAATCAGTCCTGGATCTAAGATTGTTACACAGAGATAGAGGAGTTTCATGTTTGTGGCAGCAGGGAAGCTGTGGAAGAAGGAAGCAAGAGATTCCCGTGGGATGAGTGTGGGGACTCCTGACCTATAAGGTAACAGAGTTCAGCAAATATCTTCAGGGCTTCTAACCACGTTGTGAGTGGTGAAGGCACCACAACAAGGTCATGCTGGCAATGGCATGAAGAATGTGGGGCTGTAAGGAGCATAAATAATTTATAAGGGCTGTTGTAGCAGCTCTGTGCCACAAGGAGCTCTTTGACTCCTATTGCACACAGCAAGGCACAGATTTGTCATCTCACTTTCCCTGACAAGTTCATTGCTGATGAGATAAGTGTCTGATTGCTCAGCAGAAAAGCAGGAGTTTGCATTACAGGGTGGGAGACACTGGATACAGTCAGGCTGGGGAGGGATTCGATGCTAAGATTAAAAGATAATTAAGAAAGGTTGTACAACACTAATCTTTTAAGTGGGCACGGATGAGTCAGTTCCCATCAGCTTTGTTTACATGATGTGCAAAACGTTGATGGAGGAATGTTTTGTGCTTTGCCTGCATCAGGATTCAATAGTGAGGATTATATTAGTAAATGAAGGCGAAATAAGAGCTCATCCAGGAGCTGATGGGGCTGTATATCAAGGCTGCAGACAACATGCTCAGTGTAATGAATGTTTTGTGACTGGGGAATGTGATTGTTGGCACGGGAAGAAGGAGCTGAATGAAACACTAAAATGAAAATTTCAACACTAATTGCAAAACTGCCTGACATAATAGTATCAACAGGAACTTTCTGTTGTATCTTAATTTACTAAACATCAAGACCACATTCATTAATTAGGGGTCTGATCCTACCAGCAGCACAGACAGAGAGCAATTTGACTTGTGTGAGGATATCCATTGATTTCAATGTCACACGGTCCTGTGCTTGCAGAATTGGATACCAGAGGCAGGACACAACCTGGGGATAATACCCAGTCCTATAAAAACCATTCCCTACCTGAAAACAGCCTCCCCAGATCAAAACTACCTTCTGAAGGAGTTCTGCTGAAGGAAAATCTACATGCATATGGATCCAGATGTGTTAATGTATTATCTCGTTTCATATTGAATTTTTCAGAATGAGCTTGCAACTATTTGCAGGTTCTCAGTTCAGGCCTGGAGGCAGGGATTGGAGTTGGTAAGCTTGTGGCTGGTTTGGGTCACCATTATAAATCTAAAGGGGCTATGAATTAAACATTCATGTTTTTATAGTTTTGCTGACTGTCCCATGAGTGAATCTGCATCCAAATCCATCAGTTTTCAGAGATTACTTCACTTCCATAATCCCACAAACTCACACAACACCCCTGCCATGAGCTGCAACCATATTAATTCATGCCACGTAGCCCTGCTCAATGGTGCACAGTTTACACATTTAAATTCTTCAGAAGCAAATTCATAAAAGGCAGGAATGTATAATCTAATATCTCATTTGCAGATGAATAAATCACTTGCTGGTGTCTCATCAAGAACAGCAGACATGCCCTAAACCGAGTTCTTGAGACTGGTGCTGATTAGGAACTAGAGCTGGGGTCAAATCTGCAGGAGAAGTTCTCTCATTGAAGATCCTACACATGTAAAGGTGATTTTGTTATTCTGGTTCGTTTTCTGACCACACATTTTGTGACTGCTTTGACTTCTTAGTTGTAGTTATTGTATAATATATTAGTCTGTCCAACTTTGCGACCAAAATAAAGACAACTTTTTTTTTTTACCTTATTTTTGTAAAAATGTGAGAATTTTTTTACCTTTGTAATGTAAATGTATGCACATGCTCTCCTTGCAACTTCCAAAAACTTCTTACTCCAAATGTTTACCTCGTCAAATTTGACAGAATGATCCTAAATTAGTAAGTTCATAGGAATTTTGTCAAAGTAGTGCCTGGCACATGTGCCCTGGGCACACCCTGCCTGGTTCCAGCAGAAACCATAAATAGACCAAATTAAAGAAAGATTGAACGAAAACTATCAAATGATTTATCAACCTGATTCCATTTGCAAAACAGAATTAGGATCTTAATTGTCAGAGACTTCCAATGAGATTTGTTATCTCCATGTACCTATTTTTAGTTTTCAGGAGCATCTGAACCCATTAGTTTTCAATGTAATTTAGGCTTCTAAATCACTACAGCATTAAAAAAAATATAATTTAAATTCTCTCTGCTCACCACCTCCCAATTTCAGCCCAAAATACAGGTATGGGGATGACTGACAAGTTTCCAAGTCACTGGGAATGGCCAAATTAACAGCTATCCACTCAGCACCTCTAATTTACTATTTCATTAGAAATGATGGTAATTTGACACACAATAATCCTGAGAATAACCTGCTCAAAATCCCTTGAGAAAACCTGGGAGAGATAGTTCTGTCAGGTAAATTAAATCCCAGGAAGTAAAGGGATGTTATTTTACCTACTGCAAATCAATCAGAGGTGCTGTTTAAAAGGTCATTTGTATGTAAGTGGAAATTTTTTAATGCCCCTGTTTAAAGGCACTAAGTGTTATATGGACAGGCATTAATCCATGGAACTCTGGAATACTAGAAAAAATGCTCAGAGGCTTGTCTGTAAGAACCAATTACCTGCTGATTCATTAAACTTAATGAATTATTAAAGAAAATCAAAGATTGATGCATTCTACTTTCACCCTTTTGAACTGGCAATAAAAACACACAGTTTCCCTTTCCAGGAATATTTCAGAATTTGAATATTTAAAGTGATTTTGCTCTGAAATCGGATATGCCTGGAAGAGCTGGGTTCAGTCACTGTAATATGGTTTAACTGCAATAAGACATAGATCAAATGTAATTATGGTGAAGAAAAATAATGCAATTTTCATGAAGAAAAGAACAACTCTGTATACTATCAGTGCCCATATGTTTAATGAAAAGCAGTAGAGATGGTTCCTCCGCTTTTCATTTGAATTGTGCAATAAAATATTAATAAGTATGAAGCACAAACTTTGTCCACAGCAGTGATGTGAGGAGGCCACATGCAAATCAATAGCCTGGAGACTGAATGTGCACCAGGACAAATTTCTCCAAATGTACTCTTGTTTTTCTCATGGAATGAGCTGAACTTCTGCCCTGATCTTGTTAACCTGCTGAGGCAGGGGATTCCTGCAAGGCCAGAGGGGATAAGTCACACAAACCTATGGATTTCCAGCTGTATCTGAGTACCTGTTGTCCATATTCACATTATTTGTGGCAACTGAAAGCTGTCCAAGGAGCACAGAACTGCTGCTTCTGAGCTCAGAACAACACACAGAATCATTTGGGTTGCAAAAGCCCTCTAAGATCATCAAGTCCCAGCTGTGCCCAATGCCCACCTTGTCACCCAGCCCAGAGCACTGAGTGCCATGTCCAGTTGTTTCTTGGACACTCCCAGGACACCCACACTCCAAAACACCCTGGGCAGCCCCTTGCAATGTTTAAAAATCCTTTAATGGAAGAAATTCTTCAAAGAATATACCCAAAGAATGGATTTTGTACAGTATATGGCATAAAGGAATCCAGAAATACAATGTATGTGTTGGAGAAGTTCCTCATGTTAGAAAGAATAAGAAATATGTTTGCAGAAAGCAAAGAAGAAAAGGAGACATGGTAAGGATAGTGAGGCATGTGAATTCAGAAATGCATTTCTAATCTCATTAAAATTATTATAATTTAATTTTGTTCCATTTTCTCATCCCTAATGACTTTCCACAGACTCTTTATATACCTGCAAGGGAGGTCTCCTCCTTCCTAGGAATTCTGCTCTACCTTTTCTCTCTCTTTCCTGAGCAATGACACTGCTTTGGAAGGAAAAAACCAAGCTTTGCCTGGCATTGCAGCATTGTGAATATGTCACATTCAAATTTCCTTGAATGAAACCTTTCTCTTTTTATCTCCTGCTTTTATATGCAAGCTGCTTCCTTCCTAAGAACTACACGGAGGGGAAAAGATTAAATTAGATCTCAGTCCTTCTTTTGTTTAATTTTAACATAGAGGTAGAAAAGCAGCACAAAACGTAACATTTCAGTAACAGCATCAAAAGGTTGATGATTTATATTTTAGTTTTCTACTTCTTTTTGTCTTTTCTATGTTGAAATATCTCCACATAGGTAATTTTCTTCTGTCTTGCACACGAGAATCACCAGTCAACCATTTGACATCAGTAAGTTACTCAGGTCCTAAACTAATCAACTTCTGTTTGTACCAAAGGGAAAAATGCCTTCACTTAGTTCAACAGAAGGATTCATGTCACTTTTCCCAACAGGAATTGGTGGCCATGCTTAGTGGGAAATGTTAACAGAGTCTGACTTACTGATGGGAGCAGAAAAGCTGACACTGCAAATGGAGAAATTAATGGATACAGCAAAGACAAATAAGAAAGTCTGATGTTTATGTCTGATGTCTGCTAGAACTTTCTGTATGTGGATGGATAGTCAGCTAGAATGAAGGATTCTGTCCACAGACTCAATCCTGCAAATGCTATGTTTGTTTATACTTTATAATTTTATTATGCTGCCCAGAGAAGCTGTGGCTGCCCCATCCATGGAAGTGTCCAAGGCCAGGCTGGACAGGACTTGGAGCAATCTGGGATAGTGGAAAGTGTCCCTGCCCATGGCAGGGGGTGGAATGAGATGATTTTTAAGGTCCCTCCCAACCCAAACCATTCTATGACTCTTCATACATGAGCTCTGTAACATTTTACACAGAACCAAAGGTATGTGTGTTTAAGATTCCTGGAGAAGCCAACATTTATATATTGACAAAACACCAGCACCTGCAATAAAGAGACAGTGAGACTGCTGAGCCCCATTCTGCTCTTCCCATAGAACATTCCTGCCACAGGAGCCAGCAGCTCAGTCCTCCTGTGAAACATCCAAGTCAGGAGATGTGTGATGTTCGGAAAGCAACAGTAAATTAATTACGGCAGACACCTCTGGTGTGCAAGCAGAGAGTTGTGGAGTGTTTGTTCACAGCAGGAAAGCAGTGGGCTGCTGCTTTGATGCAGAAATTACTAAGGGACACTTCACATCTTTTCCTTTGCTGGAGATCAAACTACGGTTTAAAGATTATTTTAATGTTCATTTGTTTGCATTTCCCTGGGCTCTCTATGTGCGTTTTAGGACCTGGTTGTACCCTCACATTCATTAATGTAAAAAAAAATGGCTCTGCTAAACATCAAACCTACAACAGGAACAAAAGGAACTCTGTGAAGTGAAGAGCAAGGATTCATTCTTTTCTGGAGCAGTGGAAGGTCTTAGACAAAACTGAATCACAGTGTAAAGTTGTGATGAAGCTGTAGAGGTGTTTCTAAAGGACCACAGCTCTGAGTGCACATTTCCCAGAGAATTTGAGGCACTGGGACAGAGACTGAGGAAGGGCTGAGAACAGAATGAGTTTCTCTCTTTCTTGGAAAGAACGGGCACAGCAGAAAAGATCACAGAAAGTTTCTAATCGTGTTCTGCCATCTGGGAAAAAGAAATCCTTCCACCACAGGCCAGTGCCTGTGCCATAAACTGACAGCAAAGACTGAGGCCTTAACGCAAACTGCAAGCATTAAGCATTTCTGTTCAAAGGCAATATCGCTCCTGCTGAGCACATTCTACCTCCTCCACTTTTCCCTGTTTTTCAGCTGGACAGGCTGAGCTGAAGTCTGAGTCCTTCAGAGTCTATTAGAAGTTTTATCCACCTTCAAGCTGGGGAATTACCGGGAGCAGAAGATCACAACCAATTATAGTTTGATCATTGATGCTGCAACTGTGATGGGAAATTTTGCCCAAATATAAAGTCAGAGTGTAAAAGGCTTCTGAAACCATTCAATTCTGTGCAAAATAGAGGTGCAAGTTTATAGAAGCATTGGAAAGCTGGGGAAGGTGATAGGAAAAGGAGCTGGCTAGGGAGTTTCTTTTGGGCTCTGCAGTATATTATTTGCATTATTTTATTCTTGTGCAAACCCAGCAAAATATAGGATTGACCCTGCATGAAATAGGAAATTCAGTGTAAAGTTTATTTCTGAAAGATGCAGCTTTTACCTGAGGGGAATTTTAGCCCTGTTTAATATGAGCTCCTTTATAACTAAATCTCTCCCAGAGATTGAACAGTCTTTTCAAAAGGAGGGAACAGGCAATTTTGTTGATGTTTGGACCAAATTCAACTTCACTTGGTGTGGATGCTCAAGTATCCTAAAGGAGGAAAAAAGTTTGTTTTCATCTCTTTAGTAACCAAAATCCTCTAATGGCAAAATCAGTTTTGACATACTTGTCTGGTTTATCTCTTCTGAGTCCAACCAGTGCAGAGTGTTTGTATCTGAAGTGATGTTTATTCTCAACTGCCACAGACTGATCCAAGAGTTGGTGCTGCTTTGCCTGTGACATTTCCCACAGACATTCCAAAACTAAAAGCTGTGACACACAAGTTGACAGTCCCACTGATGCCTTTAGGAACTGCCTCAGACTTCCTGTTCCTCTCTTCTAGAAATCCCTTTTTTATATTTACAGAGCTAAGGAAACAAAGCAAGGCTGATTTACCCCTCTATTGTTCATCTGGTTTAAAAAGGGACAATGATGCACCTTGGTTTGGGCTCTCACCATTCAAAGGAAACAGCTGATCTATTTTACCCTCAGTTAGGCAGGATCTTAGAGGAACTTCAATTACTTCTTACAAGGCCAAAACCTGAAGAGTCTTTATGTTTAAAGGGCCTCTCTATCATTAAACTTACAAAAATGAACAAACATTGAGAAAATACTGATTTTTTTTTTCCTCAAGAGCAATTAAATAGTGAATTATACCATCTATACCATCCTAGAAGAAAAATCCAGCAATTAAACATTAAAAACACCTTTCAGGAACCAAATTCAGACAAGGCTATAAGAAGGTATTAAATGTTAGACACGAGAGTATTGATCTTAATTACAAGAGTGTGATACAGGAAGAGATCCTGGGCTCCCCATTACTGGGAGATAAATTAGAATTCTTACTAAAGATAAAGTGCATAATCCATCTTCTGGAGGAAACCCTGCAGCTTATTTTCAAAGGACCACAGGAATCCTTTGGAAGGATGTGGTTATGCTGATCAGTGAGAGCTGAAATACAAACCAAGGATGTGGCAGACTCTGAGTGATTCCCAAGGCACATTCCAGATCCCCAGAGAAATATGAGAATACTCCAGGAAAAAAAAAAAAAAGGAGAAAAATCCATGAGGGCTGAAATTCTCCAGAAATGTGGAAGATAGCTCCAGAAGGTTTAAATAATGTAGCTTTTTGAATCAGCAAGGAGTGGTGCCAGCAAAAAATAGTCAGAAGGTTTTCTTTTTTCATTCTTTTCCCTGACAAAAAGCTTATTCTCAAATTCTTGGTGTTTAAAAACAGTTGTCTTTGAAGTTGGGCATAGGAGACTAGCCACGAACTGTATTATAAAAGTTTGAGGGATAGCGCTTGAAAATGAAATTTAAAGTATAAAAAGAAGGTAAAACTCAGAAAAACTTGTATAAGACAAAGCATTTTTGATATTCCTAAAAATTATCTATTATAAACACTTTTGCCACCAGCCTTCCCACCCTTCCTTCCCCTCTCTCCCCAATATAAAGGTTATTTTTTCAGTTACGAATGAAAGGGTTGAAATTTAGGCCAGTTTAGGCCTTGAATGCAAACATCTGAGAAATCTGGCCAAATATTCCCAAATCACTTGGTAAAACTCAAGAGCACTCATAAAACAAATAAAAATAAACAACAAAACCTGCCTTATCCCAGAGTGTGGTTGCATGAACCAGTGCCATGTGTGAGACTCAAGGAAGTGAGGCTGGTCATGCATTACAGAGACCAAAAAGAGCATTTATTTCCAATAACTATCTGTAAATCCAATTAGATATGTTTGCAAAATCCCACAAGAGAATCCAACAGTTGGTGGAAACCAGCATGTAAGGAATAAAATGTTATTTTGGAGTCTGGGTTGTCTTTTTATGGCAGGAAATAAAACCTAGAGATCCCTCTAAAGCAGGTGCAGGTGCTCTAATGGGGCAAAGGGAAGCTGGTCACGAGGCTGTGGCTCCTGTGCCTTCAGTTGCATCAATTTTCATTGCAATAATTTCCCCCCAACAGTGAATTCAAGCAATGAATTATGGAAAAACACCTTATTAAAGTGGTCCTAATCTACCAGCTTGCCCCTTTGGTGGAGCTCTGGAGTGGCTGACCAGTATGACAGGGTTTTTTTAGTTTGAGAAAAATAAAACCACATTTTTTTAGTGCTTTGGAAGAAGCACTAAAATTCCATCTGAACCTCCATGGACTGAAGTGACGGAGAAATCATAGAGGACTACAGTGGATATTAAGTTGGAGGAGAAAGCACCTAAAAATACTGCAGCTTGACAAAAGAATACTATTTCTTTAGCTAGAAAAGTGACCTTAAACCAGAACATATCTCAGCACGTAGCAAGGGAAGCAGCTTGGTCATACATTCAGGGGACAAAAGAGTGACAGAGCTGCATTACCTTATGTAACAGCAGTCAAGGCATGTCTGACAATAAACTCTGAGGAACCTGAAGAAAAGATGGCTGAAAAATTCATCAGAACTATAAAGCAAAATTTCTCTTTCACAAAGAGAAATAAAAGGCAATGTTCAACTTCAGAGCGACACGGATCCGACTCACAACGAAGAACATCTGTTAAGTACAGAAGAAACTTCTTTTTTTATCTTCTCGTAAAGAAATTGTTTGTCAGCCTTGCATTATGTCTGTCTATAAGAAATGAGGGTGGGAAAAATATAAGTGATATTTTTCATGCAGTAGAATAACTCGAAAAAGAGCTCTACTCGATTCAGACCAACTGCAATATTGGGCCATATGTAGCACAGTTCTTCTTAATAGAATAAAAGGGAAAAAAAATGCCAACCTAGAATTTGATTCACAAAATGAGTTTGGGTAATCTAAACTAAGCTATATAGCAATGGAGGCAGGCAGAGATAAAGGACACAAAAGGATGAAGGATGAAATGACAGGAAACTTTCCAGTGTGCCTGAGCAGCCACAATGAGGGTGTGATAAGCTAAACACTTTGTTATGCTTTAGAAATGCAGCATCTCAACAGTTTTGCTCCAAATGTTGTGTTGAATTTTGGAGAAAACCACAATGTCTACTGAACTTTCAGGAAATGGCATAAAATCAAATTTTGAGTTCTGCTGAAATTTTCTGTTTCCATATGTGAATTGCTCTTTTACTTTCTGATAATTAAGTTTATCATTTTAGCCCTGAATCCATATGAGTCTGCGATTTTTTCACACACAGGCAGATGGGATTTTAGTTGGAAATAAATGTGGCTTCTCTTCAGGCCATTAAATTTGTAAATATAAAAGGAGGCAGAAGAAAATTCTTCTCTAGAGTTTAGGCCATCTTTAACTTGTGTTTGGACGGGGTGAAAGTGGACAGAAGAAAAGTTTCAATGCCTGTCGCTGTCTGGTTTTACACACTCACAGAGGATCACATGTGCCAGACAATTCCCTGATTGCAATCCCTGAAAAGCTGCTGGGAGAAGGTGCCAAGGCACCTTCACTGAATCACAAAGGTTGGAAAAGATCTCTGAGATCACCAAGTCCAATCTTCAACCAACTACCGTCATTCCCACTAAGCCATATTGCAAATGCCACGTCAGCTGATTTTTTGAGCATTTCCAGGGATGGTGACTCCATCACTTCCCTGGGGACACTGTTCCAATACTTAAACACATTTTCAGCAAAGAAAAATTTCCTAATATCCAACCTGAACCTCCCCTGGTGCAGCTTGAAGTGTTTTCCCTTTGTCCTATCAATGCCTGACGTCTCTGGCTGATCAGGACCCACACAAAGCCTGAGGTTTCACCATCTTTTCTTTTGCAACCTGGACCAAGAGGGCTCATTATCCTCCCGGGAAGAGCAGCTGGAGGAAGGAAATTGAATTTCCACATCTCCTTTTCAGCCTTTTCATTTCTTTCTCCTCCCCTTTTACTCTTTACAATTTAGACGTGCTTTGTTCGAAATCCATTACAAGTATTCCACCCCTAAATCCAAGCTCTGTTCAGGCTTTAGGTGAACATTAAGCTGGACTAATCAGAGCCATCACCAATAAAGCTTTCCACTTATTTTGTATCAACATATTATGAACAGATATAAATAATTTCATATAAATATGCATACACCCCATTAACTATGAATACACCCCATCAACTATGATGTAGATGAACTTGTCAGATACCACTTCTAAAATCCTTCCTGTTTTTGGAAAAAGTTTGAGAAAACACCACAACTAGGTTTCATTTTACTTTTGGATGTTTTTATCCTGTCAGAGCTCTTTTCTGCCATGTATTCATATTATTTTTTCAGATGATAGGATAGGTAGCATTTATCTTCCCCACCCCTGCTGAAATGCAAGCGACACAAACCCATCTATCTGCTTAGTGAAAGCGGAACTGTTGCTGCTTTATTTATTCCTGTAAAACTCATTCCATCTCTCAATTTTAGCTTGTCTCCGAAAGAAAGCTACCAAGGAATAAATGCTGTATTCAGATAGATGAGGACAATTTTACACTGCACATTTTACACAGACGTCATTTTTCATCAGTTAATTGGAGACAGTTTTGTCCCAGCGTTCAGATGGTTCTGTACTGATGGTAAAAAATAATGACAGCAGAACAAAACTGTGTGACAAACTGCATCATGTACCAATTAGCCAGTCTTACCCTGCTACTGTTATGAGGAAAATGAAAGATCCAGATAGAAATGATCCTCTTTGTTTTGGAGAAGTTGTTGTAGAGATGCTTTTTCCACCCTGTGAAGCAGTAACTCAGCCCTAGAAATGCCTGTAATGAGGCCTCGCAGGGACCACTTTCTTCTTAAGCCTTATTATCATGTAGGGCCTGGGCATCCTGTGCTCCTTTTGCCATTGGAGTCCTATTTAGGCTGCACAGGAGATGGAGAGTAGAGCCAGACACTTCATCACTAATGAAATCAGGATTTATAAGAGCAGCAATCCCTGTCCGTCTTAAATCTTGGGCTAAACAAATTGGGAAGGCAAAGTAGAGCCACCGATGGGCTGGGAAAGCACTGCTGAGGATGAGAGTGATAAACAGTCTGGTTCAGTGTGGGCAGTAATTTATAAAATCAACCCAGGAGAAAGTAAGACATTTCTGTATAAAGAGAGCCATCAGTCTCTCCCTCCAAAAATACCTCCTGAGTGTGTGTGGGGGTTTCTGTTTCAGCTTAAAGAGCCAATAAACACAGAATTGGAGCCAACAGAACAGATCTCAGCAAGGAGCTGAGTGGGTGTGCAGGGTTATAAATGAAGCTGAAAAGCACATGTACAGTATTTATAGTACGTCACTGAAGTGAATCACAAAATCACTGTCTGGACTTGATGGCTTTAGTAATCAACAATGTACTTCTCAAAATACCCAGACACACACAAATCTGTTCTGAAAAATAGCCATGATCAGAACTGCATGGACTGATTTCAGCTGAAGGAGATCTGATCCATGAATTCCTTGATATTGTTCAATGTCTTTAAGGAGGCAGCAATTTGAAGCAGGATTGAAAGCAGAACTAAATGGGGACAGGCTATTCAGCAACAGACTTTTCCTCAAGTGACTTACAGTAAGCAACAGTTAACAGGAAGGTAGTGAACCAAGTTCTCATTGCTGCTCCCAATTAAATCAATAATTTCTACTCTTTTATCAAGGATGAAGAGTCGTAACCACTCTGGCTGTTGAATGATAAATGGGCTGAGGGGCCCTGGATGATGAATCTGCCCCTGGCTTGAGGATAACTGGAAACAGGCTGTTTAAAGCAAGCAGAGAAGCATTTTATCATTTGGCTTCACAGCTCATTTCCATTTCCTCTGCTTCCTGTGGTTGGGGCAGGGTATTGACAGGGCAAACTCCTGGTTTTATGCTCACTGGCTCTGCTTTCACTGCAGTCACCTGATCCCTCCCTCCTCCCACAGGTCAAGGGCTCCTCTGTTTTCTTCACAGCTTTGTGATCTGGAGGGTAAAGTGTGCAATTGCTTAGAGGCATTGTAATATGGATCAAAAAAAAGTTTTCCAAGAAAAATTCAGGAAAAATAAGTCAAAATGATTTATATATCTATGCAGGGATTCTCCAGTTTTTCACTGCAAAGTGGAAAGGGCTTGAAAGCCAGCGAAGCAAGACAGTAAAAAAAAAAATGTAATATAATGCAAACTAACTTACAGAACTTCCAGGCTGTGAATTGATGTGCAGCTCTGCAAACAGGAAGAGAAGAGGGGTATGGCTTTACGTGAGAAGAGAACCATATTTTAGGATATTGCTTGTTTGCACAGTAATATTGGGCACCTGACCAGGATGTGCAGATAACAACAGAATTATTGTGGGATCCACCCACAATACAGGAATTGTATTGTATCCACAATTACAGGAATGTACCTCTCTGTAAGCACAAAAAGGTCATTTTTCTCCACTGAAACAATTTTAAACTAAAAATGTTTCCATATTCTGATGAACTGTCAGCCCAGTTTCCTGCTGTCACTGCCATCAAACGATGCACAGCCCCTTCCACTCTGCACCAGGTTCAGCTAAACCTTCCAAACTGGGCTCATTTCCACTTCCCAAAGGGGAAGAGCCACAGAAAATTAATTGTTTTAAAAATTATTTCTCTCTTTTTATAAACGTCATGTTCCACGGTTAACTCCATTGCAGATACTTTTAACCTGGACTTGGGGTGGATCCCAAAATAATTCTGTTGTTATCTGCACATCCTGATCAGGTGCCCAATATTACTGTGCAAACAAGCAATATCCTAAAATATGGTTCTCTTCTCATGTAAAACCATACCCCTCTTCTCCTCCTGTTTGCAGAGCTGCACATCAGTTCACAGACTGGAAGTTCTGTAAATTAGTTTGCATTATAACTTCGGGGGTTTGCCTATTTTCTTTCTTGACCTCCTAAAAAAAAAAAAAAAAAAAAAAAAGAATTTCCTATCAAAAGTCTTTTCCTGTCTAAAACTGATTTGAGTGAAATGGCCTTTATATGAGTTCTGGGTTTGTGCAATCCTTGCTAAATGTGTTTACAGGTTGGTGAGCTAAAACTCATGGCCCAGATCCCGAGTTTCTTAATTATTTCTTCATTCCAGCAAACACCATTGGTATCAAAGAGAGTTTGCCTGAGTACAGGAGCTTGGGGTTTATCCCAGGAGAGTAAATAGTGCTTAAATTCAGAGTAATTGCTGAACTCTTTAACATTTTGTTTGCTGATATTGATTTATTTGTACCCAAAGAAATTTTTCTGCTCTGCATCAGGGAGAAAATCATTGCTAAATAATAATCAGTGGAAACACACAGTCAGAGTTTCTTCCAAGTCTACAGCTCTCCCTGCAAGAGTGAGAAAAAGGATTTGCATCCTCCTTTGTGTTAACCTGGAGTAGCAATACAATATCTATTGGAGGTTTAGCCCTACAATCTATTGTATTCCAGCTACTTGTGAGTAACTGCAGTCAGCTCCCATTGATTTTGTTTCCTTCCTCAAGGCCCATCCATCCTTAATCTGCAAAACACCATCTTCCTGATAGTAAATAAAATCATGGGACCCCCATCTCCTCTTTAACGGGCCACTTTCATATTGATTTTAATTGAGTTACTGAGTTTGCAGCAGTGGAAGGAGAAAAAGCAGATCTGCAAGAAGCCAAACACTTTATGAACAGTAGATACATAAAAATAATACAGAATAGTCCAATCATCCCATCTCAAAACATTCTCACCTCAGGGAAAAAAAAAAAAAGAAAAAAAGGAAATTGAGTATTTTTTCATAATATACTGGTTGTACTCTGCAAACATCACTGAATTCCATCTCTCTCCCCAGAGCTGTTTCATGGATATAAAGATATTTTTCTCTGCCTGGTTTTGATAATTTTTAACCCAAAATTTGTTCTGTCACTCAAAATGGGCCGGGTATTTCCCTACCTGTGGGAAGAAGAGACTTTCACACCAATTTGCTGCCAACAGAAGGGACCCCAGTCTGGATTACCAAATTAAACCCAGCCTTGCAGATGTTGAAGCATCTGAGGTGTTGGGCAGCAATTCATTCCACTGTCTCCTCCTTTTCCCCTCTGTTGTCAATGAAAGGCTCCAGTTTTCCACCCTCCAAAATTAGAGACGAATACAAATAACAGCTGCTGCTTCTGGTGCTTTGAATAATTCAGAGCAGCTCAGTTTCAGGTTTGTAATGTTATTTAAATCCTACAACACATGGAGAAGGACAGCTCCACTGGAGGATTCCTTGATTTTCAAGATATGGAATGGAAAGATATTTTTGAAAAATATATCCTTTAATTATATTTTATTTTGTTTTTTTTTCTTATGGGGAGCCTTTGAACTCATGATGAGATATATAGTCAGGAAGCACTCCCTGAAAAGACTTCAGCTAACAGAGGATTCAGGATGAGTATTTTAAAACATAAAAAACCCAGCAAACTGATTTCTGGCTTATTTGAAAGTGCCTGGAGATGGTAACCTTGCATTTCGCTGGGGGCTGGGACAGCAGGGCTGGGCTCTGATTTCTCCCCCCACTTTTGGAGCTGATGAAAAGAGTATCAAAATCGCAGGGAGCTGAATATTTTTCAATTAACTACATTTAGTGTGTGAAAATCGAAACTGTTCACAAAACTGTGACAATTTTGACAAATCCTCCACGTTTCAACATTGCCAAACTGAAACTAATGTGCTGTTAGGCAAAAACAACTTTACAACTTTTTTAAAAATTAAGTTAAAGAGGGAAAACTAAACCATACTGCACTAAAACATAGTGCACTGACATTTCTATTAATTTCTCAATGATATTGAGTCTTGAAGTTTCATATTAATTATGGATCTTTCCTTTTCCCCTCTGAGAGCTCAGTTTTTGTGTGTGTAATGGCTAAATTCACAATTCTCTGCAGTGATAGAAATGCTGAAATACTGATGCAATGAGACACTTGCAGAAATACACAGAAGCTGAGAAAATCAGAATAAGTGACAATAGTTACACAGAAACTGTTCATTCCTGCAAACTGCTGTCCCTGGAGAAGCCCTACAGAAAGGAGGATGGGGTTGCTTTAGAATCAGAGTCATTTAGGTTGGAAAAGACCTCCAAGATCATCAAGTCCAACCTTTGACTGATCACCACCCGAGCACTGAGTGCCACGTCCAGTCATTCTCTGAACGCCTCCAGGGATAGGGACTCCCCCACCTCCCTGGGCAGCCCCTTTAATAAATTATTTAAATTATGAGCACCTTTTCAATAAATTATTCGAATTACAGCTGAAAGGAAGAATATTTTTTAAATGAAAATTATGTCAATTCTAAATACCAGGTACAGCAAAATCAATCTAACGAGCTTCAAGTCACTCTTAATTTTCCTGTTGGACATGATGTTTAAATGAAGAAATATTTTAGGGCAAACACCAGTCTGTGATAAGGGTGTGTGACAGAGATGGAAGTTATTCAGAGAATGGGTTTGGAGGTCTTTTACCCAAGGCATCCCTCCCAGCCAGAAGTACCCCAGGGTATGGAGGAACCATCAGAACAGGTGATCCCAAAGTGAGAGGAGATGGGGAAGACAAAGTGATTTTATGAAATCCAAATCCACCACATGTTGACTTGAAACCACATTGCTCCTGCACCATCAGGAGCACTGGGGACAAATCACCTGAATGGCACTTCTCATCTTTGATATGAGTATCAAAACTCACAGTTTTGATACTGGACTTGCTCCAGTCCTGCTTGTCTGCAAAACTCTCCCCTGACTTCAGAGCCAATGTTTTATTCCTTCTTTTTTTTTTCTTTTTCCCACCTGGCAGCTGGTGCATCAGACAGCAACCGACTCCAGCGTAAACAACATTTCAAATTAAAAATAATGAGCTGCATGTGTGTAACTCATTTTGGGTTTTAGTTAATTGTCCCTAATTTATTCGGCTGAAGCGCCTTCAAGCTTCCTCTGATTAAAGGCTACCGTGTTTAACTTGTCAGGGATTTCATTTGATCCTGGTATAAAAGGGCTATAAAATATGCCTATCATTGCTTTCTGAATAATATTAATGCTTTTCTCCTGAAATTGTTCCATAAAGAATGAAATACACCTGATATGATGACAGTTTGAGAGCTTTACATGAAAGAGAAATTAATCATATTAGAATATATTTTTCTTAAAATATATTTACACCTCTAAAATGTATTTATACATCTAAAACTGATGCAACTGAAGCAACTAAAACTAGTGTGCTAGTGGAGTGTTTGCAGAGAACCACTGCTTCATTCCAAATGGAAGTCTGGGGCTTCAAAGTTAGCAGAAAAACCAATAAAAAAAATCTCAAAACAAAGTTATTGTGAAATATGGTAGAGAAAAAAGATCAAAAAAGCAGCTCACGCATAATTTTTCAGTGACTCCTCGTCATCAGCATCACTCCTTGATTCACTTTAGGCAGACGCTGAACTTTCAGCTGTGCTTAGGCACCTTTCTTGCCTTATGTTTTTTGCTGAATTCATGGACTTAATGAGCCACATTCTGTGATGTGCAAAGTGATGGAATCAGGGAAAGATCCAAATCAGCACATTCTATTTTTAGCTCAGGTCCCTAAAAACAACCAGAAAGAACCAATCACATGCCTGTGTCCTCTTTCTGTCCCCTTCCCTTTATCCTCTCTTGGCTAATTACAACCCAATTTGACCATATTTAATTTGTTCAATTTATTAATTACAAGCAAATATCTCTGAGCAGCCTCAGAGTCATTGAGGCCACGCTGGTTCCAATGGGCAGGATGGGAAATGAGAGGTTCCTGACACAGGAATTTCCATCACAGCTCAACTCTAATCACACCCAAAGAGCTGAAAACCCACGGGAAATCAAAATTCCTTAACTCCAAGAATTATGTCTTTCATTTGGAGCTTGGGGTGGACTGGGGAGAGGTGATTCCTCTCTTTTTACTCTGTTGGTAAAGGGCAAGCACGTGGAATTAGAGCATAAAAAGAAGCACTTGTATAGGAACCAAGGAAAGCTGCTTTTGGATAATCAATGCTCTGCTCAGAGCCTGAGGGCAAAATGTTCTTCAAACTACACAGATGATCCTGACCCAGACAAGCAGCTTCCCTGGAGTGTGGGGGAGGCTGTGGGATCCTGGAGATGTGCAGGGAAGGATTTGGATTAAGGGTATGGGGATGATAATTAAATTACCTCCGATCAAATAACAACAAACCATCTCACCTGATAGTTTAGTTTGTTTGTTTAAAATAAAACCATCAATAAATAATAAACTGTGCTCTTGTGTTGGGATAAAATACCCAAAGATGTCTCTTATTTAAGTCTATTTTCTCTTAAATCTCTCTACAGGTTGGGATGATTTCAGACTCTATGTTCCAGCAAAAAAAAAAAAGTCCAAAACAAACCCCATAAAAAAAGAAAATAAATTAATTCATTTTCCATTCAATTTCTACTCATTTGCAATCTCTCTCTCTCTCTCTTTTTTTCCTCCTTATTTTCTAGTAAATTTTCTACCTCAAGAGCTTTACTTTTCTACAAACCTGGGAAACATCAGGTGTCCACATTTCAAACTGGCTCCTTCATCACTGTGGTTCAGTTTTAAAACTAAAATGAAGACCACAACCTGAACTCAAAAGAAGTTGAATGTGGGTTCATGAAGAAGAAACATAATTGTGGGAAATTAATTAAAATCAATTCTTCAAGAGGAAGATGAAAGCAAGATATTTTATTAGCATGATTTTATGTGTATTTAAGAGACACACCTAATGTGATGCATTAGGATACTTTACAGTAGCAAGTTCTTATCTAATTTTGTTTGCTTAGTCTGTTAAATGCACCAATCCAAAGACATACGAAATGAAATAATTAGCAGTTTGCTTTCACCAAAAATAGTGCCGGAAGAGGAAAGAGAAGAAAATGGAATATATTTCCTTGTCTTGATTTTAAATTAGGAAAACTTTTGCTATGCCTAAGTTTGAAATGCACAGCCTTCTTATGAATTTAAAACAATAAAGTCAAGTCATCTGTAGAACTGTTGTACATCTGATAGCTGTTTCACTGGGAAAATTACTGTATAAATCAATTTTTTTTCCTTGTAAGAGAAACAGTGAATTAGCTCAAGTTTATACAAATGGAGAAAACAAGTTATTACATGAATCCTTTTCAAAATCCTGGTTGTGGAAAAGGGTGTTTTCATGCATGATCACAGCAAATATTACTGTTTTGTTTGCTGTTTAGCCTGTTTCTTAGGGACACTTATTTATAATTGAAAAAAAATTGATTGAAATCTTATTTAAAAATGCCACCTGTTAAGGAAACAGGAGCAGCTATAAAGAGAGAAATACTGCTGATTATAATTAAAGACTTATTGAGGGAAGTTCAGCTGTTAATTCACATGGAAGAAAACAACTGGAATAATTCAAAACAAGTTCTGTATGTGACCAGCGTAACATGTTCAGTTTTAATGAGCCTGAAAGGTAAAGTTCATAAAGCTGAAAAGAGAAACTAGGGAAGAGATTTTACAACTCCCACTCTTGTCGAGAAATACATAATTCTGTGCACAGACCCACCAAACCCCCCAGGGTGCTTCTACCCTGTTCTCATCAATATGAAAAAAACTCTCAGAATATTGCCAAAGGCTGTTCATCCCTCGTGGTGCTGGTTGGGAATGCCTGCTTCTTGATTTTTCCTTAGTTGGAGGGGAGGGAAGTACTTTGTGCCCTTGGCAACAGCAGGGCCCACACCTGAAGCTTCTCACCTTCCTTCTCACGTTGGTGGAATCTGGGGGGACCCTGCACACCCTGCTTTGGCTCATGGTTCATCCCTCTGAAGAGATGAAGCACCTGCAGCTCGCTGGTTTCGTCCCAGAATCATTTAGGTTGGAAAAGACCTCCAAGATCATCAAGTCCAACCTTTGACCACCCCCACCTTGTCCCCCAGACAAGGTGACAGTTCTGCTAATTACTGGACACAGCACTGGACATCCCTTGGACTGCAGCAGTGAAGAATGAAAAGCCTAAAATGTAATCAACACCAAGACATGTAATTTCTTGGGACTCAGATCTTGTTAAAAAGACAGGATTTTGTTTTGGTAAAATTACAGCCAACTGTAAATCATAGATAAACTAGTGCCTTTTAACATCTTCTTTCTTACAGACAAAAGGAATGTCAAGTAGAAAGAGAATGTTGACAGCATTTCTGGTTGTAAGTCTTGGTGTTTTCAAGAGCTGGAACACTGTGCCCTGTTCTGAAGTCCACAACTGAGGAGTTCAATGAAGGCCACAGGACTGATCAAGAAATTGAATAAATCAATAACACCATTTATAGTTTTAGAAGCTACATTTAGGAGAAAGACAAGACGTGACCTGAGCACTGATATGCACTAATTCGTGGAAATAAATTGGAATGGAGAACTTGCAGCTCTGCTGATAAAGATTTAAATAGCTCTGTGAAAGAGCAAAGGCAAATTTAATGCACAGATCAAGTATATTTTTAAAAGTATCCTCAAAGACCATTCTGAATTCTACAGCATTTTGTTGGAGGAAATGATGGGCTGACTAATCATTGAAAATTATATGAATAGCAATGGTAAATATTTAGAGAACACAAGCTTAGAGCAATCAAAATCACTCATTTCTTTGAACATAGAAAATAATTTTGACAGGGAAATGAATTTTCAGGGGATGTTTCATTTTGATTTCTTCTAAATGAAGTGTTTTGACTTTTCATTTAAAATTACAGGTGTTCCTCTCTGAATTAATCAATTTTTTCAAAGAGAAGTAACGCAATAACAAATATTTCATGTTGAATAAACTTTTTCAAAACCAATTTCACGTTATTTTACCAGAAGTAAAAAAAAAAATAGATTATAAAAACCAAGCCAGCATGAAACCAGTTCACCCCTTCCTTGCTTTGCCACATTCCCTGATACACTCATATACCCAAGGACACGAAATGTGTAATGAGAATATTTTTTAAAAATATCATCATATTCCTATTTTAAAAATGGTGGTAGAAATAAGGTAAAGATGGACGATTTGCCAGTCCTTCATAGCCTTTGAATTTGTGGGTCAACCTGTCTTTGCAGGCCTTGAGGGGGGATAAGAAAGTCTTCATGATCCCTTGTGTAGTTAAACCCACAGCTCTGCAGAAAGACACATTATATGAAAATCTCCTGATTCAGTATTAATGCAAGTTATCCAGGTAAAATCTCATTTATCAGTTTGAGAGGTTGGGCATTCCAGGAGGTTAAGCGAGGTGTTTTTCATGCTTCTACCTCTCATGCTTAAAATGAGGAGATAACCCAGCTCTCCTTTAATCTTCTCAAGTGCCAGATACGTCAAACTGCTAATGAAGTAATTACCTCCCGAGGTCCTCGGGACTCCACAACTCTTATTAACAATTTCCGAGACCAGTCCCTGATGTAACTGATACATTTAACACCAAAGTGTTATTTAAGTGACAAATCCACCCAATGGTTTGGTTTTTTCCCTTTGCTTAGGCTGAAAGAGTGTAAAAGGGGCAAATTCAGAGTTCAGGGGCTGAAGATTCCAGGTCACCCTGTCGTACAACAGAGATGATAAAGGTGAAAATCACAGTAATATTTACCTGTAGAGTTTCTGGGGGGGGTGTTGTTGTTATTTATTTTTGTGAAAGCCTTCTCCAAAAGGAACTAATCCCTATACACTAAACTACAACTCTTTAGGTGGAAAATACCCTTGCAGGTTTTGACTCACCTCAGTTGCTGAGCCAGAGGAGCAACTCTGCCCCCCTTCTCCTTGTAACCTTGCAGAGATCACTATTCCAAACCCAAATCACCTCCATGGAAGGCAGAAGTAAGAGTTTAGCTCCGGGCTCTACCAGTCTATGAAATCTTTATTGTTTCTTCTCCAATTTCTTTCAAACTGTTCTGCACATCTGCAGCACATAATCAAATTGACTTTTCATTTGGCAGCTCTACCTCAGCACATCCCCTGTGCTCTGCAGAAATATCCAGACTAAAAAAGCAAAAAGAAAAGCCAAACAAAGCAGAGGGTTCTCAGAGAGACCACAGAGTAAGGATTTTGTTTATTAGCTTTAAGCTCCTTGTAAATTATATAGAGGGATTATATCCAAGAGTCTTAAAATCCTGAATTCTAATGAAGGCCAACCATACTTCATGGGAAAATTAAGACATCAAAACCTGCCATTTCAGAAGCAGATTTGTAAACATTTTTGATGGTTCCATTAAAAATTGCATAAAATATCGTGTAGAACGAGCAAGGAAATATTTACTGAAATATCCAATAAAAATGTTTCCATGAGCATTAATCCATGTCAGACAGAGCCCTTTATTACATAAAAGCATATTCAGGCATATTCAACAGATTCAGGCAACTTCTCTGTCATAAATACTGCAAATATTACCTCAGTCTGCTAATACCATTACACTTAAAGGATGGCCATGAAAGCACAAGCCACATTATTACAGAGAATGTTCAAATAACATAATTTCTGTGTGTTTTTAATACTTCTGAGGAAGCCTCTGGTGTTCACAGTAATTCACCTATATTGCCCTAGCTCTGATTTTCTGCTTGGCATCCTTCCCCATTTTGGCTCAGATGTTAATAGAAGAGAATTTATATTGAAACCATGTGTGTGGGATCAAGTGGGAGAAGAAAACTGGAAAGGGAAACTCCAGAAACGCCATCCCTCAATCCCTCCACGCCACAAGGTGCTGTTTCCTCTCTAGGAAAAGGCAGCAGCTTCCCATTAAAACACTCCAGCTCATTTCCCTACAGTTCCCTAAGCCTTGTGCCAGAACCACTGAGCTGTGCCTGGCACAGAACCAGGGGCTGGAAGGAGCCTCTGCTCCCAACTGCCTCAAACAGCACCTCCCTGAGAGAGGAATTTTAGCAGCCAGGAATTGCCAGAATTCCTATAAAATCCTCCTGGAGCTCCTACTACCAGTTTTCTGGCTGCTCTGCCAGACGAAGCTCCAGGATGGATCCAGAAGCTCTTGTATGAAGCAGTTTATTTTCTTTCATCTTCATTAAAGATGCTTGTGCAGAGGGTAAGAGCAGGAATAATTAGGATGAATAAACCTTTGCTATCCCTCCAAGAGACGTGAATACACTGTCTTGTCAGGAAAAACAAGGTGATTTTTGTTTTCCTTTTTTGTTGCATGCTGAGCTGCTCCCCAAAAGAGAATTTTTAGCAGAATACAGGAGCTATTTTAAGCAGTTTTGTCAGGTGTGAGCTGGAGCAGCAGCTCCCCAAACATCATTTTCAGTGTGTGCCTGGGCTCAGGTTTCTCCCCAGATCATTACCAGGTGAAAACTTTGCTTCTATATACACAGACCCAGGGCAATTCCACTGAGGAAACCTGTGAAGTCCTGATTTCAGAGAATTCAGGAAATGCTTTGGCATTGATTTCACCGAGGTCAGGATTTCAAACATAAAGGGGCACATCTCAGATTCCTCTGGTTTTCTCTGCAATACTCATTTATCCATGTACAGTCTGACTTTAGTCTGAATAAAAGTGATTTCAGATGGCCTATTCATCAGAAAAATGTACAAAAGCTTCCAGAATCAGGCTTAAAGCCTGAGAATATGATAATGCAAAATATAAAGTACTTTTGAATCAACCTGCAGTAATACTAATACTACTTCTTGGGAATTGATAGAAATCCAAAATGAAATATTGCTCTTCTGGGGAGGAAAAAGAAAAGAAAAAAAATCTGAGCTTTCATTGGTAGTTTCAAGCTACCCATATCTGTTCATGCTTTGAAAAGAAGAACACTTGGAATTGTTATCAACTCCTGACAGGAGGGTGGAGCCAGGTGGGGGTCGGGCTCTGCTCCCAAGGAAGGAGGTACCGGACAAGAGGGAACAGCCTCAAGCTGTGCCAGGGGAGGTTCAGGTGGGACATCAGGAGGAATTTCTTCATGGAAAGGGTGGTCAGGCATTGGAAGGGGCTGCCCAGGGAGGAGGTGGAGTGACCATCCCTGGAGGTGTCCAAGGAATGACTGGACGTGGCACTGAGTGCTCTGGGCTGGGGGATAAAGTGGGGTTTGGGTAAAGGGATGATCCTGGAAGGCTCTTCCAACCTCAGTGATCCTGTGATTCTATAACCCTGAAGTTTCAATTAAGCAACAAGTACTTCACATAAATAGGGTCTCTTCATCTCTGGAAACACCTGTTCTGCCTTTCCTAAGTGTCTGTTCCTCAGTCCTTGCAAAAGCCTCAATGCCCCAGACTAGCCCTGTCCTGTGCCAGTGATGAGGGAGGAGCTTGTGCTGGGTTCAGAGGGGTACCTTTGGCCCTGAACACGATGTTATCACCTCCAGAGAGCTTCAGCTTTACTTGTTGGTCTTTAATCCATATCTATTAATCCTCAGAAGTGATTTGTAATTCAACTATGCCATTAATGCTCAGAGCCTAGATTTTACTGCTCTGCATGATCTTTCATTAGAGAAATAACTAAATCAGGATCATTTGATAAGGCACAGGCACCCATCACTTTGGCTTCTCAAGGCAGAGCCTGGCTGAGCAGCCCTGGGGACTGTGCTACTGTGTGGGAGGCTCCCAATGGCAATCCCAGAAGGAGTGTTGGTGTCTGCTGGCAGTGGGAACCTCCAGACAGGTAAATCCAATGGATGGGCTGTATTCCTAGCAGTTGCCAGTCCTTGGAAGTGCTACTAGACTAATCTGTGTAACGCCTGAGCATGCAAGGGGAAAAAAATTGAAGAGTATAACAGGGCTGTCCTGTGTTATTTTCTCTTGATGCTCCTTTTAAGTGATTGCAATCAGTCCTGGCTGGGGATGGGAGCTCCTCCAGCTCACCTCTTCCTGCAGTTTGTGCTCTTCCTGAGGGGTGGCATTTCAAGGGGACTTCACTGTCCTGTTTTTCTTTATTCTGTATCATTTCCCACCCCCTGCCAATTTGGGCACCACAATTCCCACAGTCTCCCCTCCACTGTTCCTCCAGCAGATTTCTGAGTTAGATGCCAAGGAATGTTTTGCCCAGAAACTCCAAGGGCTGTAAACAAACCCACAGCTTTCCTTGCAGTTCCCTCCCTGCTCCCCATCCCTGGCAGGCAGTGGTGCCACAGCAGCTGAGATTCAGCTCTGCAGTTACACTGGAGGTGGCTCTGAGGATGCAGGAATGCTCAGCACACCAGGTGAAAGGTGGATACAATGCTGAGGAAAGCTGTTACGCTGTTACTGAAGCAAAACTTTGTGAGATTAATAGAAAAAGAATAAACACTCTTTTTGTCAGGGTTCAAACTGATGTTGCCCAATCTTAAGATCGTCATAGCATTAAAATCTGCTTCCCAAACTGAGCTACTGCAGATTTCAGAGGTCAGGACCCCATCCATGTACAAAGTTTATTCTAAACAAAGAATATTTTACTACCCCTGCTGTGATTTTCACTCTCCTTATTTTTTCCTAGCTGTAATCTATTCCTTTCAGCCCACAAACAAGGGGATTTTGGTCTTTGCCAAAAGACAATAAATTTACATTTCTGTGTGCTTGCTCAAACTGTCTGTGCACTGAATTTCTCCTTTGACACTTGTCTGAACATCACCAAAAACATGAAGAACAACTGTCTGTTTTTCTCATGGCTGGCAAGGGTATAAATGAGAGTCTTGAAAAAACCAAAGCTAACCAACAAACCTGGAAAATAACATTGTTTTAGTGCTGAACCATCAAACAGCAACTTGGAAAAGCACAGGAGTGAAGAATGGCAGGCTCTTTATTGCCCGAGTGAAGTTATTACTTGGTTAATATTTTGCTCTTTGTTATTTAACCTCTCTTAAATAGCAGCTTAGCTTTACACATTGCTCTCTTGTGCTGGCAGAAGGAAACATATGAGGCAATGAAATACTGCTTTATGTTGGCAATAAAGAAAAAGTATATTTGTTTACATGGTCATAACCCATATACACCTTAAAACTCTGTCCTGCAAATACTTACACAGGTGTCTAAATTTAAGTGCCTGAGTAATTCCACTGATTTTAATTTTACAGTTGAAAACCAGAAGCTTAATGCCATTAATGTTGGGAGAATTGGATACAAATATGCAAAATCTGGTCTTAAATAAGCCCTATGTTTTGCCTAAATCCAGAACGTGTCTTAACAATGAAAAAAGAGAGGCAGAAAACCTTTTTCAAAGCAGTACATTTTTTCCTCTCTTCCCCAGATTTATTTAGCACCAGTGGAGGGTTTTCATCCACTGAGTGCAAACACCTCCACACACTTGAGGAAATGGTGTTATTTCCTCAGACCACTCAGATCTGAGAGTCCTGCCACAAAGGTTTCAGCTTTAACTGAGTAATAAATGTCACATACAACTTATAGCAATCTCTGGACAAAAAAAAAAAGAAGTTTATTTGGGCTTTTCCCCCCCCAGTCATACTCACTTATGACTCACATTAAGATCTGTGGGGTTTTTGGTGCCTGAGCCTTGCCTCGAGCCCCTGCAGGCATTGGAGCAGCAGGCTGGGCTCAGTCAGTTATTGATTAGGGTTCTGCTTCCTATAAAATGTCACATTGTAGGCACAGGACAGTCTGTGCTTCCCTACCAGGAGCTGCACCAGGAGAGAAATGGGCTTTTCTGCTTCCCCATCATATCCCCACCTTGTTCCACCTCTGTGCCACCACCCCCTGAAGATAAGAAGCCCTGCACTGAGCCTTGAGCCAAGCTCTGTCTTTGTCACAATTTGTTATATGGATTTAGATTCTGCAAATAATTCAGTATTAAATATGAAATAAAGCCTTGGACTGTTATCTCAGCACTGCTCATATGAGCTGCATGGGTTCATCAAAGGATACATGTTTTGTCCACACTACACAGAGAGAAAACAGAAATATGAAGTTTTTCCTTAACTATTGAGTAAGATTTTTCACCAGAGGCAGACTCATAGTTAAAAAAAAAAAAGGAAAAAGAAAAAACACTCAATAATCTCCTAAGAATTTTGGTGACATTATTACTCTGTAAACGTTTCCTGCTGCATATTTCACTAGTAAAAGAAAATAACGCCCTCCATTATATCAAACACATTGTGAAATCTTCTGGGAGCAAGTTTTTCTGCTGTTCCTTTTAACAATGAATTGGCATTTTGGCAAGGGAATCATAGTCTCCTGAAATTTCTCTTTTTTGAAATGATAAACACTGCCAGGACTTGTGGAACAATGAAAGAGCAAAGGCTTGTTTGAATCTCACAATATCACACTTCACCCACACAGAACAGAGAAGAGAAGCCATAAAGTTATTTTCATTTTGACACAGTTCCCTCCTTTTCTTCACCAAAACCTTGAGAAAAGGGGGAGGGATCTGAGCATGAACTGCAGAACAGGGTAAGAAAAATGCACTTTACTGGGGTGAAATGCCACACTCAGGTGACTTCTGATGGTGCTGGTGCCTTAAACAGCCCTTTGCAACGTAGTTATAAAGAGCAACACCACTGTGGTGTGTGTTGAGAGGTAAAAGAGAGGAAATAAGTATTTAATAAGTTCCAGTTCTTTGAAAGACACTGCTGAAATATTCAAACACAAAACAGTGCAACATCATTAGGAGATAAAGCAAATCATGATAATTTTTTATGCTGATTAATTGCACATGTGTGAGACTGAGAAAGAGAAAAGTGAAATTAAGTTTTAGTTAAAGATATTAGGCAGCTGATGGTATTCAGCTGCCTAATATCTTTAATTAAAAATAAAAATTGATAATTAAATAATGTTGTAATTATTATTGATGCTTCCCTGGCTGTTCTTCTGTATCTGATCATTTCAATGAACTCATCAGGATCTGTTTTTTCTCTTTACTCTGTCTGTTCATCATGGTATTTGAAGCCTTTCTGATGTTCTCTGTTTCTTCAGTAAAACTCAGGAGCAAAAGTCATCTTTAATAAAAATCCAATGAAGCAAAATTTAATTAAATTTCACTGGTGCCAGCAGCATTAAAATGGAGATGAAATTTCACATTCAAATCATCAGCTGAACAAAGCTCACGTACAAGTTGGAACTCACACACCAAAGGTCCTTCACACTTTTCCTGTAGAAGCAGCAAGGAAATGGTGAAAGAAATCAAGGCAGGGATAAGAGCAGGATGGAAACAGAAGTTTGAGGTGTTTTCCCTTTGGAAAAGATAAGGGATTCTTGTAATTTTATCAGTAATTCTGATTGCTGATAATATAATTTCTGAATCTTATGAACCTGAACTTTAAGGCAGTAACATCCTTCCTTGCATGGTATCATGTTGATAAAACAACCCATAAATGGATAAATGCAGAATCATTCCAGCTGAACACATTCACTGCCTCATTTACCACACCAGTATGTGTGAGTCAAAGACACCCAGGAAGAAGAAAAGGGGAAGCCAAGAGAAAACTAAGAATTTCTGCAGGAAAATTTTCTTGGATCCAAATCAAGCACCCAGAATCAGCACCAAACACACACGTGAGAATCTGGAGAACCCAGATGGGTAGTTCAGGCTAAACTTTGTAATTATGCACAGAAAAAAATAATTCCTTACGCCCCTGTGTTCCTTTGTTTGTGTCTCTCTGTTGTACAGGAGCAATCCCATGTCCTGCTGATCAGTCCATGTGTGCTGCAAATCTAGTTTGCCCATAAAACCCAAGTATTGGCTGTAGTTTGCACTGTTTCTCCTCCCCAAGACAAAACCAAACACCAGTGAACAGTCAGAGTTTTTAACCACAAGCTCCCAATGTATTTTTCACTTCATAAAACTACTTTCCTGAGGTTACAAGGCAGAAACAGCTTGAGGAAAACCACACTATGTTTTATTGGGAGCACTTTTCTTCTTAACAAAATTAGTAACAGATTTCATGTCCTTTTGTATCAGGGGAAAACTAAATCCATTTGGCACCGTTCAACCATTGCCTGTTGTAAACCAGAGAACAGTCTGGCAATCTGTATTTAATCAGTTTTATTGAATTTGCTTTACATTGAAATCAGTTTGTTATTGTCATTATCCAAGAGGGTGGCTCTGTTCATGAAAGGTATTTAACCATCCATAACCTCCTGGCACAGTTTATTGCCAGAAATCCTGTCAAGTGATGCCAAGAGTCATATTGGCTCTGCAGAGCATGGGAAGCAGGTTATTACATTTGATTGTATCTCAGGAGGTGCCATCAGTATCCATAATAACACCACTGGTTTCCATAATGAATATAAAATAATTGTCCCATCATTTTTGCTGGAATACTCCTCTGCTCTGAGTTAGCCACTGCCAGCTAAAGGTTTCCCAGACAGGGAGGGCTCAGCAGATAAAAAAACATCTGAAACTAAACCAGCAGGAAACAGGTTCAGATTGGCTTTACCAGTGGCAAGGAAACGTGGGGAAATGTGTCCATTTGATGATTAGTTTCTTTGAGAATGCCAAGTGCAGAGAGGGGCTGCCCAAGCTGGCAGCTTCCAGGTTCTGCTGAAAGGGCAATGCTGGCACCAGGACAGGCCTGTTGGCTGAGGTGACTCCTCACAGGGAGCTCCTCATCTATTTTTACAGTGGCATTTTATAAACTCTTGAGAGGGAAGACCCCTGGCTTAAAGAGATAACCAGGAGAGGATTCTTATCCCAGTCTATGCCAAGTTAGGCTGGGTCTCCAGATCATTTAAGTGATCTGGCCTAGCAAGTCCCTTTTCTGCATTACCATGTTCTCAACCAACCATTGACACAGCTCATTAAGGCAAAAACATGCAAAGCAACCCTTTTCAATTACCCTTCCTTAGGGAAAGTACACTGAGACATCACACTCAGAGCTTCCATGGGTCAACTGTTTTAAGAACAATCACAGGATCATAGAATGCTTTGGGTTGGAAAGACCTTAAAGATCATCCCATTCCATCCCCTGCCATGGGCAGGGACACCTTCCACTAGTCCAGGTTGCTCCAAGCCCCATCCAACCTGGCCTTGGACACTTCCAGGGATGGGCAACCTGTGCCAGGGCCTCCCCACCCTCACAGGGAACAATTTCTTCCCAACATCCCATCTAACCCTGCCCTCTGTCAGTGTGAAACCATTCCCCTTGTCCTCTTCCTCCAGGCTCTTGTAAATAGTGTCTCTCCATCTTTCTTGTAGCTCCCTTCAGCTCCTGGGAGGCCACAATCAGGTGGCCTCATACTATTTTTTAACAGTTATCATTTCGGAGTGTTTTTTCCAATTCTCCCCCTGTATCTTCAGAGCACTCAGAATTATTAACCCAAAGTACATTTATGTTTTACCAGTATTTTATAACACAGGCACACACAAGTATTCTCCCTGGAGTAACAGATTTTCTGCTTGCAGCATGAACACTCCAGACTGCAGCAGCTTGATACCATCACAGGTCACCCACCAAGGAGATATTAAACCTGATAATGGGTTTCTCACCAGCTATTGTACTTGACCAGATTTGTAAACTGTTTCTCACACAGTCAGATTGACCTGACCCCTCCCTAGCTAAAATCTACTCTAAATACTTGGGGTTGTATTATTATAGCAAATGATTCACTGCTCCCTCCAACCTGGCCTTGGACACTTGCAGGGATGGGGCAGCCACAGCTTCTCTGGGCAACCTGTGCCAGGGCCTCCCCACCCGCACAGGGAAGAATTTCTTCCCAATATCTCATCTAAACCTCTGTCAGTTTGAAGCCATTCCCCCTTATCTGTTGTGATTACCAAAGATGAGCAGAAATGCCACCACACTCTTTTAGCACATTTGAAATAGTTACAGGAGAAACCTAAACATTTATTTTGACCATGACTCTTCTGAACACTTCTCATACCTTGCATTGAACAGGCAGCAAGTCTATTTTGAGAACCAGGTGAGCTTTTTTAATTTAGTTTACTGTTACAAGTTTAGATTTTAAGTGCCATTTAGATGTGGAGCCACTTCCATTTCCATGAAAACAGGGAGCCTGTGTCACATGCAGAATTGATGCCCAAGAACTACAGGGGGTTTCCTACCTGTCAGCTAATGGAGTGCTGCTTTCAGCCTGTTACCATCATCTCACCCATGATTTAGGCATAGGAAGAGCAACTAAAAAGATTTTATAGGCAGCAAAATATTGCAAAAGCAAGACATTGCTTTTGTCTTCATTCCTGATTGTACCCACAAAGCTCTTTGAGGAAAGCAAAGTGCATTTTTACCACAAGTGGCAATCAATATTTCATTAATTAAATAATAAAACTTTAAAATATATTTTAATATATTTTCCTAAATTTAACAACATGACTATTGCTGGGATGCAACTTAAAATTTCAAAAGTACAAATAACAAAGGGAAACCATTCCTTTGCATCCTTTTTCCAACCATGCCAGGTGTTCTCACTTCAGCAAGTTGTTAAGAAAACTATATAGAACATATGTTTCCCATTGCTTGCTGCACAGTCTGATCATATAGACATTCAGCATGACTCTATTGTGGGTGAAAGTGAGGCAGTATGAAATATTCATAAGTAAACCATTTGAGTTTATTAAATAAATCTGAATTGTGTGGATTGTTTGGTCTGATCTCTCCTGGGTGGGAGAATAGTTTGACTTGTGCTGAGAGCCAGTCATATGAAGATTATGAATATACAAGCCAAGTAAGAGATTTCTTTCTAAAACTACTTAAAACCATATGAAATGTCTAATGTTAGAAAAAATATCCAGTATAATGGGCAGAGTAAAATAGATGAAGACTCCAAATAAGGTTGAATGGGAGCAACCCTAAGCAAGTGTTAATCACAACCACACATTTAATAATAATAAGAGCTATACTACAGATTATGTATAGGTTCAGAATGCTTAATCAGGCCTTGAAATCTCTATTAGAAGTAAATATTACTGTAGGTACTAATATTTAGGGACAGCAATCTGCACTAACAAGCACATAGTGAATTATCCAAGGTGAAACAAAACATTACCAGAGGTGGGAAGAGCAGAGGTGTCCCAAGTTCCAGATTTTGCTGTGTCTGTAAGACTGTACCAAGGAATTTATTGTTGCTTTGTGTCATACAGTGGCACTGTGGCTTTTTGGTGTTCTTGTGGAATGACTCTCTACTAGACCATTGTATTTTAGAGGGGGATTTTTTATTGGTAATTATTTTCAAAGAGAAACTCTGTAGCTTTGGGCTGCACTGCACCAACTACTCTGACTGCAGATTAGAGATGGATCTGAGGTTGCTATAAACCCTCTGCTGAGGGGGTGACCACAGCATCCAACTGCTCCAGAGCCACCCAACAGCCCAAGCTGTGCCCTGCAGCAGCCACACTGCTAATTAATTACAACTACTCCTTGCATTCAGGAATCACAGCCTGCAGTTGCTGAGGTACCTCAGTGACATCCAGCACTCACCATCCCTGTGCCCCAAGGTCTCCTCTGGTGGATGTGGCCAGGGAACCACAGAACACCCAGGGAATTAAGGCACTTGATGATCCTTGAGACTGAGCAGTTAAACAGGAAAGTAAATCACAAAGAACCTACACCAAGTCTGCTTTGAAAAATAGCTCCAAAATACTGTGTGCAGCTCTCTACTGCTCTAGACACGCACCTAATCAAAGTGTGCCAAACATGGGAATCCTACTGGATAATCCTATTGGCACAAGTATTTGCAGGGCAGTCATGTTAACCCTCAGGAATCCTGCCCTGCTATTTAAAGAACCTTAATTTAAACAGTGAAGGGCTCTCTTTGGTACCTGATCCTCTTCTGGGTTAAATAACAACCTTTTTCAGTGTATATTTTCCTGTTACTAAAACACAGGCACAAAATTTCAATTCCCATTTTAATGTCAGTGCCCAGGGTAGAATAAGTGGATTTTAAATTTGACAAGATCAATGTACCTGGAACTTCTGTTTCATCAGTGTAAATGCCACTCTTTTTAGTTTGGCACAAATGCAAATACCTCTTTTGTATCCCATCTGTGCTGAGAGGCCCATATTCATATGTGTGAATAACTGTAAGGGTGGGAATCACTTCAGCTCTACACAATACAGGATCTCCCACAAGCACTTGGCTTAATGGTGATAATTACTAAGGCTCAGTTAAATTAAATTAGTTAATTTTGAGTATGGAATTTTGCCCATTCTTTTGCTTCCAATTGTAGAAATACTTCACCCTTCTGGGTAATATCTCCAAATTTCTATGGTGCCCATTCACAGCAACTTGCTCAGACTTCAGAAAGACTTGGAAATCCAAGATGGAAAAATATGGAAACTGTGGGTTATTCACAGAGGAGCTGAGGAGGTTCTGAAACAGTTCTGAAGCCCCAATACTTAAGACTTGATTGCACAAAGTAATTCTTTAATCTTATCAGCAGAGCAGACAAAATGCCTAAAATCACCTATATATTCTATAATTTTCTGTGCTTCTCAGCACTAAATCAATCTCCTCCAGAGGTATTTTTGCTGTTAAGAGCAGTGTGAGAACAATTTTAACTTTCCCAGACATGAAATCTCCTCACATGAAGGTAGAGGGGACTTGCACCCAACTAGAAGGTCAGATCAAATCTGTATGGGTTCCAAATGCCATACAATAATAAGGTCCCTATAAATGAAGACCAAAAGTCTCACACCAATCCTTCTTCTGGAGAAGTTTTAGACTCCCTTTCCAAACAGATCTTACTCAATTACTTCTCCAAACCATTCTGTTCTATTGGGGTACCCCTAATGAGCAGCACCTACAAACTAATTCTTCATTTTTCTGCTCCTGCCAGCAACAAAATTAGTTTCTTAATATTTAAATCAAGGAGGAGCACGGGGTATTTCTTTGGGCAGCAATCACATGCTAAAATCCAAGCTGCTGAGGCTTCTTGGCACTCAAGGCTGACTGAAATATTACCCCCATGTGCTGCTATGGCTTGTTCTAACCAGTCAGAACAGAGGGAAATGTGGAATTAGTGCTAAAACCTGTTAAAGTCTCTCTGTCTTGGCTATGCAAGAACTGCTGCTATCATTGAACACACAGCTACAAAGTGAGCAGGAAATGTTTCTGTGACAAAACCACGGAGCAAAACAGCAGCAATGGCTCTGCCTCAACTGCTGACTGGGATATGGAGAAGCTGCTGCTGCCAATGGCTTCATTTTTCTTTCTGTGCTCCAGCTCTGGGTAGTTCCAATGGAAATGGTGAGGAAATCCAGTGTCAGACTCCTGACTGTGCCAAACAGCACCACTAACACACGCTCCTCGCTTAGTTTCAGGTTAATTTGAGAAGGAGGGGGATTCATTAGGGAAGAGGCTGCAGCACAGTGACAGTCATCATGTTCTGCCCCTGACTTGTGTGTGCTTGGCAAAACTAGAAATCAGTCTGCCCAAAAGGCTGCTCTGGGGTTCTTTATAGATTTGCAGAAGCACTCAGATACTTTCCCTTGGCTTTGTATTTTGAGGTGAATATAACATGTTCAATGTTGGGGCAGTGATTTAGTTCATTGGTTTGGTGTTTCAGCTGGTTGGGGTGGTTTGGTTCTAACTTCTTACCCTCTGATAGTAACCAAGTAAAGCAGGATAGTTTTAAGCTTCTCAAGGTCAAGGAAAAATTATATTCATAGAACAGGATCTCAGAATCATTTAGGTTGGAAAAAACCTCCAAGATTCAAGTCCATCCTGTGGAGGAGGTGGGACAGGGGTGCTGGGGGAGAAGGGGCAGAGGGGTGGCACCCCAGGCAGGGGGGAGGGAGGGCTCTTCCCTATAAAGCCCCTATAACCTTGAAGTGGAGAAACAAGAACATGGCATTTCCTACTGGCCATTTCTGCCCATCTCTTTTCTTCTCAAAGGTCAAACAACATTAGATTTCTTCTGCTTTTTGTGCTTGGGAAGGGATTCCCTCTCCTATCCCCTCTCCTGGACTGCCAAGGCTTGGCTCCATCAGCAAACAGGCCTTTTTCTCAAAGCCCTCAACAACACAAATTTATTATCTATATCACACTTTCTGGCACTCTGTTGACCTTTTCCCATCAAGGCAAGGCAAGAATTATTTTGTCTTGCTGAATATTAAAAGAAAAAAACAATAAAAGTCAGCAGACAAATATAAGCAACAAGGTGAGAAATCAGAAGAGCGTGTAATGCAAATAATTTCTTTCAAAGAAATATGTGCCTTTCTTAGAACAAGACATTTCTGTGCCATAAATTAGCTGAGGATTGGCAGCTGAAGCCTTGTTTAGTGGCAGGTTTACATGACAACCATAGTTAATGGCTTGAAAGGAATGATTGAGCTAAGCAGAATTTTCTGAGAAAATCAATCAAATTGAACATTTGCTACCTTGCATTTTAAGACAGGTGAAACTAAAAAATAAAAATAAAAAACCCCACCAACCCCGAGACACTTCAAGGTTTCCCATGGCTCCAACACAGGGAAATGAATCCATGGCAATCCATAGATGTGCTGAAGTCTCACTGCAGCCAAGTTATAGCACAAGTTTAGTCCCCCAGAGAGGAGGAAAGAAACTGGTCCTTACTTAGGTAAAGTGGCTGCAGAGCAGTGATTCTGATAAGGAATGAAATGTGTTGATATGCATCTGTCTTTGCCTCCATGCCCCTCCTTTTCCTGCTTTCTATCTATCTCTGTCTAATTCTTTCTCTCAACCAGTCTGGCAAAGCTGATCAATTTTTGATAGGTGGTCGATTTACCATCAAACTGGTTTCCTTTCCCCAGTAGGTAATTGCTTTTTCAGCAGAATGATTTTTTTCCCTATGAAAATGATGACAGTTTCCTCTGAAAATATTCTGATTTTTTTTCATAACAAACTCCATATATGTACCAAAAAAACTGCCTCAGATCTTCAAGGTTTCAAAGATGAAAATGAACATCTCCTTATATTAATATTAATTTCTTCAGTGGAAAGATCAGGCTCATTTTCTGCTCCAGCTGCCCTGCAATATATATACCTTTTTTTTTCAGAGAAAATCTGCAGTCTGTTTCTGGACACTGCCACAGAAGTTTTTCTGAGAGAGGACACCAAGAAAAAAAAAATCCATTGTTTATTTGTTATTATAATGTGCATGGAAGTAGCTCTGAGAACCCCACTGTTGCTGAGGAGGCATTAAAACAGTGACAGTGTTCATGTCTCATGATCTTCCTTATCCTGGAGGGTTTTTAATTAAAGAAATTATACCTGATGGCTCAACAAACAAAAGAAAATGAAAACTTGTGGAATAACCTGACCTGGAGGTGTCCAAGGAAGGACTGAATGTGGCACTCAGAGCTCTGGGCTGGGTGACAAGGTGGGGATCAGGCACAGGTTGGACTCGATGCTCTGGGAGGGCTTTTCCAGCCTCAGTGATTCTATGATTCTATTTTATGAATCTATTAATTTTTCCTTGCCCTTTGGAAGTTTAAAATTATCATATTTTACTTGCTTACTATCTGATAGTTTGGTCAGAACCAAACCACCCCAACCAGCTGAAACACCAAACCAATGAACTAAAACACTGCCCCAACATTTAACATGTTATATTCACCTCAAAATACAAAGCCAAAGGAGAGTTTAAGAATGGACTCTTGCTACTCTGAAAAAAATAGACTTTTTTTGCTCAGTGACAAGTCTATAGGTATCACTAACCCACAAGGAATGGTGTGAGAACACAAGAGGAAAAATAACGTGGTGCCTGGGAGGAGTGTGGGCAAAATGTCACGTGTGTCATGTTGAATCTCAGGTCTCTTCACAACAAATCTGTGTTTTTCTAAAGGAGCAGAGACACACAACAGCCATGTGCGTTGTGCCTGTTGTTGTGCAGCTCAACAGGGAGATCTCTGAACTCACCAACCATCCTCAGCATTTATTTGGCTGTCAGGCTGAAAAAATAAGACTATTCCAGGAGGGGTTTAGCAAGTCATCTCCCGATTTTTGGTGGTGAGTAACAATCCACACAAGGTTCTAACCTGTACAGACTTCCCTGGTGCTGTTCTCATGAATATGGTCATCTCTTCTAGGCCAGGCTTTACAAAACTGAAACCATTGCTACACACTCCTTATGATTGATAATCCATGCCTAATTCACCTGGGAAGGTGACTGATAGGCAGCAAAAGTAATCCTAGACTTCAGGTCCTGAAGTTGGCACATTTGGGACTAATATTCACCATTCCTAACATCCCAATAGGCAAGTGCTTGATGCTGCCAAAATAGCTGCATAAAAAGTGTGAAATTTTGGAAGAATGTTAGGATTTATGTGCTGAGTTTTGACAACATAAAGCTTAAAATTAAACTGGCATATCAACACTTTTCAAATTTCAGGAGGCTGCTTTTTCTTTCTCTACAGGACATGTGCCAAAACTTAATAACCTAAAGTCAAGTTGTTTAAAAGAGGAAAAAAAAATCCATGAAGAGTTGACAAAATATGACTTTTAGACGAACATTAAAAGTTTCTAACTGCACTAATTTTCAAGATTTCAAAGCACTAATCTGACACAAATTTACCAGCTGATTTCTAAATGTGGTTGAAAATCTACCCAGTTCTTTCAGCCTGCAAAGGTCTAAAAGCCTAAATTACGTCTATGCTTTAAAGTTTACCCTTTTCCCTGTGCTTTAGTATTGAACTGAGAGGACAAGGGAAGAATATGGGTGGTAAAAATGAGGGAAGTTCCTAAGTAAAAGACTACACTTATGAGTGACACAAATCCACATCTGGAACACCAACTCTGGACTTAGAAAAGGTGACATGTGCTACCTACTAAGGGACTCAAACATTTTTCATAATCAATTAACTCCTGTTTCTTTTTCTCTCTCAGTGTTTTCTCAGAAGCAATCTCCAGTCCCACAGGGCAGCATCCCCTGTGATGTTATAGTAACCCAAACCCTCCCAGTTTGGAAGCAATATTGTTGCCAATTGAGTCACTCTGACAATCACAGATATAACAACTCCTTCTCCTTTATATCCTTTGCTGCAGGCAACTACCAGTTTATTCTTATTTTCAGTCTGGGCTTCTGCAACAGAAGAGAACATCTCAAGATAGAGAAATAGTGGAAGGATATTGTACAGAGAGAGGGCTGGATAAATAGCCTGTTTTCCAAGTGGGTGGAATCCACCTCTATTTATGCACAGGGGTCATTAAACTTGATACATGACAATCCTTTGACCATCCCAACAACAGTGGTCAGAGCAGATCTCCAGGACAGACAGACACCTGACTGTCTGCCCCATTTGTCACATCCCCAGTTGTGAAGGGAAGGCTTATTCCTGAACTGAGATTTTTAGCATTCCTTCTCAAGTGTTTCTTCATCAGTTATAACTCCTGACAGGCCTGTTATCCATTTATTTGCCCCAATTTTGGTCTTCAATGAATTTCTGTGCCAGTTAGTTCCACAGCTTAATTACTCTCTATGTGATGGAGTGTTCCTCCAAGGCTCTTCTGAATGCTTTTTCCACAGCTATTGCTGGCAGGTGACTTTATACACTCCCAGATAATCAATCATACCCAAGGGACAGTGTTTGAGTAGGCAAAACTCCACAGAGAAAATCAAGGGCTGTCCTATAAATACCTGGACTGTGCTGTTTTCTGTTATCCATCTGTTTTATATTTCAGAATTTTAGTTACCCCTCAATTCCACCACTTTCTGTATGTATTTATGGCATTCCTTGGAATGTTATTTCACACCCCTTCCCCACGAAACACCTGCTATTTAATTGACTAGGTAGTGTTCTTCTCACTGTAGAAAGCTTCCTTCCTAGACAAGGGATTAATTGAGGAGACCTGCACACAACATTTTCCTCAGTCTGTTCTACATTACAGTAATTAACCCTGGGTTCAGGACAGCAGATATGAGCAATTTGTTTTCACATGATCCTTTGACTAGAAGTCTTATTCCTGACTGTCTGATAAGCTTTGAGAATTGTTCCTTAAACCCTAGAAGGGAGAATACTTGCTTCTTAGAAATCATATTTGGACACATACTTCTTTTTTTGCTTTTTTAAAGATAAATGCTGCTCAAACATTTAGAAACCAGTATATAAATGCCTAGAGAATGAATGGGAAAAATCTGATTAACAAAGTATGTGGCAGCATTAAGTTTAAAAGGCTCTGTCAGATTTCCACCTACATTCCAAACCAGTTACAAGGGTCCAGAGCAATATAATGGGATTTAAAAGGCCCCAGGACCAGCCAGATGACTGTACTGATGCAAACACAAGTAGTTTTCTTCCTAAAGGTCTTTGGCAATTCCTGACACTGGGAAGAGAAACAGGAGTGAAAAGGGAGCATATGAAGTGTTGTGGTAAAATGGAGATTGGAACCAGACTAGGATGGGGACCCAGACTGGGGTCACCCCTAAGGAGCTCCATGTAATTTAGCCAGACTGTGCACACAAGAGCTATTTAAATCATGTGGGTGTGCAGGGAGGCCAAAAAAAGGGAAGCAAAAAAACCCCCAAAAAAAACAAAAGAAAAAGAAGGGCCCAACTCTCTCCCTGTTTTTGAGAAGTCAGCCAAACTCAGCCAAGAAACCTCAGAATTGCACAAGGAGTGTTTGATCTGAACATGAGTTTAATGGAGAAGTTGTGGTGGAGAAGTGAGGCTCTCCACACAGCATTCCTGATTGCTTGCTAAATCAACACTTGAAAACTCCAAGAAGTGCCCAAATGCCTGTAAAAGTCCGATTTCTCAGACATTCTCTGAAAATGAACTGATTATCATCTGCTGAGAGCTGACCATGTACCTCACCAGTAGGAAAGAGAAATGAAAACAGGCTGACCATCTCCTGTGGGAGCTGCTCCCTTCACCTCTCTGATGCTGAAAGCTGAACTCTGCCCTGACCTTTCAAATCTCACCAACTTAAGTGAGCCTTGTCCTCCAGCGATGGCACAAGAGTTTAAAAAAGGAAGCTCGTGGTATGGAGGAAGAGTTTGGATCTAAAACAGGCACTTAGTTCATCAAGGATAATCCTCTGCACACACTGAGAAAACACAAGACAGGTTTAGTCTGATTGCTCATGTCTCTGCACACCAGAGACGAGTCCAGAGACCTGAAGTGAACAAAAAAACCTGAGGATGTTGCTCTTGGCCCTGCAGGAGGGGTGGATTTGACAGGTGAATATGTCCAAAGGCATCAGGATGGGGAATAAAACCAACTGAAAGTCCAGTCTGACGTGAGATCAACTCCACACCTACAACCAGGGCAGCTCTGAAGAGCAGCAAACTCTGCATGACCTTCAGAGGAAAACTAAGGTACCAAGTCACACACAACCCATCCCACTATCCATGTCATAAATTAATTACTGTATGTAAGTGTGTGAAACATTGCACACAGGGAGGGGAAAAAGAAAATAGAAAAAATTAAAAAGAAACCAAAAAACCCAACAAAAAAAATCCCATGGCTGTAACAAATGCATTATTCAGAAGCGTATTTGTTAAATTATCAATTCATCTCTGTAACAAAATGAGTAACTTTGAAATCCTTGTTCAACTACTTATTTAAAAATGCCACAAAAGTCCAGCTAATCCATTATTTGATGATAATTACTCTACTAGCTGGAGATGAAAGCAACAAGACACAGTTCCTTTGACAGCTTAATTCTTGTGTCTCAGTATCATCCTCAATCCAAAGATCAAAGATACTAAAGGAAGGTAAAGCACAGTGTGAATTCTTATCATATTCAACACATCTTTTAAAAGAAGACAATTCTTATCATCAGCCAACTCTCCAAAAAAACTACTCCATGGTTTAGTCCACCTTGCAGGGCTAAAATCCATGAGTAGATTTTAAAAAGGATTTGTATTTAGGATCAGAAAAAGAATTAATTCATTTTTTTGCTTAGGGTAATTGTTTCATTCATCTTAGATTTCTTGTCAGATGAGACTAATTCCAAAAGGTGTGCATTTATTAATCTGTCTGTGCTTCAGCCTCTGGCTGCTTTTATTTTATTTAGATGAAACCAAAATAAGACAGAAGGAAAAAAGTATTAAGGGTAGCTTATGCTATGAACAAACTAAGCAAATTTCAAAGAACCACACTGCACCTGAGTTTATAACTGGATGTTTTAAAATGAGTCTTCATATTATTAAAAATTATTCTTCATATTATTTTCCCTCATATTAATTTGAAATGTATACTTGAAACATTAAATCAAGGCCCCACTCCAAGAAGCCTTTTACAGCCTTGCTTCCGAAGGTCACTTAAGCATTTACTTAAAGAAATAAAACAATAAAATTGATAATCCTGAAATTGTGACCTGAATTACAATGATCTGTGTGCTGAGGGCTTATGAAGCTGAGCCATGACAGGATGAGGAAACACAAACAACTCGCTTTTTGTTCCATCTTCATGTGTCCATCACCAACTTTAAGGATTGTCTTTGGACAAGGAGCCAGTTTCCTCCAGTTTCACATCTTCTTAAGAAGCCAAGATTTGCCTTTTTGAAGAAATTTGGTGCTATTTCCTATTTATTTTGTGTTCTAGTCTTCCTGACTTTTAGAAGAAAATTTAAGCACTAAGATTTTGCCCAAGATCCTGAGTGATGCCAGTGGTGAAGAGCCAGAAGAATCAAGAGATCTGATTTCCAGACTCATTGTTCTCTACCACTCCAGAACCCCCAGTTCTGCTGCCTTTGCCACTGAACTGAAACTGGAACAGTTCCAAGGAGGTATCCAAGGCACCTGTAATCATCCAAAACTATCAGAAACCAAAGGAAGGTGCTCTAACTCTTCTTTGAAGCTGTACAGTATATTTAACCCTGGGGTGTTGATTGTGGCACCGAGCAAGTGATTCACAATGAATAATTTATCCAATGGATTTAATTTTCTTTCTTACTTTTGCAATAACTATAATCAGATTGTGATTTTTCTCACATCTTTTTGTTACTTAAAACTGTTTCACAAATTAATTTAGCATTTGCTGCCAGTTTACCACAGTCTCAATTATCTGATTGCCACAGGAGAGCCTGAATTGCTTTGAGAAGTAGGAGTTTTACAAAATGGGTGGAATTTGCAATGGTAAGGAACATGCACTTGGAGCCACCTCAGCAAAACAAAGTGTAGAACACCACCCCCAATACACAGAGCATCAAGGCTTTTCTCTTTAAACTACGATTACTTTTTATAAAAGAAAAACATAACTCAATTTTAAGAAAAAAAACTTTCTGAATTTTCTGCAAAAAATTTTACTCTAATTATTAAAACATTCATATATATGTGTGTGTCTATATATATATATGTAAAATGAACCTTTGAATGCCTAAATTTGAGGATTCAAGTTACTATTCACTTTATTAGCTTGCTACTGTTTCCTTTTTGTCTCATCATCAATTCTTTGCCCTTTTATACCTGGGTCATATGAAATAGCAGAAATTCACCATATAAAATAGAAATTCAAATGTGTAAAATAACTTCAAGGATCTGTACTTCGGGTATTTCCCCAGAACAATTATTCCTGATACAACAGGTTTAAACAGCAATTCTCTTAACCTAATACTTGAAGGCTGGACACACTGGTCTAGAGACAGTTCTAGAAACTCTTCTATATTTTACAAGAAGAAAACAGTGACTCTTGACATAACTCTTGAACTGGGCCTAGAATTTGAGAAATTATGTGAGAAGCTTTTCCAGAGGCAGCCCTGAGGTGGCTCTGGAAACTGCTCCAGAAGGAAATCCATCTATGTCTCCTGAAGCTGCTCCAGAGGCCAAACCAGAAGCCACTTCCAAAAACTATTCCAGACTTCCAGCATCAGCTTCTAAAAGTGGCTCTGAGAGGGGCTTTCCTGGGTGAGCCCCAGAGCTGCTGTCTGGGTAGAACTCTTCTAACATCAGTCCTAAAGGAACCAGAGCAAGAGGAAACTCCAGGAGAGGCCACAGAGCAAACACCACCAGGAGTTCATCCCTATTCCCATTCAGAGCACTCACTGCTTGAACCCTTTTAAATTGCCCTTTCTCCATGAACTTTGCTTTTCAACGATTTTTATCCAAAAAGCACATTTTGCTGAAATTGTTTTCAAAATCAATAACTCAGTGGAGCCGTTTTCAATGGAGATTGTTTCCCACCTCCCTTTTTCCACTCTGAGTAGCTTGGACAAATAGGAAAGGTAGGATTAGGACAACTGACCAGGCAATAACATTTTGTAGAGTGGATGGAAAAGTGGTAGCAGTGTCCATTTGTTTAGTTTTACCTCCAGGAGCAGAGCAGACACCTCAGACCTGCTGTACCTCTGCTAATACACAATGTTTGCCTTTTATATCCCTTCTTTATGAGCTCTGAGAAATCATTCTCTTTGTATTTCAGCAACACTCATAAAAGTCATTCATCACATGCTGGTGCTTCACTGGATGTTTCTCGAGTAATTTGGTTTTAAACTAGGATATGATTTGAAGAATTAATTTTATTAATATATTTACCACCCTCCACTCAGTTAAGGCAACTCAAAACTCCTGGGTCTCAGGATTCCAGTTTCCTTCCTATTCCCCTCATTTCTGCTTAACTGATAAAACCAGTGAGTTTATTTTTCAAAGATTTATTATTTCTGGAAAAAAAAAAAAAGGTAAGATAAACCATAAGTCATTATCAGCAACACAGAGCAGAGCATTCCTTTTTCCTGCAGTCTAATAATGACCAAAGATAGCAAAGCAAGCAGTGCAACCAGCTCTGCCTAGAAATCCTTCCCAGAACTGAAGTTTAATGGTGTTTGGTTCAAGAACACTGAAATTCCTCTGTTTGTGCTTTTTCTCTGCTTTATTCCCAGTTATTCCATTTCTTACCCCATTGAATTACTAGTTACACACTGTAATAGCTGGTGTGGAAAACCCATTCCTACACAACGTGGATTTGTTATAAACATGGAAATACTGTTCGTGTTCTCAGAGGACCAACAAGTGGCTGCTGTTCCCTGGATATAGAAGAGTTCTCTGCTCTTTAGATTTATCAAAATGATTTTTTATTATTTAAGGCTGGAGATAAGCTTTATTCCAGATCTCACTGCTGAGCAACAGAGCAAGGCAAAACCAGATTCTTCTCCATCAAGGTGACAGTTCTGAAGAAAAGTCAGATTTAAGGGAGAAAGCTCTCAACCTAAAATCCTTCCATTCAAAAAATTCAGACCATCAGTCAGAATATTCCACTGAAAAAGCTGTATGTTGTTTTAAGCATCTGTATTTCCATTCTCTCACATTTTTAGAACCTTGTAACAGAACACAGGGAAGTGTTTGTACTACTATTGCCAATTATTGCAGGGCACATTCAAAAAAGACTGAGAAGTAATTTCAAATTTAGTATAGCAGAAATGTAATTAAATTGTTATTATTATTGTACCCCATGGGCAGCCATAGAATTTTCTATGAATTGCTAAAGGCAATTTCAAAGCAGTGTTTGTGGTTCCCATGATCCATCTCAGGCCATCAAGGCAGTTTCAGTAATTCATAGCTCTTAAGATAAACTTTTGTGCTAATTCCAGTCTACAGACACCTCTGTTAATCAGGTCCAGAATGCTTCAGAGGTTTTGTAATTCTGCTCTGATTACAAAATCAATGGCAATACTGCCTGTCTGTCAAAGCCAGGACACACTTAGTCAGTATTAAAGTTAATGACATTTTATAGGAATAATAAATATTTTATCAACAAATCACTACCTGCAGCAGATATGCAGCTGCATGTGTATCTCCTGTAGGGTTCAAAATTCTCCCAAAAAAATGAAACTGTACATATCCTTTGAGCAGAACTGCACAGACCACAAGGAACAGAAGTGGAACCAAATGACAGCATTCAACAGCACACACAAATAGGGGCTGGGCCATCAGCTAAAACCAAAACCAAGTCCAAATAAAGTGCTAATATTCCATTCTGATCAAGGGTTAATTCTAACCCCTGGCTAAAACCAGATTATGCTGCTATTTTATGGACTGGATGGCATCAGATCTGACCATCACATGCTCTTTTTCCAAAACAAAGGAAACAGAAAATTCCATTGTGATGAAAACCAAGTTTAGTTTGAGGACATGTCATATCATTTGCAGAAACTCAAACCAGTCTAATTTGGAAGGCACCTCTGAAGGTCATCTCATCCAACCCACTGCTCAAAGTGGAGCAAATTTCAGGTCATGTTGGGAGCACCTCCAATGAGGAGAAATTCCACAGCATCCCTGGAAAACCTGTTCCACTGTTAAATAACTCCTACAGTGAAAAAAATCCTCCTGTCTTATATTTCCATCCTTCTACCAGTATCTTCCAGCACAGAAGCTGCTCATGGACAGTCTACCCAAGTTTTTTCTCCACACTGTCAATTACTGGATGCATTTGGGCTCCCTGTTTCCTCTCTGGCACTTTCCACAGCTTTTATCCCTCCCAGACCCAAATGCAGTCAGTGTTTGGCTGGTGGAGAGGTGACAGCTGTTAGCAGGGACTGGGTTTGGACCAGATATTACTGACAGAATAGTCTCAATGTTAAATGCTTGGAATGGCCAGGGATCTCTTTCCCTACATTCTTGCATTCTTGCCTTTGCTCTGACTTGGAAACCACCACATACATGCTGATTTTTCACCAATTAAATTTATTACAAAGGCTTCCACAGGCAAAGAAACCAAATCAAACAAACAAACAATCAGAAAACAGGATAAAACCCCATATTTTTTTTTTTTATTCTGGCTTAGCTACAGGAAGAGGCTGATTGGATTTAAATGAATCTTTGCAGGTACATGGCTCTCCTCACCCATAACCAGTCTCCAGCAGGTTCTACAACACAGGTAAAGGACTGAATAACCTAAACCTGTTGTACAGGTCAGGGTTACAATTCCACCACTTATCCTCCTTGATGATTGTGCCTGCTCCACACCAAACCAATTTCCTCACTGCAGGACATTCTACCCTTAACACCTGAGCAAAGCCAAAGGTTTTGTCAGAGCTCCTGAGGTGCCTGGAAGCAGGATGTGGGCCAGAGTCTGAGACAGATCCAGAACAGACTCTACATAATGCCTTGAGAAGTTTTTGAGTGGTTGTGTGGTTCTTGGGCTTCTCCTCCTCTCCCTTTATTCCTTTTCACCTTCTGGTACAACAGAAACATTTGTCTGTATAATTGTAACATTGAAAGGCTGAACATTCTAAAAGGGAAAGTAAATAGAAGCATTTTGGAGATAATTGTTTTAAGTGTTCCCCTTTGTATGGTAAAGTAGTGGAGTAATTTCACTGGAAGGTCAGAGAGAAAAAAAAAAAAAAGGAAGACTAGCGCAAATAGAAAATCATCACCAGGGGTTTTTGAAACTGCTACTAATTGAATATGGGGAGAGGGAAGGAGAAATTTTACATGTTGGTTCTGATAGAAACTGGAGAACAAAAAGAATAAAAGTGTCTCCATTTCAAGTGATTACCACTACATTTTCACCCAAATGCATGCAAAGGAGGTAGTTCAAGTTTGCAGACTTCCAGCAGGTTTTGCACGTACAAACCACCAGCCCTGCATACAAAATATTAACATGACAGATGTACCACGTCCCCTGCACTGCTATTCTCTTTTGATACTTTGCACACAGATTCTGGTCCATTCTGTTAATAGACAGCAGTGCACAGAACTCCAACTTTGAAGCCTTTAATCGAGTGTTGGTCAGTGCTTTGTTGGTTGGGAACTGAGTTTCCTGCAGCCCGTGGAGCAGCTGGAGCTGTGGGGATGCAGGAGCTCTGAGTACAACACAAATTCAGAGCCAGGACCTCTCAGAACTGCCCAGAAAAGCTTTGACAAAGGTGGTGCAGCTCCATCTCCTCGGTTTTGGACAGATACAAACACGGTGATATGATCAAAACCAAGTGAAAGCTGTTTTGGGGAAGGGAACAGTCGCTCTCAGTCTCTATTTTTAGAAGGCAACTAAGACTTCCAAGTCACCTGCACGTGTCACACAACAAAACAGCTTCCTGTGACTGAACAAACTCCCAGGTGCTTTTCTAGAGATTGACAGGGCTTTTAAGTCGAGAAAAACACCTTTTGAAATCCATACAACCACATCACCTGGCATCTTTCATCATGTAAATCAAATCTTTACACTCTTAAGTCAACTGCTCTCAAAACAGATGTTTATTGCAATTGTTGACATGGCTTTGCACGTCACTGCTTTTAGTTTTTTCTGCCATAAATGCCAAAATAAACACTGTCTGCAATTGCTTTTGAAAAGAACATTTCACAAACAATTAATTTATGCTTCTTTAGCTGTCACAAACAGAAAGAACTCGAACAAGTTCTCCAGTAAGAAAAACACACTTAAATTCTAAAACTAATAGCAGCTTGTAATTCCAATCACTGAGAAGATCTAATAATGCAGCTTGGAGTAAAAAAAATTATAACCTCAAATTCCAGTCTAATCAAAGGAAACTTCTGCATTTTATGCCTTGCACTTGTGTATTAATAAGCCTACATATTATATATGCTGTAGAAAATGAGGATTTCCAAGGAATATTATAGCTTTTTAAGAAAGGAATTTATGTCTTTCTGAGCAAATGTGCAAGACTTTATGGGGCAAGACATGGGCAGGAGTAAAAGTGCACCTTGAACAGTGTGATGTGCCCATGAGCCCAAAGCTCTCAAAGAGTTAGAGGGTGGAAATGCTCAGATGAAGCCAAGAAGTTCAGTTATGGGTAAAACAACCCATAAGAGGATGGAAAACAACCAAATTATATATTTTTTTTTTAAATATTAGCTTAAAAGTTCAAATTTTGGTAGTTGATAGAGTAGAATAAATAGATTCTTTTTCTCAATAACCATTAAGAGAACCAGAACATTTCTGGAAAGCAAATCTGTTGTTTCATTTTTAATTAATTCAGGTGTGCCCTGTGTATTTACCATCCTGCATAAAATGCAGAAACTTCTTCAGCCTTCAGCACATGGGCTATATATTTTTTTAAAAAGAAAAGAAATCTCATGTCATGTTCAGATAAACACGCAATTGACTGACAGTTAGTAGGTGTCACCTTCTAATTTAAAACCCAATTTAAATTTAACCGTCATATTGTTGAAGAAAAGTATTACCTTTCATTCAATAATTACACTTAATTGGCCTGAAGATTTTAATGCTACATTGGCTACAAACATTTCAAGCTGTACATAATGTCTGAGCCTCCTCGAAAGACTCCAGTGCAGAGTTTGAGCCTCCTCCTACACTTAGGATAGAAATAAGAAACAACAACTTTTTCCTTCCTTTTGGCTTGTTAGTTGATGCAAACAAATGGCTCCACAGTCTGGACTGGAAGAGGAAGGAATAATTCAACTTATTTTAATGATCATCTCACTTATATCTTCCAGAACTGTGAGAAGCTTGAAATTTTCACCTAAATTTTAGTTGTGTGCAGGGTGGGGAGGATAAACCTGCCTGTACCACATTAAAGAGGCTGCTCTGCAGAACAGAACTGTGACATCAGACACAGGGAAGTGCCTCAGGGCAACATCTCCTGGTACACAGTGCCTGGGAGGTGAAACAAAACCAGATGAGTAATTCAATGTCTTCCAGAACTCAGGGCTTTGATGAAAATGATGTCACACACACGCAAATCAAGAGTCCCTTTCTCCTTCCACACCAAAATTTCATTTTCACTGACAATGCCATCTTTTAGTGTTCAATATACTCCTCTTCCCTGAGCTCCAGGCTATGAACCAGCCAGCCCAGCTTTATTTTAGGTCATCCAATCTTCTGCTCTGCCTATTCAAAGCTTTCCAGGCCTGAGTTCTCCCAGGAACCCAAATGTTCATATCAACCCACTGCTGCAAGGCAGCACAGAAAGGGGAAGTCACTGAGGTGAGCTGGGCAGCAAAGCACCTTTGGGTCCTGGATCACAGGGAATCCTCTGCCAGAGGGCTCAGATTTGCCTTTCAAAGCAGCATCCACTCCCCTGGCCTCTGGAGAAGGTAGAGTTTGAGGCCTGAAGGAGTGTTATTCCTGCCTGGGTTTAGAGGAGCTTCAGTGATCAGCTGAGCTAAGCATAGTCATCCCAAGCCTTTGAAGTCAGGGACTATTTGTATTCCAGCTAATCCCTTGGCTTTGTTCTTTCCTATTCCAAGCCCTGCTTTAAACCCTTTCACTTGTACAGTTTGGGTTCACCACTTATTCCTTCAAAAGCTCTTTTATGCTGTGACTTTCTTTGTTACAGGTTTGGAAAAGACCTGCAGAATTCATCCTCCACCATATAAACAAGTTTATTGCTCATAGAGTTCTCTACAGCCCAGCGATTTTATAGCAATTTTACAAACTTCTGGCCTTTTATGGGGTTTTGCCCATGGCAAGGACCATCTTCCAGCCAGCAGGAATTACTCATCAAATTCTGCAATAGAAGCTTTCTGCTTCTGGGATGTAATGCCACAGTTTGTCTTCAGTGTGCTGCAGTGTGAGGTTGGAGAATACTCAGAGAACAGGCTAAACTACAGGTATCAGGAACCCCAAGACTGTCCTGTCTTCTCCAGGCTGGACAGTACTGCCAGATAAATTTAAAGAACATATAAATCCACTATCCACAGCTACTTACAACCTTCATGACACCCAAGAAAATAAAAATTCACTTTCCTGCTTTATATAACAGCAAGAAACAAGGATGGAATCCTTTCCCAGGTCTGCAGAGAGTCAGCAGAAGTTGGAGTGACCCACCAACACAAACCTGCTTGTAAAAGTTTGTTGTAAGAGTGAGAGAGGTCGGACTGATGCTGGTTATAAGGTTCCTTCCACAACGCATCTCCCAGTGAGAATTAGACAACCCACCAAGACCATCCCTCTTCCTCATTCTTGCTATTCAGATGCTTCCATGCCATGTGAGGAATCACTTATCCCAGAGAAATCTACAGGTGGCTATTCCAGCAGCTTCCTTTCTGCCTTGCTTTGTTTAGAGAGACTCAAACCTGGCATATTTTTCTTACAAAAACTAGTCCTCCCTGACCTAGGTGGGATTTGGCTCCATAATCACATATGAGAAGAATTGCACTCTACATCTGCTTACAAACCAAATCAAAGTTTCACAGAGTTGAAAAAATTTACTTTGGCAATGCACAGTGGTGCAGCACTTACAATTCTTACATTGTGTAAACTGAGAAACTAAAGAAAGCCCAGTGTCCAAAGCTAGGAAGGGACAAGGGAAGCCCAGTGAAATATGAACACACCAGGAGTGTGTGAAGCCCCTCAGCCTGTGCTCTCTCCCCCAGCAATCACCCAGCTCACCACAATTCTTCCTTAACTAGGCATTAATCACACCCTGGGTGATGTGGGGGAGCCTTTCACGCTGCTGTCATAAATCTACATTTGACTTTCAGGGATTTTGGCTTGTTTGTGGTCTCACTACAGCAGGAAACCCCTCTGCTCCTAATAGGTTTTTCTGTTTGGGGCCTTTGCTGTTTTGCAGCTTAGTGAAGCTGAAATAGCCAAGTACAATGAGCATTTTGGTGTGTGTTCACCTCCTGGAGTTGGTCTATGTATTTATATCATTGTAGGATATGAATAAGCCACACTTTTAATATAGTTTTCACACAAAGGAAGAAAACACTATGGTCCCTATTTTAAAGCTGGAAGACAAGGCACAAGCACAAAACCACAAAGAATGGTGGCTGTGGGATTTACAGAGATCTCAGCAGGGAAATGCCTTATGGAAAATACTGAGAACTACATGGCATCCTGGAGGGAAAAAAAGCAAACCAACAACAAAAAAACCCCACTCAACATTTGATATTTTATTCTTATGGTTGCAGCAACTCAGTGAGTTGTGTAGATCAGAGTAGCCCAGAAGTGAGGAATTTCTGCCTGCTGTTAGTGTGAGATTATTAGATTTGGGGTTAATGATTAAAATCAATTTGAAAAATTTAGATTATCAGCTTTCCAGCTCCATTGGCCTCTGTTTTCTATGAAGATGAGGAATTATCTTGGTGAGGATTGCCTTTGATTTGCTCAGGACAGAGATGTGTTCACAGGACAACTGAGGCTGGAAAAGCCTCAACCAGCCCATCCAGTCCACCTTGTGCCCAATCCCCCCCTTGTCCCCCAGCCCAGAGCACTGAGTGCCACATCCAGTCATTCCTTGGACACCTCCAGGGATGGGGACTCCAAACCTCCCTGGGCAGCCCCTTCTAACATTTAACAACCCTTTCTATGAAGAAATTCCTCCTCATGTCCAACCTGAACCTCCCCTGGAGCAACTTGAGGCTGTTTCCTTTTGTCCCGTGCCTTGTTCCCCTGGAGCAGAGCCCTAGCAGTTCCCTCCTGCCAGGGAGCTGGAGAGAGCAATGATGTCCCCCCTGAGACTTTATCACACAAGAACAGAAAATAATCACATGTTTTGTTCTCTATAGCAGCAAACATTACAGTTACTCAGCAGTTTTACTCTCAGTGTGCACTGAGCTCCCTCATTGCCCAGCGAAGACAATGAAAGGGTCCAAGATCCCCACCAAGGGTCATGCAAACAATAACAACTTAATACACACCCACTGCCTGCTGCTTTAGGGTTGGTTTATAAAGTTCTTATGGCTGGCAATTAATAGCTCTCCTGGTAACTCTGCTTGAGTTGGAGGGGGATCTGAGCACTGAGAACTGCTCCTGCACAGTGTGCATCCCCCACAAAAGAATGAAGAAAACCTCAGGAAATAAGTGGCTGCAAAAATCAATAGAGACAACTGTTCCACCAGAATGAAGTGTTTGTCAGTAAAATAAGGGCAAGAACACCAGGCCAGAGAGGAAAGACTTGAGCTGAATTGAACAGAACCAATATGAGCCTGGGTCTGCCTGACAGTTGCTGTCAGGGTGCCAGAGAAGACAAAGGCAGCAGGGATACAAAAGAGAAAGGCAGAAGACTGTAGATAAAAATATAGAGACTACTACTACAGAGAGAGTAAAATCTGTGCCACTCAAAAAGTTATTGAGACTGGCTGAAACCTTCTTCAGAAAAAAAAAAAAGAAAATCTAATTATTTACCTATATTTATATAACACAGCCAAGTGGAGAGGATGTTCCCCACCCCGAAAGTTTCTAATCAGGGCTAACAGGCCCCATCAGAGAGTCAGCAAATGGGGGTTAATAGATAACAAAAATTACTCTGAAAAGACCATGGGGCCCTTATCAAGATGCCCTTTTCTTGCAGCAGGTTGCACCAGAAATAGAAGACAAAACTGAATGTACAGCAGCTGCTTGAAGGGTGTGGTTAAACAGGTAATGAAACCACCTAGGAGGTTCCCCAGTGCCAGAAGAAAGAGGTCTTGCTCACCTTTCCATTTTTTCCCCATCTCTGTACACACAAAAATATCCCCCCTCCCAGCTGAGGGCTCCTGCCCCTCCCACCTGCTCCTTGCTCCCCTTCCCCAGGGCGACTCAACTCAGCAGTACTGCAAATAAAGCACACAAAGGTTTCTTGGAGGAGCAGCTGAATGAGTTGGGATGCTGGATTTCAGAGGGAATGTGGGCCAGAGGGAGGAGGAGGATGGAAGGAAGCCTACCTCCATCTCTGGTGACTGAGCTGGGCTCACACAAGCCCAGCTCATGCAGCCAAAGCTGGAAAAGTGTGTCAGTGCCTGCCCTCACTGCAGAGGGGAAATGTGAAATGGAGTTTGGATCAAGACAGGCTTTTTGCAGCCTGGAAACATTCAGAGGAACACTGAGATCAGGAAAAGTTAAAAACACCTCTAAGTTTCCATAAAATATCAGGAAATTCTTTTTTTCTCTGATCCGGCCAAAAAAAAAAATCGAACTGGTGCTTGTTAATTAGGAAAGCACTAACAGATGATGGTATTAAAGATGAACAAAGATTTTATTCATAAATCTTTCACTGTCAAGCATCATCATCTTGCTCCCTTTTGTCATGGGAGAGAGAAAGTCTTTTATAGCAGTGGAGAAGCACTTTGTGAAAGCTGCATTCAATGCATTTGAAGTTCTGCTCCCCATTTCATTACATTTAGATTTCATCCAGAGGCTAAATATCAAACAGAACTCAAATCTTCTGAAAACATTCTGAGGTAAAAGGAGCACAGCTTTTGCCTAGAAAGGAGATTTTTTCATAAAACTACAGAATATTCATATTGGGTTTTTTTATTTTACTGTGGCAGGAGCACAGAGATCACATTCATTTGCTCTTGGAGAGGTAAGAGACACAACAGGCAAAAATTGGTAATGCCAGCAGTTCACTAAACCCCAAAGTCACCCTATTTTGTGTCACTCATTTGTTATCAGCCCATGTAGAGTGGTGCTGTTTTGAGCAGGTGATGAAATAATCAGCAAGATTATTATTGTTTGCATGCTGTGAGACTGTGTTTGTACTGACCTGAAACAAAGCAGAATGCACAGACATCACTAACCAGGACATGCAATCCTCAAATTTGCAATTTTAGCACTTTTCTTATTCGCTCTTCTTGAAATCAAAGTATAAGAAAGTGGGTTTAAACATTGATAAATAACCGGAATATCCCTTACCCAGGTCTTAAAATAGGTAAAATTTGCTTTTGCTTTGTGCTAACTCATATGAGAATTTTCTAGGAGTCTGAAATTTTGTTTAGAACCTTTAAGAAACACAATTTCATGCTTAAGTCAGTCAGATGGACATGTTTCATTTAGGATTCCTGCAAAACCATCAAGCTGTTGCAGTTTCACTTAAAAGGTTTAAGACCTGAGCCAGTAAAAAAATATGAAACCAGTTAAATTACCCGACTACCTTTTTTTCCTTCAGCTCAGAGGAACTGACATTTCAAACCTGGTTCAAACCCTGGTTATATGAAAAAGGTAAAAGTTTCCATTACAGGTTTTCCAGGAGGTTGTTTGCTCCTGGATGTCTTTAGCACAGACTCAGCTGTTTGAAAAATCACATCATTTCCCCAAAATAATTTTGCTTAAGGTGTTCTCTTTTCCACTGAAGTGGATGTTTCAGGGAGCACCTCGGTCTCCAAAACAATTTGCACCTACAACAACAATCACAACTCCAAACATTTGTCCACCAGGATGGGTGGGTATCAAAACTGTGCTGGCCAAATTCCATGTTTTAAAACAATTGTCCCCTCTCTGCTCTCTGAAGATCCACCAAACAGACACAACCTACATTATTTCTACTGTAGGTTTCCAATCAGATGCTCTCCTTCAAAATTAATAGCTCATATCTCTTTATCTTCCTCTATTTCTCCTCTGCCAGATGTAAAATACACACCAGTAACTCCTACAAGCAGCTTCTGCTGAAGTCACTGGGCTGCTTTGCTTGTCCCTTGAGCAGAAAATATTATTGTTTTCATACAATTCTTCCCAAGGTCTTTTTATGGGTTGAGGATTTGATTTGTGTAAAGAAGAATTTGTCCTTTTATTAGTCCCCATGGCTTGGTTTGACAAATTTGTCTAATGTGGCCATATTATATATTTTAACTCTGACATCTAAGGACTGAGCAGAGGTCAGATTGGAAGCTCAAGGATTAACCAGCACTTGTTTCATATTTCATCTTTCAAAACCAATAAAACATGGTACACTCTCCCTACCTGTCTATCAGTGAAAGGAGAGATACCTCATAAATAATAAGCAGCATTTTCTTTTAAATTAAACTTCCCAGAGAGGAAAATCCAAAGAGGAAAACATGGATTAAATGGTGCTAACTTAAAACAAATTCAATGAAAAGAGGAGAAATAGCTATTCTTTCAGTTCTCTGTGATTATGGTAATTATGTTTTAAATTAAATTGCTTGAAAACAGGGAAGAAGAAAGCACGTGGAAGACAAAAAAATACCACAGAGTGACTACAAATTTATACATAACACAACCAAACTGATGAATTAAACTATGTAATATTTTCTTCCCAATGCCTGCTCACCCACAGAATCTTGGCACAGAGGTCAGTCACTTATTAAATAAGATCTTGAAGACCACATTCTTGTTTTGATATTTAAGGCTTTCTCATTGCTCTTTCCTTTTGCACCAAAATTAGTTTTTGTTCTTAATAGGGCAAATCTCAGAATTTGGCAGCAGCTCAGGGTTTATTTAAACCCTGCACCAAGACACCACCATGGTGTCTGCTCACAGAATACTATTTCTAGATCAGCCCAGAATTACAAGAAGCTCTGGGATAGTTCACAAGGGTTTCTAATCTTACCATTGACTATTTAATCCCAGGGTGGGGGTGGTCTGCTTTCCCTGACTCATCCCTTGCTTTGAGTCACATCTCAAATAAAATTCATAGATTACACCAGAGAAAATTTTTTCTAAGTAGATTATCATTTTATATAAAGCTGAAGAGGAATTCATATTGTTTATCCTAGTGAAACACCTTCCTGGTTTGTTTTTTTTTTTTTATGTATGGCTCAGTAACCAGGATAGAGCAAATCTTTTGGTTGGTTCTTAAATGCTGACATGGTTGGCAACCTTCCTGTCTCTACCTGTCTCTCTGATTCCATCCAGACTTAAGGATTTATTCTCCCCCTGATCCCACTGGTGTGAAAACAGCAACTTGTCTAGAAATTACAATTTTACAGCACATCCTGTAGACTTTTTTCTTTAAATGTCTTCTATTTTTATAGATGAGCAAATGATGAGTCCTTCATTGCATCCATCTGGCAGCTCATCAAAGTGCTTTCTTTACAGGTTTTTTGATGACACAAACGTTCCTCGCCTAAAATGCTTTGTTGCTCTATGAGGACCACGTTTCTTCCAGATTAAACTGATTTCAAGCAGTTTCCACCCTTTGTGTGAAAATGAACTGTGCAATTGCTGCAATTACCTCAGCCAGCACAGGAAGGGTAAATAATGTCGCATTGACCTCTCTGACCAACTGTCTGATACTATTTATTCAGGAATATTTATCTGCAAAGTCGTTTCTGGGTGTTTTTTTGATGTCTGTTCTCTGTTTTTTTTTGTTTTAAATAACCACTTCAACATTTATGATTTTTCCTAATTATGTTCAGGCTGCAATTAGCTAAATTACAAACAGTGTAGCCCTTTCAGAATAACTAATTTTACAGTTATTCTCTTCTTTGTTGGCTGGTTTTAGAATGTTTTCATGATGTGTTCTCTGCTAATACAGTGATGCCCCACTTTACATGCAAGAAGCTGTGGTGGAAATATTATGAAATTAATTTGTTTCCTCAATGATCAGTGTGAGTTCACAGAAGTTAAGGTAACATAAGCTTGAGAAGGCAAAAGTTTGGGCTAGAATTGGAGACAGCCTGCAGGAGCAGAGCTCATAGTAGGGCTCTGGAGACTACAAGATAAGCTGAACTGCAGAAGAGAAGGGAAAAGGGAGGAAAGGGGGTTTAACAGCAACTATCCTTAGATAATATCTTGCATTTTTACAGTGCTTTACTCCCACAATCCACTAAATGGTTTGCAAACTTTAACTGAATGGAGGCATAAAGCTTCCCGTGAATAGAGAATAAATCCTTTTTCATTTTCTCCTGATTGTGCTACTGCATTAAAAAAACATAACCACTCTGCTTTCAATTGCCAATAAACGATATCATCACGAAAATGAGAGGGCTTGATTATAGTCATTGATTGGGTAAAATATCCTGTGTGTTCTACTGGTAAAAAAACTTCAATAACAACTCCAATAATGATGTAAACGACATTTATTGATTTCAATCAATAAATCCCTGTGAGTCTACAGAGATTTAAACATGAGTATGACCCACAGTCATTGTTCCAGCATGTCCATTTGCACACTGGCCTTATGAGCTAAGTATAGTGGGAAATATTGTTTCCAGAAGTTATTTGAAATATAGCCTGGATTTTTTTCCATACTCCATCCTCATTCTAAATTCTTATATAAACTGGCTATATATTACAATAGACATTAAAAATCTGTTCTGAGTATTTACATTATCTTGTCATTACACCAACAGAGCATCCTACAACCTTCAATGTATTTGTTCTTACAGGTTCTAATGGGGAAAAACTCTTATCCCCAACTTCACAGATGAAGGAAAACCTGGTCCCAACAGCACCATGTGACACTACTCACTTAAGGTTCCAGAAATACCCTAAAATAGTTATTTGAGAACTTTGCTTTGATTCAGAGCAGATGAGATGTTTTTAATCTGGACTTAATGCAGTCCTGAAGTGACTGCATTGCTCCAAAATCTGAACTGGTTTGTTTAGAGCCAGCCTGGACTTATATCCCAAGAGTTCAGATAGTTCAAGACTAGAGAAGAATTAAAGAGTAGAAGAAAATCCCATCCATGTCCTAAACTGACTCCCTCCTTCTCTGTTTGTATAAACAAAACAGATCTAATTTAGAAAATAATAAAAACAAGATGCTTGTTCTTAAGGGCCAAATTATGTGATTAAGGGAATGTTCCCAAATAAAAGCAACCTTGTCTTTTTCCAAAGCATCACAGGGCATTCAAGTGGACTGTCATGTTCTCATTCTCACATTTGATTGCTTTCCCTCCTGTTTCCTTTCCTCTCTGATCTGAGATTGTGAACTTAAACAGAGCTTTGATGTGTATTTTAGAAAAAAGAGTAAAGACTTGGTAAGACTCAAGAAAAAAAACAAACAAACATGGAAAAAAACCCCAAAATAACAAAGTCTACCTCTTTGAGTCAGAGTTCACAGCACAGCACTGACAGCAGCAACCACATCTGTGGAACTTACACAAAGAAAATAACAATATACACAAAAAGACAATTTGTTGCAACTGTATCTTGAAAAAAGCCATTTCAGTTTAACTCCAAAGGAGTGGAGTTTTATGGTGTTTTGAAGCACCACCCTCAGTGCTTGAAAATAGTATTTTTTGGTGCCCAGATAACTGTGATGTAAAATAAACACTGAAACTCCTTACACAAAGTGGAGAAACACGGATTCTAACACCAGCTTATAAAACTTGTCAATGTTTTTTATGGAAATAATTTGATTCTCCTTTTCCATATTCTATCCCAGCAGCTTCCAAACTGATATCAGCAGCAAAACAGAAAAAAAAATTAATTAATGAGTTTCAACAAGTGCTACCATGAAAGAGTGAAATACTCCTTCTCTCATTAATAACAAATGCTGCAGGCAACAATAGTCATGATTAATAGAAAATATTGTTATGTAAATGTAACTAATTTTCTTAATTGTCTCTGCACTACTTATGTTCTGTGTTTGTATCAATTAATAGTAATTTTCATGCAGTAATTGCTGCTCTGGCTCATTGCACCAGACAGACAAACAAACAGACAAATCCTGTTTTGATTGAAAACATGAATTTCATCATCCAACTGCTCAACGTGACTGTCAGAATCAGCTCCCTTCTTAAATAACCTGCTAAATAAGTTTTGCTGTCACAAGATGGGAAAAACTATATAAAATTTGCTCTGTGAAACTCTTATTTCAGCCTTTAGGATGGACACCTGTAGCACTTTAGTCTTCCAGAGTCATAAATTTACACCAATTTTTTAAATGTCATTGAAAAATCTACAAGATCACAAAGAGGAAAATACCCAGGGATGCTGTTGGTACACAGATGTGTGTGAAGCCTTTCTCCACCCATTCCTGGCTAAGTTCTGTAATTTTTAGGCTGGACTCACATTCACCTTACAGAAACCACGTTATGAAATTGCCTATCCTAAGGAAATCGAGGCAGGGAAGTTAAAAGGATAAGTAAAGAGGAGCAGGGAGGGGGAATGACCCTCAAGAGCTGCCAGAGCAGATTTTGACCAGTTGAAAAAGTCCCACAGCCAATGCAGACAAACAAACCTCCAAGCTGGGAGATTCATGAAGCAGAAAAATGTAATATTTTCCTCAGATCTGCCCAGCTGAGGCTAAAGACAAAGAAAAGGGCAAAAGGGAGAGTCCCATTTCCAGGTGCTCCATGTGCCTGTAGCTCTGTTGAAGTCAGCAGCTGAGAAAGCATCAGCACATTAAATTTACATTATTATATTCCTGTAGCTGAAAGACCCTAAATTGAGAGCAGTTTGGACACAAGGCTTAAAACTTTTTATTGTATTGTAGTTTCCCTCAGGGACCCAAGCCCAGAAATCACAGCTTAGTAAGTGCATGGAAGAACCACACCTGCTTGATTATGGATTCAATCTTGTTGTTCAGACACAGTTAAACACATGCTAAAGCTGAAACCTGGTGCATTCTCAACATTAGGGATTTCTCTGATGTATAAAAGCAGAAACTGCATGTTGGATAAACAAAATAAAGACTTTGCAGTCTCAGGTGCTGAAGACTTTGCAGCTGGACCTGAGGCTTGTTCAGGACAGAGCCAAGACTAAAGAAACTAAAAATTTAATATCCATACCAATAGAGCACTGTGATAAATCCAGTATCAAACTCATGTACACAAATTCAGTTCTTACACAAACTGCCTTTAAATGAATAAACACAAGGGCATAAAAGGCAAAATCCTCCATTATTCATTAAAGACTTTTAGTGCTTCATTAGTTTTGTTGCTGTAATCCACTTCTGATTAGCTGGGTTGTTAAACAGCCATTGCCAAGTGCTGCTAAAGTGCATGAATTTCTTTTCCAAGTGCAGCAGTGTCATTTGAATGTAGTTAGTGGCACCTCCTCAGGTGTTATGGTCATGCCTGCAGTGTAGAAATTAACTGTGATTTCCTTAGCACTCCCTTTTTTTTTAAACCATGTTTTTCATCTGAATTCTCATTTTAGACATAACACATTAAAAAAGAAAAAAAGCTGTTAGAATTTTAGGTTGCTTAGCAAAACTCCCTTGTCAGGTGAGGATGATAATGTAGGCCCAGGTGGATCACATGAAAGTTAGAAAGGATGTGGAGGGAGGGAAAGACAGAGTTCTGACCCAGCACTGTGTGCTGATGACCCACCAGGGCAGGTGGGAATGAAGCATTTACATGCAGCACTCCAGATCCCAAAATTTAAATTCCTTTGCTCTTAATTTCTCCCTGCAGGACAGAAGCCTTCAGCAACCACAACAGAGGCTGCTAATACAAGAAGCCAACTCCACTAACCTTGGAGGGGCATTAGATTGCAATTTACCTTCTCATTTATTCTTGATTGTCTCGACTCCCCCACAGTTCTTGCCCTCACACTCAGAGTTGCAACTTAGAAAAGTTAAACCCCTCACATTTTAGGGAAGTTCTGTTTGTCAAATAAATCAGATTTTTGTAAAATACTGAAAGTTTTCGACTTAATCCCAAAACCATCGAAACCAACAAAATCTCTTTAGGATTTAAGCGAGCTGCCTGTGTGGGGTGTTCCTGAGGCTGGAACTGGGAAGGGAAACGTGGGATATTTTCTGCTATTGCAATATGAAGCACCCAGAACGGTCCAGGGGAGGTTTGGTGGACAAAGCTCATCACTGCACTGCAGTTTGGTGGGTTGCCAGGTCAAAGCCTGGCTGGTGAGAGATCACAGGGCTTATGGTGTTAAAGGGAGCTTGGCAGGGAAGGTCTCTATTGGAAACACACTTTCTTCCAAGTCCATAACTAAACTGTGCATTAATCCTTAGGACATGGATTAAAGCTGATCTGTTCTGCTCTCTCAGGAAGAGCTGGCTCTGCAGAGTCAGCAGCAGCTGAACTGAACTCCAGCATTAAGCAAAGGGTCTGGCTTTGTTCAGTCACTTCACTCCACCATAGAAGAGATTTGAAAGCTCTGGAAGAGAGACCATCCTTTCATTTTCTGTGTGTCCAGCTATGGAAGTTCAAAGGGACTGTTCCAACCTGCTGCCTCAGGTGCTGCTGGAATGCAAATAATTTTGGGGGCATTCAGATTAGTTTTTAAAAAACTGTCAGTGTGCTTCAAAGGGTAGATACCAAACTGGGCAATACTGGCAAACAGGCCATTCCCAAGAGTCAAATGTTTCAATATCACAGGTTAGAAGTGGAACTTCTTTTTTTGATAAGAAAAAAAAGTAAAATTAGACCAATTCCACATATATGATTCCAGTCAATGAAGAAATGCTCCCCCATCTCAGACAAACTGGATCAGCTCCATGGTAACCCTGAAGGGCAATTTTGGGCAGTAATCCCATAATCTACCTGCTACACAAACTGTTCCTTCAATTTTTTCACTTAGTCTTGGTACCACATTAACAACTCAACATTTAAATTCTTTAGGAAGCTCTGTCAAGAATCTTTCTGTAAGAAAAGTTACACAGAGTTCCCAAAATAAGGTTTTCTCTGGCAAACTAGAAGCTTTGATCTATTTTTAACCCACAGGAAGATCCTCCTCATTGTCCTCCATTTTCCAGTTCAGACCCAGGGCTTTATGTGAGAACCTTACCAATAAAATTGCAGAAAATTCCATAGGAAAATTAAAAAAATAATCTTCTCTAAAAGCCAGGCCATCATTTCCTCAGCTGTAGATCTGTAGAGCTGTGATCACAAACACCCACCCATGTAATGACCAAGTGTCTGCTCAGTGAGTCTCTGGGGTATGAAATCCCTGTGAGTACACCCTGATTATAATGATGTATAAAACCAGAGATGACTGAAATGTATTTTAGATGTGCTGTAACTTGTATTTTAAAATCAAAGCACAAGTATTTTTTGTACTCAAGTGATTTTAAATAATGAAAAGCAACTACTACAGTGGGTGGGTGGGGGAAAAGAATAAATCTGCCTTCCCAGATTTTGTTTATTTGCATCAAGACTGACACTCTGAATAGACTCACAACAAGTAAGGAATCTATATTATAGACTGTAAAGAAGCTAATGAAAGTCTACAATGCCCTTTAATAATTTAATTTACATTCATATAATCATTTAAATAGATTTTAATGGCAGGACTCCTGATCTGTTCATCTGGCTGCAGTGTTTTCCACTTCTACATTTCAAGATCTGTCTCTGTAAAGGCTTCAAGATCATTTCCCAAAGCAAAGAAAATGAGGATGATTTATCAGAAATCACATCCACACACTGCAGAATTTTGTGAGGAGCTTTCTGCCCTGTCCCTTAATCAGATGAAGCTGTTCTATGATGATTCTTTAAGAGTTGATTTTACAAGATGCAATCAGCAGTGTTAATTTATTCACTTACAAAAGACAAATGATGGGATCAGCAAGGCTTTGAGTGAAACAATTACCTGGGGAGCAGCGGCCTGGAATCTATTACCCATCAAATCTCACAACTGGGGTTGCAGACATGTAACATGAGCTTTGACATAAAAGGAAAGATTTGAGCTAAAAAATTATACTTATCTCAACTGTTTTTTAGTTTGTTCAGTGAAGGCTTCCTTTGGGAACCAGTATAATTTAACTGATGAGCAAAAGTAGTATAAACCATTTCATGAATGATTGAGAGATGTACTATAAACAGTGCAGGCTTTTATTCTGATATTAATTCTTCAATTGACTTTATGTTTTAATCACTTGACTGGTGAGAGAAAAGGTAGACACAAGCTTCCTATATACAGCAGCCTGAGGAAAGCACAGCAAGTGGTTGATTCAATGGGGAGGAAGGTTTTAATCCTAAATTTAGAATAAAGGAATTAACTAGATAAAAACAAAACAAACAAACAAACAAAAACCCCCCAAAAACCCAAAAAACCAAAACAACAACAACAAAAAACCCACACACATACAAAAAAAAACCAAACAAAAAACCCTAAAGAACCATGGAGTGTGTTTACATTTTCTTTTATAATGTCTTGACCAATGTAATTATTATTTTTTCTCAGATCTGTCCATCCTAGAGCAAAGATCAGGAACATAGAGTTTTGTCTCAAAAGGAAGGACTGGGTAAAACAACCATGTGGTTTCATGTCACTTTAAGAGATCATCTGGAGCATTCTGTACCATTTATCACACACAGTGACACACTTGACCACAGAGCACAACCTGTACATCTCCAGCTTGATTCAACACAGCCTTGAAAGAAAGGAAAGTTTTTTGGTTTCTTACTGAGCATTTCTCTGGAATTTCCATATATATGTTCAAGGTCATGTCAATTAGACACTTCATACTATAAGCAGCCAGTTTTTCTCTCTTGGAAAAGAACATTATTTATGGAACAGTTTGATTTCATAACATATTCAAATTGCATGGGACATGCTTTCAGAATCACTTGTGCATAATCTAAAGCTTTGGGAATAAAAATATTGCTGTACTGTATTTTACTTAATACTGAAAATCCCCTGATCCCATTTTCTCTGCCACCATAGCAGGATAAAAGAATTCTTATTGTGAAACATTCTTTCCTGAGGAGACCATTAAAGTGCAAGTCTCTGTATTTCATCAAATAGTTCTGTGTCCCCAGAGTGGATCACAACTTCTTTGTGTCACTTTGAGTTTCAGGAAACAGAATTTGCAGGGAAAAATGTTCTTAAGGGCTCTTTTTAGCATTCCCTGACTAATGGCAGCATTAAGGCTGAGGGAAGATCAATGCTGTTGGAGCACAATTTACTAATTGGGGAAGAGTAACAAGAATGAACAAAGGGAGACAGAGCACTATCATAGGAGATTTAGAGTAGATTTAGGCCTTTGCTAAAATATTGGACAGGTTTAAGCGAGTTTGGAAAATTAGTCAGAGGAAGCAAAGCAAACCTTTAGCTGAAAAAAAACCCCTGCAGCCCTTTACAGTGTTGTATGTGATGTAATTCTGTGAACAGATACACTCAGGGCAAGATTCAAAATCAGGCACTTCAGTAAAATTAGGTGGTAACTGAGCATATTAAAGATTCTCCACGTTACATTAAGAGGTACTACAAATTCCTGTAAATTTAGTTCAAATTTCTGGAGTTGGGGAACAGGGTGAGAAGAGGACCAACATGCAAAAATCTTTCGGCTTAAACACCTCTGTGGTTGGTGGACAGGGAATGTTACACACATTGTTACCTCCCATCAGTTTTGCCACACCCACTGAGCACAAATTTCATGTCCATCCTGCATTCAAAGTATTGCTCTTAAATTGATTAATTTTATTTTGCAGTTGGGGCACATCTATTAGAGCTGTATCAGGGCATCCAAGAGCACGAGTGTGTAGCTCTAAAAACAGTTTCAGCTACAGAGTCTGCTGAAAATTCATTAAATCCTTGGCAATTCTGGAGAAGGGATAAAACCACGTGAGGATTTACTGTTTTCCTTGGAAGGCATAACAACAAAATTCCACTGAGCTCTTATGATTAACATGAAGATTTTAAGTGAGAAAGGCAACTTTGCTTCAAGAAAGTTGATGTAGACACTGATGTAGAAATCTTAGTGGTCTGCACTGCAGGGAGCCAGCAAACTCCAGCAAACACCTCTAACCAGATTTGCAGTGATGGGTCATCATTTATTCCAGTCTGTGCCACCCACTCCAGGTGTACAGAGGTTAATTCATTCACTTGGAGCATTTAGGAGAGAGGCAGAAAGGAAAAAGAAGATGCCCTGCAGTCAGTGTAGAGAGGGAAAAATAATTTTTAGAGGGAGATTTGTCCATGTTCTTCTAGAATGGAAGTAGCTGCCTTCTGGAGTTGTCTCTCCCATTACCTCTCACCTTTTGGCAGAGCAACTTGTTTCAAAAGATCACGCAAACTTCACATCTTAGTTTTGTGCCTGATGAATTTGAAATGTGCTGCAAAAACACTGCAATGACAATTATGTATGTAATACCACTGTAACCTGCCCTAAACCATGGTAATAAACACAGCTCTTTCTTTTCTCACTAAGTGAAGTAATGTTAAAGTGGTTGAATTGACTTATGAGGCAGATTAAAAGATATAATAAGTTGGGCCACGCTACTGAATCATGAAATTCTATAGAAAAATATGCTCATAAACAGACTCTAAACTAGAGGGAAGTTCAGTCACCTCCCACAGAGAAGACTTTTTTCCTGAGGACATTGGTAGTAGGCAGCACAAACACACTGTATTCAAAGCATCCATGCTCAGACTGTATAAACAGCAGAAATCAAAATACTTCAATTGTCAATGATTTTTCCTCATAGGGTGGTAAAAATGAGGTGAATAGTCAGTAATCTAGGAGTTTGAATCCAATAATACAGAAACTTTCATACAATATGCTTTATTGCAAATCAAATGTTATTGCTTTTAGCAATATATAGTGTGCCTTTTTTTTTCCATCCCAAACTACATAACATCTAAAATTTAACCTCTTTCAGAATATAATCAAGCATGAAAGAATACCAACAAATTTTTGGTTTGGTTCTGAGCACATATCACAACCTGAATGAAAGGAGTCCTAGGGAATACTGAGTGATAATCAACCTTTCAAATTAGATTTTAAATCCTCCAGTTCTGTAATCCAGTATCTCTAGGATAATTCACAAAGCTTAAGAATGATTCTATCAGAGCCCATTTAAATGTTAGAAGAATTTATTGGGTTCATTTTCACTACACACTGTGGCTCTGCCCACCAAAGGGTCATCAGAGCAAGAGGTGCCAACAAGGGACGTGTCCTGGCACTTGGGAAACACCACCTGACTTCTCCTACAGACCTAAACCCAAAATAACCACACCAGTGGCATCATCCTGTCAGCATATGTGTGTTCCTAATGCTTGCTAAAACATATTTACTGCAAATTCAAAGTTTATTCCTGGGGACTGTAAGTCAGCCTTGTCATTTCATATGGCCAAAGGCTCCCTTTTTAATGGCCAAAATTTCATATCCTAATGCAGCCAAATAACCAGAATCCTGACTTCTGTGGAGAAAGAAAAAAATAGCTCAAAAGTGGTGTTTGCTGGAGGTTGGGAGGGGAAGTTTACGCTTTTCTGCTTTTTGTTTATTCCTGAACTAAAATCCTGTTTGAAATGTAACAGTTCATAAACAGTTATTTGATTCCCGATGAACTAAAGGTTTATGTCTTCTTGTGGTAGAATTACTTCTAGTGCTCTGTTCTTTCCTGCAGTATCTTTACAAATTAAATATACAGAAGTTATCCCATTTTTTAAAAAAATTGTTCTAAAGAGAATAATCTTAATTGCACCATAAACCCCACCAGCTGGTCTGTAACCCCTTGAAGTGACTGGTTACATCTTTGCCATCTCATAATGCTTCCATTTCGTGATTGAATCTTTAACTCAGTGAGTAATTGCTGAAAAGGCGTTTTAGGCATTTATTGTCTCATGGCCCATGACAAAATCACTCTCAGGGGGGTGGCTGGGTGCTGCTCCACAGTCTCTTGGGCAGGTTGGGTTTAGAATTGCTGGGAGGAGAGGGCCCTCCTGCCACGTCCAGAGTCACAAATTACAGGGGTCCTGTGCACTTCTGGAAGACCCTGTTCTAGTGTTTCAGTGCTTATTAACCACCCACAGGGGGTGGGGCACTGAACAGGCTCCCCAGGGCAGTGGTGACAGCTCCAAGGCTCACACAGCTCAAGGAGCGTTTGGACAACATCCTGTGTCTGTGCAGGGCCAGGAATTGGACCAGATGATCCTCATGGGTCCCTCCTAACTCAGGATATTCTGTGATTTTTAAACTCTAAATCCTCCAGCTTTGTAAGAAACCCCATTTATCTGAGCTATCCATGGCCTGAGCTGTTCCTGCTGCTGCCTGGATGAGCTTTTACTGCAGAGAGATTTCACTAAGCCAGTTGCAGGCTGTAATGCATGCACAAATCAGACTGTACATCACACAGACCAACAGTTACAGACATAATTTGGAATGAACAGTTACCCAGTCCCACAGCCTGGCAGGAGTCACCACAAAATGCTCACTGAGCAATCCAACAATGGTAATAACCTGACCCATCCTGATGGCATTGCCCAGACCCCTCGGCTTCCTCTGACCATGGAGCAGGACCACCTCATGCTCTCAACCTCTGCAAGGGGCCCTGAGCTCCAGCACTGGGTCACGCTGGTGACCACAGGCACTGATGTTACAGAACTAACACGGACAGAGATGAAATTCTCCACCTGGAGAACATCTCATGCTGAACAGAAGGGAATCAGCAGCCCAGCACCCATGGCTCATTAGCCTTAGCAATATTTGCCCAGGGAGCGCCCATGGCTCATTCTTTGCAGTTTCCTGCCACCTCTCTCAGTGTAATAAGGGATACCAATCCAGAATTCCTGCTTAACTGGATGAAGTCAAAGCTCCTCAAGCAGAAAGATAGAAACCTGTAAACCTCCCTCTCCAGTTTTTAGTGTCCCTTTGGAAAACACAGCCACTTTCTGACAGGACAGTTTAACAGGACAGGTACAAACTTCACCTCAGTGCTGAGGCTAATATTGCATCTCTGATGAACTACTGATCAGCCATTCAGTGCTCTTTGTCCAGGAGAACAGGGTCATTTCCATCCAGCAATAAAGTTTTATCTGCATTGTGCAGGACTCTAAACACTGTCTCTACATAACTGACCACTTACCTTGAAATTACTTCTTTTAACAACTTCTGAGTGCTTGTCAAGGGACTTGCAAACCACAATAGCTTTTGTCTGTGCAAGTTGGGCAAATACAAAATTCACCATTGCACATTTGAGTCTGTTACTCTCACCCAGCCAGCTGCATTGTTTCTCCTAAACATTAATTACACCTCACCGGAACCTCCTGCCTCTCTTCCAGCCCAATAATTTTTAACACCTTTCTGTTTCTTAGAGTTCTTTTCATGCATTTTCACTACCTCCTTTTGTCACACTCTCTATTCTCGATCAGCTTTTCTCCTTTCATTCTTTTGCCTTCAGGAATCTCCTTGCCCTCTCTCTGGCATCCCTATGGCCCAGTCCCACATTCCCTCTCCTCCTGCTGTTGGTTGCCCCCTCACATTTCATTCTAGTAAAGTACCATGGGAAGTTGGTTCACTCAGCTCCCACTGATAGCCAGAAAAACCTCAGAGCCAAGTTAACACCTCATCCACTGGTCATAAATTAAGGAGTGTAAACTCTGTGCCTGGCAGAGAGCACCATCCTTCCTCTTCATGCCATGCTCAGCTGGCTGCCAGTGCTTTAGAAGAGGAATGAAGCCCCTTTAGATGAAGTTTAGTAGTGTGGCCTGTAGCCATTTATACAAACATCCAATATTAACACAGACTTAAATAGCTGGTACTGTCTATTAATGTAATACAGACATAGGGGAACTGATGTTTTTCTTCTTGTTTGTCTTTATCTGTAGGATTAATTCTCAGCATCTCAATCTGCCACCATAAACCCTCCAAAGATTTCAGGTGGGTGAAATGTAACTTGTGTGTAAAACACCAGTGGGTTTCTCCAGTTGCCATTGCTTTGGCTGAGCCCAGAGTCTGATTTATTTTTTTTCCCCAGCAGCATTTTTTTTTACTCTTTGCTTGGGATAAATGCAAATGAACACGAGAACATGGAGAGCTGTCTGAATTAAACCAAGGGAAAAACTTCAGACAAGGTCACTATGAATAGATGAGTTGAAAAAGAGATCAATCTGTGCATTAATTTCACAATGCATCTGAAGCAGGTTTGTTTGCTGGCCTGATTGCATTTCATGTTGTCCAAATGTTGCTGTTTTCAGACCAAAGCAATGTTATTCAGCTTGCTCTGTTCCTTATATCTTTGCAAATGTTACCAGATCCCTGATTTTGTTTGGATTTAATTCTGATTTTTATGACTTAAAAATGCTATTGAATCCTGATCCTTGACAATCTGAATGCAACAGAAGCATCCCACAAACAATTCCCAAAGACCCTTTATCTATAACTCAAAATCAATGCCATAACAGGAGAGTTCCAGCTCTGAGATAACCTGATTTCAATAAAAATTCAGGAAGCATTTTAGTGACTCCAAGTTGAATCCTCAAATGACTCTAGCCCAGAATTCTCTTTTCTAGTCAGCCAAGCTCCTCTCCAAAACCACAGGAAGGAGCTCCAGGGAATGCTTTCTAAGAACCACAAGTATTTCAAGTCACTTGACCTCCAACATTCCAGCTGCATTTGGGGTGAGTGAGAGCATTCCCAGGCCATGTGATGCTCCCTCAGCCACGTGCTTGTACCAAGTCAAATATTTATTTCCTTAATAGCCAACACTCTCAGTGGCAATAATGAAGCTGCCAAGATTACATTCTGCTGGTAAATTGTGTATTGACTTAATTAAGAAGATATATTTTGAGTTGCACTACAAGGAAAAAAACAGAATAAAATAACCCCCCTTGCCAAGGGAGCAGAAATTTCATAAGGAAAGGGCTGTTCTGCTGAGCTGGGGGGGACACAGTTTTACTCTCTGGTCTCACTGAGAACACACACAGATGGTTGGGTACCACTCAGTGCAGGACAGCAGAATGACAAAATATCTGCTATTAAATGTTAAGAAATCATATTAACAGAAATCATAAATCACAGAAAAATAAGGCTAAAGGAATAAATAGCAAGACAAATATGTACACAGAGAATCTCTGCTTTTTCCTGTTGTGACTGGTCATAATTTCCTCAGTAAAGTTCCTTTCAAAGTGATTTATTGTGGAGCAACAATTGCAAGTGTTACTGATGCTTCTTCCTGAAGAGTAGGGGGCAAATATTCAGATATTTTTTCTTTTGGATTCATCATATTCTGCCTCGCTGCCCCTCCACCTGAACAAATATTGAATTGGAAATGTTTTTAAGGTAAAGTTCTTTAGACAATAAAAAAAGTATTATCATTCAAACTGTATTGGTGAAGTGTACACTCTGAAAACAGTCAAATTCAATTTGATGTATTGGGAAGTTTTTAATTAACTGTAAAAAAAGACTCTCCCCTCAATTATTATTGAAAAATTTATTATGGTCCAATAAAAACCTAGCAAATATGAAGAGATCCTAGTTAAAGGTCTACCAATATCTCTCAAAACACATTAAAACATGTTAGTGAAGAATCAATAACTGCTGTTTCTCTTGTTTTCAATTTATGGATGTTTAAAGCTTCTTTCACAATGATGATGCCCTAAAGCAGCAACTTGTAACAAAGCATACCCATTTCCCTGGCAGGCTTGGGACTACCTCTCTTGGTACCTAAAGGTATCAGAGAACAGTTTATTTATCATTTCCAAGAATTCTTTGGATATTAAGTAATTGTCATTTTATGATATTACCCCTCAAATATCGGGAAAATCTGGCAGAGAGGGGCAGGGCTGCTGGTGGTGATTGTTCTTTCTTACCCCTTCAGTGGCCAGTGGCTGGAAAATCCAGTGACTCAAGGTGGATGCAAATCATCCTCCTCAGCCATGGGGGGATGAGCAGGAAGGCACAGATCTGCTTCATCAGCCCTGCAAGTGTCCCAGGCCAGGTTGGACGGGGCTTGGAGCAACCTGGGCTAGTGGAAGGTGTCCCTGCCCAGGGCAGGGGGTGGAACAAGATGAGCTTTAAGGTCCTTCCTAACCCAAACTTGTAATCATGTGAAGTTGGGTGTTCCTTGATTCAATCAAGTGCCTTCACTGGGTGCAACTCCCCTGGCACTAGAGGAGACTAAGAAATACAGCTGATATTTGTGTGACAATGTGTCCCTTTGGGTTGCATTATGGAGAAAAACTGGCCAGAGCTCAACGAGCACAGACTAGTGTCCCATAACCAAATGACATCCTTGCTCATATAAAGGACAGGAACAGGAGGAAAATGCAAATACTGTGGTGAGAGGGGGGAGAAAAAAAACCCATTCTAGCTTTTATTCTAAACCTACTGAGTCCTGATCAAGGGACCATAAGCACTTGCCAGCATTTGCTCTCCCACTTAGCATGGGAGACATCTGCTCTACGTATGTGGCAGTGGCAGGCAAAGCATCCCTGTCTGACAACCTCAGCTCTCCCCATCCATCATCTCATTCATCTGTCACACTGAGTTATTCATCAGCACTCTGCCCAGCTCACACACTGGAGCTCCACTTATGCCAAGGGTTTATCCTTTACCGAGTTTCAGCCCCAAAAAACATTAGTGGAGATGAAGAAAATAACATTTCCATACAGAAACAATGAGCTGTACCTGTAACAGCCATGGAAGAGAATTCACTTTGACAAGCGACTGCCTGAACTTCTTGGGCATCTTGTGATCAAGTCTGCAGAGCACTGTCTGGCTATTAACATGCTGCTGAAGGATAGTTTGTTGTTATTTTATTTCAAAGCCTTATTTCAGGACCAATTTGTCTTATCATGCTGATGGTAACAAAGAATACCAGGACATGCCCATTATAGCTCTTCAAAATTCACTCATGAGCAGCTTCAGAAACGTGCTCAGTGTTTCACAGCAGCATTTCTTTTCATTTCAGGTTTGCTGCTTCTTCCCCCCTCCCTGCACACATTCCTACATCGGGACGAAGTTAGTTATGAACCTCAAACTGCACTGTCGTTCAGGAAATCATCATGCCAAGTCACTTCATGCAGCACAGACTGACATTAAATAGCACAGTTAAATAATAAATGTGTATAGCTTTTGAATGCTTTACCCTCATTTCTACAGGTGCCACCCTTACTTGCTTGAATCCCCTCTATTTATGCCAGCACTAAAAGGGGGGAAATCTGCTGCCTCTTATTCCCCCAAAATATAGGTAATTTCCTCAAGGCAAAAGACTTCCAAGCAACTGTGAGAGACTGATCTGACCTTGCACTGAGCATAAAAAATGAGCTCAGGAGCCCAGAACAAGAGAGCTGACTGATTTTTGGGTCCTTGCATTGCAACAAGGATTTTCTCCTGCTACATCTTTAGGAAACAGATGCTCTTTGCACATGCAAGGAGAGACCCTGCCTGCACAGCTCTGCACACCAAGGAACAGCAGACAAGCTTTCATTTGGCTTCCTGATGCCTCAGTCTGACATGCCTGAAAGGCATAACTGCACTACATTCATGTTCTTTGGTTCAGACTCAGTTTGATTTCCACCAGAATGCCAATGAAGTGCTATTTTTCAAGCTTTTCATTAGAAGAGCCAACATCCAAAGTTTATACTTCCCACCCATGTAAAACACACTGGGGCACCACTTATCTGAAAGACAATCTCTAGAGAGGGAGAAGTGCTTCCTAGTTCATGTTTTCCAGGAGGGCAATATCATTCCAGAGGCAGGACTGCTTTGGAGGCTAATTATGCATTCCTGCTACAGCTTTAATAACAGAAGCAGGGACAAGCACAGCTTGGATGAAAGGTCTGCCAGGGGCTTATGATAAAACATTATGTGCACTGGGTTACAGCATGGCCTGGGATGGGAAACATCCAGTCAGAGGTGGGAGAAAAATCATTTGGCAGATGTTAAAAAATTAACCCTATTCATCTGAATATCTTTCAGTAGAGCCTAGGATGCCAAAAACAATGCTTTACTTGAGAAACAAATCCTCTAATTCTGCATGGACCTGTGCACCTAAACAATCTCGTTCTTGCTATATAATTAAATTGGATGTTCAGCTGGAATCAAAATTTGCAGAAAACACTCATTTGAGCACCTCAAAAAAAAAAGTCCAGAAGTCCAGGAGAAAGGACTCATTTTGTAATTAAGGCACAGGGTGTGGACATCTGACCTAGGCTGAGCTGAAAGCATGAATACAAAGAGGATGAAAATGTCTTCTAACTCCATGGGAAGCCATAAACCCTTAACTGGAGAAGGATGGAAATGTACCTGTACCCGAGTAGTTCTGCCATAAGAGACAGAAATCCTCTTCTCTGTGTTTCCCTCCACTACAAAAAGGCCATTTCTGGAGATTAAGTTCTGTCTTGGCTCCACAGGAGATTAGGTTAAACTTATAACTATGCAGCTACTTTAATTATTTATTTCAAACACAGACATTCAGAAATATAATAAACTGAGGCTTCTGAATATTTCAGCTGTTAAAGAATAACTTCTGCCTGGAAGCTGAGAGCTTCTTCACACATTTCAGGAGTGAGAACCAGCAATTTGATGTTTCAGCAAGTTGACTGCAAAAGCTTTTGATTTTGTTGTATTCTCCCCACTCCCAGAGAAATCCCTGAGCTTAAAATGTCTTCTAGAGGTTCAAAAAGAAACTCACCTGTTTCCTCTCAAAAGCAAAACATCCACTTTATTCCATTATGCAGAGAGAAGAAAAGTTCAGAAAGCTCCTGTGGGTCAAATGTCAGCTCTCTTTGGCTTTTTTCCTCCTGCTTTAAGTTCTCCAAGCAGGGATCAATATTTGCTGCAAAACCCAGTCCAGACTAGGTGAGTTACTGATGGAGTTTCATTAATTGAATCCCTCTGTGTCCCTTCCTGCTTATTTGTTGAGATCAAATCTTAGGGGTTGGCTGAGCCGGGAGTTTTGGGTGTGTTGGTTTCCAAGACCACAGAACCTTGTGCTCTCTGCAGAAATGGGAATGACACTCCTAATTAGCACAGCAAGTAATCCCCTTAGCTTAGAAGATGCCTCCTAACCATCTATTTACAGGTGATATTTGATGACCCAGCTTGAACAGTGTCAGAGACCAGCAGCAAACCCCTCGAGGCTGAGAGGGAAAAGCCTTGGACAGTGCACTGGATCAAGTGTCCCTGAGTGTCAAGAGATGGTCATTGCTGCCGTGGAGATTTATTGCTCAGGTCAAAGCAAATTACTTTCTCTCTTCTCAAGCTTTTTCCTGGCTATGTTTTTCATGTCTGCCCTTCTCTCACATTCCACTGCCCTCTCTGCTATTTTGCAGAGTGATTATAGGCTCTCACAGGGGATTGGGGAGTCCCTCTGGTCAGTGGAAAGCCTGAAATTGTGGCAAAACATCTCCTAGAAATCAGGCTAAAGGGATCTTGCATTCTATGAAATTATTCTGCATTCTCCACGGGCACACAACCTCAGACCTAAAAATAAAAACAAAAGCCATCTATTCTGCTTGTGCTACTTCTGTGGCACAGATGTGATTATTTTCAGGTGATAAAAAGCCTTTCTCTGACACAGCAGCTTTTACTTTTATTATTTATATAAGCACAGCACTGCATTTCTCAGAGAAAACAACCAGTAAAAATGCAAGACAAGAGGATTTTTATAAGGCATTTACACCAAAATCTAACTAAAGCTCACACTTCCAAGGCACAACTTCAAGTACTTCACAGGAAAATACTGCACACAACTAACACATTAAATACCAGTTATCTCTTTGCAAAAGCCTGGTGCTGCTGCACTGAAAATCTGGGCTGAAGGGAACAGTCTTTCTTGTTGTCAGGTTCAAAACCACCACCCCTCTTCATTTTTATAAATATACAGGGAGATATTCATGGAATGATGGAATCTGGGGATTATTATCACAGGAAAAGAGAGCAAGCCTTTCAAAACAAGGATTTTTTTATTTTTTTTTTTTAAACCTGTGGGAACAGAATGCATAAAACACATTTTTGGGTGCAGTTTTCTCCTTATTCCTTTTGTGAATTTCCTACAATTATTCAAATTAGGAAATCCTATTACTTGTCACAAGGTAGGTTCATTCCCCATCAACATCTGGGAACACTCATACATCAGATAGTCCACCCTATAAACCTCCAACTTGCAGCACCACTGCTGCCAGCTTCCAGCTTCCCTTTTAGGGATGAAACTGTAAAAAAATCCGGACTTAATTTGGTGGGAGAGACAAAGAAAAAATGGTGATACATCAAAACTAAGTGGCAGTTTGAGAAACAGGTTAAAGGATGGCAGGAAAGAGCTTGAAGGCCTCCAGTGTGCACTTTGAAACACAAACAGTCACGTCACCAGTCCAACTCTCAGAAATCACAGGGACTGGAAAAAGGGACCTGTAGTTCTGATTTTGCCAGTGGTGCATTTTAAATATTCCATCAGGAATCTTTCACCTTGTAAGACAGCCCTAAAGTCAAGCAGGCAGTGAACAATGCAAAGAAACCTCATGATGATACCAAATCCTGGAACTTCCACTGTGAGATCAACACGATTTAACCACATTTCAAAGAGTTCTTCTCTCAACTTATGAGGAATGTCAAAATCCAGTTATTTTTCTTTTTACAAAAGAAAACTCTTTTTTTTTTCTCTCCCAGGTTTACAGCTTGCTTCCATTATCACTTTATGGAGATATTGAAAACACAGAAGAACTCTAAAGAACAACCTTTACAAGGTCTTTTCTCCAAAGAGCCACTTTTATGTAGAAAAAGTGAAATTTCTCTCTATTCGTTCAAGTTGAGCAGTAACAGAAAACCAAGCACAGAGGATGACAGACAATAAACTCAAATTACACAGGCAAGACAGAAGCTCTATTAACTCACAATTCTCTCTGTAGGCTTATAACACAGAAGCACCTTTTATAAATACAATATTCACACTGGAAGGAGAAGGAATTTCAACTTCATTACAAAGGCAAAGTGTTCATGTCACCCACCTGTCTGTTTCTGAGGGTTCTCCCTTCTCTAATCAGCATATTTAGATATATTTCTAGATACGTTTCAGCTTCTCAGAAGTTGTGGTGCACCACATTTAGAATTCACTGGGGACTCACATTGACTCTTTACTTTCTTGGGGGATTTTGGCAGAGGTTTATGCCTTACTACAGTAAAACTTAAGATAAAAGCATAAGAAGGTTTATTTAAAAGGTGAATGAAGCAGACCTAAGCCTAGAAACTTCAACAGTGCCCTGCTGATGTTGAGGAATAAACATGTAATGTATAATATTCTGCATTTATTCTACAGGCAGGTTTACTAAATGCAAAATGCTAATTTGTATGTTGATAATCATAGTAGTGCAAAAAAAAAAAGAAGCACAGTAGGAATTGTGTTATTCTAATATATGGTAAAATATGATGGAGTTATTTGAATTGCACAGGAAGCTGGGGAGCAATAAAGTGGGCTTGCAACCAAGACTGGGTAATGAAATCCATGGAGGCTGGGGAGAAGCTCAGAAAACTATATTAACATAAAAAAAATAATTAAGAAGGCAAGGCCCTAATTCCAGCAATAACTTTCAGATTTTAGAATATATGTTATTTTGCATAATAAGAGTAAATTTTTTAAAAAAATTTCAATTGAAAGTAGAAATCCTTTGATAAGAAGTTTTCTTCTTCTTAGCCACTTAGGAAAACGAGACATTAGAACTAAAAGCAGGGAATTGTATTTCCTAAAGCCTTTTACAGTTGCACAGCATCAGGAAAACACACTTTAGGTCACTGTAACACTTCTGTGTTATTACATAAAACCAAGCAACAAACTGATTTCTAATCATCAGAGTAGAAAGGTTCTGGACCAACTTCTTGGCAGAATTAGTGGGGACAGAAAACCCAACTGAGTTTTAAAACTGATCACAGCATTTTCATGAACACAAATCCTTTGTACAACAGGGAAATTAGTGATTATGCAGAAGGTTGCTTTAGGTGCAGTGGGCCCTGGTTATTTTTCTCCCTCTCTGAGTACAGTTTTCTGAAAGTTTATTGTGCCTCTCTTACTAATTAATCTGAGCAGATAACACAATGGAACACTGAAAAAAAGAACAAAGGCAAATTTTGGCGCACAAACCCAAACCATCTGCAATTCTGAAACAGCAGCTCCATTGTCAGAAATACCTGGAAACAGGAACCAAACTGGAACTCTAACAAACAACACAACTTGAGCAGCTCAAACAACAATATTCCCACCAGGAACTGGAACATCTAGAAGCTCAACACGCACAGCTGGGATTTTGTTTTGGGGCATTATCAAGAAAAAAGCAAAGTTTGTAGAGCTAGACAAGAAGAACCACAGCTCAAATACACAATCATTTCTCCAACTTAGCATTTCCCTGGCTCATTCTGTTGCAATCACATTACCCACTCTGCAAAGAAAATATATTTTAAAAAAAAAAAAGGAGGAGAACAGCATGAGTGTTCTTTCCTTCCCTCAAACTCACAGTTTTGCCCCAGCCAGCAGAGCTCTGCACTTTTCCAAGACATGTGGTTGTGGAGACAGCAAAGGAGATGCCACAGCCCTCATGAGGAATATCAGGACACCATCCAGGTGCCCCTGATGCAGCACAGACCTCCCCCACATCCCAATAATCACCAGCTAGCCCTGACTGTTGTTACTCAATCTATTCAGAATACTTCCAGGTGACTTCATTAAGCAGATATCATTAACTAGCACTTTAATTACCAGGCTGATTAAGACAAGAGCATGCCCTGCTTTCAAAGCCCAAGAATTGTAAATAAAAGCAAAGGCTCACTTAGCCCTGACATTTCTTACAGCCCCTTTGGTCCTCAGCCCTTTAATCACCATCTCAGGTTGGGGAGTTTAAGAACAAATTGGCAATCCTAGAACTTCAATAAAGCTTAAGAAAAAATAAGTGTTTCTTCTTTAAAATGTATAAATATGCCTTCAGCCATCCTTCAGAAATGGCTTAGAATTCAATTCTGAGCCAGAAACTGTAACAATACATCTTATTATTAAGTGTGAAACAGTGAGATTCTGCTGCCAAATAAATCTCCAGTAATACAAAGTCCTCCAGGACTGTCTCCTCTTCCACCTCTGAGTTTTTTTCATCACATGCTGCCTGAGGCCCAATTCCTCAGTAACTTTGCCCACCCCTCTCCTCCACCTCCTCCCTTCCAATCCCGTTGTTCAGTTATTTGCTAAATCATTTTTGTCAAGATAATTGGACTTCCCAGAGTCTGATGCACCGATTTAAGGTGAAAGGGACATATTTACTTTCTCACACAGAGCCAGTGAGCCAATTTTCCTCCTGGCAGCCTCCCTCTAATAAAAATATTTTTCTCTCTTTTTACTTAGAAGTTCATAAATACTTCTTTGGCAGAGAAAGTCTTTGACCTTTGGGCCTTGCTGCTGCATCGTTGTGAATGACAAAATGAACTCACCAAAGCAAGAGCCTTTGGAAAGATGAAGTCTGTGTATTTAAACACATTTGCCTCCAGCACTCCCACCCCTTTTTTTCCTCCTGCAGAGCTTTTCCCTCTGCTCCCCTTCCTCGTGCCCAGAGCGTTCTTGAGCAGAGGTGAAAACTCCGGGAGCAAAAGTTCTTTCCTTCCTCCTAAACACAAATATCTGGTGATGACAAGGGGTGTTATTTCTGCCTCTTGGCTGTTGGAGACTTTGTGGTCAATGTTGTGAGGACTGGGTGGACGTGTGGAAAAGAAAAGCATTTCTATTCCACCTGTTGCACCACAGGATGTCCTGGTGAAAAGCTGGTGATGGATTAAACACAAGTCCACCTTTTGCTCTTCCCTACCCTTTTCATCTCACAGGTATTATGATGGAAGTAAAACAAACTTACCTTTTTTAAGATATTACAGCATTTCAACAATGGTAAATTTATTTAACATTAACTTTGTAGTGTGACTTGAAAAAATACTGTTTTCTGAGATGACTAATGAGGTTTTACCTTTCCATTTTTCATGAGGAAAGGAAGGCAAGAGCAAAGGGAGATCTTTGAGTTACAAGGAACTCACATCTAGAAGCCTTCTAGAATAAACCCCTGTTTGGACACATCCTCAGCTGGATATTTAATCATCTATGGCCCTACTTCCCACTTCCTGCTAAAATCCCACATTTCTTAGAAAGACATGTCCAAATTGCCTCAGTAAGTGTCAAGAGCCACAGGCTGCACTGTAAAAGCATCACCTCCTCAGCTGACATGGCATGGAGTCCCATTTTAGTTTTAGGAAACTCTGCATTTTTAAGAATTCCCTTAGAGATTCCCAAAACTGGAAAAAGCCCAGAAAAACCTGTTCATCCACTGAATTATCCCTTTCTTTTGATCCCAAGGGTGGATTGGACACCTCCAGAGGTGCCTCCTGACCCAAGATTTTATGTTCAGTCCCTACCATTGATATCCAAGGGGACTCTCCAGCATAAGAGCAACAGGTACCATCTGGCACTGGCAGCATTTATATCAATATTCCAAAATAAATGAGTGTTTGGTAAGTAATTACAAGTGGATTTGTGTGCTGGGAATGTGACCACTGCTGTGTGTTACCTGGGAGTCACTGGCTATGAATTTGCATTGGAAAGGGTTGTTTCTAATTCATGTAACAGATAATTAATCCTCACTTTTTCCTAGAAATATGAGTATACGTTTCTGGAACAATAAATGCCTTATTCAGGAGATTTGTCCATCCAGGTTTGTTGGGATGTTTTTTTCACAAACAGCAGAGCTGCATTCCTATCTAAAAATGGGATATGTTCCTTCTGTTCCCCTAAAATGTCATTTTACAAGACTGTGTGTTCACAATGCTAAGGCCATACCCAAAATTCTCTGCCCTGCCTTCACCTGTTAGAATCTAGTGTTGTAATTAAGCTCAGTGTTCACTTCCAATGGGATGTACAAAATGAACAAAGGTTGGAGCTCCCTTAATTTTTTCAGTACAGGAGTGGAACATTTCCAGTGACACCCTTTCTGCAGCACTAGAGCAAAGAACTTCAGCTGCCACCAGGGTGGGTCACTGACACCCAGAAGTGCCTTTAGCTTCAGTAATTGCTCAATTTTCAGACTTATTTCACTTATTAGATTTCATACTCAAAATTGAGACAGACTCCTCATGCCTGAAATTTCTCTAGAAGGGAATGGAGGATGTAAAATTTCTTTCTTTTCGTGCCACAATCTCCCAGAAAACTGAAATATTTCTAGCTTTCAGTGATTCCCAAAGGTGTCTCTCAAGTTATCCTTTGCTGAAATTATTATTGGTTCCTACTTTTTATTTTGGGAAAACAATCCTTCATTCCTTTTCTATTTACAGATCAGTAGCTTGATGATGGGTAACCCAAAAATGATACTTGCTGGAACAGTAGCACAAGTAGCTGAGGATTGTTACTGACATAAAAGCTAAAAAAATAACTTGTATAAACAAACTAAACCAATTTGCACAATTAGCAAAGAGTAGAGAGACCTTAATGAGTGTTTTATGGGTTTTTCCCCCAAAAAATCCAAAGTCAAGAACAAAAAGCATACTTGGTGACAGGGAGGTATCATTAATATGAAGCTGAAAAAAGACTTGAGGATCAGGCCTGAATTTAAGCTATTTAAGGTATATCTGCTGTACATTTCTCATGCTGCCAATACCAAATAAGGGGGGTGTGGGGGAACAGCACTAGGAAATAATTCTAAGAAGGTTATGCACCAAAAAACTGCAGAAGCTCCAAATTAACTGTTATTAATCCATTAACCTCACAAGGAGTCAGTTTTTATTTACACCACACAGAGGTCAAGGGTGTAACAACCATTTTATTAGGCTGGATTTGCAATCCTTCTGTAGGTCTGTGTCACAGCCTCCACACTCAGGAGATGTCCAAGTTCAGAGTGTTAATTATTCATGGAGCAGAAGCAGAAATAAAACCTAATTTGGAATGAGGAGCATCACTGCTGCCAGAGACCTTTTCTGCTTTAATTACAGGTCCCTGTCTTGGCTTCTGCATGGAATTCCTGCTGTATTTTTCATATATTTTTCATATATTTAACTCCATGCTATAAGCTCTTCGAGATGGTTGCTGTCATGGATGGTTTATGCTACAAATATAACAAGCTTTGCAAGAAAAGATTTTAACTCCTAAAGCTTCCTCATTTTTAATAACATGAACACATAGGAATTTTGTGGCATTTTTCCCTCTGTAATTCAGCCCCTGCTGGACTTCCTGTTCCACAAGTGGAATTTTTCCAGCTTAAGAAGGATAATTTAGAGCAGAAAAAGATTAAGAAATTCATCTGCTACAATTATTTCCTAAGTTCTGGCCTTTATTTTGCACTCTGTATCACAGGGGGTACACTATCAAATCTCCTGATTTTGCAGGAAAACATCTTTTATCAGTTATTTCTCTGTTCTTTACACCTCCTGAAACACACTGAACTGAAAGCACTGAAACACATTAGAAATTTTCCTGTTATGCTTTTTAAGACAAAACTTTATAAAAACAGTCAAAGTCTCATATTTCGTTAAGTTGCTTTAGAGGAAATAAAAGAATTGAAAGTGGTCTTGTAAATGCTCCCAAATAGGCTTCAATATATTTTGTTTGCAAAAAATGTGTGAACTTTTCATTTTTTTCAGAAAAAAAAGAAAAGTTTCACTTATTCAGTGGAAAAAAAACCAGAGTTTTTCTGCACTAACCAGTTCTTAAAAAGCAAATAAAGTAAATGAGACATGTTAAAAACCCAGACAGCAAGGGAAAGCACAGCATGCCTGGCAAAATCTGTGCTATTATGATTCTTTAAGTGAATTCTCAAAATTATCTGTGCCCTAAAAAATGAGGTTTTGATTCACAGAGTAGAATCAACGCAGTGCAGAGCTCGGTCTTGAAAAGAGGTTGGTCCACAGACCCCTGCAGAAAGTTTGGAGCATTACAGGAAATGTTTGCCAAAAGAAGTCCTTGGATAATATAAACCATCCATTTTAATTTCTCTCCCTTCACAATAAACTGACTGTGAAACTGCAGCACATCGCTGGGAACCCGAAGTGATGATCAACATATATATTATGATTAAGTATAAGAGCAAATTATATAAATAACATCTAGATTTAAGGCCAGCAGTCTCACTCTAACAGCTTTAAGTATGATTCCAGGTCTGCACATTTGAAAATTAGTATAGGAATGATATGCTGGTGGGAATATGAAAAATATTATTTATGGGTGCTGGGTATTAAGTAAACAATTATTTCAGTAACTAAAGGCCTCAGGCTGAGTATTCATTGGAATGAGGAATGATCCATCTCACTGCTCAGGCAACTTAGGATACAAACTGAAGCTGTTTTTTGTCTTTAAAACAAAATGATTATAAAAGCAAAACAGGGTGGGATTGTTGGGGTGTCCTGTCCAGGGCCAGGAGTTGGACTGGATGGTCCTTGTGGGTCCCTTGCAGCTCAGGATATTAATGATGTGATTCTATAAAAAGTGGATGTATTTTTAGCCTTGTTCATGTATCTACTGGAAGAAAAATCAAAATGGCTACAAAAAATAGCTGTGTTCAAAGCCAGAAGGATGAAGAGACATGAGAGGCAAAAATCCCAGGCTTTCACAAACATTTGTTAATAATGCCATGGCTTTGGGCTCCCTTGGTGAGCTCAAAAAACACAAGTAAACTCAGAAAATCATCAGCTGGAGCAAGACTAAATCAATCCAGGTAAATATCCTCAGAAGGTTACTTTCCTATTCCCGCTACCAGAAAAAGAATCACATTTGAGAAAAAGGCAAGAAATACCAAGCTAAATGGAATTTCTATCCAACTACATTCACACCTAAAACACTGAGGATTTCAAACTGAAAGGGGCAATTTAGGTCAGATATAGAGAAAAAAATTCCTCCCTGTGAGGGTGGGGAGGCCCTGGCACAGGTTGCCCAGAGAAGCTGTGGCTGCCCCATCCCTGCAAGTGTCCAAGGCAAGGCTGAACGGGGCTTGGAGCAACCTGGGCTAGTGGAAGGTGTCCCTGCCCATGGCAGAGGGGCTTGGAATTAGATTATCTTCCCATCCAAACCAGTGTGGGATCCTGTGATCCCAAAGCTCAGTGTTTCAGGCACAGGAGGTGGAAGCACAACAGGTTCCAGCCAATTCTTGCATGGAGCTCCGAGCATGGAAACCGAGGCATCGTGTGGAGGGGCTGTTGTGCTTTCCAGCCCCATTCTCTGTGGATTCAGCTGGTATAACACACACAGAAATGGGAAGCCAAGGTGTCTGGAGGGAGTTTTTCCTTCCATGCCTGCCAAGGGGACAGTGGACCCAAGCAGATGCTGGCAGGTGGATTTGTGTGGCAGTTGCCTGGCAACTCGCAGCAGGAAGGAACTGAAATCCAGCATTAGCAGCTCATTTCAGAGGAGATGAAACTACTGCAGTTTTTATCAGTGGGAATAATGGAAAAGAGTTTCTTTGTAAGAATGAGATGTGAAGAATACATCCAAAGAGTGTGTCCAAAGGGACTAGTGGGACTTGGATGTGCAACAGAATATGAAACTCAAACACCGATATGAACTCCCTGACATTTGAGTCCAGGTTCAGAATTCTCCAAGTCAAGCAAATAAAGGATTGTTCAAATAGCACATATGTTTTTTAATTAAAGAGACCTGTGTAACCAAAGCAGGAAAAGGGCTTTGATAAGACAAGGTGGGTTGTGGCAAGGGCCAAGTCTGAGTGGACTCTGTTGCAGGCAGCAAATATGTGCAAACCCCTCTTCTTTACACTCCAAAAGGCCATTTAGAATGATTAGCTGGAGGGGGACTGAGCTGGACATGCTAATAATTTGCAGCAACAATATTTTAAATAAAGTTCAATTTCTAAAGAGAAAACTGCAACACCAAAGCCAAAACATTGTGGTTTTTTGATTTGGTGTCATTTTCTGCCTCGTTCATATTTTCTACTAGAGAAAAAAATGACACACAAAAAGGAATAGAATAAATGAAAGGTTTCATTTGAGGGCTATTTTAACCCAAGTCAGTATATTTCTTTTCACTGAATTGATCTGGACAGCTTTGCTTTCAATCCTCTTTAATTGAAAATATGAAAATGAAATATTATATTTTTTCTCATAAATAATTCCAATTTGCTGGTCTGCAAAAGATTGGAAGGTTTCAGCTTTTCTTGTTCCTGCTGTGTACAAACCAAATATTTCTATGCTGTAAATGTCAAGTTTGATTTAAAACAAAATACATCCCAAAGAGGTGCAAAACCATTACAACAAATATCAAAGTAGCAGACTCATGATTTAGCTTTTTTTTTTTCAACTCAAGGCTGATTTTGGTGTATTACCAAGGGGCTGAATTTTAAAATGCAAATTTAAATTGGGGATTTCAAAGACTAGTATAGAAAAGATATATTAGTGGGAATATGGAAAAATGTTATTTATAGGTGTTTGGTATTAAGTAAAAAGTTATTTCAGTTACTAAAGTAACAAATTTCAAGATTTATATTGTAGACAGAACAACTGGTCAGTGGCTGAGTCTCCACCTGGAATCACAAGATTTCACAAACACTTCATGTCTTTGAAAGGTGACAAACTCCAACATCCTCAGAGGTGCTTTTGCTGCTGTGCTTTTCTTTACCCACTGGGATTATCAGTGAGTAAAAGATGTTGTATAAATGCAAAATAATTGATAAAAGTCACTCCCACTGACCTGTCCTTGAAGCAAGACTTGTCCTCCATGAAAAGCACCCTCCAGGAATAGGATATTATGGGAAGGCTTGTGGTAGGATGGTGTTGGCATTAATTTGTCTGGCACTGGGATGAAACATCCTCCTTTAAAAGGTCTCACAAGGCCTATGTAATATTCAGTTGTTTTCTGAAGGAGGGAATCAAGTTCATTTCTGTCTTGAATAAAATGCAAACGGCATTCCTGCTTCTGGTCCTGCAGCACTCAGGGAAATACCACAGGGGAAAAAAAAATCCCCAATATTTGCAGAATTCTAGGAAAAAAATATTTAAAAATGAAAAGAGGTCAACAGTGTCACACATTTAGTTCACTATTAATGAACACACCACTGTGTGAATATTCAAATCCTAGTCTGCCCCTAAGCATTGTTTCTTTACCTAAGAACTTCAGTGTTTGGGATTTGAGATGTCCAAGACAGCTCTTTCATTTCAACAGCTTTAGTTCTGCATCCCTCACTTTAAATAAATAAATAAATCATGAACTAAGTACCTCTGAGATGTTCATATTTCTTTCCTTTCCTCTGTAGCACACCAGGGCTGGTGCAGGACTGGGATGAGCTGGGATGTGCAAACAGGACAGGACAGACCTGCTCTGGCTCCAACAAGGAACTGTCCTGCAGCAAAGGCACACCAGGACATGAGAAAAACCCTCTCACTGATCTCCCCCGGGTGTCTTGTCTTTGTTAACGCATTATGAAAACCTGTGGATGTTCCAGACACCAGAGGAGCCCACAGGCAGCCTCCAGGAAGCTGCTGTAAATCTGAGCAGGGCTTTAAATCCTAAACTTGCTGGGGGTGCTCCTATCTATGACAAAAGGTTTTTTTACCCTCTGGAACAGCACAGAATCTCCTCCAGGTCCTGAACCCTGTCTGCTTTGAGAATGATGCCACTAGATTTGGGTTACTATGGAAAAAGACTCCAGCAATACCATCATGGCAGAAAGGCAATTTTTGGCTTGTCTGTCAAACCCGTTCTGGAGTTTTGCATTTTCAGGAGGCTGATCTCTGGAAAAATGCCAAAATCATTTAGACCACAGCATTTGAAGAGACTGAGGATTTTAGACCCACAGCCATTATTCCTGATTTCTACTGGGCTGATTCATTTTGGTGGCAACTCTTGGCAAGGAGCTGTTTTCCAAGAGACCAAAAGAACAACATTTTACAAGATCACTCAGCAAAAGCCATGTAAAATACACCTGTCTCCGTGGTCCTTGAAAATGTACCAAAGGAGAATCAAGATGTAGGTTAATGCAGAGTGAAGGATGAGCAGCCATGACAACAGAGCATGGACTTGGTATTTTCTCAAACAAATATAACCAAATAAACAAACTACCAAAGTTCTTGTTACAGACTTGTAAATTTACCAACAGCTCAGAAAATTAAGCTACTGATAAGTCACAGATCGATTCCTTGGAAGATAATTAAGAGAACTGGTCACCTTAATCTTGTGCTTTCACTGCTGGTTACCAGAATATTTGTTTGTAAATAGCTGCTTTGCTCTCTAATTAATTTGGCTGCTCGGGCCTCCTGCATAATTTTATTAGAGGAGCCCATTGGCATTTATTTAGTAAATCCCCATTTTATGAGTTTTACACCTACACCTACATGTTTAGCCCAGTTAAAAGTTTTGGCCAAAGAGCAAACTTCTTGAGGACAAAAAATCCATTTAGAAATGCAAAAAGGAAGGAATGGGTTCCATATAGATGACACTAAAGAAGCTATACATTTTTAGGATTGGCATTATCTATAAAGATACCTGCACAAAGGAAACAGTCCAAAGAAAGTCAACAACTTCCTCAGAACAGATCCCATTATCTGTTAGGTGTGTATCAGCTATATTCCTAATCCTAAAATGCCTGTCTGCAGGTTAGAGCCATTCTTCATTTACCTCATTAGCATATTTTAAAAAGATATTTAAAATTTGAAAAAAAAAAATCTCTATCCAGGTGTAAAATTCAGGATCCCCTCTTATTTTTTAAAGGCATCTCTGTGTCATCTTTATGAGGACTCCAGAGAAAATTTACTATACTGGACAGTGACTGAAGTCTGCAAAAAAACCTCTAAAGAAGGGAAGATTTATCCCTCTATCAGATTGAGAGATCTTTTTAAAAAGAGGCTCTCACTGCACAAAGATTTACAGTGTAATCCAGTGCCATTGGAAAGTAAAATCTCTAAGGTCAATAGCAAAGTCTGACAATCTGCCTCGAAATGTGTTCACCTAAAATGGAAAACAGCTGCACTGGGGTGAGATTAGCAGCACATAAACACCTAAGTAGGTACTTAGGGAGACTCATGTATTATACAGTGTCTTTCTGCTGCAGTTTCATGCACATTTGACTTTTACTTTTTCACTTTTTCTCTCCACTGAGGGCACAACACTGTTATGGAGCGAAGGAGACAGTCCCTACCTTGGAGAATTTTACTTCTGCAGCATTTTGCTCACATTATTTGTAACATGGGATACAGAGAAAGTAAGGACTCTCTTGTTCCAAGCAAGCTTAAAACCTTGTAGGGAGAGTATGGAAACATAATTTTATACTTTAGTTGTGGCAGAAGTGCAAGTTATTCCTGTATTGCAGAAAGAATTATCTGGGGGACACATCCAAGAGAGTGAGAAGGCAGGCTGGGGACTAGAGACACTGCAGTGAGGATGTGCCAGGAGACCTGCTCTGCCCTTGGAGCCCCAAACCTTCAACCAGGTTTCCTTGCAGGAACCTCAATTGGAGTAAATAAAGCCCATATTCAAACTAAGGGACTAAATCAAGCATGTGAGGGCCCCTGGACTGAAATCCCTGTCCCGTGGAGCTGTCAGGGGTCAGACTGGACATCTGTGACAGCGTTGCTGGTGTTCATTTTCCTCATAATGACATTTAAAATTTTCTGGACCCGTAGCCTTACGACCCAAATATCAATGCCTTGAAATGTCACTGGACTGTGCTCCAGCCTGGCATGGACTTGGATGGCAGAGGCCCCCATGGGAGGTTCATAACTCAGATACTACAGAAACACTACATCCCACAGTAGAAACCAGCAGAAAGACCAAAATTGCCTAAATGCTGCTTTCAGCTTTCCAGTAAGGAGAAGAACAGAAACAATTTCCTCACCCTGAATTTCCAAGTGAAACAGAAGCACTTGACACTCGAGGGCAGTATGTCAAGTCCACAGGCAAATCATCCTGAACTTCCCAAGCATTTTGCTGTTGTACAATAACCATCATGTTCTTCCACACACTCTGCATTCCTTATGAAATGAATGCCACGGTTCAGACAGGCAGCTTTAGGCCAAAATGGGGTTGTGAGACAATGTATTCACCACACACCACAGCCTTTTAATGTGCAAAACGTGTATTTGCAGACTGATAACCTCCAGCCCTTTCACCCTGCAGGTCCAGGAGGCTACAGTTTAGCTCAGCCTTCTAATTAGAAGAGTTGCAATATCATCCTCCAACAGTTGCCTTGTTATGTTCTAAATGTAATTCATAACAGGAACTGTTTGGGGGAGTAGAAGAACAGCCTGACAGTCCAAACAAATGAGATTAAAACCCTGACCTCACATGATGACTGGAGACAGGGGCTTAAACTTTTATAACCTGGCAGATTTGGGAAGATCTTTAATGAGAATGGGAGAGAAAAAACAGACAGGAAGAAGAGTAAATCACAGATGACAACACTTGGTGTCCATCACAAACACCCCTACTAAGAACCCCAGTCTACAGAGCAGAGCAGCACAGCACCACAAACAAAACCTTGTTTTAATTTCTCCATGCAATTTACTTTAAAACCTGAGGGAGTTCAGTTTTCCAACAGAGACAATACACAGAGTATCTATTAATGAATCTGAATACAGAAAATGCATGTTCCAGCTGTCCCAGCAAGGCTTTTACTGACCATGGAGCACCCCAGAGTCCTTGAAAAGGCTCTTAACAACACATCCCTGCTTTCTTTAAAAAGATTTTGTGGACTTCCTGAAGCATATTAGCAATGCACTGAAGCTTGTGCTAAATGGGTCAGCATTTCATTAATCTCTTTCAAGAGGTTGACAAATGTCCCCTGCAGGTCTCAAACCACCAGTGTGGCCCAAAGTTGCAGCTCATGAGTGAGTTCCAACCTGTGCCTATGGTGGAACAGCTTTTTTGAGTTCAGAAATCAAGTTTTTTATACCATATGAACACCAGAACTTGGAAAAAGGTAGCCTTGCAGCCTTGTGTTCACCAGAAGTCCCACTATTTAACAAGAAATCAAGGTGGTGTTTGCAGAATCTTCAAGTAATTCTGGACTCGACTGCAACATCCACCAGCATGACAGGAATGAAATTAATGTGAGCTCAGAGTTACAAATGCTCTCCTTGTTCTCCATCTTTATTGTTCTCCTCTAGAACAACCTTTCTTGTACTCTGCAGCTTCCCACCTGCTTCATAATAACTTCAAATCAGCAAGAGTTGCTTTGTGTGTAAAATCATCTGGCTCGAGGGAGAATCCTCACTGAACAGCCCTTCAAAATTCATCCACTGTTCTCTAAAATATTCCTACTATTACTATATTAAACCTGTAAAAGAATTGTTTTGTTTTTTTGAGTTGCCCTTTTTTCAAAATAAGCATCCACTGAAATTAATGAGAACTGGTTGGTGTTCTATTCACAGGAGCCAGAACATCCATCACACTCCAAAACAAAAGCTTAAAATGGGACTTTAAATGTTGAGATCTCCAAACCTCTGCTTTGCAGACTGTACTGATAGTAGATACATTTTCCTTTAATTTACTTCCTAAACCCTAGTAAAAATAAAAAAAGAAATCTAATGACATTAAGCAAAATGAAGAAACAAAAAATTTTTCCATGTTAGGGACATGTCCTAGTCACAGAGTATCCAAGTAACATGCAACAATTCAGTAAAAACTGTATATACCACTGTAAAAATATATTGTCACATCAAAATGATCCGTGAGACAAATAAAGTGGAAAAAAACCACCATAAAAATATCTATTCAACTATTCTTTGTATCTACACACATAATATCTCCAAACAATGGTCCATCCAGGTCAATAAAACACCCAAGACCTTCCTTTGAAGGGTTTTTTTGGCACTTGCTGGAAATGATGCCACTGTTTCCTGCCTTCATTTGGAAAAATTTCTCCCACACAGAGAAAAAAGTGAATAAACCACGTCCTTTACAAAATGTGTTACAGAAGTAGCACTAAAAGAGGTTGTGAGCATTTAATAAAGCTTGGATGATGCAACAGATTTACATTTGGCTTTTCTGGGATTCCCTATTGCAACAGAAGTTCAGTGTTTTGCAGGAAAAGAACTACTCAAAGAATAAAAGCTATTGGCCTCCAATGAGTTTGAGTAGGATTATGAAGTTTCATATACACCAAATTTGCTGCTGCTATTGGTAAAGCAAGTAATTCTTCCAAGATTTGCACCATTTTTATAATTTAAAGGATTGGGAATTGCTGCCATTCCAGCTGGAGATGAAGAGCAGCAAAGTAAAAAATGAGATGGGGACAAGAGCATCGCTGCAGCAGCCTGAGGACAAAAGTTCTGTCACAAAGTTTTTGATGCTTGCTCCTTTGTTTTTCATAAAAGTGATGGCAAAAGCAACACCACACACTCAATTCCTAAACTGAGAGTAAAATCTTACCCTCGAGAGCTTAGTCAGGATCAAAAATGACTGTGTGATTACATGAAACAGTTCTGATTATTTACTGTGTCATGGAGACACTAATGAGAGTAACTCAGAGGGTGGTTAAATGTGCAGCACCTTGGCATCCATCCAACTGGTAAAAAATCCAGGTCAGCACCTGGAAAATTAGCAGTAAAAACTAAACCATTTTTTTTCAGGGTCTGTAAAATTAGAAGTCCTCTGATGAGGCCTCTTGCAGTTGACATCACCTCTGCTCATGTTTAAACAACGACATCTATAAGTAGATATTCCTTGGGACACTCCATGGAGAAATTATTGAGCATTAATATGTTTGTCTACAGCATTTTCCTCAATTATTGTAGAAACACCAATGAGGTGATGGTGTAAAAGGAAGATTTTTGGGTTATTATCCCCACTGTACAAATGTGAAGGTGAAAAGATGATTGCCTTAAGGGTCAGGAAGAGATCTCTGTTCACCTGTGCCTTAAAATTAGATTCATCCTAATTTTGTCTCATTACAGTGGGCAACATCAAATCTGCTTAGCCAGGCACTACATGTTACTGCTGCCAACAGTGAATTATTCAGTTGTCTCCATGACTTGTCTTTTGACTCCCTTATTGATTTATTAGATTAGCTCTGATCCTGCCACAGCCCAGCTTGGAAAGTGCAGGGGCTTGAACTGGCACCAATTCAAAGAAATGCTTTGAGAAAATGAATAGGTACCAGAGATAATAAAATTAGATGTCAGTGCATTAAACATTTTTTTCCCTGTGACTGGTCATCACAAAATATCATAAAATCTGTCATAATAAAGGCCATACTGTTATAAATTGGCTGATGAACTCTGAAAGATCAGATGTGATTTATTTTATCATTATTAAAGGGAATGAATAGTTGATTCAAAGATATAGAACTTTTTGTTGTTATAGACTTGTTTTCCAGAACTGAAAAAAGTCAGGGTGAGATTGTTATATCCAAAGCAGAACATTTTGATGCTTATTGACTAAAACCTCGTATTTAACTAATTACAGGAATTTTGAAGGATAACCTAATAAATATCATGACCTAATAAACCTTTTCCATCTAATGAAACAAGTTGGGAAGAGACTTTGGTGTTAAATGTGTTCAGAAATTCCTGTGATCCCTGGGAACACAGGATGGAGAATGACTGGATGGGAAAATACAGAGGGATAATACAAAGTAAAAAGGAAAAAAAATCCACACTGACTTTGTAATTCATATATAAATTCACATATATCTCACATATAAATTAATATATAATTGACATATATGGGATCTCTCACCCTTCACTTGGGCAAAGGATATGGAAAAATGATTGCAAAATATTTTGTGCAAGATTTAGACATTTTGAGGCAGAAGCAAACTATTTGTACACCTAAAATTGAGTAAAGTTGTTTTCTACCCCACTGATTTACTGTGCAGTTTGGTGCTAGAGAGAAATAACAACCTGCAGATGTTGGATCACTGTCGAGGGCATTTGGGCAGTTTAAAGATGCATTAAATCCTCTAAACACCTGTAACTTAAGGAGTGATGTAAATTAGACTCCGTTTCATTTGCTGCTATGGTGAATTTAGATATACTTGGATTTTTCTTTAAATTAAGATACTAAACAGATTGTCAAAGATTTACTTAGTGGTGCACTGCTTTATGTTATTTCTCTTAAAATTAATTCACCACCTGTTTCATGGCTTTGCTCTGACTGTGCCAATGTCTGAAGGGATCCTTAGCTAAAAAATAGCTCTGCCCATAAATAATCCCAGTATTTCACAAATATTCAAAATGACATAAAACTCCATTTAAAAAGTAGATTTTTGTCAGGAATGTTAAATGTTGTTTTCCAAAAGCAGCAAAGAATTCAGCCTCGATAATATCAAATATCAACCCCAAATCTCTCTAATAAAGAATTTATCTTTTATTTCTTGTTGCAATGTAAACCAAGGCAAACACTGCAAACTGTTTGTGTTCTTGGTTAACAGAGGATTCTGTGCCACAGGGAGAAAACACAACCACAGCTGCTCCAGGAGGATTATTCAGCGGAACAAGTCACCACAATGTATAAAAGCCACTTTCACATCATTCTTTGCACAACTGGAAAGGCAGAAATGTGAAAAACAAGATTCCTTTGGCCCTTTTGGAAGCTCGAAAAGCCTTGTTAGTGCACTCAGGGCTCAGATGAACTTAATTCTACATATTTAATCTGTTTATTTATTCTACCTATTTGATCCACACTGCATAGTTGGGAGGGGGGAGGTGGTTTCTGGATGTTTTGTGAAATACCTTAAAGTCAGGGCTATGGTAATAAAAATACTTCTGTTATTGAGGTAATATCTGCAAGAACAATAAAATGAGTGCAAGGCTTAGTGGCAAGTTTTTCACATAATATACTGTCTTCAACTGCCATAAGATCTCAAAACCCCACAGATTTAAACTGAACAGTTGATGTGGGTTATTTCATGAAAGAGACTGAAAAAAATGTTAATTTATCCAAGTATGTTTTTCATATTAAAAAGAAAAATCCCCAACATTTCTAACTCTCTCATTTTCTTGAGTTTAACATCTTGCAGTTCATGCACTTCCTTACCAACCTTAGCAAGAGATAATTTGAAAAGTGATAAAATGTCTCCATGTATCTCTCCCACTGAGTTTCAGATTGGACTTAAATTATTTTTGTGGAAAAAATAAAAAAGTTCTTTTTAGGCAGATGAAAACATGTTGAGTTTTTACAATGTTTGAGTCCCTTCAGACATTTCTTTTTCAGTTAAATGTAATTCCAGTAAAGGCAGTGGAAGCTTGAAGTGGAAGGAAAAGGGGCAGCATCTTAAGATGGGGGTAAAACCCCATTCCCAGCCCTCTGCACTGAGTGATGATCCTGAGCAGGGTTGGAGTGAAGGGGTTTATGAAAAAATGACTGGTTTTGATAAAACCACACTGAAAATGTGACAAAAATACTCTGATAAAACCCTGATTCTTCTGAAAATATGCACATCTCTATTTTACTAAGAGAACAATTACAGTTGTGTTAATACACATTTTTGCTACGTATTAAAAGCAAAAGAAGCCTCATAATGAGGGGGTTATGTTTGGTAGGAGCAAGAGTTAAAGCTTGGAGCTTTAACTCCTTTTCAAACTTTCATTCACAGAATCAAACTGTGATATATATGGACAAAATTACTGATTCTTTCTCTCCTTCAAAGACAAACACAGAAATAGCTTAAGCATTCAGTAACTCCCTCATGGATTGCAGCAATTGCCACGGGAATGAATAAAAAACACGCAGAAGGAGCTTTCAGAGACAACCTGAAACTGCAGGAGGAAAGAATAATGCACTGTTCTCATCTCCACTGTGGTGGGAACAAGAGGGTTTCTGTCACTGCAATGGAATTTTTGGTGAGAACACAGGAAAATATTTTAAAAGGTAACGAGACACTGTAGTTGGTGTAGGCTGGGCTGGAATCCTGAATTGGAGGAGGGATGGCTTGTTGGGAATGTTGCAGGAATAGTTGTTTCTTTTTGTAAAGGTTGGTAGAATAATTATCTGTGTTTCAGAGCTTCTTTTCTTTCAGTTTTCCTGTAATTCTCATGTAACCATTGACAGAACAGTCCCAAACAGGAAAAGAAATTGTTATCCCTTTATTAAGGATTATTATCAGTGGGGTCAGGTATTAAAAGATGCAGCTGACCCCACTGCATAAAATCACCACACCAATTTCCCTAAACCCCCCAAATCCAAAGCCAAAATCCTGTAGTTAAGGGATACCAGGATCCCTCAACTCCTGCCATCACACATCACATCCACGTCTTAAGTCTTGTTGTTATAAGAAATGATAATAAATTTTCTTTTTTGATCCATGAAAAGTCTTCAGGAAACTTTCACCTGGAATTCCAACAGGTTCTTGCTGCTTCTGGAAATGATGGCAACTGCTTATAATTTCCAGTGGTTTTGATTTTGTTTGAGAACATTATTCTAATGGATTTTTTTTTGCAAAAGCATAAATTACGTTGTGGTTTGTTTTTCAGCTGTTAACTACTGGTAATACATTAATTAGAGATTCCAGCAATTGTGCTCTGAGATGTGACTTGCACTCCTGATTGAAACACCATTTCCACACTTCTTATTTTAAATATCCATTTCTTTGCCATAGGTAAAACCTTTCATTAAAGGCTAATAGAAAGTTAAATGAATTAAAATCAAAAAAAGAAAGTTAATTCTTTGAGGGAGCCATGGAATAGTGCAACCTTGGTGCAGCCAAGTGTGGAGGACAGAAAACCAATTAAGCCATATCCACGAGCTCAGAAGCAAGGCTGGAGACTGGAAAAACGAATGGATTGCTCAGCTGGTTCCAGCCATTCTTGCAAAGTTAAAGCTGAAAATTAAGGCTGAATATGCATCTTTTCCCTCTGAGTAAATTGGAAGGCGGTTTGATTCCCCACTTGGTTTTGAGATGATGAATAAATAGTCTTTTGGAGGCCTCATTAAGGCAGGGAAGTAATAGGTTACTCTCCAGATAGTTTAAGGAATACTCTTTTCTAAGCTCCAGTGAGGAAAATGTGAGTGGGTTTCTACAAACACCTCTATAACATCCAGTAGGATTTTTCCTTTATAAAACCTGACAGTGGTCTTCAGATAATGAATGCCACTAAAATAAATGTGATATACAAAATTTCATCCAGTACTTTGCAAGACATTTTAACTCAAATCTTACTTAAATTACTTAAAGTCTATGTTTTCTTGCCTAAAAACGTATAGCTCTGGAAATGCATTAATGTATGACATCCCAACCCAAGTGCAAACTGAAACACACAAAACATGTTTAAAAAAAACCCAAACAAAATCAATTCACCTCTCACCATTTGAATTTACAAGCATGTAAAGATTTTAGAAAAAAAACAAAGTATCACAGCACGAAATCAAAGTACAACTACAAGAAACAGCCAATTAAGGGTATTAATAAACATCTTACCCACTTTATGGTCTACATTTTTTACCTTTAATTCTCTCCATGTTTCACTTTACAATATATTGGATCCTTTGGGATGCAACCTCACTTTTCCACTGCTGCATCTCATTTTTGAGGTGGGTTTTTAGTGGGTGTTTTATGTGATCCCTGCAGAGACAGTTCCTGCATTTTGATACTGAATATTTTCATCTAGAAAAGAGTGTCAAAGTTTTGTAGGAGATGTGGTGCATATGTTAGACTAAAAAACCATCTTTAATTTCCTCATGGTTGATCAGTGGGGTAATCCCAAGGATTACACACAGCACAAGGGAAGTGCCTTCTCCAAGGTCTCTCCATAACCCTGGAGTTTATTCCTGATGTGCAGGATTATTCCTGGTTTTGTTCACCTCAGACCTCCCCCCTCTCTCTTGGTTCACACTACATTCTGTTCATCATCAAAGTTATGAAGGAGCTTCCTTTTAAAACCTGGAAGCATAAATCCAAGCTGTTCTCTCTTTTTCTCTCCCTCTGCCCAGCCCATCCCTGTGTTTTACTCTCACAGGTGGAGTAAGGGAATCTCAGCAATTCCAACCCTTCCCTGGGCAGATCTGAGCTGACACTGAAATATGAGCAGGGAAGTGATGCAGGTGCAGGCACTGGCAAATGTCCAGCAGCAAGTTAAAAATCAGTTCAGGATTTTAAAGGGAGTTGGTGTTACATGCTAATAAACACTTGAAATTAGAGATAAATTGAATAAAACATTGAAATAAAGAATGCTGAATCAAACACTGAAAGGCTGAGAGAATTGGAATTGTTCAGCCTGGAGAAGAGAAGGCTCCAGGGTGACCTAATTTTGTTCTTCCAGGACCTGAAGGATCTACAAGAAAGATGGAGGAAGACTACTTCCAAGGACTGCAGGGACAGGACAAGGGGAATGGCTTCAAACTGACAGAGAGTGGGGTTAGATGGGATATTAGGAAGAAATTGTTCCCTGTGAGGGTGGGGAGGCCCTGGCACAGGTTGCCCAGAGAAGCTGTGGCTGCCCCATCCCTGGAAGTGTCCAAGACCAGGATGGATGGAGCTTGGAGCAACCTGGAATAGCGGAAGATGTCCCTGCCCATGGCAGGGAGTTGGAATTTGAGTGATCTTTGAGGTCCCCTCTAACCCAAACCATTCTATGGTTCTATGGAAATCCCATTTTTATCCAGGAATTGCACTGCAGCTCACTCGAGTGAGGCTCAGCTTATGTTGGGACTTACAGAACATTTTTAACATCTTGTTGCAGCAAGGGCTGATCAGCTGAGAGTTAAAGCTGTAAAACATGAGCTATAGTTCTTTTCATGGAAATGCTTGGATAGAGGAGAAGAATTATAGTCTCTATTGATTCTGAAGACAGAAGGGATACTGATGTAGGAAAAAAGGCTCCTTCCAATAAAGAACTCTCTCACATACTCAATGCCTTCTGGCTACAGTGTTCCTGCAAGTTAAAGAAGAGTAATTACCACTGCAAGGAAACATGTAGATTTAATATATTCCTCCCTCTCCTTTCTCTTCCATTCAGTGCCTGCAGTGTGTAGTGTGTTGCAGCAAAGATCAGCTGCTGCCCCACAAACTGGAGCTGGAAAAAATTCATTTTACAAACACTGTTTAATTCATCATTTAAGTCACTGCTGGAAATGACACTCCAGTGCCCTACAAGCAGGAGGGGTTCAAGTGGTCCCTCTGCTCCACGTCCATCCCACAGTAAAACTGTATCTATTTGCTGAAGGAATTTCATATAAATTTGTCCTACAGACACCACAGGAAATCAAGTTTTTCCTGGGACACACCTGCAGCAGCATCATGCCAGTGTGGGTGTCACAGGCTCACTGGGAGTGGTGGGACACTTCAGTGTTGAGCTTACATCTTGCAATTCATAAATAAACTTAATGAGGACATTTCCCCTCCATCCTTCTTTTTGTCTGCTGAAGCAATAAAAAAACCCCATCAAACCATGTTGAGGTAGTTTAGGATGTTCTCTCCTCCCTCGAAAATTAAAAAGCCACCGTAAGACTCAAAGTGTCCAAACAAATGCAAAGGGTAACTTTTTGTCTCTAAGGGTTTCTGAGCACTTAGGAATGTGATCTTTAGGGGTTCCTGAACCCATTGTATTTTTCCTTGAAAAAACCCCAAAACAGCAACAAAAAACCTGACACACAAAAGCCACAACCACATTAAAGGTTCTACCTTCTCACTGTTTCATCTCTGGTTTTAAACCTAAAGCACTCCTGAGCTGAATTCCACCCTGCTTTGCAGGTTTATGGCAATAATTCCTGATGAAAAACAGGCTAAACTTTGTATTAATAACATGGTAGATTCTGAGGCAAAGCATCAAAAGCATCAGCCTGGTGTACTGTGTCCTAGAGCAGCATGACACAGACAGAGTTCTAATAATTTATCAAACTCCCTCAAGCTTATCAGCCCTGGCAGGACAGAAGTAACAAGTGTTCCAAAGCACAAACTAATATCTTTAAGAGATATATTCAAAATGTAGAAATATGATGTTTGAGAATCCTCAGTAAACAATTTCAGTGTGGTTGATGCCACACAAGACTTCGCTTTCAGAGGCTTTGCTTTGTTGTTATCCAGGAAAGATTATTAAAAGTCTTTCAGACTTTATATAAAAAAAAAAAAAAAAAGGATGAAAAGGAGAAAGATAAAGCACGAATTTCTCTCTGAGTTAAATCAACTGAAACACTGAATCAAATTGCTGTGACTTTTTATTAATACAGATCTGCAACAGAGCATCAAACTCCTCAACAAAACAATACCACTTTCAAGGGGTGTGTTTTCCTTTCTCTAACTTGATTTTAACTTCTAATTTTCAGAAGAATGGTGCCTCCCCATCGACTCTAAATACAAAGGAGCAGGGGACCAGTTCTCAGCTGGCTTGAAAGACTGAGGAGTTACAAGGCAGAAGTAACTTATTCACCACTGAAACAATCCTATGCTCACAACTGGTTTAAATTGTGTGTTGTGTTTGGTTTCATCTGACAAGTCATACTGTGGGAGTTCTTTTTGGTGCTGTTTTTAATTCCATGAAATAATTCCCCTTCTCTGTAAGCAAAATGTTAACTCCTATCCTGAACCGAAGTTCATTTTGAGTGTGAAGGGAATAAATAATAAGAAAAGAGAATAAATTCTTTTTTTTCCTTCAAAATAGAGAAATAGGATTTTAGACAGGGATCCCCACACACAGTATGCAAAAATAGTGATTTAAAAACCAGAATCCTTCCTAATTCTTTGTACTGCATTGTTTTAAGAGTTCAAAGAACTGGACAATGTTTTCAGTAGTTAATACTATATTGGATATCTGAATTTTTCTGAGCATTGCCAATCACTAATTAAAGTTATGTGATGTGATGTTATGTAACTGTGGGTTACATCAGGGGAATTATCACAAAAAACCCACCCACCTCTGTTTATTCAAACAACTCGTTTTGCTTCACCAAGTAAAATGAGCTTTGGTTTCTCATATTTCAAGTTTAAGCTGTCCACCACAACTAAAAAAAAATATGACACTGCAATTATTGAGCACTTCATCTGTCCAGAACACAGACCTGCTGATCTACAAAGGGGCAACAGGGAAGATCCTCAAAATGCCAAAGACTGAGCAGGAGCCAGTCCTGCACCTCAGCCCAAAAGGGAGAGAAGATGGAGTTGTTTACCAGGAAATCTGCAGGCAGAGTTATTTTTCTGGAGTTGTTGATGATATTCATCCTGGTTTGCAATATGGCTCTGAAAGATAAAAGACAAAGCTAATGAGTCTCCCTTTTGTCCTAATCTATTCTCTGTAGGAATTTCACTCACACAGTTTGCACTTTAATTCTGCAGCTTGTTTCCTGCATGGTCAGTCCTGTGTCATGAGCACAGCAAAGAAACTTCCCCATGGCTGAAAAAGGCAATGACTTCACCTAAAACCAAGCTGTTCCAAAATTTCCATTGAGGGATTTAGGTGTTTAATGGAGGGGAATAAAAACCAAAAATATTTCAAAAGGAAAGATGCTGGCTTGCAATACTGGTTTTCAAATTAGAACGTTGCAAAATGAAAAATGGAATCTTATTCTAAAGTATCAAAATGGAAAGTGAAGGTGTGATCAGAACCTCTTCCCATATCGATTTTCCATTTTAAAAAAGCAAACAAACAAACAAACAAATCACATTTCTGTGAAGTTTCCCTCTCCAGCTTAAACACCCCATCCCAGAAAATCTCCAGACTGGACACCTCCACTCCCTCAAGCAGCAAGTGTGACCTCTGGGAGATTGAATGAGTCTTTTCATCTCCCTTTGGGGTTTTTCTGATCTCCAAGGACACCACAATTGCAGTTCTTATCAGAAAGATAAATACTTCCCCTCCCTACATTTTTTCCCAAAGGTTTATTCCCTTCACTGCTGTTCTCTGTCAAAAGAGTGAGGCTCAGCTGACTTCAGTTCAAGCCTGCTGTGATGTCTCATTTGGACCTTGCAAGAAGAAAAAAAGACAGTGTTTACCTGTGATTACCAAGTAGTGGTATTTGGAAAAATAATGTCCTTATTCCCCTACATTTAGAACAGAAAATAGCTGTGCAGTTGTGTGAAGAGGTGGTAACTATCAGCAAATAATATCTTTCCATGTGGTGGAATATTATTCTGTATCATTTACTCTTAAAACCATCTGAGAAATGCAAGCAACAAAAATTATTTTGCTCATAGAAAATGAAAGTTTCAGAGTTCAGCAAGACCCCTCCATGAGTTAGCAACTGTACATTTCAGCAAAAAAATGCTTTTTGAGTTTTTCCATCCAAACTTCAAAGTGATTTACACATTTGTAACCCTCCATCTGTTGAGTGTTTGAGGATGTGGGGCCCAAGCAGTTGAGAACTGCAGGAAATGCTGCTAACAGATGGGGACATGGTCTCTGTGAGCCAGACAGCATCTGTCCTGGCCACCTCACCTGCCTTCCATGTCACCCACTGTATCCCCAGGAGGGTCTCAGGAGTCAGCAGCAGTGACAGCCTTCACTGAGCTGCTCTTCTGCAGGGAGAAGCCTTTGGAATAAGCATAATATGGGAATTGGCTGTAATGGAGGAAACCACTTCAATAGGTAACATGTACTGTTTGAAATTCCATCTCTGGGGCCAGGGGTATATTGGAAACCTGCTCAATACCAGCCCAGTGCCATCCAGCCCTCTATTCCTATAAATTTTTGGAAAAGTAGAGTTATTTCATTGCTTCCCTGCAAACCTGCTGCTCATTTCAGCTCATTCTCTTCATCTGTTCCCTCAGAAAAATATGAAACAGTCAGCATGATCTCCTTTGTGTATTTTTTAACTGTTAGAAGCACACAGAACAGAGGAGATGCTGCCAGGTGTGCCAGGCCCAGTTCACCCCAGTGCTGGGGGCAGAAACACAAATTCATTACATCTTTTTTATGATACCCCAAATTACCAAAAGTTACTGATATATCACTCATACAATGACAGTATATTAACTGCTGCTGGCACTCCAGAAATCCTGTCGGCAAAATCAGAATTCTCCCAAATTTGGTGCAGATGATAACAAAACTGAGATACTGCCTCACCTTGAGACACTGCCTTGAGAGAGTCCAACAACTCAGCCCACACATTATGGCTGCACAGTTTTCAAAAGAATACAAAATTCAGAATTTTTTCACAGAAAGAGTTGTTAAGCACTGGAAGGGGCTGCCCTGGGAGAGGTTTGGAGTCCCCATCCCTGGAGGTGCCAAAGGAATGACTGGATGTGGCACTCAGTGCTCTGGGCCGGGTGACAAGGTGGGCATGGGGCACAGGTTGGACTTGATGACCTTGCAGGTCTTTTCCTACCTGAATGATTCTGTGAAAATATGGAAAACGGTGTAAATGACCCAAACTGGGGATGACCAAACTTTTACACTAATTTAGCTCACCAGAGTCAATTCTTATTCCTTTGTTCTTACTTTTCTAGGATTTTTTTAAAACAGATTTTCGAACTCAAACAGTAAAACACGAGGGGGTAGTTGACAAACTGGTGGGTTTATCTTTGTCACATTTTATGGAGCTCTTGCTAACACTTGTGTGTCACTGAGGAGAGGATCACCCAAGGAGGGGTACTTGACACTGTCCCTTGCCCTGTAACAACAATGAGGCTTCAGCACAAAGAACAGGGAGAACAGGGACCGTTCTCAGAGCCCTGTCTGCACACACAGTGGTGACAAGCACAAATGAACACCTTCTGTGTTCCCTGACCACTCAGACCTCAAGGCTACAGTAGCATTTTCCAATAACTTGGGCCTTCCAAGCTGCAGCAATGATTGTTCTGGAGGGGGTCTGAGAAATAAACCCCAGAATGTCCCAGTCACTCTGTCCCTCTAAGAGGGATTGAAAAACCAGAGATCAGAATCAAGCTCAACACTAAAAGCACTCACACCCACTGAAAATGGGTGTTGGTTATTCCAAAGCAGGACACACTGATTTCTGATTGAATTTTCAAATGAGGCAACACCTTAACATCTTGGGTTCATGCAGAAACCCCAACTGGAAAGAAAAAGTTGAGATCCAGACATTCAAACCAAGACACAACAAGGAGGAGACAAATTCTGCTTTTGGTCTCACTAACACAGCAGGGTTTTAATCTGTTGGACAAAAAACAAATCTGGGAAGAAGTGAGGGCAGAAAGGGGTTATGCAACTGTTAAAAAAATTTCACATTTGCTGCCATTTGTCTTTGATGCAAACTGACCCCAGCTCTGGGGTCCCAGCACAGGAGGGACATGGACCTGCTGGAGCAGGTTCAGAGGAGGCACCAAGGTGACCAGAGGGATGGAGCAGTTCTGCTGGGAGGAAAGGCTGAGACAATTAGGATTGTTGCACCCAACTGGGTGGGTCTGTTTCTTAAACGTTTAATTAAATATTGTCAGGCTGAAGATTAGTTTATTCCCTCAGAAGGTTCTCTGGATGACTGTTTTACAAAAAGCAAACAGTAGTTAAGAGAAAATCAAATTGTAGTTGTTACTATGACTCCCTGCTGGTTTTGTATATACATGAACCCTAAAAACACAGGCAATAGCTGAGTTGCTGGGGGCATGTGCTTGAAAAGAAAGGAGGGTTGTGTGCATGTTCAGAATTGCAGAGCAGTTAATTGGGTGTTTCTGGCTCCAGGCAGAGAATAGATGTGAATTTAAACAGAATAATAGTGCAGTTTGTGAGCAGGAAAGCATAAAGGTGAAGAAGGAAATCACTTGAGAAGCACACAGCTCTTCCTCATATCTCTGCATGCTGGAAGAACAGATATAACCCAAGGCTGAGCAACGGCCTGGAGTTGATTTTTAGAAGTTTAATGACAAAAATTGTTTCTTTCTCTCTCTTCTTCCTGCTCTTGTAATGAATCTCAGAATCAGAGGCTGGTTTGCATTGGAAGGGACCTTAAAGATCCCTTAAAGATCCAACTCACTAGCCCAGGTTGCTCCAAGCCCCGTCCAACCTGGCCTGGGACACTCCCAGGGATGGGGCAGCCACAGCTTCTCTGGGCAACCTGTGCCAGGGCTCCCCACCCTCACAGGGAAGAATTTCTTCCCAATATCTGATCTAACCCAACTCTCTGTTAGTTTGAAGCCATTCCCTCTTGTCCTGTCCTTCCAGGCCCTTGGAAATTGTTTCTCTCCATCTTTCTTGTTGGTTCCTTTACGTTCTACTTAAGCAACACCAAAGCTTGGGAAATGTGTTTTATTCCTTAACACCAGTGTGTTTATGACATTCCAGAGTGTGAATGGCTCTACCACATCTCAAAACTCGAGTCCCCTCCTCACCCACAGCACTTCCAGAGCTACAGAAAGAACCTGAGCTGAACTTTCCTGAAAAGTGCACTGAGGAGGAATCACACTGTTGCATCAGTCCACTGAACACAGGGATCCTGAGAAAACCTGACTTTTTTTTAAACACTGTACATAATTAGATCATCTAAGTCATTATTTCCCCTTGCAACAACAATTGTCCTGCCAGAAACAAATGTCTAAAGTCATGTCCCATGTATTATCACAGTACATAAAGGAAAGCCAGCAAACAGTGAAGTTCAGGTATTCATTTCCAGAACTCTGAAATGGCTTTTGGTTTGATTCTGTTGGGGCCTGACAACTTAGGAGAAGAAAATTGTCAAGGAGCATGAGGCTGTTTCTACAAATTAAGTCTTTAAGGGAAGCATCACCTTACAGAAAGCTTTTTAGACTGTAGGAGCTCAAAAGGGCCTTTAATTTAGGAAGAGCACAGGGTTTTCTAAAAACTACACAAGTAAACCCAGGAAATGATACCACAATTACATGGCAGCAGTAAAAATCAATTATAGCCAGAAGATATGGCAGCAGGATGGGTGGAGAGATCCAAGCTACTCAGGAATAACACCACAGCTGAGTACAGTTGTTAAACCTTCCCACCACCCTCCCCCAGAAGCTGCTAATCTTTCTGAACTCCCAAGTAAAAAGCTTGAAAATTAGTTTAAAAGTAGTTATCTATATTTACTTGAGCCGGTTTTACATAATTAGATCTTAATATGTTCTTTAAGCACAAGGACACATTACAAAACTGCGGAAACAACCAAAAGGGGTGATCCTCAGGAAAAGAAAGTATTCAAATAATGGCAAACAGTGGGTTCTTGTACAGAAATGAATGCACACAGGAGTGAAAAAAAAAAAAAAGAAGGATGAAAAGTCCTGGGTGTAAAACAGGGTCTATGTTAATCTCCAACTATTTTCTCCTTGGCTTATTTCCCAGCTCTGTTAAAGCTCTTGGGGTGTTACACATCTCAGGGTGGCACTTCAGGGATGTGTCAACTCCGTTCACTTCATCCCCACCCCAGGCTCCAAAGCACAATTCCCCCAGCAGAGCCAGTCAAAATAATTCCCCCTTTTTAAAAAAGCATTTTTGTTTTACATGAGATTAGACATAAAAGTCAGGCAAAGGGAAGTTACCCACATGTGATATCAGAGGTTGTTTGCCACTTCTGTGCTCAGGGACAAAAGGGTTCACTGTGATTTTGTATTTTATTCCATAAAAGGTACATAGTGGTGATTCTATCACAGACAGGCACTACTTCATTCCTCCCAAAACAGGAGAGAACTGAGGGCTGTCCTAACAGGACACTCAACATTTCTTTAACCAGAATATATGACTGAAAAATGTGTTTTCTGCTCCAATGTTGTTAATCTGGAAAACAGGGTGGGTGGGAATAAACTCCCTATCTTTTCCCCTCACCCACAAATTAAACCTTTTCCTGCAAAGGATAGATTGAGAGAACCCACTGTCTGCAACCCTGATCTTTTTAAGGAAAAAAAGTAAAACTTCTGAGTGCAGCAGAACCAGAATATCACAATATTTGATATGAAAAATGAACTGCCTTGTGCTGTAATTACTCCACACCCTAAACTGCTGAAAGGTTCTCAGTGATCCCTGATGGTACACTTTTAAATCTCCTTTTAGCTCTTCCCACAAGAGCAACAGACAAAATAAAACCTTGTTCTGATTTTTCAACAGCTTGTTCCCTGTAAGTAAAGACAAACCTTCTGCAAAACAGATCATGGGTCAGGTAATCTCCTCACAGGACAAGGGTTTGCTGCTTCTACCCAACTCCAAAGAGAAACAATTTATTCATTTTAGCCCAGGACTGTGCCACAAAGTCCATTAACACCCAAGGGAGCAGGAGTAAAAATTTAGGGCTTCTCCATCACCACTAAATGCCCCAAAATAAAGATTACACAGTCAAGCTCCCAGTGGTTTTTCAAGGCTTTTGTGAGTGTTTTGCTGTGGTGAGGCAGCACCTCAGAGGGCAGGACAGGGTGTCACAAGGTGCTGAGTTCCCTCTCTGTTGGCCTTAAATAAATTGGAATTACACATCCCTAAGTGTCCCTGGTTATATATATGTTCAGGTCACAGAACACTCTGCCTTAGCCAGAGTTCATTCAGGCACAGGACGGACTGACTGGGCTTCCCAGGTAAATATCCCTCTGTACAAGAGCTGTAAGAGCCACTGGATCACTTGGAGAGCCACTCCAAAACTTTTTAATTAACACTGCAATCCCCTGTGCAGCACAAGGCCAGTCCTAAGATTTATAACCTCTTGTCACGTTGCTCAAAGTCACCATCTCATTTTTATCTCTATTGCTGTTCTCTACCTTTGCCTACAAATGGAAGGTCAAAGTTTGAGGCATATTTCTGGGCACTTGTCAAAATTCATTTTATGGAAAAACGAAGCACTTGCAGGATTTATTCTCTGGTAACACCAGTGCACTAAACAGAACTGAGTAAAATTATGTGCTGATTTCCTATTCACGTTCCCAGGAGCCAACACCACAAATATAAAAAAATCAAATTCCACCCAACATTCCACCTCCACATCCCAAAACGTGTGAGATCTCCAAGCCCCAGAGCAACGGGGGAAAGGAATCCTTCTTCAAAATGTTTCAGTTGTGAAAACTTCATTAAGCAGCATCTGAGTACCAAACCACATGTGCAGATGCAAACACAGAGTCCATGGCTGGATGCTCAGGAAGTTCCAAATTAAACCTTGTATTTATCTGGGAAGTAATTAAGATATAAGGGTTGAAATAGAGGAGGCCCCAAGCCTGCCCCCAGCTGTTACACGGATGTGCAGCACAATTAGTACCATTCTGTGCCTCAAATGCACACAGGGAACTCATGTGCAAAGTGAAATACCTGCAAAGAAGAAAGTGCCTTAAATGTTCTCTATTGTCAAGTGAATTTTAATTTTAGCACCACAGCCTTTATTCTGGTAAGATTTCTGTGAAGCTGAACACTGACAAAAGCTCTCAGGTTTTCCTGGTGAGGGTGGGTTTTTTTAGCAAATTTATCCCATGGCTAATGGCCTTTCCAACTGTTCAAAGGTTTTAATAGTCTCAATTACCTTTTCATTTCTTTTTTCTTCAAAGTTTTTACCAAAAATTTTTGGGGGGGTGTTTTGTTACTTTTTTAAAAAACAGAACTGTTCAATAATTCTTCCTAGAAAACATTGGAGTTTTAGATTATATTTCATATCAAACCCAAAAGTCAATGCCTAAAACTCAGTTAAGGAGCTGCTTATTCCAAAACCCTGAATCCTCAAAGTCCACAGAAGGAATTCATTCTATACATGACCATTACAAACAACTTAGATGTTGAGTCAGACTCTGACTGTTTCTGGGAGAATAGTAACATCAGGAAAAACAGATTTTTGAGTGACAGCCCCATTTTGAAAGTCCACATATGTTAAACTAGGATTCATACTCAATTAATAAACTTGCTTTTTCACCACTTCTGATCTCTTCCAAAACCCCAGTGCCTTGGCTTAAGGAGCAATACTGGTTTTTGCATTCCAGCCTGTCAGTAACTCATCTGACTTTGTCTCTCCTGGCACAACTTTAGTGTATTACTGATTTTCTATGAAAATCACTTCTTCCTCCAAAAATAAAAAAAAAATTAATCTGCTCACAGAATACTCACCCAAGTTGAAAGCTCAGAGAAATTTTTTAATCACCTCCAGCCTTATAGTTCAATTAAATCTCTCTCTGAGCAATGTAATTAGCTACATATTCCATCTTGCTTCCCCCTCTAGGGATTCCCACTGGTCTTTGCTGGATGGTTTGAAAAGTTAAATTTTCCAGAGTTTTACTCTTTAGCTTTTCCAGATGGACCAGACCCAGGGCTTAGCCGAGGGCAGTTGCCAGAGCTGAGGGTCTCAGGAGTAGCTATAGCAGGATGGGGGAACTTGGACTATTTCAGAAGGAGAGTTCCAAAACTCTGGGAGAAGCCTTCGAGCTGCTGGAGCAGCAGGACCAGGCTGATACTCTGATTTAACCCAGGCTGATTTGGTATAAACCAGACTGATTTAAAGCAGATGGAGGGTGGTAGAACTCACTGACTCCACCTCACTCCTACCTCCCTTGATGGGCAGGAGAGATGATGTCCCAGGAGATCCCCCCACAAGGGGAGCTCCCAGTTTAACCACCCTACAATCAAAGTGCTTCTATTACAGTAGGAAAAGCAGCATTTCCCTCAGATAATACAGAGGGACAACAGGAAAGAAAAAAAAAATCAGTAGAGAGGTACTTGGTGAAATCCAGGCAAGCCCAATGGAAACCAGGAATGCTCAGCACACTCTAGGATAAACCCCTTCATCTTTTATCATATAAAATAAGCCCAAGAAACATTACATTTGGGTTTGAAAGGTCAGTGGGACACTCAGACCAGACAGCTGATAGCTAAAAATCATTTCATATGCTCTTCCACAATCATATTTCATCTTCCCTTAGAGGCAAAGGCTTCACATCAAGTTAAACAGTGCCCATCCTGCTTTTCCCTCTGAGGAAACACTCTCACCACAGCCCTCCTTGCCTGTGGCTATCAACCCTCTTCCTTATCCTGACCTCAGTAAAACATCCTCTCAGACACATTCACCCCTGATTGAGCTCAAGGATGTTTCCCTGCCATTCCCCCAGTCAGTGTCAAAGTGTTGAAGGCTGGAGGGAAAGGGCAAAGGAGATGGTTCAGGAGACAAAGGTGAGACTTTTTTATATTGCCAAAGAGCTCAGTCCTCTGGGAGGGTCAGGATTGCAGTGAAGTGACCGTGGGAAGAATTAAACTCACTCAGCACATGATAAAGTGGATAACTCAGTAAATACCATTCTATCATACTTCTGTCATATTTCAATAAAAAGCTTTGTCTACTTGAAATTAGTGAAGATTTCCACAAAGAAAATAAGTACTTTGAAAAGCTCAGTATTATACCTGAATAATTTGAAAGTTAGCTATAAAAATGTATTCAAACACAGCTAATTCTGAAAAAGAACTGCCTACTTTTTGTGCAGAGATGGTATGAGCAATGTCCCTGAATGCCACAATATATTCCCCAGAACTGTCTGTGCTCTGAAAGGATCCTGTAGCAACACAGGGAGGAACAGCTGCTGCATTTTCACCCCCCCAGGGGGGTGGATTTGAGTGCACAGGAGGAAAAACATCCCCACGTGAGTCTTTATCCGTGTGTTCCATCTGGTAAATGCAGCAGAAACGAGATACCAGAAAATCAAAAAAGATCTTTCCTCTGTTCCCTGCCCCAGGATGAGCAAGAAAGTGAGAGTGAGCTGTGATTCAAACCTGTTCTCTCCTTCCCAATTTTGTCTTGCCTTGGTTTCTAATATATTGTAACATTGCCAGCTTTTCATGACAAGAGCTCCAAACCCACCTGAATTGTTCTCCAGAAGGAACAGTTCATGCCTGTCTTTAATACCTTTTAAAGACATTGTAAAATCAGCAATTTCATTGTTTAAAAAGCATCAGCAACTAAGTGGAAAAGGAGGAGGTGTTAAATTAAAAGCTTTATTTTATATATTTTCCATCCAACTCCAACTTTCTCACTTTAATTTATTTTTTTTTATAACTCTTAAGTTGATTATTGACAAGGGTTTACTGGTCCAAGGACTTAGTAACAGAAATCCTGAACTTGAACACTGCATCACTTGTATTCCACAAAATTCTATTGAAGTACCACTGAAAATGAACCAAAAATGATCCTTAATTTTAGGGACTATCATGACATCAAGTAAGAAATAAATCATGCAACAATTCTCAAGGTGTAAATTTTTGATTGCCACAACATCAGAGTAAATAAAGCCCTACCTCCAGCTGACATCACTGTCCACATTTCTGCTCATTGTAAATTCTCGTGTTTTTATCACATTTATTTCCTTTTATTCCATAATTGTTATCTTTTATACAGAAGATACAAATACCCAATTTTTTTAAAGCCTCCAAAATTCCTACTGGATGTGACTTATGTAGAAATACTTTCTTATCAATTTCCAAACCCTGTTCACTCCCTAGAACTGATAATTTTAGCATTTAGAAAGTACTTATCCATTTTATACCTCTTATCATTTTTACCTCATACAGAAGTAATGAAATTGACTGTCACACATATTTAGATTCATTTTATACTTGTTACAGAAGCAATTTTAACATTTTTCTCTATTAAGAACTATAATTCTTTCCTACCCAATTCAGGAACATCCAGGGAGAAAAGTCCTATGAAAAAAAGTTCAGCTAAAAGAAAAATACTAAATACTAACACTTTTCTATCACCAGCATGTTTCAAAATACCAAACAGGATTATTGTTAAGAAACATTTATACCTTGATCTAGGAATCTACAGATAGAAAAAAAATAAGCCATCTTACTCCCCTTAAAAAAAAAAAAAGTTGGCTTTCATTATGCAAATCAGTGATGAGAACTGAAAACCAACATTAAAAGCTGTCTTAGAGATCCTCTACAAGTGGGATCCAGGAGTAAAATAAATCAATTTTGAAAGTATGTCTGTGGAAAACAGAACTATTTTCAAGCACAATCTCTTTCTCATCATGATGAAATGTATTCATCCTGCATTGCAATGGACATTAAAGTAGTTTTACTTTGCAGAATTTCACTTGTTGACAGTGAATATGAACAAACTCTGCTCCCTGTGCTGCTGGAGAAAAATCAGTCCTGAATGGGTATTAATTTATAGCTCAATTATCTCATGCAGTTAAAATTCTTAGTTTTTAAGTGGACAGGTTCTTTGGTTCCCTTAAAAACCCTCCAAGGAGAGGTGCCAAGTCCCTCATCACACATTTTAAAAGGGAGATTTACTTAACTCTTCCCAGTGGAGCTGCAGGTGGGGCAAGTGTCAGGCACTGACCTCAGATACCCCATTGTAGCCAAATAACCACGTCTCTGACAGGCATCCCATGGAATATCCACTGCTTTACTCCTTCCCTCCAAATTCCCTCTCAGATATGTAGTTTTACAGGTGACATTTGCCAAGCAACACCAGCTCAGACCAAACACTGACATATTGAGGTATTTATCAATCCTTCTTTCTTTTTTCTTTTATCTGTACATGCTGTAGAGAATTCTTATTTTAAATACATTAATTTTACAGCAGCTTGCTTGAACAGCTATTTGCTGAGTTGTGTTTCTACAGCATCTGTGTACAGATGTCTATTAAAACAGTCACTGAAAATCTCTGCTCCTTCCCCCACTTCTCAGAATCCAAGTTATGCAAAAATACACCTGCTAAAGCTGCTATTATCAAATAATGACAACATCAAAACAGTGTAACAGGGTAGTAAAACAACCACACAAATCTGTATTTAAGCTGCAGGAATCTGAAACTAAGATTTAATAGTTGACCTACGCTGCTGAGCATTTATTAGCTGTGAAAGCTGAAGGGAATAGATTGATGCTTCATCATCAGAGGTGGGAATAAGGACTCACTAAGTCTAATGCATTTTTATCTCAGCTTGAAAAGAAAACTAACCAAGTATATATTCATATAAATTATAGCGATGAGTATTTAAAGCACATTAAAACACAAATCACTAAAGACAGTACGTTTCTTTTAAAGGCAGTGTCATATCAAGACTGCTGGAACAGTCCATGCTTGAAATCCAAGTCTGAATAAATAATTTACTCTGGAACCAAAGCAGTGTATAATTTTAGCTTTATGGTAAAGCAAATAATATCACAATTTGTTTAAATTGTGTTTGTAATTATAAATTATAAAGACACACGGGGAAGTGCAGCCTTTACATCTTTCTATCATGTCATGGAATTTAGGAAAGGAGATATGAGAGGCCTCTTCTCACCCACTTCTATTCTCTCCCAAATATTGCTCCAGCAACCCCTGAATTAGGGTGGCACCTTCTACACCTGCAGCAGTTCAGCAGAGTTTAGACCTTTCAGCACCTGGGTTTACACTTGGCTATTTTCTAGAATTCTCTGTCATGTTTCTATGTTCCACAAGAAATGAGAATTTGAGAATCTTTCCCTCCCACTAAGGAATAATTCCATATCTTGCAGCTGCTGTTTATTCTTGTATTCAATCAATCCCTACACAGAACAACAACGCCCCCAGTTTTCCCACCCGAGGGTTGTACTGCTTGAAACGACCAAGGAAATACTCAAATTGGAAACTCAGTGCAGAGTAAGATAAAATAATGCTGTAATATAAAGATATGAAGACCACCTGATAGTCTTCTGTGTTATTATTCATTGAAAAATAATTTAAATCAAATTTATAGAAAACTGGGGGTCCAGTTTGAAGGGATATCCTCCTTTTATGGAGGAGACAGATTGTGTAAGTAAAAGTCAACCTGGATTTAGCTTGAAGAGTCATTCTAACTAATGAAATGATTACAGTTTCCATTTCAGTCCCCACTTCAGGGTGGGTTTTTCAATGTCAGTTATAGTTACAAGCACAGGAAAGAAACCAGTAGAGAACTCTTGAAGGCTGTTGGAAGGAAAAGCATTTTTATCAGAAGCTGCCTTTGCTACTCAGAGAAGCATGTGGAAATATGGGGGAAAAAAGTGTTCTTCAAAGCATCAAATTCGTGCCAAGTACAGTTCTCATTACATTGAGTGAAACTTTGAAAATCTAGACTTAACATGCTCTGTAATGTACATTATAATGTGGGAACACATGGACAATTATTAAATACTTGTCATTCTTAGACTTCCTGTATTCTTTCCCTTGTAGCTGCACAGTGATTAAACACATTTAAACTATTGAAAAAAACCCCCTATATCCAAATTCTGTATACATGACTCTCAAAAATAGTGCTTTTGAAACTTTATAGAAATGCTAAAGAGAGTTGCTGACTTCATGTATTGACATGAATCTCATTGGAAACGATTGCTACTCTTGCAATGATGGAAAAAACAAAGTCTTGTCCAATTTTTTATTTTTCAACAATACTACTGAATAATAACAACAAAGAAAGTAACAAATAACAACTGAGTAAGTAACAATGAGAACTAATCAATCCCAATTTGCTCTTAACTACAATTAATTAAATTGCTGTGTGCCCTACAAATGGATTTTTTTAAATTAGATGTTTCATTTATTGATTGTTTGGACAAATCAATAGACACTGCAAGGGATCTTTTCCCTAATAATGGAGTTAAGCAGGTAAAACATTAAGCAAGTTGCCAATCAGCTGATCCAGAGCGTGATTCTTTTCCTTTAAAGACAAATTCTTGTATCAGTGACTGGGAATCACAGTCCAGCTGTACTTGTACAATTCTCCAGTGTGTTCTGCTGGGAATGAGTGACAGCAAATTCCATCTTTGGAAAAGCCAGTTGATATTTAAAGTCTTTACTCCATTTTCCCACTATGAATAAGGAATAAGGGAGACAAGTGTCCTTCCTTTGTCTGCTTCCTAACATCTACTTCTACTCTAATGCTTCCCAGTCCATGAGAACATTCATTTCCCAGTTTCTGTGAGGCAACAGTGGTTTATGGATATTGAAATAAGAGATAAAAACACATACAGAAAAATCAAGAAGTGCTTTAAAGTCCTTGAGAGTTATTTTTTTTTAACTAAACAGTTCCATCAATTCCCTCAGACCAAGTTTCAAATTCACAGCAACACATTGAACAAGAACGAACAAACAAACAGTCTTTGGGTCAGTGGACTAAATTCTGAAACAAATTCTGACTTAATAACCTCTTAAGGGTTAGGAAGAGAGGAAGAGAAAGTCAATACAAACCCTAAAGGCTGGTGCCACCAACGTTGTAACAGACTGTGCTGGGAATTTTGGATCTTAAGTCGTTGTCCATTTTGCCATGATTTGAAGAAAAGCAGAAGCCAAAGGCTCACAGTTCTCTCCAGCATGTGGCCAGTCCCTCTGGCACTGAGTTACCAGTGTTTGTGCCCTGTAAAATCACAGATTAATGTCTGAAGATAAGGAGGTGGGAGGAGTAAAATAGAGAACATGAGAAAATTCTCCTGGTTGTGTTTCTGTGATATTCCAAGCTGAACCTCGGACCTGTTCATGTGTATTTTAAAGTAGCAATTCAGTTTTGGGGCCAAGATTTCATTTTCAACCCATCTTGGGCAGTTGGATTATCAGGTTAGAGTACATCAAAGAAAACACTCTGCCTGCCAGTGCTCAGAAAGGTCAGTTTATGGGGAAGCATTTCAAGATCCTTTCTGAAATACATGCTAAGGACAAAGGAATTAAAACAAAAAGGGTAAAAAATGGGGGATAAATATTTGACAGTATAATTTAATATTTTTCCCAAGAAAGGAAAATTCAGAAACATCAAGGCTACAACAGTTTAGAAAGGTGACACTAGAGGAAAAAAGGAACAAATTTCCCTGGAAACAGCTGACAAACACAACATTGATGGATTATAAACAGCTTCTTGATCATGTAGTTTGTGCTTTCACTGTCTACAAAGACATGATGAATCTCACTATTTTCATGTCACTTTTTGTATTTATGCAGTGCTTGATGATTAGCCCTTTGGTATTAACTGTGAAAAAGAGAATTGGAACCATCATAATAAAGCAAACACGAAAAAATAATTAGGAATTACTACATAAATATGATACAATTTTAGAACACGGAAAGGTAAAAGTTTGCCCTAGAAAACTAATATAAGCACTGGGAGAAAACAAGATGGATCATTCAGCTGGCTTCAATCCTCAGCCACTTCCTATCTTTGGAGATTCATCAGTCACCAGGTTCCTACCACCTGAGTCCACATATTTGCAAGACATGGAGTTGAATGGAGGTTGCTGAATATTCTTGAGGTTGGTCATGGATGTAGATCTGCCTGCCAAGGATCTACCCCCACATTCCTTAAGTAACCCCAAAACAGCTCTGGGTCTGCACCACCAAGAGGCAAATCAGGCCTGTTCAGGGCTTGAACATACTCACTTTCTTCTCCTGCAAGTGGGATCTAAAAGGCAGGAGAGAGTGAGAGGGGAGATAAAAGCTGGGAGAAGTTGTCTGAAAATTATCATCAATAAAATCTTTGTATCTAGAACAGGTCTCCAAAGCTCCAAAGTGAGCAAAAGGGACCCCTCTGGAGATTCTAATGGTGACATTTGGAGGGAACCGGGATGTTAAAATTTTCATCCCTTTCTGTAAGATGAGAGGTGTTCAAAGGAAAGGCTGAAGTTCAGAGTAGTTTTACTCTTCCCTGGAACTCCCCTGGTTCATATCTCAGGCATCCAGTGCCTCAAGTAAGGCTGCCTTCTGCTGCCTCATACAAGTCAGAGATGAGAGAGTTTCAAACACACTTGTAGCTGCAAATGCACATTTTAACTGCCTACCCTCAGTAGCCTCCTCTTTCAAGCGTCGCTCATGAAAGATCCAAAATGGGGACATGAAATCCAGCAACAGCCCTCCTTTTATTTTTTAAAACACTTGTAAGATGTCTCTCTGCCACATTTAATAGAACAGAGCTGGGAACAAGTGTTTCCTAAATCAGGAGAGAGTAATCATGACAATTAAGATGCATTTGAGCCTCTGTTCTGGCTGCTCTTGCTGCTGGCAAATCTGAACAACAAACACTGGCTTCTGAAGGCAACTTACCTGGGGGAGCCAGTGTCTGGATCAAAGGACACATAATTCTCTGCAATTTGCACTTCTAATATCTCCTTAATCACTCTTACAAAGAGCTCAGCAACATCTGAGACTGTCATTACAACAGACACGTGCAAAGCATCACACATCTGAAAATGAGTCTCACTTAGAAGGGTACAAAAGTTGGGTCCTTAAAAAGCTGGTATGGGGGGGAAATCTGATCTTCAATTTGGTTTTCATTACTTTTTTCAGTAGATTATAAAATGTTAATCCATATTATAACGAAGAAAGAAAGCCTAAAAACCCAGAAAAAAAAAACCAATTTCCCTAAATTGGAATAAAAATAAGTGTATTTGGATATTTCTGTTACCACACAGTTAAACACAACTGCCCAGGGCAGGGGGTGGGATGAGATGAGCTTAAGGTCCCTTCCAACACAAGCCATTCTGTGATTCCGTGAAAACCAGATCAGATTTTTTTAAGTGAAATTTAGAGCTCCCACCGAATTTGTGTGTTATTTTTGTTTCTACCCACTTTAGATAGATGCTGATTTATCTGTCATATTAGAATAGCAAAACAACAAAGCAGGACATACTTAAGTTGACAAACATCTGCTAGTGGAAAACATTTGGCAACACAGTTTGAGTCCTACCACTCTGAGCAGGCTACACACAGCCCAGAACTGCCTGATAGCTGAGTGTCACACAACAAGGAATCACAGACATCACTGGGATAACAGCAAATCCCTCTCAACTCCCACCAAAGCTGAAAATCAATTTACAGCAGCACAGCGAACCCAACCAACTCTGGCAAATGGTTATTCCAGAGCTAATCCACCATTCAGACTGGAATAACAACTTTGGGATATTCACTCTCAGAAAATATTAAGTATTTTCTTAACTTGGAGTCACCAGACAAGTCACATCAGCCATGTGTGAGACAGCTTATTTCGTGGAACCCTGGCACATCTGTGAGTTTTGCTTGTTACATTTGACAGATGGTTATTAAGGCAAATTTCTTAAAAGTATCAATGGAGAAGAAAAATCCAGAAAAACAGCTTCCATATTTTGGGATACAGCTGTCACAGGGAATTCTAAACAACTGAGCAGAGAGAGATTGCACTGAATGATGGGCAAGTCACAAACCGAGGGAGGGACAAAAGTAGCTGCAGCTTTGCTGGTGCCACATCAAACCCAAACACTGGATTCTTCTACTAATTCCCTTGTCATTTTGCTCCAAAGCCAAGCTCATGCTTTAGAGCAGGAGGCATTTGACATTTTTTCCTTGTAATAAGTGATTTGTGTAATAAAGCTGCGAGAAAATTGAACTTGTCAGCATGTTAAATGCATTTGTCTCCAGGAATATAATAAACTACATATGTGGAATTGATAGGATTGGAAGCTGAAATTCCCTGTGATTTAAAATCTAATTTGTCATTATTTCTTTTAATCCATTCAAACACTCAACTTTTGCCAGTTAACTGTGCATAATAATTTCATTTTAAATGTAAATGAAACAGAGGGCACAGCTAAGCACTGAAAACAAACATTACCCAAGGCAGGCAGCCTATAGAAAAAATATTTAAATGAGTTCATTGCAGCTTTCCAGTACCAACACAAAGTGATATATTAAACAAGATACTATTGAAAACTGTCAGGAATTTGGCACAAAAAGCACCTGACATTTAAATATTGGTGGCCAGATTCCTGCAGGATACACTCAGCACTTAACACATACACTGTAGGACATGTATTAATCTCAAATAGCTCCACAGAGCAACACCAGCTTGTTGGTTTGAGGTTTTTCTTCTCTACCAGCTGCAGCTTACCTTGAAAACACAACTCCAGTGGGGGGGAAAAAGAGATTTATGAGCTGTTAAACAAAGGAGATTTTTGTTCTGATCTTGACTGATGACAAGTAAATTACTCTGTGCTCTACAGGCACAAATGAGGATGTTTCTCTGACTGCACTGAAGGGCAAAGAGGAAAAAGTTGCAAGATATTATGAATCTGACTTTTTTTCCCACAGTCAATTAAGGGTTTATGTGGAATCCTGTAATCCATTTTGGAACCATTATTTTAGATAAAACTTTCAATTTACTAAAACGACCTGCTTTTTTAATCCACTGTTTTTCCAGTTTTTGTTGCAGTCTATTTACCTCAGTGTTGTAGAAAATATGGAAGACTGTGGATTCTTTTCCTCAGACAACACGACCTCAAAGATATTGCAGTTGTAGATTCAATGTTAAGAGTAAACAAGACATTTATGTCATAATCTGAAGCTGAAAAAAATGACACCTAAAGTCAGATTTTTCCCAGTCTTCCTAAAGAATTCCCTAGATCCTACTTCTTTTTCTGCTCAAGTCATAAAAGATATACCAGACGTTGTGCAAGACACTCAAAAACTACCTAAAGCTCTTTCATCTTGTGACATAATCTATCCTGAAATGTATAATTTGGAAGAGTTCCCTGATTTTTGAAAAAACAAACAATCTCTTCTGGTGGATACCTAATGCTTACTGAACTAATATCAAGTTTGAGCTGAGAAGTTTTAAAGCAGTTTATTCTTTATTTTCCCTCTAACGATGCCTTTAATTCTGTTGCATAATAAACACCTCCATCACAGTATCCACATTCCATTTGAGCTTTATTGGCCTGATTTTATTTTAAGCTCATAAATGACTAACATGCTATTAAAAGTGACAGACTGACAGCATTATAAATTCTTGCTCATCCAGTTTAAAAAAAAAAAAAAAAGTCATTTACAAACAAGGGATCTTGTCCACAAAATCCCATCAGTGTGCCTTAATCTCATTCTGAATACTGGTAATAGGAACAAGAATATAATTGAAATTAATCTACTTTTCCATCCTATTGAGATTAAATGTCTTGCATTTGGGAAGATGCTTCTGTAATATTTTCTTTGATTCCTGCCAAACTGGTTCCACTTGCTTTAGTGGCACAGACCAGCTTTGAACATCTGAGCTGGAGGTGAATATCTCACAGTTTCTTACCAGATAAAAAGACTTCCCTCCTGTAAAACCACATCTCCTACTATTTTTTTAAGATGGAAGGTTGGAAATTTCACCTCTACTCACCACTGGGGAAAGATTTTCTGTATTCTAAATGAGAGTGATGAGGGAAAATGCAAAGGTTTACAACAGTCCCTTTATGAATTAAGATTAAAGATTAGACTTTAGGTAGAAAGGTCACAAGGAGAACTTCAAAATAAAATCCTTGTGATCTAACTAATTTATCCAGCACTAGTTAACCAATCCATGGAAACAAGCACAGGAGGCTGATTACAGAAAAAACTACCAAGAATTAATATTTAAGTAAAGCTTCCTAGAAAATGCTGACTTTCCTAGTTACTAGGTATATTATGGCAATAATAGAAATGTTTATCTCGAGAGCCAGTCCTCAGTGGGAACAGGATGAAGCCAGCACAGCCAACACCAAGCTTGTCTTGCAGAAAAATGGGATATGACAGCCAGCACATCTGAAATCCCACACTTGTCATTTACAGTCACTCCAAGTTCATTGCATTTTCTTCAGCAGTTCTTTTCCCTGCCACACTCCCATCCCTCTGGTCATCTACTCCTCTCTCCTTTGCAGCATTCCTTACTATTCTCTAACTACTTAAGTGGATGTTTATCTTAGACATTCCCTCCAGCTGTCAGGTACCAGAGGCAGCTTTGGCAGCTGCTTTAGGATCAGTGCATGAACTCCCCCACTGGGAGAACTGGCACCACTTGGATATTTCCCCTTGCCACTGATACTGCTTTAATAATCTTGATTTAATGGCAGCCCTGTGTGGGGACTTCGAGTCGCCTTTTTTTGTCCTGGCACCAACACATCCAGTCCTGAACCACCATAAAGACATTTTTTGGATGGCATTCTTTGATGCAGGATGACAAGGCCTCCTTTGTTACACCTGGACTCGCTGTCCCAAAATCATCCTTAAATACACCCAACTTTTAGCATGAGGTGTCAATATTGTCATAGCTGAAAAGTTATTGATTGCCAAGACATGCTGTACTTGCAGTATTCTGCTCCTGGCTCAATCTGCAGTGGGGATCTGTCAAGCACAGCCCAGGGGCAGGTTCTCCCAAAATAATGGTTTATTTGAGAAATCTGTGATAAGCAAACTTACTAAAGCTGCTGGAAAATTACATTATTATCAATAAGGTATGTTAACCCTCTCTATGGGCTTTTATGCTGATTCTTCTCAAGAAGGCCACTGGCAGGAACTTCAACAGTGACATGTTCCAGCAGCAAAAACTCATCTACAAGGAAAAATGATTCATGCTCTTATTTAAATTCTTTTTTTTTTTTTTTTGCAATATCCAACAAATAGGACTATATCAGATAAATAAGGATGGCCCAGTTCTTACATGGACAAAGATGAGATTCTCTTATGTAACTAAATCTTAAATAACACTAATTAACTAATATTTAAACCATAAACCAGCTGTGATTACAGAGGAAGAAGCAACTGGCTTTGGGACTCAATACCTCAGCAGAAGAAACTTTTCTGTAAGTTCATGAGAAAAGTTTTATAATTCCCAAAAGCGTGCAATAACCTTCACCAAGATACCATATGAATTTAAATAAAATAAAATAAAAATCATGGGAATGTTCAGGTTCATCCTGGCATGGACAGATGCTGATTAAAAGACCCTCCAGCCCTCTAATCCTGGAATTTCACCCTGTGCCTCCTCACTTCAGCACGGGGTGGATTTGCTCTTGCTGTACATCCATGTCCTCCCAAAGGAATGTGACAGCAAGACTCTCTCAGTGCTCATTATTCCCCTTAGAAAAATGAAACTTTTGTGGCTGTGATTGATTGAACAGACACTAACAAAGAATATCTTTTAATGTCACCTAATAAATATTCTATAAACATTCACACCTCTCACTCACGCATTAAATATTTTATAATCCCTACTGTCTATAAACACAAATTTGAGGGCAGTAAAATTAAGCAAATGGGAAAAAAAAAAACCACCAACCTCTAAATGGTTTATCAACAAGATGAATTTCATATTAGAAAAAGTCATCAGTTTATTTTAACAAAAAGCAGGCAGTTGTAATTAAATCCAGCCATTTGAACTGACAGAGCAATGATTCTTTCAGCATTAAAGGTCTGTTCCATGCCTACTGTTCCCACTTCTAATGCACAACTGCTTCTCTAAACTGGAGAATCCAGGAGGGGTGGGACTATATTCCCTGCTATTTTTTTTTGCAGGATTTTTCCAGCAGAAATGAGATGAACAGAAAAACCTTCAATTTGACTGAAATTAAAGAAGAAAATATGAAAGTGAGTAGCAGTAATTGATACTGCTGGTTGTGTGTTTTATGGAAGATACATAATAATCTAAAACCATAGCAGAATTCAAGGGAACTAACTCAGCCTGACCCAATTCTACTGTTTAAAACTGGTACAGTTGCTCTGCCATGGTCCAGCAGGTCACTGAAATTATGTTTAACATTCACCTCTGAATTCCAGGCTAAAGATGACAGAAGATAAAACATAAAGGAAAAGGGAGGAACGGGAAAAATTGATATCATTTTTTATATATTTACATTAGTGAATGGAAGTGGTGATTTTGAAGTTGGAAAGTCTTCTCTCTGTGATCTTTAAAAACAGGCACACCAAAGTGCTTCCATTCAGGTGCTCAACACAAATTATAATGCACAATTTACATTTATTTTTAAAAGGCAAGATATGGAGAGAACAGGAACTATTAAAAAGTTAATGAAACAATCTCCCACATCTCACCTTTTTTTTTTTTTTTTTTGGGTGGAGGTGTGTTTTTTTCCACAATTTTATGTTTCTAGTAACCCAATTTCCTTCAGAGGAATTAAGGCTACAGTATTGGAAGGGCTCAGGAAGGCTGGACCACAAGGTCTGGCTTGATGTTGTATCTCTCTAGAGCAACAGAAGGTCAACATGAAGGGATCTCAAACCCTTGTTCTTGATTTTGGGGCAACAGGTCACTGTTCTTACAGCTGTGCTGCAGGTAAGAGGCAATTTGCAGCCAGGACTTGGAATAATTAGGGCAGCACAGTCGGAATCACCACTGCCAACCTCAAAGTGTGGGCAGGTAATTTGGGGGTGGGCAGGGGTCAGCCAAAATACCTTATTCCTGCTGTCCTGGCAGCAATAGCTTCCTTGTTTTTGCTCCCCATAAAGTGAAAACTTCTTACTCCTGGAGTTTATGGCACTGCTCAAATTTATCCTTTGCAAATAAAACCAGTTTTCACTTCCATAGACAGCGACTCAAGCCCATATGTTTGTTTCCAGAGGAAATCAATTTTCCCATAAATAGGTCCCATTCACAAAATCCAGGTGATCCATGATCTGTGCTTCTGGAAGCTTCCAAACCAGCACAAGTATTGCCACAGGTGAGGAGAGCTTCCTCACCTGCACTTCTGCAGGGGATGCAGGAATAAAGAGTTGCACCACTAGCAGATAAATAATCCATGGGTTCAGATTTTGCCTGATATGAAGAAAAACTGCAACTAGCCCTATTTTAAATTATTTATTTCTGCTGCTAACTATTGACACAGCGTTAGGGTTACACAGGTTTGCAAAGTTTTGAAGAGTAAATGACTGTATTGATTATTTAATGCTATTTATTTTTTCCCAGGGCCCGGGGATTGTGGCATTTAGCAATGTCCTCAACTGTGCTTCCAAAAGTTGTAGGCAGAGGGAGTCAAGAGTGGAATTTGCTGCGGGTGATGTGGAACAGAATCATCCCAGAGCTGGGAAGGGCTCAGCCCTTGGATCCACAGGAAAGGGATAATGCAGATCATCAGAGACACCTCAGTGTCTGGGAGATCAAGTTCAACAATTGTTTCACACTGAATCAGGTCCAGACCTCTCAGATGAGGTTGTTTTGTCAGGATAATAGATTTAGCCAATTCTCAGTGTTTAGTAGCACATAAAATCACAGCTATTGGAGCAAGAGACACTTCTAGAACAGTTCAATAAAATACAGGTTAACTCAAAGCCTATTTAGGCCAGTGCTTTTTAAATTTGAAGCCATTTAACCATGGAGTAATGGTTATTTCATGCCATTTAACTAAGTATACACATTTTTAAAGAGATATCTCAAGAGGTTGTGGAAGATTAGCTTTATACACTCACACTGAATTTCTTTCTTTCTCTTGACAGCTTATTTTAAGCCCTCAGTGTCACTCAAATACAGCAATTTCCACTAATAGTTAATAAGTTATTGTAGAAAGCTTGAGAAGAGAAACTGTTTTAAAGTGCAAGAACACACAAGAAGTTATTTTTACATTGTTTGATTTTTCCCTCATTTAATTCATTGCACTACAGCAAAAGCTATCAAGTCTCTGAGTCATCTCTTCTGTTATTTCAGTGTCATAGCAGGCACAAAGCTTTGCAGGGAAGGAGAGAACACAGGTCCCTTTTCCCTGGAACTCTGTAGTCTAAACATAATACAACCTACCAAGCCAGGACAGTAAATACGTGTGGGTGGGGGGAGTGGAAATAAAAAGGTTACCTAAATAAACAGCCACTCTTATTATCTCTGCAGTACAAGAGTTTTGTCTAAAAGCAAGTGCTTGCATAAGGGTTGTGGGGGAAAAGTAGTTTATTTCACTTATTTTTGCTACTAGACTGAAGTGCCTTCAAACAACACTGCAAGTTCCAAAGTATTACACTTCTAAAAGACATTTTCTCTCACCCCTGTGCTCCTGATCAGATTAACTTCATCAGCAATGATCCATAAAAAAAATCCAGTCCACCTTCTTCTATCTCCACAGGCAACATATAGTCCAGACAGTATTCTGCCTATTTTAGCTAACTAAAATAATGTAGGCAGTAAATTCAAGGTCCTGAAGAACCCCACAGAACTTTATGGGAATTTTGATTCTGCCAAAATAACAGAGAAACAAAGCTGAGACCATGACTGCAGGCACTGCCCACTGCACCATGTATTGCTGTTCTTATTCTGTTAGATATTATTTACACAATATTAATAATATTTCTTCCCAGTATCAGTGAATTTACCAGACCTCTGATCAAAGCCCTGCACAGACAGGATTATTTTTTCCCTATGACTGATTACACATCACCTTTGCCAAGTTGGAAAGCCCTTAGCAAGCAGAAATAAATGTCATGAATTTGCCACAAAATCCACACACTCTGCAGTCCCTTATTGGTAATTTGCCCTAAATAATTTCTGTGCAAATCCTTGAAGAATTCAACTGACTGTCAATGAAAAGCTGGCTGTTTAAGTTTTAGTATTTTCACTGTTTCATTAAAACTTGGAGGTTGCAGAACCTGAACATCCTTTCCTTGAAAAGTCTGCTCTGGACTCTTGAAGGAGAAGTGTCACCTGCACCATCAGCTGCCAGCTGCTGCCAGTGACCCACCTGATGTGGCAGAGCAACTTCACCATGACTTAGGTAGGTGAGACTCTGGTAGATTTGAGCCATTAACTCCAGAGCCAAGAAAAGCTGGTCTTAATGGACAAGAGCAACTGGATTCCTTCATCCCTGGGGTCTCCACATCACCCATCCCTGGTACCAACACAGAGCCCAGCTGTCCCGTGGGTTTAGAACAGAAATCCCCTGTACAAGGCTGTGTGGAGCAGCAGACACAAACCACACGGGCTGTGATTCAATCCAGCTTTCCTCAGCGATGGGCATTTCATAAGAATTGCACTTTAGGCAAAATTAAACTCACTTTTCCAACTCGAGGTTAGGGCAGGTGTAAATCAGCAGAGCTGTGTGGAGTTTGCTGTGACTCCACCAGTTTCTATCAGATGAGAATATGACCTGTCAAAACTTTATTTAAATCACTACTTCAAAGTGGGTTTATTTAGTGATCAGAGCATATGTTACTTTTGTGTCTTTAACAGTAATAAATCACCAGTGAACTGACATGGAAACAGCAGAAGGGACAGACTACAACATATTAAGTTTTCCATATTCTGTTGATGTTTGATGCAGCTGCTGCACGTGGAAGGGTTGTTTTCTAAGGGAAAATATTTGAAGCTCTGCAAAGATAAATTAAATAATTACCTGCAAATAATCTGATCAGATCACTTGGGTTACATCATCATCATTTTGACAGCTTTTCATACAGCAGATTAATTAAAAAAAAAATGAAATGGAGGGGATGAGAATTAACACTGCTTGAAAACAAGGCTGAAGAACTTTGAACCCCTGAGGGATTGCAGACACTTCAAGTCAGGCCAAGTAACACCAATTCAGTCAATAGATAGAGCTACATATCAAAAAGAGGATGTTTACAAATATGAAATATGGATATGTTTGGGGTTTGTTTGGTTTTCCTCCCACAGAAGTCCTTGAAGGTATTTAAAATGTTCACATATTTGCATAATGAAAGCCACAGGAAAACTATTATTTAACTGATTTCTATTCACGGCCTTTAGGGTCTGATTCAATGCTTATTGAAGTCAGTAGGAGTCTTCCTATTTAATTCATGAGTTCAGATCAGACCTTTATCTGCAGCTGTAATGAAAGGGAGATAAAAAGGGTAATTTTGGGGCACATGTTCTCTTCAAGTCAGAATTCCCAGAACCAGTTCCTTCAGGTAATTTGTGCACCCCTACAGGGAGGACAGAAGAAGAGAATTGCATCCACATGATAAGCAGATGAGAAAAAAGCCAACCAGTGTTAAACTGTGTATTAGTGACCCAGCCACTGGAACAGCTCAGTGGTTCCTCCCACACAATTGGCTTATTCTCAGATAAATGCAGTGTTTTGTACAGACATGCCTCAGATCTCACCCTGGAACTTCACTGTTTCCAGGCTGGAATACAGCAAATCTGACTTTGCAATTTTAGGCACAAAAATACAAATCTCAAACCATCAACTTGTGTTTGATCACCAGAGCAACCACAGTTTCCATTTGCTTTTTAGAAGTCTGAAAATAACCAAAATCTACTTTCTAAGGCCCACATTTTAAAATGTATCCTGAGTAAATATCTCTTTAATTTGATTATGAAGCATCTTCAGATGCACAGTCCAGCGAAGCATCGAGGGAGAGGCAACAAAACTAACAAACAACCCAAAATTACTCTTTCAGATCTGACACCTGCTGTCTCTTCAGACAGCGTGGAGCTGAGGAGAATTAATGTAGCAGATGGAGCAAACTAAGTGGTGAGTGCTTGGTTTCTGAATCAAATTGTAAAAGAAATCCTCCAACAGGCTTTCTTTTTTTTTTTTTTTTGGAGGTTGCTTAGCAGGAAGAAAAATTAGCAGGATTTTCCTGCAGAGCCCCTGGAGGTATAAAGAGGTAAAACTGCACAGAAGTGGACTTTCCATCCTGCTTACACCAGCCTGGATATTTCCATTAATGCTTTAAGGAACAGACAGTTCCCAACAGCTACAACTCCAGTATCCTGGTGAAACACTTCTGTGCTCTAATTCCAAGTCTGCTTTGCCAGAGGATTCTCCTCTCAGTCCAGGGAATCCTGTCCCTGCTACACAGCAGGAGTTTGGCAATTCCACATGGTACCATTTTCTGACCCAGAAACATTTTACTACTGTGATCTTTTCTGTTTTAAGAGGATACAGCATCTCCCTAATGAGTTACCCAACACCAGGAAAACAATTAATTGCTCTAAAAAAAAAAAAAAGAAGAAATCTGTGGAATGCATTCATATTCCATGTTGCAACACAGGAAAGGAATGTATAAAATGAATGTATAAAATGCCAAGAACCATTATGGATGAGAATGTTAGTCCCAATATTTTGGGGAATCTAGAAGAGAAGTTGTAGCATGATTGAAAGAGAACCTGCATTTCAAGCCTGCCCTCCTTAGATTCTTAGTAATTGTCCTCAACACTTCTGCTTTCAGAAATCTGATTTCTAAAACGCATGGAAAAGAAGTATATTCCATCAGCAGAGAGCTTTGGATACATCTATGAGTGAAATCAGGCTGTGATCTTCCAAAGCAGGTTTAGTTGGTGGGAGGGGGCTTTAGTTTTTTTCATTACTTTCCTTTCTCTTCCATATTAGACATTGATAACTTGAAGCAAACAGGCATTTTGAGTTAAGCAAGTCATTTTTTAACCTTTTGAGTAGAATTCACACTGTAACTCTTCTAGTTAATAACACCCCTATAGCTATGGCACACCAGAGAGGCCATTTGGGTTCCAGAAATATCTTCAATTCCCTGCCTCTGCAGTCCCTCAGCCTCAGCAAGTGAATTCCCTCAGACAAGTCTTGGTCTGTGGATTTCTCATAAGACCTCAGAAGAGCTTAATTGTAAAATATCTAATCATTTGGGTAAGCACAAATGGTGGCATTTGTCACTGTCTTCCCAAAATCCCTGTTACCTTGAGAGCAGCTGCAGATGGAGAGAGTTCACCCTACAAAGGGGGAGCTCCTTTGGGGCCATTTCTTTTTATAAGCAGATCTCATCTCACTTTTACAATATTGAGCTGCTCTTCCATTGCTATGGAATGATCTACAAGTCTATCTGGAGTTGTGGTGATTTATTACCTTCTGGCATGTGTATCTTTGTACCCTGTGTATCTTTAGCTCAGCATCTCTATCTTTACCCAGCTGCCAGAGCCTGCCCATGTCAATATTTGCATTGGTTTTGAACACAATCTGAGGGGTTTCACTGTCTTCCAGCTTGGAAATTCTGCTGCTTCACTGCAGACTCTGTCAGAAATGGTCACCTGCACTTGGAGGATTTGTAAGAGATTAGCAAATCAAGTCACAGAGGGGATGCTCCTGTGTGAAATCCCAGCCTTTGTACAACCTAAACCCATCTGGCAGGCAAAAGTATCTACACAACCCTCTCACAGCAGCTGGAACAAAACCTATTGAAATGCAATTAGGAATTTATCTTTCTCAGACAATTACAAGTGCAGTCTTCAGAGGAGCCACTGTACCCACGTGGATGTGCTTTATCTCAGATTTTCACTTAAACTAATGGCTTCTAAATTACTTGAGTGGAAAATTAAGGATGCAATGCTGCACTTAAGAAAGCATTTGCATTTCAGTGCATATGCTGTTAAATTTCCATTAAACTCCACATTTAAATACAGATTTTTAATTCATAAAATATGGTAATAGAAGGAAACTGTGATTGGGCAGATGATGCCTTCTGAAGGCAGCAGATATTTCTGAATATCTATTTAGTATCTATGCAGTGCCTTGTGCCCTTCATTCTGGGAAAACAACCTTAAACAAAGAAGTTATAAGCTATTTGAAAGTTAAACTCTTCAGCTTCTGTTTTTCCCAAATCAGTCCAAAATCCATCCTCCAAGGTCTACAACAAGGATTAAGAATTCCAGGATATTCAACAAACATACTGATGCACTAGTGGGTTGATCCCAAAGCTGTATAACAATGATAAATTGCTTTCAAATGGCAAAATAATCTACTTAAAGAGCAAAGTATTCAACAATCTTCTGTGCAAGAAATAGCAACATGATGGTTAACTGAGGAAATAAACTGCAGATTCCAGTGAGACATTGGGAACTGCCTGGGAAGGTGGTGGACTCATCTTTGCCAAAGTCTTTCAAAAATCACCCTGGGATGCTCCTGCCTTCTGGAGATTTCTTAGTCTGTTTAGCCCTGTTGCAGATAGATCTGTTATTCCACAACAAGCCAAACTCAACCACTGATTAATACTACAGCTGGCAACAATCAATCTCATTAAAGCTCTACCCAGACCTCATTAAGGAAAAGAAGGAGGAAAAAAACCAATCAGCAAGTGCAGAACATCTCCAAGTTTCAGTGCAGGTGCATTCGGGATCATTTTCTTCCTACGAGTGTAAGGTCAAACAACAAATTTATATTTTATTAATAATTGACATTTTGATGACACCCTGGCAAATATGCCACCAGATTTAACCATATTCAGCTTTATTCCCAGCTGCTGAACTGACATTTGGAAGACTTTCCCCTCGGGTAGGATTTTAAGAAAAAGAAAGAATTGCCTGGGCCATATTGGTCACTGAGGGCACATAAAGCAGTCAGTCCTTGAAGGGTCAGTGTGGAATCATTGCTGCTGGTGGAGCTGTTCATGGAGGAGCTCAGGGATGGCAATGAGGAGTCAGGCAGCTCAGGGGCTCACATCTGCTCTGTTTTGCATAAGTAATCCACAGTCCATGCACAAATCCACTGGCAGGACCAGAGAAGTGTACAAACACATCTCAACCAGACAGATGGAATGAGAAAGACCACCAGCACCTGAGTTTGCACCCTCTGCAGCACCTAAAATGAGGCTCTGATGTCCCCAGCTTCAAGGCACTGTTTGCTGTAGGAGTTTTTGGTCCTCCATCCTTCTGTTGAGCAAATTTTGAAGTATTTGACCACATTTCATCCTGATCACCATTGTGCCATGTGTGGGACTAACCCAGTGGCACACACTGACTCTCTCTCTGATGGGCTTCAGGAAATTTGTTTCATAAATAACTTTAGAAAATAAGGACATTAAAATCATTGGTGTTTACATGAAAAGTAATTGAATATCAATCAAAACACACTGGCAACCTCTTGACAGCTCCAGTTCTGCTATAATTCATTGGATTAATCAAGTCTTGACACTGTGATATGTTATTGCACAGGCTGAAGAAGGAGCAGGAAATTACAAAGTTAAGAAAAAAAAACCCCACAATATTTTTTATATTTTTTTTACTTCATTATATGTGAAACTTTCTAGTGGAGGAGGATAAGGCCACAAAAAGAGCTGCCATAGCTCACACTCAGCTAATGTGCTGTTTCAGCTGGGAGTGGCCAAAAGCAACTACTAAAATGATGGTGACAGAATTACATCAGGCACATCAACTTAATCAAGGCAGCAGTAGCATTATAGCACATCCTCATGCCTGTGTTACCTTAACTGCTTCTCAGATGTGTCTCTCTTTTGAGGAGAAAGACCAAATCAACTATATTACATTAATTTTCCTTTATTTCTGAAAGGAAAAAAAAAAATCAGCAAGGCAGCACAGTGACCCAGTGCATTTTGCTGCAGGTTCTGGCCATCTCCTTCCACTGGCTACCAGGAAAGCTTTGAAAGACACAACCAGGACGATGTTTGCAAAAAATCCTAGGAAATGGCACTCCCTTTTGCTCAGGTTGGGCAGCCACCCTGACCCCTTGGGGGGGTCACAGCCACACCTCATCTCCATTTGAAAAAATCCCCTCCAAGGCACGCAATGTGAAAGGTGACCACTGAGTTTCTGCTTTATCCCCAAGCCACTGTGGTACAGAACACAAAGCAAAGGGAAATATTCATCCATGGGCAAGTATTCAGAGGATTTCTTCTGCACAGTAAAGCAAAAATAGATAGAACCTGGGTTTGAATATCACTAAGCTGCCTAACTCCTGTCACTCCTACTCCCCAAGTGATTTCCTGGTGTCATCTGGTGAAGCACTGGTGGAACTGGTACAAGAATTATTACTGCAAACTCCCAGCCTCCTGCTCCAGCCTCTAGATCATGTGCTCATGAATAACTGCAGCCACAAACAGGCATTTGGAGGCACAATAACACATTCAATCATGCAAATGTGTGTTTAGTGCTCACTAGAACCTGTCCTTAAAATGAATGGGCAGCTTAGGAGTGCAAATAGGAACCGGTATAAGCAAAATTATATTCATTCCACTCTTCCAGCAGTTTACAGACACACAGCAAACACCACAGATGATGGTTTCCCAAGCTGTTCATGCTCAGAAAGTGCTGAGAAAAAGATCTGCTGAAGTGAACATTTGCAAAAAACCACAGGTACCTCACTGGGTATTCTGCCCCCACCTCATCTCCCCTTGGCTTTTGGAACATTAGCCAAGGCAGATAAACACACAACCATATGCTAAAGTGTGCCAAGAGCTCCTAAAGCAGGAGGGGAATTCTGCCATGGGATCTTTCTTCTCTAAATGACCTTCCTGAGAAATGCTGCATAGGAGGAATGAAATGCTTACACTCCCCAGCAGCCCCAGCCCGGTGCTATCCTTGCTGTTTTCTGACACTTTGCATTGAGACAAGGGGAAAAAAAAAGCCAAGTAGGTTTCAATTTCTCCAGAAAGGAGAAGATTTTAAGACCATTTCAGCAGGCAAAGTGCTTTAGTTGCTCAGGAAAAGAAGAAAGCAGGATATTTTAAACCTCACACTTATATCCCCCTGCTACAGCAAGGAATATAAATATCTTCTTCTCAAAGGTTTTGGCAGAAGGTATTATTTTACTCCACTTAAATTTGTTTTTAAAAAACGAGCTCGATGTAAAGATGTTGAGTTTACCCTGGTGGAAAATGAAGTCTGCTTTTTATCCACATAACAAGTCCAGCCACTCTGAAATAAGAGCTGACAAATCTCCCTTCGAGTCCTGTGCTCTGCTGTTCACTGCCTTTTGCTGCACCCACCATTACTATCCAAACTGGATTTTTTCCATTCCTCCCATTTTCTCAGCCAGGTGCCTGATTTTTTAAAATATGCTTATTCCCCTCCTGTTATAAAAAGCAAATTTTATACTTGAAAGAAAAATGAAAACCTGCAGAAGGCCTTCAACTGTGTAGAAATAATTTATTCTGCAATCCTGAACTGGTTTCCTGAGAAAAAGCAGTCTGCTTTTACCTTATGGAATATCCTAAATTAAAATCCATATTAGCAAATCTTCCCACCACTGGAGGATAAAATGGTCCCAAGCCTGGCTGTGGCTCCTCCACTACACTGTGGTTGAATTCAGGCTCCTCACTCCTGGGAATTCAACTTCATACAGGACACGTGGCAAATCATATTTGAAATTGTTAATGGGGTTTTATGTTTGAGTTAAAAACTTAGAGCTTCTCCATCCATAAATCATTTAGAAAGCTTTCCTGCATCAACTACAAAACAAACAGCAGCAGAAAATGGCTGAGGTGCAACAGGAGTTGGGGAAAACCTTTAAATGGTAAAAGGCAGAGAAGAGGGCATGGAAGGCATTTTCTGGAGCAAATTCTCATCTCCAGCTCACACACAAGCACAGACAGGGCAATGGTATTTAATACCATGGCTCAGACCTCAGTAATATGTCCAACAGCAATTCCTAAAAGAAGAAATGGCTTTTTTTGCATCAACAATAAAGCCAGCTCTCCTGGGCAATGGGAAATCAAATGTTTTCGTTTGTCTAAAATATGAGCTGTGAAAATAAACAGCAGTGCTACATAGAAAATGTCATTCCAATAAAAACCTGCACTTTCCTTCTGATGGGATATTAAACATAGCACTATCACTGTCTGATATCCCTTTCCTGCTCACATCACCCTACAGACACCACTTAGTTATATATATTTTGTTCTATTATTCCTCACATGCAATATTAATCCATTCTTGGCTAGTAATTAATTACTGTTACATATTTCCACTGCTCCACAGTCTCCTCAGGGGAAAGACTCTACTATATATTTAAGGAGCAGATTAATGTGTACTTATGTAGATGGACCCTCTGGAATAATTTATACTTTGTGAGGATAATTTCTCAGTCAAACACATCTGAGTGGCTTTTTTTTTCAGTGCAAAAATAACAATGTACACAGAGTTGGACATACTGATACTGAGAAATAAAACAGAAAAACCGTGGTATCTTTTGGGAGCTCCAGGAACAATCCTGCCTTCAGTAATGAAGGTATTCAGTAATAAAATAGAGATGAATAAGATCCATTATTTTAATCTACTTTCCAAAAGGTAGAACAGCTTGTTTGCCTGCTTTAAGTAATGTCATTCCCAAGTGTTTTCAGAGAGCTTGGAGATAAGGGACCTTCCTTTGCTCTTTCATTGCTGTAATCCTGAAGATATAATTACTTCAGACTTCTGGCCTGATTCAAAGCACTCTGAAATTAGTGCAAGCCTTTCCTCTGGCTTCAGATTAGGCTGCAAAAACAGCCTGAACCTCTGCAGTGTCTGCCTGAGGAGTGGAACTAATACAGTTTAAGGGTGCATAATTCCTATTCATGTCAGAAAGTAGAGAATTTCTATGAAGATCAACATCTCCTGATTGTCTGGCTAATCATTCCCACTTCAGAGGAAAGCAAAATAAATATTAATTTTTTTTCTAGGAATGAATAAATTCGAATGTGACAGTTGAAGTGATAGAAGTTAATGGAGAAAGCAGCATTTCAGCTGTGAGGAATGATAAATAACCACTGAGGTCACACAGAGGCAGCAGGAGAAGCAGACAGAGCTGCTATGCAGTATATTCAACCTCTAGGGAAGCCAGCTGAGTATTCCTCCTTTTCCTTAATTCCACAGCCTGGTTATTAATGTGCCATGTTGATTCTACTGATAGTTTCTCTTCAAACACTGAACCCAGAAAGGCACAGCACCCATTTCATTTTCCTTTTAATAGTTACCAAATCTTTGGCACTCCAAGAACTAGATAGTTTACCAAATATTTAGAATTAGCAAGTGCTTGCCCATAAAATCACCATCATTAAAAGGACAAGAGCATCTTTAATGTATATGATGGACACCAAAGAGAACAAATTGATCTTTCCACTCCTGTAAGTGCCAGGTTTACACAAAATTTTAAACACCTTGCATAATCATTGGAATCAAATGCATTAATAGGTCCTGATGAGCAGATGAAGCTTTGGAATTTGCCAAAGCATTGATTTTATGTTCTATTCTCTAACTCTCAAAGTATTAATGCAGGATAAACCCATTTGAAAACACCTTCACATCGAGTGGCACCAGCAGTGTCACTTTGTTCCTAAGGCTTCTTGAATTGGGATCCAAAGGTTAAGCCACAGGTTTTCTTCCATATATTAATTACCATTTGAAAAACACCCTGCTCAAGTTCTGACCCCTATTTCCCAAGATAACGTTGGTCATAGTTTTCATAAGAATCACCCTTCATTTATTCCTAATAAAAAAATACTTTTTTGCCATCTTCACAGATTAAAGAACATAAAACCCCAAGTCCTTTGGAGGATTGGTTGGTTTGGAGCTTTAATTTTTGCCTTCCTTATTTAAAAGCTGAAACATTAACTAGTTGCTCAGTGAAACAAAAGGGGTTTTGTTTTCCTTCAAACATTTCACAAATAGCATTTTTCTGAAGACAACAGTTATTACTCTGTATTCACACAGGGAGGCAGTTTGCTGAAAAAGCTACTTCCATTTTCGCCTATACATTTGATGATTTAAAAAAATCATTTACAGGCTAAACTCATGAACAATTTACAACTATTTATTCTCATAATCACCTTTAGTGCAAACAGCTCTTCTTCTTTCACTGTTTTAACCATCTCCTGTATATTTAGAAAGCAGTTATGCCCTTCTCAACCCTCCTTTTGCCAAGGACATCTAACACCTGGTAACTCCAGAATTCCACCCCCATTTTCCTAGAAATTATGGGAAAATATTGTAACCCCTTTCTGCTTTTAGAATAAAAATACAAATCATTGCAGACTGGATAAAATATTTCAATATAACTTTGGTTGTGCAATCCAGAGTAGAACCTCACCTCAAAGAATTAGAAAATAGAGATGAGTGGAAACTGTATCCGAGATAAATCAGCCATGCTATTCAATAAAGCACTTATTCACTTCACCAGTTATGCCAGGAAAGTTCAAAGTCTCCTTACCAGGAAAGGGGGGAATATTCTGGACAAACCATCCAACAACCAGAAATATCAGCCAGAAATTTGAGGAATGAGTCAGGCTTTCCCAAAAGCCATTGGGATATACAGTCATCTCAGACCTCTCCCAGGTAAGATTTGCATCTCATCCACACTTTAAGGTCATCCTGCTGCTGGATGGCTCAGGCTTAATATGATCCACGAGCCAGGAACATCACTCTTGGCCCTAAAGCCATAAATTCTGCATTATAGAGGAGAAATTTGGTGCTGCTCATCTGTTCTTCTAGGAGTTGTCATTGTCTGTCAGCTACTCTCCTCCATACCATAAAATAAGTTAACTAGGATCTCCAGCAATCCTGAAAGAATAGTTTTTCTGTAGCTTTTCCAAAGGGAATTATGTATTTTGCTCAGCAATACCCCAGTTCTGGAACCTGGACTGCTAGGACAGATTAACTCTCCATATTTAGTGAATAAAAGTTTCAAAAAGCAAGTCTCTGCCTTCACTTCTTATATTGTGAAATATTCCAGCTCCAACATTGCCTTTCATTAAAGCACTTCTATCCACTTTTAATATTTATTTCTAAGGCATGTACAAAGATACATTATTTTCATTCTGCCTATTAAGGACTTTAAACATGATTGAAATAAAGCCACTGCACTTTGAAGATTTAAGGCTCCTAGAACCAAGTGTTTTGAAGTCTGTTCAGCACTTCTATTCAGGCTCTTAAATAGAATATAGAGAAAAGGTCTCTATAGAAACAGGCAGCTCCCTTGAACTTATTGCTGGTCACTTTGCTTCACCCTTGACCTTTGAGTTGAAAATATGTATGAAAAGTTATTTCTTCATTAGTTTTGCATCTCCCAGCCATGTGTTAGTAAAAATATAGGAGAGGCAGGTTTTCTTTTTACCCTCACATTGTTAAATGGAAGTCAGTCAGTAATTCAAAATAGGGCAGGTTGTCTGTGCCCTTAACCCACTGCTGTGTCTGTAGGAGCAAGGCATGGTGGCACCCAGCAACACAGGGGGCCAATCTAAATGTTAACAAGTCCCCATTAAAGAATGATGATCATTTTCAAAGTACAAACCATCCCTGACATGCTACCAGACATGACAGGAGATATTTTATTCATTTCAGGGCTTTGTTATCAATCCCTCTTCAAAGCAGCCAGAACTTGTGGAGCTCTCAGAACAACTGACTGGTGTGGGAATTAACTCAGCAAGTCAAAACTGGAGGTGTGCACAGCACATAAAACAACATGTGTGTGCTTCTGATTGTTAAACATGAGGAAAATTCTGTGTTCAGAAAGCCATTATACTGGAGTTCACTCTGTTTTGCAGCTGCCAACCTCGTCCTCAGAAGGCTGAAGTGATTAAAAGGAAAGATGACATTTGCATATTGAACCCTGCACAATTGGACACCTCATTAAGCAACTTCCAGCCTTGGAGTGGCCAGGAAAGCCACAGGTGTGGGAAGTACAAGACTTGAGCTTCATTAGGAGAGCAGCTTCTGGCAAAGGAACATTTTGGCCACCTCTGCAACATTAACATCTTCTTGATAAATTCTAAATCAAGAGTTACTCTGATGCACATTTGCAGACACTCAAGATTTCCTGGTTGTTGTTCAGCCTCCTCCATCTTCATGCCAAAAGAGGAGCTTCCATTTTTCTCATGTCACTATAAACAGCCTACACCTATTTTTTTTTTACCCCAGCTGTCCTTTATAGGAGTACTGTAAACAAAATCTTTTATCTGGAATCAATCCTAACCTTCGCAAACAATATTAGGAAAATTGTTCCGTAAGTGTTGAAAGAGCCATGAACTTTTGAAGTAAAAAAAGGAAGAAAACAGCTATACTTTTGGTCCACTGCTTCAAATGTATTAATAACCCCACTGCTTTAAACTTATCTGGTGACTTGGGGTCAAATCCCTGCTGAGCTGCCCACATATGATTTGATTTCTAGTAAAGAAGCTGCTATGGAGGGAAAAAGGATGCTGTACTTTCGTGAGTAGTTGCACAAGTTATAGGGCTTTTCTCCTTTTAAAGACCAGATTTGTTAACCAGCTATTAATATGCTCCTTAATAACACAGAGACACTTCAAAGAAAACTGGGAAGGCAGGAGCAATGAATATGACAATTCCCTAAAGGCAAACACCAGTTTCCTCAGAAACTGAAAGCTGCAGGAGATGGACCTAAACTGCAGCAGGAAAATAAATGACAGGAGCCATCCCCTGAATATTCCCAGGAGGCCATTTGGTCAGATGAATGGTTGCTACAGCACCAACTTCCCTGATATGAGTTCACTCCCAAAGACCCAAAATAGCTTCTTTTCTAAGTTAAAAAAAATACAGGCAGATAAATTTTATATCAGCCGCACCACTGGAGACAGACCATTTCCAATCACACAATTGCCACCAATCTCTCTGTGAGAACTTTGCTTTTCAGTAGGAACTGACCCCAGCAGCAGGTTCTGGCTCACCTCCCAAAAATCACTGCTGGCTTATTCTTTAACTACAATGGTTAAAAACTTCTGATCCCTCCGAAGGGATTCCCTGCTGTGGTACTGGTGTGGTTAAAGCTGTCAGTGCAATTGCAGCAAGAAACAGGGTAAGTTCAACAAAGGGATGATGAAGGGACTGGAGGATTCCACATGTGAGGAAAGGCTGATGGAGCTGGGACTGCTTAACCTAGAGAAGAGAAGGCTCAGGGGGATCCTATTAATGGGCAGAAATACCTGAAGGGAAGGTGCAAAGAGGAGAAACAGGCTGCTTTCAGTGGTGACCAGGGACAGGACCAGAGGCAATGAACACAAACTCAAGCTGAGGAGGTTCCACCTGAACAAATACCATTTATTGTGAAGGTGTCTGAGCACTGGGAGAGGGGGCCCAGGATCTCCTTCCTTAGAAATAGTCAAAAACCACTGGGACACCATCCTGGGACACTGGAATTAGGTGGCTCTGCTTGAACAGAGGTTGGGACAAGATGACTGAGCTCCAGAGGTGCCTTCCAACCTGAGCCATTTTGCGAGCAGACACCATTTGAAACAAAGCTCTACCAGTCAAAACTGAACTCTACCAGTAGCCTGAGCTCCCCTGGGACAACTGCTCCCTTCTAGATTGCATCTGTAAGGAGCAATCATACTACAGAGTCATTAATGTTGGAGAAGACTCATGTTCTCAGGGACAGGAAATTACCAGTCAGCAAGAAGTGGAGTGTGAGAGAACATCTACAGACCTTCAGATTCAAGCTGGTTGAAATGGAGACAAAAAGTTACACATGGATTAAAAGCCAGTAACATCCCTGTACTTCAAACTCATGTCTTGGGCTAAGTCTCCTGTGGAATACTGACATCTCCACTTGCCTTTGCTCCAAAGCCTCTTTCCTTTCCTAGGATAAACAACTCCTTATCAGGATAGGAAAACAGTGATGGGGTATTGGGCTGGTAAACTGAATTTTGATAGTCTGAGGATGACAAAAATGGCTTTGACTAAGGTATTCCAGGCAGTGCAAAACCAGCCCTGGTGCAGTGCTAAATTGTGTCTTCCTGGCTATTTTCCAGGGCTGGTAGAAGATAAGATACAGGGCTCCTTCTCTGATCAGGTGTCTCATGTATGAGGAATTACCTTGCTATATTAGCATTTAATTACATTAAAACCCAAAAACTTAATGAAATGACTACATCTCATCACTATCTTTACAGAGCTAATTGAATCACAAAGTGAGTCATTTTCTCTTGGTTGCAGCAAGAAAGTTTAATAAAAAAGGGCAAACATTTTCAGCTTTGTGGTGAAACATTGTAATGACCTGCCCTTTCCATGGTGCACATTTAGAGGAGAGCAGAAGTTGCACTGAAGTGGCAGCAATGGCTTCACTGTGGAACTGGTTAAGAAGGACCAGATTACCCCAGGTTTAACAACTCAGGTACACAGTTGTCCAAAACCGCTTTAACTGTGATATTTTTGAAATTATGGAATTATTTACAGTGAGCTGGTTCACACAACATTTTGTCCAGGTGAGTAGAGGGATAATATCTGAAATTACTGTAACTTGAATGAGTTCAAGTGTCTCTGTGTACTGAACACCTTCTGTCACCTCAAAAAAACAGATTAAGTCCATCAGAATCCATCAACACTTTGTCTTAATAATGTCCCAATAAACATCTGGAACATCCCCCTCAGCCTGCACTTGTCACTGCCTCCATGGAGCCCTGAATCAATACCTGTCACAGGAACCTTAACTGATGCCCATTCCTGCACCTTGTGTAGCACTTAGAGAGCAGATGTGATCAAAGGAAACTATTAGAGCAGCCACCTCTATTACATGGTAGGTATTACAGCTCACACATTGCTTCAGTTTAACATTTTTGTGGCAAAGACATCAATAAATGAAATTAAACCCTTTAATTTCTATCACTGCCTTTCACGCCCATTCCTGACCACATTTTCCTAGTGTCACATCCTGCCATCTTTAGCAGCTTTGGCTCTCTCTCTGCTCATTTCCACAGCTTCAGCCTGACATTCAGTTCATTTTCTTAATTTAGCCAAATTAAAATCCAACAGGACCGTGCTGCCTCCTTCCAGCCATGTTGAACGTTACCAGACATCAGGTCCTGGCACTATCCTGTTTGTTAATGGGTTCTTTAGGAGGCCTGAAATCAAATGGAATACCCCAAGGAACATTTAGGAAATTCTACCAAGCAGCCTGAGGATCACATTCTCCTTCTCTTTCAAATTTCTGGGGAGGATCAGACAAATCAGAAACACCTCACACAGGTAGTTTTGCTTGTGCACCCAGAACAGTTCTGTCAAACACAAGCAGGTGGGATTTGTATTTATGGCAACAAAACTCAGTTGTGGAAAAATCAACACACAGATCTGCATGTGCCACCTGTCTGTTGTGCAGACCATAACCAACCTGGGCTACATTCTCACTTATGCATGGTCAGGTCAAGTTGGTGCCACCCTGCTGAGTGAGAACACAGCTTGGGCTGTGCTCATTAGTCTCACTTTCATAAATGTCAGAGTCAAATTGGCTTTACTTAAATGAGAAACGTGTGTCCACTCCACAGGCTCCATTTCTGCTTCAAAGAACTCTTCATGAGTGAGGCAGTGCCTTCATTTTTATCCACATACACTCCTTTTCCAGGGAACTGCTGGGGTTATCAAACTTGCCAGCCAGACTGCATCATGGAGTTGTCATGGTAAATATTTTGCCTTTTAATAAACACTCAGCTAAATTCTCTCTAATGCCTCAAAGCACACAGGCAATGTGAAAGTGTGATTTTCCAGTCTCTTGCCAAATTTCATGCTAAGATTCCCAAGAACTAATTTTTTAAGCAGGGCTAACCCATTATACCTCCCATAACAAACTGACTGCAGGGTGAGTAAGAAATGTGTTGGGTTTGCTATACAAACATTTTCATGAACTTGAAGACAGCTTTGCCAGAGTAACTTCTTCATGCACAGACACTTTTGCCCATGTAATGTCATTTACCATCAAAATCTAAATGCATATATGACAAATGGAGTGTGTTTGTCCCCTCAGTGGATGGGGGCCCAGTCAGTCACTCAGACTTCACTGCAGGTGAATTTTCCCTCCTATAACACAAGTTTCTTCAAACTCTGAGGGGGTTTATTTCCCCATACAATCGCCACATATATGATCTAAAATTCATAGCTTCTCCTTTTTACTTGGTTTTGACAATGATTTTCTTTAGTGCTACCAACCACCCTAAACAAGAAGAATTTAAGAGAGTTCTGAACACCTCTGTGTTCTGCTGCTGTCCCTAAAATAAGTCACTGCCAGGATGTGTGGGGATGCTCTGTGCTTTCCTCACGTTAATAGTAACACTGGGAGTACTCATAAAAATCTATTGTGCTTTCTCTTTGGTGGTTGATTTTTTAAACTTTTTTGCTATTTCTAATGCCTCTTTGCTGTTATGTAGCCACAAAGGACTTTTGAAACAGAGCAGTACACATTTTGCTCAGGGTTCATCAGCCCTCCATCTCAGCTTAACTTAGATACATCCATCTCCCAGCATCTGCCTCCATAAAATTTGCCTGAAAAGCCTTAAAGTGCTATTTTTCTCACACTATTGTCCCACTGATGGGGACCTTGAAGCATAGAAAGAGCTGAAAATTAGAAAAAAGAGTCTTCACACACTTAAGAAATAAAAACCTCTCAGGTTTACTTCATTTGAAGGCTGCAGGGTGGTTCTTTTTGTATTTCAGGCAACATACACTATGAGGGGATTCAAGTTAAGTTACTCTGGATTATTCAATTTATAACAATGAAGCATTTCAAGTACTCTAAGATTATTCTGTTACTGGGTGTATTTATACAGGCTGAGTTAACAGAAATTTCCGAGAGATGGGTAGAACTCAGAGGAGAGACTCGAATTTGTTTGACATTCTCTTCTAATGAAAAGCAAGGAGGAGGAGCAATGTTTACTAAAAGCCTTCCTGAGCCACCAAAGGGAGTAGAGAGCACATATAAGCTTTTTAAACTGCAATGCACACACCTGAAGTTGGTACATCCCTGTAATGAACACTGAGAATCCAGTGCTGGGAAGACCCTTATTTCCAAGGAACTGTTCAAAATAACCCTCCCCAGCTCTTTTGAAGGCACCATCTTTCACATCACCATTTAGTCATTACCAAAAGGCATTTCTATCAGCAATATCCCCTGGAAGAGTAAAACACCAAGGACATTTCAGGCTGTCAGTGCCCTTGATCTGGGGAAGCATTGCCCTCGTTGAGATTTTGGTCTGTTTGACTCACCTAAAGTGGTTCAAATTGCACCCAAGTGATTTCCTGGAGAGCAGCACATATTTGGCAATTAGGAAACTCAGGTGCAGTGCAGGAAAGTGTCACAGTGAGAGTGGTCTGGGACCAAAAATTTACTCTCTTCTGCACTGGTGAGGGAAGAGCTACTTATTTGAAGTTAGTATTTCTCATTTAAAACTAACTGGCACCAGGACTAGAAGAACTGGATGTGAACTGGATCCAAATGAGGAGCAACAAATTCAGTTTGCCTCTTGCTTTTCTCCTTCCTCAGGGAGGCCACAGGAAACTTGCACCTCTTTACTCAAACCACTGGGACTGACACAGTGGTTTTCCTTTCCCTGCCATCACAGCAGTTCCCAGCCCCAGGTGAGCCTCCCCCAGCTGTGGTTTCTCCCCATCTCCTGCTCATCCCAGCTCCACAGGACATGCCCAGCAGCTCCCTGAGGCCACACAAGGCTGCTCAGGATCTCTCCAAGCTCCTCCAACCCTTCCCATCGTGGGGTGCCCAGGCCATTCTGCACAGAGCCTGTGTTTGGTCCTAACTCAGTGCCAGGGCAGAGCCTGCCCAGCTGTGCTGGTGACCAGGTTACCATCTCCTTTGCATTCCCCAATGCAAAGGAGAAGGACTATAATTTACACCTCCATAAACCAGCCCTGGGTTCCAGGCTTGCCCATAAACCCAGGTAGTGATGGTAGGTAAGTTTTTGGGCAAAATGGAGGGAAGAAATGATATAAAAACCTACAGCAAAGATAAATCCTAATGCCTGATAGCTACAGGATGTGTGCCCAACCACTATTTCTATCTGTCAGCTGCAAATAAGTCCTTTCCTATTATTCAATACTCAGGAGCAGACCAAGATGGCTTTTGTAAAGCCATAATAATTTTTACCTGTCGAGATATTTGTTTATGCTTGGAGTTTGGTCAGTTTGTTTTTGGGTTATTTAGGGTTGGAGAGGAGCTGAAGGAAGGTGAAAGCTATGAAAGGTGATCTGCCTCTGGGAAAACACAATTTCAGTTTTTAGGGGAAACTATTGAAAAGGAAGTACAGAAGATTCCTTTGAACTGCAGCAGACAGCAATGAAATCAAAACCTCAGAACAAGCAAATTAATAAATAAGTCAGATTGCAGAATCCTGCACAGCCACAACAAACTGCAGTTTATTGTTTTGCTTCCAGACCAAGGTCTACAGGAAATAAGTATATGGGGCCCTGGGCATTTATAGATAATGAACATCCAGACTGAGGAAGGTACCCCCAGGTGTTTTGGGAATCATCTCACTGACAGAACAGAAATAAGATATAAAAAAGCAAGGAAGAAATATGATCTGTGGAGACACAGATCAAGACTCAAACCGACTCTAAGTGATGGCATCTTCCCACCCAGAGCACAAATAAAAACATTTGGAGTTTACTGAGGAACAGATTTCAGCTGATTTAGCCCTGACTTGGCTCTGAAGTTTTGTTCACAGAGAGCAACTGGTGAACTCACAATCTTGCAGACCTGCCTGCCTATAAAAGTGGCCCTGGTTCCTCCACCACAGGCCAGGCACCTGCCTTTCCATGTGCAACGAAACATCCTGATCCCTCAACCAGCTATTTGATCCTCCCAGGCACAGTTATTGGGTTCATAGAAAAGATTTCTTACTCTTCTGCAAATGGCATTTTCTTTACTGCAGAGAACCCATCTCCGCTGCCTAAAGGCAGTTCCTGGGTGCAGGAATGAGCCCCGGTCCCTGAGAGCAGCACAGTGTCCCTGCCACACACCCCACATCCCTCTGGTGGTGTTATGTCTCAGTGCAACTCATATCGCTGAGTCTAATACCCAGTCACAAAAGCAAAACTGAAAGAAAAGCTTTGCCTTATCCCAACAAAATATCTTCCCATGATACATAATTACTCTTTCTTCATTTTGGCACTGAGCATCCCATTAATTTTGAATTGAGCAAGAGAAAAAAAATATACCCTATATGTTTGTAATATCCATCTTCCAAGGAATAGAAAATGTACCACGATTCACCACAAGCCACCCCAACCAATCCTAATAAAAAGAACTATGCTTTAACATTATCTGTATTAAATCCAAGAATGAAAAGCAACATCTTCAATTGCAATGAGCTTAAAGTCATTTCCCAAGAACAAACACCTGGTTCTTCATTATGAATTATTTTTCAGTCCTTTGTATAGCACTCCCAAGCTGATTATAGCACTGCATCACATATGTTGCCTTTGCATTGGAACAGGAGTTTTAGGTCCTCAAGTTCAGTAAATTGAGATCTCTGTTGACTCCAGCACACGGAGTCTTTTTGCTGAATCTTTACACTGCATCAGTCTTGGGTGTTTTGATACAAACCTCAGCTCCTCTTTATCAACTTACAATTATTTAATCAAGAAATGTTCTTGAAATGTATTATCACACTCGGAAAAATAATACCAAGGTTTAAAGCGAGCGGAAAAGCAACAGATGGGTAACAGTTCCAGCAGAACAATTAAATTTCCGAACAACGAACCATCACAAGCACATCAGACTCCCCGCAGGTTTCTTTTTAAGTTTAGCAATGATGTGTTAAGCGTGCCTCCAATTTGTGAGGAATTCCACAGCGAACACGACCCAGTGAGCCCTCGGTCACTGCAGCAAAGCTCAGGAAGAGGAACGGCCCTGCTGTGCCAGAGATGCCCACGGATGCTCTGGGGGTGCAGGGACCTTCCTCCCCCCAGGGATTTTTTGGGTGAGCAGCACCCAAACAGCACAACTGTATCTCTATGTCAGAGGCACCAGCCTGTACAAATGGAACAGAGGGGAGAGGAGACTGGTTTCCTGTGCTGAACTATCACAGACCATTGGAATTGTCAAGGGATAATCCCTTTTTTTGGGCTACAATTTCTCCATTCATCTTTGGGGCAGGATACCGCCCTCCCTTTGATTGTATCATCTCTCTGTATTGTAATCCAGCTGAAAAATAGTTAAGAAAGATCTGAACAACCAATACAACCTATTCATTTTTCATTTTTGTCCCCCTTCAGGATATGTTTGTGGAACTCTTGAATTCTGCCTATGCATGAAGCAGAGTATTCCCAGGATTTAATGTGCTGGCATGAAATACAGCATATCTGCTGCTCCAGGTTTATTTTCCCCTTAAATACCTCACAGCCTCCTTTCTCCTCACGGACTCAGACACCTGGTATCAACCAGCACCACTGTTCCTGCCCTCCCAAACCGTGAGGGGCTTCAAACCCACCTGCAGATCCCCCCACACGCCTGAGTGCTGGCCCCGGGTTCTCTGCAGGAGCTGGGAACACCCTGGGGCTGGAAATGGAGCTGGTTTTCTTTCCTAGGACTGTTCTCACATCCCATACAACTCTTTCTGTGTGTGTGTGTGTGTCTACATAAGTGATTTCTAGAAGGGAAATGTAACAAGAAGCAAACCCAGCAGAAAACAACTTGAGCTTTACATCGGAGCCAAACCATCAAATCTGAGCTGTAGCCAAGTTGTTGGGGGAACCTTTTTTAATAAACAGCAATATTGGAATGTTTAATTCATTATTGTTTCTATTAAATTTGCCATATTATTCATTATTAGCACACTACATTCCTTGAACTAATGGGTTTTAATTCTTACTGTGTCCTGGGAGTCTGCTTAGTCTCAAGTTCAAACAGAAGACTGGTAAGCCCGTGGTTTGACACAGAGAAATAGAGAATTTGTCCTTAAATATCATCTCCTTAAGGCAAGGTGCAGCATGCAGCACCGTTAACAGCTATTGAAGATTCTCTGTCCCCTTTCCCCACAAATTTCCATCTTTTCTATGCTAACAATCTTTTTCTAGTGGCTCAGAGGATAAATGAATTTAGCATGGTAGCACCTTCCTCTTCCTGGTGCACATGATAATCTCCAGGATCTTTTACAGGGCAAAGCACAGCAATGAGCTCAGAATGAAAAATCTTCTGTTCAAACCTTGGCCTTCCTGCAGACTTCTGGTGCAAAGTCAGATAAATTCAGATGACATTGAGGTACCCAGCTCCTGCTGGATTCAGGAGGAAATATTTCCCTATCTGAGCTAAAGTTTAATTAATTCAACTCTATGTTTTTTTAAAAAAATAGAGTTTAAAAAATAGAGTTTACCTCCATCCAGGAGCAGCACAAGTGGAACAGCTCTGCAGAGGATGATGGGGTGGGAGCCCAAAGGGACAACACAGGAGCATCTTCACCAGCACAGTGGGACCCAAAGGTCCAGCAGAGACACAACGTGAGGAGCAGATCCAGGAGCAACCTGGAAGGGCTTTGGCAAATGGGATCCAGGGCAGACAAGGCTGACCAAAGAGCTGCCCACAACAGGCAAAACAACCTCCTGCATAGACCAGGGTGTGCCCTAAATAGGGCTCTAAATATGGGTGGGGAACCTGGTGATCCTGGTCAGGGCAATAAAGGCTTCAGGTGCAGAGGATTAGTGTTGGGCTGTCTGTGGAAGTTTTGACCTTTAATTTGAGAAAAAAAAAAATTTGAAAGAAAGCTCTTTTTTTTTTTTTTTGATGATGAAGTGGAACATTTCAATATCCTCAAATATTTACTCCCTTTATTGCCTTTCAAATAATTTCTTTTTCATACTGGATAGTTCTCTTAAAAATATATCCATTTCCACAAAATATCCTGACAACACTCATTTTACAACGCTGTAGAAAGCTTTCCTTTTAGAAAAAGAAAACAGCCACTCCATTAATCCAAATAACTCATATCTTAGTCCCATCTGTCTGCCACTGCTAAGAGATGCCATAAATATCCAGTACATTTCTTAGGACAGCCAGGACAGTTTTGTTACCTGGCAAGTCTCCAGAAGTCATCCTCCCCAACCCACCTCACTGAGGCCACCAGGTTTTTTTTCAGTAGGGTTGAACAGAAGCAGGAGGCACTTCCTGGGAGCAACAGTTTCAAAATGTCATGGGAAAACTTAGGCTGGACTTGTTAGAAACAAATCACGAGTTCTCAAGAACTTCACCAAACCAGGTGTGTACCAGGAGGACAAGTGACCATCCTCCCCAGACCTTTCCCACACAGAAAGGAGCAGGATACCCTGAAACCAAGGCTGCAAATTCAGAGGAAGAAAGGGCAAAATCCTCCTCGTGGGAATGACAAAGATCCCTGTAATGAATGGGCTCTGCCTGGGCTCCATCCCTGCCACAGCCCTCGGGGTCACACGTGGTTCTCCTGCAAGGATGGAATAGTCAGCACCTTCTCTGAGATGATACAGTAAATTTAACCATCTGCTACCTTTTGTAGCAAGGTCAAGGTTTCACTCAAAGTTCTCCAGGTGCCAGGAAGGAGGGAAGCAGGATGTTGCTGCCTGAGCATGGCACCTGCACCATAACGGGGATTTAAATTTGGAAGGACTCGTTCTGCAACCAATATACATCAATATTGGGGGAAACATCATTTGAGAAGTGTTGGTATCACATCCTGACTTATTGTACCATTTACTCCCTGTGGAAAGGCTTCTACTGACGTATATAATGCATATGTACAACACACATCTGTATTTGTTGTGCTCCAGCCATTTACCTGTAATCAGACTCCAGCCCCAGCACTGCCATCAGCAAGGCCAGTTTTTTGCATCATCCTTCCCTTTTACATTTAAACCCTCAGCTTAAATGTTGTCTCACATTAGTTACAAATCATCTGCTTTTATTTTCCTGTTCCAGCATGTTGGGGATTTTTAATTTTCATTTCCCGTTTACAGTCAACACCTTAACATCAATTTTAAACACAGCTCCATCCTGCTACCAGGAATAATTGAAGTAGCTGATGATTTCAGGTACTCAGCAATTTACTGACTCGAGAGCACAGTATCTCAGCACACCTTCTGCTTGGATCTCGTGGTTTCACTGCAGAGCACAGAGAGTTGGGAGTGTTTGATCCAGCCAGTATATGTGTTATTAAATTATTGGCATTCTGCAGATTTCCATGGGGTAGCCATTGCTTACATTGCTTATCATTCCTTTGGCTAAATTGCTTCATTCCATGTTTGCCCATGTACAAAAACAAAGTGCATCCTGTGTTTGCAGCAGAGCCCAGTGGCATTTAATTCAAATACATTACATTTCCTGTATGGTATTTACAAACTCTTATTCCATTTCTTTTCTCTGAGTCCCCCTCAGCTCCCTCAGTCACTCCCCCTAGGACTTACAAATCTCTTTATTCAAAATAATGAACAAAAATGCAAACCCCAGATAACTGCAGAGTTCATTTGGGAAAGAAAATACAGTGAATTTCTATCTACCCTGAATCAGGTGGGGATGATGGGGATGGTGGGGGCTCTCATCAGGAATGGCACAAATACTTATAGAGCCAGAGCTGGTTTATATGGTTTATATACAGCCCTGCCTGGGCTGACAGCTCAGAATTTCCTTAGGGTGCCTCCCTGATGGAATGAATCCTATCTGCAATCTATACTGTGAGGGGAGAAAATGGATATTTAAATTATCAGTGTTTTGCTGTGGACTTTTACACTTCCTACCAGTAAAATAATAGAAGGAGCTCGATGTTCTTGTTTCAGCAGCTTTCAGTGCCTGTGCCAGGGCAATAAAGCCAATTCTCTCTAATTTAGACCCTGCCACCACCCACCTGCATTACAGTGTTGGTCTGTCTGTGGAAGTTTTGATCTTTGAGACAAAAATAAATTTTAAAAAAATGGGAAAAAGCCCCTTTTTATGATGAAGTGGAGTATTTCAATATCACCAAACATTCAATGTCTTTATAATCTTTAAAATAATTTGGGTTTTTTTCTATACATTTTCACACTTGATAGTTCCAGAGTTCTCACAGGACCAGGGAACTGGGAGGGGCCTGGGTAAGTCTGGGTGTTTATCTGTGACAGACTTGTACAAGGTCACCACTGAGCAGGAAGCCTCTGGCAGAAAATCCCATCACCAGGAGGCTGCACTGAGTTTTTAAATGATTAATCTCTGCAAAATGTAGGAGTGCTGGGGAAGGGGGATAAAATACACCCATTAAATCGCAGCCTTTCAAAATATGATGTCACAAGAAGTCACATCCTATTACAGGAATCGGAAGATAAATGATTGCTGTGGGCTGCTGGAAGAAGCCAGGACGATATAAAGCTTTCCACCCTGGGTGTAAATTTTAAAAGATGACTTCTTGTGTTGCCTTGCTTCTGCCAGAGAAAAAAAATTCTTTGCTAACAAGGAGAAATAACAAGCAGAAGACAAATATCACAAAGACAGAGATAGCAACTAAGGCTTTCCACCAGAGAACATCAGTAATTTCCAAAAGCAAGAGTGTTTGGAGTTGGTTCCGTGCCACACAGTCTGTGGGGCTTTGCTTTAATCCAAGTGAATCATCCAGAGCTGGGGTAAAAGGTTTATATCTCAGGCTCTGGTTTCAAACACAACAGAGATAAGAAACTGTTGTTTAAGAAAGGGAGAATTTGGGCTCTGAGATAAAATTAATGGAGGTTCCTGTTCACAGTGTTATGTGTTGCTCAAGCGGTACCAGGAAGGGGAGGACAAGGCCAAGGTTTCACTCAAAGTTCTCCAGGTGCCAGGAAGGAGGGAAGTGGGATATTGCTGCCTGAGCATGGCACCTGCACCAGCAGCTTGGGAAATGGATGTTTTTTGACCTTGTGAACTTCTGCACACCTCAGTATAAAAGACGTGTCGGGTAGAACTGATGTACTATGACAGAGCTCTTTTCCTTCTTCCACATCCCACTAAAAGATGCACTTCAGAAATTACACATTTCTGTCATGTCTGTGCTGCTCCTGCTTTCCATAATTTATCCTGCTCAGAGAAGAGTGGCAGCTGTAATTCTGCCCTCCTGGCAGCCACTGACAAGGACAATGGAAGCACTCTGGGCTCTAAAGAAAATGGTTATTTAATTAAGGCAACAGAAAAACATCCTTACTTGCAGCAGCCAGATGGGTTCCAGCATCGTATTTCTCTTCATTCCTTAAATCATCTTCTGGAGAGGTTGTGAGGAAGGTTGAACACAGTTTTATACACCACATAAATAGCAGGGAGCAGCTTCCCAGGGGTCTGTGTCCTGCAGGTGAATTATTGATGGGAGCTTCCCAGAACCTACCTTTGCCTACATGGGTCTCTTGGGTGTCCAGCAAAATGTAATTCATGTCTCAGTCCTTCCCTCTGCAGAAAACCTCTGCTCCTCTTCCAAGTTTGTGGAAGCTGATCTCTGAATCCATGGCCACTGTGTGAACTCAAGTGCAGATCACAGTCAGTGTGTTTGAACAGAGCTGTCCTGGAAAATCTTTTATTTTGACATAAAAAGAGTGCTGAGATCTGTTTAAACTCTGTCTTCCAAGCTGGGAGTCAATCACATGAGTCCTTAGAAGCTGGTTCCCAGAGCCTTTGCTGTATAATCCAACGGGAGGCTTTGCTGGAGGCATTTATTAACGGCTTTCAAATGAACTTTCAGCAAACAGCACCTTGGGAGCACCCCTTTAGCCTGGACTTCAGAAACATTTTGAAATTAAATATAAGGAAACAGACAGCTAGAAAAATAGACCATATTAATACTAATAAAACGCCTAATAGACAACAGACTGCAAGGCCATTAAAATTCCAGTCACGGCTGGGAGAGCAGAATGCAAACTTTGAAGACAACAAGGGAGAAAAAGCAACTAAGAGCAATTTTGAAGAGAATCTGATGTGATTGTAGGAGCATCAGCTGGTTCTGCCTTGGTTGTTTTTAACTCTACTCTGTTGTGACCCCCTGAACAGCAGAAATAGGATATCATGAAAGGCAAGGCATATAAATCAGCAATCAACTCTGCTTTCTTCATCACTACCAGCCGAATGAAATTAAGATCTGGGGTGCTCCCCTGAGCTACTTCTACATCACTTAAACTGCACTTTAGTCTGCTGTATTTATAATGTAAGAACTTCAATAGGTTCTTGGAAATTCGGTGTAATTTGTAAAACAAAGTCATTATGAAAAGAGCACTCTCCAAAGGGTTAAGGTCCCAGCTTACTACAGTGACAAGAGTGTCTGATTCCATGGAATTTTGAATCCCTGAGTCAGTACCAACACATCAAATACTCTTTGCTTCACTCGGTGGGCACCAACACATTGCTTTGTGCTCTAAAATTTCTTTTAATACATGCATCTATCACTTTGTTCTGTAGAAAATATACAGAAAAACTGGAAAGACTGATGAAAATTATGGTATTCCAGGTGGGAATACCCATCCTGATGCCTTTGTGTATTGTTTATCTCATTATTCACTTCAGATGCCTCCGTGGCTGTTCATTACTGATTGATCACCAACAGACAGCTAAAAAGAGCATTTCAGCAGGACCTTGCCAGGTACCAATAAGACCCAGTTCAGTTGGTGCCAGTAGACCAGGTGGTGGGGAAGTGGTGGATTTCAGTGTCAAAAATCATAATTCTTTAGTAAACCCAATTTCAACCCTTGAAAACATCAACTGAATTAGGACATAACACCTGGATCTACGTAAACTAATTTTTTAGGTGCCAGTTCTAAGGAACAGGTCCATGTTGACAGGTGTATTGTACTTGCTAACAGGTCAGTGGGATAGATAAACATGAGACTGAAGAGAAAATCTGTTCTCACAGGCTGGTTCAACCTGTGCACCTGGTTCTGCTGCAAATGAGGACACACTTCAAAAGAGACCACTGAGCAAGCAAAGAAATAAAACAAAAGCAATCAGAGTGTATCAAACCTTCCCAGATAATTAAACTCTAATTAAGCATTCTGTTCTCACTTTGAACCATAGATCACACAATTGAAGCAATTTTCCTGCAGGATTTGACAGTCATGTGTGGCAAAGAAAAAGCAACTTCTAATTGATTTTGTTTCACTCTGTAAGTACGTAAATTGAATAATACATGTGATAAACAAATGCTAGAAATAACAGATCCTTCCCAAACAAAGCTAAATGGAATTCTTATTTTATATGTGCTGCTCCAGGTGGACCCTGGCCTTGGATTGATCCTTTCTGGCTCGCTGCAAAAGGTCAGCAAAGGTCTGCCACACATTTTTCTTGCAAATATTTGCTACCTTTCTGGAGTAGAGAAAAGGATAGACTGTGCTAGAGACCCACCATGGATTCCAGGAGGGAAAATTACTCAAGGCCTCTCAAGGTTTGGTTTGATACTGGAAATGCCTTTGGTAAAATTCCAAATGCCTCAAGAAGAAAGGGAAGAAAACAGTAGAATGTGCAGTTAGCCTGGGTCGAGACAGGTCACCTCATCTATTTCTCATAGAGCATCTGTGCCTGGGTCCTGCACCAAACCAGCCTTCCTTCCCAAACCCAGGAATGTCTTGGAGGGACCACCCGTGAGTGTGAACCACCCTCTGATGGGTGACTTTGGATAAAACAGAGGTTTTGTCTCGGGAATTTCCACGGGCAGCCTGTATCCAAAGAGGAATCAGGTACCCCAGTGGCTTTCCAACCCCACATGAGTGACCTGGTTCTCTCTTGGGAAGGATCAGGCTCTGCTGGGATCCCTTCCACTGGTGGTGGGAGCTGCAGGGTCTGGACAGGAGAGCGGACAAGTGGGGGCTGTGAGCAGGGATGGGGGAGCCTGGACAGTCACTGCAGCTCCTCTCACAGGGCAGGGCTGGGTCACATCCTCCTTTTTGGGGGCTGCCACGGCTCCAAGGTGTGGTGGCACCTGGAGAGACCACAGATTTGTTTCTTCAATCCATTTCTTCATTTTGCTTAAGGAAGGACATCATTTTTCCGGGCTTTCCATGGACATCCCTCCATCAGAGCCACTCTTGCTCCTCCTTGCTGCCTGTATCCAGGGGCATTCCAGGGTCCCAATACATGGAGTTACTCTAAGTCTACACCCACTACAATTAAAAGGCCCATGAAAGTCTGGCCTGGTCTTCATTTTGAGACAAATACATGAAGAAAAGGGTAGGTTACTCATGAGTAACCCTGGGGACTTCAGAGCAGAGCTCCTGAACAGCTTCAGCTGTGACAGGTCCCTCCAACACCTTATCTTTCACAGCTGGCAGAGGAGCTATAAATCTAATTTTGCCACCTTTTTCCTTCCTACACTGCAGAACAGCATTTTTGTGTTTCATTTATGAATGTAGGTACACTTTCATTTTACTGGATGTGCCAAAAACAGAGATCACACCTCATTAATGCTGTCTGGCTTTCAGCTGAGTCATTCCACCTTATGGAGAAATAAGTATTTATGCAACTATTTACTTCAGTTTTATGGACAATATATTCCAAAAGGGTGCACTGCCTTCAGCACTACAGGTTTTCTATATAATTTGTCCTCTCATTATATAAAATAATCTTGATTCAGTCAAAAAGATACAATAAATTATATTAGCAAGTGAATTTCTTAGTCATTTTTTAACAGCTTTTACCCAGTGGTCTCAAAGTACAGAAAATATCTGATCAGAAGCTATAATTTGATAAAGGCATGATTTCATATACTACACAAAGGGTGTATCCACCTCTGTGGTGGAGATGCCACACTTGGGAAGTTCACAGCAGAATAGAAAACTATAGGACAGAAGGTTAGGAAAAGTCAGCCTGGAAATCTGAGAGACAAAATTCAGGAGTTGCCAGGGTTTAACTGTGGCTGGGGTGCAATTCCACACACACAAAAAAAAACCAAACCAAGAGCATCTTAACGAGCATAGGTAATTAGAGTCTCGTTTTTATGTGTCCTTTAAAAGATAATTTGTCCAGTAGGACCAGAGGTCTCCTCCACACTGTTTTATGTGGTCTTTATCCCATTGTTTCTGAAAATGGCAGCATTGTTACTACACGATTATCCTGGGAACTCCTGGCTGCAGATGTGCCATTCTCATTGTTAGGATGCAGAAAATCAAGTGTCACAGGATCCCAGAACGGTTTGGGTTGGAAAGGACCTTAAAGATCATCTTATTCCAACCTCTGCCATGGGCAGGGACACCTTCCACTATCCCAGGCTGCCCCACCCAACCTGGCCCTGGACACTTGCAGGGATGGGGCAGCCACAGCTTCTCTGTGAAACAGCTGTAGGAAACCCAGCTTGGACTGGAAATAGAGCCTGGGCCAAACAAAGAGCCCATGTAGACATTGCCAGTTCCCTCACCTGAGCATATAAACCCCTTCTTTTTGCCAGAGATCCCTTTTGGAATAACCCACACGTTTTCCTTGTTCCCAGTGATACAAAAGCGAGGGAAGGCACCACAACGCAGATAAAAACCAGTGTGAGCTATTTTGAGGTTATCAGGTCTAACCCCAGTTTCAGAGGGTCGGGAGCACCGAGCAGATACAGGTAAAGGAGCAGCTGCTGTTCCCATCCCCAGGCCAAGGCTGGCATTCCCATCCCCAGGCCAAGGCTGGCATCCCGTGGCAGGGACCGGCATCGCGCCGCTCCCGCGGCTCCGGGAGCCAAACACAGTCCCAGCTACTTGTGTTAATCCTTTCTATATTTTCCCACCTTCTGTGGCTCGAAAGCCAGGAATTCATTTCATCATAGAGACTACAACTTTTTTTTTTTTTTTTTTGGATGGCTGGGAGCAAATCAACACCTCACTGCTTTTATCTCTCAGAGAGTTTAAAAAAGGGATGGCTGGGAAAACACTCCTAAACAAACGCAACCAGGCTGATCGTCTCAGCACCTAATTCCGTGGGTTTGGCTTGTCAGGAGGTAGAACAATCCACAGGCTAAATACTACAGAGAAAAGCCCCTAAATAAACTTTTTCCTGGCAAGTTTATTTGCTGGCATTTGTAAATCCACGGAGGAAGTGCCGAGCAATGAATAGAGCCTGGGTTCTAATTAAAGCCTTCTATTTGAAAACAGCCTTTCTTTAAACACTACGAGACCACTGGTAGTGATGGAATATTCCCTAAAAATAAGAAAATGGTTCATTAGCCTTCATGGAAAGAGAAGATCAATCTGCCCTTGTGAAAGTTAATGAATACACAGAAATATCACATCCTGACCCCTGATCCCGATGCCTGAGGCAGCAGGATTATTATGCACTCGCTGGAATTGCTCAGCAACAGGACTCAGATACAACTCTGATTGATTTAATTCTATCTGTGTGATTACTTAAATTAATGGCATTCTGGCTGCAAGTCACAAACTTCAAGAGATGTTCATCTGCTTAAATATTAATGATGCTTTTCTGCTGTAAGGTGTGAGAAGGAAAAGGAAAACTAAACACTAACAATTTCAGGAATAAGCATGAACAGCACTACAAGCATGAAAAATAAAAACTGTTTCACTCAGACAAATGCTGAAACAACCCACCTAAATCACTGCCCTCCCTCAAAGAGGCAAAAACCTGTGTTGTTAGATCTTGGTCCAGCGAAAAATGGAAGATCTCCTTTATTAAAGAAAAAAAGATTAAAAAAAGTTTTGAACTGTGATGAAAATACCTTGAGGTCTTGAGTGACTTTTGGCAAGTCCTTGCACGATTCCATGGGAATATAAAATGGAAACAGAGAGGACGTGCCCCGTGCTATTCCTCGCAGCAGCACCATAATTTACAGCAGTTCCATTCCCCTCAGTGCTATTTTAGATAATGACATTTACATTCTGTTACCTGTAATAAAAACAACTACGAAAAAGAAACGTAATTTGAAGTCTTAATATTAGATTATTTTTTTTCCCATAAAGCACTTGATTGCAAGATTATCCTTTAAGGATTGTTATCCAGAGTTGTGCTGGACCCTCTCCCCACTGTGCTGTTACCAGTTTGCTGGTTCATTCCTGCCCAAAAGACAGAATAACTTTTCTTAGCCTGGATTTGAAAGCGGGGTAAGCAGCTCCACGCTTTCTATCTGATCCTTTCTTCTCTTTAACCCTAAAACATATCCTTCCATCTCCACTATTATGAGCTGCAGGTTGGCCAGTGGTCTTTTGTGGGATGAAAGGGAGCAGGGGTCTGGCATTTCTGTTGGATCTTGTGCCTGAGGAACAGCACAGTGCTACCAAGAGCTGTGTGAATGGGAGAGGTTACCCAGAGCCAAGGGCCCGCTCGCTGGGATGACTCTGCACAACACTTCTGTGCCTTTGAAGAAGTTATCTGGGAAGCTCTGTGGATGTTCAAGGAAGAACAAGGTTGAAGGATATAAAAGGTCGTGCTGGAATTACGTGGAGAAATGAAACCAGGCTGCAAAACTGTTATTGTCCTTTTCACACACAGCACAAGCTCAAAAAAACCTTTGTGAAGGTCTGTTAACGTGGAGGGGCTGCCTGCAGGGCAGACACCGAGGAAAATTAGCTCTCAAGGATTTGTCACACACTGATCCTTGAATCCCTGGTAACCCTGAACCCCCCAGCCCTACAAATGGGTTTGCAGCACACTTTCTGAAGTGCAACTCTTCAGACAGAGCACAGCTCAGGTACCTGAGGGATTTCCACTCAGTCCAGCATCTCTCTTCACCAGTGTATCAGGTACCACAGTAAATCAACTGGCACAAACAGCATCATCATCACTTATCCACAGTCTGCTTTGCAGTCTGAACACTCTGGCTCCAAACTGGGGAAGCCCTTTCCTTTGCCCTAAATCCATTAACTACAGGAGTAGCAAACTCTCCAAACTCTCTCACTTCCTTCAGCCAGTGACCTTGCTAACTGAGCCAGCAGTGATGCAAAGAGAAATTAAATCTATTAGTATCAAAAATTAAAACAAAGCAGCTTCTTGATATCGTGTCATACACACAGTAATTCAAAGCAAAGTTACTTTTAGGCCGTTTTTCCATCTTTTACCGACAGTTTCACTAGAAAAAATAATATCAGAGCTAGTTGATTTAATGACCCTTGATTTAAAGGACAAGGTTGGGGTGGCTTTTTTTGTCCTCTTTGTAATTGAACTGTTCAAGCACAGATAGTCCTGCTACATCAATCACTGCATGAGTGAAAGGTGAATAAAAGCATTTGCTGAACTGTCATATCCATGATAAAACAGCAGATGCTGCCAGCTCCAAAGGGAACACACTAGCAGAAGTGAGCCTGAAAGATAAAGGCCTATTAGTCATAACATGTCTTTCAATCACTTATTTATGTTAGCAGTTCAGCTTGGAAATAAAGTGAACATAGTGCTTACTTACAATAAATTAAGTTTAACTTTGCACTATGGTGTTCCTTAAACAATAATGGCACACTGATTTTTTTTCCTTCAGAAACACATTTACCTTCACCACACTCAGGGTTTGCTTTCCTGAGAGCCTCCCTCACCTCTAGTTTTGTTACTACAACCCTCTTGGATGTAGAAACCCAACATCTTACCTTTTTTCCAGTGTTTTACTCCACAATTGATAATATGTTTATTAAACTGGTAGATCCTAAGCCTAAAACCAGATCTTGCTGGAGTGACTGGTTACTTCAGGACGCTGTAACAAACAGAAAGGCTGGATTGGCTTGGAAACATCTGCTTCTTCCCTATTCCTGGAGAGGAATTCTGTTTAGTAGAGGAAGGTAAAGACATGAGAGAGCACACAGGGCACTTCAGGAGCTGAAGTATCCCACAGTGTCAGCTGTGACCAGGCACAGCTCCAAGCACATCCTGACTCCAGCCAAGATCTTGCCAGCCTAAAGCAGAGCAGAATTGTATCAGCTGCCTTGAAAGCCAAACCCTTTTACCTTCCCTTATGACACTTAGTTGTTTAGCAGCAACACAGCCTTGTTGCCTCATGTTCCACTTGCAAACTGCTACAGCCCCTACATCCCCTCCAAAGAGCTGCTCTCTTGTTCCCCTTCCCATCAGGTATTTGGGTAGTCAGTTAAGCCTTGCTTAGAACCACTTGTCCCTATTGAATTTCTTTGAATTTACCCAGTTAATTTGGTATTCTAATCTTGTGGTCCCGTGTCTTTCCCTCCCATGTTATAGATCTGCAATTTTAATAAGCACACTGCCCACTGCTCCCTCCCACAGTAACCACAGCTGGGAGCAGACACTGGTTACCCTAATCCAGCAGGAACACTGACATCACCTCTGAGCACGGCCCACTGTGGAAGCAGAGTTTGGAAATCTACTTTTAGTCATCATGTGGGTCACGATCAACACCACATCCTCCCAGTCTGCTCTAAAACTTCATATTCCTATTAAAAGCCAAGATATTTGTTATTTTCACTCCAAGACCATTACCTCTGTCCTCTGAGAAAATTAGCCTGTGCCAACTCATTCTCCATAAACGTGAACAAATGAGGCTCATTCTCTACAAACCTACTCTGGCCACTGCGTTCTTTTACTTCTCTTCTGGGATATCTGCTGAAAAATGAGCTGCTGACATTATACATGCCTGGATAAATGCAATTACCATTAGGTTTTTTGGTATCCAATATTTTAACAATTAAAAATATGCAGAGCCCATACTCCCCCTTAGTCCTTAAGCTTGTTAGGTGAGCAGGAATGAGGGGGTTAGAGATGATCAGTCTGATCTAACCTGATCAGGCCTTCTTACCCAGAGCTTGTTAACGAGCTGATTTACCTACACCTCACTCATTCGCTAGCATTTAAGATAATCACAATTTTCTGTCCACAGCTGTTCTCCAATTCTGACCAATTGGCACAGCAACAGCAATCAAATGTGCTATTTCTGAAAGTCTGTTTGCTGTTAAATTGAGATGAAGCTATGAAAGTAGTGTCTAACATGGATCTTTCTGCCACAAAATGTTTGTGGCATTGTGAGATTCCTGTTGAATCTCCTACTCTGCTTCCCCAGAAATCCCAACAAGTGGTTGTGTGGCTTTGGATGTCAAGGAAACCACTGTCCTTCCTTCTAGTGCCCTAATGCCTCCACAAGAGCTGTTTGTGATACTGCCAGTGATGACAAAAAGCACTGCACCACAAATTCAGTGGGACTTTTTTATTTTAAACGTTTACAGAGATGGAAATAAATACAGGAAAGAGAAGATAGAGAGGGTGCTTTTAAAAGAAATCAATCAAGTCTTCATCAGGCTTCAAACAGGAAAAATTGTATCCGAGAGCTGCTTAAAACTGGCCACCATTCCAAAGGGCAAGGATTAGGTTAACAATAATGTAAATAACTAAAGATAAGCATTGCCACAAACAAGGGTGACACAGCAGTGAACACACAGCTGTAAGAGACAAAAATGGGACCACACTACCACAGGAGAGTCTCATATATTTACAACATACCTATCATACAAAATCATTTGGAAGTATTTAGGGAGTGGTTTCTTCTCTGTCCAACTGTAAGATATAAAAGATACACCAGAGGGTTTGTTGGGTTTGTTCCTCTCCCCAGTAATAGTTTCCGCTTTTGTCAAAGTTTAGAAAATCCTTGGTATTGCAAGAATCTCTCATCCAGCCTGGACTTCTCCACATTTCCATCCTTATCATCATCATCATCACTGTCATCCACTGGGGCAGTTGGTCAGGAGACAAGAGTTTGTGAAGTTCTTTACAGTCTTTTATCGATGGTCTGACCTGTAGGTTGGAAAAGTGTCCGTGCGATGAAGCTTCACTGGGCTGGAAACATCTTCGCCAAGTCAGATGTGAAAAAACAGAAGAACCCTCAGTAAGACACAGGCACCTCAGTCAGTGTTTTACACAGGACTATGTGAACTTCACAGAATTTTAATTAAACCTATCCCTGCTTCATCTGCTGCTCCACCTCAGAAACATCTGCACTCAGGTTTTCTTTACCATTTCCTTCAGAACAGAAATTTGTACAAAGCAAATTAAGTTTTTTAAAGCTCTGAATTTGCATTTTAAATGAAAAATGCACTTTAGCTCCCAATATGAGCAGCAGATTAGAAAAGAGGACAAGAACCAATTCAGAAATCACTAGCCCAGGTTGTTCAGAGCCCCATCCAACCTGGCCTTGGACACTTCCAGGGATGGGGCAGCCACAGCTTCTCTGGGCAACCTGTGCCAGGGCCTCTCCATCCTCACAGGGAAGAATTGCTTCCCAATATCCCATCTAACCCTACCCTCTGTCAGTGTGAAGCCATTCCCCCTTGTCCTGTCAGTCCAGGTCTCCATCTTTCTTGTAGCTCCTTCAGGCACTGGAAGGCCACAATCAGGTCACCTCAGAGCCTTCTCTTCTGTAGGCTGAACAATCCCAATTCCCTCAGCCTTTCCCCATAGCAGAGGTGCTCCATCCCTCTGATCACCTTGGTGGTCCAGAATCTGGGAACCTGATCTAATTAGACACCACTGAAGAAGGAGCCCTGACTACTGAGTAACATGAGTGTCTTTCTTAATTCCAACATTAGCTGCCTGACTGACTTATTCCACAAAGACTTTGACCCCCTTCTCATGATCCTTTTCTCCCAGTTTAGCAAGTAAGCTATTTTTCTAAATATAAACCAAGTAGTTTGTGCCCATACAGTCTATTTGTCTTGTGTCAACTCTGAATTACTGTTTTAATAAAGGTCTCCACAGTAAGGCATGGCAAGCCCAGTGCACTGCCTGTGTGCCACATGCTGCCACCAGCAGCTCATCTTCCCATGCCCTGATTTATTGAACAAATCTGAACAGCCACATTAAATGCTGCTTTTTATTCATCCCTCCTCTGGTTAACTGAGGCTTTCCACGTGCTGCCTGCCCCCTCTAGTGTTGGAAAAAAGGAACAAGGAAAAATATCGCCTTTCAGGGTTTTTTTGTTTGTTTGTTGTTTTGGGTTTTTGGGGGTTTTTTAGGGTTTTTTCCTGAAAGCCAGAGGACCAGACTAGAATATGGTTACATGTGTCAGGGTAGTAATTTTTAATCACATATGGTGACATTCCATGTCGTGGAGGTGTTAAACTCCACAGGATTTATTTAAAAAAATAAAATAAGTATTTATCACCCATTATTCCTTGAGAAATTCCTGGAATATGAGAGAAGGGGGAAAAAGAAACGGAAAAAAGGACATGACTCTAAATGTTTTCCAAACCAGGAGGTTCAAAACTGTGATTTCTGAATGCTTGATGCTGGTAAATGTTGTGTCCATGTTAGTGCCAGAAAGCCCTGCCAGCTCCTGAGGTTTTCTGCTAAAAAACACACCCCCTGTCTGCCCTGTCCTGTCCTGCCCAGGTTTCAGCAGAGCCTTCCTGACCTCGAGCTGAGGGAACGTGCCTTCTCTCCCTCAGCCAGACGGCAGCGGCTCAGCCTGGACATCACCCTGCAGTGGGATGGACAGACAGGGCAGTGCCCCAGCAGTGCCAGGAGCTGTGCCCCGAGCCCCCCTTACCTTGCAGGCCGTAGAGCTGCCCCGTGCTGTGCTGCCGGGTGATGTGGTGCCAGTAGGCGCTGCGGGGCAGGGGCACCATGGCACTGAGGGACACGGCGCGCTCGCTCAGCTTCAGCTGCAGCTGCAAAGGGACACGAAGGACACGGTCTGAAACAGCACCACCTCTGCCTGCAAGAAGTTCTAACAAAACAACCAGCACAGCCTCTCACTCACTCCCTCCCTCCCTCTGCCCCCTGCACAGTAGCAATGACTAACTGGTTAGTCTCCACGGCAGCAAGGACTAACTGGTTAGTCTCTAACACACCATGGGTTAGGAGGCCACGCTGCTGTTTCACACCACAGCTCACCTTGGTGCTCCCCTGGTCCTGGGCAAGCCCTGCTTCCCCCGAGGGGAGTCCTAACCCAAGCAGCTGAAAGAGAAACTGGGGATCAGCAGAAGGCAGGGCAGGGCTGGTGTGTTCCCCCTTTGGCAGCACAGCCAGCAGAGGGTCTTCCCAGCTACACAAGCAACTTCCCAAAGCTAAATACAGCCCCAGCACACTGAGAACCTGACTGGATATGTCCCATGTGTGAGGACAAGTTGTTCTCGTTTGTTTTGAGGCATTTTCTGTTCATCTCCCCTCTCCTACAGCTGAGGACCTTGCACAGGAGTCCAACAGGAGATGGATAACTGCATCCTTCACCAAGATTCCTCAAATGAATAGCACATCCAAGTGTGCTCAGGAGGGCACGTGGGCTGCAGTGCACTGCTGGGAGCCCCATCCCACACTTCCCCCTGCATACAGGGCCTTCAGCTACATTTTCTTACATAATCACAGCCCCCTGTTATTTATACTGGATTTAACACAAAAATACATGAGAACTGACTACTTCAAGGCATTCTTACATGAATTCAATAAGATATATGTGAAAGCTGATAAAAACATTTGGATTTTATCATAAGCTTCAGAATAACCCTGAGATAAGCTCAGTTAAAGCCTGGTGCAAATAAAGCCAAGGTTGTGGGTTCGATCCCTGTGTGAGCCATTCACTTAAGAGCTGGACTTGATGATCCTTGTGGGCCCCTTCCAACTCAGAAAATATGTGAACTCTCTGAAAATACAGGTAAAATTCTCCTCCCAAAGCTCAGGGAAACACCATTCAAACATACCAAGGTTCAACTAGACTTTTCTAATTTATGAAGACAGTTTTTTACAAAAGAGTAAGTTTTACATTTTAGTTTCACAAAACCAGAGGTGACAGCACTTTTTACAAGAAAATTAGTATATTTTGGAGCAAAAGCAAACAGGCAAAGCAAGCACGGAAAAGGGGTGAGGGTTGAGTGTATCCAAAGAGACCAATTTCCAAGTTATTCCGAAGTGCTTTCTACCTTCAACCTCCTCTCTGTGCAGTGGACACCTGTGATGTGAAGGTAAAACTAAACCAAATCAAGCCCAGCTCAAGTCCTGCTCTGAAAACACCCACCTCCACATCAGCTGGATGTGAGTCACTGCACCAGGACCCACCTACACCATGTTCATCACAGTTCCTCTGCAGTGTCACCACACACACACCTTGGCACCATGGAAACAACCAACCAGGGATCTTGTACAGGGAATACCAATCAGGGATGATGGCATTTCTCAGCTGTAGGTATCTCTTGTGGAGGTTTCATTTACTGGTGAGTGGGACAGTGAGCTAAGGCAGTTCAAGCAATAGTTCAGCTGTCAGCAGGAGTACAAAAATCAACAGGCTGGCTTGGGAGACAAAAAACCAGAGACACAGCCAGAGAAAGACTAAATAATGACACAGAAAAGGGCCTGAACTCAATCAGCAGGGGAAGAAGTTAAAAAGTCCAGAGTTGAAGATAAGAATTACTGTGTTCTGTGCTGAATACACAGTGTCTCATCAAACCACCTCGGCCTGCGAGCACCGGCGGCTCTAATGGTGATGGATTCCATTCCCACAATTAACCTACTGCATCTCTGTGGCAACACAACGAGGAGGGATAAGTTGCTAATGCCCTGGCTCTGTGCCACAGGAGCACCCAGAGCTGGGAGCAGGTCCCACAGCCAGCATTGACATGCTGGAGCACGTCTGGGCACAGGCTGGAGCCAGGCGGGACGTGCGGTTCCACACATCATTAACACAGTTAATAAACTGATAACCAGAGGGCACCAAACCTCCACTCTCACCCATTTCTGCTCAGAGGAGGAGGAGAACGAAGCTGAGCAGGGATCAGGATCCCCAGAGAGACTCAAACACAGCACCCTGCACATAAAGCAGGGCAGCAAGTGATGCTCGGTCACGCTTAAACCCACACGGCAAAGATGGGAGGAGCTGCAAGGGACAACCAAAAGCCACCCCACAGCTCTGGATGCTGCTAGAGACCCATGGAGGAAGGGGATGGAGCAGCTCCCAGTCACTGTCAGGAGCAGCTGGGGAGCTGCTGCCCCACCTCTTGACTTCTTGTCACCTGGATGGTGACACCAGCTCTGGGCCAAACACAGGGTGTTGGGTCTCAGAAGTCCTGGGGCTCGCAGAGGAAAGATTAAGTATTTTCTTTCTTGGATCCCACCTTAACAAATCAGCAAAATTGCATTAAAAATTACAAAAATTTAGAAAAAGTACTGAAAAAAAAAAAACAAACCACAAAATCAGAAAAACCCCCCAAACAAACAAAAAAAACCCAAAAGCAAACAAAGAAAAAAAAAACTAATAAAAAACCTCTGCACACCAGTGTTCTCTCAGGTTAGCTGTAAACATGGCTCCAAAGGGAAAGAAAATAAAAATGATTTAAAGTTTGTTAGGTTTGGTTGGTTTCCTCAGGCTGGACAACCTAATTTTCAAATGTTTTGCAGGACAACTGGTACTTGAGGCAAACCTTCCTCTTGAAACCTCCCCCTGGAGATTGCACTTGCTGTAGTTTTGGGGGGGATTTTCTTCCCAGCAAATCGATCAAAATCAATTTGAACAATAATTGTTTAAGAAACATTTGCAACTTCATTATAGGAAAACTACAGACTGGTCAAGTAATAGCAACAACTTCAGGCATTAAGGGGCATCAACATATTGCTGCTGTTTTGGCTACTCTCTGTCTTGCACTAATGGTAAATATTCTAGAAGTTAACTCTGAGTTAACTCTGAGTTAATTCTGAATCTCTGTGGAAGTGGCCAGAGCTAACAGAAGCTCCAGCCTGGACAGGGACACATCAGATGGAACAAGTGCAAAGTGCCCACTTCAAGAGGGAAGAAGAGTCAGGGAAGGTTGCAGGAAGCTGGCTGATAATCCGTTTCCATGAAGCACTGAGCTTTAGCTGCAAAGACTGGGAGCTTCACAGTTATTATTTCTTAGTGAGGTGTCAGGTTCTAATGTCTTTTTTAAAGCAACTTGAAGAGAGAGCAGTGAAGTCACAGCACTTGCTCCCATCAGTTTTCATGGCAACCAAATCCTCACGAAAATATAACCTGAAGAGGTATTTTCTTTCCATTGCCTGGTAAGGCCAAAGTGAAAGGAAAGAAACATATGGATGGGATGGGTTACCAAATGACCAGAATGTCTTCCTGCATCCCTAAGCAAAGTCAGCTCATTCTTGCCTTTAAAAGAGAAAAGGGAGAGAGCTGTGGATACACCCAGAAGGAAAACAAGCGACCTCCAGTTGTGGAAGTGTCCCAGGCTGGTGAGCGCGTGCTCGGACCCGGGCATGAAGCAGCAGCAGCAGCACATGTGAGGGTGAGGTTCTATCCCAGGAACTGCTTTGCACCCACTTCCCATCTCGGGAACCAGAGCCAGCTCCAGTCACGCTCTGAACCACGTACTGGGTGTGCAGGAGTGACTGCCAGGGAGGTGACAGACACATCAGAGCCCACGTTCTCAGCAGAACTTGGCAGCTTTATTTCACTCTGTCAGCATGCGATATTCAACTCTTTTTTCCTTTTTCTTGCACAGGCTGCAGGAACCCTCAGGTAGATTAATAAAGCCTTCCCCTCAGCCTTGGATAATCACTCCAGTGATATGGCAGTGGTCAGGATTCCAGGAGCAAACAGAACACACTCAGTATAGACTTCATTTCTCACCACCACATCTCCTACTTTCTTCTTTTACTTACCCTTTCTGTAAATAACAACTCAAGCTTCACTAATACTAAGAATCCACACAGAGTAAGTCTTGGAGACAAAAACAATATAGAAAGTTGAGGATGAGGTGCAAGCCCCTGAAATAAACTCCTCGTTGAGGTGCTCAAAAGCAGAAGAAAAATTTGAACAAAGAGGTACTTTACAAATATTTTGTAATCAGCAAAATAAGCCATGGAGTTCTACACTGATATAACAGCCCTCTGCCTAAATTTTTAAATCTGAATCCCAGATTTAGAATCTGGAACCCGAGAGAAGCCACTGAGCCTTAGTGAGTATTTTGGAACCAGGCAACATTCCTATGGCAGGCTTGGGAAACTCATATTCAGGGGCACATGGACTCCTGTATCCCGCTACTAAATTACAGGACTTTCAGCTCATCAGGAATATGTTGTTATTCCCTACTTAGGAATCTAGGATCTATAAAATTAGATTTAGGGATTGTGGTCATTCATTGAAAAAGCTTTGAGAGGTTGTACAGCTGCTGCCTATTGAAATCTACAGCAGCTCTGCATCTATGCAGTCTATTGGCATTTGTAAGATGGGAACTTTGCAGTGCAGCATCAGACATCATCTGTTAATGATGCTATTTCATAAATGCAAAGCCAACAAATATGAAATTGCCTTTAAAACTATTCACTGTTGCTTCAGAACTGATCCCTGCTGCTTGAAAATGAAGCTGTGCTCTCAACAGGTTACTTGATCACTTCTGATCCTGGTGGATACAAATGTTAGTTAGTTATGCTGACCTAGCCTAGGTTAATTTTAATCTGCTTAATTTAGTCACTGTTGAGCACTTATCTAACAATCTATCTCAGTTTTGGATATTTTTCAACTAGAACTCCTTTTGTTAATTAGAACTAAAAGGTTCTCAGTTTTAACAAAAGCCAAACCCAGCAAAGATTGTGGAAGAACAAAAGGACACCAAGTACTTAAGACAGTTTGTTCCCTTCTCCATCCCCTCAACATCCACTCTCATCTTTACTAAAATTTTCACAGTAATAATGGCATTTTCTGTTTCATCCCAGCTGGTTCATCCAGTTAATACTGGGATAATTCATTACTACAGCTTATCCCTGAAACTAAGACAGTAGAATTACTGAAAGGATTAGATATGGATAACAGCAGTGCTTATGTTTACAGCAAAGGAAAGAAGAAAGACTTGTTGCAGATTACTACTGTTTGGAATAGAGATGTTGTTTATAGCCAAGTTCTTCCACAGTTGTCCTTTCTGTGCATTCTATATATTCCAGAAAACCTCTTATCTTCAGGATACTAATTTTGCTGCCAGAGTCACCCTGTGAGTCCTGGAGTGCAGAGACCAATTGAGAAATGAGATAAACAAAACACTCCTTCTCACTCTACAGGCTTCATAAGCAAACAAAAAATTAAATTAGAAGTTAATAAGACCCTGAAACACATTAGGTGCAAGTGCCACAAAACTGCCTTCCTTAGACATAAAGTTTTTGGAGATCCCTCACTATCTTTTTTGTTGGTTTTGCATCTTCCACTTCTATATTTCCTACCAGCCATGTGTGTCATAAACCAAGTTTTAGATACAAAAAGCACTTGTGGAAAATAGATATTCACTGAGAGATCAGACAAACACCTAGCCCTCCCCCATGGTTTAATGTGAACCATATGACTCCTCCCAAATCTTCAGTATAGACACTAATTAGCAAAAGGAAAACTGAGCACGAGCCACAACATTTTGCAAATGGACTGATGAGAAATGCTTCCAACCAAACTCATGATGCTGATTCATCAAAGGAAACTAATGAGAATGTGCATTTATCTCTGCATCAATTCACACTTATTGACAGCTTTGCAAACACGAAGATCGAGGACTGAAAGTTTCCCTCTTGTTTTGATTCTTGAAAAGGAATTGCAGTTATACATATTACCCTACAGTTTATAATCAAGCAGAATTTAATAAAAGCAATAATCAGAATCCTTAAATCAAAACTTAAAATTCCACTGAAGACACATCTTGGTGGTTGGATATTCCAGCCTGGAATACCAGGCCCAACAAGCAGCCGTACCATGGAATTTTTCACACTCTGCAGCAAACGCTCGTGTTGTTCTGCTATGGCCAAAGCAGCTGAGTGAACCTTCTGATAGATTGCTTCCCCATCCCTGGTCTGAAAGATGAACAGTCCTTCTCCTGTGTCACACATCCTGCCAAAGCAAGAGCAGAAGGGATCCAGGTGTGAGATGGAAGTTTACAGGTCGCCACGAACAAGCAAAACTTTCCCGTGCTGCTCTAGAAGTGTCACTGCACAGGCAGTGAGAAACAACGGGGGCTGAAATAGGGAACAAAGTTATTTGAAAGTCTTTGCCCCTGGTTCTTAGCAGCCCTGGTCCAATCTCATTGTTTCAGGCCATATTTGTGTTGTCCCAGCCAGGGACTCAGCTCAGCACTGCTGATCTATCACAAGCTCTGGAGAGTTCACACACCAGACCCAGATTTTTTATATTTAGACTCCATCTAGAATCTGTGCCAGATAAGATTAATTTGTCTTTCCTCTTCAGACTTTTAACACTGCCAGTAATGAGTTTTGCACAGCTTTATCTTCCACTTGAAACAATAAATACAAATCCTCTGCATCCCAATTGCATTGTCCTGATGCATTATCAGCTAAATGAAAATGTATTCCTTCCCCTGCCCAAGAGGGCTAAATCCTGCATAATATGGAGGATGGAAATCCAAATGCCTTTTCCCTGCCCAGATAAGTTAATTGTATGATCCATTTCTCTTTTACTATTGTAATTCTTTAATGTGCTGATCTAAAATAAAGCATCCATATCCCCTGAGAATTATTTGATAGTTGAGTTCAACAACCTCAGTGCTCCAGCTCCAGCCAAAGTCTTCAGCTCATTACAACAGAGCTTCAGGAGCAATACAGAACATCTCTAAACCAAGGAATTGCATTTCACATTTCTTATAAATCCATTTGTTCAAAAACAAACAAACAAACAAAAAAATCAGTGGAAAACAGGAGTTCCTTCTCCTTTAGTTTGCTTTTGGGAAACAACTTGGCACTCACTGCCCTCAAGACCAAACTCCACTTCTCCTGGTACAGACCCCATAACTCTCTGCCCAAAGGCCCACATTGTACAAATTCTGGAATGATGTTCACCTCTTCTTCCCAGATCTGTCCCTTCAGTTCTCTGGCTCATATACTGCTTTATTTAAGTATAACTCTATACAGTAACATCCAACACTGTCCCCCTCCACCCTGCCATCCCCTGGGATACCTCAGCTCTCCCACACCCACCCTCAGGCACATTTATTTGGCAGTTGCTTCCATCCAACCGGGATCAAGATGGTTTTTGTTTGGTTTTATATTTGTTTCAATATTTTTTTGTTTTTTTAGGAGTGGGTCCAGACTGGCCTCTGGCTGAAGGTCAACACCTTTCAGAAGTGGTCCAGAGCACCACCCAGCAGCACCAGGAAATAAAAGCAATATATAACAATAAAATAAACCCAGACCTACCTCCCTGCTTCAAAGGTGAACCATGAGGGGTCCCGCCCGTAGCGTCGGAGGGCACTTAATGGCCAAGAGACGAGTTTAACTCTGGGATTCTGGATGTCCCAAAGACAGATATTCTCAAATGTTATCTGCAAGGTACATTCCCCATGCACATCTAAATTAGGGGATGGCATCAAATACACATTGAATCTCTCTGGGAGAAAAACAAAAGGTTAGTCTAAAATCCCTGCCCGTTACATGTGCAAGTCATTCAAGGAATTTCCTATTTTCCAGCTCTAATACATGATCTTATTTCCACTTAGAACAACTAATTCAGAAACAAAGACTCAGTTCCTTCCAGTACTCAATGAACTCCAGGCTTGGGGCAGTCAGAATGCTGCACTCAAACATTTGTGCTTTCAGAGCCTGAAGAGATCTGCACCAGCACAATCCTAACATTTGCAAACAACTAAAATTGTGTGCAATAATAAATACATTGCTTGTGCAGGTAATTAGTTAATTTGCATAGGAAAGTGAAGTAGCCATGGGCTCAAGTTTTACATGCAATTACTATTATTTATTATTTTCTTTACAATGCTGCCAAAGTGCCTCCGTCACTGACATCATACAAGAAAACACACAACAAAAGACAGTTCCCATCTCCAAGAGCAACTAACTTGTCTGAGAAAGAAAAGTGCTGCTCCAAAATAATTCTAGTTACCTTACTTATTATCTCTGGCAGCAATTAAAAACAGTAGTCAAAAAATAACCCCTCAAACAAACAAAACCAACCCCCACAAAACCGGAAGGAAGGCTTGCAAAAGCAATTTGTTCCTATTTATTTCTAATATCCATAGGTACAGTTCAAAACTTTAAAATAATGCCATTAAAAGGTGAAAAGGTCAACATTTATGTACCTACCACTCTGCTCCCTCTCTACTCCAGATGCCAACAAGTCAGGCTCTCCAAGGCTAATGTCATTAATCCGTGTTCCAAGACACTCCATCTGCAGCACCTTGCACCACTCATCTGCCTCAAGTTCTGTATAAATGCCCAAAAATCTGCGTGTAGGTATATAATAATTTATAATTCCACGATTAATGCTCATATGTTTTCTAATGTGTGTTACCATTTCACCCACCTGACTCACAAGCAAAGGTTTTGGAGGTGTCATCACTGAAATAAATCCCCACAGCGTGTTTCTTTGTGCTTTTTGGCATCCTTAATATATTCTTCACATTGTTGAGCTCCGTGACCTGAAAAAGCACAATTTGGAATTTTAATTAGGAGCTTGAAAAGAGATATATCCATTACTGACTGGGCAAGGAGAGGAGAGAATTATATCATGATGGAAAGGAGAGAGAAAAGGTGAGACAGCACGAAGAGGCCTGTGATTGCTCTTAAAGAAAGGCAGCCTTAGCAGGAATCACCTCAGACATTCCCCCTGAAGACCCTGGAATATGAAGCAGCCACGTCCTGCAGCCTCTCCTGTCTGCACATGAGCTTCAGTGTGACACCATCCCAGCAGAATTTTAGCCAAAAGGTGGAATCAAAGCTCCCTCCAGTCTTAGAAATATTGACATGAAGGGCATGAGAAAGACCAGCCTGATGCAGCAGAAGCAAAGAGAGGTGAAGATGAAAATCTAAAGGATTCACCCATTTGGAGGAGCAAGTTCTAGTACAGCTTTCATCGTGGAGGACAAAGCTGTAAGATGGTGAAAGCTGCTCTCTAAATTATTGTTTGATGGAAAGTTGAGGATTTGTTAGAATGGTCCATCAAAAACAAAAAAAAAAATCAGTTTTAGTTATTAGAAAGCGGTTCAGATTTAAAGATTCGGACTTGTAAACAAAGATTTCTGTTGCCAAATACTGTTTGGAAAAACAGCTTTCATACCTCAAATAAATAAACATGGATCTGTTACCTTGTATACAGCTTTGGTAAATACACACCAGGTGCCTTTATATTTGTAACATGCACTTTTCACCCTCCTAACCCACAAACAGTGCTCTTAAATTTGACTGAGGAGGAATTCCTCATTATTTAAAATAATTTTAATGTAAAGGTTAACACTCAACAAGGGAATCAGGAAGTTTCATTTAAATAGTCATTATCAGAAAATATTTCACTGATTCTTTTACACAGTAAGGGTTGGGGGGAGAGAGAGAAAGGGGGATAATTTAGCAGAGCTGTGCAACCCAACAACTTCACTCCTTTGGTTTGTTGGTTCTGTGGACTAGTTTCATATCCAGCTGTAACTCTAAACAAAGAAACCACAGCAATTGTCTTATAAATAAGACACAGGAATTACAAAGAGTTATCAGTGCTGAAGGTTTCAGCAACAAAAAACCCTCCTCCAGAGCATCCTGGGGTCAATCAGCATTTCATCCTAAGGCACTTTCTTCCTGGAGTCAATTTATATGCCCAGCCCCTTCGAGCAGCAGAGAACTGACAGCCAAAAATCACACTTCCAAGCAAGACCCCTGAAAAAGGGGTTCTTACTGGGAATGGAAGGAACAAAGAGCAGCTCATGGGCAACATTTCTCCAAAATAAAAATAAATGACAGATCCAGTGGCAGGAAACTCATTTTATGGGCAGAAGCAGAAGGACATAATGGAAGGAACAGCCCATGGGGAACACACCAAATCTTCTGCAGAGCTGCCAAATTTAGAACTCAGGTTTTTATAGCCTCCAGGTTGAAGATTTTGAGAAGTGTCAAAACGGAGGCTTCCTAATTGTGCTTAATTTTGCAAGAGGATTTTTTGTTCTTCCAGAAAATCCTGTGATGGGAGCACATCCCCCAGTGCTAACCAGACACCAGCAAACTCCTTTCTAAATATGATAAATCTGTCATAACCTATTCCCACCGTGCTCAGTACATGACAGGTCAAGCACAAATTGCCAGCTGCCAAGCTCCAATATATTTTTCTCAGATGCCAAGAAAGGATTCAAATGCAAGAGGAAATAAAGAACCAGACTTTTTCATTCAGGACAGCAACTACCTTGACATTTAGACTGAGCACATTTACATTTCCTGCAAGGGAATGTGCTAATGAAGCTTTGTACCTTTGACTATCAAAGTCAGCAGAATGTAGTCTTACATTTTGGAAATGAATCATTTACCTACCTTGGATTTTAGCTAATGGAAAGCTCCATTCTGAAAATTAGGCACATCACACTCCTACTGCTGGATATCCCACTGTCTCCAGCACGATGAATCCTGAGGATGCTGACAGGGCTCAGTGTGATCAGGAAAGGTTTGCACTGGTCAGAAAACAGGGAATTGCCTCTCTGTGCTGGCTCAGGAGCCAAAAGCACTTTCAGCAGTGTCAGAGGCACCAAGTGAACCCCATCAGCCCTGGGCTGGGAGATATCCCACATCCCCAGTGAGGGAGGTGGGATAATGAAGGGACTTAAGACAGAGCTTTAAAAACACATTAAATAAAATAATTCACAAAGAGGCTCCTGCACAGGGGTGGGAAAGGAAAATAACCCACCCAAACAGAATCACTGCTGCCCCTGTGTGCAGCCTGAGTCAGGCACCTCCAGCCCACATGGGAGCACATTCATCCCACTGGGAGCGAGAGAAGGACAAGATTAAAGCATTTGCTTTGTCTGCCCTGCACTACAGACACTCCTGATCATTGTTTCTCTTACTGTGACTCCAGCCTCATACCTTTTCCCTTCACCACTCCCAGCATCCCTAAGATCACAACCCCCAAGTTGACGTGTTTTATTCTCCCTAGGGCTGTGAGCTGCAATTCCTGCCCTATCTCCTTACATGAGCCCTGGCACAGAGCATCCACCACCCATTTTCTCTCATTTCTGTACCACTGGAGAGATTCTGGACTTTCCAGTCTCTGCACTCCAGCCTCCAGCTCACCCCTGCCCACCCGGAGGCTCCCAGCCTTGCACACTGCACGTGTCACATCCACCTTGCAGCTCTCCCAGGACTGTGTCAGCTCTGAATCCAGCCATGGGGAATGAGATTTGCTCTTGCCATACCTCAGATACCAGGATCTCCCTCCAGGAGAGCAAAAGCCCTGGCTTACAGCCGGGTCAAAGGAAAGGGCACATGATTTCACCCCCTGGGTGACGTCTGGAACCAACAGTATTATGTCATTAATGTCACTGATTATCAAATCCTTTGCAATTCACGTTTTAGCTGTGAACTGGGGGAGAAAAAGAAAGGGTATTTATATTTGGAGAAATCTAGCTACACCATTTGGCAGCTCCTGAGTTATTTTGTGCTGCACTGACTGCCTGAGAGCTCTTGTATAATGGCATTTCACAGGGCACAGCCTCAAAGCCTTCACATGCATCTCAAGGCTTCCTGGTGGCTTCTGCTGAGCTGCACAAGATGCCACCAAAGCATCTCCCTTTGGAGGGTGACAGCCAGGCAGCCCCTGTTCTGACCCCTGACCCAGGTCCAAATGTCTGCAGCAAAATGCACATGCTCTGGGTTCCTCCCAGAGAGTTCCAGACTAAGGCTTCCTTCAGCACCAGGCACAGATGGACAAAATCTGGCACTCTGGGGCTCTCTCTGAGGACAGTGGCACAAGTGGTACCCTGCACAAGGCTCCACATCACACCTGCACCCCTGAGGGAGATGTCACCTAAAGATCACAATATTTGACCTGCTGTGTCACCCACAAGGGGCTCCAAAATACCCTTGTTATCCCAGATGACTAAACAGCCTCCCTGTTGCTCACCCTCGAGCAACAGATGGTTCCAATTGTCTGGCACATTCGCACCCAATTCACACCGAGGAAGTGACAGGCTGCAAACACCCCCTCACCAGCTCTTGGAAAGGAGTCAGGAGCAGGCATCAAACACCTGCAAATATCTCAGGCTCGAGTTTTCTTTTTTTTTTTTTTTTGCATTTTTAAATAACTCTCCTCCTGTCAGGCTCTTGCAAAAGAAGTGTTTTCATGATTAGTTCAATTCATGTAGGTCTTATGTATAAGAGATTAGCAAATAATGTGTATTTATCAACATAATTCTAAAATTCTAAACCACAAATATCAGATCTAACACAGTGTTAACAGAGAAATCACAAGAAGAATGTTTTGTAAGGGGTTAAAGACCTCCCTTTGCATACTTGCTCCCTCCTCTTTACTCTCAAGCCTCCTTTACATTAGGATGACAATCCATATAATTGAAATACATTTCATTAGATTAAAAACTAAAATGCTTGCAGAGATGTGTGGTAAGAGAGTTCTGAACCAGGAACAGGGATTCATCATTCTCTTCCCAGCTGACAGAACAAGCAGACAGAGCTTCACCCTGACAGATGCACTCAGACAAAATTCTTCCATCTCTCCCATTCCCTTCAAAAACATGCCAAACACACAGTTTACTAAAAACGATCTTTAGCATTCAAGCTATTGTTTGAATCAGTGCATAATTCTCAAATATGGGGAGCCTTTCAGAACACAACACAAGGGAGTATATTTATTGCCTACATAGCTGTCATACTACTGGTTCTCATGTACCCTGGGTTTTAATCTTAATTAAGGACTCTGGTTCTGTCTTGGCTTACTGAAAATTGCCCCCATGAAGAGTATACATCTAACATTTCCCAGGACACCCCAGGGGAACATTTAATGCAAAATGCTACTGTTCAGTTCTGCTTATAAGATTTGCCTGCACATATCTAACTTACTAATATAAATACCATGTTAAAATTTTATATTGAATCACAGAATGGTTTGTGGAAGTGATCTTAAAGATCATCTCATTCCAATCCTCTGCCATGGGCAGAAACACCTTCCACTAGCCCAGGTTGCTCCAAGCCCTGTCCAACCTGGCCTTGGACACTTCCAGGGATGGGGCAGCCACAGCTTCTCTGGGCAACCTGTGCCAGGGCCTCACCACCCTCACAGCCAAGAATTCCTTCCCAATATCCTATCTAACCCTACTCTCTGGCAGTGTGAAGCCATTCCCTCTTGTCCTGTCACTCCAGGCCCGTGGAAATAGTCCCTCTCCATCTTTCCTAGAGCTCCCTCAGGCACTGGAAGGCCACCATTAGGTCACCCTGGAGACTTCTCTCCAGGCTGAACAATCCCAATTCTCTCAGCCTTCCCTCCCAGCAGAGCTGCTCCATCCCTCTGATCATCTTGGTGCCTCCTCTGCACTCACTCCAACAGCTCCACATCCTTTCCCAGAGCTGGAGGCAGCTCTGCAGGAGGGGTCTCACCTGAGCGAGGCAGAGGGGCTCAATCACCTCCCTTGACCTGTTGGCTTTAATATATTTATTAAAACATATATATATATGTGTGTGTATTTGTATATATATATAAATATAAATAAAATGTACAGCCATACCTATATCTCCATTTCTTCAGTGGGAAAAACCATCAGCTGTGAGTTCTCTCTTGCTCACACACAGAACTGCACACACTGCCCAGAACCCCAACACTGGTTTGGAAATGAAAGAAAACTCCAAGAAATCAACGCCAGGAACAACCACCAGATTTAGAGATTCAGTTTTTCCACCACCCTCAGAGGCTGCTCCTTCCCTCACAGGCACAAGGTTTGTACTTCCATATGCAAGGACATGAACCTGCCCCACAGCCTTGCCATGAACCTCATGGCATTAGAGTGAAGACACCAAAATATCCTGACAAGTCACTTTAATTCTTTTAAAGCCTTGAACTTGACACTTCATTCATAGCTAAGCTGTGGTATTCATTAAAAGAAATGTTTAACAGCCAGTTATTAGCAGAGTGGTCATACTTTAAACACTTCATTTGCTACTGATACAGTTTTGCCTGGAAAACAGTTACAAATTACAGAATTCAATTTTCCAAATGGATTATTCCATAACTAGACAGAAAGACTGGTTAAATTACTTCTGCTGTTTCAAGGCAAGATTAATACAATCGGATTAAAAGTTAGATCCCCTCAAGGAACTGGTGTGTTCCTGTCAGCACTAAGCAATTAGTTGGGTTTGTATTGGAATATTAAGGATTCTTCTGGTACATTGCAAAGTCAAAAAAGTAACCTGGAGACATTAGAATTTCTTCCTTTCTCCAGTATTGTTAAAGCATGTAGCAATTTGTGGTTGCTTATTTACATTTAACAAGTGAAAACTAGAGAGTTACCTGAAAGGCAACTCTCTGCATAGATTTTGTAGCCTGGGTTCTAATTATGTTCTCTCCCTTGTGGGACCCAATGAATTAAGTGGGCAATTTGCTTTGTGTATGCAAATTCCCAGTTCTCCTCATAAGCTACAGATGACTGTTCTCAGACAACCTGTATTTTAGGACACGGCAATCTTTCCACTTTTAAAAAAAAACAGAACAAAATTAGAAAGTATTTAAAGGTCAATATTACACCCAAAAAAAAAAAAATAGGTACTTTTTTTTCTGTTTCTGTTTTAACTCTTCTGGTGGTGAGGATGTCCAAGTTCAGGCCCTGGTGCAGGGCTGCAGACAAGGATACATCCATCAAATGCAAACCAACTGGACTCTCCAAAATACCACTGAGACGCCTCAGAAACACTTCTGGGGATCCAGAATTCAGATGGATAAAGACAAGACCTTGATGGATCGAGGTGCCAAGGAGTTGCTGGATAACCTTAGCCCAGTGACTGGTACCACCACGGTGCCACCAGCCCCAGTGCTCCAGTCAGCCTCTTTCCACTGATAAATCAAAGGAACATTTGCACTTTAATCCATCTTAAGAAAAAAAAAACAGTAACAGAATGAAACATTTCAGTGAAGGAGGCAGGTGCTACTGAAAAATTAGCTCCATTCATCATTTTCCTTTTTCTACCCTTTACAGTTTTATGATGGATTAAACCTCTCCCGAGATCGATGGGGTGAGCAGGGGCTCCTCAGTTTTCCAGATTTGATGCTGCTTTCAACAGCATTTGAGAATCACTTCAGAACCCAGGTAGGAAGTTAATGACCATTATTTCTGAAACACTGCTAATCTGTAGGTGAGGTTTTCCTCCTACAGCATCATCTTTCAGAACTGAACCACATTCGCCCTCAGTTTCATTAGCACAGGTTTATGGCACAGTGACACTTGACACGTTAACAGGACTGGTTGGGCTTCTCATTTGCAGGATTAACTTCATTGTCACAGACAGTGACAGCAGTCTCTTTCCAGGAGTGACAGAATGAGAGTTGTCACAGCAAAGCCTCTCCACACCATGGAGCTGTTATCACAACAGCTGCTCTTGCTGACAAAATGTGTATCAAAAGAGCAGTGACTATCCCAGACCTGTGGATGATGCCTTGATACCATCAAAAGCAGGTGACAAGTAGTGATAGTTGAAGGCTCTGCCATATTCAGTTATTTGTTGGAGGTTTTATTAATAATTAACTACGGTTTTTATCAGGATCAGTTCATCCACAGAGGGGTACAGAGCAGCACTGACATGTTCTCTTTTTTCAGCAGCTCATATTTAACACTGTTAGAAGCTGTATCATTCACCACCTTAGAATTTCACACGTTTACAAGGCTTATTTAAAAAAGAAACTCATTTTTATCCACCTGTGCTCTTTGTAAGTGAACACATTTTGCCCAGAAAATGCTGTTTAATATTCATTAGCTCCCTTTCAGCAAGGTTTGTTAAAAATAAACGGGGACCTGTCTGCTTGGAGAGCTGATGATTTTACAACCAGAAAGCAGCCCTTCCATCACAGAAAACAAATGGGGACACTGCAGAGCCCCAGAGTCACTGCAGAAGGGACACCCCACTGCCACAGGCAACCTCATCTCAACCTCCCCACAGCACTGAGGCATCATTCCAGTGCGGCCAAGAGGGGCAATAAACATGGAGAACAAATGCCAGTGGCAACATTCCCAGGGCAGAGATCGCTGTCCAGCCTCTCAGCAAGCACATCCACAGCATCCAGGCCACCTGGATGCCGGGAAGAGAGATCCCTCTGGATTATACAGAAGGATTACAGGTTCCCGTGGTAGAAACCTCAGCAATTACCCTGTAATTTGGGTCTATGTACCTGGACCCTGAAGCAGAGGGAGGTTCAGGGGAAGGGGTGATTGGAGTTGGCAGCTCATCCAGACACCAAAAAAACATCAAAGTTCAGACTGATCATCTGGGGTATATCCAGCTTTAGACTCAGACCCCAGTTGCCTCACATGAGCCCCCAAAGGAGATTTAGGATACAATCTACCAGTTCCCCCTGCTGGAACCAGCGCTGTCAGGAACACTCGCTCCAAAAGGTAAACATTTCTCTGCCCACTTCCCCTCGAGACATTTGGGTTCAGATCTTCTTCCTGCCTGAAATAACCCCTAGATTTTGGTGAGTCACTGCCACAGGTTTGCCCAGAGAAGCTGTGGCTGCCCCATCCCTGGAAGTGTCCAAGGTCAGGTTGGATGGGGCTTAGAGCAACCTGGGCTAGTGGAAGGTGTCCCTGCCCATGGCAGGGGGTGGAACTGCATGATCTGTGTATTTGGGCTTAATTACAGGCTGCTATTTTTTGGTCTGTGTTCGGCACAGCCACTTGTGAGAATCTGTTCTTTTCCTGCCAAGTTATAAGGAAACAAGCACTGATAAACGACAACTTAGTCCTTGAAGGAAGCATTTTGTATGAACTATAATTAATTAGCACCTCACTACTAGCTGATGCCCTTCAAGGGCATTTGAAGGAGAAATTGAAGAGGAGGATGATGAAGTAAATCCCCAGACTTATTCAGGAAAGACCCCCTGAGGTGCAGCACATGGGCACAGGGACATTCCAGGGTACCCATGTGTGTGCAGAAGAGATGCCACCTGCATAAAGGGAAGGGACCGAAGGCCTCTGGCTGGGCAGTGCTGGCCACACCTGCCCAGGCAGACATCACCAATTAATTGTATAAAAAGCAGATGGTTGGTGCTGGGAGTGGGACTCAAGCTTCACAGGAAGGACAATGTTGCCTTTCACAGGGACGGTCGCTATTGTGTGAGCCTGCTGACACCCCGAGGGGAATTCCAGGCACTGGGAGCTGGTAAGACAACCTCATAAGTACAGCACCTGAGTGACTGGGGTGTTGTATTTAGGGCTTATTTCCCTCCTTTTCTCTCTCTCTCTCAGGTTCCTGTTTACTTGGCCACTTCTTTGTAACAAATATTGTTTGTGTTAAGCTTTCACCAGTGCACTGGTTCTTCAGTTTCGCCATCCTTCCCTGCTACAGTCTGCAAAGTCCCTTCCAACCCAAACCATTCTATGATTCTATGACTGACACAATTCCTACAAAAAACAGACACAATATGTGCATAAGATGTCTTACTGCTCTGACAGTGTTTCTCAAGACTTCAGCCAATGTCTATAACTATTAATGTCCTTTAATGTCTATAACTATTAATATCCCAGCTGTGATTACACACTGTTACAGCTTTCAGAGGAAGAAACCATGATCTGTGCAGCCACTAAGGCAAAGAGTCGATTCCCAGTGACTGACTGTGGAGTTTGACCATCGTTTACTCCTGTCAAATAAGCTACTTGAGAAACCCAGAAACTAAATTCATAGAAGAAGCAATAGTCTCAAATTAAATAACTGTTAAATATAGACTAAGTTTGACTTAGTTTGAAAATCCCTCTAAGCCAATGAGACTTTCCATGGTGCTTTAGTCTGCAGGTCCAGGCTGCTGATGGGTTATATACATGCAAATATGTGTTAACCTATAGAATTCTTTGAAAGAATAGAAGAAAGTTCAGCCTCTTTTAGATTCCTCTTGGATTTTATATCCATTACCCAGTGTGAACTCCAAGACAGCGTGTGCTGCTAAAATATTGCATTAATACAATGGAAGAAACAGAGATTTGCAGCAATAATTGACAGAGTCAATGCTGGAAATTCTCTCACACACTGTGCAGCCCTCACACACATCAAGTGGAAAATCATCACTCATTACTTCTGCAAGTTGCTTAATGTAAATGTGAATGAACTATTTCTGGGCCTGACTTATTAGAAATAGCCACAGGTTTTATGACCAATCAATTACACATTCCATGTAGACAGACAAGTCTGAATTCAGATTCACTATTCCCTCAAGATTTCCTCTTAAATGCATGTCAAAGTGAAGCACAGATCACCCTCAAGCTGAGTTTGCACATAATTCCTAATCTTCCAATATATTAAACTTTTGCCAGCAATGATTATAAATTAAAGGCTTTCTTATTTTCATCTCCATGCCCAGGAGAGTTACACATGTAAATTCTCAGGTGAATATGAAATATGAAAGGTGCACAAAATTCTAGAGAAGTGACTGGAGGGAAAAACTTCATTCTTTTAACACCAATTAATTTAAGAAAGGTTTTCACACCATTATTACAAGAAAAATGTGCACGTTGTCTTTCATGTCTGTAGCTGGTACTGTCTTCCAACAGATGCAAAATCCTAGTAAAATGGGAACCTTAAAGTGCCCAGCTTTTTGAATTCACATGTTCCTTTGGATGATTGTTACTGTAAATATGAAGAGCAGCAGCCATTGCAAAATATTTCAGATCTGGGTTTAAAGGCCTGAGGAAAGGACAGCTGCTTTCAAAATACAGGTATTTTCCACTTAGCAAGATGTTTGTACAAAGCAGAAAATAGAATACTTACTCTGCCTCTGGTTCACTGAGTGAAGGAACATACAAATGGGTTTAGGACCTCGAGAGTAAAAACAGTTCCAATTTTCAGCCCAATTAATGCACGTAAACTTGAGGTTTTATTCTTGATATTACATCAAATAACAAACTGAGAAACAACCTCGTGTCTTACCTTGTGGTAGCATCTGAAGTAAGCAGCTCGTTCATCTGAGAACTTCTCCAGCCTCTTTGGCCCTTTGCTTGAAGCTTTTTTGAATACTAACCAGCATCTCTGGTAAATCTGGAAACACAAGAGAGTACACTTGGCATCTGCAATGGCTTGAATATCACCAGTATTCATACAGGAGTTAAACTCACAAATCAGCTGGTGCTCTGGAGCTACAATTAATAACTCAGTAGCTTAGAGCAAACATAAAACTAAGCTAATGGGGAGTTACATCCTATTTCTTTGGAATTATAATACAACCAGAAATTCTTAGGAAGGTGCTTGGAAGGAAGAGCTGTAATTGTGCTTGCAAATGAATGCAGGGCTTTCTAGGAAACAGTGGCACATTCTTCCATGTGGATTTGCTCCTGCTTCCTGTCTTGCATGCCTAAGGGAGATGTGAGGAAAGTTTGAGCAGACAGGTAGGAATGGACCTCCCATCACACAGGCATGAGAGGTGACACTGTAAAGTGTGTCTTCTGTGTATAAGGGAAACTGAGGATACAAAAGGGAGAAGGAACTGAATTGCTGGTAATGAAGAAGTAGATCGTTTATCTGCAGAACCAAGGACCATTCTGACACCTGGAATTTTGCTTCCAGGGTCTGGCTGAATTTATATTCAAGTCATTTGGGGCAGACTCTGTGCAGAGTGGTTGAAAAAACACCTTTCCATCTACAGCATTAAGTCACTTCATCTCTCCAACTTCTGTCACCATTTCTTGCAATCTTCCCACCCTTTCTTTAACTGTGGTGCACTTTCTACCATCCTCTTACATTCAAACCATGGCTCTCAGCTCTGCTAACATGCTGCCTGTATAGAAGGAAAGAATTATAAGCCTTGCCAACTGTTCACAGCCCACACTTAATCAGTAATTCCAAAGTAACACCTGGTAAGTTAGAAATAAATCAAAACTGCCACCAAAAATCAGTGTGATTTCAAAGAAAAAATCAGACCAGCCATTATCAAGTAGTTCACAGCACAAATCCACTGCAGTGATAAGTGATGAAGACCCATCAACACATCTCATTGCCCCAGCTAAGCCAGCACCTGACAGGTAACTCACAGACAAGGCAGCTCATCCTCTGAACCCCTGATGGGTTCTAATCAACGTATTCAGCACAATTATGTTCATAAAAAGTAGCTATAATTTCATTTCTGCACCCAAAAAGCTGGCTAGCTGTGCTTCTCTCACCAGTTTTTAGCTGTTTTTCCCAGCTGTATCATTCTCCCCCAGCTTTTCCATCCTGCCTCACACGTGGGCACTCACACTCCTGGCCCACTTGGCTGCACCAACATTTAACATATGGACAGGCTGCTCCCATGCCAGGCACCAGCTGAACCTATCAAGCTTTTCTTCCAGTTTTCCAGCTTATTGGCCACTCAACCTGTTATTTTTCATGCAAGGGTCTGAATTTAATTGTTCAAAAATGACTAGACACTGATCACAATGACAGCTTACACCAAAAGCACAATTTAGAAATGCACCTACTTTTCCTGAAAGAGTCTTTCTGCAATTGCCTTCAGAGGATTTTGTTCCCCACAGCTGAGGAAAAAAAAAAGCAAAACAAAGCATCCCCACAAAAAAAAAAAAAAAACAAAACAAAAAAAAACAAACAAACAAAACAAAACAAAAAAAAAAAACCCTGGCACATGTAAGTACTTCCAAGGATGCAAAAGTCAAATCAGTCCACAACAGAAACAGCAGTCTTTGAGTTTTGGTTCCAATCCCACACTGCAACAATTCTCTAAGAGAAGAGTCCCAGGGTCGAAATATTATGTCAGAGCCTGAGGAAAACATCATCACAACCCAAGTAACTAAACCTATAAAGGACAAATGGCATTTGTGATGCCAATGAGCAAACTGGAGGAAAGGAAGGTCAGGGAGGTCCCTCCCCTGAGCTTCCTCCTCCCTCTGTAGGAGCTGGTCAGCTCTCTCCTCTTAGGGAATCTCTGGGCAGAGAGATCCTACCACAACAGCAGTTTAAAGTAGAACAACATGTTTTGATTTGAGATAATTAACGATTTTTTGTCTGAACACACAGTTAGGAATCCCATTAATGTTTGTGAGGTGATGTTAACTCCTCTCTGCTGAGCTTCTATAAACAAACTTAAAAGAATAGAAACCCCCTCTCTGGAAACCCACTTAGCATCCTCAAAAAGGAAGCAGTGGAGCCCTCAAGAATGGGTGCTATCAGCACAGTCCCATTTCTGTGCTCCCACAGGTGAACAGCCAGCACCATCTCAACAGAGCAGAAACTACATGATGCTTTAAACCTCCAGAAATAAAACAGCGAAAAAGGAGATTGGACTGAGTGGCCTTTAATGGTCCCTTCCAATCCAAACCAATCCATGATTCTGTGAATAACCAATCTGGCAGCATCTGCCCAGAAGCCCTGAAAGCCCTCCAGTCAATGCACAGGAGAGATGATGCTGTGCCCAAGACAGGGAGCTCATCACGACCCCGTTATGAGCTACAAAACAGAGCCAGTAATTAGGTCCTTGATGCCACCACGGTCTAGCACGTGCCTGAGACTTGTCAGTGTTTCCTCAAGTTGAAGACAGCACATGAACTGTTTATGTTGCTAATGCTGTTTTGACAGCAGCAACAAGAACCAGCCCCAAATGCTCTTAGGTGCCTTTTCCATCATGAATAGGGAGCTCACTTATCCCTCAAATCAACACTTTCACTACTACTCCATGAATAGGAATTACTTGAAAGTACTGCTGTAATTGCCTCCACTGCAACCACTCGGGCTGACAGTGATTAGATAATTCAAACAGCAACTCAGGATCTGATGTGCTGAGAGAGAACAGTAATAGCTGTCATTTACATAACACCTAAAACTTACCAAGTTTTCCCCTTGAGATCTTCTGAAAAAGTCTAACTCGGGATTTGGGTATCAAAAATTAGCATCTACTCCCTGTGGTCTCTCCTGAAAACTCCAGATTCTTACAGAGCAGGTGACAAAGTAAAACTTGAGGGAAATAATGTGACTGTTTATGAAGTGCAATACCCCAAATCCAGGGAGGTGATCCAATATCCATGTCCGAGGTCAGGCCAAGACAGCTCTATTTTTGGCTCTAAAGATCATCTGCTATAAATTATTACCACAACTGAAGTCAAAGGAGTGACTTCGAAGGAATGATGCAACCTGAGTATCTGGATTCCTGCCCCTCATTCCCAGGTTCCTTCTGGTACTGGAAAGACACCATGCAGCAAAGGAGCTACTGACCTCAGCTGGAACTGGTCAGCATGGAATCATGGAATGGTTTGGTTGGAAAGGGCCTTAAAGACCATCCAGTTCCACCCCCACCATGGGCAGGGACACCTTCCACTAGACCAGGTTGATCAGAGCCCTGTCCAGCCTGGCCTTGGACACTTCCAGGGGTGGCATCTGGCTGAGTAAAGTGGAAAAATTTCTTCTGGCTTTCTGGGCTTCATGGTTCAGTTGGGGTTTGAAAATATTCTCATGCAAAGAGGGAAACTGAAACCAGTGTCTTGCTGTCCTACGTGATGACCCAAACCCTGGAGTGTCCTGGAAACTGGGGTGGGGAGGGAGACCTGTCAGTCCTCACCACCTCCCATCTGAGCAAGATCACCAAGAGCTGGATTTCTGAGTGCCTAAAATGTCCTTCTTTTTACATGAAGCACAAATTATTCTGGCCAAGAAACAAAACATTTGAATTTAGAGACTAAAATCTGCATTTCAGCCCAAAGCAAGTTTACCCCACCCCTCAGTAGTTTTGTTCAGGAACCAATCTAAAAAAGTATCTGGAAATAGCCAAATATTTAGAAATTGGATGGGGGGAGGCTACTTTTCAGATTTTGAGGCAGAGGGTTTAAAACTGTCTGTTTTTAAAACTAAGATATGTGGCTTCCACCACATTAGGGCAAAGCAAACCTATTTTACTTCAGAACCAAACAATCCCTTTTATTTGTTTTTTAAGAGGGATCTAGAGGTCAGAAACAGCAGCACAAAGTCTCATCTGGCAAATTTCTCCTCTGTGAACAAGTGAACCTTCAGGGAAAGCTGCCCTGCTTTATTCCTGTGTTGTGTTTTTCTGCACTTTGCCCTAAAACAAAGAATTCCAATGAGCTGCATTTACAGGGACACTGAACTTGCTGTCAAATAAAAACCAACTTTGCTTTTTTAAAAGCAGTCGCTGCAAGTTCTCTCATGCAGCTTGGGATGCCTTCCAGAAACACTGGGTTATTGCCAGGAACTTTTTTGTGACTCTGATGAGTTCTAGAAACAGATAATCCAGTAAAGGCACAGCACAACAGTTTAAGAAATTTTACAGTCTCTTCTGAACTTGTGGGTTTTTTGTAGTAAAAGAATACTGCACTTTACCCAAGGCTGGTAGGAAGCTCATGCACTGAAGGACCTCAGTTGCACATGCAAAATTATTTGAGTGTTTTGTTGGACTTTCAGGGAGTCTCCAGTGGGCTGGAGCTCCAGGTACAAGGTCCTTCCAACAGGAAGTTGCTCACACAGGCAACCAGCCAACATATGCCAAAGGTTTGGGTCTTAATTCTTCTATTTTAAAAATGCCTTAATATCTCACTTCTGAGTCAAAAGTTAAAAGAGCCCTGAAATAGAACTTTCAATTGAAAGGAAATCTGTGAGGAGAATGGATCTGGAATTTTGCTTTGCTTCTAGAAAAATGAAAGAGTGCCAACAAAGGCAGATTGCAGCTCATATATTTAATTATATTCCCCCCTCAGACACGTCTGAAGCAGCAGATCTCCATCAGGGAGCTGTTTCCTCACAAAAAGCTGGAGTACTGCTTTCTAGTAAAGAGGTCTAGGCATCAACAGGTATGATGCTGAATGGGACTGTGCAGTCCTAGGGAAGACCCCACAATCTTTCCACGAGTTCACAAACTAGAGCTACTTAATCTGAATCTATTTCTTCCATAAGATTATGACTTGCCTCTGTTTTTCCAGCCCAGTTTTGCTCCATACCCACTTCATCCCCATACTGACAGTAGAGTTCAGCTGTATTTCATTCTGACAAAACCACAGCGTAAGTCTAAAACTGAAACTATTACAAGTGACAGATCACTAGAAAGAATCACATGCCTACCTTGTACTGAGCTGTGTTCAGCAGGACTTACACAATCCATGTAGACTGGATCACTGGCTTTGTAAAATCAGCAGCAAAATTGTCCAAGTGTTGTCTGTAAAGATATCTCTGCACTTGGCAACAAGACAATTTCCCTTTCCCTGAATACCCATTTAATGTGTGTTATGAGTAAGCAATATTGCATTATTCATTGTGATCAGCTTATAATGACTACATAAATCAAGGTTGGTTTACATCAAGCTGTTCTCTTCTCCAAGGCACTACAGAAAATCATCTAGATTTCTCCTTCCCCCAAGAAACACATTTGTGGAGAGATAAAGCTCACTCCTTCCCCTCATTCAGTCTTCACAAACAATATTTTCCACTAGGAAGTCATCCACAGCTGCTAATAGGGAATGAGGCTGTAATCTTGTCTCTCTGATAACATTCAGAATGTTCACAATGCACAATATTGCTTAGTATTGCAAAGTTTTCTCACCAAGTTATAAAATCCAGCTTTGGGACTGGCCAGAACTTGCTATAAGCCCAGAGCACAATAAAAAAAAATGCCTGGCAGATCTTTATGAATCTATACACCTTTCACTCTTGTTAATGCAGGTCAAAACAGATGCCTGCTGCTCTCAAATATGAGGCATTTTAATCAGCCTTTCTTCTTCAAAAACTCTTCCCTCCCACCTGGAATTGCATCAACCAGAAGTGGGATTTTTGTTAGAAGCTTAAGGCTTAGAACTCAAAGCCATTCCACCAACCTTGGTTTAAAACACCAAACAGCTGGATGGGAGCCTACAGATGCATTCCCACTTGGCACACTGCTTAGAAGGCAACTTTGTTCTAAATCTTCACTTATTTATTTTTTTTTTTTTTAGTCCTTCATGATTACATGAGATTCACTCCACAGACAAGATTTACTGCCAAAATATCCTCAAGAGAGGGAAGTCTGTGTGCTGTGATCTGAGGCACATTGTCCAAGCCACGCAGGGTGCTGAGGAGCAGCATCTCAGCACAGCGAGCAGAACAGCTCACCCAGGATTATCTGACAGCTCAGTAATGGAGCCTGGGCTTTATTTCGTGTTCATGCTGTGCCCTCTGACAAGGGACAGTGACAGGGAAACACAAGCAGCATTGTACAGGTTTTGCTTGTAACTGGTACACATTAGTCACTGGTTCAGACAAAAGGGGGAAAAATGCTCAACAAAACTGCTGCTGGCATCTTGGGCAGATCTGAGAATGGAAAAGAAAGACAAGAAGGAATTTGCTGATATATTCCAGCCTGCTGGAGGATTATTCACTATAAAAAATAATTTTAAAGGGAGCTTATGAGAGCCCTTTGGAGTGAATCAGTGCAACTGTCAATACTGCAGTTTAGAAGCAATGCACCCCTTCAAATTGCTGATGCACTCAGCAGCTGGAGGGCTGGAGTTCAGAGACATCTTAATTACAGATCCTGGCCAGGTGATGAATCACTTTACCAGTGAAATCTCTCTGACACACAATCTTTTTTCGAGTGCTTTGGAAGGACTCTATGGTTCAGTCCAGGCAGGACAGGGGAGACAACTGCAAACAGCCCTGTGGACTTCCAGGGGCAGGGAACGGGCTCCAGGAACACGGGACACCTGGGAGGTTGGTACCTGGAACTGGGCACTGAGAGCTGCTGAAGAAACATGTCTTTAGGACAACAGGGCTTGGATTTAGACCTGGCTTATCCCCCAAGTATCATGAGTGTTCTGCACAGGAGTATTTCTTTCCCTTCTCTGCTCAGTGCCTTGAATCTGCACCAGCAGGTGCTCCTCACATGCAACTCACTTGTTGATAAACTAATGTGTAAATAAATGACACTGTGTAATAAACTAGACAGAAGATGAAAAGGATAAGCAGTTGTGCTGTTTGATGTGGGCAATACAGAACCTGACTCCATTTCTCAGTTTCTGACTGTCTAGAATTTCAGGACCTAAAAGACATTAAAAGTGAGACTTCAACCTCCATCTGCTCTCCCTGCAGAAATGATGAGTTGGATGCAGTATCATTAGAGAAAGCACTAGCTGAAGTATTCTTCCACTTCCAGGACCTCTTTTATGGACCTATAGCCTTTAAAGTATAGGACTGCCAGTTTGTTGGGTTTTTTTTAAATCATACACAGAAAAGGTTATAATTCTGAGCTCTGTAAGGCCATTAGAGAAAAGCCATTCCAAAAGAAGAGCCAAGAAGAATTTACAGCAGAAACCTTCTCTTGCCAGTGACAGCTTAAAAAAAAAACCAGGCTGGAGCTAAGTATCCGATTTGGTTCCTTGAACATTTGCTAAGCTTTATATGGGCACAGTTAATTCTAGGCATGAAACTGGATAGGAGAAAATCAGCCTAGGACTGTAACTAGGAAGAAAAAAATAGTAAAGGCTCCACTGCAGGCTAAAGGCTGACTCTGTGCAGCCAGCTCATGCTGGCAGCAGCTGGATGTGCAGCTGGATGTGTCCTGCTGGGTCAGGCCATCAGCAGAAATCCGGGGAATTAACACCATTAATATCCTGTCCGAATTAGGGAACTGCAGAATAACTTACAATGACCACAATGAATTATGGTTTGGGATTCTTCTTTTTTTTGTCACTAACATCTGACTTGGCTACTCTAATTACACGGGCTATAGGGGGAAAATGGCATTGATGCAGCTCATTAACACTTCCAGAGCTCACTAATTAGCTCATCAGATGGAAGAGGCTGCGGAGCACACACGGTAACCCTGGGTAACAGCAGCTCACAGCTCTGACAAGGACACAGCTCACCTGCTAAAGCCATGGCAGTGGGATGTCTCCTCAGAAGGCACAGATGGGATTTGGAGACGAACTGTACTTGCTCACAAACTCCCAGCAACAGGCTTTCACTGCACTCCAGAACACACACTCATTTGTGGGAGCTGTATTCCAGACTTGGACTTGTATTTCAGAGTGGGACTTGGAACTTTACACATAAGCAGACCAAAAAAAGGCAGAAAATGCACATGAATTAAGCCTTTATCTTGGCAGAGTAATTCCTTCAGCAGTAAGCTGCCAACATCCAAAGCTAGACATGGGAAAAGGGCTTTAGTTTCTCCATCCTCGAACAGTTCAGCTGTACCTGTTGCCATTTGCCCACCTGCAAAATTGGGTTAATGATGCCTGTTATGTGCTGCTTGGAGGGCCAAGGGTGACAAATGCCCTGCAAGCCCTCCCGACCGACAGATGGGGAGAACTGCCCAGTTCTGGCCTGCTGTCATTCTTTGCTCACCAATTAATTCACCTGCAAGCTTCAGAAAGCAGCACAGGTTTTTCTGTAACAAACAGAGTATCTGCAATCCCTACAGACACCTCAAGTCTCGAGGTATTGTCTCAGCACAAGGTAAACTTATCTCATTCCTTCCACACTTTGCTTTCAACCCTGACATCAAAGCCATGCAGTCACAGGTCATTCCCCCAGCTGCTCGGGAGCTTGGATCAGCTTTAAAATCAAAGTGAATCTGCATGAAAGAGCAAATAATGCTCCCGTGTGAGTCACTTCGAGCTGGACTTGACCAAAACACAGCGCTTTGTTAAGAGTGACAGATTTACAGCCCATTAAATCATGGTAACAAGCACTTCAGCGCTGTCTTACAGGATTGCAGCGAATGATTGAAGTCATTTGCCTAAACTGCTCACCGGGCTTATCCTGCGGCCAAAGCTGCTCCGGGGACAAGTTCCCGGCAGTCAAAATGTATTTCCTTTTAGAAGCACTTCAGTGCTCCGGCTGCCAGCAGGTCAGGGAGGGCATCCTGACCCTCTGCTCAGCCCTGTGAGCCACATCTGGAGTGCTGTGTCCAGCCCTGAGCTCCTCAGGGTGAGAGACGTGGAGCTCCTGGATTCCTCACCGAAGATGATGAAGGGACTGGAGCATCTCTGTGACAAGGGAAGGCTGAGGAGCTGGGGCTGTTCAGCCTCCAGAGGAGACACTGAGAGGGGATCCCATCCCCGTGTGTCAGGGCCTGCAGGGAGGGGGCAGAGCATGGACCAGGCTCTGCTCGGGGGGCCCAGCAATGGGACACAAGGGATGGGCAGGAACTGATGCCCAGGAAGTTCCACCTGGACATGAGGAAGAATTTCTTCCCTGTGCAGTGACCGAGCACTGAGAAGAAACCAGAGAGGGTGTGGAGTCTCCTCACTGGGGATGTTCCTGAACCATCTGGACACAATCCTGTGCCACGTGCTCTGGGATGGCCCTGCTGGAGCAGGAGGTGGGACCAGGTGACCCCTGTGGGCCCTTCCAGCCTGACCCATCCTGGGATTCTGTATCCTGAATTCCTGCTGGCAGGTGCACAGAGGGATCTAAGAGCAGATCCCACAGGGCCTGGCATCAGCAGCTGGAGTCCATCCTGGGCATGAACTGTCGATCCTGCAGGATCTGCCACAAGTTTTAGAGCTACCAACCAGATGAAACGTCACCAGTTTGCCCAATATTTTAAAACCAAAATTCAGTCAATTCTCTAGGAAAGGTGCAGTTGAGGCTGGGAGGAGGGGGTTGGTTGTTTATTGTTGGGTTTTTTTCATTTTGTTTTGAGTCTGGGAGGGACAGAATAATATTGACTTTAAAAACCCACAGATTAAAACGAGGATTCCAGAGCCAATATTTCCCTGTAAACTTCAGCTTTCCACTGGCTCTTGCAGTCCTCTTGCATTTGCTCAGGCCAATCCCCACATTAGTTCAAACGGACAAACCCAACTCGAATTAATTTCTCATGTCCCAGCTGTGCAACACGAATTAAAGGAAGAGTTCAAGAGTTCACTCACATTTAGGCAGACACCATCCTCAAGAAAGCTACATTAAAAGTGCCTATAAAAGCACTGCCTTAATTTGCACTACTTCATTTAACAGAGAATAGCCACTTATATTTGACCATAAGCACGGTGCCAAGAGTCTGCCACTCAATGGGATGCATTAATTCAGAACAATCAGTTAACATCCATCCTCACCGTGTGGAGACATTAGTGAGAGCATTAAGAGGACATTTTCCTTTGCCAACCACAGGGCATTGATAGTTCCCCAGACAAACATTACTTGGCAAGTAAAGGGGCAATTTAACCTCCTACATTATCTTTACTGGGGAAAGATACCACTGATTTTGCCCTATTGATCCTCTGAATTGAAACAAGTTACATTACTTTCAGTAAAGGAAAGAAAAGCACTACTCATTCCAATAGCTTGAACTTCCACTGGTATTTCTGACAGCACTTGATGAAGTCAGACAAAAAGATAATAGAAACAGTCCATCATTTTCCATGGTATACCTAAAACTACACAAACATCAAATTAAGATGTCAGTCTCAAATTAAGATGTCAGTCTCAGGAGCAGACCTTGCATCTGCTGCTTTCTTTCAAGTGTTTCCACAAACACTGCAAAATGTTAATTTATCACTGATGCAACTTCAGGGACACGGCCACATGCACCAGCAGGAGAATTACCTTCACACTGTGAAATGATTTGATGATGAAAAGGCATCCAAATCACCAAAGACTAAATTTCACCTGTTTATAATTGGAGTTTCTTTTTCTTTCACTGCCTTTACAATCATTCCTGACATACCCTTCTCTGTGTGGAGCTGGTGCAGTCACCCCCAGGAACCACAGACTTTCATCTACCAAAGGAAAGGCAAAGAGGGAAAAGGAGAACTGGGACCCACAACTGGCAGATCAGGGAAGTATTTGAGATAAAAGCAGAAGAAAAAAAGGGTGTTCTGATCAGGTTTGCATTCAACTTCTTAAAATAAAACATCTTTAGAACAAGACAGCAAGTGGATAAGAACCACTTGTTTACTAGTCATTGTTTTGCTTCACAAACTAAGCCCATCTTCCAAAGAAGAATGTGGAAGGTAATTTATCAGAAAACACATGCTGGAAAGCACCAGAAAAGCTGCTCCTGCTCCTTAAATGGGCCACCATCAAACCAGGAATTTCATACTCCAAATCATGATCTGCATAATCTCTTGCAGAAAAAGAGGAATAGTTCTTAGGTTTTTAGATTTTGGTGGGTTTTTTTGGAACCAAATTAGGACCCTTGCTTCTCCATCCTGTTTCCACAAGGCAAAAATCAGGATACCTTAGGAGAAAAAGAAAATGTAATTGCACCATGTGAGTTGCCAAACCTCCTTGTAACTCATCCAGAACAGTGCTGAGCACCCTGGTCCTGCAACGTGCCCAAATGACAAGCCCTGCTCACCTTTCTCCAACCCAACCTCTTTGCTTCAATTCCAGAGGTAACCCCATAAATATCCCTGTTGCCTTGGACTCAAATCCCACTAACAGGGGGGATCCAAAGGGGACTTGCCCACAGACCCCGTGGCAGTAACCAGATGGAGCTGCATTAGGCTTGAATAACATTTACTGCTTATTCTTCCCCTTGTCAGCTCAAGGATAAAGCTCAAACTTTCTAAGCAATGTTCTGGATCCTTTCCCTGCTGCCTCTGACAAGTTCCAAGCAGTAAGAAATCTTAATATCTGTGAATATGTTCTAACACCTTATTTAACAGTTTGCTAAAACTATGAATTTCCAGTGGGTTTAATATCTTGCAGGTTCAAGCTGGTGCACGAGAAATCTGTTCAGTTTTTCCCTGTCTCGAGGCTTCCAGATTGAAAGGAGCTGCATAGGTGTTAATAAAACACCACAGTTTTATTAATAAAGCTGCTTCAAATTGAGATACAGGCAGACAAGTTTTCCTTCTCCTCACCCCCTCCCCCAGCCTTACATCATTCTTCTTTCCAGTTTTCACAGCTCATGCTCCAAAATCCTCATATTAACTTCCTGGCACGCTTATTCAAGCACCAATCTCTCCAACCATATGGTTCTAGTCCTGCAGATTGTCTCTCCCCCACTTTACCTCTCCTCCTACAGGGTTTCACAGCAACAGTGCTATGCAGAACTTGTAAAAAGTATATGTCATTTGGAACGTTCCACACCAATCTTCTCAATGAAGTTTCCACAGAAGTCAGTTTAATTAAAACCAGGAATAGAAAACCATGAAAGCTTCATCTCTTTTCAGCCACTGACAATCGAAAGTTTCTGCTGAAGTGGACAAGTCCTAAACTTTACACAGAAGTTTTTCCAAACTTCTAAGCATGAAGCAGAGGTTTTTCCCATCTAGTACTAAAACAAATATATGCAATAAGATTAAATTATATGCTTCCTGAGGAACAGTCCATAGCACAAAACTCTTGGATTTTCCCACTTCAATCTTTCATATGGCCACTGTCCAACATGTAACTTCTCACCCCATACTCAAATACATAAAGATTAACATCCTCCTCATTTCAGGTGGAAGTTTAATATTGCCAGTAAAGCATTAATCAAAGTAAGAAGCAGGCAGTCTAGAAACCTAAGAAACTTTTATTCCTTGAGTTCTTTAATTAATCCAGAAATATTTGAGCACTGCTCATGTTACTCCACTTAAATATTTCCTAGGAATATGCAACAGGCTACAAAGCTGTGGCAGTATCAGCTCCCTCCTGTCACAAGCTGAAGACTAAACCCTTACAAATTCCTACCAGGGATTGGCCAGAGTGCCCTATTTCTGTGTTGGAGGACACCTCTAACACCACATTCCTTCCCTCTGATGTCATTAAGACATTTTGGGCCAGTCAGACCCATCGAGCAAAGAAACTGGACACGCACAGATCCAGTTTCTGTCCTCACAAAGGTTCATCCTAAAGAGGGAGCAATTCCACTGATGCAGTTACAGCAGCCACATCATTCACCAGAGACCCAATCAGTATTAATTCTGACTTCCCAAACTTCACTAGGCTCAGGACTTACCTGAATTTGGTTCAGATCAGTGTTAAACTGTGTCCAGAACACAGGCACCCACACAAACTGTATCTACTGTATGTTAAAGTGATCCTTGTATTACTGAGATCAACAACACCAATGCAGTTGCTTCCAGAAGCACAACTGCTGATTCTCTCCTTCCATCCACCTGGAGATTGATTGGAGAGCTGCAAAAAACCAACTGATGCTGCCCCATCAGTGAGGGTACTGAGGACAGGCTGGATCCCTGTCCCACAGGGCCCCAGCACAGGCAGGAAAGGGCCCTGCAGGAGCAGTTGGAAGGAGGAGGGTCTGGGCTGAGCTCAGCTTATCTTCAGCTCTCCAAACTGCTCTGTTGCCAGATGTCTGGGCAGAAGTTTGTCCACCTTTTGCAAAGGTGGTGAAAGCCATCATTTAAAACTTTCTTCTACATATTTGATCCCAGGAAATCTGGCCCCATCACGAGGATTATGACAGAATCCCTCCCAGGCAGGACTGCAGGGACACACCAGGGGCTGGACAACCTGGTGTGTGCCATGACTGAACCCTTGGAGGATGATGGCTGATCTCCATGTCCTCAGGAAACACCCATGGACAAACACCAGCCATGGCAGAACTGCACTTTTGGGCTTCAGCTGCTCAAGCCCCACTAACCCTCACGTGGGGTGCTCAGATCCCTTTTCCTGGATCCAGCCCAAATTCCCAAGGAGGACCCTCTCTAACAGACAGATGAGGCTGATCATTCCTTGCATAACAAGGAGGTGCCTCCAGCAGATGGGGTTCCAGCCAACCCCAGCACAGGCTGTGGATTTAATTAGAAGTGTTGTTAAACACATAGGGCTGCGGGAACAGCTCTGTGCCTCATCCCCCAAGTGCAAAGTGGAAGGTGCCCCATGGGACAGGATTCTGCAAAAATCTATTACAGCACTTCCTTCTCCAGACAGAGGTACAAGAAGCAGATTGCTAGGTATAAAAAAAATCCCACTTTACCCCTCTGTCCTTCCTTATTCTCTGACAAACAGATCAAGGAGTCTCTGCAGACCTGCGTTTTTAGGAACAGACATTTAGCTCTTTGCACAGCTCCATAAAAGTCAATGGATCCTCCCAAATGAGTCGTTTTAATAGCCTGCAATAACTTGATAGTAATGCAAACTTGTGGAGCACATTCCCAGAACTCCATGTGCAGGAAATACCTTCATAAAATCCTGGCAGTAATGTAATAAATCAGGCTGCCTGTTAATAATGTCCAATTTTGAGAGTTCTGCACATTAGTCTTAGTGTTCAGATTGTTTCTCTGGGTTGTAAACATCCAGTGTGTCTAGTCAGTGACAGTATATGCTTTAGAGAGATAAATATTTTGTAAGGCTTCTCTAACCAACAACAAATTGCCAGGACTGTTTGTTTTAAGCACTTCTGTCAGGCAGCAGCACTAATCTATGTATATTGATGCAGCAGCACATGTTGTCCTGGACTTTTCTAATTTTAATAACTCTGCTTTCTGTAAAGAGAGAAACTTTTGTCCTCTTCCAGAATACAGGTCACCTTAATTTTCAAATTATTTCAGCATTTCCTATTCTGCTTTTATAGACCTGTGAGGCTTGGGAAGGCTCCTGCTACATCTGTGAGAGCCAAAGTTGTTTTACAGCCCCAATTCTTGCAATTCCACCATGAAATGAAGAGAAAGACAAGCTGAAGAAACGTGTTAAAAATAGCTAGGGAGCAGAAATAGTTTCAGTGCTAAAGAGAAGGGCAGAAAGCATCACAGCTGTTGCACTTGTTTTGTTTTATAAAGAAATATATATACTAACAACTGCACATTCAAATTTTTAACCGTAATTCATTCCTTATTTCAACCTGGATTTATATGGGATCATGGCACAGACCTCTTATATGAAAAGTCTTCCAGAATATATCAAAAGCCTTCCAGAATAAAGATATTTTAAGAGTTATTAGCAAGATAGATAAACATTGCTTCAGCACTGATTAGTTTGTGACAAGAGGGAAGAGCACGAGAGCACAAACTACTGTAGATGGCTCCACAACTATTTTTAAACCTCAAAAATTTAAAAGATGCTGCCCATCCTTGCAGTGGGATTTCTTCTGGCAGATTGTTCAGTAACTCAGTGCACACACAGAGCTTTGAGCCACCTTGTACCACGTCAGCTCAAACACCATAGCAAACAGAACAGAGATCACATTCTGATAAACTGGTTATACTGATGGGTTTAAAAGTTATGGTCTCTGAGAAATGGGGATACAATGGAAATACTTGCATGCAAGCTTGGGAGAAAAAAATACTGTCCCATTGGTCTTGTCTTAAGGAATGCTCAGAAAGGTGCTCTCTCCCACCTGGAAAGCAGCAACACATAAGTCACCACAGCCAAACTCTATAAAGACACCTATTTTCCAAGCAAGTCAGAGAGAATGTTTCTGGAAGCCAGTATTTTCTAGTCAGTTGAGAATTGTGCAGAGCCAAACCAGACTCTACACGGCTTGGTATAGCTGTGAACATGAACAAGTCCTTAACAGAGACATCTCTGCTGGCCACCAGCCCATCTCAGCTGGTTCTGAGGCCCTTCTGTTGGATCAGCACTATTTTGCTCTCAGCTGCAGACACAGCTCAGGGCAGTTGCTGCTCCTCCAGGAGATTGTTTCCCTCTGACAGCAACAGAACCTCATCACTTAATGCAACGAGACACTCGGGGTGTGCTGCTGGCATTCCAGAAACTTGGAGCTGACAGCCAAGCCCACGGCATCTTGCTCCAGCAGTGCCCCATACATCAAGAGGCAGGGACAGGACAAATGCCTGCAAACTCCACAGGGTCTTCCAAGGGGAATGGCACCATCTTCAAATGCCCTGCACACAGAACAGCCAGCACCCTCCTGGTGCCACAGCACCATCCCAGCAGTGCTGCCTGCATCCTGAGGAACGGGCTTTGGGAATGTCACCTGCCATCCCTTGGAAGCTCCAGCGCTTCCTCCTGCCCACACCTCAACAGCAGCAGCAGAGGGTTCCCTCAGAGCAGTTTCTGTGCTCCACAGTCTTGCTCCAGCTGACAGGTGGCTTCCAGCAAAGCTGGGTTTAGGTGTGGACACAGGAATAAAACTAAGCCTTAACAACAGGGAGTTCAGTAAAAGTGTGGGACTGGAACCAGCACACACCAGTGGGACCCTCCCAGCCCATGAGGGAGGTGGGCTGGTGGCATCTCAATGAAGACTATCACGTGCATTTTTCCTTGTAAAGTTCTTCAGGCTCACCAGTGTCATAAAGAGCATCTGTTTCACAGATTTGTTCCTCTTTTGATTTTTAATTGTTATTTGTGCACTTTGTTGAGTCAGTCCAACCTAAAATGGAAGCTCAAGCATGTTAACAAGCAGTGTACATCCACCCACCCTAAAAATGGAAAGACAAGAACTACTTTTTTCATTAAGGAAACATCTCCATAACTTACTCCCTCTCAGAAAGGTCACATCTGTACCACAGAGAGAGACATGATTTGCAAATCATAAGCTTAAAAAAAAAAAAAGCCTTTTTAGATCCAGAAGCCACAAAACAAAGCCCCTGCTTCATATATAGATATAAAGCACTCAATCAGCTGAGATGTGACTGCAAAAGCACAAGTGTCTTCTTTCCCAAAACATAGGTCCAGTGGCTGCTGGTCACTGACAGAAGCACTTCTCACAAAGCAAAGCTGATTTTTTCTGTTTTAAAGAACTCTGGAAGGTTGTGCTTTTCCACTGTCAGCAGTTTTCCAGCACACAACCTCCTCTGTGTCACTGCTAATGACATAACACACAGAGACCATTGGCTGAGAGAATTATTTTTCTCCCTATAAGGATGGAAAGAATCAGAAAGAGTGAGCTTTCTCCTGAATATATTTGGCTCTGCAGAAGACACATGTGATACAAATGTTGCTATGGAAACTATTCTATTAAATAATATTAAATTAAATTTACATATTTAAAGTGCGCAGAAAGAGTTCAGGTACAAAACTAATTAGCCTAATTTCAATCTTGAAATTACAAAGTAGGGCCTGCCAGAATTGTCATGGTTCTTTTAAAAGAGCTTTGGATTTGAACAAGCTGCTTCTCGGCACCCCTTCCTTTCCAAATGAAGCACCTGCACCCCAGTTATTCAGAAAAGTCGTTTTCTTGAGATAATTTCCAGACACAAGCTCTGCTCCCAGTTCCCTTGGTGATGGAATTACACAGTATTACAGAGACTAACTCAGAGCTGGATTCAGTCTGAACAGACAATGCACTGATTACAGCTCTGCCACCACAAAATGGGAATGTATTTTAACAACTCCCACTTACACCTCACCACACATGGTGTACTGAAATCCTTCTCAATTAAACACAAGTCCTGCATGAGGCTGGAGCAGATTGTTCTTCCTAATGTTTTCAAAGCACGGGGAAGTTTTTTGAAAGTTAGTATTTTAATGTCTGAACTATTTTTCTTGGGTTAATCACAACTCCCCATTTCTAACTGGGCACTGTAAATCAGGGCACTGGGCTTTTAAGCAGCTCACAGAAAATGTTATAGGAAGAAATCTGCACCCACATTTCAACTGTCTGTTCTTGAGTCATGGGCCAACACCCCAGGCTGGAAACTACCAGGAGAGAAAAGCATTATCCAACAATGTATTTCCAAAGAAATGGAGCAGGATTTGAGCAGGTCACCGCTCCCTCATAGCACAGGCATCCCATACCAGATCTAAAGCAGTGACAGCACCAACCACCTGCCCTCCTAAGGTCCTCCACAGCACGGGAAAGCTGTCAGGGCACAACACCCAGAGCCAAGGGCAGCAGCTCAGGGCTCTTCATTTTAACACACCCACAGTCAAAGGAACTCTCCAGGATTTCTCTTGGACTCCTTCACAAAAATCACTTTTCATCACGCCTTTTGCACTTTCCAGCCACTGATAATGACACAGACCTTTGGAATTAGAAGGAAGGAGATGAAATAAAGAAATTGTCTTTTCAAAGAAAACATTTAACATTTGTTCCATTTCTGTGCACTCTCTGTCATTATCCATTTCTCCCCTATTTTTGTGTTCAGCTGTCACATGCACATCTACTGAGAGGGCATTGAACCACCTCCACCCTCAGAGTGGTCTGAAAAGCCTTAGAAAAGGAAAGGCACAGACATTAACAGAATTTACAACTGTCTCTGAGTTTGATGCACCTTATTCACATGTCCACTGAGTTTCTCTGTTACAGTATGGAAAGATGTATCATAGTTTAATCTTACTCATCGTTTATGCTGGAGCAAACTGAACACTGATATATATCCAGTAATGAAAAGGTAATCATGATACACTAATTCTGCCAAATTTACTACAAGTCCTCTCCTAATGACTTGTCCTCCATCTGCCATAGAATCACACAGTTCCTAGAGAATGAACTGTGCCTGCAAGTCCACGTATGAGAAAACCAGCCTGATGGGATACTTTTAAATGCCTTCCTGTTTCAAAAAAAAGCCAGGGAGACACAAGTTAGCAAAACTGCAGAGAAGTCACTGACCGTGGATACAGCAGGAGAATGGAACTGTAATTGCAATGAGCCAGCAAAAGCTTTCAGAGGATGACACACTTCTCCATAACAAACCCTGATGCAAAACTCACACTACTGACAATTCAGAATTGCCAACCCATCAGTTCTCAGCAAACACAAGAAATAAATTCCTTTCCAGTTCTCAGAGGCAGATATACTAACTAAAAGATTTTTGCATACACAAAACCTCCCTCCAGGTGCATCCTCTTAAGCCCCTCTGGCTCCCGAAGGGAGACAGGAGGTGTGGAGCCAGTCCCATCACCTGAGCGGCTCCGGTAGCTCGCTCAGGGAGCAGCAGCTCATGGACCGGAGGAACAGAGCAGGATATCAGAGCACATCCCATCCCAGATACAGTGGGGAACTGCCCTGCCACTACCTACAACCCAAACTAGGGACACGCCGTGAAAATCAAAGAACAACCTTCAAAATAAGTTTAAAATTAAATACGGAGCTAAAGCGGGCTTTGTGGATTTCCATTTTGCGCAACTCGAACGAACTTAAAAGCCTTGAAGACATCGCAAGGTCTTCACCTGCCTCACGCAAGACCTTAAAGCCCTAATCTGCAGCAGGAGCAGCAGCACCTGAGCAGCTCTGAGCCCTCACCCCTGCCCAGAGCTGCCTCGCAGCCTCAGTCCCGGCGGCACAGCCACCCCAGCCCCGTGTGCCCCCCGGGCACCCCCAGCCCCGCACGGCCCCCGCAGCCCGGGGCGCTCGGAGCGAAGGGAGCGCCGGGAGGCGGAGGCAGCGCAGCCCAGCCTTGCGGGCAGGCAGCATCCCCGACTCCCGACGGGAGAGACGGGGAACAAATATATATATCTACATATAAATAATCTACATTATATATTATGATACATTTAGGTGCCTTTATTCTCCCCCCGCACCCACCCCGATCTTTTTGTTTCCTCTCTCCGCGCTGAGCTCAGTTTGCAAAAGGAGGACAAAGGAGTGGCAGGGGAGGAAAAAAAAAAAAATAATAAATAAAATAAAAGAACCACACGCAAAGCCCCGAGGCAGGTGGCGGCACTCACCCCGAGCCGCCGGCTCCGGATGCGGACATAGCCCTGCTTCACGATGTCGTTGAAATTGGAGGCCATCCTTCCCCGGGACAGCGGCGGCCGCGCCGCTCAGCCCCTCAGCCCGCCCGCATGGCGAGAGCAGCCGCCGGAGCCGCGCCCCGCACCGCCCCCCGAGCACCGCACCGCCTCCCGGAGAGCTTCGCACCGCCCCCGGGCAGACCCGCACCAGCCCCGGAGTGACCCGCACCAGCCCGCACCCCTTCCTAAAGAACCCCGCAGCGGCCCTGGAGCGACCCGCCCCGCACCGCCCCGCACCGCCCCGCACCGCCCCGCACCGCCCCTCGGAGGGCTCCGCACCGCTCCGCACCGCTCCACCCCGCACCACCCCCGGAGCGACCGCACCGCTTCACACCGCTCAGCGGAGCGCCCCGCACCGCCCCTGGAGTGCCCCGCACTGCTCCACCCCGGAGCGCTCCGCTCCGCCCCGCCCGTCCCCTCGGAGCGCACCGCACCGCACCGCACCAGCGCTGAGCACACCCCGCATCCACCCCGCACCGCCCGGGAGCGCCCCGGGCTGTGGGAAGCGCTGTGGCAGCGCCCGCCCGCCCTCCTGCACCCACACCCCACTGCCCAGGGATGTCCCCTCCAGCTGCAGGTGGCTCAGCACAGAATAACCCGACCTGCCCCACCGTGACTCAGACCCCTGGTTTTCCCTAGGAAAGCGGGTTTCCCAGAAAGTCTTTCAGGTGCTTGAAATTCTGCCAAGACTCTCCAGAATCCACTCCTGAAGACAGGCAACCTGAGCTGCTGCCCCGTGGCCGTGCCTCGTGTCATGGGAATGTCACACCAGCCTGTTTTCTAGGCAATGTGCAGTTGCAGTGAGGGCTGCCTTTGGCTGGCACTGGGCCCTGGGGTTGCCTTCGGCAGCTCCCAAGTTCTCCTTTTCCAGGAACGTGCAAATATTGCCAAGTACACCAGCAACCCAGCAGAGAGGGGCTCTGGTGACTCTACATGGGTTACCTGTTAGTGGCATGCTATAAATACTATGTCCTGGAAAGAGGGACTGCTCATCTCTTCATAACATCTTTTAATAGCATCACAAATATAGGCCCTCCGAGGAGGTCAGCTAGATAGATGACTTTGACTTTGGGAATTATCCTGCCATGGAAATTATAAACAGGGCAGTGGGGAGGAAAGCAGAGCAGAAAAGCACCACGGAGCACACAAGGAGCACAGGGCCACGGGGAAGTGATGCCCATGTTTATTTAGTTGTTGAGTGACCACAAGAGTCACCTCTGATAAAACTGGCCCCTTCCTGGTTTAAATATGTAGTTCCTCCGATTTAGGAGCAGCCAGAAATAATGGTGGTTGCTGTGCTGCAGTAACAGTGTGCTGCTCTCAGTTCTTGCTTGAAGAGGTGATTATTTTGCAAGGCTTTGCAAAATATTAATTGATAGAGTGGATTACGGAGTGTAGGACTCTCCAGCTGAAGGGCTAATTCACTCAGGATAAAGGAGACCAGCCTGCAGTCCTTACTTTGGTATTTTACACTTCCTGTTCCTTTTCACTGAGCTGTTGTACAGAATGCATAAAATGGAACAGTTTCAGCCATGTGGAACCTTCCACACCCATGAACGAAAATACACCAGAAATGAGAATATTCTGAGGCAAGTCTGTCTGTTGGGTAATATGATCTTAAGGCCACCAAGGTGATGAGAGGGATGGAGCAGCTCTGCTGGGAGGAAAGGCTGAGACAATTGGGATTGATCAGCCTGGAGAAAGAAGTTTCAGAGTGACCTAAGTGTGGCCTTCCAGGACCTGAAGGAGCTACAACAAAGATGGAGAGGGCCTATTTCCAAGGGCCTGGAGGGACAGGACAAGAGGGAATGGCTTCAAACTGACAGAGAATTGGGTTAGATTGGATATTAGGAAGAAATTGTTCCCTGTGAGGGTGGTGAGGCCCTGGCACAGGTTGCCCAGAGAAGCTGTGGCTGCCCCATCCCTGGAAGTGTCCCAGGCCAGGTTGGACGGGGCTTGGAGCAACCTGGGCTAGTGGAAGGTGTCCCTGTATGAGATGATCTTTAAGGTCTCTTCCAACCCAAGCATTCCATGATTCTATGAAATCAACATACAAGTTGCACAGGACAAAACCCCCAATAACAAAAATGTACCTTTGTTGAATATATTGTAGAGCCCCAAGAACAGTGGCAGTGCCAGTTCCACGGTGCCACGTGTTAGTTTTCATTGCTGGTCCAAAGCTAGAAAAGTTCAGCCCCCCAGCCTGCTTCATCTCTTATGGAAGTGTGTGTTCAGTGCAGAGACGTGTTTCACTGTCTTAAGCACCATAAAACTACTAATGCTGGAAGCATCAAGTATGTTCTAAACTCAGGATTATTAAAAATAAAAAAAACAGAGAGGCTTATTTTGGTTTCAAAGACATTTGTAGCAGGAAAGAAATTACAGAGCCACTTTAGATGTCTTTTCAACAAGTTTAGACGGTTCTTCTAATCCCTTCCAGTACCTAAACACACGCTGCTGGTTTCATTAGTCACTGGCATATTCCTGCAGGTAAACACATTCCTAAGAGCTTTGCTAAGTAAAGGTGGATTTAAGCCTGTGCTTATTCTTTGATGAATTAGGATATTAGTGTCCACTTACATTTTCACTTTGAACAACATAAATCCCTTACAAATGCTGTGGTTCAAAGACAAAATGCATTTTAATTCCCACGTGTGCAATATGTTCCAAGAATGTGCCAGAAAATCTCATTGTTCAGGTTTTCAACTCAATGCTATCGCCAGAAAAAAACTTGTTTACCACTTTTTTAATATGCTAATGTGTTGCTCTGGTTGTTTTGACAGAGTCCTTCTTTCAGCTCATTTCTATTGACCATTAGCCCTCACTACCAGGATATGCTTTATTATATCCATGTTTATCTAGATTCAAAATTGTCTGCAACCTTTTTTATAAGCTTTCATTGAAATTCTTTTCCTTTTTAATGACAATGGTATTGTAATTATTTCTTAGGAAGATAAGAGTCAAAGGTCACTTTGAAGTACCAGCCTGCTGTTAATAATTTAAGTGGATTATTGTTATATTCTAATCTCATAATAACTATCATTGTGCTGCCCTACAACGAGCTCGTTTGCTTTTAGCCCTGTGCAAGCAGAAATCACTGTTGCAGATTTTAACTGGAAATGAAAGGAGAGCTCAGATTTTCCCAAAATGCCATCCTGACATTTTAAAAACAAGTTACATTCACCTTATTATATCTGCAGCACATCATCCCCTGTGTCCGTGGTATTATTTATCACAGTCCACGGGTGGAATTTGACAAACATCCCTGAGACTTCCCCAGTTAAAGGATAAGAAACTGCTGAGGCCATTTTGAGGAAGCAATATTTTCTGTGGAAGTTATTTCCTTGAACAGATGGAGCTGGGACTAGTCAAGCATTTCCTGACAAAAAAAAAAAAAAAGTTTCTTATTTGATCACCCTGAAATGATTTGCTGGAAATCTATAACACACGTCAATACTTTTTTATGAAAAGCTCCCATAATGTTTTGTCTCCATAAGGTCAAGATGCCAACATTTCTCCACTATACTTTGGGTTTTTCAAAGTAGTTTAGAGCTGATAACATCACCAGGAATTGTCCTGACCTTTTCAAGTGCTTTGAGGTTACTGGAATGCAATATTTCAAACACAGTATCGCCATGAAAAGCTTTTGGGCATTCCTATGTCTAATTTTGTTTTGGTGTGAGATACATTTTTGACATTTCCTTCTGATTTTTGCAATGGGAATTCTGCATTTGGATTAGTTCTAGCTTCAAGGGAATGCAACAGATAAGGAGCAACAGTAAGTGACTGGAATTCTTTTTTTTTTTGAAAATTGAGGATTTGTCCTGTGTTACTGCGACTTGAAAAGTCCTTATTCTCCTTTTTGCAAAGGCAGACCTGCAGTGCTGCTTTGGATCATTTAATTCTGGAAAAAGAAAAAAAACCCCTCACAGTTTATTCTGAATTTATTTCTTTCACAATGCAGAGATTTGATCAGTTTTACCTTATAACTGTGGCTTGTTCTGCCACTGGTGCAAACACAAACCAAACACTGGACACACAGTACAAAAGTGCTCAGAAATTCACCATTTATGTGTCATTGTGCTACTTAATTTTGAGTGAATGAATTCTGCTGAAATGAAGATTTTCTCTGCTGTTACATCTTCTTTTGTATATCTCTGTCTGTACATCATCTAAATCTTTGTTCCTAAGATGCCAGTCAGGCAGCTCATGCAATGTCCAGCTCTCAGGCTGAGGAATAGTGTGTTGGGTCACAGAATTTAGGAAACCTCCATAAAATATGTGCTTTTTGAGGCAACCTCCCTAGTGAAGTGAGGGCAGGGCCCTGGGTTAAAACATCCTCCTCCGCTCCAGGGATTTTTGAATATATTAGTTCTAAAACTGCATTAGTGAAATGCACACATAACTCACTGGCAGAATTACTATGCAGATGTCAGTCAGTGCCAAAACATGAAAATTCATGAGACTGAACAGTTAACTTAAAAAAACCCCTCTCCCATAACAGAATGGAGGCATTGAGCTGCTTGTGCAGTAAACAAGAAAGTGCCTGCCAGCATAAGCCACTGATAATCAATATTTAATGAAAATAAATAATCTATTAACCAGGCTAACATGCCATTTTGCACAGTGCTATCCCAGTATCAGGCACTGAAATTACCTTCCCTCTGCATGATTCATTCAAATCATTCTGCTTCGTGTAGAACAAGGTGGTGAAAGGCAAAGATAGTGGATGGGGGTTGGGCAGCAAATAAAATACATCCTTTTACTGGAAACTCTGGTTCTGATTGTAATATTTTGTCCCTAACAAAATTACTGTCAACACAGTGAATGTTAAGATAGGAATAAATATCTGCTGACTGAGTCTGCAAGACAAGTGAATCCAGGGGAACATGAGCTATTGAAAACCCAACATTCATTTCGCTTGCTTTGTATTTCTGTGACAGTTACAAGCATTTAAGCACTTTTTCAGCCTCACTCTCCCGAAGACACACATCAAGGGACCTTCCTGCGTCTGCACAGCATGGCTGGGGGGATTAAGCAGGACTGAGTGGTGGGTCACAAGGTCACCATCCATCCTCCCTGTTCCTATGGGTGAGTTATCAGAGCCTGCAGTGTCTCTGGGACCAGCAGCTCGCTCTGATCTGTGGCTGTGGCAGAGCTGGAGTGACACAGCCTGGGCTGGTACAGCCTGTACTGATACAACCCTGTGCTGATACAGCCTGTGCTGACACAGCCTGTGCTGGTACAACCCTGTGCTGATACACCCTGTGCTGATACAGCCTGTACTGATACCACCCTGTGCTGATACAGCCTGTGCTGGTACAACCCTGTGCTGATACAGCCTGTGCTGGTACAACTCTGTGCTGGTACAACCCTGTGCTGATACAGCCTGTACTGACATAGGCTGTGCAATTGCAATTTTCCCTGCCTGTCTCTGATATTTCCTGTCTGAGCCAGCACAGGAACATCAATCCCAGAGCGGGTCCCCAGATAAGTGCCTGTGGTCTTCACGAAGCCGTGAGCAGGCAAAGCAGTGGGCTTTGCTCAACTCAGACTTAAGCAAGGGCTGAATTTGGATTGCACATAAAAGACTCAGCCACGTTTGTCTGGGGGGGTTGGGTTTAGCTGTGCTGCTTGAGGAGGTGGATCTCACTCCACAGCACACATGGTTGTCGCTGGGGCTGCTCCAGCTACACCCCACAGCACACGGAATAATTCCTCCAAGAGATCCTCACAAACGTGACCTACCACCACTGATGGCAACATCAGTGTCTCTGGAATGAGGCAGCATTTTCCAAGATGTGAAGATTTCTGCTAAAAGGCATCTCAGGACTCGAGTTGCCAACGCCAGCCTGTGAGATTTAGCAGCCAAAGGTGTAGAAATCATACCATACATTAGTGTTTTGCCAATTGTATGTTCACAAGGCAACTTGGTTGGGAAACTATTAATGGTACCCAGGGAAATATTTAAGCCAGGACCTGTATTTAATGATATCTGACATTTTTAAGGACATTCTGTAGGAATCTAAACCTTCTAGAGAGAGGGTTTGGGGTTACTACCAGCACCGGCTGTGGTGTGCCTTGGCAGTGCTGGAACAGGATACTGGTTGTTATTACAATAGATTTAAATAAAGAATTTACTATTATCACACTACAAGAAAAGCATCAGTTAAGTTTCAGTTGAAACTCAAATGTTAAGAAACTTCTTTGCATTACATCACAATTTTAAATGTGAGAAACTGCTTCTAAATCAGACTTCAATGTATACATTTATAGATACTCCAGTACCCACTGATTCCATTGAAATTTATTTTCTATTGCTTTGTCCTAAATACCCATTCCTGAGCCAATGTCAGGCTAATTTGAAGTCTGTGTTAACAATAATGGCTACAAGGCAAATCCTTATCTCAACTCAGCCCAGCTTTTGGCATTTATTGCTGTGTCTTCTGAAAATTTACGCCTAGAAGTTTTTTTGTTGCTGTTAAATGAGTTAGGAAAAAAGTTTACACTCTAATTATAGTCTTTGCAGATGGCATTTGGAAAAGATATCAAATAGTGTCAGTTTACAATGCAGTTTGTTATTATGTGCTGCCTTATAAACAGTAGATTTGGGGGCTGGATTTTACCATTTCCTTGTGCAGTTTCAAGGCTAAATTTCCACGAGAATTTACCAGAACTGGGCAGCTGAATAAAATGAATGAATATGAAAATAAACAGCACTTCCCACTGCAGCAGGACCTGCAGGTAGGAAAAGCCAAAGCTCTGCCAGTGCCCTGGAGGTGTTGGACAGGGAAGGTGTGAAGGGTGGATTTTGTACTCCATGTCATTCTCCCGATGTACCCTTTGCATGGAGGTGGTTCAGGCAGAGCTGTGCTTTGTAGACCACTAAAAGGCTAAAGCAAGTTATTTCCCTTTAGAAAAAAGAGAAATTACCGGGAAAGAATGATGACTGATCTCAGTCCCTTCCCATCAAAGCATTAGGAAAGATGCCTGGCTAGGTTGTAATTTCTGACTCTCCTTAACTAAAGCTGAGACAAACAACTGCATCAATCACCCTCCTGAACACTGGAAATGTGTGGTTCATACGTGGAAACCTGCAGGTCCCTTTTTTTTTTTGAAAAGGCACCCCAAATTCACAGATGTTCTTTGCTAACTTTGAAGGTGGAAATTGAAAATAACCATTATAAAACAAAAACTAACTCAAATAAGGCAGTCACCAGCAAGTCGTTCTCTTTATGGCATGCGAGCAAACGTGGGATTTTTATTTCAGTATGGAACTAAAAATATGAAGAGTTTCAGGGTGGTAAAGGCAAATGACAGGCTCTCTGCTCAAGAATCATCAGAGCTATTGGAAGGACACTGTAACACCATGTAGTAAAAGCTCTGTGTAAAACAGAGGTTGTGTAAACTCCTGTTAAGTGCCCAGTAATGTCAAGTTCTTTAAACTGAGTCACCTGTGACCTTTCTTTGTGAGATGCTGTTTATTAATTGCATTTGCACTGATGAGGAACTTAAAAGTCTTACTGAAGATGTCGGGGGACTTGTCAGGGTTCAGTCACAGTGCTCCCTCATCTCCTGCTAAACTGAACCAGCAAGTCTGGCATAAAATGGGAAAGGATTCTCAAAGGCTAAAGGATTTCTCAGGGAAATAGCATGAGAATTCACCTCCTCAGGGCTGGGAACATTGTGCTGTTCAATACTTTGAGGAGCAGATTCCAGCATAGGTATAGGTTGTCTAAAACAGGAAAAGTTTGCCAAAGGGTTGATTTCAACTTAATGTCAGGTCACTCAGAAGCAATGCAAAAAGGCCAAGGGTGTTGACTGTGGAATACCTCAGTAAAAGTATTTGTTTACTGTTACCCACAGTTTAACAAGTTTTCTAACAAAGCTACCACAAATTGAACATCTGGCTTTTATTGGATGGAACTTACAGACCTTCCTCATGCAGCTCCTTCCCCCAGGAACTGAGGAGAATGACTTAACTCCCAATTATCCTGCAATTTACACAGAAAATATTGTAAATTGCATCTCTCATGTAAATTATTTCAAGTGAGGATTCATTAACACAGGTGACTTTGCTTGCCAAGGCTCAGCTGGCTCTGGGGACTCATCAGTTGTCCTAAATGGGGGATACACACACTGATCAGCAGGAACAGAGAGGGGGAGAAAAGCACAGGCATAAATATACAAAGAGCACTCATCCATAAACTAAAACAACAAAGACAACCTGAGAAACTTGCACTGCCCAGCATTAACAAGTCCTGTCAGCAGTGCCTCTGCTTCCTCACTGATATTTAAATGTTAGATTAATTCAAATTTCACTTTGCCACTGTTTATGTTCATATCCTTTCAATAAGTAATTTATAACATATTAAAAATGTTAAATTAACATTAATAATGTGAATTTGGGTGGCAAAAAGCACTGAGCTGAAAGGCAAGAAATTGTTATAAAGTGCAGTGCTGCAGAATTCCTAACACGCTGCAAAAGCTGTGTGCTCTGTAACCCATAAAGCATTTGCTGAAACTTCCAGCACTGTGTTAAAACGTCAGAATATCTTTATTATGGGACTCTGCAGGGTTATTTCAGCTAAGTCAGCTCATTCTGAGCCACACTTCCAGCTCCCACCTGTCAGGACAGGAACCTTTGGTGGAGGGAAGGTGAGGAGCAGCAGCCTGGACTGAATCCAACCCACTTCTCTGCAGAACAAGTATCTGAAGGCTGAGGATGAGCATTTCCTCTGTGTACCCTGCGCTGTTTTATAGTTTTGCTCACTCTTTGACACGGGTACAAACCAAAACCACAGCTCATTTTCCTTTAAATAGATTATTCTGATTTTCCCTTTGAATGATTAACTGATGTGAATTGATGACCAGCACAGGTCAGTGGGATGTGGGCAGTTCTCTGCTGTTTGCTACCTCAGCCCATCCTGATGATTATCTGCTCAGCTTTGCATTGATCTTTTTCCATACATTCGAGTAAACAACAGGAAATTGGATAGAAAAATTCCATGTACAGTTTATAAACAAGTTAAACCTGCCATTTGTCTTAAAGTATTGAAATTCAATTTGTGCTCATACAGGGTGAGTCCTAGTGAAATTATACACTCAGGGAGCCTTTGCTCTCAAAACAAACCACAGCTAAAAAAAAGGCAGAAGTAATTTTTTAATTGTAACTAATTTTGCTGTAACAACATTCCTGTTCCTTTAGATTGCCAGAGCTTGAAGCAGGAGTGAAAAACTGGCAGCACTTCTGCTCTTGGCACTGTTGCAGGACTTCTGGGCATCGCTTTCCTGCTTCAGAAATCACCTGTGTGCATTGGGCTTTTCAGAAGAGCTTAAGGAAGCCCAACTCTTAATGAATTTTCAGTGGGGTTTGGATGCCTACCTCTGTCAGAGTCCTTGGAGAGATGCTTTATTGCATTTCGAAGGAGGCTTTGCAACGGGCAGGAGGAGCATCAAAGTTTATCATTTTGCTGTGAACTGTGAAGGTTTCAGGCAGGGGCAGAAGGTGCAATGAAGAGGGCAAAGAGCAAAGCTGCTGCAGAGCTCTGGGGCTCCTGGCAGCAGGGAAAGCAGATGCTTGCCCAGGGGGTTTCAGTGTCCTTAAAGCAGGTGCCACACACCCCTCACCCTTCCCCTGCCTCAACTCAGGTCAGATTAGGGGAAGAATTTGTTTCTTTCCTTCAATTCTTGGTAATTTTTGACCACAAGCACTAAAAAGCTACAGCCCTGACTCATCAGAGCCTTAACTGTTAACCTAAATTAAAGCACTTCCCTAGTGATGTTATAAATTAATGGTCTTACTCATGTAATAATGTTTGTGAAGTGCTCAGGCAATGGCTGTTCCAGCCATTCCTTGAATGATGGGTGAGTAATTCTGAGGCCCCAGTTTTACTCTTTTTCAATAACAGTGGTTATGAGGGGTTTTTTCTGGAGAAACTGGTGTCTGCTCATTGTAACTTTATTATGAGCCTTTGGTTGGAGTCTCAGTAAATCTAAACTGGCAGGATTTCATTGTCTTCAGCTGCTGAATGATGCCAATTTGCACAGTGGACACATCGGTCTATCCTTTGCCTTGGGAATTTTCCCCATGGTCTCCAAACCCCACACATCCTGCAAACTTCAGATGTCACAGAATCATAGAGGCTGGGGTTGGAAGGGACCTTAAAGATCATCTCATTCCAATCCCCTGCCATGGGCAGGGACACCTTCCACTAGCCCAGGTTGCTCCAAGCCCTGTCCAACCTGGCCTTGGACACTTCCAAGGATAGGGCAGCCACAGCTTCTCTGGGCAACCTGTGCCAGAGCCTCTCCTCCTCATAGGGAACAATTTCTTCCTAATATCCAATCTAAACCTCCCCTCTCTCAGTTTGAAGCCATTCCCCCTTGTCCTGTCACTCCAGGTCTTTGTAAATAGTCTCTCTCCATCTTTCCTGTGGCACCTTGAGGTCCCAGAAGGCCACAATTAGGTCACCCCAAATCTTCTCCTCTCCAGGCTGAACAATCCCAACTCTCCAGCCTATGCTCCCAGCAGAGCTGCTCCATCCCTCTGGTCATCCTGGTACCTCCTCTGCACTCGCTCCAACAGCTCCATGTGCTCCCTGTGCTGGGACCCCAGAGCTGGAGGCAGCTCTGCAAGAGGGGTCTCACATGTCAAGTACTTGTCCACAATTAATCCTTTACTGCAGGAGTTCACATAGGATCTAAAACATCCACACAGAAGGAGGGGGCAGCAATAATGACACCCAGGCTGTCAGGGCAACTCATTTGGCCACCAGGAGGTTTTCTGACAGTTTCCTTGTCAAGCAATCCCTTAATCTGGATAGATGCCACCAACTAATACATTTTTTCTGGCAGCTTGTCCCCTCTTTTCTGAACATCCTGCACCTACACATGAGGCCAGTAAGTACATTTGTCACTTGATGAAAATACAGACAATTTATCTCATATAGAACACATGGACCTGTTTGTGTCTCCTGGGGGCAGTTTGTGTCCCAGGGGCACAGCCAGGCTGAACAGATCAAACAGAGCTCTTTAGTTAATTGGAAAACCTACCTGTGAGATTAATGGATCACTGAGATTGATTATTGAAAGAAAACTCTAATTCCCAGCTGCGGTTCAGTTCGGGATAGCAAAAGGAATGCTTATATTTAGTCCTGGAAATAAATAATGGATGAGTGTTACCATGGCAGTTCAGCAGCGTTCAGGTCTGAAGCTGTCACCCCTTCTCAGTCTGCTCAGCCCTTACACTTTGTGACAGTTCATTTCCTCAACATTCAACTTGAACCAAATGTGATTTCCTCTCATGAAAATCAGCACTTTCTATTGCACTGACTTTGGGGAGATTTGCTAAAAAGCATTCCTCTGTAACATTTAGTGTCACCTGGAAGCAACTCACCACATTTTCTTCTTTGTTTCCAACTGGAGAAGGAATGTTTGCCAATAAACAAAGTGTATAGTCGCAAATCTAATTGTGTTTATAAATATGCTTCACAGTTGGATAGTTTCATGAGCAAAACACACAACTACTACTTTTAAAGGTCCAGTTGTGAGATCTGTGCCTTTAAAAATGTAAGCAACTGGTGATTTTGATTAAAAAAGTTCTTCAGGAGCTTTTCTCCAGAAGCTTTTTTTTCCTGTATGTATCCAACTTAAATTAAGGAACTTGACTACACTGCATTGTTAACAGATCCTTGAATACAGTGACAGGATAAAATGAAATATATATCTAGTGGAATCTTTAAGTCCACTTTAGATATGCTCAGGTGATGGTGCCACCTCTCAAAACTACATTACAAATGTGAAAATTTTAAGTTTTTTAAAGCCCCAGCCCCTTGTTTAATATCACTTCTAATTTATTTTTTTTTAATTTTGTAAATTTTAATCTCATGGTAATAACATGATCCTGAATAATGGTTTGATTTGAACCATCTTTTAGTTCCCAGAGTCTGAATCTGTATGACTGGAGTTCTGATTTAGTTCTGCACATTTCTTAATGGACATCTCAGCCCAGACAACCTCAAGAATCCCAGAAAACATTTTGCAACTGAGTCACTGTCATCCCTGGGCAATTTTTTGCTTGTACCTTCATTTCTGGAAGAAAAGCAGAAAACTTATTTATTATATTTATTTATTGACTTCACTTACTGACTTTAAGTCCTTGGAGTTAATGCTGCCAGCTAAGCAGGATGAAAAACTGATCCAGGCTGTACTTAGTAACCTCAGTGAACTTCAGCAGAAACACCACGAGCAACAATAAAATGTGGACTTTCTGGTCTAAAATTCCTAAACTAATCCAAAAGGAAGATTATCCTTTCATTCAACAAGTTGCAGGGGGGAAGATAAGCAATCATGCAAGAAGATTAGAAAGACTCCAAAATATCCTTGTAAAATAAACTATTAAGGCTTTGATCTTCCCTTATCTTCCAGTGGAAGATTCCCCAAACATTACAGAACATAAACAATTGCACTTCAGAACTGAAAGGCACTGTTTTAAATGCCTGTGTGCACTTTAGCCTTTAATAACTGAGCCACTGTAAAGCACAGTCCAGTTCTGAAGAAAGCACAAACCATAGAGTTGCATTCAAACTGCATTTACATTAAAAAAAAATAAATCAATATTAAACAAAAAAAATTGTCTCTGAGAAAGTTTATCAGAAACAAGAGGGATTTTTTTACATTTAACAAATACAAAAACCACATACATTAAATCAGCCCGTGTGAACTTAGCAATATTTCTGAGGATATTTGGCCAAAAAGGTTGCTCAAAACTAATGAACTAGTGCCCAAAATCCAGTGTGATGAAGCTCAAAGGCAGGTCTTGAAACAATGAATAAGATCAAAAGAGGGTTTCAGGTTTATTGAAAAGATCTGCTTAAAGGAAATGGAATGACTGCAAATGGCCACATTGGCAGTGCACTTCTTTTAGAGAAGATTTCAGATGGTTAATGGTAATTACAAATATGTGACAAATTAACTCAAAGCAAGTGAAAATATATATGACAGATAAGAGCAAATATTACACTACTGCTTCCAACTCCTAAGTCTTCCAATGACAAGCATTTTAGAATCAGTCAGAAATTACTTTTTTTAAAAAGAGCTGAGATAAAAGCAGTATTTTGGAAGATGAAGCCACTGGAGCTTCAAAGGAACCATTTGGTTTAATGTCCCCTGGCATTATGGATCTGTTCAATGTTTGTGGCTTTTGGTAAAATTAAGAATTATAAAAAAGCCAAACAATCAAGAAAAAAAAAAATCCTATCTGTGCTTCACATTCCTTCCCTGTAACTCTTGTCATCGTTGCACCTGTCAGGTGTTGGGAAGAGCTGGGAGAAGGTCCATCACCATCTCCAGGGTTCCAGAGACAACAGGATTTGCAGGGGCAGAGCTGTCTGTGGCTCCACGTCCTTTCTTGATAGATAAAACCCACTGCCTTTCCTTTAAACAGTCACCTTATGGCGTTTTTTTATCATTAAAGCTGTGGAATCTTGGCTCTTGTCCTGACCTCGACATGTTAAAACCAGCACAAACTCCAACAAAAGCGGCGCTGCCCCTTTTGTGGTCTGCAAAAAGCACTTCTGGCCTCAGCACAGCACATCATCTAAGAGCAAGAGCCAGAAAGGGGCAACATTTGGGATCTGCCACCACAAACCCACAGAGCAAACAGGCTTCTCGGTGCCCCAGAGCTTGCACAGGGGGAACAGAGCACAAGACAGTTAAAACCACAATTTTCTTAAGCCTCATAATTGCATTGAGCCCCATAATTCCTCTGCCATGCAGGTAAATAGCTGGGGGGGTTGGGGGTTTGATTTTTTTAGTTTGGGGCTTTTTTTTTTTTCTTTTCCATTTACACGTTCTGAAAGGCAGGCAAAATGTTAAATCACTTTTATTTTTTAAGCACAGTTTTACTCTTTTGGCATTCTTTCAACTCTGCAAATGACGTTGGTGAGCAGATAAGGAGCACTGGGATCATGACACCCAGTCCAGACAACAGCTGGTGGAGGCTCTCACCTCTCCCTAACAGCCAGCAGAAGGAAAAGCAGAGCAGCTTTGCAATAGGAAAATGATCCAGTACACCCTGGGAGTTTAATGGGATTTGCATCAAACCTGTAAATCGTTGAATAAAAGAGAAAACTATAAGACAAAGAGCTCCATTTGCCTCCTGGCTGATAACGCTGGAAGTCAGGAAAAGCCCCATTCCCCAGGGGGAATTATCAAGATTCCAGTGATCAACATCCCTAGTACTGAAGAGCAGGTTATGAATGAGGGATCAAGAGGAAAAGATGTGGAGCAATCACAAAGAGGGCCATATTTTATTTAGCTAAAAGGATATTTGCATTTCCCCTATGGGGAAGTAAAAGCTGAGCGTGGCAGACAATTTTTCCTATGTAAATGGAAGTAAACACACATATGCATCAAGTGGATAAATCTGGCCTCTCACACCAGCCCTCTCTTACAATCACTCTTTCAAATGAGGCCATTACTGAATAAAAATGTTTCTTTAGTTTCGCTCCAGTTTTTCACCTGTGCCTACAAAGACCTTCCCAACACCACAGTTGGAGGTGATGCAGAACCAGGAAGGTGCCTCATGGAGCATCTGCTCTTCTGCACCACTGTCAGTCCACACTTTATACTGAAAACATGGGCATCAGTGAGGGTGGGTGATGTGCAATGGGATGATTTAGCCCCAAAAGCTGGATTTTCCACCGGTCTTTTAATACGGCACAATTATGGGCTGTCACAAAGTGATTAATGCCACAAGGTACCCACCATTTCTTTGAGTCACACCAGAGCAGCCCTTTAATTTGAAATCTGCGTGGTCACAAGTGTCACTTGTTCCCACGTGGGGACCATGAAGATGGGTGACATGAAGGGGAGGGGGATTTCATTAAAATTAACAAATTATTGGTGTGGCACAATGGCAGGATGTTAAACAGATGTTACAGTGCAGACAGCTCATGTTTTAAAAAATACTCATTACATTTTACCCTGGAGTAATGACTTATACAATTAGGATGTTTTCTTCATCTAACCTCTCTCCCTGTTTTCAGGTTTTCCAACCATCTTCATTATACCAGAGCACTTTCAATGCAAAATTTATAGCAATAGCCAAATCCCCAAGAATATTTTTTCTGCAGTACTTAAAAAAAAAAAAAAAAGTACTTCAAATCAAGGAATAAAGACAATAGAATTATTTCCCTGTTCAACCTTAAAAATGTTGGAAGGACTAATTTTAAATCTCTCCATGCCAGCCCTCTGATCCATCCCACTGACAACACTGTGGTAAAGCTCCATTTCTGTAATGCTGTGTCTGAGCTACGTTCCTTAAGGACCACTAATGTATATTTTTTAGGGCACTTAAAGAAATTTTTCTCAAGTGAAATCTGTTCTTTCTCATCCCACCAGTCCAGGGCACGTTACAAGGATGGTGCTGCAGGGAACTGGAACTGAATCACAATGGTGTGAAACCACAATCCACTGCCACCTTCCTTTGATGGATATGTTCATGAATATGGACCAGAAACCCAGCACTTGCCTGATAGGTCAAAGATGATCATCATGTGGTTGTCACACCAGCATCCTGTACCAGTTCCTAAGGAGAACTGGTACAGCAGCATCTGCCATCACATCCTGAAGAGTTTCAGAGAATAGAGAGACTGTATAATTAACAAGTCAGCACCCTGCAACTACCCTGAGGCAATGTGAGAGCTAAAAATGACTGCAGAAATGCAAGGAGTGGCAGAAGGGCTTGTTATGTTCATTCAAATAATGAATTTGCTTCAAAGAATCGAGTGGAGCTGTTGTCTTAGTAACCCAGTTCGAGAAAGAAAATATCTCAGGAAGTTGGCATGAAGTCACATTAACATCTGCACACCAAGGCAGGCTGGCAGATCCAGGTTCTCTGGAAATACCTGGCATGAATGGTGTTAGAATTCAGCTAGTGCTGAACTAAACAGAACAAAAGAAGTTGCTTTTCCCCCCATACTCCCCATTTCCCAAGGAGAAAGAGAAAAAGTAAAACTGGCAGCTCAGAACACACCTCACTGGGCTGTGTTCTGGGTTTTAAAAATATGCAAACACACAGCCCAGATAAGAACAAGATCCTCCTCATGCCAAAACTCTCCATTCAGTCAACAGAACTCACTAGTGACCAGGTCAGGCATCACATGTGAGGGAACATTTGCTGCTATCCTGTTTGGAAGGATTTTCAGTGTTATCACTTCAAGTTGCAAAAGATAGTTATCAAAATATTAAATAAGAAAGTGTCATGGAAATGTGTGTTGCAATTACAATTTGTTAAAAATACATAGTTTCCCTCAGGCTGAACCATCTGCAGTAGATTAACTTAACTTCCTGGACAAGCCAGGATGCCATGAGCCCAAAAAAGATTTGCATCAAGAACAGTGTGTCCAGCAGGACCACAGCAGGGATTGTCCCTCTGTGCTGGGCACTGGTGGGGTAACACCTCTAGTGCTGTGTCAAGTTTTGGGCCCCTCAAGGCAGGAAAGGCATTGAGGGGCTGGAGTGTGTCCAGAGAAGGGAATGGAGCTGGGAAGGGGCTGGAGCACCAGGAGCAGCTGAGGGAGCTGGGGGGGCTCAGCCTGGAGAAAAGGAGGCTCAGGGGGGACCTTCTGGCTCTGCAACCCCCTGACAGGAGTGGGGAGCTGGGTGCAGGGAACAAGGGACAGGACGAGAGGCAATGGCCTCAAGTTGTCCCAGGGGAGGGTCAGGTTGGACATCAGGAGGAATTTCTCCATGGAGAGGGTGTTCAGGCATTGGAAGGGGCTGCCCAGGGAGGTTTGGAGTCCTTATCCCTGGAGGTGTCCAAGGAAGGACTGGCTGTGGCACTCAGTGCTCTGGGCTGGGGGACAAGGTAGGGATCAGGCACAGGTTGGACTCCACGGGCTGGGAGGGCTTTTCCAACATAAATGATTCTGTGATTTTGAGATTTACAGAGGAAAAAAAAAGAAAAGAAAAACCCTCCAATTTTAAAATCAATCCTCAATGACAAAAGTATTCTTTTACAACCCCCACTGTTATTGTAAAAGAACAATTACTGTAGCAAACAGAAACATTTAACTGGAGTGCTTGAAATGATCTCTGATGAACAATATTTCATAAATATGTCCGTATTTCATCAGTTTGCTCTGCAAACAGCAGAGAGCTCTCGAAGTGACTGCACAACAAATAATCTTTGCAGCACCACTTCACTCTTCTAGTGATCTGAAATGATGGTGTAACAGCCAATAATGCATTTCAGATCACCTGGGATCCCTTGCTGGAATTTTAAATGTGGTCCCCAGCGCTCGTGAGCCTGAAATTCAATTGGCTTTTGTGGTTTAAATGCAAAAGGAAGTTAATTAGTCATAAAAAAAAAAAAAAAAGATACATGATGAACGTGGTACCCCAATTTGTATTCAAATATGACTTCTCCTGGCCTAAAATAGAAAGCAAAGCAATTAGCCAGCAAAGGCATTAACTGCTTGGGTTATTCAGTATATAATGAGCAAATGCATCCACCCTCCACTTTACTTTGCAATGCTGTTTTTCATTTAATGCATTCACAACATTAGGGTTTGTTTACCATTATGGTGATTAACAACAGGGAAATCAGATCAAACTCTGCTCTCAGTTGCTTTACAAGACCAGAAAATTTATTGTAGGCACAGCACTTGGCCCTCTGCAATTTCTGAATTTAAACCACAAACAATTTAGCAAAGAAGTAACTTGAAACATTGAAAACCCTCTTTAAAGTGTGCAGACAGTGCTGTGTTTGACTTTGTGTCTTCTGAAATGTAAATAAGAGACTATCAAATATCTTCAGCTCATAGAATGTGTGGAAATAAACAATATTTCCATGGAGGGAAACGCAGAAATTATGAATTCAGCAGTGAATGACACCCACCAGGAAACAAGGAGCCTCATGGCCTAAGACAGAACCACTGAGTGGCAAGGCAGGGGCATGAACAAGGACACTGAAAATAAACCCCCTGAACTGGCCACTTCTTTCTAGAGGCACAAAGTCAAGGCCTCTAGTCAAACAGGCACCATTTCACTGCAGCAGGACATCACACGTGCAGAGTAAAACCTTAAAGAGCCAACTAAGATATTCAGAGGGAGAACTTCCAAATCCTAACTCAACTGCTTTATCCTAATTTGAATTGCATTATTTTACTTCTCCCTCTCTGAATATTAATTGGGATTTTTGACAAATAAGTTTACTGTCAGTGAGATGAAAGATATGCCTGTCAGCTAATGTTTTCAAGGCAGTCTTCAAGCTGGGAGATAAAATTAAAACCATTACCATACCACCAGTTTCAAGCCAAACTTAATATAACACCAAATACTTTGCAATTAAGCTGAATTCAAAGAAATTAAGCAAAGAATCTTTCACCTTAACTAGAATAACAATTTTTAAGCCTCAGCACATTGTCCAGCCACATTTCCACCACAGATTTGGTGAAAGGGAAAGTGAGTTCACCAGAACATTAACATGTTTTAAGTTCATGTGTTCAGAGCCAAGTTCTTGCTCCAAACATATCAGGATGCTCTGCTTGGATCAGATGGTGCAGAGTGTGACTTCATCGTCCTCTGGATGTTTTGGACTGCCCCAGGCATGTGCTGCCAATGGGAATTGTTCTCTCTGCTGGTTTTGCCCAAATTTTCACCCAGCTTTATTCTGGCAGAAGTAGCCAGACAATTTGATTGTCCCTTCTTAAAAAGGGTCCCTGTTCCCCAGTGAGGGACAACAGCAACCACAGACAGCCAGCACATCCTTCAGCTTCCTCACCCTCTGCCTCTTCCACTCCCGAGAAGGTTGAGTGGGAACTCTTGAGCTACAGGGACAACATGGATGGAACCTGTGCCCACTCCACCACCCACCAGGGAGGGTTTTCCTGCTGTCCCTCAGCAGATTCCCCAGTGCCCCATTGGCACCTTCAGCCCCTGTTCCTGGGAGATGGCACAGCTCCTGGCCACAAGATCTCAGTTCACCTCAAGAGCAAGGAATGCTCAGTAAATCATTTTGAGACAACGTGCCTGGTGCTGGTGAATAATTGGATGAGACAGGAGGAGCCTGAGGCACTTCCCCGGGCCCATCCGAAGTACTCAGACAAAAATAAAGCAGGGTGATTTGCAACACTGATTTATCTTGCAAGTGGTGCACATCAGCCTCAAACATTTGTCAGCAGTGAGTCACTCCTTGGTGACAGGTAGAAAGGTCAATGTTTTCCTCTTCTTGAGCCGAGTAAACTGAGGCTGCTGACACCAAATCAGATTTCCAATTACTGGCTCTGCAAATAATCCTCAGTTTTATTCCACTTCTAGCATGAAAGACCTGAGGCTGTTGGGAATAGTGACCTGGGTTTTCAAACGCTGTGGGAAAGTTAACTATTTAGGATCTATTTAAAAGCATCCACAATTAAATGGAAAGGGCAGATAGGTGGGGGCAGTAGAGAATATTGAGGGTGAAGGGAGTAGGAGGAGACATCTGGACTAGAGATGAGACATCTGGAATAGAGATTTTAGCTTAGAAAAATCATAAAATGGTTTGGATTAGGAGGGACTTTAAAGATCATCTCATTCCAACCTCCTGCCTTGAGTAGGGACACCTTCCCCAGGAATATTTTCTATTTGATTATTGGTTGTAATTACATCCCAATTCAACAAGCTCCAGTTACTTTTGCTCCCATAGAGAACGACCTTACTGACATTTAATAGATTCTGTTGCCATATACTTTAGTAGATTTGTGTTTTAATTTCCACAAGACTCCTAAAACTAAAAAAGATCAGATAAAATCCCTCTTATAAGAATTCAAGCCATTTAAAGTCAAAGTTGCAGCACTAAATACAGATAGAAAAGAAATTCATCAAAACAGTTTGGGAATATAGAAGCAGAAGCACCATCGGTATTTTTAGTCTAATTTTGGTAATCTTATGAGAAGAGCAGAGGGGCATTTTGTGGTATGGAACATTATTTTCCTAGCACCTTTTTTGCGGCCCTCTGGATGGATTAAGAGTTCAGACAACGGGCCAGAGAATGCCACGGGCCAACACTGAAACAGGTGTTAATTTTATTCTAAAACCTGTTTGTTTTGAAATATTTCAGTGTGGAGGTTTTCTGTGGCCAGACAGGCAGAAGAAGGTGGAATCCAAGTTGCTTCTGCCGGTACAATGCCTGGCTCATGCATTTTCAGCAGCCAGCATAGGAACGAGTTCATTTGGAATTGAAATTAGCTTATTATAATTTTTTTATTACTGGTTTCTGACCAAGAGTGGAAGCGCTTTCTAATATTCAGAACACACTGTACAATTTACTACTTTACAAACAATTGTAGAAAAAATATTATGATCAGAAAATTATACTCTAAGTTTGATTCATTTAGACCAGTAACAGAAGTTGGGAAAAATACAGAAACTCACAAATTTTGGTGAACCTATTCCACAAGACTTGTGTTCACCACACTACCTGCAATATTTCAGTAGTAATTAATACAGTAATGCTTTATGTACCTGTTTGCTTTCTTCTAGTTAAGCTATGTTTTTTTTAAAAAACCATAAAAACATTTATGAGGGTTTGAAATAACTCTAGCATAAAAATTTTGCTTTGCACTGTAACATAGCCTAGGTGAGATTCTGACTAAAGAAATCAAAATTTAAGTTTTTGAGGGAACTTTCAATAATAAAATGGCAAAACCAGCAATAAAAGTGTTGGCATTGGAGGGAGAGGATGGTGAATAGATGGGGAAGGTTCTTGTAAGTCATGGGAAGTCCTTTGGAATGATTTAGGAGCTGAAGGTCTGTGGCACTGAGGGGCATCAGGGAATGCTCTAGACCAGCATCATTTCAGAACCACCAGTTCTGTGTGGCTTTGGACATTACAGAGAATGAGCATGAGCCAGAGAGGTCTTTTAGTTCCCTGCACAAAAAAGGGGGAGTGTGATTCCAAGCACATTTCCCACAAACCTGACAAACTCATGGACGAAATCCAACTGTGCAGCAGCCAACTGCCAGAGAAGGTGAAAGTTCCTGCTGTTCCCAGACTGAACATAAGCATGAACAGGAGGAATTCTGCTCCAGTCTCATTTCCACACTGCTGCTCAGCCTGAAAATCAGCCTCATTTTTAAAGGAGGTGGGGTTTGATCTGCTCTTGGTCTTTGCTCGGTACAAAGTCCTTCAGAGGCAATTCCTGAGACTGTAAATAACATTGTGTTTGGTTCTTTTGGATAAGCTTCCCAAAAGGAACTGTCTCCCTGCTTGGGTTACTGGCAGCCCATGGGATGAAGTGGACCTTCATTTTTTAGTGAAGGAGCAACTCTGCCAAAAGAGTAACTACAGAGAAGTGCAGAGCTGGTTATTCACAGGCTGGCTCCTCGTGGTGGCACAGGGGGAGCTGAATTTTTAAGCAATTTCACAATTTCTTAGAACTGAAGGTGGAGAGGCGAGACCTCATATTTGCTGGGTGGTGAGAATGTGCCAAGGCTGTTTGCTTCACACCTTCTGGCACTGCCTTTTCATTTCCTACTATTTTGTATTCAAATACGTTGCTTCCTTAGCTTTCTGGCCACATGAATATAGAAACAGCCCAACAAGTGTCCTGCATTTCCCATGTGTATTCCCTGCCTCCCAAGGAGCCAAGATCCAAACTGGAGATGTAGATGTGCTCAAACCAAAAGTGTCTTTCCATTTCTTCTGCAGGTCAAGAAATTCCCTGATGTTTTATAAACCCTGGCACAGCTTATGCCAAAATTGGAGCCCTCCACAGCTGTTTTGTTGCATCAAAGTCAGAGGTTAAAGGAAAGCAAAAATTCCTTATGGTTGGATCATCAGAGCCATGAGGTAATGAGGTAAATTCTTTCAAGGGACAACTGAAAGAATATTTAATTAGATAAAAACAAATTGTAGTTGTATTGAATGATTTTAATGAAAGTAATCTGAAACATTCATTTCAGAAGCAAATAGGCTACATTAAGCTATCAGAAATGCAAATGGCTAAAAGTACCACGGGACATTTGGGAAAAAGCATATTATCTTAGTATCATGTATCTTCTTGCAAAGTGCAACCAGTTTTAAGAGGAAAATAGATCCCTCCACCAAATTTACATTGAAATTGTCAGAATTAAGGAAGACCTATGAAAGACACTGCACTGTATCACTCTATTTTCCTAGTCAGGATTTGACAGAAATGTCTTTTCTTTCCATATTTGTGATACTTGAATAAAAGAGGCAAATTTGTACTTTTAGAAACCCAGGTTTTCTGAGTCCCAGACTAGCTCATGTGGCTCTTGTCATGCATTAATATTTATACAATACATACATTGATATAATATTAACAACTGGATGTGGCACTCAGTGCTCTGGTTTAGTTGATGTGGTGCTGTTTGGTCACAGGTTGGACTTGATGCTCTTAGAGGTCTTTTCCAGTCTTAATGATTCTATATTTATGGAATAATTATGGAATAATAAGTAGGAAAGCTCCCATGTGCAGGATACACTTGAGAAGTGCACAAATTCTCCTCAGCCCCAAGCAAAAGGAAACTTCTGCCCTACTCTTCAGCTCTGTACCACTGCCTGATTCCCTCCCAGCTCCCAGTTGCCACATTCCTCAGTGACACCCCAGGTTTGTGACAGATAAGGCCAATATCCAGCCTGTATCTGACACAGATGTGATTCCAGGGCCCCTTATCACATTCAGTGCAGAGAAGTGATAGAAGCCTCACCCCTAATATTGGGACTGTTATAACCAATCCAAAAACATTCTCTCAGAGAATGTCAACACCATCTTTTCCCTGTCCTGTTGTTTTCCAGTCCAGATGAGGCCTGTGAACACCAGGAGCGAGGAATTTGATAAACTGATGATAAACAACCAACCTTCCCCTGCCTTTGTAAGGGATATTACCTTGTGCAATATTGCAGACAGGTTTGATATTGTTAGAAAACATGACGAAAACCACAGCACCTTACACAGTAAATCTGTTTCCTCTCTATTTTTGATTCATATATTTGGGCTTCACTAAGGAAATGCATTTTCTCCTTTAGCACTTGCAGAGCTGGGATTTTTTTTTTAAGGAGTAATGGATGACAGGAGCCACATGAGCTGTTCTGGGGCTCAGGGCAACCTGGCCCTCTGAAGTTAAAAAGTTGCCTCTTTCATCCAGGTATCATAAACAGTTCTAAAGAGCCTGAAAGAAGAATTTAGCTGACAATGTAACTAGAGGAGCCTTTTTTCTCCCCCCAACAGCCTGACTTTTCGATCCCAGCTGTGTTTACTGCTATGGCAGAAAGCATTCTTTAACTTGTAAGCTGATTAAATTTGACCTAAAAGTTAGAGAAAAAAATGAATGTGGCATTCTGTTAATCCAATTTTTTTGCTAAACACACAGCATTTTATAAACAGCCTAACACACAGGGCAAGTTGGAGAAGTTGGAATAGCTTAATAAAATATTACAGCTTGCATTTGCTCCGTGGTAAATCTAGGGAAATGCTATCAAAACTGCTACTCCAAACCCACAATGGGATCAAGCCACAGCACATTTCAGAGCTGCCTCCCAGGATTTGCAGATATCACCAAAGGAAAAAAAACACCAAAGTGAAAAATTAGCCAGCTGGAGACAGAGGTGCCTCCTCTGCAGTGATCCTCACTCAGCCTCACAAACAGGCCTTTCTCTCCCCTCACCTCCTTTATTAGGATCTATTAGTGCTTAAGCTACAGGTGACTGGCAAATGCTGCCCTGTGGGGACAGGGTCAAAGTGTTTAACTCTGCCTTTTCAAGCATTGGTAGTGAGGGCCAGCCTGAATTCCAGACACCAGTGACACAATTCAACAGGATCTCTGGGATTGAGAATGATTTTTTCAAACTGAGGGTGGCAGTCAGGCTGGAAATTGCACCTTCTCACAGCAACACAGTGGGCCACCTTTAGGTGACCCCTCTGGATAATTTCCATACAGTGTTGTAGGATTTTGCCTGAGCCACAAAGTCAAGAGGTCTCTAAAGGGATTCACCAACAGGCTGAGATAGAATAATAGAATCATAGAATATCCTGAGCTGGAATGGACCCACAAGGACCATCCAGGTCAACTCCTGGCCCTGCACAGACACCCCAACAATCCCACCCTGTCCTGAAGAGTGTGGTCCAAACACTTACTTATAATTCCCCTCTCTTTCCCACTGTGGAACCAAATGGTGAAAAAAACATTAACACACACAGGTATGGAAAAGGATTTGCAAAACAAATACCCAAGAAAATAGCTTTAAAATAGGCCAAGACATTCTGTAGTGACATTCAAGAGGAAAAAGCCTGTGTTTCATTGGAATAATAATCAAACACGCCATTGGCTGCCAAGCAAATACTCAGCCAAAAGAAAATAAACTTATGTTATGTTAGTCCTTCTGTCAATCCATCTGTCCCCTTCTTATACTCAGCTTCCCAGTTTCATTCCTGATACACCCTTGAGCTACAGTAGTTTACTCTACTTGCAAAAAGGAAAATGTTTCAAAATATTCAATTTCTTAATTTCTAGGGTTATTCTTGTGTGTTTCAGAACCCAAAGGATGTTTATAAGTAGAACTTAAGTGGATAAATATCCAAATATCAGCATAACTGAGGAAAAGTTTCTATCCTGGTGGCCACAGGAACTGAAATGTGTCTACATGAATTTGCAAATCCAGACTGGCTAAAATGCACCTTTTCCTGCCCCTTTCACACACACTGCTTCAGCCCTATAATCAAATTTAAACTCTAGATTACTTCAGAATCTTTCCTGCAGTCTTATTTTCCTTATTATGCAAGGTTTACTTATCATCATCTGAAGTTCCTTGTCTAGATTTGTTTTAGCTTCTGAAAATCCTAAACCACAGGAAAATAAACCTAAAAACCCAAAAGCCTGCATATGAATAAGAAAAATCCATGACTGATTGTTTTGGATGCTTTGAAGACAAACTGAAGCTGTTTTTTCAAAGTTAAGTCACTTTGAAATATTATCTCTTACATCTGCTGAGAAAAAAATCAACCATACATTCCATGGAGCACTGTGTTTTTTGACATTTATTTTCATTCTGTTTCAGAACAAAGTGAACACTGGATGTTCTTCACAGACTACAAATTCCATATTGTGTCATGAAGGGAATGTTTAGAATATTAAAGGTCAAAATTAATTATGACACATCCTATTCATTATGCCATTATTAATTTTTGTAATATTACAATAACTATTGTAATTCTTGCATAATTACATTTAAAATCTGAAACTAAACAAAATAAGAAATTAAAGATTATCAGAACTAAATAAAGAAGCCTAAATGGTGTGTTTTCATAAATTCCCACCAAAAACATTGATGCCAAAATTAACAGACCCCATGAAATACTTAAATTCTGACAACAGAAGTTTTCTGTTGGAAAATTTATGACAGATAAAAAACAGAGCTTCATTTATGGCTTGTGTATTCTTCAATTTATGGGATAAAAACTCCACTGATCTATTTTCCAGGGAGGTAAGAGGCCAAAATACTCCAGTGAGGTGACACCCAAGGGCTCAGTACTTGTCCATGTTCCAGCTGTGCCATCCTTGTTCCCACCCAAACCCTCCCCACCTCTCTGCACATGGAGAAGGTCAAAGGCAGTTCTGTAAGAGGTAAATCACCCCCAGCCCAGCTGTGTGTGTAAATCTGCCAAAATTGAGAGGAGAAACAAAACCCTGCTCATGATAACAGCGAGAAAACGAGTCAGGGAAGGAATAAACACATGCAGTTGGACCCAGCAGGAACTTCCCTCCTAATGAAGTGTCTGTGCCTTTCCCACAGAACTCACTCCTACCTGCACTCCTCAGGTGAGGGAAAATTACTGCCAGGGCTTCTGTTCCTCTGCCTCGTGGCAATTAGGCTTTACTCAATTTAAAGACCATTTTTCTTTCTAGTTCTGGGGAAGAAGGGAAGGAAATGCTGCCAACCCCTCCACAGAGCTTTGAAACTGCATTTGAGAAAAGCCAAGCAGAGAAAGTCCCAATTTAATCGACTGCAGGACTCATTTTGAGCCAATCTTGCCCTTCCCAATTTCCTTCTCTTTTTATAACAGGCATCCAGCTATGAGAGCCCTAAATTGAGAATAATGAATCAAATAGCCTTTGTTGTGTAATTCAGCTGAAATCTTCTCTCAGCACAGCTCCCCTGATCCCATTAAACCTTGGGTGTGTCCCTGCCCTACTCCACAAGTAATGAGCTGTGCCATCCAAGGTGGTGGGATACAGGGGGATTCAATTAATGACATTGGAGAAAGCACAGCATTATGGACTCTTCCTTTGAAGGAGTTTGTCTCCCTTAACAGAACTACTGACAGCTAAATAATCCCAGTCTCATTATCATAGATTTATGGAATGGTTAGGGTTGGAAGGGACCTTAAAGATCATCTCGTTCCACTCCCTGCCATGGGCAGGGACACCTTCCACTATTCCAGGTTGCTCCAAGCCCCATCCAACCTGGCCTTGGACCCTTCCAGGGATGGGGCAGCCACAGCTTCTCTGGGCAACCTGTGCCAGGGCCTCACCACGTCACAGCTAAGAATTCTTTCCCAGCATCCCATCTAACCCTGCCCTCTGTCCTGTCACTCCAAGCACTTGTAAATAGTCTCTCCATCTTTCTTGTAGCTCCCTTCCCATCCTCAAACCTCGTTCAAATAAGCCTCTGGTAGCATCTACTGTTCTCTAGGAGCAGGATATCAATTGTACACCACCATGAGCTTTGCATGGCCTTCCTGGGGAATTTTCAGTGAACACAACTGGTGAGCAGATGCAGCTGGAATTCCCTGCAGGATGTTTTTATTTGCCTGATCAAAGAAAATAAGAATCTGCTTAGAAATTGCCAAACTGCATCACTTCACAGCTAAGCCTTGGGTCCTGTGCAGTCACAGCAGAGCAGGTTTGTGAGGTTGTTGGAGCCACTGAAGTTGGATTCATCAACTCAAGGTCTTGAGGTTCATGATTTATTCAGTGTTCAGCTGCCATACCATTGCCCTGTCCATCCCAGATTGTTTAAAAAGGTTCTACCTAACAGTATGATCACAACAAATATTGCAGCTAAAGTTGCAACTGAATCACTTCAGTGATGGACACTTTTGTCCAAAACCTGGCTGCTGGTTGGGTAAAACCTTCCCATTTTTACAAAGCTACAAACAATTTAATAGATTGTTTAATACGCCTTCTAAGCCCCAAGTTTTTGCTGCAAACCCAAGTTCCCAAGTGTTTAAACTGAGTATTTTCATTGCTTTCTTCACCTAGTTTTGAAGAAGTGGTCATTTTACAGGCTTCATAACATGACATCACTTGAAGCTGTGGGAGTACTCCAGCCTGAAGAAGCTAAAACTCCATGCCTTGGGGCTGGAATGGCTGCATCCCTTTAAAACCTGCTGAATTCTGAAGGGTGTGTAACAGTTACTTCAATCCTCACCTCTGATTTTCCATTTATTTATCAGCACCTGGTTCAGAGAATTAAACCATCTGTTCCTTGAAAAATGAATATTGCTGAAAAGTAGTTTAGCCTTGGCAGTAAATTCATCCAGACTGCAACTTGTCCTACCACTGCTGCTTCTACTAATCAGATTACAGCTAGAATATTACATATGCCAAGAGCCTTCATAATTGCCTTTAAAAGTGAAGGATAGTTCAGTTCAAAATTGTTAGCCAGTTGAGTAATCTCTGTGTTTAGTTTTTCAAGTGTCTGAAAGTGATTTCCTTGTAAGACAAGCAATAGGCAGAGCTGTTCATCAGTTTAATTATGTTATTTGAAGATAAATACTAATGGAACTGATGATAAACAAGAGACTTCGTTTTCTGCTTGTCCTCAGAAAGAAAATTCTGCAATTTAGGGAATGCAAATTCTGAAGTTTTTAATTGTCTGTGGAAACCAAATATCACGTTTAACCCCAGGCAGGGACTCAGCCCCACCAGCCACTCACTCACTCTGCCCCAGTGGGATGGGGGAATCAGAGGGGTAAAAGGGAGAAAACTCAAGGATTCAGATAAAGGCAGTTTAACAAGTAACAGAAAAGCCAAAAGCAAAGCAAACAAGGAATTCATTCCTCACTTTCCATGAGCAGGCAGGGGTTCAGCATCCCCAGGACAGACACACATAATGGTGACCTGGGAAAAGCAAACACCATCACTCTACACATCCCCCCTTCCTCTTTTTTCCCCCATGCTGAGCACGATGCTATATGGTTTGGGATATCCCCTGGCTCAGTTGGGATCAGCTGTCCCAGATGTGCCCCCCTCCAGACTCCTTGTGCTCCCCCAACCCCTCCTCAGCAGGGTGACAAGGAGCAGAAAAGGTCTCAACTGTGCAAACTCTGCTCAGCAAGAACAAAACCATCCCTGGGTTATCCCAGGGGTTCCAGCAAATATCCAAAACACAGCCCCACATCAGCTACTATGAAGAAAATGAACTCCATCCCGGCCAAAAGCAGCACATCAAGCAAAGGAAAGAAGAAAAGTTTGACTTCAATGGCATGGAATAAAATCCTACCTACATAAAGAGCTCTGACTGGAAAACTGAGGATAATCTGTTGCTCACTTCATTGTTGTTTCCAGTTAAAACCCTTGAAGCAAGTCACTTGCCATTAGCTTCTAGGTCTGGAAAAAGGGAATAACTATGCCTTTGAAATCAGAGTTACAGAGAAGTTTTGTCAGTATTGCAGCTGTAACACTTATGAAGTTTATGAAAGAACTTGCAGGTGTTTGTGCACATAACACTGTCTTACCCCCCTGTATTCTAAGCTTCCAAACTTCTGGTTTATGGTGCCACTGGCTCCCTAGAATGGGGTTTGACCCTGTAAGCAGAGACACTGAAGGCTGCATTGGAACACTGCTGCTGTTCTTACACCTCCCTCCCAAAACCTCTCAGGGATTTCAAAAGGCATTAGGAACACAGTAATCTTCACAAATTCCTTCTGAGGTAAAGTCTCTGGCGAGGTAAAAGGCTAGGATTTTCAAATATGGGTGCCTGGCATTATCTTCTTAAATGTCTCAGGATGTAATGAAGATGTCAGTGGGATCTTTGTCACTTTTGAAGAAATAGGCCAATTATTTCAGTGCCAACTCATTGCACAGCTCAGAAACCTGCCCTGGAAAATGTCAGCCCAGTGCTGGGCTCACTGACTCACTGATAAACACCTTTAAAGCCCCGGGAGCTGCACAGACATTTCCAGGGCCTGCAGACAAGAGCAGAGACAGACTTTTCTCTCAAGCCCCGGGAAGTGATAAAGCTCCATCTCCTCTTGCTTTTCAAAACTACAAGGTCCAGAGCAAGGTCCCCCTTTGACCCAAGCCAGGCAGTTTCAGCTGAGAATCCCATTTCCCTGCCTCCTGCTCCAGTGCCTGAAAGCTTCTCACATCATTAACCTCTTTCTTACACAAAAGGCAGCATAAAAGCAGCCCTTCCCATTATTTTCACAAGATGGCACATCTCAGGCACAATGGTTAGAGCTCAATTGTACCCCGGCCAGTTTTGATGGACTCTCAGCAAGGAAAACTGGAAAAAAACCATCATATTGCCTGCACACACCAGGTATAGGACTTTCCAGAAACCAAAACGTTATGTAATATATAAAACATCTTTTTTCTGCTCTGCTTCCTGTCTCCAAGGAAGAAAAGCTGACAGCACTATTAGTTTTGGGGCAAAACAGCAGAGGATAGGAACAAGTATTTCATGGACTGGACACCATTTTGCCTCAAGGGAGGAATAAATATCCCATATTTCTTTCAGGCAGCAAACAAAGACAAATTACTTTAAAAAAGGCAAAGTAAGAATCAATCTGCTGAATTAAAAACATGTTAATATTTTAATTGACATATTGCATGTCAGTAGGAGTAAAATGAAGTAATTTATCTTTGTGAGCACATGATCATTTGTGTTGCTGGAAAACTGTTTTTAAAGAGAGAACCTCTGTCCTCCTCTGTATATGGAATATGCCATCCCCTAATGATATAACTATATATAACAACACCAGAAAGAATGGGATTTATATTCATGAGGTACAGATGGCTTCATAAGTCACCAGCAATGCAGGCCTGAGTGAGGAATTAGGTCTCCCCTCTGGAGCAGGAAGCAATTCCAAAGCTCAGTGCACTCAGTAAATAACTTACCTAAGGAGATGTAGATCCTTCCAGGGGCTCTGCCGTGACCTCCTCTGGGACATTGGCACCTCACTCTCCACCTTTTTTCCAGCCTCTTTATTATCCTTATTTAGACTGGTAGGTTTGGGTTTAATAGAAAACTGTCCCTACACTTAGTAGTGAACAGATCTTTACACTTGAAGCACAGCTCAGAAAATAAAACCTCTTCAATCCAGCAAAAGCCACTGAAAAGGCTTCTCCATCTCTTAAAAACAACAAAATTTGAATTACTTTATTTTCCCCTTCATGGCAAGTTAACCCTCCACACTGCAAATTCCCACCTAAGCCCTAACAAATTGGCCCTACACTGATCTCACCATTTATAGGGACAAAAATGAGGGGAATGGGGTCAGGTGATCAATACACTCAGCTGGGGCTATTTAATGAACTCAGCTAGGTTTATTTAATAACCTCAGGTGGGATTATTTAATTTAGGATTAACTAAAAATGCAGCCTGTTTAAAAATCTTCCTTTTGTGGTTTTCTGTTTTGAGCTTTTTTTTTTTTTTTTTTTTTTAGAAAAATCAAAATGGATGTTCCAGTTCGGAAGGTTCGGAAAGCAACTATTTCACTTTCTAGCTGTGTATTCATATTTTCCTTGGAGTAACCACATACACCTTCAGAAAATCCAAACACACCAAACTTCCTCGTCTAAAGGAGTTTTTTCCAAATATGTGTTCTGAGTATATTACATGGAATAGGTTTACTAACATAATATGCTTTAGGAAGTCAATTAATGAGCGCTAAAAATCCAAACAGAACCTTTCCCAAGGGGGATATGAACCCTGCTGGGCTTCCAACAAATGAGTCAAAAAGAGTAGCAACACAGTTCAGGGGAGAGTTATTCCTGAAAATCCTTTGGGGTGGCTGGGGAATTCCCCCAAAAAAATACCAATAAAAGTTATTGCTACTGCAGGTTGTGGCTGGAAAGCAGCAGCTTGGGCAGAGCAGGCTGTGGGAGAGGGAGGGAAGATGCACTTTCCTTCTCATTTGCTCTGCTCTGGTCTGTAGGAAAATCTACATCTGTGGCTGCAGCTGCACCTCTTTAACATTCAGACAGTTTCATCTTGATTTTCATCATCTCCATTTCATCTTGAACCAGAAGAGTGGGAATCAGAGAATAGACTTCTGCTCGCTTGCTTTTCAAGCAGCCTTTTCATTCCCCCTTTCCCACTGGGTTGTGTTTTCCAGGCAGGATCAGCTTGTGGCTGTTCCCTTTCTCCTTGGTTTGCACGGATCTATAAAATGCAGGAAAACAGAGAAATACAAGGGCAGCTCATGGGCTGTACAAATCCACAAATATAGCCTAAAAATACAGCATCACCTGTGTTTTATGTTCAATATATACTAAACATTAACTTCAATTCCTCTGAATAATCAGGTGAATGATTATTCAGTGCTTTGAATCCGTGTCATTCTCTCAGTGTAAGTTAGATGGAATTTAGAGACAGTCACTGTCTCTTTATCTTTCATGTTGAGACCTGGAGAATTTTACCTGGCTCTGATTTTTAAACACTTCACTTACATTGCATAAATGATCTCCAGTACCCCAGCAGAGATTTGAAGTTGGAAGACTAATTACAGGACCTGGGTCACTGCCTATTTATTTTATTTGGTTGAAATATTTGAAATACTGTAAGGATAATTTTAAAATATCCCATTGCTCTCCATATAAAAATACCTAAGATGATGATTAACTCTAAAAATGAGATTGATACCCTTTGATTTCAGTGTAACTTCACATATTCAGAAATTACTCACATTTGTGTCTGCAAATACTTAGCCCTGTAGCTCTATTAGAAGCAAACAGGATTTGTATATGTGAGCTGTCAGCTTATTTGATCTGTGCATTCACTCAAATGCTATTTGCAGGCAAGTGCAATTACACATGTAAAGTGCAGAGAAAAATGGATTAAACAGGTTTGGAACCTCTCAAAAAAATTACCCTGTGTATATTTTAAACTAGAACAGCTTCTTCAGAACAGCTAAAATAAATTCTACTCAAATATGTTACACTTGCCAAGCGTCCTCTCCAAAATTATCCAGGGGTAAAGAAGATGGGATATTGTACATATAGTTTTGGGAACTGCCACACTCGAGTTCTTCTCCATTGCTTTGAGTGACCCTGAGCAAAGTAAATGAACTTTTTTGTTCCTTGGCTGTAAACAAAAGAAAAATAATTTCTACTTTCAGTTGATGCACTAACACTGCAAATGGAATTAGGATCCAACAGTGTCAGCTCAATGCAGCCAGGGCTGAGTTGTGACACTTCCCACACACACAGCATTCTGCTAAATCAAAACACTGATCTACAAAGCAGAGCTGCATTCTAGATCAGATAATCCTTTAATTTACTTTTCCCTAAGTGGGCTTTTGACATGGGATCTATAAAACTCCCATCATGCTGCTGAAGCCGATAATGTTATAATTTACCTCTGAGCAGGAACCAGATGTTCTTCTTGTCACAGGGACATTGAAGAGCCCATGATGATTATCCCCCAAGTCTTGACAAGGGGTGTGTGTGTTCCTAGTCCTTGGTTGGACTGTTCTATAAAAAACATGAGAATATTAAGGTGAACATGTTTAATATCTTCCCTAAGGCTGCTTACACTTACTATTTATATTTGGTGTTTATCTGTCACTTTGCCTCTTTTAAATCACTTATTATAACTCATGAAAGCGAACTTTTACCAAATCTCTTGAGACCAAAGCTGCTGTGAGAGAAAACAGGAGGGAATTCTGCTGTGCTTGCAAAACAGCCCCACAGGAGAACATTTGTACTTGCACAGAGAACAACTGCTCCCTAAAAATGATTCAAACACTGGAACTGCAAACAGACTCAAGTTATCACAAAGCAAATAGAAATCATTGTAGGCCTCTGAAAAAGGAAACTACGTTTTTAGGGTGTTAGGAAGAAGAAGGAAAGTACAAGAAGAGTTGCTTTTCAGATCTAGGAAAAACTAAGCTCTGATTTCAGCAGTGTCGTAGTTTTTCAGACAAAATGGAGGAATTCTGACTCCTGTTTGCCTGGAAGAGTGTTTTCTTTTCCCAGAAGTGAAAAGATGTTGAAGTAACTGAGAATGCTGTGCTCCATTCCTGTAAGAAGTGGCCTGGAGTGCTGCGATATTAATTTGATTATCAAAGGTGACAGGACCTGATCCCAGTCTGGCATCTGCTGGATAAGTCAGTGGTGTAAAATTTTGTGCTCTCTTGGGCAAAAAAGGAATTAAAACCATATAGACTTAAACTGTCAAATCTAACAATTAGTGCTGACCAAAACATGAATGTTTTATTTGACTCCTAGTAGAGATTTTACAGAAATACTGATCTGCTCTATTAAATTATGCAACTGAATCTACTGGAGATTTACTGTGTGGATTAATTCCAGTGCACACCTTCACATAACCTATGTGGTATTCTTCTTTCTGTTTTTTTAAGAAGTGGACCAAGATGACCAAGTCTGAAAAACTGTAAGGATAATTTGAAAATATCCCACTGCTCTTCATATAAAAATACCTAAGATGATGATTAAAAATGAGATTAATACCCTTAGATTTCAGTGTAACTTCACATATTTAGAAATTACCCACATTTGTGCATGCAAATACTTAGCCCTGTAGCTCTATTAGAAGCAAGACCAAGATGACCAAGATGACCAACTCTGCATTTAAGTGTGACCACATTTGTGGTGACATGACTTATTGTTTTCCTGGGTCATGCTTTTCCCAAATATTGCTGTCATTCCAGTTCTTATCCCTGAGCCAGGAATGTGTTTTACAGCTGCTGAAGCAGCCACTTGTCCAGATAAATTTTATGCTTGCTCCCTGATAAATCTAGATATTGCCTTTTGTTTGTAATAAAATTAAATCAGCTTCCCCAAACTGATGATCCTACTGCACAGTCCAATTTTTTACTTTAATTTTACATTGCCTCAAGGCTGTTTTATTATACAATGAACTCTTTAATATTTTTTATGCTTCGTGTTCTGAACCACTGAACCGAAAACCTGTGATAAATTACTATTCTATGACACTTTGACTTCAATTTTTTGTAAGTAAACACTTCTGATTTGTTTCATAGAATGCATTACACAGTTCTTGCTCTACTAAGAAGCTTAAGTAAATCAGGAAAGCTTTGGTTGCATTGGACAAATGAGGAATTGTGATGGCAAACAAAGCTCCAACATCTGGAGGGGCACTTGTAGAAGTACCCAACACATCATTTGGCTGGGCAAATGAACCTGTATCTGGACTGGTGTTTGAAATCCTGAGGGATACTTATTTACCATTTTTGTCTTCCTTTACAGTGCAGGAACGTTCTCCAGCATTAATGAAAGCCATCACTGGCATTTCAAAATGCCCTGAAACAATTACAGCTCGATTGGCCTCCAGAAATGGATCTGAGCATTGAACTCTTGATCACTCCTTAGAATACTGTGAGTCACATCATGGTCCTCTGGATGGGCCTGGTTATTAGTGTTTTAGAGGCTTAACTAGATGAGAAATAGCTCAGTTGCAAACATCTGTCACTTGAACTCCCAGATGAACCACTTGCCTACATAACCCATTTAAAAAATCACTGGGACATGGCAGGGGTACAACAGAGACCTCAAGCTATGGTATATATTCAGTATAAAATCCCACAGAATAACAGGAAAGTGCAACTTAATTTTTTCACTAATAGCCTGTTACTACTGGAGTAACAATCCTGAGTGAATCTACTTCATGGGCAACATATAATTTCTTTTTCATGAAAACAAATGTTTCCAAGTTATGCTCATTATGCAGCGTGGACACTGTGTTTTGAAGGAGATCACCCTGGCCAGGAGGATCAGTTTTTTATTTAGCTGTAATGTGAAGACACTTGTGTTTTGGAGATGGAACTGTGCCATTCTGTATCTTTTCTGATTGAGATTTGAGAGTCCTCCTCCTCCCAAGACCTGTGTACTCACAGTGTATGACTGTGCAGAGCCCAAGCAGGAGGGACCCTAAAATTAACTCCTCCTTTAATTAAAACCTAAGATGCACACTGTTCCCTGCTTTTTTTGTTAATAAACCCTATTGCAATAAAATATTTTTATTTGTTAATAAACCCAGCTGCAATAAAAGGCTGCATCTGAGGTTGCACAGCATGTGGTAACAACCACAGGGGTAACTACTTGTTTTTACAAGTGTAGTATTCTCATCTCAGTGGGTGATTTTCTATACTTTTTTAAGCTTCTCTGGATTGAAGGCTTTTCATTTCCAAGTGACCCACAAGATTTTGAATCAGAAAGGGTTAAACTTGCCTAGACAGTGGTAGGCAGATTCAGAAAACAGCTGCACATCCCACTGCTGCAGTTATAGCTTTATTTTGTAGGCTGTACATGTCTGTACAATCAACTGGCTTTACCCCAAGAGCAATCAAACACACCAACTACACAGACAGAAAGTCTTTTAATTTTTCACATATTCGTTTTTTAATAAATTCAAAAATTGTCCTCTGGAACTTGTTTCTGCTCTGTACTCTGGCATGTGGCAGTGTTAGCTTAGAGTTACTCACTGGTATCACAAAGATGCAGAGAATTTGTTTCTAGGTAATCCTTGAACTAATGTTCCAAAAAAAAAAAAGGAGCATTGAGGGGGACAAAAAAAGGGACATGAAGTAGTCCCAAATTTTTAAAGGGGAAAACGGGTATCCCTGAGTTCAAGGATAATGTAACCAGTTTTGGTCTCTATAAATTCTGTCAGAACACTCAGTAACTTCTTTTATGAAAAATGAAATGCTTGTAGCTCGTCTTTTTGCAAGGCCCTACAAAGATTTCCTGTCCAAATTGCAGTGAAATAATTGGAAGTCAGCTGGAAAAGTTTTAATTAAACCCAACACGCAGCAGCGTGAGGGGTGAGGGAGGACACGCAGAGTATGGTCAAGAGTGTTGACTGCAGTTTTTGATCCACCTCATGGCACTGTTTGATTGTTCATAGCAAGGAGATCAACATTTTTACCAATCCAAACACAAAATTCATTAGTGCCACGAGAGAATAATTATCAGCTCGTCCACAGGTAGTTATGCAGCTAATGACCTGAAGATGGAGTGTAATTAAAGCCTTCACTCACCAGCTTCATGAACTCTAGTGCACTTCCCTGTCTCTTCATTTATGTTCTGTTCATTAAAACTGTACAGATCATTAACTCATTAACAGCTGCAGAATGCAAATGTAGTGAACTAGAGGGAATTTAATATCTCCTTGGTTGTGAAGTATGTTCCAAAGCTGGGCTGATAATTTTTTACAGCTATTAGAGTGCTCCTGTCAATGAAGGAAGCTTCTAAAAAAAAATTAAAGCTAACAAGAATTAATATTTCACAGTTAAATAGCCAACCCAGCCACCAGACAAGGAAGGGAAAGAACTACTGTTCTAAAAAGTACAACTCAAACTGTTGTTCTCTCTACCTTCTTTACTCAAAGGGCTGTTTCTAAAGGTACTGACCTTGCCTTTTTTTAATATGGTAATATAGGAAAAACTCCCTGTGTCTCTTCACTGAGGTTATCCCATCGACAGCATTCCAACAAACATGGCCAGGGTGTGGAATAACTGGAATGATTTGTGCATGATAATCAGTTGCATACACTGATGTGTGTCAGAGGGTTTTTCTCCTCAGCTCTGCAATGTGCTTGGGCCAGAGGAGGCACAGCCAAAGAGGAGCACCTGGGCACCTCACCCTGCAAACTCCAAGTTCACTCAGCTTCCACTTGACTCGTGGAAACCTGTGCAGTCAAGAGCTAATGGTAAAAGATCTTATAAAGAAAACACTATTCCAGGGCTATTTGATTTCCTCTTGTTATTAGAAGTCCTTTTGAGGTCAGGAGACAGACGTAGGTGATTGTTCTGGTGCCCCCAATATCAGGACATAGAACTGGTGGAGCAAGTCCAGAGGATGTCACAAAGTTGCTCAGGGGATTGGAGCAACTCCCCTATGGAGGCAGGATAGGAGAGTTGGGGCTGTTCAGCCTGGAGAAGAGCAGGTTCAGAGCACTTTCCAGTATCTGAAGGGGTTACAGAGGAGCGGGAGAGGGAATGTTTGTCAGGAACTGCAGTGACAGGCCAAGGGGGAATGGGGTCAAACTGAAAGAGAGGAAATTTAGATTAGAGATTAGGAGGAAATTCTTCCCTGTGAGGGTGGTGGGGGCCTGGCACAGGTTGCCCAGAGAAGCTGTGGCTGCCCCATCCCTGGAAGTGTCCAAGGCCAGGTTGGACAGGGCTTGGAGCAACCTGGGCTAGTGGAAGGTGTCCCTGCCCATGGCAGGGGGTGGAATGAGATGAGCTTCAAGGTCTCTTCCAACCCAAACCCCTTCTATGATTCCATAACTTCTACTGAGAAGGACTGGCCCTACTCAAGGGTTTTGGGGTCAGTCCTTGCCATGCCATGGTGGTTCTGAACATCCCCACCCAAGCTCTTGAGGGCCAGAATTTCAGAACAGCTCCACTCCCTCTCTCCTGATTTCAGGAAAAACATCACTACTGAATGGGAGTTTTTTGTACAGTTCTTGGTGATCTTTAATTTTTCTATACCACAAATTCCCGTCTTTAAAAGGAAAATAGAGGATTTCCTCCATTCCTCTTCCTCCATGGCAGAAAAATAGTAGTGGGAGGATACTCATGGAGGTAAAACTGCAGTGATAAAATATTCAGCATTTTGCTTTATAATGTGACATATCCAGGGTGCATTATATGGGGCTGTTACTCATCATTAAGTCATGGATGGGACAATAGTTCCCCCAGATCAGACCAGTGGCCTTTTTCTAGGCAGTTCAGTTAACTTTAAAAAATGACTATACTTTTACAAGTATCATAGCAAAGAAGTTAATTAACAGGGCATTTAATCACATTTCTGGGCACCAATACATCAGGTACAGATGTCATTTTCATTAATATCCTCCAATATTTATATTTTTCAGGACTCTGTAAAAGTGCTGTTAATGGACTTGAGAAGAAGAGATAATTTTCTGGCTGAACCGAGCCTGTGTGATTAAGTGCTCAGTCTCTGGTAACAAATGAATGCAACAACCTTTAAATCCTTTCCTTACAGACAAATGAATGTATTCCTCATCATAATATTGCTGGAAATCCAGACAGGCCGGGGCATCTCTGTGACTTCCTCTGCATGAGTCAGATTTACATCGCTGCACTGGAAAGGAAAAAAAAAAAAGAGGGGCTGTGACGACAAGTTGATAAACAAGTTAAAATAATATAATTTGCACTGTGCCATTTGTATGCTGTCAGTGCACACATAATTCCAAAAATCACTGTGGGGGAATGCATTAAAGGGCTAAATGGTGCTGCTGGGGACATTGAGTCCTGATGCCTCCTCCTGCCTCCCAGCCCTGAGCAATTTGCACGGCAGAGCTGCGGTGGGAGAGAGGGAAGTCACACTCCTCTGCCAGTAGTGCTGACATTTAAATTTGATGTCAACGTTACTTCTCATCCTGATTTCAAAATCCCTCGTGCTAATAGTGCTTAAGCCTTAATTGCACATTTAATCATTAGAATTACAGGAGGGCTCTGGGAAAAAAACATGCAACGGGCGAAGATACCCAGAGCAAATCAAATAGGAGAGACACGGAAAAGGAGTCATTTTCTGTTTTACAGAAAATATTAAACATGTTTTTCAACGGTGAAATATGACATCCCTGGAAATATCATCTTCATTCTGCTGAATGTTCCGTGCTTACTGTAACTAATTATCTAAAATTTGTCTGTTTATCTACAATCTTAGTGTCTGAAGGATGTACTGCCATGAATTAAACTCAAGCAAGGCACTCAGTTTTCTCTAGCTGGCAGGTTTTTTTAAAGCTCTGCGCACCAAAAATCCACCCCACATCAGAAATATTCTGTGTTTGAAGAGAAAGACAGATTTTTAACTTGATAATTAAAATACTTGACTTCAAATAGAAAATCAATCTTATCTACAGGCTCTCTGAACTCAACATTTGAGACTGTCGATGAACTTGTCACCAAGGAAAGAAATGTTACAAATGTTACAAAGCCTGTGAAATAATGACCAGAAATTGGAAGCTAAGTCAGGAATGAGACGTCTGAGATGTCAGAACTGCAGTTTCTGTATCAGTGCCTGCATCTCATGCAGCAGAACTACTTTGAGAAAAGACTTTAAACCAAACTCCACAGACAACAGAGTAATTCTTACTCCATGTGTTACTCCGACACATTTCTTACTGGCATTTCTTTGACCAGTGCAAGCCTTTTGGTTGGGTGGGCAATGTCTGACAAATGAAACTCTGATTTCATAACTCAGCTGCCAGCTACCATCCCTTTGTTAGAACTGGGCAAAAATAGAGCTCACTTTTTCAGAAAAAGTTGTCCTTTTCTCACTGAAAAGCCATTTGCTCATAAAAAAAAAAAAACTTTAAAAGCTTTTTATAAAGAATCCAAAAGTATGAAACTGATCTGGAGGCTGACCAAAAGTGGGATGAAAAACAGAAACTAATCCCATTTCTGACAGTGGGAATAGGTTTGCTTTTGTATCCAGCTCAATTCTACAGTCTGCTCTCAGAAAATCGATTCCACTGCTTCTGGTTTAACTGCCACCAAACCCAAATTGATACTGCAGAGGAAAACTGAAATGATGAATTAAGATGGTTTTGACCTTTTCGCAGTAATCAGTGGCATTATAGAGATGAGCACTTCTGAATTACAGGCAGCACATTGTTGTGCTGCATCTTGGTTCATGAAATCCTCCAAAGTCCAGCGTGGGAATGGCATCCATTCCTTTCCAGGAGCAGGTGTGAAGCCAGGGAATCTTGGAACCTCTGCCTTGTGCCCCTGTGAGTTTTCAGTGCCATTTGCTCTGGTGTTGCTGGTCAGACCAAACCATGACAACTCTTTGCTGTCAGTAATTCCCAGCTCTGCTGACATCACTGTCATCTTGCTTGAGGTTCTGCTTCTCTATTTCCCTGCCCTGCTGACATCCTCCCTCCTCTAGTTCACCAAATAACATCAGGCTTGGAAATCTCCTCAACTCCTGCCTTCCACTCCAGATATAACACCAGCTGTATGATCCTCACGGTTTCAGCTCCCTGGAAGGCTGTTCTGCTTTAAAATGGTTTAAAAGCAAACATCTTCCTCCCCTGAGTGCACCATGTAGGGAGCAGATGAAATCTCTCCTGAGCTCTCTCTGCATTACCAGTAGCAAATCTGTACTTTCTTGCATAGAAAATTAGATAAAGCATCTACTTTGCAGACCTTTAATTTAATCTAGAGGCTGATACCATATTGCCTCCAAGCTTTAGTTCTTGAAAAAAAAAGAACCATGAAAGATGGACAGGCTGTGCTAATGATATTTGACAGTTCTTTTTCCAAGAGAACACCCTCCAATAATGTATTTCCAAAAGAGCAGGGATTTTCATGGCTAACATATGTTGGAATTACAATGACTAATGGCAGGTTGTGATGCAAAATGACGTGCATGATGTCCTCCTTCCCCAGGTTTATTATGAGCCCACACCTCTCAAATCAAGTTCATAATCAGCTTCATTTTTTTTGGGGGGGGGGAGGTATGTTCTTGCATCTGTGGGGCCATTACCAGCAAATCAATGTGACTTAAAGTGACAGAGAGCAGGATTAGATTGGATATTAGGAAGAAATTGTTCCCTGTGAGGGTGGTGAGGCCCTGGCACAGGTTGCCCAGAGAAGCTGTGGCTGCCCCATCCAGATTGGATGTGGCTCTGAGCAACCTGGTCTAGTGATTTCTGAACTGGTTCTTGTCCTCTTTTCTAATTTACAGGAAAGAGCTGCTGCTAATATTGGGAGCTAAAGTGCATTTTTCATTTAAAATGCAAAGTCAGAACTTTAAAAAAAATTGTTTTTCTGACAAATCCCTCACTGGCTGCATCTCTTCTGCAATTTAAGCTGAATCAGGAGTCAATTGGCCAGTTCCTGACTATATTTTCCTCAAGAAAGTATTCCAGTGGTGCTCCCCAAGACAGGATCATTTTTGCTGTTTTTTTCTTTTTTTTTTTTAATTTGTCAATGGTAATGAAAATGGCACTTTGGAAATCCTGCCTTTCCTGTGTTTTCCAGTTTGAAGGGACAAAGCAAGCCCTGAGAGACCATTTCAACACACATCCATGTCTCTTCAGCAAGGCCCTAGTACACTGCATTTTCTAATAATTTCTGTATCTATTCATCAGTTCATCCACTTGATTCTTTTCTAGTATTTGTCTTAGTATTCTTAGTATTTTTTTTGTTGACTCTGAACAAAGCTATCTGTTTTCTAGGCCTTCTGTTCCCTCTAATGTCCCAACAGAACCTCAAAATTAAAAGCTTTTGTATTATTTATAGAGCTTATACATAGATTCCCATGTGTTACCTGAATCTCCATAGAGCCTGTGGTGGGCTTTCTTCATTTATAACAATTTTACAACCCTGTTTGCTTGGCTTGGATTAGGAATGGAGCAGGTTTTTGAGTACCTGGGTAGCCCAGAGTTGCACACAGAGCCCTGATTTTAGACCAGCCCTATTCTGTCACTCTTTATTGATGACCTTTCATAAATCAATGTGGGCTCAGTTTTGTCTGACACTCATGAGCTGTGAAGTCACGAGGAGCTGGAGACATAAATCAGGCAGCCAAGGGCTCATTGTGCATTCAGTGTTCATGCAACAGTGGTTTGAGATAAAAACCCAGATAAAACACCATCCAAGCTGCACAAACAGCGAGGATCCCACACTCTTAGCAACAAAACACCTTGTGGTTTTTAAAGGTCAGTGAGTGGGATCCCACACAGTATTCAGAGGTATCAATGTGCCTGTTTGCTCACGATTTCAGTACCTGTCTGCTGTAAACAGAAACCAAAATATTTACAGTAAACAGATGCTACTTGCCTGATCCCTTCCCTGCTGCTCCTTAATACTTGCAGCTCTCACCAATTTCTGGCAGCTCAAGATGTTCAGCATTTCTAAATATCAAACTCTCTGCTCTGTTTATACAGAACTGAGTTCCTGCTCTGGGAGTGGATCCTCAGCACCACGCAGGGAAGTTCACAGGCCACAAATCATGTGTGAAGCTCTCACATGATCTAAGGAAGCCACTAGGCATGAAAAAAACTTGCACTTTTTATTTTAAGCAAGTTAATGGGCACAGTTCCTTAAGATAAAGGCAAAGCTCTGCATTGGTTATTTGGTGCAGTCTTGGAGAAAAAGAGGAAGAGCAGCATCATCAATTCTGTTGTCCCAGAAGTCAAAGCAGGCTGGAGAATGGACAGGTCCAGCATTGTTCTTGTCCAATTATTTAATCATTGGGCATTTTAATGAATGTCATAAGAAAAAACAGTATCACCTTGAACATGAAGGGTTTAATTATACACTATAAGCAAATAGAATTACATCCCTTTTTCAGAATTATCCAGTGAGCTCTGAAAACACCTTTTTACTTTGTACCCACCACTCTGTGTATCAAACAATAAAATAACTCTTAAATCTCATCAAATGAAATCCCAAAGTCATTGAAGAGATAATAAACTGGGTTACAATACTCACCTGGTATACAGTTAAATGTCTTTCATATACCTTTAAGTGGTTATTAATCTCTGAATTAGTTTAGAATACATTAACCTTCAAGGTAAATTAGATCAATCATGAAAATGACTCACAAGACTAGGTCTATCTTTTTTGCTCAAATTCAGAGTGTGTGCCAAGAATTTAACAGCATTCCAATGCAGCTTTTCCCTGAAAGTATAACAATTATCAGGGACAGGGGCTGTACATTCATATTCTTCTTGATGCTGATGGATAAAGTTGTTCCTTAGGATAAAAGGAATCAATGAGAACCAAATGTTTACAGTTGTGCATGAGGGGAGTTATGCTGTGAATTCAGAATGACACAAAGCCAGTGAAAATTAGGTGCAATCAAATCATCAGCTCAATTTATTTTCCACTCTGGATTTATTTTAGCCTTGTTTTGTAGAAGGGACTGAAAAGCTCAGTCTGCTCCACTTTGCACATGGCACACAGTCCAGACATTGGTCACATTCTGCTTCAAAATTACTCCAATCTTCAGCTTTTTAACCACAGGTCTTAGAGAAAAGAGGTGCTTAAACACTCAGGTGAGACTGTACCACACTGCAGGTACTAAAGTCATCCTGTGCATTGCCTAAGAACTGAAAATTCAGTGTTTAGCCACTGATTTCTAAAGGAATGTGAGAATATTAACACTGAGCAGCAAGAAGACTAACCTGAAGTCAAGGGGGGGTTTAATATGATGATGGTGAGTTTTGAGGAGGTGTTCAGCAAATAATGGATTGTGCTGTTGCAAAAACTCCACGTGTAACTGTGCATGGCCCAGCTGACACCAGACAAGTCACTGAGACAAACTCAGGTTCCTGTTTGTGAGAAGATAAACTATTGTTACAGGAGCCTTCAGATGCCACCAGTGCTCAGTGTCACTACTTACAATGCTGTCTCCCAAATCTACACTTCCAACCCTCAGCTGGGAGAGGTGGCACCAGAGGTGCCCTTGCTCGAGCTGTCGTTAGTGAAGCACAGCTTTTGTAGTCATAACACACTGAAAATTGATGTCTTGAAACCTTTCCTTTGGCTGGGAAGGGGATTATTGTATTAAAACTTCAAAGCCTGCAGTTTGCCCTGGATCACAACACTTGGAAACAGGAGATTTGCAGTGCTGATAGGTGACATATTGACTCGATGTGCTTTACAAATGGACAAAAAAAACCCAAACCATAAATCAGAGCAGCTTTTAATACCAACATAGTGTGTGCCAAGGGAAAAGGAAATGCACATATGACTTGCAAAGTGACATCTGAGAGCATGATGGAAAAGAATTAATACCGAATATGGGCTCTGGTGTGCAGATACTGCAAATTAAACACCTGATTTAGGAAAGTGTTTTGCTGTTATCGAACTTCTGAAATATTTGTATACTGCTATTCTTTTTAGTGGGATCACATGGACTCTTCAGCCCTTTGCTGGACTAGAACGTGAGGGCAGAGTGAAGGGCAGTGAAGGATCTGCACCCTGACTGTGTGTGCCAGAGGGCTGCTTCCCTGAGGCACTGGGCACGGAAACATGGAATCACAGAATCCTTTGGGCTGGAAGGGACCTTAAAGACCATCTACTTCCAACCCCCAGCCATGGGCAGGGACACCTTCAACCTGAACACTTCCAGGGATGGGGCAGCCACAGCTTCTCTGGGCAACCTGTGCCAGGGCCTCCCCACCCTCACAGGGAACAATTTCTTCCCAATATCCCATCTAACCCTCCTCTCTGGCAGTTTGAAGCCATTCCCCCTTGTTCTGTCACTCCAGGCCCTTGGAAATAGTCTCTCTCCATCTTTCCTGTAGCTTCTTCAGGCACTGGAAGGCCCCAATTAGATCACCCTCAAACTTCTTTCTCCAGTCTGAACAATCCCAACTCCCCCAGCCTTTCCTCCCAGCAGAGCTGCTCCATCCCTCTGATCATCTTGGTGCCTCCTCTGGGCTCTCTCCAACAGCTCCATGTGCTCCCTGTGCTGGTCCCCAGTTATCTTGGCCATGAACAAATTCAGCCCAGGATGGTGAACTCTGCAGTAGAACAGGGAGATTTCCCTACAACTAATCCCAGCTTCTCCTGGGCCTGTGCTTGTGATTTAGCACAACAAAGGCAGGCACACCCAGATCCCATTTTGGGGCAAATCTCTATAAAATCACAGCAATTCAGCAGCAAGGCCACAAAAACCTGCTCCTCAGCCTTTTCCTTTTGAGCTCTTTTGCACCTGCTGGGGTAATGTTCCTACTTCATCCTAATTACAGAGAATTAAGTAAAAGCTTTGTCCTTGTGCATCTAGGGATGAAGACAGCACTTCAGCAATCTTGCTGCAATTAAATACCAGGCTGGATGTGCATGCTGTAATTAAAACTATGTCTGTTTCCTTAAAACAAATCAGTGTTAATTGGCATTCTAATTGAAAGCCTATTAAATACAGTGATAAATGCTATCTGAGAGATTATTTAAAATCTTGACACCTACATGATGCTTTACAAAGCTCTCAAAACATTGACTAATTCACCCTTGCAATAGCTGAGGCAGATAAGTAAATACAGCCAGCTAATCTGAGGAGGAGAAAAAGAACCGAACAGGAATTTCATTAATAAAAGAAATTTCAGAAGCATGCTGATTTTGGTTCAATGTTCAAAAAACGAGACATTAAGGTGTTTTTATATTCTCACAGCATCCAATCAAAACAAACAGTTCTTGTAGTGGGTCAGAATGCAGTCCAGGAATGCCCTGTGCTCACGATTGTGTCAGAGAGGCCACAAAAGCTTATTTTAATATCCTTCCAGCCCATGCCATTCCTTCAGGAACAATCCATAGTGGGCAAAAGAGAGGTAAGAATAAAACTAGTCTATGGCAATGTTCCCTCTGTGCAGCCCCTCAGCCTGGAGAACTGTTGCCCTGATTTCCTCAATCAGAGGGATTATGTGTGTGACTTTTATGTAGGATACAGGAAAATATTCATTGACTGAAGATTAATGGTTGGCTTAAGCCTTAAAACATTAAATTAATGATAAGAGTTGGGCTGACCTACATTTTGGTCCTACATTCACCAGATTACAGGAGATTGGTGAAGTTTATGTTTAATTCACTTCCTTCCTCTGGCCTAAAGTGTCTGGTGCCCTCAGGGGTGGTTTAGCAGAGCCAAGAGTCAAGTCTAAGAGTCTGGGATATTTCTCCCTCCTGTCTTGTTCAGTATAAGGAAAGCTCTGCAAGTTATTCCTCTTTGACATCCAACTCAGGGAATTCTTGAGCTAATTCCTAAGCTAACCACCAAGTTACTGCACGTTGCCACAGCAACAGGAATCAGCTGAAACTTCGTGACAATATTAAATAAATCTTTGCTTTCATATAAAATGAAACACAATTTTATTTTATTAGATGTTTGTCATATCAAATCTAATGGCAATAAAATTATGTGTCAAGAAGTTCCAGGCAGTGACAATAAATAAAAGCCAAGCTGATGTGACATTCCTGTGCTGATGTCACCAAGCAGCACCATAAATACACACATTCCTTGGCTGGGAAGGGAAAGCTTCCAAAGTCCAAACTAGATGCACAAAATGCAAAGCACCAGCTCAGTGCCACTGCTTGGGGAGCAATAAAAATATTATCTTAGTTCCAAGTCTCATCTGAAATAAATTTGGCTACCACAGTTCAGTATCATATAGGTAAAATAGTGATTTTTTTTTTAAGCCTTGTGTGCAATGCAAAGCTGACTATAAATTTGTACTTTTTGCCCTCTAGTTATTTCTTCTTCAAGAGCTTAAAAAACAAAAAGAAAACAAGAAACCCACAATCAACCAACCCACAATATAAAGCATCATATAACCAATTCTTCATCCCACAATACTTTGTACCTGCAATAATGAGCTGTGAGAAGTGACTGCAGAGGTAAAAATGAGTGTTATAAAACACTCCTTGACTATTCATAAATACCATGATCTCCTCCAGGGCTACATCCCACAGGAATGAACTGTGAGGAGGATAATCTGGGAGAGGGTAACTGCAAAACTGCAACCTCACAGTAACACCCACAAGTTGTTGTACAGCTCCTCTGTACCACTGGAGGGTGAAGACAAGAGAAAGGAAAACATCTTCAACTGTAGCTCTGTCAAATTAACACATAAATTAACGAATAAAACAAATTCTACAGTTGATATTTCTACCACTTTCCTAAATTCAAAGATCACAACTGCAATAAAATGTGTAATTATGACTAAAATTCTCATACAGTAAAGACCATTTTTTCAAAAATGGTGATTTTTAATATTTGTATCTGTCTGCATAGGTGTAGTAGCAGCATTTTCTGCATAGTGTAAAAATCAACCACTACGAATGTTATGCTGAACATCTCCAACACATCCATTGCTCCTCTCTTCAAGAGCTTCAGTTATAACAATTATTTCTCTCAGGTAGCACACACATGAAAAACACATGAACACTTCTTCAATCCCTACAAGGAGAGTCAAGACTTGTTTAAAATCTTGCCCAGAGGCTGTTTGAGATCACTGACACGTTTAACACCGTTGCTGGGAGACACTTTCAGAAGCAAACTAAAGCTTTTCTGGGTGGACTTTTAACAGCAATATTAAACAACTGGGGGACGAGGAGCTTTCACAACAGAAATGGAAGTTTTATTATTTTCCCCCCAAGTGTTAATAAAAACCAGTCTTGGGTGGAAAGCTGCCATCAGTCCTTGGCCATGTGTGTTGAGATTAATAATTTTTATCTGAGTTGATTCACCACTGTTGTTACCCAAAGGCACTCAGGTCTTATATATAAATACATAAAGTGTTGTTGTTCAAAGGCCAGCCCTGACCCATGAGTCTGGTTTAATTCACACTGATGTCCACATACTCTAAATACAATAAAAAAAAAAACCCAGACCTGTAACTTTACCAGAGCATTGTAAGTCTGGTCTGCACAGTCCTTTTGCTACAGATAACAAGGCAAGAAAATCATCCAAACTTGATATGATGGACTGATGTTCTGTGCTGGAAGGGGTAACACTTGACAGAATGTAAAAATCCACTGAACAATGTTTTCCCTCACTTGTGCTGGGCTGTGTTGACAAAGCAAATGGGGAATTTTCCTCTTGCTGAGGAAATCCTCCCTGGCCACTGTGTTTGGTGTTCTGTGTTCTGTGCAGCCCCATCAGCAGCTAATGTTTAATTACAAAATAATTTGTTTTTCTGCATGACTCACACAATCTAAATAAAGACAAACTTGGTTGTAAATAATTCCTGTCAGCCCTCATTATGCCTCCATACATCCCTATTTTTTTCTCTTTCATGAATCAGACTATTAGAATAACATTAGATAAATTATCTGAACCACTGACTCACGCAAACCAAACTGCTCAATTCTGTTGCTGCTACAGAAAATATGGCTTCAGTATTCAGAACTCTGGATCTTTTTGCTCCATGAAGTCCTAGTTATTACCACAAAATTATCTGTACTTCAGCTACACACCACTTCCTAAAATGACTGAATAATTATCCCCATTTATATTATGGAGTGTAAAGGGATCCAAGGATTTGCTCTACAAAAGTGAAGTGCACTAATGAAGGTTCCACTGGAGAAGGTTATGCTGGAGACCATCAAGTGGAAAACATTTTTATATCAGATGACGAGGTACAGAATCACAAACAAGCCTCTGAAAATACAATAAGTAGAGTAACTGCATCCTACCATGTTTGACAGAGCTTTCACCAACCTGCTTGGAAAAACTGTTGAGTCTCCTTTGCATGAGGCCCTGAAATGAGCTGGTTCTCACCAGCTTGGCTGCTTTACCTGCTCTAACTGCTGCAGCCAAGTGCCAGCCCAGCCATGGAGGGCTCTGGGACTTGCAAAACAAAACCACTCCTGAAATTGTGCTTTAATCCAAAGACAGAGCTGAATAGTTCATTCAAACACTAAGAGATCCTTGGCCAACACTCTAAATGCCCTCAGATTAAAGTAACAGCACTTTTGTGGCACATTTCAGCTTTCAGGTGCTTTACAAATGTCAGTCCCTTGACAATACAGAAAGTGACAATAAACTATTTGCATTCTGACAAAGATATTTAAAAATTTATATTGTCAAGTGCAGCTAAATGATTCATTACAGAGTGCACAGAGCATCAGGTTTTCATGGACTTCTATTACCTGACCCAGAGACAAGCAAACACAGGCAGAGTAAAGCAAACATTACAACGGAAAATAGAAATTTCCAGTCTACCAAAAAGTACTTAGAAAGTGGGGTGCCAAACAGAATAATTGCCAACTGAAAAACAACTGAAAATATTCACAAGGGAGGAGAAAGGTTACTGCTGTCAAATACTTTCAAGCAAATGATGTACAATCTGCAAATTAACTTCTACACTGACAACTTAGGAGTAAAAACGTGTTTCCTGCATGTTCTCTTTTACACATATAAAAATATCAAATGATAGCCTGGCACAGTATTTCTGTAAATTAAAAAAATTCAGAGGCTAATCTGAAAAATTCTGTTGCACAATTACTTGCCTGACTTGCAAACACAGTTGTCCAAACCATGCAAGGAAACTGGACACCCCAAGTGCAAAAAGGCACCCACATTTATGAAGTAAGGACTAAGCAAATGGGCCAGAGGCATCACACACATCAAACCCTAAAGAGAGAGACAAAAAGGGGATGGTGGCACAAAACAAGACCTCTGGCACTCCCAAAGACACTTTAACAGCCTTCCCTAAACACCAGCACTGGATATATGGAAAATTGCACTTTTAGGAGCAAAGAACAGCAGGGATAATGCCAGCTCTCCACACCTTGCCATGGTTGGGGGGTTGGAACCAGATCATCTTTAAGGTCCCTTCCAACCCAACCCAATCTATGACTTTTCCATAATGAAGCCATATCCATACTGTGGCCTACCTGGAAATCCCAATCCTTTGAAATACCTGCAGAGCTGTGACTTGCTCAGAACAGCAGTGCTGGCACAGCAGTCAACCCAGCAGGGAATTTTAAACTGGTAGCCACCAATTAATGATCTGTGACCCCTGCAGCCAAAGCTTCACTTCACTAACACCAGCAGTGGCACTCCCAGCCTGGCATGGCCTTGCCAAAAAAACGGCATTCCCAGTTCTTTGATGCCATCTACTGGGTGCTGCTCGTTATGGATCAAACTCCAGCAGTTTTCACCTGGGAAAAAAACTCTTTCAGATGTTCTTGGGTTTATAAAGTGCACTGGATGTTGGATAACACACCAAATTTGCCCCCGAGAGAGCAGCAGAGTTGCCATGGCTGGAACAATCACACTGTATCCAAGAGGAGCTGAACCATTCACTCAGGAAATAAGGAAAAACTTGGGAGTGTTTCCTGAGGCACAGGCTTGAATTAAAACCACAACATTCACACTGCTTGAAGAGGAGATGCTGCACAACTGACACAGGATTGCTTGGTATTAGTAATTTTATAAAAATGTACTCATCTCATAATCTGATTATTTCTATTAAGAATAGCAGCTGAAGATTAATATTTGGTCAGCTGAATTCTCTGTCCACTGTTTCGGGAAATAGCTTAGAAAGATGATTTAAGTTTGCTAAGATTTAATTTTTAAAAGTCAAGCCATAATGAGCAGGTGGACAAATACATTAATCAAAGCAGCCAAAAGTCCAAAAGTGAGACAGCACCTTTTTTTTTAAGGCTGTGAGGAGTCAGCCAATTGAGACATTTAAAAATGAAATTCAACTCCACCTAGTGATGGAGGTGTAGTTTCAGGGATTGATGCTGACATAGCAACATCACCCAGGAACAATTCTGACATCAATTTGGTCTATAAATGTGGATTTAGAAACTGACTGTTGAGGAAAATTAGAAGGTAAGACTCACTACTGTGACTTACAGCATATTTTGTGATTCCAAATACAAAGTAGTAAATGACTGAATATGGTGACTCCAAAAGCTTTTCTTCAATATCAGTGTGAGCTTTAAAAAGCCTTTCTTTCTCCTCTGTCAATTTGCTGCCACATTGTGCACCAAGTTATCAGTGTAAACACTGATCCCTGAGCTGCCTGAAACACAAAAGATGCATTTAGTAGTTCCAGGAAGGCTGGTAAAACCAGCTAAAGAGCATCACAGCTGAATCCTGCCATGTATATCCCAGAGAAGCTTTTATCAAACAGCCATCACAGTGCAAATCAAAAATTCCCCATTCCTGTTGTTTTCATACTTAAGCATTTTCAGGAGTGGAAAACAAGACCAAGGAAACTACAACACAACTACAACACATGCCTGACTTTATTACTTTAATAAACAATGCAAATATTCCAATCTTGATGCTTTACCAACAGGATAAAGCAAAGGCTTTCCTGAACAAATAAATAACTGCAGTAACCAAAATAAGAAAGTTCTCATTAAATATATGGAACCCAAAACAGGAAAGTACAAAAAAAAAAAGAAAAAACAAAAAGAAAGTGGTGGATTTTTTTTTCCAATGTAATTGAAAACAATGTTATCAAAACATTTAATAAACTAAGGAAAAAAATGTATGTTGTATTTAGAAAAGCTTTAACTGTCCTCAGCCTCAAGATTTATGTTGTTTCCAAACTTTGCATAGAGCTGAACTTTGAGGTCAGATAAGACCCTCTGAATTGACTCCACTCGGGACTCCAACGCTTCGATTTCTTCTTGTAAACTTCTCTGAAAGAGAAAAAAACCCCAACCAATTATATAAAAGAGAGTCATGTTTGTCACAACATATAACCAACCAAGAGGTGTCCCTGTGCCAACTGAGTGCCCAGTCAGGCTGCAGGATTTCCTGCTGGGCCAAAGGCTGGGGTGACTTTGTATCTGACAGCCCAGCTGGGACTTACCGTGCACACACAACTCAAATCCTAAATCCACTCCCCCTCCTCAAATCCCAAAGCAAAGTTTAGGAAGTCAAAGGTTCACAGGACAGACAGACCACGCCACTGCAGTGCTCAGCACACAGACAGGACAGCCAAGGAGCTCCCGTTTGCCCACACACCTTTGCCTCCTCCAGCATCTCCTGTGTCTCCTCCTGGGAATGACTGATGAAGACATCCCCGATCTGGTAGGGTATCAGAAGGGAATCTGCATCATCCAGCATCATGATGTCATCACAAGCATCTTCCAAGTTCTGAAGTTGTTTCTAATTATCAAGATATAAGAGAGATGCTCCCTTTGTACCAGGTCAAGTGTTTCAATGCACACAGTTGGATAAGGAACACTTATGTCATGCCACCAGTTGGACAAGGAACTCAGTGAGTCTGGATTTGGGGCATAAATCCCACCTACCACCAGAATATCTAATGGAACAGCTCCAGAGCTGTAATTTAGCATCAGTATTAAATTCAATCCAGTAGAAATTCCTAGTCAATACTCATTATCTGTCATTAATACCATAATTCTGTCTAGGCAAGGGAAGTGCAGCAAATTTAAATTTCACTAATACCTGATATGCTTTTACACAAGATTCTTTTAATTTAGCTAAAGAACAAAAAGAAAAGCACCTAAAATGGCAAATGTTAATTACTTAATTGCAAAAGTAAGATTGCTCAGAGTCCCAGCAACTTAAGCCATCAATGGAACATCAAAATAAAAAGGAACATTTTTATAAGAACATATCAGGCAAAATAATTACAGAAAACATTTTGTGCCAGTAGTAGAAGTTTGTAAATACTTGGTAAAGCTTCTTTGGAAATTCTCTGTTGAAGGAAAGTGACTTAATAATGAGAATGATGTATCCTCTCCAGCCCAGCAAAATAAAACCTCTGTGCTCTTAAAGACAGTCTGCCAACACATCAAAAGAATGTAACCAACAACTGCTTTTTTGGCTCAAGACAAAATAAATATGAATAATCTCAGGCAGGAAATACTAAGAGCCCTACAAACAGCCACTATAGAGATAATGCTTCAAATATGACAGCTCAAGACTTGCAAGAACTGCATGCAGAATGGTTCTAGAGATCTTTATTTCTCATTAATTCTTTTCCACTTCACCATTCTCTACTTTCAAAGTATCAGAAACCCCATATTAGAATCAAAGCATTACTTCAACTCACAGCAATCCACAGCCCCTATTTTCTGTTACAGCTGAAAACTGATTCAGGGCAATGAAGAACAGGTGATATCTGAAGCAAAGATACCTTTTTCACTTCTATTTCTTCTTTCAGCTCTGTGATCCTGCTGGTATTTCTTGCAAACTTGTTAATTTTCTGCTGATCTTCAAAGGTGACATTAACATCTTCTGCAGCCTGCAAGGAGGAGAGGGCAAAATGAACACTTCATTTCTTACATTAACTTGGGTCTCACTACCAGATTACTCCTACAAAGCTTCTGAAAAATAATCTTGCAGCCACTACGTTGTGCTTATACACCTGATTCCTTAAAATGCCTCCTGAAGGACATCAAAAATACCCACATTTAGCTGGGTAACACCCAATTAAAACACCATCCATCCATCCATGGCATCCTAAAGCCAAAGGTTGTTTCCTGGACAGGGCTGGCAGCTGAACAGGACACTCAGCTCCAAAATCCCTGCAGGAACAGTGTAACACATCCATGGGATCTGTCAGCAACACATTTTATGTGGTTATCTGTGATGTGCCACAGAGGATTTTAACTCCCTGACCTGTGACCACGCAGACTTTCCCTGACAGTTCATTTTTTAAACACTTCCAGGGATGGTGACTCCACCACTTTCCTGGGGAGCCCGTTCCAGTGCTCTCCGGAGACCATTTACAAGGGTCTGGAATGACAGGGCAAATGGCTTCAAACTGACAGAGTAGGATTACACTAGATTTTAGGAAGAAATTGTTCCCTGTGAGGGTGGTGAGCCCTGGCACAAGTTGCCCAGAGAAGCTGTGGCTGCCCCATCCCTGGAAATGTCCCAGGCCAGGTTGGACGGGGCTTGGAGCAACCTGGGCTAGTGGAAGGTGTCCCTGCCCATGGCAGGGGGTGGGACTGGATGAGTTTAACGTCCCTTCCAACCCAAACCATTCCGTGATTAACCATCATTTCACTGAATAATTTTTTCCCACTATACACCCTGACCTTCCCCTTGTTCACAACGAGCCGCACCAGCACAGCCCCCGGAACGCCTTCAAACCCGCGGGGCCAGGGCAGGGACCACCCGAGCCCGGGGCTGCGGGGGCAGAGACAGGCAGCGGAAGGCCTCGGGAAACCCCTGGGCGGAGGGGGCGGTCGGGGAAGAACTGAATTCCTCCGGGAAGGGAACAAATCCCAGCGGGAAAGAAGCAAACCCCGCCGGGCCCTGCCCCGCACTCACCGCCTTCTTCATGGTGGCCGCCATGTTGGTCGGGCTGAACCACTCACCCTCCGCGCAGAGGGGGAGCTGCGGATTTGGGAAAAAGAAGAAAAGCAAGGAAAAACGACTGACAGCGGATACTCTGAGAGGGTCGCGTCTTCTCCTACTTGTCGCAGCTCTCATCACGGCAGAATGGCCAGAGGAGCGAGGGGGCATGGAATGAATGTGAGCCCATCCCCGCGGCGCTTGGTACGGCCCGGGCGCAGGGGAGGGGCCTCTGCGGGGGGAAAGGGAGAGTTGCGGCCGCCAGGGGGCGCCATGAGACGGGAATGGGATGGGACGGGACGGGACGGGACGGGATGGGATGGAATAGGGTGGGATGGGATGGAATAGGGTGGGATGGGATGGGATGGGATGGGATGGGATGGGATGGGATGGGATGGGATGGGATGGAATAGGGTGGGATGGGATGGGATGGGGTGTGGTAGAGTGGTATAGGGTGGGATGGGGTGGGATGGGATGGGATACCCTCCCGTGAACTGCAGTCGAAAGCTCTTAGACTAAGACCCAAAGAAAGTACCTGGGTATGGACAGTCCAGGGCCCTGGATGGTGTAATTTAAAAATGTATGGCTTTGGAAGAGAGTTTGGAAAGCTGGGGTGGAACCTCGAGCTCCCTGAGCACTGTCTGCAGAGAGTTTGGATCTTACTGTGAGCCAGGACCTGACTGGTCAGAGGGTTTGGTCCCAGGCAGTTTGGGTGCTGACCCCAGAGCTGCTGAGAATGTCCTCCAGCAGTCTGGAGCCCCAAGACCAAACCACTCCCTGAACACACAGTTTATCACCTTTCTTTCTCCAACTGTGATTTAAAACCCCAATGCCCTGATTTCATGCAATGGTCTGGTTCCCGTTCCTGATCCGGGGGCTGATGCACTTCCCTGCTGTCTGATGACACCCAAAATCACATCTCCCCCCCCTTTCCTAACACCTGAACCATAAATACCTCAGGATGTTATCCAGTGACCATTGCAATGGAAAATGCAGGAATAGAGTGTGTTTGCTCCTGATAGAACCCCTTGCTGCTGAGGGAGAACCCAGTCCTGCCCCTGCAGGGGAATCCTTGCTCCATAAAACCTCATAAAAGCCCATTCCAAAGGGGATCTGTGGAGAGCAATAAAAGACAACACCCAACAGAGGAATGGGTGTATATTTTAAAAGTTTTTTATTATTACTGTGAGAATGGAGAGTTTGGATTCCTGCTTTATTCCTTATGGAGATGGATCTCACACCAGTGGTGTTCAGCTTCATTTCACAGTAGAGCTGCTTTGGGAGCTCCTTCAGTAACTGCTTTTGGCTGAATAAATTTAAGAAAGTCACACCTACTTGTGGGAAAGATTGCAGCAGGTTTTACCTTAAAAATTTCAGAAGTAAAAAAATACTCTATAATATAGGAAAATGCTCTCTAATATTATATTCTATGATATTTATTGAATGAAAAACCTTTGGGGTTTTGGGGTTTTTTTTCAGTTCAGAATGACTGCTCATTTCAAAACTCCTGTTACAAACAAGGAGAAAAAACAAAATAGGAAAAAATATTTTGATTTTTGTTGTCCCTCAGGCTGATTGTTGCATTTTATTTTGATGCACCATTTGCCTTGTTTCCCCAGTGAGGGGAAAAAAATTAATCACGAAAATTCTCCTTAGAGAATTATGTTATTATTAATTTATATAAAACATAAGCCTATTTCTGAGCCTATTTTCTCAGAGAATAAACTCTCATCTCTTCGGTCATTCTCCTACTCTTCCCCAAATCATCTGTCTTCTCCCTTCTCAAAGATCCTCCTAGGAAAGGATAAACCACGGTTATTTCCTCGGGTAGATTAACTGAATTATACATGTCAGGTCTGAGCCAACGCAATTTTCTTCAAGAGAAAAGGAGTGGATTTCGTAAGAATTCGATGACTCGAAGGCTTTGAAAATAAATCTTTTTCTCCCACATGCTCAGGCAGGATTTGTGGGGGGAGCACGTTGCCAAGAGTAACTCACTGGAGCCCTTTCTTATGTAAATAAAAGTGAAAACAGTGCACGAGTGCAAACATCCAGCGGTGGAGTAACATAAACCCACTGAACTCGGTGACCTCATTTCTCTTTCAGTTGCATAAAAGGACTTGCTCTTTCTTGTGCTGGTCCTTGTTGTTGTTGCTGGTGTGGTTGCCTTCACCTCGTGCTCTGGTGGGATCCCTTCCACGCTGTCTGTACCCTCCACACCCCTCCTCTCACGTCTCCTTTGTGGTTCTTTGCCACACTTTCACATTCCTCACTTCAGCCTTTTGCAATCCAGCTCAGTGGGAAAGAGTCTCCTCGTGCTCCTTTCTGCCTGAGTCCTTCTGAATGACCAAACCTTTCCCCCCTTTCCCTGAGCCTTCTCATCTTTGAGCACCTTGGAACACCCACATGTCAGTGGTGCTTGTTAACACCAGGTGCATTAGAAATGGAGAAAGTTTAGTGGAGATGAAGTGGTTGGGTTTATCCAGGTTTGGTCTTTATGAAGTGGATCACTTTGTGTGGATCACACACAAAATTGTAGCATTTTAATTGTGCCAGTACACGAAAGGAGTGCAGCTTCCACATCATGTAGGCACAGGGGTGGCAATAGCCTGACATTCCAAATATTAGAGAACCTGACTCACTGTGGAATGAAGGTCCTTGTGTCACAATGTCTGTCTGCCCTTCTTGCACCAATATACCAGGGGGAACAGAGGTTCAAGGAACAAAATCCCCTTCTGAGGGTGTTCTTCTTTTCCAAAAGGGCATGTCAGTTCTTAATGATACAACTCCCAAGTGTTTATAGGTCAAGTTCCCCCTGATCTGAAAGTTTTTCATTGTTTTGTGATCTGAGGGAAGGAAGGCAGATTTTCTTATATTTGTAACCTCATTCTTTCAAAGAAAGAAGATCCCTCCTGTTTGTCAAAAGAAACATCACCCTTTCACCCTTCAAGCCCTCCCCTATGTTCATGTATATCCAGCATTAGTTATTGAATTGTATTAGGTTCCTTCTGCAAAGAATCCCAAAAAACTTCACCCTCTGTGAGGGAAACTTGTCCTTGCCCTGCCCAGAGTGCTTGGCAGATGGTTCTGCAGAGTCAGCTGGACCTGTGGAGCCAAGGGGAGTTTCTGTTTGTGCCTGAGATGGAAGCTGGAGATTCCCTTTTGCTGGGAAATCCCTTCATGGTTAAGCACATTAAAAGACCTTTACTCCACCTTCGTGAACAGCATATTCTGTAAACACAGTGCTTTATAATCCCATAATTCTATCCCAGCAGAACAGTTGTTGTTGCTTCATGTTGGATTTATTTAAAATAAAAGGTAAGAGCTCTCTCTGCAACCCTGCCCTTCCCCACCACTGCTGGGAATATTCCAGAGTCTAAAATATTAGCCCTATATCTCTCTTACTCTACAGTCCATCTTGTTCCATAAATGTTTCTAGTGATGGAACATCTCTCAGTTTTCCAAAAACTTTTTTGTGACCTGTACTGGAATTCTCTCTACAGGGCTTTCAGCTGCAACAGCAGTCTTGCCCTTTTTTTTTTAGTTTGGTTCTTCATGTTCAATGAAAACTGCTCACAAACCATCTGGAATTAGGTCTTCAGTTACACCCATAGAGGTAGAAATAAATTCTTTTTTAAGAGAAGCACTGTCAGTGCCAATTTCTCAGGTCACTAGGTATTTATTAAAAAAGACACCTAAGGAGGAGTAGAGTCCTGTTCCCTCCACAACCATCACCCCACTGGATTCCCTCACCTTAAAGCACAACAAATTCATTTGCCACTGAATCCAAAGATGTTTCTAAACTCTCAGGAATCTGTCAGTAATATGTCCTGTCTGTAGTGTTATTCATCATTTTTAATGTGCACAAGCCTTTTTTTCTCTTTTTTTTTTTTTCCTCCTTTTTTTCCCCTCTGGATTGGGAAAGTGTTGTCAGAACCACAACAGATTTTGGGAGAAGAGTTTTCCTCAGAGATACATCAGATGTGCTCATTTGCTGCTTTACCAAATAAAGCAATAAATACATAAAATGTTTTCCCAAGGGCAATGTTGCATTCAGTGAATCTGAGCTGAAACTCTTCTCCAGAGAGGTCTGTGCCCAGGCACTGGAGCTGAAATAATAACCAGCTGGATTTCAGACTAAGGCTTTATCTGATGACCCACTGCTGCAGTCTGCTCTAATCCCTCCAAAAGCAACGAATAGGAGGAACCAGGATGTGGCCCAGAGGGTATTGAGTTCAGCCAAGCACAGCCCAAGTGCCTTTTGACTGACTAATGGCAAAGGCAGAGAGAGTTTTCATATTTTCTTAGGGCTCTAATGAAGACAATAGAAGCAAAATGCCCTCAGCTCACAGCAATTCACCAGTTAAAGGTCAAACTCATCTCTTTGGGGTTTTACAGAATTCTGGATTAATAGTATCTTGTACATATCTGTTAGACCTTTCATCAGACAAGGGTTTCACCCTCCCCCTGCCCTGGGATGAAACAGCAGTGCTCCATAATAGTAAAAAAAACATTAAAAAACTTCCTATTTATTTGCCATTTCTGGGAAATTTAGAGACCAAGTGTTAACACCAAATAGTAATCTTGGGCAAGATGCTGATAATGCTAATAACTAGGTCTCCTCCCCTCTGAACGCTTGCAAAGGACTCAGCTGGGATGGTGTCACTCAGAAGGAATTACCTACAAATGGCACAGAAAGTGCTACCAGCAGTTGGGGCTCTGGGTTCTGTTCTAACTCAGGGGACAGGTGCTGCTTGCTTAGTCACTAAATCCACCTCCTCAACCATCTTTCTCGGTTATTGGCAAGAGTTCCAGGTGCTAAATTCATGAGAGCATCACCTATTACCTTGGTATTTCAGGGCAATTTAGAGACCAGAGATTAATACCTGTGAAGCTAATTCTAGGAATATAACACAAAATAACATGAAAGACTATATTCACCCAATTATCCTTTATGAAACTTTGTAACATGTCAGCAGAAGAACAAGAATTATTTATTTTTGTGAGATAAATGTAAGCAAAATGTACAAGAACAACACGGTTGTGTTTTCTTTGACAAAGTGGCTGGTAACATTTCACTGACATGGAGGTGAGCAAGAAACAAGAATCTGTTTGCTTTCCAAATGCTCAGTATGAGATCAGTTTTACCTCAGCAGAAACATCCATCAGATCGAAAGCAAAATGATCCATGCAAACATTACGGACTTAATCAACAAATCCAGTAAATTGCATGAGTTTGAGTCTGATTCAAGGGCTTGTATAACCAGCTAAACAAATTCTTTCAGGACTCAGACAACAGCTTGTTTTTACAGGCAATTAGACAGTCCCACAAGGACTAAAAGCTTCAGATTTTAAGCACAGAACTTTATTATAAATTTCAAGTGTTGTTTGAATTAAAGGGATGTTTGATGTTCCTGCAGTTGAAAGCTTTCCTTGATTTTGACAAACAGATTTTGGTTACTGACTTCCATTGTACTCTTATCAATTCCCCTCAAACTGAAAATATTCATAATTTTTTAGTATCATAACACAGTGTTTCTGTAAGCAGAGCTAAAATCAAGATTTAATTTCCCAGTGGGGAAAAATCACCAAGAATTCCTATACTCATGGAATCACAGAATGGTTTGGGTTGAAAGGGACTCCAAAGGTCATCTCGTTCCATCCCCTTCCACAGGCAGGGACACCTTCCAGGTTGCTCCAAGCCCTGTTCAACCTGGCCTTGGACACTTCCAGGGATGGAGCAGATTTTGGCAGCTCACTCCAAATTCCCTCAATTTCCCCCTGGAAGTGTTGAACACCAGTAAAGAGAACCCAAAACTTCCAGTATTACACAGGTGGCACATCCTCGAGTGAAATTCCTGCCTCCTGAACACGAACCATAGGAGTTGAAAGATGAAATGTTCTGACAGATTCCTAAACACTACTGTTTTTTAAACTAAATGTACCTTGGGGAAGGTGATGAAAGGTTCCAAACTTCTGTCAGTTCTGTCCAAAGAGAAATATTCAGCCTGGGACAGTAATTTGTTCTCACGGCACCCTAATGCACAAATCCCTCACCACCACAACTCACTGCCCTGCTCGAGCAGGACAATATTGCTAAAAGACACAGGAGACTGGTAATGCCCAGAGAGTGACTCTAATTTTCACAATCAAATGGAAGAGCCTGACAAGTCCTGAGTATTTCCAAGCTGGCTGTCAGAGCATCTTGTCCTGGACCCCAATTTCCTTGTCCACTTTCTCCCTGAGTTATCCCTTTGTCAGCTCAGCCTCTCCAGGGAATGAAGTGTGTTGGGGGGCATTGCTTGTTCATGTAAAGCAGATGATAAATATTTATTCACAGAAAATATGGTTTAACTTTTTTTCTTTTTTAAGCAAACATTAACTGTGCTTGATTTAAGTCAAAAGTCTCTTCATTTTCTTGCAGCAGGCACTTCTTTAGAGGCTCCCTCAGTAGTTGGATGTTGCAATGTTTACTGCAGAGGTAGATATCTCCAAACAGGTCATGGCCAGCTGGAAGATTCCTTGGCTGCTGGAGTTTGAGCTGTTCATCTACCTCTGTTTTTTTAAGATTCCCTCTCTAAGGATTACCTTGGTCTTGGTTTGCTCAGCAGACCTTTATTTCCACACTGCTACTGTCACCTTGAAGAAGTGTAATCATCCAGCATGCAGTGATATCAGAAGGTTTAGTGTTAAAAAGTATCATTTAAGTAAAAATATAATAAAGATTTCTTTTGCTTTCATTTCACAGTGAATGTGAGTAACTTGGAGATCTCAATTTTCAAACACATTTCAGTTTCTCTTCTGTAGAAATGGGAATTACTGTACTTTCCCATTTCCTAAGCTGAGGCTAAATTCATCAATATATACAAAACTTACGATTCTCAGCTGGAAAGAAACACAGAATTAAAAGTGTATAAACAAACACGAAAAAAAACCCCTTTCAATAACAAGTAGAGTTTGCAAGTTGCTTTCAATTTGTCTTCCCAGCACTGTGAAATACCTTGTGCATGACAGAGACTCTCCCTGTATTGTCTACTCATTCTCCTGGGGGCAATTCTACATTTGTAGTATTTTAGAAAACACAAGAGACTTCACAAACATTTTAGGGCCAAATCAGCAAAAAGGTTTTTTTCCAACAAGGAGAAAGAGTAGAGGTCAGGAGACAGGAATGGTGTAATATGTCACAAAGCAAACGTCCTGGAATGACAGGTATTAAGAATGAAAATCCACCACCACTCTAAAGCTCTTTCCCACCGAGGAGTTATTTAGGTGCTATTTAGTGTATTTGTAGTGTACTACAGGAAAAGCTGCACTTTTGATCTGCTCACTGGAAGCTCAGATGTTGTGTTTCAATGAGCTTCCCAAGCACATCTCAGTCTCTTAAACCCTGGTGAGGAGATCTTACCTTGATGGGATTTCCAAGCTTTATTCAAAGACTCTGTTACTGTTTCCCCCCCAAAAAGTAAGACCAGCAATTGCTTCTGCTTACGAAGCAGCTCTAAAACTTGGATTTTAGGTACTGATTAAAGAGTTTAGTGGTGCCTTTCTGTGCCTGCACAACAGTGCCCAACACATCTTCTCCTGAAGCATCACGCTGGCAGATGGTTTTTGAAGGAATATTCTCTCCTGACATCTGAGAGTGCAGAAATCAAAACACATTTTTATCTGTAGCAAAAGAGAAGTGTAGAAGAATATGTATTATAGGTTATTTACTTTTGATCTTCAAATATTTCCTGGTCTTTGACCTAAAAATACTTCTCATCAAAGTGTAGAAGTGAAAGGGGTTTTCACTCACAGTTGCCATTAGGTGTTATATCAGGAAATATTGGGAATTCTTGTGGATAGACATCTGAGGGACAATGGAGCCATATTCACTGTTAAGTGAAGATATGCCCCCAAAAATTCAGCTCGAGAGTGCTGCAAACTCTTGCTTTACTCTTAAAACAACTCTTGATATGTCCTAAAGGTACAAATCAAAATTAAAGCCTTGTTTTTGAGATCCTTTTGAGAAGGGGGAGGAAGAATTGAAGGCTCAAAATGCCCTTGGAACTGCACTTTAGCAGAATTTGAGGCAATCATTAGCTCTCCCAGCTCCAGGCCCAGCAGAGCTACAAACACACCAGCTTCCCTGCCAGGGAGTTACATCACGACCACAGGAGTTAAATAAAACCTTTTCCATTCTGTAATTTAATAAAAGCTTAATAGAGAAGATTTCGTATTAACAGGGTGGTTTCCTCTCCATAGCTGTGAAGAACATGGAAAAATTGACCTGTGCCCAGTTTAGTCTTGACTTGCCTATTCCAGACTCTTCTGAAGAGATTGTTTCACAGGCACTAATCTGTGACCCTTCAAATGAGTTCATTTTGACTCCTTATATAGACAGAGAGCACAAATTGTCCCTTCTTGTTTCTCAGAACTTATCACTGAATGGAGCCTGAACTGTACTCAGTCTCTGAAGACAACAGGATGTGTTTCAGTAGGACTGGTTGAAAGAAAACAAATCACAAAAACATCAACCTGGGGTGTTTCCCTAAGAAAAAAAGCTACAAACCTTTGAACCAGCTTTAATTTTAAAGCCTGCCTGGAAAGTGCTCTGATCTTGTGGCCCACGTAGTTTCTCACGGAAGAAAATCACTGAAATAGAAGGGCAAGATTGGGAAGGATCTACAAAACTCCCAGGAAAAGTCTGCAGTGAGATGTGATGCTTTTGTACATTTTCTCTGCATTGATCACTGCTACCTTGGGGGTCTTATTGTTATTAATTGGACTTTGAGACCTGTGCCTTTATGGGTCTCAGGTTCTGTTTCAAACCCACCTTCTGATGATCCTCTGCCTGTGCCTTGTCCAAGACACCCAAGTATCTGCACACTCTGTATCTTACTGTCACGCACTTGAATAAAGGGAATTAAGAGCTGACTCACAAAATTCACCTTGGGAAAGAACAAAAAAAGTAGTGTGGGGTGGGGGAAAATCAAATCCTCATTGTAGCAAACCTGTCTTTCCTGGAAATCCTCTGGTTTACGGGTAGCTTTTTGTCTTGCAGCAAGTTCCACAGCCTGTCTGAATTCTCTTGCACAGAGAGGACACAGATGAGTTCCCAGGTGACCTGGGCAGCTTTACCTGTGCTTGCACCTCTCCTGCCTTTGCTTAGCCTGAAATGCTTTGTCTCTGAGCATTATTGTACAGTTTCTGATTAAAAGGCTATGGCAATAAACTATTTTTGTCAGAATTTCATGTCTAGCAACCCCCACAGTGAAGGGAATTTTGCCTTCTCTGATGATGCACTTTCCATAAATCACGTGCCCTTTTCATAAACCCATGGTTAGTCAGCCCAGGAGGGTAAGAGCCACACCACAACTCGGTATTCCTCAGCTCCCAGACACTTTTTATTCCGTCCCATTAACGTGCAAATACTGAGGGAAGACAGAACTGTTTTGGCACCTGTGCACTGCAGGATGAACATCACAGCCCCCCCCCCCGCGCTCATGCGGGTGAGATCTGGCCGTGGGAAGCCGAATTAAACACAAATAAATAAGTAAATAAATAAATAAATAAATAAATAAATAAAGAGGCGAGGAGGAGCAGCAGCTTTCCGAGACCGTTCGCAAGGACGCCGGGCAGCTCGGGCAGGGAGCGGTGTCGCTGCCTGCAGGGACCGCGGGGCTGGAGCCGCGCATCCCCCGGCAGCTCAAAATCAAACCTCGCTTTTATCAGTAGCAAAAGAGAAGCGTAGTAGAAGAACACGTATCGTAAGTTATTTACTTTAGGTCTCCAAATATTTCGTGGTCTTTGACCTAAAATACACTTTGGGGGAACCGCGCATCCCCCGGGAGCTCGGGGGACCACAGAAGTGCATCCCCGGGAATTCAGCAGGGACTGGGACCGCGCATCCCCCGCGGGCCGGTGGGTCAGGAGCCGCGCATCCCTCGGGAGTTCGGAGGATTGGGGCCGCGCATCCCCCGGGAGTTCCGCGGGGACTGGGATCGCGCATCCCCGCAGCCCGGCGGGTCGGGAGCGGGCGGAGGCGCGGCGGGCGCTGGCTCGGTGCCCTCCTGCCTCGCCTGAACCCTTTGATGACCCGCCTGCCCCGCGGGCTCCGCGGGCCGGGCCGGGGCAGCCGCCCCACCCCACCCCACCCAGGGCTGCCATTGGCCCCGATGAAAGTCCAGCACCTCCGGCTGCTATAAATGTCCCTATAGCGGGCGGCGCTGGCACCGCGCTGTCACCATGGGCGGCCGCGGCATCACCCTCCTCCTCCGCCGCCGCCTCCCCGCCCGCACCTGCGGCCGCGCAGCCCCCGCGTCCTCCCTGAGCGCCCTGCGGCCCGCGGAGACCCTGCCCGGGCCCCCCAGCTGGCCCCTCATGGGCAGCCTGCCCGACGTGCTCTGGAAAGGGGGGCTCAAGAGGCAGCACGAGACGCTGGTGAGGCGGCAGAGCCCTGGGGATGGGATGGGGATAGGGATGGGAACGGAGTCGGGGATGGGAACGGGGTCAGGGATGGGGACGGGGATGGGGGTGGGAACGGGGATGAGGATGGGGACGGGGATAAGGATGGGGACGGGAATGGGAACAGGAATGGGGACGGGGATGGGGATGATGGGGATGATGGGGATGAAGGTGCTGCGGCGAGGGGAGCACTCACTGCGGGGGTCTCCCCTGCGCGCCCAGGCCGAGTACCACCGGAGGTTCGGGAAGATTTTCCGCATGAAGCTGGGGGCTTTCGACTCGGTGCACATCGCCGCGCCCTGCCTCCTGGAAGCCCTGTACCGCCGGGAGAGCGCCTGCCCCCAGCGCCTCGAGATCAAGCCCTGGAAAGCCTATCGCGACTATCGCGACGAGGGCTACGGGCTGCTCATCCTGTAAGTGCCACCCGCAGCATCCCGGGGAGGTGCCGGCAGGGCTGGTTGGTCCCTGCCGTGCGGGGGAGCCGGTGCGGGATAGGGCGGGTCCCAGGTGCCCGGGGGATGCTCCAGCCCGCCCTCCGCTCCCCGGGCTGCGCTCCCGGGGCTCATCCCCCTCCCCAAGGAGCACAAGGCGGTGTGGGTGCGATGAAGCATCAGCGGTGTCGTGGTGCACGCGCGGCGGGTTTGGGGTTTTCTTCTTCTTTCCTTCTTCTTTAAGTCTCTCGCTTCCCAACCTCGCTGTCTTTATTTCAATCTAGGGAAGGAAAGGACTGGCAGAGGGTAAGAAGTGCCTTTCAAAAGAAATTAATGAAGCCCAGGGAAGTTGTGAAGCTGGATACGGCTATCAATGAGGTACTGGGCTTTGAGAAATCCTTCCTTTATCCTCTGCAAACCTGGGGAATAAAAGCAGATCCGGTTTCTCTGGATAGCTGCTGATTTTCTGTACAGTGATAAAACCATGAGTTCATACTCAGATTGTTCAGGGAATAACAAGTACAAACTCATCGCCAGGGTCTGACCAAAATTGAGACCACACAGAAACCTGTAGCTGAGACTATCTGTCTCCACAGAACAGTAAGATCATTCCACAATGACACAGACTCCTGCAAGCATTTTTTACCTACTTCTCTTGCATTCAGTAGTTTTTGCCTTTACTCCTTCATTCTTATGTCTCCACCCCCATCAGTGAACACCTACCTCCTTAACCTCTGTGTTCCTCACCTAGTTTGAGGAGCATCTGTGATAAACAGCTTAATTCTCTTCGTTGTGAAACTCCAGTGTTGCCCCAGAGTGAAGTGTTTCATCCCTGTGGACAAAAGCTCAGCTTATGGAAGTACAAACCATGATAGCACAAAAGTCTGTAAAATCCAAACATACATTCACACAGGGGGAAGTTGAATCTTGTTCAAAGAACAGGAAACAAAAGGATTCCTCTCTTAGACAAGATTACTATCTATTTAAAAGACACTTGAAATGCTGAATTGCACAGAATTTCTATTAGCTGATGTCATTTTATCCCTTATTTTCTCTCTCTTTCCACTGTTCAGGTCCTGGAGGATTTCATGCGAAGAATAGATGAAATATGTAACCACAATGGACAGATGGAAGATGTATATTCAGAATTCAACAAATGGTCCTTTGAAAGTAAGTCATTTTTTGTCTGAGTATGGTGCACCTACCATGGCATTTCAGTTCCAGTGTGATCAGGGATGAATGTATTGGCTGATTATTTCCAAACTGTTGGCTACAATATCCTGGAAACTGAGTTGCAGAACATCCAGGGAACTATCACAGGCAAAATTCATCAGCAGCTACACAGATTCCTCTGTTTAGTTACCTGTATGACTTGCTAAAAACATTCAAACATTGTAATGGCTTATAAATCCAAAACCTGAGGGAATCATGGTGCATTTATCTAGACTAGGATCAGATAGCACATGACCTTTTTTTGTCCATCTGATATTTGTTAATTACCAGCAGCATGAGATCAATGAAATGATCCAATAACAGTGAAGAAGTGCTCATTGCAGACAAAGCTTGGAAAATCCCATTTAAGATGTTTATGTTGGGATTCAGAAGCACTGGAATAAGTTACCAAGTCAGGAGCCTCCATCTTTAGAAAGCTTTATATGGAATCTGTCAGGAATGACCTAGGGCAGAAGAAAGAGCCTCAGTGGTTCCCAAAAAGAGGGATGTTGGCTGTGGTGTGTTGCTGAACAAGCTCTGCCAGACCCATTTGCTCTTGGCTGGCTCAGCTCAGCAGCCTGTGGACTGAGGCCCTGAAAGTGTTTTTTTTTTCCCCTGTCAGTGGTGAAGGTTGATTTTGGAAAAGGACACATAGAAAGTGAGAGCTTTAAAAAAAGAAGAAAAGGCAAGTGGAAAGGGGTGGAAACTGGTGGAGTGCGGGATGCTGTCAGTGTTTGCAAGTGGTTTCTGGCTGTGGGAAGGGCTAGGAAATGCTGGAGGAGATGGCCTAGGAAATGCTGGAGGAGATGGCCTCTTCAGGCCCAGTTTTCCTGCCACTCAGTTCTCTTCAGTAGCATTGCCAAATATCTTATTTACCAAGTAATGCCAGCCCTGCATGGCAGAAGGCTCTGCTGCTGGTGAGGGGATCAGTGGTGCTGCTGTAAGGGCCCCTTAGCTGGACACTCTACTTGAGTCTGAGGGAAAGAGGCAGAAGGTGTTTAGAAAGTGCTGCTCTCACAGGTGTGTATCATGGAACATTTTCCATAAGGATAATCCAAGCCATTCCTCGACAAATGACGACCAACACACACACTTTTGCTTACATCATTTAATTATAATACTGCTTAACAACAGGTATCTGTCTGGTGCTGTATGGAAAGAGGTTTGGCCTCCTGCAGCAGGATGTGGAAGAAGAAAGTTTGAACTTCATCAAGGCAGTAAAAACGGTATGGAAGAGTCTTTCCTGGGGCTGTAGTGATTTTCTACCCCTCCTGCTAATGAGAGGCAGCAGTTTAAATGAGTCACCTGAAAAACAGCACCTCGAGCTTCTGTGCTACCTGTGCATTGGCAGCTTTGCACATCCAAAGTGACACAGTGCAAAGCTAATCCTGAACAGCTGAACTGTCTCATTTATGTGATGCCTAAACCTGACAGGGAAAACTGCTGTATGGACATCAGGGTAATCCTGGAAATGGAGTTGGCAGGTTGGTTGGTTAACTCTGCTCTCCCTCTGAGACACCTGTTGTGCAACGCTGCTCTTTGCTGGGTGGGACTGCTGGGGTTGTGTGGGATTATGCAAAACTGCTGGATTTGGAGGTTACTCATTCCTGCAGGCAAACCTGCTGAGCATTTTGCTGTAACTTGGACTCTGGTGATACAAACCTGCCTAATTTTAGTCATCCAGAAGATAGGCATCTAGCCCAGCCTAATTTTTTAGCTCCATCTGTTGTCAAGGGAGAGAGAGGCACTGCCAAATATTAGCTTGTCCCATTCTAAACAGGTGCCTAAAGCAGAGAAGATGCACTGCCCACTGGAGAAGCCTCATGTTCTCCTCCTGGCTGTCCCTAATTTTTAGCTGGATATGGTCTAAGTAGGTTGAGACCCATCATTTCTCTCTAGGATGGAAAATCTACCAGAATCTTGCCTTCCTGAAAACTGCCTCCTACTTTACAGTCTCATTTCATTCAGAGATTGCAAATAAGTATAGATTAAAGACAGATTTCCCAAACTCTTTCTCCACCACAGATGATGGCCACTTTTGGGATGATGATGGTGACCCCTGTGGAACTTCACAAGGGGCTGAACACAAAAGTCTGGCAAGCTCATACTAAAGCATGGGATGACATATTTAAAACAGGTTATTGTTTTAAACATAATTTCTCTTCTTTTCCTTTATCTCTGTTTCCTGCTTGGTGGAATTAACTCTCTTCATCCTTGCTATTGTTCTATGCTGCTGTTAATCACTTCAGCATGGATTGGAACAGCTTTGCTGCACTAAACACAGACTAATTCCAACATGGGAGTAGGTTTTTTATGCCTAACACTCAGGTCTGGTTGTGGGACAATACTCAATTCCCAGGGAAGCCCCAGGATATTGGGAGCCAGCAGTTACTTCCACTTTAATCTGTCATAAAATAGCCAGAAAGTGTATAATCTCTTTAAAGGCAAGTATATGAGTGAGAAAAGGGACTTCCCTCAAAGGGACCTCAAAGGGAGTTGTTTTCCCAAGAAACAAGAATTTTACACACAACAAAACCTGTCGGCTAAAAAAAAATAAAGAAATTACAGGTTTTCTGAACAACCTGGAATATGGTTGTAAATCTTAGAAGCAATTTAAATTGTAAGGTACAGTTTGGCTTTTTGACAATGTTTTTTTTGACTATTTAAGATGAGTTGGCCTTCAAGGTTTAAAAAATTACTCTAACTCCAGATATGAAGTCAAGTTTGTATTTTTAATGACAAATTTTTATTTTAGTGACAAGTGTCACTAAAAATTGAGAAAGATTTTGGCACTTGGATGGCTGTATTTGAGTACTTGATACTTCAAGACTTTTGGTCAAGCCAGCCCCATGTGCACTTATTTTATTGCTTCTTAATTTATGGGGTTTAGGAAAGACACTTTAAGACAGTTTTGTTCAGAAAAAACAAAGTTTAACACCTTCACTTGACAGGAATAACTCCTTACTAGGAACTGTAAGGTGTTGGGCAAAATCTACTTCTCTGTATTTAAAAAAAAAATCCGCAGCATGTGGAAATTTGGCATCTCTTTGTACCTTCCCCTTGTAAATCAAAGGTTTACATTTCCCCCCAGAGAGTCTGAGTACTAAGTCTCTTTGATTTTTTTAACACCTTGATCCCCTTTGAAAACCTGAGGCAATAAATTTCACACACTTGTATTTCTGTTTGCTAAATATTTTGCTCAATGTCTCACTGATTTCCTTTCCTAATTTAAGAAAGCAGAATTCCTAAGAGTTTGCAGGAATTTCTTCTGTTCAAAAGTGATTTTTGGGACTGGGTTTTTTAGCTAAAGAGTAAAAATACCATACTTTATTCAGTATAAATATACTCACTATTTATTCACTGCTTGCAAAATGAGCCCAGCTTGGCACCTCCTTTCAAGGTCCTGCATGTCAGACGTGGTTTTGTTTTTATTTTTACAGTATTTTTACTGATTTTCCATTAATTACCTCCCTCTCCTCCCTCCTCAGCCAAACACTCCATTGACTGTCGACTGGAAAAACACTCTGCAAACCCTCAGGAGGATTTTCTGTGTGACATCTACTCTGGAGGACAACTTTCCAAGAAGGAGCTGTACGCTGCCATCGCAGAGCTCCAGATTGCTGGGGTGGAGACGGTAAACCTGGCTTTGCAAGAGCTTCAAATCCTCCCACTGCCTGCCTGCCTCCATAACCCAACCATCCTGACACCTGGAAGGGAGCTAATCCTGCTTTGCTGGCCCAAGTGCAAATGAAAATTTACCTGAAATCATAGATTTGTTCTGCTCATCATTCCTAGAGAACAACTGAGATGGCTCATAATCACTTAAGCTTTCAAAATATCATAAATCAGTGACCAGCCATAAATATTGCTTTGAACTTTTAGCAACTTCTTCCTTCTGTCCCCACAAATGGAGGTCTTACATTTCTTTTTGGTTTCTTTCAGACAGCCAATAGTTTACTGTGGGCTCTGTATAACATTTCACGCAATCCACGTGTCCAGCAGAAGCTTTTCCAGGAAATAAAGAATGTTTTGGCTGCTAATGAGACTCCAAGTGCTGAGAACTTGAAGAATATGCCTTACCTGAAAGCGTGTCTGAAAGAGTCCATGAGGTAAAATTCCTAAATAAGAGCAAAACGATCACAAATTTTTTTGCCAGCTTGTGGGTACCAGAGGGGTAAGAATTTTCTAGTACACATAATTTTGTTCATCTGGTTGTTTAAGGTGAACTGTGAGAGATACAGGAGGAAAAAATGCTGGAAATGTAACCCATTGTGTTTTTTTCACTGTAGATTAACCCCATCAGTGCCATTTACCACTCGCACCATCGACACGGAAATGGTTCTGGGAAATTATGTGCTGCCCAAAGGGGTAAGGCAATGAATTTAACTTACTAGGGTGTTTTACCATTTATTAACTGTCTTATAAACCACAGAAGCTGGTCATAATTCAGTTTTAAATTGACTTTGCCAAAGGATGAGGCCCAGTATAAGGAATGAGGAATTCACACCAAAGATTCCCATAAACTCACCCCCAAACCTACCTGCACTGCTGATGGATTCAGGCAGAAATATCGGTCAGAAAACATTTTGCTGTGCTGCTTCAAATATTTTTTTTTCCAGTTTTCTCCTGATTTTTTCTGAGGAAACCGTGACTTTTTCTGTGTTCAGATTAACCCTCAGGGAACTGCGTGGCATCTTCTGAGGAAACTGCCTCGCCTTTACTGTTGCATTGGTTCTTTCCATCAACGAGCCGATTCACTTGGCAGCTCTGGGCTGATTTGTAAGGAGACTCTCTTTGTTTCTAGACTGTTCTGATGATAAACAGCCATGCCCTGGGTTGCAACGAGGAGTACTTCAGCGACTGGACTCAGTTTAGACCGGAGCGCTGGTTCCAGAAGAGCCTGATCCGTCCGTTCTCCCACGTTCCCTTCGGGATGGGGAAGAGGATGTGCATCGGGCGCCGCGTGGCAGAGCTGCAGCTCCACTTGGCCCTTTGCTGGGTAAACACTCCAAAAAAAAAAGTCATTTTGTGCCCAGTGGGCACTCAACTTCTAACGAAGCACACTGATGGAAACATTTGTGTTTCAGCTCGTCCGCAAATACCAAGTGGTGGCCACTGACCAGAGGCCGGTGGAGACTCTGCACTCGGGAATCCTCATTCCCAGCAGGGAGCTGCCCATCGCATTCCTCAGGAGATGAGGTGAGTGAACGGGGCTCTTGGAGCACAGCACACCTGGCTTTGAGCACTGTCCAGAATTTCCATAGAACTGGGAGTGCAAGACAACAGGTGTTTGTCTGATCTTCATCCTCTCGATGTGAGATGGATGAAACATCATTAATTTTCATTGCTTTTAACAATAATGCAGATCAGAAAGGGCAAAATCAAAATGTATACACTGTTGGAGAAAACAATAGCCATTATTTTGTTATAATATAACTCCTCCACTGCATTTCTACAAGAAATTTCCTGAAAAATAGGCTTTGATTTTTGAGCATCAATTTACAGATTAAATAGCCTTAGTGAACGAACAGTACCTCAGCACTCTGCAGAGTTTAGATAACAAAACTTGATTTTAGGCATAAGGACAAAGAAAAAATCTATTTGTAAATAGTTATGCAATGTTGCAACTTATTATATATTTTTGTTCAATAAAATCGAATGTAAGATTTTCTCTGCTCACATGAGCTTACACAAATGAGCTGATAAAATAGCTTATTTGTCTAACAATCTAAATTGAAAAACCAAGTCTTTGACCTAGAATTAAATCCTCAAATTAGAAATCAAGTGACATTTAAGTACTATGGAAGATATTTTTGTGCTGGCCAACACCACAGGAAGAAAATCACTCAGTATAATCTGAGCATCAACTCCTTTAACTGAAGTTTTCTCAGTGCTGTTTACTTTGAAATAATTGATCACAATATAGATTTTTTTCTCTTCAATACAGCTTGCAGAAAAATAAATGACAACCCTGCTGCTGCCTCCTCTTAAAAAACAGGCATCAACTGGAGAAGTCAAAGCTGTGGAGGCTCCACCAGCCAGTGAAGAATTGCAACACCCATCCCTTGAACAACTGCAGAGTCAGAAATAGCACCAAGAAAAGCTCCCAGATTGTTTTATTGGGAAAATGTGGTTAGTTAGTCCATCCAGTGTTAAAAGGAAAGAAAAACATCATGTGTATTCACATACCTGTGGAAATACAGTGATTTAGTGCAGCTGAGGGCCTGCCCAGGACAACGAGCTGTGCAGTGCTCTGGACAGTTCTTGTCAGTGCACATGGAAATTATTGCAGCCTCGGGCTCTTCCACAGAGCAGCCTGGAAAGAGCTGCCTCCCAGTTTGGGTTCAGTCCTGATTGCACTGGCCCTGTCAGCTCAGAGTGGAAGGGCTTGGGAAGGCAGTTTAAGGGAGAAGAAACTGGTTTAGTCCTTACCAATCATCAACGCCACGGATTAAGCTGAGACGTGAGATGGCAGTCAGGAATTAAGCTGAAAACAGGGCTTGAAAATCAGGATAATTAAAAAAGGATATCTCTCTGGTGTTATGTAAGAATATAAGGACAAATGTACATAACAGGATCTATTCCTCATGCCTGCACAGTACTTTCATTTGTACACAGTGCTGTGCCTGGCACAATCTCTGCTCTTGCCAGGGAGTTTCGGGCCTCTGATTCCTGCACAAACCATTTTATCCCACCTTTATTGTCAAACCTTTATGGCCTTTTATTTTATGAAAAGGCCTCATTCAAAAATGGAACCACTGGAATCCTATGGGTTCTGCCACTGTTAAATGCTGATTATCCTAACAGGATAGTGACTTCATTAGATGAGTACTATAAAATGTATCTTTCAAAGAACAATTTCCCAGGAAATGAGGATCCTAAATATTTCAAATAGGTTTTTTTCTTGTGGAGACTGCAGCATCTGTATCTAAAGGTTAAAATTGTCACTGCCCTGCATGTAATATTTTATGTTAGTTGTTATGGTCACTAGTTTTTCCAATTATGCAGTTTGAAGTCCAGCTTTGTATATACATAACCATGAATGGTTATTTTTATTTTTTTACTTTCTGAAATGATCCAAGTTCTTAGTATTTGTTGGTCTGTCTGCTGTGTTTTGTTTGTTTTCCTCTGTTGTTATACTCAGACATGGAAATGTAGCCCTATTAAAATGTATAAAGCAATTTGTGTATTATCTGAATATTTCTAGTCAATTTGGTAACTGTCAATTTTGTAATAAAATAAAGGTTTCTATTGTTTTTCTATGATTAGTCTTTCATAGTTTATTATAAAGTCTTTGTAGCTTTACAAAAACCTTGCCTTCCATGGCAACTTCTTGCAAAAAAGCTGCTGTGGTACTTTCATCCTTCTGCTTGACTTTCTCAATGGGCTTGAGCTGGAAATTCTACCAAGTTCTACTTTAATCCTGCAGTCTCCAGGGATGGGATTGTTACACTTCTCTGCCATTATGACAAGATAAAATCCATAAAAAGTTTCAAGGAAGGATGAAAATAGTTCGAACCTCTGCAGAATCAAAAGAAATATATATATTAAGAAGTGCCATCCAGCAGCACCGTGACTGACAGCCTGTGGTCACATGAAGGCAAATCTGACAGTCAAAACCTGCTCTGTCTTTGCAAAGGGAAGGCAGCCTCAGGTTGTGAGACTGGTGGTGTAAGAAAAATCCTACAGCACTGTGAGGATGGTGCTTTTCCAAAAACTATGTTGCCATGTGCCCCTTAGAGTGACTGGAGTTTGTGCTGCTGACACTGATCTGGGGGCTGGGAGCACTGGGGACTTGGGAAAGGTGGGCTGGGAGAACAATCCCCAGGGAGCTTTGGCAGCTCATGTGAAGCTGTGTGGGGAGATCTACCCAAGCTGCTGTGACAATAACACACGCCAAGTCTCCTTATAAGAGTATAAACTAATATTACTCCATTAGAGCCAGTGGAGTTGTACCAATATGGAACAAGTGTAAACAGAAACAGTTTGTTCAATTCCAGGCACTTCACATTGCTCACAAATGTCCTGATGATTTAACTCCTAAAGACAAGCAGAGGGAAGAGGTGTTATCTGGTTGAACTGACCTTGACAGCCCAGTTATCAGCTGTTTCGAAATCCCTTATTGCTCCCGTGTAGTAAATCCCAGGTTCATACTTACTGGCCTGCTTATTATTCCTGCTACTTAAATTTAGGGGACTCAAAGATCTGTACAGGTGTTGCTGTGAGGAAGGTTTTGACTAATTCTGTACAAGCTGAGGTACCAATGAGTGCTGCCTGCTGGATTTCTGAAAGTACAATAACCACTGACCTGGAAAATTGTGTTTCCGGAAGCTTTGTAGATTTTCAAGTTCCTGAAGTTTGCAAAGAACTTCATTAATCTGCTACCTCAAAGTAAATGTCCAAAGCAATTTACCTAGGAAATAGGTAATTATCAAACTACACAGATAATGAATGACCAAGCCAGACTTCCACATCAAGAAACCCACATGGCTTCCTTTCCCCTCGTTTTTCAGCAGTAGAAACCCAGTGTGATGCCCCTGAGATTAATAAATGTCTATGAAACCCTTCACCTGTGGTCAGCTGGATAAATTCAGTGCAGTTCTTTGCTGCTCTGAAATGAGTTACTCATTCAGAATTTTCATTTCAGCACTGCTTCCCTGTTATCATTTCCTATGGTTACTCCTCAGAGGAAGGGAGTTGGATCATAAAATAATTGGCATTAATTGGCCTCCACATTAACTTTCTCAGCAAGGAAGTGAAGGAGGTTTACCCATCCAAAAGGAAGTTAATTCTGCTCAGGCCTTGGGCATGTTGATGGGAATGGTATAGACAAAGCTGGAGTCAACTAATCCATGCTTTTTTAAGGATAAAGAATGCAAGTTTTCAGGACTGACAACCTGGCATTTTTGATCTGTGTTTTGTTCATTATAATCTGGCTGTTCCATGGCTCTGAGTCAGTCTCTGTGTACACCTTTCACTGCTCTGATTACCTGACAGATAATGTGTCCTGGTTTGTCTCCTTCCATGCTGAGAAGGACCTTTGTGCTCAACAACTAGAGGTAGAATTCTCATCTGTGTCAGTGCTGACTTTGATTAATGGGGCAAAATTACCCAAAACCTGAAAAATTAATTCCGCCAACTGTTCACAGCTAAAGTTCATTTCAGGATAAATTTTTGGAGAACAACTCAGCACATTCTCAATTTTAAATATGTGAACCATCATTCTGATCTTAGTGGGACTGCAGGAGTATGGGTGGTGGTTTTTAATGCATTCTCACTTTTTGTAAAAGGAGAAAGTTTAACAATTTCCAGAAATTTGTGGCACACATATTCAAAACTCGTGGAAGAGTTATACCTTTAGAAGAAAAGCTGCCTTTTTACTTCAGATAATTCAGACAAAGAGCCTATTGAGATTGAAGCTACAAGAAGCTCATTAATCTCTTACCCTGGCTTCGTGTATTCTTCTGATAACTTGTGGATTGATATACTGAGGTGTGGGTTGCTGCATTCAAATTTTTTAAATGTAGCCTTCCAGGCAAGGCTTGGGGAAAAGTATGAATATTATATTACGAAACCGAGCATTATTCTTATTGCCTTACTTATTTATGCCCTTATTTATTCTTGGGCATTTTTGAGTATCAGCTTTCAAGTGAGTGAAAAACAGAGTTGCTGAATTGTTTTGGCCTGGAAGGAGGACATGTCCTGACTGTCCAGGCTGCCATCCCTCCTCTCTCTCTCTACTGTAGCTCAGGGCTGCAACCCCACTGCCTTCAACCCCTTTCATATTCTGAGGTACAAGCCAGCAATCCATCTGCTGGCACTGAGAAATGAAAGGTCACATGAAACTGGTGTCAGTCACTATGAAACCAGTGCAACTCTTTGGGCAGGGATTTGTAAGTGGTGAGGATGGAGACCACACTTGGGAGCTGGTTCAATGTTACAGTGCACTTTTCCCAAAACAGCCCTGCTCTTTATGTGAATATTTCTGCATTACTGCTCACTTCTTTCTTGTCTGTTCACCCAGAACCGTGTTAGTGCCTCATACAATTCCTATCTAGACTTTATCTTCTATATTCCTATCCTCTTCTTTGCCAGCAGAGGAAGAACTACATTTATGTTCAGCTCTTGTCCATGGTTTTTGTCTCAGCTGCATGATCACTAACCTGTGGCTTTGGAACAACTTAACAAGTTAAACTTCAGCTGCAGGATTTGGATCCAGAAGGAGTTTTAGACAACTTTATATTGCAGAGTTTAGATGGAGCAATCCTCCTCCTGACAGGGAAAGCAACAACGAGACCTCTTTCTAAACCAAAATATTTTTCTCCAAGGGACAATGTCAAAACAAGTGGGGAATGGAATGTATTTATAATCGGGGTAAATTTTGCTGTGCTTTCTTGGGCACGTCCCTCTCAACAAGTTTGAACTCTTTGCCTCTAATTGTTCCATGTGTTGAGTGAACTGCAGCCTCCACACGTCAGGGGAGAAGGGAAGGAAGCAGAGTCAGCTGCTGGCAGGGAGAACAGGGCAATAAAGGGGAAACAGGAGTACCTGAGTTACTCCTTGGTCTCCCCAAATTGGTCCCCAGCTGCATGTTTGTGATACTTTGCCCTCCACTATCAGATTAGGTGCCCTGAAACCTGATAGTGAATCAAGCAAGTCACATCTGATTCATCCTGCTGCTGAACTGTGTTCCACAGGAAAACAGGAGACAGGAGAGAAGCAGGGGAATGGTGCAGGTCTGGTTTGCCTTGGACTAAAGGGTTCCCTCACTGTGGGATGGAATTCTAGAAGCGCAGAGTGGCTCAAGGTGAAGAAAGGAAAAATGTTCCCTAAATTTAATGGAAATAATGGAAGGAAGTCTTCAAGAAAGCTCAGGCAGTGTGAGTTGCACTTATCTTGGCTTCCAAGTTCCTACAAAAAAAGCCCTTACTGTTATCTCAGTTCTACCGACGGGAATCACAGATAGTTTTGCAGATGAGGTCAATGCCTGAATCAGGCTCTGTCCCACTTCTTTCCAGGGCAAAGGTCCCCACATATCTGATCAGGAGTCAGCCAAGAGTCAACTCAACCCATGGGCAAAGGCCACCCTAGAACTGGGATCTGCTTTGGTGGCTTTGCAGGACATTCAACCACAGGCTGCAGACACCAAACACACTCCTCACATTGAGGTTGATGGGATTAAACTGTCTGTCCTGCCATAAGGCACAGGAGAAGACCTCAGCTGGGATCCAAATTTCAGTCACTTTAAATGGGAGCAGGAGTAGAATAAGGGAGATTTTAAGAGCAAGATTCTAGGCAGGATGACAAGATAGTTGGGCTCATACACACCTTCTGCTCTGTTCAGGAGGTGCCAAGTTTTGGTACTCTGGAACAATCCTGTCTTCCCTCTGGCTGTGTTTGAAAGTCAGAGTAATAGGAAGGAAAAGCTTTCAATTCATATTTCTCCTTGTGATACCAACACTCAGTATCTCATTTCAATGCTAGTGAAAAGCTTCAAAGCACTTCACTAAAATAAAATTAACAACAGCAAAGAGAAGAAAACAGGAGATATCAGGAGATGTTTTATATGAAATCGCTGAACACGATGATATAAATTTCTCAAGTAACTGAACACCCTGAACACTCTTATTGGGATCTTCCACTGGAGCTTCAAGGAAAGACTGGACATGGCACTCAGTGCTCTGGACTGGGTGGCAAGGTGGGGGTTGGTCAGAAGTTGGACTCGATGGTCTTGGGGGTCTTTTCCAACCTTCTGTGGTTCAAGGCATATGATGGGAATTTGGCTCCATAAGATATCAGGCTTTTAGTCTTCCTAATAAAGTTTAACATTTCAAAGTTCACATCTAAGTGCTTGCCCTCTAAAAGGCTGATAAGAAGTGCAGACTTCACATTTGCAGTGAAGTGAAATATCACTTTATCAGCTTTATGAAATCCAGAAGTGCTGCAGCTCTGTGGAGGTGTCTGCTCATCCTACCTGTTCTATTAAATACCTGTTTATGTGCAGATTGAAAAGGATTTTTCAGGGAGAGGAAGTGCCATAGAGTTACAAGAATAAAGTAGGCACATAATTGTAAGGATATTTCATTTATTCAGCCCTCTTTATATATGATGCTTTGATTTAGACACCGAGGGCAGCAGCTGCTTTAACTAGGGGTCAGTGGGAGCTGAATTCTTCTGAAATGGAAAGGACTTATCTCTCAGAGTTGTTCACACCAATTCCAAAGAATAGGGGAGTCGTGAATTTTTTTAGGTGTGGTTTGCTCACCTGCAATAAAAGCCCTGTGAGATTGCACCCCAAAGAACTTTGTGGGTTCACAGACTAATTATGGGCTGTTGTCCTTCACAGGTATCCTGCTTTCTGTCCTGAGACTTTGATCCAGACAAAAACCTTTCTTGCAGGGTTGGTTTTAGTAGGATCAGAGCTGCTCTGACTCATCTCTTGGCTACAAAATCACTGGAGTCAACAGCAGGAAGGTGGCATGAACATGTATTTGGGGGATGACACCTTGGAGCTGGAAAGGGCAAGACCACCTTCCTGACTGCATCAGCTCCAAATTACTCAAAGGAACAGGTAACTGCACCCGGAGTTGCACACATTGACCTGGAGAGGGATTCCCAAGGTCACTCTTAGGAGAAACACAGGTGTTGAATCAAATTATTTGAGATGCAGACCCTGAGGTTCTTAAATATTTAGGTGACATTAAGCCATCTAAAGCCAGTAGGATTTATTTTTTTTTTCCCTGAATGCCAAAATTTTGCTTTGGATGTGTAAGAACCTCTCAGAAACTTTCCTTCTGTTTTGAACAACTCAGAAAAGAACTCCTTGCAAGAGATTTCTTTGTTGCTGAACAGTGGCAAAACAAGGCACAATCAGAGGGAAGTCTGGCAACTAAGGTTTGGGAAGGTGCTGGAGGACATTTTCCAGAAAGGAAGGTGCCTTCAAATACACTTGATTCATAACTCTTGCAAAGTTTTTCTTGCCCAAAGGCAAAATTGAAGGGGAAACTAGATCAGCTCGTTGCTTGAGGAATCAAAGAGTCAGTTGTGAGCCAACAGATATTCACTGCAGGGAGAGGGAAGTTTTATTTATGTGTGGATACAAATGACTGGAATAAATATTTAAAAATAGCATATTCTATTGCCTGCAGGTGGAGTTGTTCAGGGAGGGATATGGCTGATGCCAAATATTTGATCTGTGCTTTGATCCAACAGCAGGGCTCTGGCAGGTGCCCTTAGAAACACAGAGAACACGTTTTTCTGTATATTCAACAGCCCCTCGGGAAGCTGCTGCTTCCTCTGAGCCCCTCTTGGGCTGTGGTTGGCACCCGATGTGCTTCACTGGAAAACAGATTTTTGAGGACGTGGAGAGTACTGTGCTATATATAGAAGTCAATGGCATCCAGGGAAAAACAATTGAAGGAGCAACTGGAATTTCTGGGGGAAATCAGAGCTCCTGGGCAAATAGAGAGGTGTGAATTCTGTGCAATGGAAATAAGGTGTTCGCAGGGGAAGTTAAAGCAGAGGGTGTTCAGACTGGTCACACAGCAACCACTGACAGCCTGTCTCAACAGAGAGATCAGGCACAAAGTGATGGGAATTAAGGAAGGAAAGGGATGCTGTGTTTGGCTGCCCCAGCTGGTGCCTGAGCGCTCGTGCTGGGGCACAGCAGGCTCTGCATTCCCTGGCTCCCATCACCTGGCACGGCACGACCAGGGCAGGATGCCCCGGGAAGGGAGAGGGGTGGTGGAGCTGCACAGGATGGTTAAATTTGCCAAGAAACATGCTCTTATATTCATAACAAAATGCACTATTCGAAGCACGAGCATCTGCTGTCGCCTCAACAGACTGATGGGATGCTCAGAGTTTTACAACAAAGTGTCAGTGCCATCCTGTGAAGCCACATGCCCAATGCTGGCCATGCTCAAACCCCTGCACTTGGTCTCCTTCTCTCTGGAGGGATGTTGTGCTGTGTGATGGGTGTTAGAGCTGACAGCTCCCTGTCTTCACACCCTGCCCAGGGCTGAGGCCTGCTACTGCAGCTGAAGGAGAATGAGAACTGTGTTTCCTATTTTTTTTTTTACTTGAAATTAAATCTGGAAATCTAAAATTCTTCTGTATAGAAAAACTTGACAGAAGTGAAGATTTTTTTTTTAGTGAAATCAAGTTAGGAAGAGAGGAAACACCTGAGGTGAATGCAAACCTTATGGACAGGAATCTTCTAGAAAACTTGGAATTGTTTTTAAGAATTACTGTGTCTGTTAAAGAACTTGCTCCAGGACAAAGACTTTTCTTTCAGTCAAGCCCTGAACTGATAGATTTCAACATTACTATGTCAACAACTCTTCATTTTCAATTTGAAAGGGCATTTCATGAAAACTACCTTAATCTCATGGCACGTTCCAATTTTCAGAAAGTAGCTCCATCCAAACACCTTCAGGCACAGCATCATCAGGCCCAAGTGATAAACATCAAACTGTGTAAAACCCTTGGGCAATGTTGGCCTGAGCAGAAAATGCCCAGGAATCTCTTGAACCTGCCTTTAAAACACACCTTTCCCCCCCAGACTTAAATCCCTGTGAGCCTTATGGTACCTTGACTCCTTGATTCCTGACTGCAGCACCAGTGACAGCCCTCTGAAGGTTTGATGCTGGTTAAACTATCCATATGTGTGTGTAAAGACCAGGCACATCTACACCTCCACAGATGTGTTCTTGGAATCCCTCTACACCAGAACTGACTGGAGAGACAACCTGCCCCATGAAACCTTCCTCTATTCATACAGACAAGGAGACCCTGGGGAAACACAGTCCATGATCAGATGCAGAAGAGTTTATTAACCATGCTTGGTAGATGTGCAAGTCACCACACAAACACTGTTTGAGTCAAAGGGAAAAACAATTCCTTGACCTGAGCAAGGATATTCATATCAAAAGCTTTACACTGGACTTCTGTCCAGCATCTATTTTTGGTGTGTCCAAAACACTCCACACTCCACATTTTTGAATCATGATATGGCTTTTCTAACCAACAGAAATATGCAGATGTTGCTCCTTTTCCTACATCTCTTGTCTTGGTATGTGCACACAGAGTCAACTGATTTACCCTCAGTTGCTAATCCAGAGTTAGAGTTTTGCTCACCAGGCATGAGGACCACACTGTAATCAGGTAGTGGCATTCCTGGGGGAAACCTGCCCTCTGAACTGTTTCCAACAGTCTGTGCAAGACTTTATAATATTCTTAGCTTGTGTAGAAATCATAAATACAGTATTAGTAGTGACTTAAAGCAGGCAGATGTTTTAAAAGCGCAGGTAACTGTGTTTGACTCAATTCTGCAACTATCTAAAGCAGGCAGACTCCATGTCCTTTGCTTCTCCTCAGAGTGCTGTCCCCTCATTTCGTGCTGCACCTTTCTAGCTTGATCCTATGCCATTGGTTAGGAATGGAGAACCCATCAATTCTCACCCTCAGTGCTTTTCTCAGCCTGTCATGGGCCTTTCCCTTCCCTTCCCTCCTGGACATCCCCACATGTATCACCTCCCCACCTTCTACTGTTCCCTGGGCTGTTTTGTCAGCCTGCCCCAAATCTTCCTTGGGACAAGCTGAGCAAACCAGGCAGGGTGATGAAGAAAACACGTTCTGCCATGACTACACCACCAAACTGAGGCCAGAAGGCTTGTTTTAGCAGATATTGCCCCAGCAAGCCCAGTGGAGAGTGACTGCAAGACAGAAGGAACCTGTTGCCACTGATGAGTGACATCCAGTAGCTGAGAGAAAACACAAAGATGTGACATGTGCCAGCTTCTTTCATTTCCTTCAAGGACAGGAAAAATGTACAGAATGTGTCTAGACAAGGTGATGATTCATATTCTTTGCAATGTGTTCCAAGTGTTGAGGGGAGGCAGGGTACAGCCACCATGGCTCCTTTCTTCATGAGCCTCTCTGCTTCTTGCTGTTGTCATTTCTTCTTGCTTTGGAAGGGCATGGAGAAAATTAGTGCTTTATATTCATTTTTACTATAGTTAATAAAATACATTAAAGCATCCTTGAACTTCATTTCAGCTCATAAGTCTGAAAAGTAGGAAAAAACTTAGATATCTGTTAATTTGGAAATACTACCAAAGGAGATGTTGTGAATAAAGTAGATCATGCTCAATTGCTTTCTTTAACACAACATTTATTCTATAGCTTCCGAGGAACTTGCAAGTTCAGGGATCAGTGCCTCCAGGGCTCCCAGAATTAGTGTAGTATGTGTTCTTTTTACTAAAAATAGTTAAAGTTTCATCAGGATTGGACTTTTGTGTGTCTATTTTTGGCATCCTTCAGTAGACAAATGCACTGGCTGAACTTGCTCTCCCAACCTCTTGATGGTGTTTTGCTATTAATAGAAAAAAAGGGTTTAATGAGTAACCGGTCTCACGGTGTGGGATAATACATTCCCACTTTGCAATCTGCTCCTGTGACCTTTACAACCAGAGACACACTTAAAAAACAATACAGGGATCTACCAGGATGCCCGAGCAGAAGGGAGCAGGTGCCTGTGGGAGCACAGCCTGGCATGGATCCTGGGGGGAAAATATCCCTGGCCAGTGACCCAGAAGCCACATCCTGAGCACTCAGAACTGATATTGATACCAGCAGCCCCCAGGCTCTGCTGGGAGGAAAGGCTGAGAGAATTGGGTTTGTTCAGCCTGGAGAAGAGAAGGCTTTGGGGTGACCTGATTGGACCTGAAGAGAGTGACAAGAAAGATGGAGAGAGACAATTTCCAAGGACCTGGAGGGACAGGACAAGGGGGAATGGCTTCAAACTGACAGAGAGGAGGGTTAGATGGGATATTAGGAAGAAATTGTTCCCTGTGAGGGTGGGGAGGCCCTGGCACAGGTTGCCCAGAGAAGCTGTGGCTGCCCCATCCCTGGAAGTGTCCAAGGCCAGGTTGGATGGGGCTTGGAGCAACCTGGGCTAGTGGAAGGTGTGGACATTCCACCCAGGACAGGGGTGGAATGGGACTGGATGAGCTTTAAAGTCTCTTCCAACCCAAACCATTCTGTGATGAACTGTGGCCAAATTGGCCCCAGGTTCCTGCCTCAACCCTCCGGTGGATGTAGGAGATGGGCAGCACGGGGCTGTCAGGGGACATTCCCAGGAATGCAGGGACAAGTGGGATCCAGGCTCACAAATCTCAGCTGCGCATTTTCTCCAGATTCCCAAATACTGGTGTGTGAGGAGCTGCTTTGAGTCTGAAAAGCAGGGAAGAGTCGTGGTTCAAGAAGAAATAAAAGATCCAGATCACTTTAAGGTTATGGTGCAGCAGGTGGGACTCAATGTCAGGGTGTGGGTAACTGGCACTTTGCAGCCATCTGACCTCGACAGAAAGCAGGAAAAACTTTAGGAAAACCAGGCCAGGAGAGCTGATTTATTTCTGAGCAATATATGACACTCTCATGAGTAATGGTATTTTTACTTGAAAGGTTAAGTGGGAAACAGAAACCGAGTGTTTGTGGCTCTGTTCCAAGAATAATATTTGAACTAATCCAGCAACTTTGATCATCCAACTACACATCATGTTTATTTGTGAAATATGTCAACATTTTCCTAGGCCCATGCGGATTTCCCCTCCTTTTGATCTCTCAGCACCCTCAGTTTTTCTGTAAGGTTAGAGGGATTAATCCATATTTATGATCACATAAAAAATAAAGTATTCTGTGCTTTTACATTTTCCAAACTGGACAAGATTGAGACAAATAATAAAAACATACAGAATAACTGGTGGCTCTTCCCTGCTTTTATGAATTAAACATTCCTTCTCATGAGCATCCTCAGAGCAAGATTTCCACGAGCTCTTAGCAGTTCAGAGTACACAGATACCATTCCTTGGGTGAAGGGGAAAAGGTTCTTACAGCCAGTAGAGTGGGAGCACAAGGTTTGGGGTGGCTGTGTCCCAGGACTAGCCTGGAGCCAGGATGAGTTGGCTGACAACATAACACATAAAGGTAGATTGTGACTTTCCTTTTCCTTGCCTGAGCAGCAAAGGTTCTTTAAATTTAATTAGATTTAAAGCTCCATTAATTCTATTCTTATGTCAACACACAATGTCCCAGAAGCACAGCAATATTCCCTGGTTTGGCACTAGAAGGAATTTGTCTGGCTGTGCTGGAAATGACCATTTCCATTTCCTAGATAGACATCACTAAAGCTCCATTAGCCTTTACTTCAAGGGTCTGGCTCTAGAAAAGAAGCTATCATTAATTTTGGCTGTTAACTGCCTGGTTTTTAGCCATAACTACCAATAAGGATACTTCTGAACATCTTGTCCAGTGAGACTTGAGTCAAGACCACTTTCTTTGCACAGAGTATACTGAAAATATCCAATCTTAACTGACAGCTAAGACATGAAAGTCTTTATAGCCACTGTCTTACCTTTGCCATGACAATGTTTTGAGAGCTGTTATAAAAATTATCTCCCAAACCCATTTCTTCCTGAATTCTCTACAATTGCACTTAGAATTTTCTCTTAGAATTGGTTGAACTTCTCTTTTACTGTCCCTCTCTGTCTCACCCAAGGCTGAAGCACCCTAAACCCCACACTCTAAACCTTCATTTTCAGTTATTTTTCCCCCACCCATCCCATCTACATATTGCACAAAGTCCTTCAAGTCCAGGTTTGTTGGAGCCAACAAAAGCATCGGGTAAGTCACTGGTGTCAAAAAGTCTAGCTGAAGTTTTTTTTTTTAATATTCTTGGGCAACCTGTTAGGAAAAAGCCAGTAGCAAATGATGAGCTTGTAGGAACATATTGCAAAAGCTTGTCCCTCCTTCTTACCAGCAGTGAACTGCATGATCTGAACTGGAATATATTTGTCTCAAAGAATGGATGAGTGAGTTTGCTGGGATTATCAGCCTTTCTTATGAGTAAGAGCACTGCCCTTCTTTTCAGCAATCCTTGATCTAAAGGAAAACAGTTTGCTTCTCATCCTTTATCTTTTATTAGACACTATTAAGGGTGGGGAAAAACCCCGTTGGATCTGAGGTGGCTCCTTGGCAGTGTTAGAGCCCATTGTACCAGCTGGGTGGCCCAGAAGAGCTGCTGCAGACGTTTCACAAAGAATTATATTTATTTTAAATCATGATGTGGCTTTTCTAACCAAACCATGTTTTCAACAGAATTTCCTTTAGAACCAGTCTCAGGCCTAAGGTATGCAGCTCAGCCTACAAGGTGCAGGCAATATCTACACCATCAAGACAAGCCAAAAGAATTCTCAGCCCAGTCTTGGGAAAGCCTTTTCCAGTGGGCAGCTGGGGAAGGCACAGGGAGCAAGTTGAAGGCAGGCTGGATCCTATAGGCAGCAGGAACAGCCTGGTCCTGGCTGCTGCCTCCTTGAGCCTTTTCCCAACACGTCCTTAAGAATTTGCTGAGTGAATGAACTGCACACACATGGCAAATCCAGCCCTTCCAGGAAAGCTTTGGGTTGGGGGAAAACATGAAATATAGTCATGTTGTGTGTGCACAGCAAAGGCAGCTCACACTGGGTCTACTGTGTGCATGCAGAACAAATATCCAGCAGGAATCCCTTCTGTGATAAGGGAAAGGCCAAAGAGTGCAGCCAATCCCAACCCTGACATGAGTACGTGACCCTCTCTGCCCTGCAGGAAAACCTGGGCACTGCTGCTCCAGGTTAAAAACACCCTGCAGTTCCCCTGGGGGCTGTAACACCAGCCATCAGCCAAATTAAAACCTCGACATTTTTCAGTTTTTTTTCCTTTTAATTGGAAATTTGAAGAATATATTTCATACCGTGGGGTTTTTTTTTTCCCCCCAAAGGTGGCCTCGAACTGTGTAAACTCTCAGGTTAAGTGCTCAATTAAAAGGTCAAATTATCCAAAGAGAAAACTGAAGTGTCAGGCAATAATTGTCCACTGGACTCCGTTACCTGAGGAGTTCATTGCACACTGACCTCCTTTAAACATTACACAGGCTGGTGGGACGTGTGGTACTTCCTACTGGTTATTTATAACTCCGAAAAATCCGGACCTGGGCAAATACCGAGATCGCTCTCCAGAAGAGTTTTAATGTGAAATTGCAGGATCCACAAATACAATAAAGATGCTCTCAGAATTCCCAACCAAGTTTTTTCTAGGGGAAAAAAAAAGTAGCCCCTGTCTCTCGCCAGCACAACAAAAAGTTATGTGAATGTAACAGAATATTTAAGCTATTAGTAATGCTTGCTGAAGAAGTCTCATTTTATGAGCCTCCCCCAGGTCTCAGCTCTGTGCCCATAATTTTCCTGTGGGATGTCTATTCTGACTCAACACTTCAAGCTCATTCTTCACTTTGGACCAAAAACTCAGCTTCTGTTTATCCTGCCTGTGCCTCTAACGAGCCAACAGGGACAGTGACACAGGGCAGTCATTCCCACCATGATCCCTGCTCGGCACCATTGGGAAGGAATTCTCCCCTGTGAGGGTGGGGAGGCCCTGGCACAGGTTGCCCAGTGAAGCTGTGGCTGCCCCATCCCTGGAAGTGTTCCCAGGTTGGATGGAGCTCTGAGATAGTGGAAGGTGTCCCTGCCCATGGCAGGGGGGTGGAATGAGATGATCTTTAAAGTCCCTCCAACCCAATCCATTCCATGGTTCTGTGATTCTATATAATGTTGTTATTATTAATATTCATGCACGTTAAATGGGGTTTCCAAAGCTGACTAAAATGGGTTCCTTTCTCTGGGGTTGGGACGTGCTCAGATGAGGCCTGAAGTGATTCTGCCTTGTGCACTCGCCAACCCTGATGGTGCCACATGATCTGCAGATCCCCTTTCCCTTCTGCCTGGTGTGTATCCCCTCTGGCAATCACATGCCAACTGCAAAAACATTAACCACTGTGTCCTCTGTAAACCCAGCCCTCTATCAGCAGCAGGGAGGCCTTCACCTGCTGTTTTCTGGGAGATGTGGTCTAATCCTGATAAGAGCTATCTAATCACTTCACAAAGTTGAGAAGAGATAGCAGGGGCGGAAAAAAAAAAGTGCTGCTAAATAGATGTTACTTCTCTTTCTTTTCAAATTCTTGGGCACTGTGAGCACACATCACCTCAATACAATGATAAAAAGGCTTCCTGAGTCACCAGTTGGATTTGTTGTGAGACCTGAGTGAGTTAGCACTGACATATGAGTCACATTAAATCATTAACCACACCTGAAAATATCAGCATGGACTCCATGACCCCGGGGAACAAATTTAACAACACAAAAACTTGATCTGAAAAAAAAATAAAAAAAAAAAAAAAAGAAGAAGAAAGCTAACTTTAGAATGCGACTAGTTCAGACCAAACACTTCAGTAGTGTGGCTCGGAGAGCCAGCCTGAGTCATGTGCTGGCATTTACCTCCCCCTCTGCCTGTGAGGGGGTAGATGCATCTTCACAAGGGTTCTTATGCCTAAATTGGACTTTTTTGTCCAAAATGAGAACAAAAGGATGAACAGAGCATAGCTTGGCTGCCCAAGGAGTCATCACAGCAGCTGGCGCCTTCATACCCTGTGCTAAAGAGAGAAGTTTGATATTCAGTTAAATTACTGTTAATTACTCAAATATCAATGATGAAATCAGCTTCTCCAAGGTTTTGCTTGCATTTCCTTATTTAAAAGACAATTAAAATAGTAACCCAATTTCTTTAAGGATGTATGAGTATGTCCTTGTTGATACCTACATATTGTTTTCACAGTTGTTACTTATGATTTTACTACAGATGCTAAAAACAAACCTGCCCATGAGTATGACAAGAACAACCCTTTTGCAGCCAAACTCTCCATCCAGCCACCACAGTCACCACAGTTTGTCTATTTTAGTAGCACAAGGGAAACTGGGTGTGTTGTAGCAGCATGAAGGAAACCCAGAGGGCTTAAAAAGTCTTTTTCAGCACTGGCAATTAAATAGTAGAAATGTCACTTCCAGTTTGAGCTGCAGAAACATGCATACACATGTGCAGTTAATCAGACAAGTTTGTCCTTGGTTGAAGGCAAAAGAGAACAGATAAAAAATTCCCTTGCACAGGGAAGTACCTGGGAAGAGTTGTAAGGCACAGGGGTGCTGGAGAGCACCCCATTTTGAGTCAAAAACGTTCAGAAACTTAAAAAGGATGTTTATTTCTCCTGATACCTTCTACCACTGAGGAAAAGGTAAGGCAAGGCTTGTTTTCCAGCAATGGAAGTCGCAGGACACAGATGCCAGGAAGAGTTGTGTAAAGTATGTCCAGAACCTCAGCCCTTTACTGAGCCTTGGATTTGAGGACAGATTAGTCAAACTCAGCTTCAAACTCCCCTACACCAGTTGCCAAGAGGGTTAAGATCCCATGGCAAGGTATCCTCTGCTGAATTCCCAGACTGCCTAAATCTGTGTTTCCCATAATCCTGGATCTGACATTGCACTTGGCCTTTTGCACAAGGTCAGGGACAGCACACGGCTGAAAGGTGGTTTTTTACTGGGGAAATGATGCAAATCATACAGTTCATAGGAATTTGGAGGATTTAACCAGACTTCACTTGAGTCGTCGAGTTCTTTCTAATCCGGAATTCATAAACTAACTGCAGAACAAACACACAAAGATAAACACAGGGACACATATGAGCCAGGCCAGACAGATTTGGAAAGACAAACTTCCAAAGTCATACCAGAAGGATGAGTTGAGAAAGAAGGCTGGAATGCCACATACTCAGATTGTAATCACTGTGATGTTTCCTGGGAAATTGAACGTGGATTAGAAGAAAAGACCAAATAATGGACAGAATCAAAGCTTGCTGCAACAATGGAAATTTTGGTGGATACAACAGTCTAATTCGGTGGAAATAATGTGCCTGAAAATGGTTTGTTGCCAGGAATGTTCTTCTTTACTGCAGTTACCTGATGCCATCTGAATTATTGAACAATCAGTCCAATGAACCAGTGGAATTACTATTCCAGGTGAGACTTTTGGTCAGTCAGTGATCCTGCTGTCTCCAGGAGTGATCCAAGACCTTCGAAGCAAGGCAGGAGAAAGATTGTTTCAGCTAGATACTAAACACATTGCTCCTTATCAGGGGTCTCTTAAGCTCTGGTAAGAGATTGTCTTAAATCCTAAAATGGTTGATTTAATGCTATTTCAAAAGCACATCAGCAGTAACCATTGTTATCCTGGATTTATTTTGTCATGTGGCAGCCAAGGTGTCTGAAATCCTCCCTTCAGGTGTGCTGAGGTCCCACCTTTGCCATTGGGATTGGTCGTTGTGTTCCCCAACACAGCAGCATTGGAAAAAAGGAAATGCCAAGGCTAGAAGTGAGACATGGAAAGTGGTGAAGGAGACAGGTGTGGCAGGAGGAACAGCATTTACCAAACTGATAAACTCCACAGTTTATCAGAGATGTAAAGGAGTGAAATGATGACACAGCTACATCTGAAGCAGTACTCCAGTTATTGAACCCAAAAAACCCCAAGTCCATAAGAAATTCTAGTTGTAATTCCTGGCCCCATTTACGTGCAGGTGACTTTACTGATCAGATTGGTGGGGAAAGTGAAATGCAAAGCAGACCCAGTGTTCCAGGCACTCCCCAGTGAGTCACTGCTGCAGCCACGACATCAATGGGAAATGCTGAGTGCCTGTTTTCCATTCTTTCCCAGATGCTCCTTCCTCAACATGGCCCTTCATAACTGTGTAGCTGTTTGACTCACCCCACTGAGCAGCTACTTCCCCTCAGACATCTGGCTGCAGCTCCCACCAGTCTGAAGTGCCTGAGGAATGCCAGGACACTCCAGTGAGTTTGGCCCCCAGGAATCCTCATCTGTAATTCTGAGAGCCCGAGCTCCTTCCAGCTGCCTACACCATTCACTTGGAACTAGCCAGGCACATATTTTCCCAAATCCATTTGCAGAATTGCCAGACAACAGTCTCCCATTGACTCAGGGCATTCTTTGTGTCAGGACAAGAGCAGGAGTTACTGTACTGTCATCACAGCAGGGCAGCAGAGAAAGGCCCTTTGTCTGCCTCAAACGTTTCAGTTTTGTGCTGAAACACGTTGGGCTCGGCCAATCTGTAAAGAGATGAATGCAAGGTGATTCAGGTGAGGTTACAGAGGATAAATGTAGGGAGTGTGAGCACCAAAATCACCCCATGGGTTGTGGTTTAACCCCAGATGGCAACCAAGTACCACAGAGCTGCTCATTCACTGCCCTCACACTTGGGTGGGATGGGAGGAGGACGGGGGAAATGGCAAAACTTATGAGTTGAGACAAGAACAGTTTGATAACTGAAACAAAGTATAATATAACATATATAACATAATGATGGTGATAATGATGATGATGATAATATAATAGAAGAAAGAAGGAAGGAAGGAAAGAACGAACGAAGCAGGAGGGAAGGAAGGAGGGAAGAAGCGAGAGGAATAAAACTCATTGTCCGTTTTGGGCTAAAACGCTGAGCTCAGCCGAGCGAGTTGAGCATCTCCCCGCTGAGCGCGGCTTAACGCCGCCACCTGCCGACGGGCATCCCTGAGCTTCCCTGGACTTCCCCAGGCTTCCCTGAGCATCCCTGGACTTCTCTGAGCATCCCGCAGCGTCCCTGGGCATCTCCCTGGGGTGATGCTGAGAGTGTGGTAGGAGGCGAAGTTGTAATTGTGTTTTACAAGTGGGTAAAAGGAGGTTGGGTCATGTAGGACGGGTCAGCTCATGCACTGGTCAGGAGTGTCAGACATTAACCTGTCACTCCTGGAGAGCTCCACTTAAATGAGATGAATTTTCTTCATTTAAAGCTCAAAAACTGATATGTGGTTTTGAATCCAGAAGCAACAGCTCCAAACTGCATCAGGCCTAGAAATCTGATTTTTTAAATTTTTTTTACTGATTTTGAGTTCAGATGTGACAAAATCAAAACATTTTCCCTTCTACTCTAGGAATATTGCTCCTCACTACAAAATTAGCAGCAGAGATCTTCTCCAACAGCACTGAGCACTTGTGGGAGGAATCACACCAAGAGCTGAACTGTGATGTCAGGAATGTGGATCAGAGATGTGTTTACCTCCTCACTTCCTTATGCACAGCTCTCACTTCTGCTTTTGAGGATTTACACTTTTAAATATTACATAAATAAAATATATAATAAGTTACTATCTGGCAATATTATCCCCTTCAAAAATGTGTAGTATCCCCAGATTTGAGTATCACTGATTTTACTGCTCATGGTTAGACTGCAGATCCTTGAATTGCAGTCTGAATATTTGATAACTCCTCTTCACCTCTTTTAGACATAGTGACAAATTTTTCACACTGATATTTAATTTCTTTAAAACCCAAACATACCAAAAAATTTCTAAATGCATTCAAACACAAGCACCACCGAGTCAATAAAACTATACAATCCCAAGATGCACATTGTATGGTTTTTTACATGAAACAAATGTTTTCATGAAGCAGGAGGATTTACAAGCCCTGAAATTCCTGCTTTGTGTCTCCCAGCTGAGCTCCTGTGCTGCTGTAATGTCACTGGCTGCCATGGAGCTGTGCTGAAGGACAGGCCTGGCTGGGAGCTGGAGTTATCCTGGAATAAAGCCTCAGCTCATAACAATCCATAATTGCTGAGTAACACGGCAGGGTCACAAGAGTTGAACAGGAGTGCTGAGATGACGAGTTTGGAAAGGGAAAGGGGCAGTGCAGGAGCTGGCACAGGTCCTATCTGATATCTCAGTGGCAGCTCATCTCCAGTAGCAGCAATAAAGTGATATAAAACTCTTATATTTCACAGCTTTTCACTGAGATTAATGTTTCCTTGCATAGTTTGAAGCTTTCATCCCTTCAGTGTCTGAAGTTGGGGCTGTCCACCCTTATGTTTTCACTCGACAGAAGTTTAGCAAATCATGTTTTTCCAGGAAGAAAAATTGACTCCAGCTGTCCTGGTCCTGCACTGACCTAAGGGGCCTCTCCTGCACTGAAGAGCAGCTGTAACTCTGGGCATCACAGCAGCTGCAGGAATTCCCAGCTGGAGTTCTCCCAGATAATGCCCTATGAATATGAAGCACAAAACAAGGTGCCCAAGGGACCACTCAGTGCTGTTTTCTTGGGACAAAAGAAAAGACTGAAGTAAATTAAAGAAAATTTAGACCTTGCCCTCAGCCCAAAGCCACAAGGGTGGTGAAACAGAGGTTTGAACTCAGCACCAGGACAGAAAGGCAGGACTGTCAACACCACTTCACGTGTGTCCCCCTGGCACCAGGCACTTGCCAAGCCAAAACCTGGCTGTGGGGACTTTTCTCCTGAAAGCCAGGTCTTATCCCCAGCTCAGCAGATCCCATGGTCTGCTGGAGAATTCTTAGCTCCTCCTCAAGACAGAAGAGCATCATAGACACGATCCACATGGATTCAGCACCCTCCTAAAGATAAATCCTCCTCTAACTTCTGGTGCTGCTGCAGGTACTGCTGTGTCCAAGCCAGTTTCTAACTGAAGTGAAGAATTAAATACATGGTCTACAATAAGTGCTTTTTGTCCTGCTTTTTCTTTTTTAGTGACCCAAACTCCCCAATTTTTTTCGTATTTCAGGCTTGGGAAGGGGAAGGATTATCGATGGGGGAAAGTACAGACAGTGGGCATCAAAGCTGTGACAGCTGGTGAAAGTCATGACCCAGCCTGTGCAGAGGCTGCATAAAGGAAGTGAAATATTTAACATAGTATTGTTATCATCACTGCATACTTGATAGAAACTTTAAATGCTCATACAGGGGAATAATTGTGGTTCAAATGCCTGTTCCACCCACTAAGGCACTATGTCTACAATAACTCTCTGTTTCGATCCTGACACAGTAACCCTTTATCTGTTCTAGGAGCTCCCACATGAAGAAATAGCTGGTATAGATTTTGTAATTCTCCCTCTTTAAAAGCAAATAGCGAGAGCAGGAACGGGAGGTTTTTTGCAATGGGGAAAGGAGAGACAATCCCAGATTAGCAGCTCCTTTGCTACATCAACACTGTGAGCCACAGCCAGAGTCTGCAGAAAACAGAGGTTGCAATATAGTCTGAAAAATGATGTTTGAGGCTCTCTCTGGTGAGCAACTGTTTCTCATTCAGCATGGTGCTCCAGCTGCAGTGTGTGAGCCAAATCCTGCTCCCACATCAGTGTGGATCTGGAGGGATTCCACCGGGTTTGGAGACCACAGTAACTCAGGCTGCAGCCTCGCTCATGGTCCCTGCTGAGAGGTATGGGAAGCATGGTAATAATTAGGGAGGATTCTGCTTCCCTGGAGCTCCCTGCACTGAAGCAATTATTCTCTCCTTTTCATTACCCATTCAAGACCACATTGGCTAAATATAAGACAGATTCAACAATTAATATGAGCTCCATAAGAGACAGCAGGGAAAACCTACTTGCTGAAAACATAATTCTTCAGTAATCACCAGGAATCACTAACTGTAAAGGAGCCAGATCCAATAAAGCTTCAAACTTAAGCAGAACTTAAGCAGAAACAGTTTTCCCTGCAACTCTGAGTCAGGCATTTCAGTTTTGGAGGAACACAGGTTCAGATGTGCTTTCCTTTGTCCCATTAAAAATAGCACCTGCTCCCTGAGAGATGGGGATGTTTGTGCTGATGGTGTGATGTGTCTGACTTTACCTCTGCACCATCTTTCCAGCTCATGTCTGTCTCAAGAACTATGGATTTTGCACCAGGGATCAGGAATTCAGGAGTGCCAGCACCTTATTTTGGGGCCTGTCAGTTGTTGAAGCTGCAGGGGTGTAACAACATCAGTCACAGCACTGCCTCTAATTTTTTGGAAACCTGCTCTAAGTAGGTAACTTATATTGAACTGGCAAATCTGAACTTCAGAGGTCTCACTCAGAGTTTTTTAGAAATGCAGGTTCCATCTGAAGACCAAACACTGCTGTGTTGCTCCCTCCTCTCCCTTTCTTCTGCATTGACTGTGCCAAAGCTCTCACTGCCAGGACAGCCTTCCCTGAGACAGGGAAATGATGCATTTGGCCAACATTTTCATGGGGGAAAATTCTCACTGGGATATTCAGATCATATTAAATATGGTTTGGATGTTCAGGAAAAGCTGAAACCACAGGAAGGTGGAAAGGGAGATGATTATGTAGCTCCTGGTGGATTTATTGAGTTTTCGTAAGAAACAACTCCATGTCACCAACTTCACTTACTTTGGTATCTCCTTCCTTTCAGTGTTGACTGGAACGAAATCATCTCCTTCAGCCTTGCAACCCTGCTGCAGTCCTTGTATGTCAACCAAAGAATGCAGAAACATATCCAATTAATCCTTACCATGGCCTTCTTGGACAGGAATGGAACTAAACTCAATGAACTTGGAATTTTTCACTGCAAACGAAGCATCTCTTGTCTGCCAGCTCATCCCTGTTTCCAACTGTTTCCCAGCCATCAGTGCAGGGATCCCTGTGGATCTCAGGGGCCGTTGTGTCACCCCTTGGGCATCAGCCCAGTCCTACACAGGTGCTGAGGCAGGAGGGGTTGGTCTGGCTCTGGGATTCAGGTGGCTCCGAGCTCTCCCTGCTTGGGATCCAGGGTAAATTAAGCAACACAAATGTTGAGTTGGTCCTCTCTCATCTGAAAGAAGTCCATGACTCACTCCATCCATCCTCTGGGGACTGAAGTGGGAAAGGCTGAGTCAAAGCTTCATTTGTATTTTGTCTGAAACCATCAGAATTTGACTAGATTTGTCCCTAATTTTTTTACTGCTCAGCTGTTCTCCTGCAGGTTCCTTCTCTCATCTCTCTCTTGTGTTGCCAAGGGTGTATTGCTGCACATCCCTCCTGCTCTGCTAAATAAACCTTGACAGGAGTAGCCAGATGGAAGCTCTCACCTTAAATTAACACATCAGCCCCTTTCAAGACCACGTGTAGCAAAAGCAGATGCAAATACAGACCAAGAGTAATCTGCTCCTCTCTTGTCAATATTTGAATGGTCTTGGCTCTCATTCTGGACAGTAATAAAAGAAGCTGGTTAATCATTTATAATTGTTGGGAGCTCTGTGCCATTAATGAACAGGAAGTTTTATGCAGCTGTCAGATGCACAAGCTGAGCATTTCCTGCAGAGGAGAAAGATTTATTTGGTGACAGCTTCATTATAGATTTTTAGAAAGAAAAAATAGCATTTTGATCACTGAAAAATCAAGAAAGAAGCACACAGTTTCCTGTGCTTTGGAGAGGATGACACCCAGTTAAATAATTCCCAAACATGAGGCAAACCAAAACTCACCACATGCCCCTCTGGAATGTCCAGGCTGGATACATGGGATGTTTTTGAAGTGGTTGTAAAACAATAATAAAACAATAGCTGAAATACACCTCAAAGAATGGATGGTTAATTGTCCATCAGGACCACATAACTGGGGAAAATTAATCAGCACAAAGCTCTCTGTGATGTCTCTAATTTAATAAGGTCACAGCAGCGTAATCAGGAGGAGCATCTTGGTGACTGCACAGCAAATTAGCTCTGGGTGTAATTGCACCGATGTTGGAGGAGTCACAGAGACATTTCCTCTGATATTTGCTGCAGTTATTTCTGCTCTTGGAAGTGCTGGCAAACCAGGTCAGAGAAGGATGAGCTACGAGGAGGAGGAGGGAGAAGCTTTGATCTGCACACAAATAGCCCTGATACCATGGAAAGACCCCCTGGGACACTGTGGGTATTCCCACTGCCTGGCTGCAGGCTCAGGGATTGGATCTGGGAGAGGACAGCACCTGAGACAGGTGTCACCACCACCCCCTGGTTCGCTCAGCACAGCCTGTGCAGGACCCAAAGGACATTTGTCCCCTCACTTCAGCACTTGGGTTAAGCCCCCAAAGCAAGGCAGTGACCTTTTCTTTCAAAAGTATCTAAATTATTCCTGCACAATTCAAGTCATGAAGGGGGAAAAATGCCTGGATGAATAATGGCAAACACAATTCTGTGGGAAATAAAGGCAAGAGTACAAACATCCTGCAGCAACACTGCCATCTGTTTGGGCTCAATTCAAGGAATAGTCTTTTTTGAGGAACAGGAGTATTTTTATTCTTATATTCACAGCACATGCCATAAAGTGAAGTATATAATAATACAAATTATTTTTTATAAGGCACATTAAGTTTTTAAGGCTGAATTTGGAGATATTTTATGACCAAATACATCCACAGAAAGCAAAACATGGTGCAAACATACCCTGAATGACCTTTTCTTAAAGAAATGAAGAATTTCTGGAATTAAATATTTACATCATGATAATATTTCCTGCATGATAACATTTAAACCCAAGGAAAAATAAAAAGAAAAAAGGCAATGTAAACTAGTCCAGTGTCACTGCATGGGTGAGGTTGGTAATTTGTGTCTCAGCCCACAGGTAAGTTCTGCTGCTGCTGATCCAGAGACTGTTCCCAAACCAGATTCCTTCTCTGACAGGATTATGAGACTGAACTCACTTGGTATCACCTGAGCTCGTAGCAGGCAGGGATTTACACTATCTAAGGTGATAAAATAAGGGGAAAATAATCAAGATGCTTTACCCAATGCTTGAAGAGATGAGGGAATAGGAATATTCACTCCTCCTCTCATGCAGGGCTGAGGGGTTGGATGCAATCAGATGCTGCTTCCACTCTTATGGTTTTTTTATCAGCCTCTGAAGCATCTGACACCATTCACAGCCAGCACATCACCTTGTTACAGATCTGTTTTTGTTTCTTTATTGTGGCTAATAACAGAATTATCCTCAAAACCATAAAGCAACACCGAAATAAAAGTGCCATCCAGGTGACAGAAGCAAGTTAATAGAGAAAAAGATCTGGGATTGCAGTGGTGTTCCTTTCAAATTATAAAATAAGGATTTTTTTTCTTGGTATTACGCCAGGTTGTGGGAACCCCACTTTTCAAAACCAAATTTTATTGACTGAGGTGGTGTGAAAACTCAGAACAAAAAGCCTTTCCCTGCTCCAGACACCCCCAGTCTGAGTGTGGGCTTAGTGACTCACCTGAGGGAGCAGCAAATCGTGACAATGGGTTTAAAATATCAACACTTAGTCAGTCTGCACATTATGGAGGGATATTAAGAACCACTTTGACTACAGCAAACAGTCATGTCATCAAAAGCCCTTGGTTTTGTCTACCATGGTGGGAAAAGTCCGGGTTTGGAAGGGGTTTGTAGGTGTCCACACCATGTCAGAATTCCCAATACCAGAGTGTCCATGAGAGGCTGCCCCAGAGCCACGAATCCAGGTGTGCCTTGGAACAGGTTTGGGTGGCCAAAGTGCTAAGAACAGAAAATACTTGGAGAAGGCTGGGAAGGTGGACGGAGCTGCTCCACCCTCGCTGTGTTTGCACCCAGTGTTTGTGAGCACTCCCTGGGCTGATTGTGGAGGCACAGCAGGGCAGGGGCAGGGCTGGGGGAGCAGCACCTCGCCTGGAGCAGCTCTGGGGGAGCAGCACCTCAGTTGGACCAGATCTGGGGGAGCAGCACCTCAGTTGGACCAGCTCTGGAGGAGCAGCACCTCGCCAGGGGCAGAGCTGGGTGGGCAGCACCTCACCTGGACCAGCTCCAGCTCCCAGAGGGTGTCCCAGCCACCCTCCCCAGGTAACTCCTGCTGCTGCTGCTGGTTTGGCTTTTCTTGGGTTTTGCTTTTGCTCTTCCTCCTCTGCTCAAGCAGCTCTGCCTGTGCTCTTCTGCTGAATGATCCTGGGATTTCCTGCTTGGCTTCTCTTGTTTGGGCTTTAAAGCACCTGCCGTAACTCTTCCCTTGCAATGTATTGACTTTTTCTGCAAAAGGACACGAGAATACAAAGACCAGCCAGGCTGGGATTGTTCACCTTGTGGCATTGTTGAACTGTTCTCTCCCTGAAAGCCCAGGTGTGAATGCTTGAACTGTTTTGCTTTTCCCATTTGACTCCAGTGCAGAGTGGCTGAAAGAACTGTATTAAAAACTGCCCCTAGAGCCTTAAGGAGTGTGATTCTACATGCCCTGGATGCACAGGCAGCTGCCAGGCTGCTATTCAAGTTGTTCTTGGGTGTTTCTTGTTTGCTGTAGGTGAGTCAGCTCAACCCTTCCTTCTCCTGTCCTTTCACTGCTGTCTATTGTGTGTCCATTCCTCCTCCCCAGCCACTGACAGGGCTCAGATGCACTTGGCCCCTGGTTTCATCACACCCAGCACGTGTCTGAGGTGTCTGTTCCTGCAGGACAGCAACTGAGAGCGGCACTGAGGGAAGGTAAGGAGTCTCTCTAAAACTCTATCCTAATATCAGTCCTTTCTTGGTTCCACATGAATCAGAGCAGGAGCTTCTGCCTTCCTACCTGGACAGGGACCTGTCTCCGTGCTCACCTGGGTTCCAAGAGGAAGGAAAGTTGATCATTCTTTCTGACATTTAAGTACAACATATGGCAAGTTCTAGTGAGGGATTAATTTTGTACTTTTGACGTTAATAGACACTGACACAGGTGATTGTGATATTGCAGCTCGGCCATTACATTAGAAAGGTCAGGCTCAGCTGGCTTTAGCCAGAGTACACAGAAGATCACAGGGTTTGTTGGAGTTTTTTCTAAGAGTTTTCAAATCTTTTACCACTCTGCCAGCACCAAAACAATGATTTTTGAGAAAGAGGAAAAAAAGAGGAGAATTTTCCCAAGCCTTGAACTTCTGCTTAGGCACATAATGCTTCATACAACACACACACAAAAAAAAATTAAGATACATTTTTCTTTTGTATTGTTTTCTGCATTACAATAGAAGCAGTGAAGCATAAGTGGGGAAAGGAACTGTTTCAGAGCTGTGTCTGATGTAGAGGCTGGTAGTTCATGTTCCCTTTTAAACCAGTTGGGCTGCATTCCACCTGGCCTGAAGGAGCCCCCCAGGAGGATAATATCCTTGAAACTCAGTGAAAAAATCTGTTTCTAGAAAGGAAGCCTAAGGATGAGAATGAGCTTACTCCTGCTCCTCTTGACTTCTAAGGGCTTTCTTCTCATTTTGAAGAATTTTCTTACTTCAGCATCATCTCTTTTCCCTCTCAATCATCAAAAATTGTCCTGTCCCTGTAAATGCTGTCAAATCTTCTCTCACAGACTCCCAGGTCTGGTGGAGGTTTTCTCTGTACCCACAGCTTGCTACAGAGACCAGTTTTGTGCTTCTCAAGCATAGAACAAAGGGCACAAATAGGTCTTTCCTGGTGATTGTACTGCTAAGAAATATGATTAATAACTGAGACACCCATAGGAGAGGCCAAGTGAGCACCCTGAGGGTGGTGTTGGGCTCACAGCTGGACAGATGTGCTCAGTGCTTGACAATGTCTGAGTCTGCTCACTGGGAACAAACTCATGGCCACATCCTGAGAGCTTCCACAGGCTCCTGGTCCTCAGGCAGGTTCCTGCACACTGGGAGCCCTCAGCACCTTCTGGAATGGCCAGAAAATAAAACACAACAAGTTCCACCTCAGCATGAGGAAGAAATTCTTCCCATGGAGGTGGCAGAGCCCTGGAACAGCTGCCCAGGGAGGGTGTGGGTTCTCCCTCTCTGGAGACATTCCAAACCCACCAGGACATGTCCCTGTGTCACCTGCTCTGGGTGACCCTGCCCAGGCAGGGAGTCCAACTCCCAGTGGGGTTGGACTGGGGGATCTCCAGAGGTCCTTTCCAGCCCCAATATTCTGTGATTCTTTGGTTCATAAACACACAGTGAGTGCCCTTTATTTTTCAGAAAACCTCTTTGGCTTCACATTTAAGAATTTCCTCCCATTTACTCAGCTCTAGAGCCCCACATGTGCAATGAGCTGCAACAGTCTCTGCAGCAGCAATTTTGAGACGTGGTGGCAGAAGGGAAGAGCTGTGACATTACTTGCTTGGCAACTTGAAACTCTGCTGGTTTGATATCATTTTGTATGTTTATATAATAATTTCTGCTGATGCTCAGATTTGTCTGTAGGTGGCAGTGACCTGTCATTTTCTCCTTAAAATTGGGCAGAAGCATTATGTACATATATATGTCATAGGATCACAGAATGAGTTGGGTTGGAAGGGACCTTAAAGATCATCTCATTCTACCCCCCTGCCATGGGCAGGGACACCTTCCCTGGACCAGGTTGCTTCAACCTGGCCTTGGACACTTCCAGGGATGGGGCAGCCACAGCTTCTCTATTCCTTGATTCTGTATCTGTGGAAAACTGTGTTTGGTGTTTTGGGATCATATTCTGAAAGGGTAATCCAGCAAGTTTACCCAGTTTTTGGAAAAATAAAGCCTCCAATACCTATCCAGCTTTCTATGAGAGAGAGTTCTGGTGAGTGAAAATATTCTAAAATTCCACATGACCACTGTGTGTGTTTTATTTCAGTGAGAATTATAAACTTGATTTTAGAAAATGGGTAAATTTTCCTAGAGCTCTGCCAGAGCTCAGAGCCTGTGATCTCTGCTCTGTATCATTTAAAGATAACTTACTTGATGTGAGTAGACCTGCAACAACAGGAAATTGGAGTGGCTGAGAATCAAGATACGAATCATTGTTGAAATAAAAAAGAAAGAGAGGAATTTGCTTCTCTCTCTCCCCACAGATACAAAATGATTTGACAGTTCATGTTAAAAAGGAAGCAAACCTGCAAACATTCCATCTTTTGCTTAAGTTGTCTCCTGGCATAAACCAGGCCTTGTGAATGGAAAACAAAAGTAAATCCTCCAGATTCAACCAGATACTAAATTTATCATCGAGACTAAGCAGTAGGATTTGAATCTTGTTTTCTTCTCTTCCAATAGAATAATGTTTAAAGTTGCTAGGAAACAGAATTACAGAGCAGGGACAAGAGGCCATTGTACATCCACAGGGAAGCTCTGGCTGTTTTCCACAACAAATCAGAACTTCTGATTTATACTGGAAATATCAGCTGAGGAGATAAAACTCCTGTAAAATGCCTCTGCACCTTGAGCTTGAGCTCAGCAAACAGTAACTGGAAGCAGCACATTCCAATTCGAGTGAACATCATTTAGCAAAGCCACTGTTTTCCTTCTTTTATCCAATAGCTACAGGTTGTTTGATTAAAATTTAATTTCATTAAAGGAGTTGTTCTCATCCATGCCTCTGCAGCTTCACTGACTCATGCAGGCAGAAACCAGAGCAATAACAAAGCAGAAGGCACTTGGTACCCGTGGGGGCTGTGCAGGACATCCAAAAGGATGAGCACAGCTCTCCCTTCTCTGCCTTCCCCTCTCTGGACACCTTCCTGTCTCAAGGTGTGGCTCAGAATACTTTCTCTTCACTGTTTATTTATTTATCAGTATGCACACATCTATATCCTGAGCCAAAGTCTAATAGGAACTTCCCTCTTGACTTCAGATTCCTTTGCCCCTCCACCACATTACAGGGAGAGTTTGGCCCCAAAGAATCTACAGTCCTAAGGCACAGCCAGCTCAGAGGGCACATAAATGTATTCTAAATTATGGGGAAAGGAAAATAAAACAAAAAAACCAGAAGGTTATGTCCTCTTGTACACAGGAAAGAGACTGCAATTCAGAGTTTACATGGGCAATGCCTTTACATGCTGCCTCCTTTCTTTCTGCATTTTTTAAATGAAAACCAAACAAAAGCATACAAGCTGTTGTAATTTATTCACAGATTTAAGTGTTTTTCTGCTGCTAACTCCACATTGCTCTCTCCTGAGCCCTAATGAATGATGCAGGTGTGATTGCAGCCAGTTTTCCTCAACAAACAAGAAAAGTTTGTTGGTTTGTACCATTTTCTGTGAGCACTTTTGAGCCCTGAGGATAATGGACTTGGGGTAAGACTGGTTGGTGCAGCCTGATGATGGGGCAGGTGGGGCTCTTTAGGGACCTCAACAGCCTGTCTGTCCCCATTGGCTGTCTCTTAATTGGAACCAGGCAGCAAGTTCATATTAATGAGGAAGAAAAGGTTATTTGGATTTTTCCCTCCACCTGACAGGAACTATGGGGAATACACTGAGTGTCCCAGAGGAAGCTGAGGAGGACAATACCTGCACAGTGAAGAGCTACCAGGTAAGGGAGAGCTGCCCACTCTCATCTTCCCTGGTTACTTCCTATTGCAGTCTTTAAACCCTGTGATGTACAAGTCCCAAAAATTGTAATATTTGATCTTTCAGGCTCTCTCTGAATCTCCTGACACTGTTAAAAATGGATCTGCTGTATTTGCTCAGAATCATTCTCCAGCAATGAATGGTGAAGGTATGTACAGGGAAAAGTCCATTTGCCCTTCTTTTCCCATGAGACAGAGGTTTATCCCTGGGCAACAATAAATATTGGGGCATAGTTTCATAGAAGATGAGCTCTTGTGAATCAGTATTTTACAGAAGCTTGAAAGTTTCAAGATAACAAAGAGTAAAACAAGAAAACACTTCTGAAGTCCTCTGGAAGCTGTTTAATAGTTGTAGGAATTTGCTGGCCCACAAGAAGTGGGTTCATTGAGTGTGAAGAGTTTGGTTAATGTGAAGTGTCATAATGCAGGAGTGGTTTGGTGCTGGACCTTTCTGTGCTGCTGCTCAAACCTCAGGGTTTGTGATAAACTACCTGTGCTTGGGCTCTGGAGGAACTTGTGTCTCCAAGGAGCCCTGGAGGAATTGTTGCTGCAAGGAGCCCAGATCTGGGCTCTTCGGAGGGTGTAATGCAGCAGTGGCACCAGTACAAGGGGATCAATGGCCTGTTAGTGAGGATTTGTGTTTGGGGGGCACACAAGGGAATGTTTTGCAGCCTGCAAAGAGAGTAGGTCACGTGTTGGAAGGGAGAGCAAAAAAGTCCATGTCCTGGCTACATGTTCTCATCCATAGAGTTGTAAAGTCTTAGAAACCATCTCTGCCTTTTTATGTGAAACCATATTTCTGATCCTTTCAGTAGCAATTTCCAGTGACTGAAATGATAGAAATTTGACTCCCTCTTGTTCATTTAAACCTCTTGTTCTCTATTTTTTTAGTCCTGTGTTCTTGAGTAGCTGCATTGCTTTGCCTTCAAAGATGCCAAGCAGTTCTTTGTCAACAATTAAATCTGTATGGGAATATCTTTTTCTGTCTTGTTTGTCATTTTAAAATTGTGATTTCTTGGGAAAAGTACTGTAAGGTGGCAGGCATTATACCTGCAGTGATGTTGTTATATCAGAATTGCCTCTGGCCCTGAGCCTTGGCAGTGCAGTGCTCTTTTCTGAGTGTGAGAAAGGGTCTTAGTGAATATTTAATGCACAGAAACATACCTTGCTCTCCTTGTAGAGGTAGCAGACCTTCCTGAAGAGAGCAGGGAACAGCTAAAATCAGCAGTGAGAACTTCATGAAATACATTTAACTGTGTCAGCTGCCTATGTTTGAATTCTAGATAAGGTAGGGTGTAGCACAGTAGTTTATTCTTTCCCTCACAGTAATAAAATAAAATCTGTGTCCCTGTTGCATACAAACTGTGAGTGTAGCAGCTGAATAGTTGGTGAGGGCTCAGTGAGTGCATCCCATTTCAGCCCTGTGTGGGAGGGGTCCTATGGGATGGGAACAGGTTTTCAAGGGATCACACCAGGGCAGGCTGGACCCCGAACCGTCCCCAGAAAGGGAAGCCCCACTTCCAGGGCTGACATCTCAGAAACCTGGGGTGAACTACATGGCCTGAGCATTCAAAATTTGTTTCCAAGTAGTTTTGAAAAGTTATCTCCACATATTCATGGGCAGTTGCTCTCATCCAAAGACATGTGTGTCTTCTTGCTTGTCTGCGCCTCGTTAATTTGCTTTTCCAGCCCTTGTTGGCTTTGGAGCCTTTGTGAGCAGCACTCAGGGAGCAGCAATGCTCCTGTTCACAGCTCTGCAGATTCAGCCACGTTCATCTTACCAGCATTTCCTTTGCACTGGATTTCTTCCTGTTTTCAGAACATGATAAAACCCAACAATTCTCTTAAATCTCTGTGAGGAAAGAAAATACTTTATAATTCATTGCTAAGAAAAATACTTTATTATTCATTATTAAGAGAACCCTCTCAGCCTGTTACACACACTTGAAAAATCTAAGTTTAGACAAAAATAATCAGCCTGTTCTGGTGATATGCAGATGGCACTGATTACAGCTCAGAATCTCTGTTCCATGGCTAATTTCCTAATCCCATCTCACTATAAGGCAGTTTAAACAGTTTCCTACTAGAAAAGCAAAGCCTTTATCTGCGTGTTTCTGCTGGTGTAAACTAGCAAAGTTCTGGGAAGTAAATAAAAGCCAGATGATTTACACTGTCTGAAGACCTAAAAAATGCATGTACATTTTACCCTTAATACGTAAAATGAAGCATATGGGATTGTTTTACTTAAATGGATGACCTAATTAATGTAATTACTAAATCAATTTAAGTAGCAAGTTGAAAAATTAGACCGTCCTATGTTGATACTACTTGTATTTTAACTTTATTTATGTTTAAAAAGCAGTTAAATTCATTAACTGTTTAGATACCACTGGAATCTCACTGGTTTGTGCAATATAATCAAGGTCTTGGTGGAATAAAAGTGCAAGTGCTGTTTGGAGATAGAAATTATTACTATGAAAAACATAATTGATAGTATTTGTAAAATGAAGTGATACAGTAAATAGTAGTATAGTGTATTTTATGGCATAAAGTGAGCATTTTTGGGGAAGACAAAGGCTTAAAAAAGACAGTTGAAGCACAAGGATTTAATGAGAAGTGTTAGCTAGGGGCTCGTGCTCTTTGTCCTGTTAGTTTGCATTCCTGTGATTGCCAGAGATCTGCCCATGTGCTGTGCATTAGGGGGTACAGCTGATAAATGAGGGTATGAAATCTCTATCTGTTAATATAATGGCAAAGGAATCCAGGGAGTTTAACTCCACATGACCAGAGGAAGGAACGTTACTTGGAAGAGCCCCGTCAGCATCTGCTTCACATCTGGGGCAGCAGATTGGGGCTGGGTCCCTACGTTTGCTGCTTCTGCTCAAACAGCCTGACAGCTGTGTGGGCTCAGGGATTCTTTCCATGACTCGCCTTTCCTGCTCCTACTGATTGTCAGGGCTGCAGACACTGCACAGAGGAGGGAGATGCACCTTCTCCCCCCACAATGCCATTCCAACAGCAGCAGTGCCCTCACTGCCCCTGCAGGACTTGTTGCTCTGCAGGCTCGAGGAAAGCAGAGTTAATCCTGACTTTTCCTAATGTTCTGTGCTGGCCTTTAAGTACTTTAAGTAATATAAGTACTTGGTGAGCAACAGGTAAAGGGAAGAAGTCCAGAACTAGAAGCTGTATCTCTGATTTCCACAACATGGAGCAGGAGAACACAATGAGAACAACTTTGCCTCTGTTAGGGTGGTAATTACATGCAGATCAAAACAATGACCTGCTCACAAAAAGCACAAAGGAATTACAAACATTACAAGGTAAGGAAGGTTTAGTGAAGATGCAACTCCTTTGTCCCAGAGGATAAATCTCATTCAGCAAATTCTGCTCCTACTCAGCATCTAACAGAAATTATATATTGCAAGAGCTCTGTGTGCCTGTAAGGCCTGAAACACGTTGCCTTTTAGGTATTTTTTCAAAGAATGATCGTCATTATTCTTGCTGCTGGCTTCTCTGCCCCAATTTCCATTAATTTCAGTAAATCTGTTAGGTAAATAATGATGGCAGTTAACTTAGTAAAACAAAAAGTGTGCTGTCAACTTTTTTGCATGGAACAGTGGAGCAAGACTGCAAAAGAATATTAGTATGTTCTTTCTTTAAGAAAGGGGGGAAATGTCTCATTTTACACTTCTATAGTGCACCTGAAAAATCAGTCATTTTAACCTTGTCACAATGGTTTTTGAGGTCTTTTATGTCAACACAAAGTATACTTGGAGATACGGAAATTCTACGTCTGCTGTAGCATTATGATGCTGTTCAATGCTAAATAACAGAAGGAAAAATGAGCCTACCAAATATCTATAAAAATCTATGAGAAATGTAAATGTAAAAATTCGCTCATTGTTGCTGGGTATTTTGATTTTTAAGCCTAGTATTTGTGCAGTAATTCATTCAGGGCTGTTATAGCCCATTGTGCTGGCCTACACTGATGGAATTGTTGGTGCCAAATGTTGCCTTGTAGCCCTTGCTGGTTCCTTCAGGGCCATTACAATCTATTTTCCCCATGATTAGCTGAACTCCAGGGAAGAAAAAAATGCCCTGTTACTATAACTCCATTGCTGAGCAAAATATCTGTTTGTAACTGGATTGTATTCAAAATAGTCCAAGATACTAAAAACTTATTTGTAGCTTAGGGTTTGCACTGTTTGACTTCTGAAGAGACCTGACTCTTTCTATTGTCAAAAGCAACAGCATTAGCAAGTGTTTCTCCTAGGATTTATTTTATGGCGTGTTCATGTGCTGGTGGCTGGAAAGATGGAGAGAGATTGGTTACAGGGGCCTGGAGTGACAGGACAAGAGGGAATGACTTCACACTGACAGAGAGTAGGGTTAGGTGGGATATTGGGAAGGAATTCTTGGCTCTGAGGGTGGGGAGGCCCTGGCACAGGTTGCCCAGAGAAGCTGTGGCTGCCCCATCCCTGGAAGTGTCCAAGGCCAGGTTGGGCAGGGCTTGGAGCAACCTGGGATAATGGAAGGTGTCCCCGCCCATGGCAGGGGGTTGGAACGAGATGGCCTTTAATATCCCTTCCAAGCCATTCCATGATCTTAGAACATTGCACAAACCATTACTCTGTGCAGTTTTTCTCAAATTGAGGGAAAAATGTTGGTCTAATCTACCAAATTTCAGAAAAAATATCCTTGTGAACTTCCAGAAGAGGAGATTTGCGCAGTCGTGGTGTTTCCTTTTTAGCATATCCTGATGAAGTGAAGGGAAAAGCAAGACAAATCTTGTGCAGTGTGACTGTCTTTTGTTAAACACTTGAAAGGAAAATGCCTGTGTAGTAGTAGCAGGAAATGCAGACTCACAGCAGTGCTGTAAATTGTGTATTGATTTTCATTTCAGAGCAGCTTTTAATCTCATTCAAAAGAACTGCTTTGATCTACTTGCAGACCTGGCCTAAAATCTGGGAGGTTTTTCTTCTCTTCCTAATTCTACCTCTGGAGTGGGAAATAATTTTTTGAAAGAATGACACTTCTGTCTCTTTAAAAACAAGAATATCATGCACTTTTCATCCAAATACTGCTGTTCAAAGCTTTTCTCTTGCAGTTTGCTGTGACTGGGGCATGAGTGAGACTCCTCTCTGCAGCCCAGCACAGCACTCTCTCCTCACTGGTGGTGGGATCTGCTTTGCCTGTGCCTGAGCAGACTTTCCCTGAAACAGTTTGAACTGTCCTGACACAAGAGACACAGCAGAGCTCAAGCCAGTGATATTTTCCAGGTCTTTCATTCCTTCCATGATAATTAGAGATAAAAGGAACTTGATAGGTTCATGAGCTACTTCTTGTTTAGTTGGTTTGCTTAATGATGAGCTTATACTCCTATTTTTATACTGAAGACAGTTTTCCTGTGTTTCATTTGTTATCTGTTACATAAAGCAGAAGTTCAGGATCTATTACAATTATTTTCCAATGGATATTGTTTCTCCTTTCTTTAGCTGGGAAAGGATTTGCTTTTTGCTTCCTTCCCAAGTTTCCAAGTATAATTAGAGATTAGTGCTTCAGTTCTTTTTCATACATTACTACAGGGGGCTTAGGAAAATATAACTGATCCTTAGTGGCCCCAGCTGAGTAGCTGAATAGGTGGTTGAGTAGCTGCTAATTTGTACCTTTGCTTTGCATGTCAGTACATTGAAATAGGTGCTCATGAAATATTGCAGAAGAATATTGCTGGCCAAGGATTCTTGCCAATGGAAGTTATTTTCTCACATGAATAATGGCAGAGAGAATCCAGGGAAAGAAACTTTCTCAGTGTGCACAGAAGGCGAAAATCTCTGTCTCTGGCCAGAACAGGTTGTGCTGAGGCACTGTGGCCACTCTGCCTTGACCTCAAACACAATGAGAAGGCAAATGGCACGTTAAAAAATGTTGGAAGTAGAGGAGTCAGGAGCCAGGTCCCAGCAGCTGTCAGGTGCTGGTGGCAGCTGTGACTCCTGACACCACAGCCCTGACTCTGTCAGCTGTTGCCTCCACTGCTGGCAAGGATTTTGGTCAAGTTCTTTGAGGTTTATACTGTCACACTCTGGTCACACCCTTCCTGCAGAGCTGCCTCGAGCTCTGGGGTCCCAGCACAGAAAGGACATGGAGCTGTTGGAGTGAGGCCAGAGGAGGCACCAGGATGACCAGAGGGCTGGAACAGCTCTACTGGGAGGAAAGGTTGAGACAATTGGGATTGATCAGCCTGGAGAGGAGAAGGCTCCAGGGTGACCTAATTGTGGCCTTCCAGTACCTGAAGGAGCTCCAGGAAAGATGGAGAGAGATTATTTCCAAGTGCTTGGAGTGACAGGACAAAAGGGAATGGCTTCAAACTGAGAGAGTAGGGTTGGATTGGATATTAGGAAGAAATTGTTCCCTGTGAGGGTGGGGAGGCCCTGGCACAGGTTACCCAGAGAAGCTGTGGCTGCCCCATCCCTGGAAGTGTTCAAGGCCAGGTTGGATGGGGCTTGGGGCAACCTGGGCTAATGGAAGGTGTACCTGCCCATGGCAGGGGGTAGAATGAGATTATCTCTAAGGTCCCTTCCAAACCAAACCATTCCATGGTTCTTGGGTTTTGGAAGCTCTTACCCCCTGCTAGTCAGGACCAACAAGTGTGAAGCAGGACTGTCCAGCAGGTCACCAAGTTAAGGCCACAGGGAAGGGCTGGGGGTTGGAGCTTTGTTCTCCTGGGTTTGCACAGGGACGACCAGGAGTGTAACCAGGGTTTCTGGCACTGCCACAAAGGGACAGTATCACATATAGACACATTGTACCGTACTTGCTGATGCTTGGGTGGTGTTATACAAAATCTTTGGGGGAGGCGGGAAGTTGGGGTACTTCTGGTGTGAAAAGCTAAGAGGTGGCTTTGAAAGCTGTGGTCTAAAAACACTCTGCTTGCCTGATCTTAAAAAAGACTTTAACAAATGCAGCTGAACACTGAAGGTCTGTGCTGTGCGTGGAAGACAGTTGTTTCAGTCAGGTTTTGTTGGTATCTGGGATTTTATTTCTCTTAAAGTAAAATGTGAAAGGCATAATATTGACTAGACTATTACAATTATAATTTGAAATAATTTCAGTTTTTCATTGAAACTGACAATTTTCACATTCTAATTTAGCAAGTCACTTTGAGGCTGTCAGTTTTCACAGTTATAATTAAGTAGATCTAAATTCATCCCTGAAATCTGTGCTGATGATTGACAGGGAAGTCAGATCTATATTCTAGTCAAAGGAGGGAAGAGGAGCTGGAGCTGAGGGGGAGCTGTGCAAGGTTTACCTCTTGACAAGCCTCCTCTTGTGTACGGGGGTTTCACACCACATCATCTGTGATTCAGTCTCCCAGCCACAAAAGAGATACAAGAAAGATTATTTTTCTTTTTTTCTCTTGTCTTCTATAAAGCAGGAGCCATCTCCACCTGTGCAAATCTGGTCCTAGGGATTTACACCTCAGCTGTATTATGAAAGTGCCCTTGTATTATAAAATATACTTTTAAGGTGAAAGATATTTCACATCTAAAGTGTGATGTCCCTGTGTGTACACAAGGGGGAATGATTTGTGAGAATTTTGGTGGGGGAAATGTGATCCATCCATACTGTTGGTGGGTAAAAAGAGTCAGAAACATAAGGATAAGAAGCATGGCTTGGATGTGATTTATAAGTATTTAAATCAGGCTTAAAATAACCTACAGGCTATAGAGAAGTGCAAGTAGAAACTGCACTGTGAAGAGTGGGCAGCAAGGCAAGGAACAGTGCTGGAAAAATGAATGAAATAAGTCATGACTGCAAAGCCCCCTGGGGAATTTGGCCAGCCAGGAAACAGGACCAGTCCTTATGGTTTCCATTCTTTTTTTCCTCTTTAGCTTTGGCAGAGGAAAGTGTAATATATTGGTATATGACCATCTCAAGTTTTATTGAGTGGGGGTTTTTCGCATATTGCTAATTTTAATGTAATTTTACTGTGAGGTCCACTGGGCTAAGCAGTAAAAATGTGGGTTGTTATCTGACTTTGGCAGCTGAGAGGGGGGTGTGGAGGAGGTATAATTTGCACTGACTTGAACGAGGAGTGGCAGGAAAGAAAATCAGCCAGGCAGGTGTGATGGATGAGCAGAAGCTCGTATTTAGCATGGGAAGGCAGAGGGTCCCAGGTGAGCTACCCCTGTGTGCTCCTCCCCGAGGCCCCACGTTTCAGACCCCATTCATTAAAGCGCCGTGATTAATTGTACAGCCAGTACAACTCCTTGGCTGTGCCGGATAATTCCCGTTCTATCCTTCTGTTTGTAGTGGATGCAAAGGCGAGTGTTGCCCGGGATAATGTGGCCGTTTCTTCCCCGAAGACAATGGAGCAGGGCCCCGCTGCCGAGGCGGGCGGGCAGAGCCTCGGGAGCGCTGCCAGGAGAGCTGGGCCAGCTGCGAAACCCCGCTCTGTGCTCGCCTTCTCGTGGGCTGTACCAGGGCGTACTGAAGATCCAGCGACGGATTCATCGCTTGGACCGGCGAAACTTGATGTCAGCCCTGTGTCCCCCAGCGGGAACAAAGCCCTGAGTGAGGGGGCAGAGGTTCCTGGGGCAGCTGTGCCGGAGGAAGGCTCCGATAAAAACCTGAGCCGGGCACCGCTGCAGGACGTCGAGCTCACAGTGTCACCTGAGGGAGAGGATGTGGCCACCTCAAAGCCAAAACCAGTGACCTTCTTTGACAGGATCTTCAAACTGGAGAAGGGAAAGGAAAGGAGTAAAGCACGAGGTGATCCCCAGGAGGAGCGGCAGGCGTTGGACGTTCCCGACGGGAGCATCAGGGCTGTGGGATTACAGAGCACGTCCAATGGTGTCCCACAGGGGAAGGCAAGTGCTGCTGTACAATATCCATTCACTAATGAATATTGGGAATATTAATGGAGTAGGACAGCTCCATGCTGTGATGGCTGTGAGTGAATGTGTTACCACAGGTGACGCCCCGTGGGGGTGGCTGGAGAGAGGTGTGGGAGAGGAACCTGTGGTGAAGTGGTGAAGCTCTGGCATCTGTCTCATGGCTAAATGCTGGCACTGACCTCGAATTTAAATTAATTTTTAATTCTCTGAAAGGTTTGGCCAAGATTGTTGTGCCCTTAAGAATTGGACTCGATGATCCTTGTGGGTCCCTTCTGACTCCTGGTACTCTGTGAACTGTCTGTGTCCACGCTCTAAAGCCAGGATGAACAGCAGCCAGCTGCCAGTGAAAGCAAGAATACCTGAAAGCAACAAACTAAATGCTTTAGGAGCTTGGAGTTTGGCTTGGATGGTTTTAAAGAAGTTCTTTGTTGTGCTTTGTACCATTTTTAAAATAGTCCCATTTCTTGAGCAATAGCTGCTTGTTGCATATCCTACATTTTACAATAAGCAATATTATGCAACAACAATTTTTTTTACTCCTGGCTATTGTGATTTTTTGTTTTACTCAAGGAAATCTGGTCCATTAGAATTGATTTTACAGGATGAGAATGTGATATAAGAAACTAACTGTGAGAGCACATTAGTCAAAGGAGCTGAAAACAAGTATCAGTTTAGATTTTACACTTCCTGCAAAGTCTGATATCAGCGAAGATACTGTAGAATTAATTTTCAGGTGATTAACTTCTGAATAAGTCCATCCCTTGGATGGGGATAAATGGCATAACTCTTCCTAGTTCTGCTGGAGAGGTGGAATACACTAATTATTGATCTAATTCAAATCCTATCCAATGTGAGGGACTGGAGTTTCATAACAACTGGTTTTATTAGCCTAGTTCAGGCTCACAAATAAGACTGCTGTGTGATCACTAATGCTCTCAGTAGTGCTGAACACAGTTCACCAGTGCACTGCTTGCACTGACAACACTGCAGGTTGTCCCCAAAAATCTCTTTGATCCTCTACCTTGTCTTCTGTATCCTAGACCTTCTCAAATTTGAAACTTAAAATTTTTAATATTTTTCTGAAGCTTCATTTGTAAGACAAAACATTTGCATTTATGACCAGTGGCCTTCCAAAGTGGCCCCATCACTAGTGTTTCAGACAGCTACAGGGGCATTTTTTAAAGAATCCATAGTCTCCACCAAGCAGAATATAAAGTCATTCACTACCTAAACAGAACAGGGGGGAAAATTCAGAATGAATAATCTGTTCAGTGCACACTGGTACTTCTGTGTGTAGCCTATGAGAAGGAAACCTTTCAACACTGTAAATTCCTGAAGATTTTTTTGACTAACGCACACAATAAGTTTTCCTTGTGGCTTGCAGGAATTGTTACTGTTACAACCGAAATTCCTATTTCCTGTTTTGCTGTCATTGCAGTGGCACTACTTTCACGCTGTGGGGTGTGAAAGGTCACAATTGGTGCTGCTGAAGTAACACAGTGTGAAACTCTAATGGAATAACAGTCTGGAGGAGTTTTAACCAGAAGTCAGAGTTAAACACTTGGTGGGAGCAAATAGTCATGCTGAAAGCCCAAGTAAACCAGTGCTGTATGAGCAGCTATCAGGGGACAGGACAAGATAATGTAAATCTTATTCTGCCAGTTCTAACAGCTCCTGGAAGCCCTGTTCATTCAGATCAAGCTTTGTTCTATCAGCACTGCCTGTATTTCTTACTAATTCTTACTGATTTGGAGTTGTCTTCAAGTTGTCTTTTACCTATTCACATCCTGGATCTCACTAATGGGAATAATCTGGACATCCCCAGCTGTAGGTGATGTTTGGTGTCTGAGTGTTTCAGGATCACACAACAGCTTTTTGGGGACCTGCTTGAGGACAGGTCTGCTGGGTAACAAAAGTGCCTGGACATTTTCTGTGTGTGCCTAAATCTGTACCATGGAAAGCCTTGAGCACTCACAAAATCAGGGTTCAAGTCACTCAGTGTAAGTAGGTGACAGAACTGTATCACAGGTGAGCGAAATTTTAGCCTTACCCTTGAATTTCTGGACTATAATTTTGTATTTAATTCTTCCAACATGAAAAGGAAAATATGTTGGAGGCAGAGAGGAGTTAAGGACCTTTTCTGGGAAAAATATATCAACTAAACACTCCAATATGTTGCCAAATTTAAGTCCGTTTCTAAAACAAAGGCCATGGCTCTGCCTTGCAGCACAGTTGCCTTCTGTTCCCCCTAAAGTTTCTAGTTCTTGTGTAGGATGGGAGAATGACCAAGTCTAATTTAATTACTGTTACTGTAGTAACTACAAACTGTTACCAAATAATCATATTAAAAATCCAGATATTGCTGCCAACAGTTCCTTTTTTTTTTTTCTTGTTTTTTTTCTGAGGATTATGACTTGTAGTATCTGTAAAAGCTAAAAGCAAAGCAAAGTTTCCCCGAATTGAGTGCCAACACAAAACAAACAGCATTGCTGGTAAGTAAGAGAGAGGCTCCACAGTTGTAGCTTAAGAGCTGCACAAACATTCTGTGTTTGGTGAACCACTCTTTATTTTTGTGGTCTACAAAACTACATTCAGAACACAGCATAATTAAAACAAGGACAGAATTCATGAATTCATGAAGCATTTACTATGTAAGCCAAAGAAAAGATAAATTATATGCCTGAAATGTTTCACTGAGCCATGATTCATGGAAACAAAAGTGCTGGCAGGAATACATTCTTTTGATATGTTTTTTTTCTGATGACTGAACTGAAACTACAGTATAAGTATTTAAGGTGTTTATTACCCCTAAATTTGGCTCCTCAGAGAAATGAATTGAACATTTACATAGGATCTGTTAACTCCTAATACTGACCTTCTGTTATTCCTAGACTTTCTCTCATTATTTGCCCCCAGGGCTTTGCACGGGGAGCTGCTGCAGAGGCTTTTGTGGTGATTTTGTGGCTCTGAAAACGTGATAATGTAGGACTGTGCATTATCTCTCCCTGATTTATATGCTGATGGCCCGAGTCTGTGCTCCTCCCTGCAGCAGTATTCCCATGGGAGCACAAGATGGATCACAGCATCTGTCAAAGCCTGTATTTCAGCTGTATCTTGGTAATTAAAGGCAGCCTTGGACTGGGAATCCTGGAGTGAGGATACTCGTGCAGTGGTGTGTTATGGGGCACATTTGTGCTCTGAAGTTGGAGTTCAGGGATTTTTGGATAGTGCTGTACTTCAAGCTCTGCAGTGTCTGCAATGGCTTTCCAGGGAGATTTCCTGGGATAGCCAGTGCTGCCAGAGGTGGTACCTGGCACCTCTGGAGCTGCCCCAGCTGGTATCTGCTGCTGGAAACAGCTGAGTGCAGCAAAGTTCCCTTCCTCCTAAAGTGCAGCCCAACATCAGGGCTTGGGCTTGTGCTGTAATAAAAAAAAAATATCTATTTTGTTTATTATTCTCAATAGCATCAAGTAGGAAAGAGCTTGATGGCATCAAGTCCCTCAGCTGTGAAGCTGGTTTTGTTTAGCCTCCTGCTCTTGTGCCTCCTGCTCCTCTGATCTCTTGCCTCACGGCTCTGTTGGCCCTTTAACATCTGAAAGGGAGCCAGCATTTGTCATAGGAGCCCTTTAGGTGCCATCCCTGGCTGTGGGGCTGCCCTGGCCACGCATGTTCTGCACGGCACAGATTGTTCCTGGAGCCACTCTGGCCTGGAACTGGCAGCTGGACAAAGTGGAGTGTTAGGCCCTTGTCAGAAACTTCTGAATATTTGAGGCGCTCAACCACTGTGCTGTGATTCTTCCTGGGTAAACTTGGAGAATGGTGGGTGGAGAATTAAACAGAAATCTGTTCTTGCATTTGAAGCCTTGTGTATTTAACTCCCTAAATGCTGTGTGGAGACTGACCACTCCATGCTCAGCCTATCCCTGTCAGTTTATCCCTCTGAAGTTTTAAACCATTTATGCATCTTTAGTCAACTCCTTCCACTAGTGACTTGGAGAAAGCTATGTCCTCTGCAAATGTCATGCAAATACTGTGGGATTTTTAATTGCCTAGCAGAGGCAATTGTTCCAGAGAACAATTTTTTTTTTAACTTTTCACACCAAAAAAAAGCACTGAACTGTAATGGGTAGGTTAGAGATAAAAACCTTGCTGTCCCTTAGACCTCCAGGAAGATGCTGTTTACTGGAGACACCTAGACAGGCTCATCAGTATTTCTTGTCCTGATTTTGCCTGTGGAGTAATCAGGTTTCCTACAACTGCTTCTCTAGTCATTCTTTGCTAGTCACCAGATCCCTTCTTAGTGACCCAATGGATACTTGGGTACTACCAACTAAATAGTTGGGGATGGTAACTTCTGCTGAGGAGTTATGGAACTGCCAGGGTGGTCTGCTCAGTTTTAAATCCTCACCAAAGTCAAGGCCACCATCGTGCCAGGCACAATTTACTTTATAAATGGGCAGATCAACCCTGCACTTACAGTGTAGATACACTGATGGAAGGAAGGAGGATTATTGGTAACACTCAGACATCACTAGCCAGGTGTAGTACTAGTAAATATTTAAAAAAAAGGAGGTGCTGAATGGGCCATGAGGACTTGTCTCAGGCTGCTCTCTTGTGACAGCACTTGTGTTGAATTTACCTGTGCAGGCTCAAGGCAAAGGTGGCCAGAATAGCAGGCAAATTGAAAGTGAAAGGGTGCCAAAAAATAGCCATGATCCTTGTTTAGGTGTTTAAACAGAAAGTGAGTGGCTTAATATTGCATACTTATGAGTGCTTGAGCACTGGAAAACTCTTTTTGGGCTCTGGGAACTCTAATTCCATGAAGAGAGGAGGCAGCTCCATCTGGCTCAGTAGAATTGCTTTGAGTTGTTGCCTTTTTCCTTCTTTTAATCTGTGTCATGTTTGTGTTTGCTAGACAATCATTATTCCTGGAATGGCAGAATAGAGTATCAGAAGCAATCTTTGTATGGTACAATCAGACAGTGAGCTGTCAAAGGCCAGAATCTCAGCTTTTATTTTCATTCTTCACAAGTTCAGCCTTGAAAAGAGAAGAGTGGTGTTTAGGATGCTGTGTGTGACTTGATTTGTGTTTGTTGTACTTGGTAGCTGAGAACAATGTTCCCCCAACCAAGAGCCAATGCTGAATACATTAGAAAAGAGGGGAAAGAGATGTATAAATGCTCAATTGTTCTGAACATGTAGGCTGGGGAAGTATGGTTGGAATTAGGGTTGTGACTCTCTGAGCAACAGAATGCAAGTCACAAAAGTTACTTTTGCATTCCACTGGGAAATCAGGCAAGCCAGGACTGAGGAATCTCTGCCCCCTTTTTTTTTATTTAGGAGATAGATGACTGCAACCAGAAGGACCTACGGGAGGACTCTGCAGGTGTCACCAGTCCCGGTGCTGCTCAAGCTGAGAAGGCAGAGGTAAAGCAGGACAGCCCCCAGGCAGCTGCTGCAGGAGACAACTCCGTCATGAGCTTCCTCAGAACACTGGTGAGACTTTACCTTTCCTTTCCATCTCTTTAAGCTTTAAATTACTCCTAAAAATCCCGTGTGAACATGAGCTGAGTGTATGTGTTTGCTGTCACGGGCACTGGGGAGGGATGAAGTGAGAGGTGTGTGAGGACAGTGCAGTTGTGATCAAATGATGGGCACCTGCTCTGAAAACCTTTACTTCTGCAGAGATGCTTGTAGACCTGGAAGTATTTACCTGTCTTAAACATCTTCTGCACGAAGAAATTTATTTTGTAACATCTCTAAGTTCATTTTTATGAATTGATGAGTAAGCTTGAATAGTAAATGTTTGGTCCAGGCATTTTTCATTTTAGCCATTGGCTTTAAGTTGTTGTCAAGAAATGTTTACAGGTATTGCTTCCCCCTCATGTAGGAAAATTTATACTTTCACCTTTGTGCTAGAAAAACCTGCTGATTTCAAACGTATGATCTTTTAGATCTTTTGAAAGACTGAGTGGAGTGACTGTTTTTTCTCAAACACTTTTAAGGTCTCCCCAAGCAAAGCTGAAGCCAAAAGTGATTCTGAAGACAAGGTAGGCAGATTCCTTGTTCAGTCACTAGAGTTTCTGACCAGCTATTTCCTCTTCGTCGTGTTGTTTTTTCAGCAATTGATGTCATTTGAAGCAACTAAAAATATTTTTCCCCTGAATAAATTTAAAAGGAAGATGAGAATAAATAGTGCAGTTAATCGTATCATCTGTTACAATCAAAATCTGAACTGTTGCATCTTCTGCAAGCTTGATGATGACTTGATAATGCTCTTGTTGTTGCTCTGACTTGTCTTTGATCTAAAACTTCAGGTCCCTGCAGAGAAAACCTCTGGATTCCACAGAAAAATTCCATTTGCCCATAGAGCAGAAGTTTTCCTTGCACTGTGATAAGACACAAAGAATAGAACCCTAAAAAAAGGAATGTTTGACATATAGATATTAAGTAGCCAAAATCACTGAGCATCAACGTTTTTGTTTTCTCTCCTATTTTTTTATCCTTTTGTCCCATTCAATTTTTGATAAAACCTGGTACTGAAATGATCAGTTTTTGCAGAAAGCTTCGTGAGGACATGGGGGATTATACATCACTCCCCAGCTGTAGCTCAATAACTCTGAAATAACTCCAAAAATCATCAGCCAGGGCTAAGGTCTTCCCAGACATCCAGAAAATGCAGTTCTCAAACTGCACTGGCTCAGTGGGACCTGCAGCTCTTTCAACAGCTGTGAAAAATCCGGTTGCTCAGTCCCGTTGACATACCTGGCTTTGTCATGTGCTGCTGCAACAGGTGACTCTTGGTGCTGGGGTGCTGTCATTTGGAAACAAATATGCTGTTTGGGTTTGGTTTGTTATCACACTGGGAGGGTAAACAAGCCCAGATGACTGGCAGGATATGCAAACTCATTATGCAGAGGTTAAGTGGGAGTTCTCTTTTATTAAGAATTCCTTTATCTTCATGATCTTCTTGATAGGACATTTTTACTTTATTAAAGGGGAAATAAGTGTAAAAGGTTACCTTATCAGTTTTCATGTAGAAAAGCTACAGATTTTTCAGCTGATATGAAATAATGGTGGGGGTTTTTCCCCCTGAGAAACGACTTGTGTCTTAGTGGTAAAGATGTGTTTTCCCCTGGGAGCAGTCTGAGCCTCTCCCGAGTGCCATGGGGCTCTCAGGTGGCTGTTGTGCTTTTGAGTCATAGAATCACAGAATATCCTGAGTTGGGTCTCACAAGGATCATCCAGTCCAACTCCTGGCCCTGCACAGACGCCCCAACAATCCCACCCTGTCCCTGAGAGCGTTGTCCTAAAGTTCCTTGAGCTCTGGCAGCCTTGGGGCTGTGAGCACTGCCCTGGGGAGCCTGTTCAGTGCCCAACCACCCTCTGGGGGAGGAACCTTTTGCTTTTTGCAGCAATGTGCTGCCATCAGGGATATGTGTGGCTCTAATCAGCTGGGTGAAGCCATGTGTGCTTCCAGCAGCCTGGGCACACCCTTAATGACTGTCCCTTCATCTGTGTAAGCACAGAGTTAGAGCAGTCACTTCCTTGGAAGAGCTGATCCTCTGCAAGTTCAAACAAACCAAGAGTGTATTCTGAGATCTGCCCCAGACCACCAACCTGAACCTTCTGTGGCAGATCCTGAGTTGTTCCCATCTCACTCTGCACTTGGGAATTTTGCAGGATATGAGAATTTTGCAGGATACTGCAGGAAAAAAGGCCAGTTTCCATGTGACTGGCCACAGCTACTTCACAGCACAAAGCATTGGCAGGACTGGTGACTGCACTGCAGGACACAGTCTTGGGACCAGGATCTCGACTTCACGTGCTCATATGTGTCACATTCTGTACTCTGGACCTTTCCTCCCACCCTGTTGGTTAAACAACCCCAATATTTGTCCCTGTACAGGACAGCCCCAAGAGGCACATAGCTGGGATTGTTGGGGTGTCCTGTGCAGGCCAGGAGTTGGGCTCTGATAATCCTTGTGGGTCCCTTCCAGCTCAGGATATTCTGTGATTCACACTGTAAACACCGTAGGCTGATTGTTTCTTTGGAGTTTGGGTCTCTGTGTGCTTCCATAGTTCCTGGAAAGTTTTATCAACTCATTTTCAAGTTTTTTGCTGGTTGGAAGCTTTTTTTTTTTTTTTTTGTCTTGTTGAAGTGTAAAATAAAAAAGAATGAAGCTTGCAAAGGGACAAGCTAGTTACCTTGGCTGTCAACAACTGAAGTCTCAGTCTTTGTGGGATTTAGGTTTCAATTTAATGGAGATTTTAGAGGGAAAATTGTGATTTAATTTGGAATCAAGTCGATTGTCTTAGCTTTTATTTCACTCCTCATATGAAAGAAAGTCTCAGGAGAGCTGAGTAATCACTCAGAAGCAAAAAAAAACAAACCCATGATTTCTTGTCCAGGGCAAAAAGGAGATGTTTACCTTTAATGCTATGTGTGTGAGTGTTTGAATGTCTTTCATGAACCAAATAACTTTGCAATAAGTGCTCAACTGCCACTGGTGTTGTACAAAGGGCTCGAGAGCAGAGAAGGGCCATGGTGGGCAGCCCTCTCCGAAGGCAGAATCCCCAACCAAAGGAGCCAAGAAAAAGAAGGCAGAGAGTCCCAAGCTGGGCCACAGCACATTTAGTAAACTCTTTAGGCACAAGGTCGGTATGAACCTCGAGCAGGAGCAGAGCCCTGAGCAGTAACAGATGGCTCCTGTCAGAGAGAAGAGTTGTTTAACTGGTGACTCCAACCAGCATCTGGCCAGATGTGCAGTGCTCTGGGAATGCTGTGTGAGCGTTCCCGGGCCAGGTGTGATGAAAACCATCCTCACGTGCAGCATTTCTCTTGTTGGGCCATCTGTGAGCTCAGGGTTCTGAAAGAACTCCTCTCACCTTCCCTGCTCTGTGATTCCCAGTTACTAACCCTGACTAAACCTCCCTGACCACTACAAACAAAATCCAAGGTGCTGACAAACAATGAATTGTGTAAATGTTGAGCAGAGCCTGCAACTGTAGAGCAGGCAGAGCTGCAGAGCTCAGTCCAGCTACACTTCAGGCTTTATGGTCATTAACAGGCACCATCACGTGGCTAAAATTGGTGAATTGGGCCATCTGATACGGCACAGAGAAGGCTGGAACATGGACTTTCCTTCAGAAATAGGTATTTCTCACTGAAAACAAGAAAAGTAATTGTTTGTTGAAGTCCAGATTTAGTTTGAAGGAAAAAACTCTGGTTTTGAAGAGTACTTTTAAGTGTTTTAAATGCACATTCAATCAAAGGGTTGTTTCAGAGGACCAAAAATCACTGAAAGCTTTTGGTCTCAAGCTCTGTATTTAGGGGTTTCTGCAGTCTCTGAGGATAATCTACCATGGTGCTCCATGGCAGAGAAATAGAGAATTGTAGCTTTTTAGCCCAAAGAATGTGGGAGCAGAGACCCTTTCACTGGGGGAGGCAAGTAATTAATATTTAATGCTCACTCAAGACACCCACATGGAATTTCTGGTGAGTAGGGGGCTTTATAGTCAAGGGCACAAGTCAAAGGGAGTTCTTTAACACATTTTCAACACAGAAATGTTCTTTCCATGTCACATTTTTGAGATAAGTCATCTGCATGTTGCTGAAGAAATAATAATATTCCCAATGGTTTTAAGTCTGCAATTCCTGCCACCAGCCTAAAGTTAAGATCTCATCTCATATATACTATGTTGATAGCTAATAGTTTTGGTATTTAATACAATGAAAATACTAATTATTTGTTCATAATGAATTAGGGCTTTCTGGTAAAAGCTACACCTGCCTAGGATTTTTTAAGACCCTTCTACAACAATGCAAAAATCTTGCAGTGAATTGTAGGGAGAGATGCTTGGCTTTCATTGGAATATTTAATGGAACTTTAAAAAGTTATGGTCTGGAATGAGAGCAGTTATCTTTAAGGAAAGCAACAGCACTAAATTTTTACGCCAATAAAATCTGTCCTATAAAATGTCATTACTTTTAAAACAGCTTTTTCTTGTTTCCAAATTTCTTTTCACAGTTTCCTTTCCACATACAAACTAAAGAAGCAATAGCTGAGAGAGCATTTATGGCATATTAAGAGTAAAGGGGATGGATTAAAATGGTGCCAACAGTTTGCTTGTGAGGCTGATTGAAAATGGCAATTCAGATTGGAGAAGTGATGTGACAGGCAGGCCCTAAAGTTACCAGTTCTAGTAAAAAAAAACCCTAGTTTGTATCTTTTCCTCTGAAATGCCTTACTGTGTGAACTAGATCACCAGGTAACAAATTTCTTTATCTGAAATGATAATTTTAATCTATTTACTCATATTTAGTTTTGAACACTTCACTGTCTCCTGTGCAAATCTTCCAAAATAAACAGCTCTGTACAGTAATTGACTATTAGCTTAACAAAAACATTGTTTTTCAGTCTTCTGTTATGTGAATACTAACTTTAAAGCAACTCCTGAATGTTGTTTTCAAACAGCAATGCACATCCTGATATAAACCCCTAACACAGTGCGATTTGTCCATTTGACCTCAGACTCAGTTTGGGTGGCATTCCAAACTGGGTCCCTCTCTGCCCTTTCATTCCCATCCCTGTGTATTTGCCTTGCATTTCATGCCAGTTTTGCAGTGTAACTGTGCTGGTTTATGGGGTTTTTCCTTGGAAGAGAAGGGTTGGTCACTCACTTTGAGCACTAGTGCTGAAGCCAGTCTGTGGTATTGTGCTTGTTCTTCCTACTTACTCTGGATCCTGTTCATTAGAGCTGACCACAAAAAAGGTCCTGGCTCCTGCAAAATAACTCTCACCTGCTGTCTCAAGAAGTCCCCAAAGCCCAGGGGTGCTGGGCTCAGTTTATGGCTGGCTGATGTTTTATCTACAGCTCAGGTAATTCTTCAGTGTGAGCTCTGCTGGGTGTGAGGGCTGAGAGAGGGGTGTATCACTGCCCAGGAGGAATTTCCTCCTGGATTTGTGTGTTTTGAGGAAATCAGGAGACACAGATCTGAGGAGGAGCTTATTACAAAAGGCAGACTACAAGGAAGAGACTTTTTACAAGAGCACATAGTGACAGGACAAGGGGGAATGGATTCATAGTGACAGAGAATAGGTTTAGATTGGGCATTGGGAAGAAATTGTTCCCTCTGAGGGTGGTGGGGCCCTGGCACAGGTTGCCCAGAGAAGCTGTGGCTGCCCCATCCCTGGAAGTGTCCAAGGCCGTGTTGGACGGGTCTTAGAGCAACCTGGGATGGTGGAAGGTGTCCCTGCCCATGGCAGGGGAGTGGAATGAGATGATTTTTAATGTCTCTTCCAACCTAGACCACTCTATGATTATATGAAAAGAGTAAATCCCACCTAATGCCCAAAAGTGTGAGGGGATGGGTTAAACCAACCTCCAGCACCTGCAGAGCTTCTCTTTGTGGAACTGCAACTCCTGCTCCTACAAAGCCATGACTGTTCTGTGCCCTTGCTTTCCAGGTTGTCATTTGCCTCTGTTTTATATCCCAGAAAGTGAAGTTCCCCATTCTGAAGGCAGCAGGAGCACATCCCAGACTGGTGTGTGGCTCCCCATAGAAAACACCCAGCTCTGGTGTGTAAATGTGCCCTGGAAATTGCGCACGCAGACTCAGTGCAGAAAAATCTCTGCTAGTACCTTCAAACCCTGTGTAATGTGTTACCTGGACAGAACGGGAATATATGGAATATGGGAATGCAGATAGAAATACAGCTATTTTTAAAGAACAGGTTGAGGACTGCAAGCACAACAACATGAGCACAAAGCAAGTGCAGGTAGAAGGATGGGACCTGGCAGTGCTCTGGAAGCCTCTCCTCAGCCTGGGCTCAGTTTCCATGGCTGCAGGAGCCAGGACTTTCATAAACATTGACTAAAAATAAAATAATTTGTCCCATAGACAATCTGAGCACTGTGACATTGCCTCAGACAGACTTGTCTTTGTGTTTTGTTTCCCTTCAGGCTGCAAAAGAGACCCAACAGACAACCAACACCAAAGTGAGTAGGATGGCTGGAGTTATCTGTGTGAATAATGTGGGCAAAGGGGAATTATTCTCACTGTCATCTTTAACCTCTAAGACAGCGTTTTAATTCCTTTATCAGTTACTCATCTCTGGGAAGGGTGGGTTGCTGTGCCATTTGCTTCCTCTCTTCAAGATGTCACTTCATTTGAAAGGGCAGAGGTGCACCTTGCTGCCCATGTCACCTGTGCAGTGGTGCTCACCTGTACCAGGTGATGCCTGAAAACGCTCTGGGTGTTTTGTTCTCCACAATAACCTGTGTGTCCATGTTCCTTCCAGAGCCCTGAGCAGCAGCCTGTTACCTCTGTAAAACCAGACAAAAGTGTCCCTCCCTCCCAAGAGCCGCCGCCGGCCAAGCAGAACCCGAAGGCCCCCGAGGCTGCAGCCGCCCCTCAGGGAGCAGCCAGTGAAGCCCCCAGGGAGGGGATGAAGGAGAAACCATCAGCCACCCCCATGCCCCTGAGCAAGCTCTTCTGGAAAAAGGTATGGCTGGATTGTGGAGCTGCTCCATCTCCGTGCAGGGAGAGGAGTTATTGCCGAGCACTGTGACAGCAGAGCAGTCAAACCTGCCCGGGAGAGCAGCTCCCATGTGCTGAACTTTGTATGCACATACAAACACACCCTTGTATCTTTGTCTCCTGGTTTCATCAAAACACACAAATCCAGTTTGTTAAACCTTGTCATTTTTTTATTTATGTGGAATAAGGAATGTTTTTCTCTGTCAATTCAACGCTTCTGTTAAAAATCCCAGAGAGATCACAGCATTCTTTACCAAATCATATCATTAATAGAGATATATCTGTAAAAACCCATCTCTCTTTTATACCCCCCATCTTTTGGAACTGTTTGCTTTAGTTCTAGATGTTTAAAAACCTGGAATCTGGTGGGTCTATTCTTACCCAGTAGAAAATGTTCCATGACAGAGCAGATCAGTCTTTGAGTCTGGGTGTTTAGTTGCTTGGGAAGACACATTATTCCTCAGGTTAAAAAATGATTTTAACTAAAATTAGGACTAACTCTGAAAACACAGTTCCTGTTTCCATGATCCTCATGGAATCTTCAGTTGAAAGAAGGGCTGTATTAAACTTTACTGAATCACTGTATGTTGAATAACTGCTTTTCTGGGCTTCTGTTCAAGTCCAAATCCCAGAAATTAACTGCTTCCAAACACCCAGATGCTGCTGAGTGGCCCTGCAGCTTCTTTAGCTTGAGCTGGAGATACATTTTGGAAATGTTATTTATGTAAAAGAAATGAAGGTGTTTAGTAAATAGTAAATATGCATGAAAACAATCCAAGCTTGAAACATTTGCTACTTGGGACTTAATTTCCTGGGGAATTGGGTGAATCAGGTGCTTGGAATGAGATGTAAGTTGGGAAGAAGAGGGAGAGGGAGGGTTTTTTATGTCGTTATTGCTACAGAAACCTCCCACTCGGAGTAGTCTGGCTTATTTGCTGGGAAGCAGGATGTATGTTGAACATCAGGATGAAATAAGGGAAAAAAAGAGACCTTCTGGCAGACTGTTTTGTGTAGTCTCAGTGTAAAACAGAGTAATAAATTTGGTCTGAATTCAGCAATTTCATAATGAAGTAACACAGTCTTTTAAAAAAGAAAAAACACGTAAGAAAGGAAGATTTTCTTGCAGAAAACTAGTGAAAATCACCTCTTTGAGGGAGAAATTGGTAGTGAAGGCTTAAAAAAAATCTGATAAGGTTTTGGTAAGGTTTCTAAACCTTATTTTGAAATATTAACCCAAACTAAAGCAGTTATTGATGTTTTACTGCCCACAGTGAACACCAACTCTACACATCCCATATTAGAGCTAAATTAGCTCTTGGTCCCTGCCCTGTGCTGCTTTAACCTTGTAACAATCCTCATGTGAAGTCCAGGGATCTCAAACATCTCAGGGGTACAAACCTTGTCCCAAAATTCTTTCACTCCTGTTGGTTGATAACAGTGCATTTTTTTTATCCTACACCGTCATCAGCTGCTTATGGAACAGAAAGTTTTGCAGAGAATTCTCTACAAGCAGATTTTTGTTGCTGCCAAAAATACTAAGGGCTGGTTAAAGCACTTACACAAATGCACTGAGTTACAGTAGTCTGTGAAACCTGAACTCTAAAAAATGAGCCTGGTTTTGCTTAGTTAGAACTTCTTGGTTCTGGAATCATGCTGAGGCTAAAGTTTTTGCAAGTTTTCTGGAGCGAATTTCTGCAATAGAGAACTGGATTTGGTCCTAAGAATTTAAAAAAAAAAAATCAGCCTCTTTGAGCACTGAATCCTCACCTGTAAAAAGCTCATGTTTCCTTACTGAGATTTCTTGACAGAGAATAATATTTCCTTTGATGAAAGCCCTTGGTGACCCAGTCAGTTTGAAGCTAAAAATAATGAGAGTAGAGGTACCAAAAAAATAAAGTCCTTAGATTACAGGTTAGGCTCAAACAGCTTGGTTTGAAGAATTCGTGGGATGTTTTCCTGCAGTGATTTTATCTTTCTGGCCCACTCAGTGCACTGTCCTCTTGCTAGGACAGAGAATTGAAGCTGGCAACTGTTCCAATAGGTGCATAATTCAGAGCCAGGAGTAGTTTTCCTTTTGAACTAACAAACAGCAGCCACAACACTCAAAAGATCCAGGACTGAGATCCAGCTTCTCCCTTTCCAGGCAGTCTCTTAAATATCCATCTTCTGATGAGCTTTCACTTCAAAGTGAAGCTAATGAAGTGCCTGTCAACACGTTGCAGTTGATGCTGCTGCTCTGACTGCAGATGAATAAATATGGAAAGGGAAAAGGAAAAATTCCTTTTTCAGCTTCTCAGCTGGGAACCACTTTGAATTTGCCCCATTTCCTGATGGGTCTGCACAGGAGTTTTTGTAACTGTTACTCAAATGTTTGTCATGGCAGCATTTCTTTTCTAATGAGGAATACTGATAGAAAGCTGCAGTTAATGATTTCCCATATTTGTGTTGGAAAGCTGGCTTCAAGGCCTTTTAGGTCTTTCACCAGGGCAGAGGAACAGGATGCTTCGTATTTATCCGATCAAGGCAGGCCAGTAAATTGTGGAAGGTGATCAAGGCAGCATTATTTGGATTGCTCTGTGAACTATCTTTAAAAGCAGATAGATTTTCTTTAAAAACTAGGCTTTTAAGCTGTTGCAACTCTGCTGTCAAACGACTGCAGAAAAATTATGCTCTTTTTACTGAGGGGTATTTCTGTGCTAATGCACAAACAGCAAACTGGTTGGCTGTTGGGTGAAGGAGAATATAGAGTCACAGAAGGGTTTGGGCTGGAAGGGACCTTAGAGACAACGCAGTTCCACCCCCTGCCATGGGCAGGGACACTTGCCACTAGACCAGGTTGCTCCAAGCCCCATCCAACCTGGCCTTGAACACTTCCAGTCCCCTCAACAACTTCATGGCCTCCTCTGGACTTGCTCCAACAGTTCCATGTCCAATCTCACCTTTATTGCTGAGCCTGTAATTGTGTTTCATCATAAGCAAAAAGAGTGGAGTGTGTGAGGCAAATGTTAAAATTACCCAGGGCTTACCAAGTTCCTGCAGCCTTTCACCTGGTCCCATCCTGGAATACACACCATCTACCATGTGGAAGAGAAGGAGATCCTGGCTGGGTTTTGCTGAGTAAGTGGATGAAGGCACTTGAAGGAGAATTCCCCCATGGCTGAGGGAGTGAGGGGGGCAATAAGGTTTGGGGGCTGTTTCACAGCCTGACTGCTGGCACAGCTGCCATCCTCAGAGCAGGGAAGGACCTTGACCTCCCCAACCCAGGGATTCAGGGGTCAGACCCCACTCCTGGGCTGTCCAGACCTGTGGTGTCAGTGGTTCATAGTCTGAGCTGTCACAGCCCAAAACCTGCTTGGTGGCACCTTCAGGCAGTGGCTGCAGGTCACAGGGGCTTTGGGGGGAGGTCCAAGCCCAGGGTGAGGGCTAAAGCTGAGCTGCCTTGACTGCAGCAACCTCTGTTGGCTTTGCCTTGGCCAGGGAGGGCAGGAAGGTGGGTGAAAGTCTCTCCAACCCTCCCTGCTCCCTGCCTGTGAGTCTGGAGCAGATCTCAAGCCTGACTACCCTTTTAAGTGGAAATTTCTCGAACAAAAGGTCATCTTGTATATATTGTTAAGATAAAAGAAAAGCTGCTTCATAGGGAAGGTCTGACCCAGGGAAAGCAGAAGTGCTCCTCGTGTCTAATGAAATGCAGTGGGGAGTGCCAGCTCAGACTGCAGCACGAGATCAAAGCAGGGTGCAGTGTTTATCTCAATTTGGAGGAAAGCTGCAGCCAGCCAAAGGAAAACTCCAATCCAAGTTATCCAGGTCACAAAATAAGTTACACTCTCATAAGGCAACAATTTGTGTGCTCAGGAACCCAGATAAGAAAATGGTGTAGTAACAGTTCCCCAAAACAACAGGAGGGTTTGTAAGAACTAGAAGGTGTCTCAGAGTAGACACAAACTTTCCACCACAATTGTTTTTAAAAGCTTACTACTGAAAGAAAATTAAGGACACTCATTTAAGGGAATAAAAAATGCTTTCAAAACAATGAAATAAAGAGCACAGTAAAATACTCTTATAAAACACAGCTAGCAAAGATAAGTTAAAATATTATTTTGAAAAAGAAAGCAAAAGCTGCTCTGTAACAGGAAGAATAGAGCTCATCTTACTTCAAACAAATGTATCTTGAAATGTTTTCTAAATTTGGCAGAGTGCCTTTAACAAAAGAAAAATAAAATAACCCAACAGCCCTTCTGTGCCCATGGTGCATAACTGCAATAGCTGCTGACTTAGGTTGAATTGATTAAAATTTGTGTTTAAGGAAACTGGAAGCAGGATCTGGACCCATGAATGCAGCAACCTCAGCTGCTGCAGTTTATAGGTGTAAGGAGAGAACTTTTATGAGAACACTTATGCATCAAAGCTGATGTGAGCCAGGCTGTTTGCAAATTATTATTCTATATAAATTGGAGTTTCTTCCTAAAACTGGTCACAAAACTTGATATAGCTTTTGTTTTTCCCTTAAGTGAAGTGAAGAAGCTGAGCCTGTTGCTCTAGAGAACAGTTAATGTAACATCATTCAAAGTTTATTGACTTCAGCTTTGTCAGGCTCTTCCTATTTCACTCTCAGTTCCTGCCAGAAACACCTTGGTGATTTTCCTGAATGCACAAATGGAAATTTTTCTTCAAGTTTCTTAGGCGGAACAGGAACAAAAATTAAAAATTCTTCTTAATTATGTCAGAGAACCTTTGCTGGAAGGGGTTTGGTCATAAGTCTCCATTTGCCACCTCAGCTTTATTTGAGAAGAGGACTTTGAGATGTGTCTGGAGTTTCCTCCTGGCCCAGCATGTCTGAAATACCCTGGTCTGATTGCACAGAAGTTGTGGAACCTCCAGCCTTGGAGGCAGCACAAGCTCAAAGCAAGCAGTTCCTCAGCAGGAGGTTGGACCAGGCTTCCACAGATATCTTTGAGATCACAAAATTGTGAAAGAAAATCTTCAGAGTCAGTTAATTCAACCTCACAGAGGGAGATGGGTTTACAGGAATGGTTTCTGGAGATAATTATAGGAAATTCATACCATTTTTAATAGCAAGCCTAAGATCTCAAACAAGATAAACCATAACTTCCACAACAACTTTGATATAATAATTCCAAATTAAAGTAAGTGCATAGGTGTTTAAGTTAAAGAAAGAAAAAGGTGTTCTAAGTCAGGATTTAAACGTTCCTAAAGCCCAGGAGTTTTTCTTGAATTCAAATGAGGGTCAGCACTATCAAAGAGAATGACTGTGACCCGTGGAATTAGGTGAAGGAATAGATGAGCTACGTAATACCTTGTACCTCAAAAAATCATTTATATCTGTGCAGCTGGGAAGAGGAGCTGGGGATGCAGATGTGACCAGCCTGACAATGCTGGGGCTGGAATGTTGCACTCCTGTATTTCACTAGGAACGATGCTATACAGTTTTAACAATTAATAATGTCCACAATGTGTTTTATTTAATCCTATTTCTGCTTTTGTGTGCAAACTCCTGGGTATGATCTTTCTCATATTTACTGGTTTTACCTGAGTGTCATCTTCTCAGGACACATATTGCTGCATGCCATTTCATTTAAATTTTTTTTAAAATTGTAGTCAAATCTAGATTCTTGCGTTTGAGAACTGGTACTGCAGCACAAGAAAGGCCATTTGTTTGATTTATATAAGATGGTGAGATTTTAACACTTATTTACTTTTTTTATTTGGGATTAATCAAATTCCTGAAGCAACACATAGAGATCAGTTAAGCAAAGGATGCTTTCATGCCACACTTGTTCCTGCAGTGCTGCAGCACTTTGTAACCTCGTTAAAGATCCCAAGCAAATCCTCACTGATTAAGTGGGAATGTTTTTTCCCCTTTTTTTCGCGTTTCCCAACCCCAGAACGCATCGGAGGAAGCGGAGGCCGTGAGCAATGAGAAAACAGAGGCGTCTTTCGAAGCGGTGGCTCCGGACAGGGACGAGAGCAAGAGCCCAGAGGGCTCCGAAGTGAAACCCAGAGGGGCAGAGAGCAAAACGCCCAAGACGAATCTGAGGAAGTTTTTCAAGCTGGTAAGCTAAGCGCTGCCGGGATGGGGGTGATTCTTGGGAAATCCTGCGCCTGGGCGGGCGGAGTGTGACCCCCCTCCCGCAATTCCCCGTCCTGCATCTCCCTCTCGCGGCTCCTCCCGGAACGTGCCGCGGTCCCTTCCCCCGGAGGGAAAGGGCTCCGGTGGCCCTTTCCCTCCCCCAGGTGGCCCAGGGGGCTCCAGGGGTTGAGCTACTGAACGAACCTCAGCTCCACAAGCCGCTTCCCCCGGGATGATGCTCCGGGAGGATCCCATCTCCAAACCCGTCTCCCGTTCGTCCAATGTCCCTGCGTTGTGTCGAGTTCTGCACTTGCTTCAGGGAGTTGTGTTTTCAGCAGGTCAATTTTTTTTTTTTTTTGGCAGCTTATGTAGGTTAGCTAAACTGGCATGTGAAAGGATGCAGTTGCTGCTGCAAAGGTCTGTTAGATGGAAAAGTGGAAGGTATAAAGTAGAATCTAATCCTTTTTCCCAGAAGACCAGAGGGAAGAAGGAAACCACTGAGGTGATCAAGTGGCTGGTATTGTGTTGTGGCTATAGGTGTGAAATTATTCCAATGGATTTGTGTACAAACAGCCAGACAATATTTCTTAAAAGAGCCCAGAAAAGTGGCCAAGAAAGAAAATAATCCAAGTCTAGAAATAACACGTCTCTGATAAAATCGTAGCAGACCTTGAGGATTTATATAGCAATTGATCTATTTTGACAAGGTTTACAAATGCATATGGAGGATTTCCATTTTCAGTCAATGCTGGTTTATTTTCAGGCAGCTACATGGTGTGGATATCAGAGTAGCTTAAACATTAAAATGTGGAAAAATGTAGTTTCTTTGAAACTGATGTAATGGCCAGCCCAGGTGTCTGCCCACAGGTGAATACCTGGTACGTACCTGTGAACAGTCACAGTGTCACAGGTTAAACTTCGTGACTCAGACTGTAGGAGTGCACACCACAGCCCAAATCTTGATTCATTTTTTATTTCCAAAAGATTAGCATTTCTTTTATTCTCAGCTGTTTGCTGGGCTCAGCCCAACCTGTGATGGGTTCATTTAGTTTCTGTTCTTGGGGGGTGCTTTTCTACAGGGCCACTCTTATGTATTTGAGGATCCAAGCAAAAAAATTCTTAATATCAGCCAGCAATTGTGCACCCAACCTGCTTTTAATTCCACATAAGATTTCAGTCAGCTTATAAAAATCTCCACCTTATTCCTAAATCCTTGTGGTTGTCCTGCATGGAGGCCTGTCAGTGGCACAAGCTGGGCATGCAGCAGGGGAGTTGGGAGCAATGCATTTCAAACACTAACAACTGTGGGGATAATGACTTCAGATCGTGTCACTCTACCAAAAAATAGTGCCCATTAAAAAAAATAAAGCTGTTCCACACCCATCTTAGTCACCATGGAAGAAAACAATGCTGTGTTAAAGCAGTAGATGTATCACTGCTCTAATCAGAGCAGGGATTTAATCCAGATTTTGGCCTAGAAAACAGAACCAGTACTAGACAAACATCTACCCACGGGGGAAAATAATTGTATTAATGGTTTAGGTGGTTTTGCAACTTTCTGTAACCTTCAGTATTCATCTGCTTTACTTTTGGCTATCGATTTCCAAACGGATCAAGGATTATTTTAATATCTGTATTGTCCCTGAAGTTTCCTGGGCTGTTTCCTCTGAGTAGCTTTGGGATTACTGGATTGTTTCCATGCTTTTGTACAGAATCAGTTGCCCAACAGCTTTGTGCCAGCTGCTCAGTCAGTATTTCTGATTCTGAAGGCAAACACAAGGATTTTAAGCCACTGCTGAACAGGTACATTCTGTAAAACTTTTGAACTAGTGGTGAGTGCTGCAAATGGGTGAAATGTCTGAAATTCCAACACAGGCTTGATTTTTCTCACAAGGAAAAGTCAGGGAAGCTCCAGGGCTGTGGAGAGCTGAGATGAACTCTGTAGAGATGTCTAATAGGGCTTTTTGCTCAGCAGAGCTGCACTGGCAGAACATTCACTGGAAGGTGTCATTTCCACTCAGAAAAGGTTTCTACTGTAGTTTTGTCTGGAGGTTTGGCTGCCCTGCAGGAGCAGCCATAAAGTGGAGGGAGAAATTCTTCTCTGTGAGGGTGGGGAGGCCCTGGCACAGGTTGCCAAGAGAGGCTGTGGCTGCCCCATCCCTGGAAGTGTCCAAGGCCAGGCTGAACAGGGCTTGGAGCAACCTGGGCTAGTGGGAGGTTATTAGAGCAATAGTATCTCTTGGAAGAGGTTGACTTTTAATTTTATATTAATATGATTCTTTACTGGGTTTCTCTTCTGCCTGCAGAGGAAGATCCCAAGGTATTCTCACAACATCCACAGTTTTATGTCACACAGGTCACCACCAGGTGCCCAAGGAAAGGCAGTTTAGCATTTTAGAATTCAAGACTGGTACCTAGAAATTAAGATTAATTCTATTGCAGTCTATTGTGAACCTCCAACAGGCAAGTCAGTTATTCTCCAGATGCCCCAGTTTTGACATTATTCTCCTCAGAAAGCACAAGCACGGGGTGACAGCAAGGAGACATTTAGATCCACAGCACTGTAATTGCTGCTGTTGACACAAGGAGAAGCCACTGGGAGAACCAGGAGGAATTTCCCTTGGAAAAGGCAGTGTGTATCCCAAAGACTGCCTGCTGACTTGCTCAGCGCAGATGTCCGTTCTTATTTGTGCTTGCAAAGGTCACAAAAGCCACTGCTGTGATTAAAATAGGAGAAGGTTAACTAATACTATAAAAGATATTGGGCAATTATAGCAAGATAAAGTATTAGTCTAAATCCCTGGAATTCAATAAGAGATGAAGAAATAGCACTGCTCTTTTATCGAAGTAATCCACCTATGTGGATTTGAAATCCAGCTGAAAGTAATTCCAGCCTCATTAATCAAAAATCAAACAGCTATTGTGTTATTTCCAGGATGGGATATATCAGAGCCAGTGCAGGTGTCCTGATAGAGATGTTATACCTGAATTAATCACCCCAGGTCCCCTTGTGGAGGCTGAGCAGGTCTGAGAGCCCCTTAGGACACGTCAGATGATGTAAGCCCTGAAAGTTCCTGCATAGGATATAAACAGGTGCAAAGCTAAATAAGAGAAATCCTTTTAAAATGGTTGGTTTGAGATATTTTGTGGAGATAAGAAGGGTGTAAACTGGCATTTTTAATAAGAATGAGATAATTGCCAACTGTAAACTGAGGCTGTAGCTTTGTCCTCAGCCAGGAAGTTTATTGGCAGCACAGATGGTCTAAGATAGTGTTGAGTATGGATGTTCCCAAGGAGAGTTTATCTTCCTGGGATAACTAAATATTGTTTCCACATTGTCTGCTGTGTCTGTGCTGGCCTACTTCCCCATGTAAATAAACTTTTAGGCAATAAATAGCATTTAGAATCAAGAATAGCTATTTTATGCTGTCACAACTTAACTTTTCTTCATTATTCATGAAAATGTAGCAAATGGGTTGGCTGTCCCCACCTTCCTCCATTTAAAGACGTGCTGATCCAGCCCTTATTGCCACAGAAAGCAGGGGGGTGGTTTTGGGAAGCTCTGGGCAGCAGCAATCCTAAGTGACCAAAGGCAAGGATAAGAGGTCAGCAGTGCTGGAGAGAAATCCTTGGGATCGTGTCTCACTGACTGCAAGAGGGAACTCTGTCTAGACCTCAAGGTCTTTACTCTGTTATTTTTGGTGAAAAAAATAAAAATAAATAATGGGAAAAAAAAGAGAGAGATGGATTACTAGATGTTGGCTAAAGCAGGGCTATTTTTTTCTGGGTTTGGGGTGTTTAGGGGGGGAAAAGTAACACTGATGGATGTCACAGCACAAACTTTTTTTTTCTGGAGGCATCTGAGCCTTGCTGAGATAGAAATGCGAACTAGATCTTATCACAGCACATCTTCATACACTCTGGACTGAGTTTGTCTCCTGCAGTGTAAAGACAGACCGCGCTGTGCTTCCTCCCCTCCATTTCTGCAACCTCTTGCACAGATAAAGCGTCACGAGCACAAACACAGGAGGCTGAGCAACAACGTGTTCCAGAGCGAGAATTTTTCCCACAAAAGTAATGAATCGTCACGGAGTGGTTTGGTTTTCTGTCCTGCTGCTGGCACATATTGATTTTCTGTGGTTTTACAGGAAAATCAGGGACTGAAATAGATCCTTGCAATAACACCATTTGTAGGATGGAGCTGACACTGTTGTGCTTCAAGTTACAAATCTACAAGCTGCAGAAAACCACAATTCCGCCTGATCTATCTTTAGAACAAAAGTCACATCCTTTCATTGTTTTCATTGAACTTAGGCAATGAAGAATGACATTTAAATTTGGGCTCTTTGAAATTCTGGAGTTTATTTTACGCTTTGCTGCGGAGCTCTGTGGCTTGTACAGCACTCAGGGGAATACCACAGAACACGGCTCCTAATTACAAATGTACACTCCACTCCTGTTCTTTCTGTGGCACTAATTGTGACTAAAGCTTAATTTAACTGTCACAAAGCTTGTGATATTTACTCCTTGAGCTAGTTTTGTCAAACAGGGCTTTCTCATTTTTAAAGCTAAATGGAAACAGGGGATTGTACCTTAAAAAAAGGTATTTCAGAGTCAAGGTTTGCTCTGAGTGACCTCTGAGAGCTGCAGCCTCAGGGTCTGCTTGGATTGGGAAGAGTGGGCACCAAGGAGGGCTATCACTTAGATGTGTACAGACTGCAGGCATAAACTGTGAAGCAAAAATTGGGAATAAATGGACGCTGATGATAAATTATAAAAATACACCTATAGAGCTGAGTGGGTTTTAATTATTCACAGGGCATGCACTTAGTGGGAGGGTTGGATAGAGAGGAAGTCCCACTAGATTTTGTAAGATGGATTTGGCTCTGCAAAGCAAAAAAAGCTCTTTCCTAGAAAACTACAGTGGCAGGGCTGATAGCACTGTCTTGTTTAGGACTGATATGATCTCAGGTCCACTGAGACCTCACTCATGTTTCTCCTTTTTTCTTAATGGGAAAATTGACTTGCAAGGAACAGACTGACAGGAAAAAAACCTGCAAAATCCACCTTGGGGTTGTGGGTGTTTCAAAAATGTTGGTGGAGTTTCTGAAGTGTCTGGTTTTGTTTTAGTGTTGCAAAGAGCTGCCTTAAATCAAACCTTTATTCATGTGTGTCTTCTTAGTGAATGAACCCTGTTAGAAGTCCTGTAACCCTTTGTTATTTTAGTCAGTCAAGGGTGATGGAGGGACAACCAGTTCCGAAGTGGTAAATGGCCCCAGTCACCACGTAAGTGCCTGGATTTTTTCATCTTTTGGTGATGGGTTCCTGCCACCTCCATCCATACAACTCTACCTTTTGAAATGTAAAAATCACTGAGAGGAAAGTTGCTCCATGCTCGTTGATTTCTTTCCTTATCTATTTATTTTACCTATTCATGCTATTAAACAAGATTTTAAAGGGTCACTATCAGATTTTAAAACAAACACCAAATTTTTTTCCAGGTCTGTTTTTTTTTTCTTAAATTAATTAGTGAGTTTACAATCAGGTTTACACCTCTCTCTTGCTGCTATTTTAATTTCTGCATGTAGCTTGGCTTAGGCAGTGAAACTAAATACACACAGCTAGAATTATTTTTATTTTGTTGATTTACTTGTCTTCTGAGGAAAAGATCATTTACGTGCAAACTCTGTAAAGGAGAAATGAAACTGAGAATGAAAACTGTTCACTGCAATTTAACAAAAGCCGTGGTAGTATTTTTTCTTATTCTGTTTTTGTTTCTTTCATTCTGTGTTCATAAAAGCTAACCCAAAACTTTGGATGTGACATTTACATTATATTCTGCATGCCTTTAAAATGCTTCAGAAAAATTATATTTTCATTAGAAATACAAATGCTGTTACCTTGTGTGAGAACAAAAACCTCATCTGTTGCAAGGCCAGATACCCAGAAGAACTACTTTGAGTAATCTTTCAGTAATCAAAGGTAAAACAAGGCTCTTTAAGAGAAAAACTGAAGTTGTATTAAAAACTGACATTTCAGAATTTCCTTTTTTAATTAACGGTAAAACTATTTTTCACTCTTCCTATTTTCATTATGTCTTATGACACCAAGGTTAATCTTTATGAATTAGTCACTAAAAGCATCCCAAATACAGAAGTCTTGTCTTGTGACATTTGCTCCTTATTTCATGCAACAGTTTTGTGAAGTGATCTGGGTAAAACACTAAAAGTTACAGTCCTGGATCTACTTTTTATTATTTTAATTAGCAGCCAGTTGCCTTCCATTTTTGTAAATCACCTTATTATTCTTCCTCCTTCTCTCCCTTGCCTTGATGTAAATTTAGAACAGTTTTATTACACAGAAAAGCCCAGTGAAAACTGGATCTGCTGTTGACTTTTGGGGGGGATTTCTGTGAAAGGATCTCCTTGAATTATGCCATTGTGTCCCTGGAATGCTGGGATTCTTCTCCACTTTCCATCACTACCATTCTGAATGCTACAGAAATTTATTACAGCACTGACACAAAATCTGCAGAAATTTCAGTCTGCCTTTTTCACTCAAAAATCAGCCTTGGATTAAGGTCTCCTGTAACACGATGGGGAAAATACTCTGCTGTTCATCTTTTCTTTCTCTATTTCTGTTGCACTGCCAGCGTTGAGAGAGGAAAAGCAATCTGTCAGCTGCAGCTCACCCTTTGGAATAAGAAACATTAACATGTTTCATTATTCATAGGCTTCACTTCGTATTTCCTGAGCTGCTCCAATCAATATCAAATATGCCAATTTCCTGCCTTTCAAGGTTAATATGAAACACCTCAAAGAGATTATCTGATAGGAGTGAGGGTTTTTTTCCCCCTCTTATTTTGCCTGGAAAATGTATTATGAATATTTTTTAAAAGTGTTTTGTTTGACTAACATCAAAGGCCCAACCTGCTCGTAGAAATAATCCTGTTGCGTCCCACTCGGGTTTGGCTCAGTCCTGAACAAACAAGCACGTGTGGTGAGGAAGACCCTAATTTTACACCCACAGATTTCACAGAGTGTTCATAAGGGTCAGAGGTTGTTCTGGCACCTCTGAACTCAGGTGTATCCAGTCTCAGAGCTATATTCAGTCTCAGAGCTGTATTTTGGGTGCTGTGGTTGTTTTTGAACTGAACGTGCACGTTTGCAACTGCACCAAAGAGACATTTCAAAAGCTGAGACAAATAAGAGTAAGAAGGAGCAGCAGCTGAGAGCTCCTGGACTGAGGGTTAAACTGAGTGGAACAGAGGGAGACACAATTAAATCTGACTTTCTGTTCATCCTCGTGCTGGGAAAACACCTGCATCACTTGAGCCACTCAAAAGTGCATCTGAACAGGTCTTTTTTTCTCAGGTGAGGTGAAGAAGACACACGTAGAGTGTGGTGTCTGTGCAGCCTCAAAAGACAGTTCTCCTTTATTCTGAATTACTGAATTTGCTTGAATTAAAGTATTGACACCCAGGTGGTGTGTGAGGCCACTGATCACCTCCATCTCCATGGCTTCATGTGCATCCTGCAGATCCAGAGCAAAGACAAGCTCCTGACTGGACTTTTAACTCTAAGAGCAGACAAATCCAGATGTAAGGAAATATATACCCACATATGTCTGGTCTTTGGAAAAAGAAATAGTTCAACGCAAACCATTATTTTGTGGAGGACTTGAGCCTACTGGTCAAGACTGAATGTATTAAATGGTTGCAGGTTCTATAACTTAAATTTGGGGTTTTTTTAAGATTGGGTGTGGAAGAAAGGTGAATTGAGTGAAAAAAGCAAGCCTTGCTACCCCCTCTCATTCTTGTTTCCCCAAAATTAGAATGGCTTGAGGGTATTTTTAAAAATAGATACAAGAGGTGTATTTGCATTGTGTTTCTCTAGAGCCTCTACCCTCAGGTTTTTCTCTGAAATCACAGTATCTAAAAATGTGTTTGTTTTTAGTGAAACCTGAGCCTGTCATGTAAGCACAAAACCCCAGGCCTTTAGAAGAACACCAGATATTTCAACACTAACAGTAAAATCCCCAAAGCTGTAAAAATTAAACAGCATTAAGCTCTGGGCCATACCCTGAGGGGAGATGTAAGATTTCCAGCTTTTCAACCTGGTAAATTTGTGCTGTTTTAATGATGTTAATAGAGAGAGCAATATGATTCTTTTTTTGCAAAAGAAAAAAAGAAAATCCCATTTGCAAACAGATTTCCAGGCAAAACATCATAATTTGCTACTCTCCAAACAGTGACAATTTCATTATCTGATCCTTTGTTTGTCACATATGATTTTTCTTCTGTGAACTTCAAACATATCCTGCACTTCTCCAAGTTTCCTATACTATGAATAGTTTGCTCTGTGATTGTGTTTCTTTGGAAGATTTGCTGTCTCTTCTTTTGCACTTGTACATGAAATTTTCTAAGATGCTGTGGCCTTCCATAGCCAAACCCTGTACTGTTAATTTTTGGGTGGAGTGTTGCAGTTTTGCAACAGATTTGTTTTTATCATTTGCTTTATGGTGCCTTTTGCTTCTTTTCTTTCCCAAATCTTTCCCTTGCCCTTTTTGGGTGCTTTCACTCTTTGGGATGCAAAATCTGGAGGAGTCTTAGTGGGCAGTGCCTCCTTGTGACTCTGCATCTCTCTGTGCATGTTCTCTGCCTTCTAAACCAGCTTCAGTAGAGACACAGACAGAAATAAGGCAGGTTTGTGCAGGATGGTTTGATCTTGCAGTCTTTGCTCATGTGAGTAATTCCCATCAGCTCCCTGGGAGCCTTTCCCTTGAGCAGAGGCTGCAGGAGTTCATCCCAACCTCTGTAAATGAAAACCTGTTGGACAGCAGGCTTTCTCCCTGCCAGGTGGCCTTTCCTTTTTTTTTGGTGTTGGTTTTGTGGGGTTTTTTTAACACATTTATGGATTGCCTTCCAAAATATTTATATTTCCCACTGAAAATAACCCTTGTCTGACCGCTGCAGACGTTAAACGCCACAGAGAGGCCGCTTGCCCCGGCTGAAGGTGACCCTGTGGGCCAGAGGAGCAAGGAGAGCTCCAAAGACAAGAAGTCCACGGTGGAGCTGAGCAAGCAGAAGGGCAGCAAACAGGAGAGCAGGGAGCAGCCAGACCCCCGGGAGCAGCCGGCAGCCGACACCGACTCCATCCAGAACGGAGGAGACGCTTCCAAGGAACCCTCCTACAAGAAGACAGAGAAGAGGCAGTCCCTGGGAGGGTTTTTCAAGGGCCTTGTATGTTAATTCACCTTCTCTTTTTAGCATTTCCCAGCTGTTTAACCGCCCAGCCTGTAGGTTGTTATCCATGGGGGATTTGTGCTCTGAGGGAGAGCAGCTTCACAGGCAGCTTTGCAGGGCTTGGGCAAAAGAACAGCAAGATTTCGGGCGAAGGAGGGAATTTTGGGCCTCAAGGTACTGATTCACAGGTAGGGTTTGCTATGGGAGAGCTGTAATTGTTCCCACACCACTGTTTTTGGGGTTCATGCCTTGGCTATGGGGATGACTACACTGCTCCTGTAGCAGGCACTGAACCACCTACAAATTAGGGTGTGTTTATAAGGGAAAAGTGGAGGTGGTGCTGGTTTACCAGAGTAACCTGCCTGCTCTAAACCACCCTGATGGTGGTTCAGTGTCTGCTTCGGAGCAGCTAGGGTATCCTTGCAAAATGGGAAATCCCTGCAAGGAAAAAACCAAGGGAGACCGCTGGGGTGGGTAGGAACCAGCACAGCGGTCACAAGATAAGCACCTTGTGTCAGCAATCAGTGATAGACTCGTTAAAGCACACAAAAAGTACACATGGTATTTTTTTCTTATTGCTTTTTGTTAAATCTTAGCCTAAATTCGCTGTGCCCCCTTCACTGAAACCTGAAATGCAGAAATGAAAGAATTCAGCACACTGAAACTCTGAGTGTCCAGAAGACTTGGTGTTACTGGTGCAACTGGTCAGAGCATTTAATAGATGGAGATTTATTTTTCTGCCTGTCTGTATTCAGGGGCACATGTAGAAACAGAAGCACAGGTTAGACCTGGGACTGCTTCTTAAGCCTTGGCAAGAGGCTTTTTATAAATCAATTGGAAGGATGCAGCTTAAACCTCTTTCCTCCCATTGCCACAGCAACAATGGATCTGCAGTGCTGTGGGGTCATTTTTAGCATCTTTTGGAAACTTAGTGTGCAAACCCAACTTCACCACAACTTTCAAGTGATGCAAAGAAACTCAACAGATGTGTCTGTTGCCTGCAATGATTCCTAGTGAATCTGGCTGCCCTAAGAGGTGTGCAGCTTGCTTTGTCCTTCCTCCCTTCCTCACTTCTAAGGCTGTCAGGGCAGAAGCAGAGCAGGCCAATCCTTCAAGAAGAAAAGTCAAGCAATATAGATTGAAATACTGACTCAGAGCTGGAAACCAGCCCAGTTAGGACACTGGGTTATAAAGCCACTGCCATGCACACCAGTGTGACTCGTTCCAAGGCAGATGTTTTTCCACATCAGAAGTGCTTTATTTGCACCATTTCACAGAATTACTGTGCATCCTGCAGAGGGCGATTCGCATCACCAAAGCAAGGACATATTACAAGGGGAATTAAGAACAAAAGAGAAATAACTTCCTGCAGTAGAGATTAGCAACAGTTCAGCCTTGTTTTTCTGGGGTAAAATTTTGGTCCACCATAGATCAGTGGGTAGTTTCAATGGAGCAAAGAGTAGGAGTAAAAACCAACTTGCATTGGCTTCTGCTCATCTTGCCTCCCAGTGAAGCCATGACGAGAAATCCTTTTGCTTAATATGCCATGAAAAAGCCAGAGTTATATGATGATACTGGTTATACAGCTCTGTGAAGCTGTGAGCTGACTGAAGCTACCAAAGACACACTCATGTGTTTTTCTTTCTTCGCCCCCCTTTGCCCCCAAATTCTGTGTGGATTTTCATTGTGCCCAACGTTGGTGCAGGGGTGTAACATGATCCACGCTCACAAACGTGGTGTGTGGGTGTCATATCCTGCTCTGGGTACTGCCAGCTTCCAGGAGGAGCAGGGCTGCTGTTACTTAAGCTGCTTGGATGGTGGTGACATATCTCATGTCAGCTGGAGGGGATGAGGGCAGCCACATTTTTCTAGCACAGGTTGTCTAGAAATTAGGCAAATGTTACCTGCCACTATTATTTCCAGAGAAAAGTGAGATTTGTTTCTCTGGTCTGAAGTTTTGTTGAAGTTAAGCCCTCCCTTGTTGTAGTTGTCACTGTGTGAGAAAGGGTTTATCCGTTGATAGTCACTCTTTATTTTGTATAGTGTCATTCATTCAAGCTGTATCCAAAAATCCTTCGTAGAGTTTAGCAACAGTTACAAATTTAAAATTATTCCGGAAAGGGAGATATGAGGAAGTGCAAGTTAACAAGGAAACAGTCTTTCAAGGGCAACATCATGAGAGAGACAGAGAGAGGCAGGAAAGGTGTCTCAGATTCAAAAGGCAAGAAAAAGCTTTTAGATCAAGAGAGGAGATTGTGAAGAGGTAAAAAGACCATTTGGGGAATAAAACACGGAATAAATGTAGAGGAAGTAGAGATGTTCTGTGAGATCTTTTTGCTTGCCTCAGTTTGGCTGTATAGCTCCTTATCTTGTGTTGCAATTATAGAGGCCAACAGCACTCCTGCAGCTTCCTTCTCCCATTAACAGAAGATGGCTCTTAAGAAAAAGTATTTGATAACAGTTAAGCTGCTTTGGTCAGTTTATTGTGCTTTTAAAGTGGCAGGGGAAAAAAAAAACCAAACCCATTACAATGAGGTCTGTGTATGGAACATCTCTCATGAAAAATTACCACCTCTCTTTGAATATCCTCAGGAAGATTACCCATACCTAAGAAACCCAGTTCTGCCACGCTCCTAAAAATAATCTACATCTCCCAGGTGATCAGACTCAGCCCCAGGAAGGTGTAATCATTAATCTCAAAGTATTAGATCACACGCACAAACCAATGCCAGAATCTCCATTTCAAGATAAGAGCTTGAGTATTTGGTGGCAAGTCAGCAGAAAAATTCGGCTTTATGCTGATAAAAGGGAAGGAGGAAATATTTAACAGGGGCTGCAGCAGCTCCCGTGCCCTGTGCCCACTGAGCTCCTCCCGTTCTGCTATTTCAGTAGCAGATATTTTAACACCACTCTCTCCTGGATCTCGATTCCTCTGGGAAAGGGCACAGAGCAAGAGGATGTCAGACTGCAGGAATGCAGCTGATGAGAACACTGCAGTTCCAGCATCTGCTCCCTGTGGGGCCAACAAAGGCTGAAATTTTGGCTACAAATGACGCCACTTGTGCAAGCAAAGAGTGTTCCAGTCCTGCGTGGTTTCAGCACAGCTGATAAGGTCCAGTGGTTGTTCCTATGGCAAAAGAGATTAATTTATAAGCTATATAAAATGTATTTAGTGAGTCTTAGAGAGATTAGATTAGAAAGAAGCAGAAAAGGGGAGGGGGGGGAAAAGGTTAATGACGCTGTTTTCTGAGCTGGAATAACTCATGCTCAAGTTGTCAGAAGCTGGGAGAGCTTAGCATGTGGAAACTACTGGGACCTGTTCTGCCCAGAGTATCTGCCCCACTGACACAGGCTTCTCCTGGGCAAAATCTGGGAAAAAAATATATTCCAATACCATGACATTCTTGCGTGTGCCTTTTAAAGTACTCTGCCCAAAATAATATATTCCAACTTAGCTGCCAACTTCCACTGCACTGCAAGACAGGAGCCGGTGGTACCTGTGCTGCTGAATCCGAGGGCAGAGCTGGAATTTTTCCGTTGAAAGGGTAGGAACAAAGTTCTTTATTTCACACCTGGCTTGGAAATTCCAGTTTAACGAGAATCATCAGCCAGTCTCCCTCAGAGCTTCCTGCTTTAATCAGCAACCACCTTGAAAATGGGTGCAGCAGGGAGGCTGCAGTATGAGCAAATAACATGACACCACTGCAAATGTGCTAAATGAGTCAAAAATGGGGATTATCTCAAATGAGCTCCCCCTCCTGTCTCCTCCCTCCACCTATTTATAGGAAGAATGGCAAATAGTATCATACTGTTTCCTAGATTAGTCTAGAAGTGGCTTAATATCTTCGTGCCCAGACAGGAACAGCTATAGCTGACAGACTCCATTACTCTTTTAATGTGGGAAATCTTTTACCTGATGTGTAGGTTTTTAGGGTTGCTGGATAAATTTGGAATGACTAGGTCCTTGGTATTGTTTGATGGATAAATGATGGATTTGTTGCTGCATGTAAATGGCCAAAAAATTTTATTCTGCTCTAGAGAACCTTCCAAACTCGACATCAGTGGAAGCTGAAGCAAACCCACTGCAGCCAGTTGAGCTGCACAAGGTTACAGTTAAGACAGGAGATTCTTTCAGTCCATTGTGATTTTTGGCTGCTCTTTTTCATACTTAGATTCTCAAAGGTGAAAATTTAAAAGAAGATCAGTGAGGTGGAGTGTAATCAGTATAAAAACCCTACTGTTTTTACTTCCCTGAAAGGGGTGAGGAAGTTGAAATCTTTCACTCTCCATGTCTGACACAGAATTGTCCTGAAGTGATGAGTCAGGTTTCCAGCAGAAACAGGCTGTGTGAAAGGACAATTCACATATGAATCTGCACAGTTCCCATTGTAGGGAAAGCACACAGCAGTTACCTTTAGCTTTGTCATGCTGGTTTTTCTGTTTAGCATGTAATGATTTGGGCATCCCATGCACTGTTAACAGTGACCTCTGAAACACTGTTTGTGGGTCCATTTTGCTGTCACGTTCTGAGGTTTTGATGACTCCAAGGCCGGTAAAATTAGGTCAAGCACCTTAAACTAAAGCCAAGTTTTTATCAGTTACCAGTGAAAAATGTAGTTGGTATAGCTGGAGCTATACATTTCCTTCATCTAAGCTGGATTAGTGTCTTGAACTGGTGCCAAACCCAGAATTATATTTGCAGTGTAAGAGAAGCTTTATCACTCTAACACTGTAGAATACCTGTCATGCATAAAAGTATTTAATGTTCCCTTAACCTAGAGCAGACCAAGGCTGGCTATAATACACTATTAATCATGCTTGAAGGACTCTTAGCATGGTTTCAGTGAAGCATTTAGGCCAGGGAAATTTTAGAGAAAGTTATGCCAAAAACCCAGTACTGCAAGCACAGCAGCTTGGCTCTGGTGTGTTAGTCCAGTGTCTGAAAACAATTGTTTTCCATGCCAGTTGAGAAAATTATATTAAAACAACCGACACATTTAGGCAAAATCACAAGCAGTAGATTTCTGGGATTCTCGTGATGCAGGTAGTGCTCATATACTTATGCCTATTAAATAAAGGGCAAACAAAAAAAAGCAGGGAGGTGAAAGGAGTGGGAAATGTCTGGTAGCAAAACCCTAAGACAAAATTCCAGACTTAAGCATTCTGAAGTATTTGAAAGTGTTTCTAAAGATCTCTCTCTTATTCCACAGGGTTCCAAAAGGATGTCCGATGCAGAGGTGCAAACAGATCCAGTGTCCATCCTACCTGCTGGGAAATCCAAGTAATGACTCCACGTGGCTGCTGGAGGCTCAGCAGCTCTCTGCGAGCTCCCTTGCAGTAGACATGACTCATTCCCTTCCTTTACATGGCTGTCATCAAATGCCTGAGGCTAAAGCAAACACTGGTGTATCATTTAAGGTATATCATTTACAGGGTTTGTTCCTTAGATGTTAGAAAGCAACTCTAAAGATCACCAAGCACAGTGTTGTATGTTTAAAGAAAGGTCGTGTGGATGATTTTAAATCTGTAGAGGGTAGGGTATGTAAGGTAGGAAGGCGGCAGTGAACTAAAAAAAAAAAGGCAGGAAAAAAATGCATGTGACAAAAGAATGTAGATTGGGCAGCAAGGCATGAGCAACAAACCCTCCGCTTTAGAGAGCTTTAAAGCAGCCAGGAAAAACAAAAAAATCTCCTTTGATAAATGTTATACTCAAATGTAAAAACAACCGAGTCACTTTTTGTGGTTTCTCAATAGAGCTGAAATTAGCTAAAAAAAAAAAAGCCTGCAGAATAATAGAATCAGTGGTTATAAAGTTATGCTTCCTATTGGTTATTAATGGAAATTAAAACGCTAAAATGTAAAGGCTTTGCGTAATTGAGACAGCGTCTCTCTCGTCTGGGTGAGGTGGGATAACAAATTAAAAGCTATTTAAGGTTCTAATAGGAACACAAGAGGGCACCCACGTCCCCGTGCACTCCTAACACCAGGCTGTACCTACAATCCTGGGATTAATGTTTCTCAGATCATAGGAAACTTAGTTGTTTGTTCAGATATTTGTTTATATCTGTACTTGTAGTTAATCCTAATAAAAACCAAAATCAAAGCTGTCCAGGCACCTCCCTGCTTCACAAGACTCCTATAATAACTGTAGTTAATAAATTTTACAGAAAATTAAGATTTCTGTTTGTTCAGTCCTGGGCAAACCTGTACAGGGAGCCACAGGCCTGATATTTTAATCCACACTAGCATCTGAATGATACAGTAGTGTATATTTGACCTCCTTATCTTTAAATAAACTAATGCTTATCCTTTGGAAAAAAAGATCCTTTGCTGCTTTAATTTTAAAACAAAGTTTGTTATTTATCCTGTGGTCTGATGATTGATGTGACATTAAGGCAGAAATGAGCACATCCAACCCCTGCCTGTGGAGGGAATAGCTGTTATTCATTCTTTATTGGAGTGAAGATTATAACTGGAAATCAGGGGAGAATTCTCTAAAATCCACAGAATTCCAGTTCTAACTAGTCAGAGAGGACAGAGGTAAAGAGCTTTGTTTGTCCATGAGCCACTGTAGGTAGGTTGTGCTTTTGCAAACCTGCAGAGTTGGGGTGAACAACCAAAACTTGCTGCTGGTTCTGTGCACAGGGAGCACAGACAAAAGGTTCTTCAGCTCTAATGGTACTTTCTGTTCCCCTCCCTGGCACAGTGGGCCTCTCATGCCATATAAAGTGATATCAATCAAGAGGGACCGTTTACAGATCTCCAACCTGATTTGTAATGTCCTTCTTGCACATCTGTGTGGGACCAGTGACTCTGGTGCATCCCCGGTTATGGCAGCAATGAGAGAAGAACTGGGCTTGTTCTGTCCAGCCCTGCTACACACACACAGAGGAAAAAAAAAAAAGAAGTTTTAGGCTTTGTCTACATTACACGAGCTTTAATTAAATCAATGCATGTAAGGCTACATACAGGGAGACAACCACCATGGTTACACAGTGGTATGAAAGTGCCAGATGTCAGCACAGTGTGTGTTACCAGAGCAGAGAATAGACTGCTGACTTCACACTGCTGTAATTGCCTCTGTGTTAGAATAGTATTTGGGCATTTTTCAAATAAAAATATGCTCTGGCTACTCAATTACATCATAGAATCTCAGAATGGGTTGGGTTGGAAGGGACCTTAAAGATCATCCCATTCCACCCCCTGCCATGGGCAGGGACACCTTCCACTAGCCCAGGTTGCTCCAAGCCCCGTCCAACCTGGCCTTGGACACTTCCAGGGATGGGGCAGCCACAGCTTCTCTGGGCAGCCTGTGCCAGGGCCTCTTCACCCTCAGAGGGAGGAATTTTTCCCCAATATCCAATTTAACCATACTTTCTGTCAGTTTGAAGCCATTCCCCCTTGTCCAGTCACTCCAGGCTCTTGCAAAAAGTCTCTCTCCATCTTTCTTGTAGCTCCTTCAGGTGCTGGAAGGCCACAATTAGGTTACCCCAAAGCCTTCTCTTTTCCAGGATGAAAATTTAGACTGTATTTATATTACTATATTATAAACAGTGTAGATATCAATATTATATTATGGATAGATCAGACCTTCTGTGGAAGAGAGCAACCCTTCCCCAGTCCACTCCTTAGGAGCAGGGCCATGCTGGTTGCACTCTGCATTCCCGAGGCCATTAGGACTGCTGACCACGTGACTGGACCATATCACTTGGCAGTGGGGCTAATTTCAGGAATCAGGAAATCCTCTTGGCAGAAAAACAAGAAAAACAGTGAGTTTGGCTGTAGATGCCCCTCATGCCACGGAGCTATTATTGCAGATGAAATAACGGTTAGTGTTGGCACTGCCTCCCACTGAGAAACTGCCCCAATTGTTTGATTCCCCTCTGATAACAGGAACAACACAAGCTTTGAAGAAGCCAGTCAGCCTTCTCATAAAGCAGCAACACATGGAGCCCCCAGAGGAAGAAAGGTCTTAGGAGATGCATCCCCAGTTAAGTTGAGCTTCCGCATTCCACATGCCATATAAGAAACATAAAAGTACAGCTTTTATGTTCGGACCCGGTAAAGCTTAACAAGTCATTTGGAAATCAAAGCTTTGGAAGAGGCTACAGTCCAAGATAAAGGAAAAGAGCAGCCAAAGCAATACATTGCATTTAGAGACTGTTGTCAACAAATAAGCTCTGGCTTGTAAGATCTTTTGAAGCAGCTCAGACTGTTTCAAGGATCTTAAGATGTGTTTCATGTAGGCATTTTGTAAGAATTTTAAGCAGATAGTGCTTAATATAGATATATCTCATAAATATAAAAGGGAATTGATTAAAATTGCTACTTTTTGTGTAAGAAATGCTTCCCTCCAATGGACAGATGTTTCTCTCCCCCTCAATAAGAGAGCAGGTTCCCAGGTGGAGTTCCTGGCTCTGCCTCAGGTGTCCATCCTGCTGTTCCCAGGACAAGCCCCCAGTGAGCCGAGCTCATCACTGCACACAGGGGTTGGGTGCTGCAGGTTTTCCTGACCTGAAAGCAAATTATCTCCATGGAAGTGTATCTGAGCTCAGTTGTTCTTCTCTGGAAGGTGTCCAGATGTGTAACTGCACTGCCTTTCAGGAAGGTTTTATAGATAACTCCTGGCAGAGCTGCCCTGTGCTGACCCCACCATGCTCAGCCCCAGCAGGACAACGTGATCTCCAGTCCCAAACTGTCCATCCATTAACCAGCTGCCAATTACACACACCAGGTAATTGCACTTTAGCAGCTATTACTTATTTGGTGTAAGCATTGTCTACAGATCAAAACAAAAAACCCAAAAGCCTGGTGGTTTTCCAGCCTGCCCTGTCTAGTGGCTGTCTCTTGAGGGCTGTCTGTGAGGGGGCCCTGTTGGAGGTCATGCAGAGGCTGCAGTGAGGGTCCATCTTCACGTCCCACACCCATCTCCATGTCCCAGACCCATCTCCATGTCCAACCAACCACCTGCCCAAAGTCTCCTGTCCCCAGGGTGGAGAGGGGGACTGGCAGACTTGTTATGCTTCCCCTGACATTTTAGGGGACAGAGAGACACTGAGGCAGTGCTGAGGGCTGGGTTCCTGTGCCTGTGTTCAGGGACAGTAGGTGTGTGATGGCTGCTGTGGCCCTGCTGGGCTTTCCCATGGTGGGAGTACTGTGGTGGGGAATATTGTGGGCTGAAAAGTGTCCATGAAGGATGAGGAACCATGCAGGGGGTCACAGAAAGGGAGAGGCCTGGCTGCACGTGACCTGTTGGGCTGAGGTGTTGCTGGCACCAAACCATTGCTGGTTTTTTTGGGGACACCACAACTGGTGCCCCAAACCTGTCCATGGGCTATTGGGCCCCCTCCACCTCCTCCACCTCCACTCTGGCCTGGACAACCCTGAGGGGCTGCCCAGGAGCTTTTGAGAATCCCAGCTCCTGCGAATATGTGCCTGAAAAGACCATAATTGCACTCTTGATCCTGTATAATTGGATCTCGGGAGGTTCCTGTTGGCCACCTGGCTGCTGACAGTATTTGTTCTGATGAGTTAAGTGCGTCCATCCATCACACTGGATCTGCACTCCTGGGGAGGTCTGCAGAGCCATAAACTCCTCTGAGAGTATCTAGACTTTCTCCCTGTTGACCATGCATCTACCCTCAGCCTGGTGTTACTCTGGAGCAGCTTTCCAGCTGGGAGTCTGATCAGGATCTTGCCCCTTGTAAGTATGAGATTCTTCACTCTGCTCACCCCGAGACCTGGCTCTGACATCTAAGGGAGCAGCAAAGCTGCTTCCAGGGTTTGTGTGTTTCAGAGCTCTGCACCCAGGGCTTAGAACATGTTTTAAGAATACCTTAATACCTTTTTATATGTAAATGTTTACAGATGGCTTTGAAGCAACTCAGGCAACAAAATCCACAGCTTCATCCATGGCAAAGGTAGTGTGACAGGAGATAAACACAAAGGGTTGGTGTGCAGACGGGCTGGGCTGTGGGAACTGACTCCATCTGGGAGGTTAGAGGAGGAATAGCTCTAACTTCTGTATAGTCATACACTCATTTGAGAATATCAGTGAAGAATCTGGATTTGCTACAGACTCCACCTCTTCTGGATAACACACCCTGGTCTTTACTGGCAATTTCAGCAGTTTAGCAGTTCTGAGAACACAAAAACAGGAAATTCTGCAGCAGCCTTGACAGAGGCTGAAGATGCGTAGAAATTCCTTAAAGTGTTATTTTCTGAAAACAAACTATCAAAAGCCTCGAAGAAAAATAAACCTCTTATCAAAACCCTTTGCTTTTACTTAATCATTTCCTATTAAATTTGTCACCTACTGAAGTGCAGAGGAAAACAGCCTCCTGCACAGGAAGCAGGAGTGATTCCACTTGGAACCGGAAAGGGACAAAGTCCAAATTCCTTCTTTATCACATCCCACTGTGAGCAGGTGATGCAGCATTTGGCATTACCCCTTCACCTACCTTTACACAGCATAGGAATGAGGTCCTTTATTATCATCACAGTGCACAGGGAATGGTAAAGACAGAGCCTGAACCTAATGATGTCTAAAACGTAATTAGAATTTTGCAGACTCATCTTTGTTGCAGTGCTCCACAAATTTTGGGGATGGTTGTGATTACTTCATTAGGGTTGTTTGGAAAACAGAAGGGAAGTGGGGATTAAGTTGCAGAGTTTTCACTTTTTTTTTTCTGTCAGCAGTTTCTAGTCAATTGGAGAAATAGTTGGTATAGTCTGCAATTTTATTACTTCAGTAAATGAAACTGAAGTAGCCCAGAATGTTGAGGCACTGTCACCACAGGAAGCTTTCCCTTTGCAGCTTTTGAGCCCTGGCAGTGACTGTCATAAGAGAAGGAAAAGGATTGCTTGTGAAAAATTTGCTTGTAAAATTGAGCTGAAACTTCTTTTTCTTTTTTTTTTTAACCACTGATTCGCAGCATTGGAAAGGCATATAATTATCAAATGCCCTGTTCCTATACAAACAGATTATATAGCCTCTGATAGACAAAAGACTGAGAGAAATAAGAACATGTGTCTGTCTGGTACAGCTGAGAATCATCCTATCAGTCATTCACTTTAGAAGGCCCAAACCAAAACTGTCACGATTCCTCTGTGGGCAGGTTGTCACTGAGCACTGCATTCAGGCACTGATTCCTTTCCAGGGCACAAACAGAGGCTTTGGAAGAAGGTGTGGGATTTTGCCTCCCCCTGTGTGGGGTAGCAGGGCAGTGGGAAATCACTGCAATCACTGTGAGGAACAGCCAGAGTCGAGCTTGCAGACGTCCTGATGCCTGCTCCTGATCCCAGATCTGTTCCTTCTCAAAGCCTTCACACCCAGCCTCTCTGTAGGACACCATAAATCCCCATCTCTGCATAGTTTACACTATTTCTAGAAAATCTATGGACATAAGTGCTTGTTGACACCACTCTGGAGGTGATACCATGTCCTGTGTGAAGGCACATGGTGGCTGAGGAGATCAGGTTCATGTAAACATTTAGAGGAATAGATACTTGGTGAGCTCCTAAAGCCAGGTGGTTCTTACTGGACTACTACTGGAGACTTGCAGGAGTAAACCTGTGTTAGCTCTTCAGCTATTTTATAGCTTTAGGTATTTATTTCCATAAACTAAAATGGTTTGAGCTGGTGTGAGCTAAGGTAGCTGAAAGGTGTTCTCTCAGCTGTCAGAACAGGAGAGCAAGGAGAAGCAGACAGTATCCTCTAAAATTCCAGCAGCACAAATTAGCAGGCATCCTTCATCACATTCAGTAATCAAGGCTACATGACTGTATTAACACCTATTTACTGACACAAAATGCTGTATCTCCATTCACATCCCCAGTCACGGAGCAGAACCTGCTCTTAGGTGTTACAGAAACAATTCCTTGTACCCAGAGAACCCACTAATGGGTCACACCAGAAGCATTGTGCTGATTGCAGTTAAGTGCTTGCAACTGTGTGAGCAGAGCAGCCCTGCCAGAGACACAGCCACACAAATTTAATTCCAGTGTGACTAAATCCCTGCAAAGGCTTTTATGGATGTTGTGACTACACTTGGGAGTCAGTCCTGGCTCTCTTCTCCCACCTTCTTGCCTCCCCACATTCCTGCCAGTAAAACTGCAGAGTAAAAACTAGGTTTTGTCTCTGTCAACCTGCTGTTGAGGTGGGATCTGCAGGTGTCAGGGGGCCTACCAAGGTTTAATGACTGCAGCTGGGGGGAGTCAGCCCAGGTGGGGTTCATTTCTGAGGTGATGAGAAGGTTTAAGCTCCTTTGGAAGGGATTGGGAAGGAAGACAGAGCTAACATATGAGCTGGATTTTGATGGGAGCAGGTAAGAGCTATGTGTTCCCCAACCACCCTTTGGTGTGGGATGGTTTTGTTGCCTTTCAATCTGGGGTGTGTACTCAGCCTTTTACAGGGAGTCCTTGATAAGCTTTTTTGGGGTTCAGCTTTCCCTGGTGTTTGTGGGGTGATTTGCCTGGAAGTGTTGTGTGGTGCCTTAGCTCAACCCCTCACCTGTAACCCAGTGCAGCCATTCACTCTCCCACCTTTTTGTTAGAAGCCAAAATGTGGACTTAGCCACTGAACTTGAATCCTGAAATCATAAACAACTCTATCAATATTTAATTAAAGGTAAATGGCAATGCTAAAATGTAAATTCACTGAAGCCCAGAACTATGTGGGAACATTCATAACAAAAATAACAAACGTGGTTTTAAAAGTTGCTTTTCCATGTGGAATGTGCTGGGAAGTAGGGAATATGTCACTAAAGCCTCACTGAGACCCAAGCAGGGCTTGTATTGAGTATGTGAGACAAATAATGGTGGATTTTGGCATGTCAGCATCAGAAAACCTGCCTGTGCCAGTGGACATAAAATATCATTTCTTGGGTTAATCTTGCAGGGGGTTGTTTGTGCTTTTATTCTTTCTCAACAAACAAAATTCTCTATTTCTCTGATGTTTGTAATCTACCTTAATTGTTGCAAAGAGGTTTAGGAATGGTGCAAAAGAAACCTGAAGTTTGGTGTGTTCAGAGCCAGGGGATGTGGCAAGGGGAGGGTTAAGGCAAATCTGCTTCCTTTCCTTGTCCCCTGTCAGCGTGTCAGTCAGGAGAGCTGACCTGCAGTGATGTAACATAATATGGACACCCAGGCTTTTAACAAATGTCACTTTGAAACAAAGCATGTGCTTTTAGAGAAAGTTGTTTGTTTTAACTGAACCCAAAATCAAGCATTCATCATCTTGTCTCCCGTAAAGCATATTGTTCTAGCTTGGAAAAAACTGAAACTAAACCATATGCTGAAAGTGGAAGAATTTAGAAAAACTTGCTCTCTTTCCCTCCAGTCTGTGCCTCATTTTTTTAACTTCAAGGGGGGGGGAAAGAATTGCTGTAGACAGGGTAAAGATGGTAGTTGCTATTCCCAGTCCTTTACACAAGAGTAGGTGCTTTCAAGTACTTGGAAACAAACATTGTACTAAAATTACTACTGGTTACTGGCAGAATTACTTGTAAATGTCTATATTCTAGGATGGAAATAGTACTTATGGCTTTGCAGAAAGTGTTCCTGAAGCGTTTTGTTCACAGATGTATCTTTGTTCTTATGTACACGGTTTGCCAAGAATTCCCTAAGCAACTACTGATTATGCATACTTCAAATTTGGGTATTGGGCTTGTAATTTCTCACAGAACTGAACCTTTTATGAATGCTGATTCTTTGGCAGGGAGATTTTGTAAAGGTCACCCCAAATTGGCATTGTTACCATTCTTCCAACCTTCTACCTTATCTTGAATTTACTCCTCCAAGGTGACTCTTCAGAAGACTGTAGTGTTACTCCTATAAAAGTTGAAAAATACTATGTTAATTTAGAACTGGATTTCAAAGTTTGAGAGCAAATCACTGTCTGGTTTTGTGGAGTATTTTCTATGTTTTCAGGATCAAAAATTTATTGTTGAGCTCCACACATCAATCACCTTTATCTAAGTGCTTTTTTTATGTCTGACTTCCTCTTAACACATTTAGTTGATCTCTGTCCTACCACCAAGACAACATGAAATACTCCTGAAAGGTTTGCAGCCTGAGATGATCAAAACTCATGTGAGCAATGCAGTTGCTATCACCAACAACCATCTTAGAGATAAAGTGAGATTTCTATTCCAGTGTTAGGCTGAATTTTGATTTTGCCGTTAACTGTCTATAGGAAAAAAAATTATATTTGGCAATTTTTGCAAGTTGATCTTCAAAACAGACACTTCAAATGAGATCCTTTATTCTTATTTATACTTGTTTACACTTCCTAGTTGTAATGGGGCTTGCTTACATTAAAGCTAGGGATACAGAGAACATGTATAAAGATACCTACATTTATTCTTTGATTTCACTTTTTCAGGTGTACTGTACACCTGAGACATCTCTCTATAAGGCAGGTTTATTAAATATCTCCAAGGGACAATGCTTCCACTTCACCACAGCCCTGATTCACACGTGGGTGTTGTTCCAGTGAGATGTGTCCACACTTAGGCAAGACAAGCATTTTCTTTTTCTTTTGGTGTTGTTTTTTTTTTTTTTTGGTTGGTTGGTGTTTTTGTGGGTTTTGTTTGTTTGTTTTGTTTTATTTTCTTGTTGCATTTGGTGGGATATTTAACTTTCATTATCAGAATTGGTCCTGAGCTGTTCATAATTTAATATCCGGCCCACAAGGAGGTTTAGGCTTGGGCCAGATGATGAATATTCTATAAAAGCTGATGTTGCTGTGCTGCATAAAGGAGCAGCTCAGGTGGAAAAGGGAAGGTGCCAAAAGGGAGGTGTTCACACTGAAATGGACTGCAAACAAGCTGCTGCAGAACCATCTGCAGGACCTGTTCTCAGCAGTAAAATATTAAAGATTAAGCAGATAAAACAATCCTTGCTATTGAAAATCAGATTGCTGCTTTCATGCATGTGTATTGGCAGTGCAGCCCTGCCACAGATGGACACTATTAAAGGGAGTAATCAAATACCAACATGTGTTTCATACAGAAAGAGACCCTGACCAAACTGCCTAGCAGGAGAATTCTTGTATTTATTTTTATATCAGAGAGGTAACCAAGATTTTAAGCTTTTTTTTTTTTTTTTTATGCTGATCCTGTGTTTGTTACTGGGAACTCCCTATGTGATTCTTGCAAGTTCCAATCTAAAAACGCCAAACACATTTTTAATTATTTTGAAGGAAAACTATAATGCATGAACCTGGGTTCACACAAGGCCTTGTCACTCTTATGGGCAGGTTCCAACGTGTGCTGGGATAATTTGGATGTCAAAAATTGACTTGCTTTTCCTGTAATTAAATGGGTGTACATCAGGATGCCCTAAACTGAATTTAGTGGAATCCCAGAGTGCAGAACACATGCAATGCTGCAGATCTCTCCCAGCACAGTAAATATTGCAGCCACTTCTGGAATTACTTGGCCTCTGATGTTTCTGAAGCTGACTGTGGCTGGAGCAGGGACGAGGGCATTGTGCACAGATTTGCAATTGTCCCACCAGCTCTGTTCAGGCCATGCAGGGCAGGCTCCTCCCCTGCCTTCCTGGCAGAAAAACACACAATATTGTCACTTCCTCGAGTTGCTTCCTCGTGCAGCAGCTGAATCCCATCCCCGTCCAGCTCCGCTCCCCCAGCCTTTGTGTCCTGGGAATGCTGAGTGACTCCATTTCTGCCACGGCCTCTTCAGCAACTCTGGAAAAAAAAAAAAAAAAAAACCAAGTTGCTGCTGTTATTACAGCATTTGAAAATTATTTTCCCAGAATTACATATATTTTTAAGAACCAGTTTATCAAAGTTTGCTGCTTTTCTTTTTTTTTATTATTATTATTTTTTTCTTCTACATAACCCTGCTGTTCCACTGCAGTTAATCTGTTTGTCTATAATGATGTTAGGTTTGTTTTAACTTTTATGGAGGCGGTTGATCAGATCCTGTGGATTACTGAACTCAATAAAATCTCTGTGCCCTGCAATTCTATATTACACAGTATTTCTTGCAAATTCACTAAATGTCAGCTCAGTGGTACCAATAAAATCACACAGGCTGCTTTCCTAACAGGGCAAGAATGAGTTGTTCTATCCAAAAATGACTGTCTGAAGCAGATTTTCCATGAACTGTTTTGTCAGTGTGTGCGTGCATGCACACACATCCAATCCCAGTGTTCCTGGGACCTCATGGATTAAGTTCCCCTAAGCATCCATGATATAATTTCTTCCAGGACCAGATTCATGTGGTAATGTCATTGTTACACAACTGCTTTTCTCAGCTTTAAAATAATGACATTAAGTACTAAATAATCAAAAGTTTTCTTCCTTGCCTTCCCTCGCTAATTTTTTCCAATGTGAAATTTAAAAACCAAAAATAATTGGAAGGGGGGGAAAAAAGGTAAAAAAAAAAAAAAAAGAAAAACCAAACCAAACAAAAAAAAGCACTAACAAAACAAAATGGTCTTCTGTACCAGAAGTACAGACGTTATGTTGCATCAAAAAGAATTTGGTTATCTCCCCTTCCCCACCCCCGAAACAGAAGTTGTTTCAACATCCTGGCTTGTCCCTACTTTCATACCAGCAATATGTTCTTTGGCATGTCCTGAGCATTACAGCAACAGCCCAGCCTGCCAGAGTTTAATAGCTCTGCTATGTGATTATAGTTTTCAGGCCATACCCACTTTATTGACACAGTTTCCTTTTACTATTGCTTAATCTCACTTCCCTCCTCTTTCTGCCACCCCCTTCCCCCCGTTATCCAGCCCCAGCTCTCGCTCCAATGCCAGTAGAGGGCACTTGGATTTAGTTTCTTGGACTTTTCAGTCGCTAAAACTGTTCAAGCAGTTGCACTTAGAGGTTGTTTGGGGTTTTTTTTCCTGTCGTCCCATTCATAGAAACCTGCAGACTAAAACCAAAACCCAAACAAAGCCATAATCCCACCCTCCACGATCCCAATTTCCGTGGAGCTCAGGGAGGGCAGAGAGGTGCCCGGAGGAGCTGATGGGTGTCACTGCAGCCAAGGCACCATTTTGGTGAACTCCAAGACATGTTTTCTTTAGGAGAATCTTCCTGACCGTGGAGGGAGGATAATGAAAGAGTCCTCCAAGATGTTTTCGAAGCAATTTCTTCACAGTGGTGCCCTGGGTAAATAACATTTCTGCAGCCTCAGCGAAATGGGGGCTTATCCCAACTCCAGCTGAGCACAGGGCTCCAGTGCACACCTCCAAACCTCCCTGCTCCTTCCTCTCTTTACTCTGGGGTTAGTTTTATATTTTTTCAGGATTCACAGCTCAAGCTGGATGTTGTGTCCAGTAATCTCTGTTCAGGTTTCCTGTTAATCCTCCCTTCCTTCACAAAGAATAAAGCAATGCCACTGTATGGTTTAATTCCAAACACTTGGCTCAGAGAGCTCCTGTTTGGGGTCTCACTAGGGATGGGGTTTCATTTGGTGCCTTTTTTGGGATCCCACTGATTAAAAACTGATGTGTGACTGGGAGGGGGGCAGAAAAAGCAAAGGAGTGTCACTGAATGGGAGAGGGGTGATGAAAAAGGGGAAATGAGAGACTTCTGCCTTGTAAAAACTGAGGTACATTGGACAGAAAAAAAGTGCCTAAAAATGTATCTATGCACACTGTGACCTGAATGTTAAGCAAGTGCCACAGAAGTGCTTTTAAATTAAAAAGAGAGAGGATAAATGAGAATAAGTGCCTAATGTTTATGAAAAGATATATTCCCCACTCCATTCTCTCTTTGTCTTTCAAATGCAGAAGAAACAAAAAAGTCAGGAGAGATTTGGTCGATACCATAACACGGAAGTCACTTTTTGTGCTATTGTGAATGTGTTATTGTTCTTCTCTTGCTGCCTTGTTCATGTTAAGAACGAAATAAAAACAATGCTAATGACAAGAGAGGGACAAAGCCTGTGCTGGGCCAGATGGCTGTTGGGGAGGAAACTCTTACCTGTGTTCTTTACCACATTGCTTTGAAGAAAAACTGCGCTGTTTATTCTCACTGTAACCTTCTCAGAAAGCAACTTTCACTTTTCTGCTTGAGCCCTATGAAATGTCTCACTGAAATCTTTCTCTCCTAACACTACCATCCAACTGGGAAAGCTGTTACCTCACAGAAGTTACTGAAGTGTGTCTGGTACAAGAAACAAGTCACGTCGGTGGCTGACAATAGAACACAGTTAAAGACAACTGATTGGAGATTTACATATCTGAAGTGCATAAGCAGTTGTACAGTCAGTTATGTCCTTTCAGTTCCTGTGGAAGTCAGATAACTGCATAGCTGCTTTGTGAGATACATAATTGCCTGGTTATGTACATAATTAATTAAATACTGTGTGCAATCATAACTGCATGAGTAGAACAGGAGCACAGTCATACCTGTCACGATAAGCTGAGCTTGGACAGACAGCTGAGTTATTAATGCTGCACATACTGGGACAATTGGGATCATTTACTTGTCATGTAACTTCAGTAGAAGAGCTGCCATGGAATCAGTTGCTTTTAAAAGGAAATATTCTTCCCCTGCAGGCTGCACTGGCCCAAAGTATTCACAGTCCTGCCCTAAGCTGAAGCTGAGAAATAATTTGCCAGCATTTCTGGTGTTATTTTCAGTACAAAACTCATCTAGGTTTAAAAAGTGCACTCCTTGAGCATTATCAGTTGCATCCTCTCAGGATAAAGAGAAGCTTTTAATCTCCTCCATTCTCCATGTGAATTGGAGAAGGCATTGTCTTTATAAAGTCTTTTTGTCCAGCAGTTCACACAACAGGGTTTTGCTTTGAGGCTGTAGCTTGTAGGAACTATGATGTTTCCTGAGGCTGGAAATGGTGAAACCCTTCTAAAACTGACTAATATATATCTCAGTTTAACAATGGAAAACGTGTATTCAGAACTCTCTCTTTAAAGGTAAGGGATGTTCCTACTCCTCTGCTGTCTGAAGTTCCTGGTATTCAGTGTCAGCACTCTGGTTCAGGCAGGTGTGAGTCACGGATCCAGAGCAAATCTTTGTGTGAATGAGGTGAATGTTCAGGTTCTTCAGTTGGTTCTGACTGGCACATCACAGCTCTGAGATTTCTTTGGCGACAAGAATAAGTATTTAAATCTGTTGGCTGAAGCAATTAACAGTTCACCCTTTAATCACAACTCACAGGCTAAAAGAGAAGGAATGTACTTAGATAACAGGAAAAAAACCCTAAATTTAATTTGAGGTCCTTGTGCTTTACAACTGCTATGCTGTGTATATCCCTGGGATATATTTCTGACTCTCCATGAGTTTGAATCCTGTGATGGATGAAGGCTGAGTTACCAGAGCCAGAAAGATTTTTATTTACATTTTTAACACAGTCTGAAAGGAGAAAAATAATTTGCTAGTTGGCCTAGTAAAAAGTATTATGTTTCCCTATAGCTTTGCCTGCCATAAGGAAGGGTGGGATAACCTGCTCAGGTTTTCCTGTTGCATTTCTGCCAGGCAAACATTATCAGTGATGCCATTCCTGTAAGTCAGTCATCCTCTTGGAAGGGAAGAGGTGACACAGCTCTGTGGTTTTTTGGGTGCATAGGGAGTGTGGAACAGTGCCCAGGATGGATGCAGGGTCCCACTTCCACTGCTGGAATGATGGGCAAAGACCATGGATGCACATCTTCACCTGGCTGGGGCTGAAAAGTCTCAGTGTGGAGCCCATGGGATGGTCCTAACCCCACTGTGGGCACAAACAGACAGGTTGACAGAAACCTTCTTGCTTTTGTGTTCAAGTTCATTTATTTAAGGCCAAACAAGTCGGGGCAGCCATAAAAAGGGGTTTGACAGCAAATTCTGAGTTGGCGGCAATGAGTGGGGATGGAGACCTGCCTGTGGTTTAAGATTTGGTGATAAGCTACTTCCAGCTTTTCCTCCATGGGGAGATATTAATTTATTATAAAAAACAGGGAGTGCCTCCAGGATCAGTCTGGGCAACCAGCATAAATCTAGTTTATGTGCTTCCCCTCAGTGTTCAGGTACCTGCACAGTAAGAGCAGATACAGTAAAAGCTGTGGACAGTAAGAACAGCAGGACAGTAAGAAGCAGAGCAAAAAAGGGCACATTTTCAGGCAGTTCTTTTCTGCCCACAACCCCCCTAGAGCGAGTGAAAGCTTGAAATAAAAAGCACAACCAAATGCATGCTGGACACAGATACACAGAACTTGTTAGGAGTAAAAAACAAAACAAACCCCCTCATGCACTGTTCCACATCTGCCTGACTAACTCCACAGTGTTTCCTTGCTTCTAATAAAGATCACACAGAGCTAATACTCTATCAGAGCTTAAAGACCAGATAAATGCAGCGTTCACCTCCTCCCAGGACCTGTGCCCTGGTTTTAGTGGCATTCATGGCACAGGCAGTGTCGTGAGAGGCTCGTGAAATGCAACTTCCCACATGCAGCAAGGCTTTCTGATCATCCTGCTGCAGATTGTCTTCAAAGATACCAGTGTTCTTAGAAAGAGCATGTCTGTGCTCTGAGAAATCACTTCTTTTAGGCTTGTCAATAAAATTCTGGAGGGGGAGAAAGAGAGGGCTGGAAGAAGAACAATCTAACAAGTGCAGCCAAGAATATAGTTTGCAGGGCACCGAGTGGTTTATTGGAGCTGAGCAATCGATATTTTGCAGGGTGGTTTACTCTGTGAAGCAGGAACAGCAGCAGTTCCTCCTTCAAAGCCTACCAAGTGACAACAGAATCGAGGCAGAAACTCTAATTCTGGCATGTGATACGTCCAGAAGATTTGGGGGGCTCTCCCCAGCCTGTGTGTGGTGACTGATAACCTATCTGAAAGCTCCTGCCCCTTTGGGCCGGGAGCCGTTGGTGTTATCTGTCTCAGAGGTGGCTATAGAAAGAGAAATTGCTGATTTTGTTTCCACACAGAAGGTGGTTTTGAATATTGGTGTGCTCAGAAAGAAAAAAAATACTCACCATATCTGGGGTAGGGCAAGTGACATTTATAACGTCAGCGAGAGTCAGGTTTGGGTTTGGAAAGAGCAGACCAGGCTGAGTGAAATGAGTGACCCAAATCTGAAGTGTGCAACATGCTCAAAACTTTCTTTTTCTTCACTTAAAACATCACTCTGCATGTCTCACTTTTAGTATTAAATGCCTTAAATGTAGGCATTGGGTAGTTTGTTTAGATGAAAAGTAGTATTTTGTCAAATTAGATAAAAGCCACTTACAGATTTGATCACAATTATCATGAATAATCTAATTTAACCCTTTTTTAATTTGAAATCACCTGATTCAAGTTGATTTGTTCACAGTGATTTGTCAAACAGCTTGTGCAAACAAACTGTGTCCTGTGATTTTTCCGTAGATGGTCCAGCAGGAGGTTGACATTGTTCAGTTTTTTTGTCACATGATTGGCCACAAGTCACATTCTGTTATTTCTGTTTCCTGTTTGACAATTGAAATAAGAGATTTTTCAGGTCTTGAAAATTATCTGATCTATTATGCAAATAAAAACCCGGCTGCTGAGAACTGACCCAGGAACACTTTCACTTCTGACTGTTCAATCCAAAACATGTTTGGCTTTGGGACTCACAATGGAGCTACTTTTCCTCAGTATTCTGGAGAACAAGGATGCACAAATCTTTTCTTCTCTTGGTTTTAGTTCTTTGGTAATGCTTTATGCACCTTTTGGTTTAAAAGCTACATCTGGGCAGTTGCTCATTTGTTGTATCACGGGGCACTTTGTTCATCTCCCTGTGGAAAGGCACTTTGAGGGTTTCATATAAAGGCTGTGCAGCTCCAAGTGTGAGTGGGTGGGTATTGCCACAGTGCCCTGAATTGCACACACCAAAATAGAATCACTGGTGGTTTGGATTGGAAGGGACCTTAAAGATCATCCAGTCCCATCCACACACCTTCTACCACTAGCCCAGGTTGCCCAGAGCTCTGTCCAACCTGGCCTTGGACACTTCCAGGGATGGGGCAGCCACAGCTTCTCTGGGCAACCTGTGCCAGGGTTCACCACCCTCACAGCCAAGAATTTCTTCCCTAATACCCAATCTAACCCTACTCTCTGTCAGTTTGAAGCCATTCCCCCTTGTCCTGTCACTACAGGTCCTTCTAAATAATCACTCTCCTTCTTTCCTGTAGCTCCTTCAGGTCCTGGAAGGCCACAGTTAGGTGACCCCAAAGGCTTCTCTTCTCCAGGCTGAACAATCACAATTCCCTCAGCCTTCCCTCCCAGCAGAGCTGCTCCATCCCTCTGATCATCTTGGTGCCTCCTCTGGACTCACTCCAACAGCTCCACATCCTCCCTGTGCTGGGACCTCAGAGATGGAGGCAGCTCTGCAGGAGGAGTAAATTTAAATTAGACATCAAACTGCTTGTGGAAGGCCACGGGAACATTGCAGGTCCCTTTGGCCATACCAAAATAGCACCTTTCACTTGTGGGGGACAGGCTGTTGTGGCCCCAGTGTTATTGTCTATTAGTAATTGAATTAAAATAGAGAAGAGTAGTACAAATGAATGATGGCTGAGGAAGAGATTCGTTTCCTGCAGCCTACATAACGCTGCTTTTAATAATCTCAGCCACAGTTTTAATATCAGTTTAAATTAAAATGAAAGACCACAAGGTAAGATCACACTAAAACTGCATGTTGCAAAACTAATTCTGTGTCTGCTCATAAAAGGCATTTTTATAAAAGTGTGGTTAGTGGAAAGCAAATGTTCAAGCAGTGTCTGTCAGCAAAGTCACAGCCAGTTGACAAAACTGGACTTGGTGATTGTAGCTCCCTTTGGAAATTAAGAGGGTAGGGGGGAGATATAAAGAAAAACCCAGCACAGAGAATAGATGTCAGCTTATAAGAATAATACGATATACATTAAATTCCTGTTTTCAAACCCTCTAAATCAAGCAGTCCATAAAGACAGGCAGGTAGCCTGTGCTCTGTGCACTCCCTCAGCAGCAAAGGGTGTTCCTGGAGGTGGCAGAGTCTGGTGTAATCTGCAAATTGGGTAATTCACCCAGAGGAAATCAGGAGCTGATTATCTGCAGGACTCTTGGACTTAAAGTGCTTTGTGAAATCACCCCACTGTAACCAGAATTCTGTTCAGGTCAAAAGCAGAATGGTTTGACAAGGTTACTTTTAAATGAATGTTAGCAAAAAAAAAAAAAACCTTGGAATTTGTTTTTGTCTATTTATTTTATAGTTTAGACTATAGTGCTATCTATTCTAAAAAGAAAACCACAGAGTATTCAAGTCTAAATATGTGAGACTTTTTTTAACATTTGGAATAAATCCAGTAATTCAAGATCTCTCAATCCAAGGTCAAGTCAAACTCTCTGCAGAACTGTAGTTTTATTTTCTGGGTTTAGTTCTTTCTGAGAAAGGGGGAAGGACTAAATGAATTTTGGTATAATTTGGTTAGAATAAAATTCCACCACTTGAAACTGCAGTGCCTAAAATAAATATATCTGATTTTTAGGTGGATTTGCTAGTACACCATTATTTGCACAAATTCATGCCTTTGAAATGGCCACATCCATCACTGTTAGAGCAGGGTGGGCTTTCCTGCAAGTGCACCAGGAGTAGCCCTGCCTCAATAAGACAATAAGAATGACCAAATTCCCATTTACTTTCAGATGAAAGTGAAGTTCGTATGAAACATACGAAACTGGTCATGGGTCACATCCAGCTGCAGTTATTCTGAAGGAAGAAAGGGGATTTCTGTTGTCACGGCCTTTAGTTTTGTGGAGCCTGTTTGGAACACTTTCACTTGGGTCATTTAAACAGAGAGAGAGTTACCTGAAGTGTCTAAACATGACAAATCATGACAGCAAACTTTACTGATTACGCCAGGCTTTGATGACTAGGTTGGACTTATGCAACATAAATATAACAAAACAATGCTTGGAAACTTCAGTTTTGTGGCATACACACAGATTCTGAGTGTAAATCAGTAAATGCCTCTGTTCATGTTTATTCAATGCCCTGATTTTAAACAGCATTTTCTACTGGGTAGGCTATAGGTGCAATTTTTTAACGTTACTATTTTTAAAAGGAAAGTGAGATAAGTTTGGGCAAATTCCACTTACTTCCCTGTCATTTCAGGATTCTTCTGTGCTCTGGACATGTGAGGTTATTTATACGTGAAAATCAACTCTTAGAAAATACTTATTTAACACTTCTGCTGGAATAACTCCTCTTTGGGAGTAAGGAGTTTTATTCAGAGGTCAGGATGTGGCCCCACTGCCAGAAGGAGAGTCTGTACTGGACTCAGTGTTGGATCATTTCTGCGGTTCAGGATCAAAGCTCTTCTGGGATAAGATCTTTGTTTATAGAGAAGTTGGGCTGGTGGTGTGTTTGGGGTTTGTTCTCTTTTTTCTTTGCTCATTGTAGGCAGTTGGTTGCACTTTCAGAGTGGAAGGGACTGGGAGCATCCGAGGGAGACGGTTTGTGTGTCCTAAAGATGCTCCCGCTCTGGATCTGGCTGATCCCTCCCCTGAAGACTCTCTGTGTCCAGCTCTCCTTGACAGAGCAAGCTTTGTCTCTGGCTCTCATGTGCTCCCTCCTGAGCTTTGTGATCTGCATTTTCCCAGCGGGGCACAGCTGTCACGGTGACTCACAGGCTGAAAATCACCCTTTGATGTAGCTGTGGCTCCAGCCATGGAGTGTGTTCTCCTCTTCCTTGTCCCGTCTAGTTTGAAGTGATTCAAACACCGCTCCTGTTAGCAAAATATTCCATAGTCTAGGAGACTGTTGTTATTCAGCCTAATTTCATTTCAGCCCACACTGTTTCATGCCAGCCTTTAAAGTTTACACACGTCAAATATTTTTAAGTTCTTATCATATCCTCCCTTAGTCATAATCTTAACAAATTAAATGCATTCAAACTTTCTGCTGGTTTTTTTTCTTAATAAATTAATTTACCTAGAAGCCTTTTTACTCTTCTATTCCCTGAGTTAGCAATAGAGTTCTTCAAACAGATGGGAATTAAGGAGGGGGAAGGGGGAATTTTTTAAAATCAAAGTGACTCATGCAGAAATATTAAAACATACTCAGAAATGAAGCAACTTTTTTTTTAAAAAATTGAAAGTGTTGAGACTTTTTAAGAGATAGAAAGCTCTCTAAAGATTACAACAGTTGTGCAAATCAATCCTGTGTTCTTGCTGTTGTTGTGTTGTTTTTTTTTTTTAATATTTAACAATCCCCTCCCTCTCAGTTCAGAGCTCCTGAATGACTCTAAATTTAGTTAGTGATTTATGCTGATTTTTTTTTCCCGGGGTCTTCAATGGTGATTTAATTTAAGCACACTTATGATTTATGTGAAATTATTCATTATGCAGTTGGCCTTATGTAAGACAATAAATTACCCCTTTCAAACAATAGACTGGCTTTTGGAGAGAAGTTAGGGCTGAGAGAGGAGTAAGTAGATAATACCAGAGAGACTGCTTGGAATTTAAAACTGATATTAGGATGGTCTGTGAGTAGGCAGGGAGGCTGCCCTGCATTTCCTCCTGTCTGGAACATTAAGTGTTCAAGTGCAGTAATGGTGTTTCCTGTCAGTGGGAATTGTTTAGCAGCTGATCACTTCATAAAGTGGAAGGGCAGGGGAAGCGACTGAAATAGCTGGGAATAGGAAATTCCTGCAGAATAGAGAAGTAAAACCCTAAAAGGCCTCGAAGTGAGTAATTGAGGAAGATGGAGCTGCAGTGGCTTCTCTCACTTTTCAATTAGTTCGGTTTTCTCGGCTCCCCCCGGTGGGAGTGATCCGATCACTGGAGGCTCCTGATGCCGAGTCCTGCCCTGCACTGTTACACATCACGTGGCCAACAACAACAACAAAAAAAAGGGATTCATTCCTTCTCGCACAAAGCCTGCTTTCCTCCCCCCACCCCTTCTCTTTTTCAAACATCCAATTGTCAATTAAAAATTGCAGTATTTTTTTCAAATGGTTGGGGAAATGCTATTTTCCAGTGGGATATGAGAAGAAAACTTTACAAGCTGGGGGAGGGGAGTAACAACAAAGCACTTATTCTTCCCTTTCCCCTCCCCCAGGAGAGGGAGGAAGCAGAGGAGTGGTAGTAGAAGTAGGAAGAAGAAAGGAATTAAAAAGTAAAGAAAACTTGAAAGTGGAGTACGGAAAGGAATTTAAAGGGGAACTGTGCACTTTTAGCAAAACTTTGTCAAGAGGGCTAAATTCTGGGAGATAATGGAAACTCTGTATTTAGCAGTTACTTTCATCTTCAGCACGTGTATTGCCCTGCTGGTATCAGTTTAGTTACTCTGATTGATTCCAACTGAAGGTGTGGCCTAAAGGTTTAGGCTAAAACCCAGCCGAGATGATTTGTGTAACATCCTCACTGCCCGTGTATTGGGAGAGAGGTAACTCACTTGGATAGTTTCACCGGGGAGGTTTCATAACCTTTAAGCTGGGTGTGTGCTCATTCAGTGTGGCAAAAGCAGCATTCAAAAGGAGTTGGGCTTTGTGTGGTGAGGGCTGTTTTCTGAGGATTAGTCCAACCACCTGTTACTAAAACATGAAACCCAGTCAGAGGAACAATGACATACCTTTCCAGATGCACACAGAGAGGCGCACCTTGGGTGGAAGAACTGCAAGAACATTTTGGTGGGGGACACACCAGCTTTTGTCCTTCAACGTGAAACTTTTCCACCGTTCTCCCTGCGTGCCAGCTTTGCATTTCTGTGATTTTTGTGCTCTGACTTCATGCACACACACATGTGCACACACACACACTCAGACACAACTCACTGAATCCTCTGTTCGAGCACAGTTGCACTGTCCAGGCTGTTGATAAGCAAAGAGGAGCAAAGTATATGTTCAGTGCTTGAAAACACGTGCTTTTCTACTTGTTGATGTACACACGATGTGGGCAAAAGATATATAACAGGTATATAACCAGTACTGACCCAGGGGAGAATCTTTCCTGACTGATTTTCCTCTTAATTCTTGGGTTTAAATACAGAGATATTGTTTGGTTTTGTTGTACTTACTCTTCTGTACAGCTGCCTTGAAAAGCAGCGTTTCCAGTTCTCAAGGATTTCTTTCCCATTTTTGTTTGCTTACTGGTTTTCAACTTGCTCTGGGTTCTGGGATGTTGAAGTTTTCTAAAAAGCAGTGCCTCGAGCTCCACATCCCACCAGGAAAATTGACAAGGACAGCAGGGAAAGCGGGAAGGAACCAGAGTGGCTCAGCAGCTGCCCCAGCCCTGGGCTGGACCCTCCCCAGCCTTGGTGCCTGTTCGTCAAACCCCAGGATGTTTTAAATAACATGTTCCAGGCTTAGCAAATTGTGATTATCCAACAAAACCTCGCTTTGTCAGGAAGTTTCTGACCGGCTTTACTTTGGAATAACTTGCTGCATCTGACCCGAGAGAGTAAAAGCCTCAGCTTTCTTGGGGCAGGGAATGTATAAATAACTGATAATGCATGCCCAAAGTTCTCCCACTGGGATTAATAATAGTACATAAATATTTATAACAAAAGTGAGTTGTCCTTGAATTAGATCTGGAACCACCGTTCAGTTTTGAATGGAATTGAACCTGCTTCTACCAGATTTGTATTTGGGCCTGAATTTCTGTTCTGGGAACTATTAAAAAGCTGTTTGGCCTCTTCTGAACGCAGTAACAACACTGCTGAAAACTAAACCCAGGAAAGTTCCTCATTCCTCCTTCCTCATGCTAGGGCAGAACACTTAGTTTTTGACAATGACCTGTACAAGCATAACTGCCTGTTTACTAGCTGTTGGAAACCGGTTGTAGAGGCTTTGTTCATTTACTCAGCAGCTGTAAGAAGGGATAGGTGTGTGTGAAAGCACAGCCTGGCTCTTCCTCATTCCCTCCTGGCGCTGCACAAGGTGACAGTTTGCAGCACCAAGTTGCTACTGGCTGTGCAGCCTCAGTTTTGCTTTTTTTTCCGTTTCCTTAACAGAGAGGGTTTGGGTTAAAAGAGGAAACAAAAATGTGCAGCTATTCCTATCTGAAAACCAGACCTTAGCTGCCGGTGGTTCTTTTCTTTTCCTTTCAAAACACGAGCAAGATTAAAAATAAAGAAGTGTCAGTGTGCTAATGTTTCAGTTTCTAATCAGTTCACAAATGGCAGGAAATTAACTGGCTTTTCATGAACATCTGTTCCACTTCTGGCTTGAAAGGTTGGAGGCAAATGCTATCTGTCAAATCTAATAGCAAACAGCAGTAATAAATATACTTTTCATTTTTCACCCCCATTTCTCTATTAGCCATTCAAAATAATACATAGTAGCCAAATGCATTGTGTTCTTTTCCTCTTGTATTTTATTTGGGAGGGGGAGGGGAAACTGGTAATTAATAGGATGATGAACAGGCTCAGAATAAGGCTGAGGAAGAAGGCTGTGATTCCAGCACTGCAGTACTTACACCTGCTGGATGTGTCACGAGCAGACAACACTCACCCTGAGTTCTTACTGGGAAAAATGTTCTTTTCTGAAAACTTCATCATGATTTACAAAGCAAAGTCTCTTTCTTCCTAGTATTATTTATCTTTAAGTGACTGGAGGAACTAAAGGTCTTGTTGCTGCAGCAACAGTGTCTATGGGGATGTCACATCAAAGTGACTTTATTTAATCACCTTTTCGTGCCTTGTGTTCCCAAGTTCTTCAGTCTACAGTAACAGTACTCCCCAGGACAGGTGTAACTCATTTTGTACTGAGCTTATTTTCTTGAGGTTGTTAGGAATTAATGAATATCTAACCACTCTGGTAGTTACTTTGTCCCCAGGAGAGACTTTGCTACCACTGTGTTGCCTCACGCTGGGCCTGGAATGTCTGCACATTATGCTCTTTTCATTGTTGCTGGTACTGTGTACTAGATGTTGTCTCTTCCTTTTAAAAATGGACAAGCATCCAGGATTTCTTGTTCCCTAATATGAGGTGATAGGGAATTCACAAGCCCGGAATCATCTGGAGGTTGTAAGAGCTGTGCTTTTCTTGGCTCCCAGCACACACAGGACGTGAAATCCTTGACGTTGGGAAATCTGCAGTATGCTCTTGTAACAGTTGATTATTCCTAAAATTGGTTTCAGAACCCATTCAAAGAAAAGTTGCTCTGGAGAACAGAGGAGCTGAGTGAAACCTTAAGCAATGCACAGTGTAGGTTGCTGGGGTTTGAGCAATCCACAGCTGAAATGGAGAATGACAGCCCAGATAATGCAACAAATGGCCTAAAAAGCACCAAAAGCTTCCCAGATTCCCTCATGGGGTCCAAAGAGAAGGACATTAATCAGGACAGACAGAAGAATCTGTAACCAAACAGGTCTGGCCATTACACAAGAATACCCTGCAAACCTGAAACTAGAGGAAAAGATCTTTATCTGCACCTCACATGCGAAAAACATACAGAGGAGAAACTCAAACAGCATTCTGTGCTGCCCTGCAATGATCCAACTGCAGATGGATGTGTGAGCCTGTTTGCTCTCATTACTGGCAATAATTGCTGGTGCCACATTGAATAGTCAGTAAAAGGACTTCCTCAGTCTGCTTGCTCCACATCAGGACTGCTTTTCCCACTCTTCTGGATGCTAAACTTCACTTGAAATAGGACTAGGGCTTTATGGGGCAGACAGGCCACATAGAATCAAAGGGCTTAAGAATTAATAAATTTTTGTGAAGAAGAGTTATAAGGTTTTAGAAAAATTGGTCCACGCCGTCTTTAATCATTCAGTGGAGTTAATGCTGATCTGCAGTGCCACGAGGAGAGCTCAGATGAGAGGAGAAGGCTGCTTTGATATCCCAAGTGCAGCAGATCCCTTAAATTCCCTCTATAGGTGATGACTCTGTCCTGCCCCAGTGAGAGGCACTGTGTTGATATTACCCACGAGGGCACTGTGCTGATTTTCCTGTTGCCTGTTTGGACACAGCTTTCCTTAGCCCTTGTTTCTCTCTCACATCACCCCCTGTGGGTGTGGTTGGCAGTGGGGTCGGTGTGACAGGGGTGAAACCTTTCACTGTTGCTTCCATCCACCTAAATCCAGTGCAGCAGCATGGCCATGTTTGGAATGGGCTTTTCCAGTTGGAATGGCTTCCTAAAGAAGTGCTGTGGTGGAAAGGGATAAAAGGCACTCCCAAATGATGGTCACTGCTGCAGCTCTTCTCCTCCTGGTACCAAAAGGCTGATAGGACTGAAGAGCCCCCAGGCTCATCCCATCACTCTTGCCATATTATTATGTCTTGTCCTTGCTTGTTGTCCTCAATACTGCCTGATGAGTTTATAAAGAGTGTAAGTCATTTACTATTTAGCTCTAAATTCTCAAAGCTTCCTGGAAAGCTGGGGGAGAATTGTCCCTGTGTGACATGTGGGAAGCGGAGCAGATGTGCTGGGAGATAGAGACTTGCTCAGGCTACCAGGAGTCAGGTTTCCTCAATCCATTGAGTAGTGACAGGTTCATATTGTTCCTTCCTTGTTTAAAAAAAAAAAAAAAAAAAAAACACACAAAAAAAACCAACAAAAAAACCAAAACAAAACAACAAAAACAAACAGACAAACAAAAACAACTTTGTACTGTGTGGCTGATGATTTACACATCCTTGTTCAAACAGATGCACAAATCTGGTTTAATGAAAGGAGAAGCAATATTGTCTATCAATGAACTCTGAATAATTGTATTATGCTCTAAGCATTGAGTACAACAGTTCTCACTAGGGGAGGAAAAATCATTGGGCAAGAAAAATAATTGTCTCACTAGCAATTACCATTAAAGTATTAAAGAAACTGATGTGCTTATCATTAAATAATCTCTCTGGAAGCTTTTGTTCCCTAATAAAGTGCTCATCTTATGGAGTACCATCAGGAGTACAGTAATTTGATTGTGATTATGAGCCTTTACCAGTTTACTGCAGAACTGCTTGTAAATATTAATAACGGATTCCCACCACGGGAAAAGAAGGCACAGCTGACATTCTCAAATTATGAAAAAGGGATCATTAAGGCCTAGGTGGCCTCCTCATCCTCTGTTATCAACATCTTCATGGCATCCAAAGGGTTTCAGCGTGCTGTTTTTTCTTGAGATTGCACAGTTTGACCCTCTGGCATTGTGCTTTTTGGTTGACTTTTTCATATCAAGATGGACTGTCTTCCTCTGCAGTTTAGTGTTTACATTGGTGAGTCTTTTCACCCACTCATTATCTTTAGTTTTTTACTTGCAGGTGGAGAATCTTCCTTATAATATCATCATAATCTCCCATAAGAAAAATTAGGTGGATGGGGAAAACACCCACCAATAAATAACTCGGGGTTTAGTTTTGCTTTGGCCAAAAATACAACATAAATCTGCCATTTCCCCTATTCCACTACCATTTCAGAAGCCCTAAAGTGCTTCAAGACAGAGAATAAGTACAGTTATGCACATCAAAATGCCAGGAGGTTCCTACAACCCGTCTTCAAAATGCCAAGGCACTTATGCCACTTTCTGAAGGTGTCACAGTCTCCTATGAACATCAGTTTAGAAACTCAGCTCTACAGATTTGCTCTTGAGTTTCTACTGTGTCCCAGAACAAACTGTTAGGGTTTTTTTTTAAAAACTGCCTCAAAAATAACATTAATCTTGTAGTTTCATTTTTAAATACAGTAGGTTGTAAATCTGCAGGACGAGGTGTGAATACCCCAAGAGGAAGCTTCAGAAGGAGAATTAAAGGGGCTTTTTTGATATCAAGTGTTCCTAATGTACTGAAAGTTTTGTCTAAAAGGCAGATGACACATTCCCTGCACTTCTCTCCTGCCCTGTGGCTTGTGGCTGTCATTTTTGGACACTGCCAAACACTTGAGGCATTGATATGATCAGCTCTTCCCAACAGGAGCCTTTCATCCCTACCACTCATCTTTATTTTATTGCAGTTGGTGGCAATAAATGTGGGATGAGATGCTACATTTGTCCCTAAATGCTCTCCATTTATGATTTCATATTGTAGGGTCAAAGTCTAATGGGTTTGCTTCCTACTGTATTGAGTGTGGCCTTGTGGGGCTCTGAATGCCTGTATTGTGCTTTATTTGGAAACCCTCACCTGAGAACTCATGGCACAGCAATCAAAGGGACACACTTTGATGCTGATGGTTATTATTCTGTCAGCCATTTAAAAAGCTCTTTACAGGAGAGAAAAAAAAAAAAGCTATAGAAAAATAGGCAAACCATGAATATTTGTCTGGTTTTGTGGGGGTGAGAATTTCTAGTGAGGGTTCCAGACAATTTTTTAATGCATCTTTTCTGAAGGTTTTATTTCCCTTTCTCTTACAGGTGTTTTTTGAGTAATATAAAGCTAAGCTTTGAGTCACCAATATCCTGGTATGCATCACCACACTTTTTGTATGAAACAAAAGAGAATCTTTCTGTATTATCAGGAACATACAGAGCATTCATTTGTATTTTTCTCTTTTTTCCTTCTGAAAAGGGGGAGTTGAGATATCTGGCCTGGAAAATACTTGCACAAAAACTTCTCTGCAGAAGTACTGTCTGTGGAACATGGAATGCTTTTCAGTCCATTTAGTGTGTGTGTGCTGTTCAGATGATATTCATCTTTAAAAAAATATTGTCTTTCTCCAATTTCTTCATGTTCTGTCAGTGGTAGAGAACCCAAAGGACTGTTGTGCTGGAGCCCTCCCCACCCTGCACCCCACATTGCAAACAACTGTTGTCTTTCAAGCTGTCATAGTGTCATGACTTTTGTACTATTTTATGAAACTCTTTGTATTTAATTCAAAGCAAGCCTACCAGGGCTGAGACATCTCTCTTGTTCCCTGGTTTGGTTTTTGTGTCTGGGTGTTGTTTGGGTGTGTTTTGGTATTGCAGAGCTAAAAGGAAAAATTGAAACCATGAAGACAGGATATAGAACTCAGAGTGTGAGAACTTTTTCCCACACTGTGGAACTTGGTCAGCTCTGCTTTTTCCAAGCATCTCAGCAGGTGGGATGTCCATTCCCCTCACCTCAGCTGGAAGATCAGTTTACCTGGGAATACTGGGAATTTTAGAATCCCAGAATGGTTTGGGTTGGAAGGGACCTTAAAGATCATCCCATTCCACCCCCTGCCATGGGCAGGGACACTTTCCACTGTCCCAGGTTGCTCCAAGCCCCGTCCAACCTGGCCTGGGACACTTCCAGGGATGGGGCAGCCACAGCTTCTCTGGGCAACCTGTGCCAGGGCCTCACCACCCTCACAGTTTCTTCCCAGTATCCAATCTAACCCTACTCTCTGTCAGTTTGAAGCCATTCCCCCTGTCCTGTCACCACACACTCTTCTAAATAGGAATAGTTAATTTATTTAGACTTCTTCATTTTTCTGTTTTGACCTATGAGCTTTGTCCAGTTTGGATTACTTTGGGCGAAGATAATAGAGTCTTTTAAGCACAAGAGCAGTAGAAACTTGATCTACATTTATACCACAGTGAAATAAGAACAGCATTACGATATAGACTGGCTGCTGCTGGGTTAGTTCAGGTGACACAGGTAACCAACAGCAATTAGAAGAATCAGAAGGAAGAAAAAATCCTCTAATTGTGTTCAGGAGAGTCTAAGGCATTGCTCCTTCTCCTTTACACACTGAAATCTCCTCTTCCATCTGTGTCCATGGAGCTCTGATTCCAGCTCCAGGTAAGGGCAGGAGGATGGGATCTGCCTGGATGAGCTCAGGTTAGGCAACCTGACCCTAACTACTCCCAGCACACAGCCTGGGATGTAGATGGAAAGATAAATGCCCAGGTAGCTTCCAGGGATCTGTGTTGAAGGTTTCCATCTGTAAAATGCAGAAGTAGCACTTCACTGGCATTAACACTTCTGCAGAAGAGGTGTAAAAATACTTTATGGAAGTTTGCACTTGTGTAATTACTGCTATTCTAAACATCTTTTTAGAAAGCTTGAAAAAAAAAAAGGTTCTAAAAGCTTAAAAAAATGAAGTTACTAAACATGAGGATTCTACAAAATGTTACAACCCACCATGGAATGTCAGAAATGTCATTTTATCCAGAAAACAAACAAAGGAGGGAGTGGAGAAAAGAGAACACAGTTTTTATCTCCACGGTCCTCATTTATGTGAAGGGGGAGGTGTACAGCAAAAACAAACCCAGTCCCTTTACACTCACGAATTAAAACCTTGAACTCTCGTTTGTAAACCTTTTAATGTTTTGGAAAAGGGTGTCCCGGTAGTGTTTTCACACTAAATTCTGTGTCTGACCACAAAACAGGTCCACATTCAGGCCCAGCCCCTAAAAGGCAAACACAAAAGGAGCACCCAAGATAGTTATATGCAATCATTCTGTCTGGAGCTGGAGCAATCCCTTGGGTGCTGCAGCTCTTCTAAGAACCCCAAAGCTTTTTGTCAGTAATTCAGCACATACCTGACCAAAAAAAAAAAAAGAAAAAAAAAAGTTGTCTGACTGGTTTTGTTGTTTCAGCTGTACTGGAGCAGGGAAGCAAACAAAGCTTCAGCATTTCAATGAAGTTTCAAGTCTGACTATATTTTCAAGTAAATATTTATCGGTGTTGATGCCCTCTGAGTAGCTCAGCTTCACCATTTTATATTTAACAAATCGTTTGTTGCTATCACAGAAAAATAACTCGGGTATTTCTCTCAAGGAGGAAACGTGTCCCCGCAGGGTTCCCTCCCTCAGTACTTCATGCACACAAGGAGCGAGGAAAATAGTTGTTTTCTTGTCTCCTATGCTGGAATTTGTAACTAAAAATCAAGGGATGCCTCACATCTATTTTTTAACACTTGACCAGCTCGGTGCCCTGTGATATCAGAGCCTCACGATCTCGGTACAAGTTGCAGTAAATGTAGGTTATTTTTTGTGCCGTCAGGAAGTGGCTGCCAGGCCCTGAGATTCTTTCTGCTCCAGTGACATAAACAAGCACCAAAGGATGTCAGGTCAAACTCTCATCTCTCCCTTTTTACCGTCATTAAGAAGAATAAAGTTTTGATTTGCTTTGCTGCGGGTTTCAAGCTGATTTTAGCAGAAAAAAAAATGCCGATGCATCTTAGTGTTTTCCCTTTCAATATTTTCAAAAGATCTTCCAATTAACTGGTAATAATCCCAAATGCAGCACTGCAAGAAGCTGTGGGGTTTATTGTGACTTGGCAACTTCAAAGCAACAGCAGCCGGGAGATTATCCAATTGCAATTCTTGGCAGCAGCTGTTAAATCTTAAATTGCTGAAACATTATCTCCCATTCTGCAAGATAGAGCCCAGCAAAACTGTATGTAAACTCACACGGACAAATTGGAAACTTGCATCCTTTTATACTTTAGTAAAACTAAAACTTAACTAAACAGGGAAAAGGCCTTAGGAAAGTAGTGATCACCAGACAGCGTGGAGACAGCTTATCTCTTTGATCACAAGATACTGGTTTTAAATCACAGGTAAACAGGCTTTTGAAGTATAGCAGGCTATTTAATCTGTAACCACCAACATAATTTTTTTTCTTTTTTTTTTTTACCCATTTTCATCAGGAAAAGTGAATATTTCAGCTTGGGGAGAAAGTGTCTGTAGCGAGGTGACCCGGTTATGCTGCAGGTGACGCTGCGTCTGCCACACCCACACCAGCCAGGCACTAAACACTGTTAAATAACTCCAAAAGTCCTGACTGTATAGGAGACCTTTCATAGGTGTGCCTGCAAGAGAGAGGAGTGCCTTTGATTGGTATTTATGCAGCCCAGTTATTCAGTTGCTGTGATTAACACGCTTTTCTGGATTTCCTTAAATGGTTTAAAATCTGCTATTTCTGCACAAGCAGCTGATCCCTTGGTCCAGTTCTGCCCTACAGAATTAGGGGTCGGTGTATAATCGTTCCTATCTCGTTGAGTAAATTTGCCTGTTGATATCCCTCCCCGTGCATTCTTTTGGGAAGTGTGATTGTTAAAATCAGTGAGCAATCGCTGGAAGAAAGAAAAGCCAAATGTGATTAAGGTTGGAACATACCTTTTATTTGCATGCAGATAACGCCACTGAAACCCCTCTTTCTTAAAGATATTTTTTGTTTCCTTCTCTAAATCTATGTCTGTGGAGGTTCTAACAGCTTAGGGGAGGTTAATTTGATTTATTGGAGGCTTGAGGAGGGTTGTTATAAATGTCTGTCTCCTCATCCAGTAACTCAAGCTTGAGGTCAGATTGGATGGGGAGCAGTTATAATTTGTCTGTGGTGATGAACTTTCATTATCTTAATATCCCAAGCAAGGTACCTGCTAGCAAGCAAACCACTTCCTCTGTATCACTGGGTAAAAAAACCCACCCTGGGTCTGTGTATTATTATCTGCCAAACTTTAAAAGTCTGCACTTCCTGAAGAAAAAGTAGCAAAAGCCCCGAGCTCGGTGCTCAGCTGGGCGAGGGGGTGAACATTTATTAGCTTCATCTCACATTTTATTTGGTAAATCTCTCAAAAATTAAATAACTTCACTACTTTTATCTGGGTTTAGCGGGCAAAACTTCAGCAAAAAGGTGGAGGAAAAGCGAAAAAAAGTAAATAAAACAAATTGTCAGGCCAGCAGCTGGGAGACTGCTCGGATGGTAAGGAAATGCTTTGGAGGAAGAGGTTTGGGTCTGACACGTGTGTAATCATTGCAAAACTTCTTTTTCTCAGTGAATTGAATCATATTTATCTGATCCCTCTAAATTCAAGAGAAGGCAAAAGTTATTTTTACCTCAGAACATTTTTACATCCCTTAAAATGGTCTTTGATTAGTTTAAGGACTTAGGTGATGAGGTGAGAGGAGGAACAACAACCATTCTTGTGACTCTGTGTTAAGATCTTTGTGGTTCTGTTTTGACTACAGCAATTAAATACAGCGGTGCTCAGACTGAAAATGTTATTAAGGATAAGAACTGGGGAGAAAGTGAGAGATTTTTGAAGGTTAACCATAAAAGCTCTATCTAAAGGCATAACACAGCAATATTCTTCCATCCAGGCAGGCTGGAATATCTGGTTTCCTTCACAGTTCCCACCTCCTTCTGCAAGGACTGAGCAGTAGAAGGTGAATTTGGAAGTAAATAGCAAGACATGAGAATTTTGACCTGTAGATTCAAATGTATTTTAGAACGAAAATAGACACAGAGGTGTCATTACAGGAGGGGTTTTTTTCTGCTCACTGATGTGGTATGCACAGTCAAGTCATCTGTAAAGCAATTAAAAGCTTTTTGTTCTAACTCAGAGCAAGAGAAGTTTCTCTTGTATTTTTTACATGAAATTTCTCATGTATTTTTAATGTTGGACTAGATCCATTAGATCCCTGATGTGGACAGACACATCCAGCAGCATCTTGATATTGATTAAATATCAAACCAGCTACTATTTGTGACTGATCCTCACTGGAGGAGCACAAAACATTTCTGTGAGACAGCTCCCACGGGTGACATTTTAATGGCTCAAAAGGCTCCCCCACTCTTCAGTACAACATGTCTGTGAGGAGATGTTGTAACACACACATCTCCCAAGTATTTAAATCGAAATCATCAGCATAACCCCGTTAAAGCTGCACTGTTCCTTTTTCTGAGCCGTACAAATAGAGAAGTAAAATAGCAGCTTGGTAAATACTGCCTGCACTTCTGCAAACGCCGTAGTTCAGTGTGTGTGAATATGTGCATATGAGTCTTTGCTGCGCTTTTATTCACAAAGCAAGCGGTGATTTCACGTAGCAATGGAAAACATGAGGTACAGCTGGAAGATCTGGGTCTTTAAATGTGCTTAATGGAGGAAAAAGTGTGGAAATCTTGAGACTCGTGGGTGGTGTCTGAAAGAAGAGCAAATGTCTTGCAAGGTTTCATTGTGCAGCAGTCCTCTCTTTCACTGCATGTTTTCGATTATCTTGACGAGATTAGCTCCCACAATGTACTGAAAAGCACCTAGCCAAGTGTTCCGATAAGGGATGTACTTCTCGTCCTCTTGTTTTCCTCCTTTTCCCATCCCTCCCTCAACCCCCCGTGTCCTGGCACCGGGAAGAAGCAGAAGTGGCACGGCAGATCTTCATTAAGCTGCTGCAAATAAACCCTTCTAACATTTTTAGAGCAAAAAACTAGGATTAAGGCAGCATCCTTATTACTGGGCCCATTCTGCACTGCAGGGTTCACCTTATTCTTCCAGGAGATGCTCAGTATCTCCTTCTTGTAATACTTAAGCATGGAAAAGCAGGAAATTACTGAATTTCCCACTCTGTGCCTGTCTGCATCTTGCTACTACAGGTTGTAAAGATTCCATTTAACTTTCCACAGGGAGCTACTTCAATCCCGAGGTCAGAGCACTCATGTAAATGAATTATAGAATGAATCCCAGAACGGTTTGGGTTGCAAGAGACCTTTAAGATCATCCAGTTCCACCTCCTTGCCATGGGACACCTTCCACTAGACCAGGCTCAAGGCCCCAGAGGAGAGAAGTGCCAAACATCTCTTGCAGACAGTGACAGTCCAGATGTTGGTTTGGGTGGTTGGTTTTTTTTTTAATTGCACAATGCCAATTATAAACTATCTTTGCTAATAACAAGAAGATTTCATGCAGTTTTCCCTGAAGCCATTCAGAACAGAAGCCTTAGTTTAGTCATTTCAAATCAAATAATTGTTTTTTCTCATGAAACGAGGCTTTCACTCGAGTTTGAGTCTCAAACTGTGCCACAACTGGGGAGAGGAGGGGCAAAAGTTTCTCTTTCTTGCAAAATATCAGAGTCCCAGATTTTTAGGACAAGTGAAAAGGAGTATAAAGCACTTAGAGGAACTAACCTGTACATTGAAGGAGGAATTGCCTTCAGGCTCTTGGCTCTTACATTTGTATAAAAACAAAATAAATAAAAACAAAGCTCGAGTTGTTAAGTCTTCCATAGGAAGGTATGTAAATCATTTGCCTGGAATTGCTCAGCTCTAATAACTGCCATTGTATAATATAAAATATAAATGTTATCTACCATTGTGTAATATAAAATAGAAATGTTATCCTGTCTAATTAAGACACAGAAGATTTTTTTTTTAAGCAATCAATCAACTGTAAGTAAAACAAAGGGAAAAAAAACAAACAAAACAAAAAAAGCATAACAAACAAAGTCCCAAACCCCAAATGTTGGGAGGTTTTTATTGAAGTTCTAGTTAGTTGTTGTTGTTGATGGAACAGAATCCATTTTAATGAAACAAATTAAATTCTTTTTAATGAAGAAAAGCACAGAGGACTCAAAAAGGAACAATTGTGGCTCTGATCTCTAATCATGTCCTTTGCTGCTTTGTCTTCTATTACAAAAAATAGAAATTAAAAAATTAAAAGCCAAAATAAATAAGTTTTGCAGGTTATCTGAGTGTTCAATTAGCTACAGGTTGTGCAATCTCTGTACAGTTCTCCTGTGTTGGGTCACTGTGGGCTCGGTGTCACCTCCCATCTCATTCCCTGCAGGATCCCACAGTTTTTATCTGTGATGGTGTCTCTGAGTTTCAAAGCACAAGCTCAACGATAATTTTACAACTCTGGCACTTTCAGACTTGCTCAAGCAAAGAACACAATCTTTCAATCCAGCTGAATTCAACACTTGTATTTATTAACAAAGTGGCACCCGGCCAGAATTGTGAGCACGGAACCTGTTTGCCCATAATGCTGCCTTTGTGAGGATATCTGAATTTCTGGAATTCAGACCCACCAATTTGCTCAATGAACCAGAAAGCAGTTCTATTCCATGGCAGGAGGAATTAGGAAAAATTACCAGGCTTGCATTTTTTTTTTTCTCGAAGTCTGTAATAAAATTATCTTTGAACTTATTCTTCTGAGTATTGGGTTGTTCCTGTACATTCCAGTCATCTCAGGATGACCACATGAGAAGAAGAAGAAAACAAAAAAAAACACCCAGTACTGAGACAACAGCAAATATTGTAATTTCCTAGTTTCCTTTTCCTAGAAATAACCTCAGCAAGGCTTCCTAAGTAAAGATGTTGAGTAATGTAAGAGATTTGTTCAGGAAATTTATACAGTATAACTGAAAATACTCTGAAAAGATCAGCAAATGATGTTTTATGGCTTTTAAAATTATTTTTTGTAATTATAAAGGCTTGCAGAGTGGCAAAAGTTGAACTTGAGTTTGTGTTTCTTTTGAGAAAGAGGCACTTCTGAAAAGTGTTCTGCCTTCAATTTCTTCTCTTTTGTGAATTTATGTTTGTTTTGATTTTCTTTTTAACAGCAACAGAGATTTTGGCCTCTCTGAAGAAGTGGGAAAACATTTACTGTAATTTCTTGCGTCACTTGAAGTGGCAGGAGAGCTTGGGCAGTGCCAGAATGTCCCATCATTAACATGTAAGTCTATGATTTTATTTTTAAAATGTTTGACAAAATTAGCTCCATTTGTTTAAGTAAAAATCCCTTCCCTTTTTGACTGTTAACATTCAGTCATTGTGACACTGTTATTTCACTGAGTCTGCATCTATCAGTGTTTAGGTTTAAGAGTTACATTTGTAAATAAAATTAGAAGACCACCCCTTAGCATATATTTTTTAATAAAAAGACTGTTTATCTTGCATGTATCCATGGAAAATAAGGAAATACAACTTCTATTTTGCAACTGTCATATTCTTCATCATTCTACTCTTGTTGGTAGATTTAGAGGTGCTTAGAAGAGATCATGGGCTTCTGGTAACTCCAATAGCTCAGGCTGAGTATGAGTTGAGGAGATGTTTTGATGATAAATTGAGGAGAATTCCACAAACTTTGCAGAGTTCCACTCCCAAAGAAATTAAGTCACTCTGATACCTGACAATCTACTCACATAGCACAAAAGGCTGGTTGAAGGTATAAATCATAGAAACACAGAATGGGTTGGGTTGGAAGGGACCTTAAAGATCATCCCATTCCACCCCCTGCCATGGGCAGGGACACCTTCCACCAGCCCAGGTGGCTCCAAGCCCCATCCAACCTGGCCTTGGACACTTCCAGGGATGGGGCAGCCACAGCTTCTCTGGGCAACCTGTGCCAGGGCCTGATGACAACTTGCAGATGCTCTGATATGAAGAGTGTTGGTGGTGCTCAGCCCATGCCAGCTGGATGCACAGGGATATGATCTAGTGAGCATGAGATGCCTGGGATTTGGGGAAGACTAGTTCCTGTTCCTGGTTGTCTGAATTTCACCTTCTGTTTGATATCTGCAGTTGGTATCAGGCTTTTCTCTGCAAATCATTTACCTGGATTGTGAAAGATTTGGGATATCTTATGGCTGGGTTTAATCAGGGCTTCTGGGGGCTGTCATAGCATGAGTTCTAAACTAAACTGTGAATTTCTGAACACAAGGCCAGATGTCCTAGAGATGCACAAGCCATTTTCACCAAGGAAATCGTGCATCCTGCTGTCTTCTCCTGGTGGGGATGGGAGTGGCCACACAGTGCTCATGGCTCAGTGGCTGCCACTGAAATTGCACCATTTCCATATGACATTTCAAGTTGAAGGTATCAGCAAATACTGCCAGAGACAAATGCTGTGCCTCGTTCTCATTTTTATTTTTTAAGCCTTTCACTTCCTCTTTTAGTTTTCTCCCTGTTCTAATACTGGTTTGTTACTGTGTAGTTCACGTCCTTTGAAGTGTAAATGAAAAACCGAAGGCTGCAGGTGGAGGAGTTGGTTCTGAAGCAGTGACAGGGACACTGTAGGATTTGCTCTTTCAATAGATGTTTCTTCTTTTTTAAATTGATGGTCACAAACCAGGAACACACTGTGGTTGCCCCAAACCAGTCCCTGTCCTGCTGTCTTTTGCATCCTCTCACCTCCTGGCTGTAAATTTGAGCACTCCAGGCAGTGCATGTGACAGCAGGAGGGCAAAGGAGGGCAGAGACCACACAGAACAAGAGCTACTCCTTCACTTCAGACTTGAGTAATGGAAAACAACCTTTGGGATTCTTTTTGTTTTATTTTTGTTTTCCTCTATTTCCTTGTCTCTGTTGCTGTATCGCTTTACCACTCCCTGTCTTGTTTGTGCCCTCTTTGGGTATCACTTTTCAGTGCTAATCCCTGTATTTCTCATGCCCCACATCCCTCCTGCACAGCCTTTGTCACCCTGGTTTGACACATCTGGTGTTGCTTCTCTGAGTAACCCAGGCAGTGTTGGAAATGTCCACTTTCTTGAGATACCACGTGAGCTAAGAAGGGATTTTTGCATTAGGGATTGTTGTCCCACACCATGTCATTGCATCACCTGTATTTACATTTCTGCTCTCCTGTGCCCAGGTGAATATTCCATTTCAGAGTGGCAGCCAGTGGCTTTTGTCCTGGGGGGTTTGAACTGTTGCTTTTCTGACTCTTCAATACAGGTGGCATAAAACTGGTTTAACACTGGTATCTCTGTTTACCCTCATTATTTCCATTTTAATAACAAATTAGGAGAGGGCTACCCCAAAGATCTGGTGCCTGGATGTGGAGCACATCTCTGAGCAGAAATGTGATATGAAAGGCAGAATGAGGGATGGCATATGAAGAGTGAGGAACAGTAGCACAATGTCCCATTTAGCTGGGAAAGGCTGAAGAAAATCATTGCTTTTTCCTTCTCCCCAGACTCCCCACTGTCTGCCTCACTGACTTGTATGAGGAGGGTGGAAGAGCTGTTTCTTTCAGGATCCAAATTGAATAGTTTCTGTCCAAAGTATCTGTCATGAACAAAGGCGGGGGGGGAATCACTCTCATGGGATCCTAGAGCTGCAGGATAATTCAAATTTAGAAGAGACCTGAGGAGGCCACCTACTCTAGCCTCCTGCATCACGTGAGTTCCCCTGTGTTTCCATTACAGTTTTGATTAATGAATAAGCAGGACCCAGTTTACAGATGCACACTTGATTTATTTGCCAGAGAACTCTTGGTGTGGCTTGGTCAGACTTCCAAGGATGGTGAGGAGCACCATGTTTAGCTGCTCTTTGGCTGTTTAAGCAGGAGTGTGATTTCCAACACTCCTTTGGAGGTCAGGCAGCCCAGGAAGCCAGAGATAAATGACCCCCTGGAGAACTGTTCTGGAAGTCCAGATGTGAGGTTTTACATCTACCATTAGTTATTCAGATTTCCCAGAACAATTCCATTACAAATTTGAAGTGTGAATTCATTGTGCTGTTGCACACATGCCATGGCCTGTTCCTGGTTCAGGTTCCTGGAAGGAACACAGGCAGGATTGCTTCAGTTCTTTACCAGGAACACCAAAGTGTACCCAAACTAATGATCAAGTTTTCCTCATGGAGCCTGAGTGTCAGAAAAATATGTTTGCATTTGGCTGGTTCAGCTCCCTGAACCAGATCTCAGTGGCTGGAGGTGCTGGCACAGGGAAGGGGACGGGAGCAGTGGATGAGGAGCCACTGGACTGGTTTAGCTGTAACTGCAGTGTTTGTTGATTTTTCAGTTTAATATGAGGCCCTCCCTGAAAAACTAAATTTGTATTGTTTGGTTGTTTGGCCCACTTCCAGTTATGCTGATTGCCTTTTATTGGGCATTATAGATTATAGATACATCAAGCTGTACTTGATTAGAGCATTAGCTTGATCTCTTTGCCTAATGCTTACAGTTCTCACATGATTCTCTCTGCCAGTTCAGGCAGCAGCAGCACGACAGTGAGTGTCTGCATTTGTCCTTCCTCAGCAGTGATATTCAAAGTAAAAGAATCTTTGAAGCAACCTTTTCTTGCCTAACCTCATTTCTTGACTTTATCCTTCTGAAGGATAGATGAGACACCTTCTCAGTGTCTCATCTCAGTGTGGGAGGAGGAGGCAAAGTAAATGAAGGGACTGGACCTCACAACCTTGAGTTTCAAGACCAGCCAGGCCTAAGAGTTCTAAAGGAGAGCCATGTCCTGCCTTGCCATGGCCATGCACTGAACAGGCATCCCCAGGCTGCCTTCTGTGATGCCACAGGGATCTGCTCTTAGGGACCCCATGGCCAGGATTATAATTTAAAGCAACACATAACCTGCCTGAAAACCTTTTGGTGGAATTCAACGGAGCAGTTCTTGGCTCCCACCATGTACATACCCTCGCATAGATCAGAGGTCAGAAGAAGAAGAGAGTCAAGCTTATGGTTTTGATTTCATAATAAAATGTTTTATTATGGCTTCATTTCATGTCCAGGGATGCACGGTTGAATCACACATCATTCAGCCTCTTAATTTCCTGTAATAAAAATATAAGTGTTCAGATAAAGAAGTTCAAAAGACCTTTACTTGAAAACCGTGGGGTTAAGGGAGAGAAGAATCTTCTCTACACTACTTCCAGCTCTTAAACAGGTCAACAGTGTTAGATTATGTGTTTGCATGGTGTCCTTCAGTGTCACCATCTTCCAATCAGGAACTTCTGAGGTCTGTGCTTCGGTACATTTAGTAACCTGACAAACCCCATTTGCTGAGCTAGCTGAAGGAGGGAGCTGCAGTCCCACGGTGGGATGCTGGGATTTGCCTGATCCTGTCGTGCTGGAAAGCACCTGGTCAAGTCCTCAGTCAGGGATGTGGATAGTGGGCATCACCCACTGAGAAAATGGGAGCTTTGTCCCAAACTGGAGCTGCTGCAGAGCCGTGGCAGGGAGTGCTCTGGGCAGCCTCCTGATACACGTGTCTGTCTACCTTCAATCCCTGTTTGTGCAACTGCCTGATCCTCCCAAAGGAGCGAGACTCCTGCTGGCTGCAGAGATGCTGGTGATTTGGGGAAGGACGGGCAGTGCTCTCCCCTCCCAGGGATGCAGTCGCACTCCAGCATTAGCCACAAAGGCGCTGTGATTAGAGAGCACCGGGAAGCCACTGACGCCTTTCACTCTTATTGAGGACAGTCAGTCGCAGGGGCACTTTGACAGGAATGATAAACAAATTACTAAAGGCCATTTCTACAGCGTTTTCTGCCCGTGTTAAATCCCACAGAGGCCCCACAAAACCCCAACCCAGCGACAAGGGAGCACAAAGCACAAATACAGAGAATGCACAAGCTGGGCTGCACAACCCTGCTTGATGTGAGGTCTCTTCTGATATCACAAACTTTTTCTATTAGGAAAAAGAAGCCAGAAGCCTTTGCCTACCAAAAAAGAATCTTTGATCTAAGGCTTTTATGTTCCTCTCCCCCCCGCCACCCTCTCCCCCCTCGCTGGAAGGAGCCATGCCAGCATTAGAGGAACAGCATCTGCAAAACAATTTGCAAAGCTGCCCTTGGATACATCTTGATTTTCAAAAAGCAAAGCTTTCACATAGTGTCATGTGGCGATTTTTGTGATATTGCATTTTTTAGTGGCCTGTGTGTAGAAGATGGATGTCAAAGACATCAACCCAACAAACAACTGTAAATATTTGCCTTGAGAAAGCATGTGGTATATCCTGTAGTTCTTGGCTCAGCCTCTTAATCTGGAGGCAGCTTAATTAGTTGTTAGTGGACTAAAGCAAAGAAAATCTTTTAAAAATAAATTAAATAAACAAGACGGGGCCTGATTTTTATGAAGTGCTACAGTCCACTGTGGCTTTTGTAGAACCTAAGTGTGCTCATCACTCTGAAAACTGGGCCCTGAACTCAGAGTTTGAAAGGTAAAATTTCAGCTAAGTTCTTGGGACTACATAAAATCACACAATTAAGGGTTTTTAGAAACGATTGACAATGCACAGTCCCCTAATTCTATATTTATTTTCCTGAACTTGTGAAAATAGTTTGAGAAATACCAAATTTCCTTCAGCTTCTGCTGCTTTTTGGTCCTAAGGAGGGGATAATGTTTTGGAAGAGAGAGGAAAGCCAGCAGGATGTTCCAGAAAACGGTTCCCTTTCACGAAAAAGGGACAATGTCTTGATATTTGCTTTCATTCTAACAACATCTTTAAATATAAGATGGCAAATATGTTCACAATTCCATTGACATGTGGTTCCACAGAACAGGTCTCTCTTTTTCCAGTGAGCTCTAAAAGTGTGAAAAAACATAAGCTTTACTGAGGACAGTTTAATGGGATCTGTATTCAGCAGTCGGGATTTCATTTTCTTTTTTTAAAATATTAGGCTGTATAAGGTGTTTGATATAAAATCAAATATAAAACGTTAATGCTGTGATGTCATCTGGAATAGTGTTCAGTCTTATTTCAGCAAGAAATTCTTCATAAATAAAGGTGGCTAAGAGATGAGTGACATGTTTAAAATGGCTAAAGGAATTAATTTTTGCAGTGCAACACAACTATTCCATGGAACTCATTATCACAAGATGTTCTGGAAGCCGAGAAAAAATAAAGTTAGATGTGTATCAGAAATAGCCATGGGGCAAGAAAAGAAATTATAGCTTCTCCAGCTCCAAGGCATAAGACACTATTAACAGATGTGGGTTGGAAAACAACTCTTGCTATAGATTGGATCTTTTACAAGATCTTTGAATATCCCAAACATTGAACTGGCCAACTTTAGGGAGAAGATTCTTATCTCCTGATGTCTTATTCCAGCTGGTGATTTCTGTACCTGTATGAAGGAGCCATTTCCTCAGATAAATAATATAACGAATTTACTGCATCTTGAGCAATTCTACTTTTGATTAGCTGTGTAATTTCCCCCGTTGGGAGCCCAGGAAGGGCAGCAAGACAGCTCTGGGTACCTTTGGCATTGCAGGAGTTTGTTCTCTGCCCAAGGAAAAGGGGTTCAGGTCCCCACTGCTGATTTACGGTGATATTTACACAGAATGAGCCAGTCCTGAGCACATGGGGTTTGTGGTGGCGTTTTGTTTCTTTTTTGAGAACACAGACCATCACATTAGACCCTAATTTAAGAATTTTCACTAGCAGTTTTGCCTGTGCTGTTAACAAACTGGAGATGCAAATATTGTTCCCACTCCCTGGCTCCTGAGGAGAGCGTTCCATTGATATGTTAATACCTCCTTTTCTCTCCCTTCCGTGACCTAAGATCTAAACAGCCACAGTATTAGATACAGTACTTGCGGGAAACAAAAGTAATGTATCATTCTTAGCTAGAAAACGAACTTTTTCTATGGATGTTTTCTGTAGGGCACTTGGGCTAAGAAATATTTTCATGTGTGGGAGTTTTCGGGCAATAATAAATAACACATTTTTATGCGATGCAATGTGCTGTTTACAGCTGTGATGCTCGTGTGGCTATTTGTCTCTTGCCATTCTTACTAATATTACAATAAAATAGATATAATATTAATCAGGGCATAAATGTTAATTTTTACTATAAGCCTCCTTAGTTTTAAGTGTTATTATGTGGGGGAAAAATAATCAGTAAATAGGATGCTTACAACTGAAAAGAATTTGGGTGTTATATTACACCAAGAAATAGGGTGGATAATTAGAAAGCAGTTATGTGCCCTGAGTGGGACGAAATATTTAGCTGGAATTTGGGAGACCTGCATTGTTCAGAATATAGAAACTGTGCTTGGAACATGCCAACCAAAAATGAATTAGAAATACACCACTCCCTACGGTCTGTAATTGGAGTTAAGGAATCTCTGCTCTACTCTGTGATACTGAGTTAACTTGAGATCTTGATAAAATCGTGTAATCTGTAATTCTGCCTCAGTCATGTGCACCTTCCTTGACACAACTGCTTAAACAACGAACAGCACAGCACCTTTTAGGGACTGCTGTGGTCAAAGCAGCTGACTTAGAATAAAAATGCTGAAATTCAGCAGAACTTTGGCTAAATAAAACTCCCACCTTTCATGCTCACAGCTGAACGAATTATAACATCAGTGGGAATGAGAAAACTTCCTTTCTCCAGACAGATGCAGGACATGATAACATGCTTCAGATTTTCCCTGTGAAAATACCCCAAAATATTTTAGATGGTAGGAAGTGTTTCTTAGTCAGAAATCTTGCCCAGACTCTCTTAACAGATTCCAGTGCTGCCCATTCTGCAGTCATTGACACACACCCCAAACATTTTTACTGTAAATCGTGGCTCGAGGGGGTTTTGGGTCTTTGTGTGCAAGCACTGCAAATGAGTCATTAAGATGCCGACTGAAAAGTAAAAAAAAAACTTTTGAATGTCTAAATGGCTTCACACGACGGGTGTCCGAAATCTGCATGAATTCAACCCAGGAGCACTCACCTATTTCAAACCTCCACTGGAGCCCAACAAGGAGAGACATCGGTATGAAAGAATTTTGAACTATGCTGAGAGTGTGATTCTCTCATCACATGCTCCTTCTTGAAATCAGAATGAGACATTTCTGCCTTAGATCTGGTTCTGCTTGGCCAATAGATATAATAATAAAGTTTATCAAGTTGGAGTTTTCACTGTCAGAGCCTCATGTGGTTGCATGAGCACTTCTGTACTTACATAAGCATATAAATTAATTTATATGGAACTGTCAATTTGGGGAATCAATAGAAAATGTATTTTAACTGAGATATTCTGAAGAAGCAAGAACATTGAGGGACTTCATCCCTGGATTATGGCAAGTTTTCTTTTATGAGCTCTCTGAGCTGCCTGGCTGGGGAAGCAGCAGCCTCTGATTTTCAAAGTACCAACAGTCTTCCAGGTTCATACCCCTGCACATCCTTTCCCAGCAGGTTCTGATAGACAGATGTAGCTCCAGTGAATTTTTTAATAGTAAAAGATAGCCCTGGACAAATTTGAGGATGTCTCATGCAATAATGGGATGGTGTGTTGTATATCCAAGTGGAACTTCCCACAGCGTTTCTGCACCAGCTGAAGGGTTTACACCGGTCCTCCCAGAGGGCCAGGTTTATTCATGGTGCAATTTCTTTGACTTCATCAAAGCTATAACTGTGCAACATTTTGTCATGACTGGAGACACACTTATGTACATCTTTAGTCTCTATTACATGACTTAATTATTCACAGTTTCAGTTTCTGATGTCCCAGAACTGAAATGTTTCCCTTCTCATCACAAAACACAGTTATCCTTCTTATAACAAAGAATATAATTCTCAAGGTCATTTCACTTATGGAGCGGGCTTTTTTTTAGGGGAAATATTCCTGAAAATGCACAATCCAAAGATTTTTCATTTTTCAAACAAGTGACAAAAAAAATATCATTTAACTGAACTCCAACACTCACAGAACAGCTCTGAATTGAGGGCCTTCACTTTCTAATCCTACACAGCCCCACACCGTATGTACACAGCAAATATTTAACTTAGGTACTTCAAGAATGCAAAAAAATATGAGAAGAAAGAGAAAATAAAGGCCACCAGACCAGCAAAACCAACCAAACATCTTTTAATGCCTGTGTTGGGGTTTTGTCTCACTGCATTTACATGCAGTTATGTTCAGAAAGAAAGCAGCAGGGGTTATGGTCCTTAGTTTATTTATTTATATATCGATTTATTTATTTATCGGTTTATTTATTTATTTATTGTGGTGTGCATGTCAACAACATCAATTTCATGGCTCCCTCGTACATCATTTTTTTCTAAGGTGAACAGAGAATTACATTTTATGTTCTCATACAAAGGTCTGAGGTTTCCACAGAAAGTTTAAACCACTAAGGCATATTTTAGTCTGCTGGTAAAATGTAAGTTGACTCGGTTCTTTTTACTAAATATATCATAATATTTTAAAAGGACATAATAATAGGGCATAATGCCCCTGAAACCCTTTTAAGCAGAATTATGGTCCTGTTCCAAGCCACCCAAATGGTTTACAGAACTAAATCCTCCAGGTATTGCCCCAACTCTGCTGAACACTCCTGAAGAGCAGCAGGGACACTGATGTGCAGATCCATTCGGGAAAGATCCCATCTGTGCTGTCACTGCTCCCTGGTGTCCACACACCTGGAGAGGGAGAGAGCATTCACACCCCTGGGCATCTGCTGCTCCTGCGGTGCCCCGGGATCCTGAAGTGAAGGGTTGCACTTTAAAAAACACTGGGATGCTCCTCTTGTGTCACCTGTGGAACAAGGTGTGACCCCTGGACCCCGTGGGTGGGTCCCAAATCCTCCACCCAGCTGTGGGAATCTGGGCTGGGGGCTTCCAGCGTTCCTGTGAGTGTGCTCAGGGTGGCTGTGCTGAGCCCCCCAAAATCCATCTGCTCTGGCAAACCCTGTAAGGATTCTCTTACTTTGGAGAGACTGGGACTTCCTCTGCAGTTCTGGGCTTACTTGGAGTCGGTTATTACAGCTCTGAGTGTGTGAAGCCCCCCCAGCAGGGAACCAGGACCCAGACAAGTCGAGAATATTAATGCCTTCCTGCTCATCTCCTTTTGTTTGGACTTGTGCATTTTATATCTCGTTTTTCTCAAAGCTTGTAAATAAAAGCCGAGCCCGAGTCCTATTGTTGCTCTTTAAAACTCACAATCCCTTAAATTAAAAAAAAGTTGCTGTAAAATAATTGGATGGGTGATTAAATCGCCAGAGGTTTGAGGTTTGGTTTACATTTATCTTCCTGAGGAACGGCGTTTATCAACTTCGTGCGAGCTATCATCACCTCATAGGATCTGCTAAATACACAATGCTCAGGCTGCTGTTTCAGCAGAGTGTGAAAGCCTTGTCCACTGACATTAACATATTCGTTGGAAACATTTAAACAACAGCATTTGAAACCTTTAATACACTGAACTGTCCTGCTGCCCAGGAGGGGCCGTCTGAGATGAGGCCCATAGGAAAATAATAATATTAATAAAAATAATAACAACAATTAAATTAATAATTATATGTATAATATTTATAAATAATTATAATAAGAATACTAATGAAAGCTCTGCTTTCTTCAAGGAAATAAGAGGCAGTTTCTCAGTTATTTGCTTGTTTATGTCTTTATTTCATCCCGTTATTTCCTGGAGGGGAAGAAGCTGTTCGGAATGAATTCTTATTCAAACCTCCCAATCAAACCTGTGCACTTCATCATCCGCCCTCGGCTGGGTCCGAAGTGATAGGAAGAACCCTCAGGACAAACGAGTAGAACAAAATAAGGCATTTGAAGAATCATTAAACCACAATCGAGCCTAATTGCTTCGTTTTGGTTGACAAAATATCCAACCTATTTAACTTTACCAGACATCTGGTATGTGGAACCTGTAACCGGACTTTAAGAGGGTTAAGGTAGTGGGGGTTTTCGTTCATTTTATTTTATTTTATTTTATTTTTATTTTTATTTTTATTTTTATTTTACTACTAATATCTTAAAGCTCCTGGAGTAAATTTCTCTCTCAGAAACAGCAAAATAAATCTGTAGTGAGTGCATCACAAACTCCTCTAGTCTGGGATTGTGGCTTTCCAGTTCTGTTTGAGGACTTCGTGTTCAGCTAATAAATAGTATTGGGATGACATTTGGCCTTAAATATGTATTTAAATGAGTCACCTTGAATGAACCGGACTGCTCCTGTTTAGAAGGAAGGAATATTTAAGGAGATGTTTTTCAGCGTGGCTTAGGCAAGGCTTTCTTGTCTGAACTGTAATTTATGGGTGCAAATTTCGGTAGTGTGAACCTTGCTTTATCTGATCTGTGTGTATATCGCTCTGGGAGGGGGGAAGGGACTATTCAGATTTTTGCATTACAGCAAAGTGGTCTGAAAGGGCAGAATGAAAACAGGCACGGGGAGGGGGGGGGGGAGAGGAGTAAGTGCCTCTATTTTATGTTTAAAATCCTTCTCCTTTTCTGGAAAAAAGACACTTATGAAAGAGATTTTCATAAAAGGGATATTTCCTCATGCAAAGCATCCCTGCCCACGTGCAGCTCTCCCTGTCTCTACCAGGGCCTTCCATGTAATTCTTAGTAACACTAAACTTGTCTCCATGAGTTTGGCTGGCTGGGTCCAAGGTACCACTCCAGTCTCTTTAATGTTATTATTTAATAACTCAGAGCTGTTAGAGGGAATCCAGGATTGGGTGTTGCAACAGAATCCACTTTTTAATCATTCATCCTTAGTTCTTTAGCAATGTTGGCACAGCACAGGTGGACAAAGCCACACGTGTGTAAAGAGAGAAGTATTTTTTTTTCATTCTTTATCCATAATTATCAAAAACTACTGCCAAAAAAGATATTTTAGGGATTTATTCCTTTCTCCTTTTTGCATCACCTTGTTTAAGGGATCCCAGCTGGGGTGTTGTCGTGCTGCCACTGCTGCCACAGCCACCATTTCACAGCAGCTCCCGTGTTAAAACCAAATGGTGGCACAAAGGGCTCTGCTCATCATTCATCCCCCAGCTGTCTTTTTGCCTTTGCCACCCTCCTTGTTCTCCTCCTCCAATAAAACCTTTCACTTACTGAAATTCAAAAAAAAAAAAAAGGACTTAATCCCCCTGTCCCTGCAACATCAGCCCCACAGGTTAATGGACACTCCAATAGTTAAAATCAAAGAAACGGGGCCTTCTTACAATGGGGCCTTTTAAAAAAAAAAATCCCATACATCTATTTATAAACCGTCTAATCTCAAAAATCCTTATTACCTATCGTGTTACTTTAAATCATGGACATGAAGGAAAGGGAGTCTTGGCATTCAATTATCCTTCTTGCTTTAACAAGGTGTGTATAATAAATGAGCAGTTCTTAATTGACTTCCATGCAATTTGACACTACTGGAGCAGGGGGAAGAGGGAGCCAGAAAGAAAGGAGACATGCAGCTTCAAGATGTTAGACAACACAGTTATTTATTGCATGAAACATTATTAAATTAGTTATCCAGTATTTAAATAAACAATATTTAGCACAATAATTATTACAAGCAATGCTCTGCCAGTAATTACGGTTTACATGGTTTTGTGTTGTCACAGATAATATTGTACCGTTGGTTAAAAGGTAAAATTCTCAAGATTTTAACAGTCATTGCTAAAGAAGTATGCTTAAAAATGTAATTTCCTATTTTATGGGTTTCTTTCCTTAAATTAGGCTTTATAAAAACAGATAATGCAATAATAAAATCCCTGCTGATAAATATTTTATCTGGACAGTGAATGATGCAGAAACATATTCAACCTGTATCTCTGAATTTAGATGAATTTAGTTAATTATTATTTGGTGCCTACAAGATACTGGGCAGGTCTTCAGAAGGGACATTCCTCACTGTCGTCACCCTGAATCACATTGTTATAGTTTTGGGTGGCATTTTAATGCAAACATGAGCCTCCAGGCTGTGGTTTAGCCTGGCACAAACCTTCTCCTTGTGCCCTTGTTCATTCTCCACTCCCCATGTGGCATCTGTGCCAACATGGGCAAGGAAGGACAGGCAGTGGGTACCACCATTCCCAGTGGCAGGTCAGCCCTGGGATGGCTTTCCTAGGAGCAGCAGCAGCAGCAGCAGCAGGATGTCACACACCTCCACAGCTCCCTGCTCTGTTTTGGTGCTGCCACACCAGTTCCTCCCCTCCTATGGAAGAGTTTGGTGGAGCTGAGCTCAGGCAGCTCCTCTGGGGAAGGACAAACGCCACGACCACAGCTGGGGAACTGCCTGGGGAACACCTCTGACCCTCAGCAGCCAAGTATTGCTCTGTACAAAAAACCTGCCAGCTCTGCAAACAGACAGCAGAAATCCAGGCATACACAGTGTGCCCAGACAGTGCTGCCCCATCCCCTCTCCCTGAGTGGGACACAACTGGAGTTACCAGCACTGATCCAGCCCCAGCTTCCCGACCCTGCTCCAGGGATTTATCTGTTAAACTGCACCACTTCCTCCCCGCTGTGCCAGCAGAGTGCAGGGGGTGTGCACTGGGCTTTGGTTAAAGCTGTTCCCTCTTTTGGCATAGTAAACACTGAGCCAAAAAACTCCTGGGGGAGGTCCTCCTCCTGCACTGATCTGCTTTGAAAAACCGTTTTGCCAACTGGTGTTACCGTAGATATTCTGGAAGCTGGTGTTGTTTTCAGTTAGAACAGGCAGCTTCACCTTTCTCCTCCACCCGCTACTCATTTTCTGCCACTGCAGCTTCAAATCTGCCTTTCAGCCTCAGCCCTCAGCAAAGCTGGGCCAGGAGCCAGAGCACAGTAATTCTTATCAAGAGATCACTTTAAAACTTTAACCACAGGAATAAGGTGCTACAGATTCTTAGATCTAATGAAGAATGTACTTCCATTCCCGAAGTTGAGCAAAGCCAGGCTTATGTCTGCTCAGGAAAGATAAAATGCCACGAGAACAGAGGATTCATAACAGCCTCTGTCAGCTCTTTCAATCATTTAGGTATGATTTGCATCAACATTTACAGCTGCTGACTATTTACAGTTGCACAGTTATTATGTCTTCCATCAGCTGCTAAATGAACAGGTGTTTACCATTGTGCTGCAGAAGAGGATGATGGATGGAAACCAACAGCCCTCCCATAGGAAAACTGTTCCCTTAAGGAAGCAGCAGAGTGCTGAGTATGGATATAAATTTAGCTAAGTTGCCTAACAACCTCTAATTTTAATACTGACTCCTTTATTTTGGCATTGGGAGGGGAGAGAGAGGGGCTGGCAGGAGAGGAAAGACTCAGGTTGTGGACAAATGTGCTGCTCTGGCTGTGGCTGAGCTGGTGGATGAGGCTCCTCACCTCTTGCCTGGGGCTGTAACTCTCTCTCTTCTGGCCTCATAACGGGTGTCCTCACTCCCAACCTGCCTTGGTCTTGCTCTTTGCTTAGGTGGGATCTCTTTGGGATTTTGGGGCTGGGGAATAGCTGGGCTCCTGCCTTCTGTCTTTTGAAGACCCCCCAAAATGCCTGCTGAGCGTGGACATCGCAGCAGGCAACCCCAGCACGTTCTCACTTCACCATTGCTTTGGAAGGACAATTAAGGGAGACAGGCAGGTTTGCCCTGAATCACTGGCTTCTTCTTATATTGCTCTTTTGGGAAACCTCTAGTTAAAAGTTGGACTCGATGATCCTGGAGGTCTTTTCCAACCTTAATGGTTCTGTGATAATTCCCTTTTTTTGTGTGTCCTTCCCCCCTTTCATGTGCCACCCCTTGGGAACATTCCAGCATGGAGCTCTGTAGGTAAATCTGCAGTAGGGAGAGATGTTATTAATGATGAAATTATTAATATTAATTAATCCATGCTTCATGGATCAGCAGCTTTTGAGTTAGATGCTGTTAAATGCTAAAAGAGAAAGACAAGTCCTTTCCCCCAGAAGCTTTGTTTGCCAACACTGTAGGATCATATGCCAGGACTGAAAGTCGTTTGAATTTGTCTACATGGGCAATTTTTCTGGTTTACTGAATTACTATTACACAACTGTACTGAGCTGCCTGCCTGCTTTCCAAAATGTAGATTCATCAATGAAGTCATATTAATGTAAGTGGAGTGGTTTAAAGTCACCAGTTGTTCTGTACCAAAGATGTCACAACCATACAAATTAGATTATAAGATTTGTTTTCAGAAGAGCAAATAAAAATGGTATGAGGGCACAGTTAACATTTTTTGGCAAATTTATGTAATAAAAATCTACTTTGCTTGTTACAAAGCCAGAAGTTTTTGGTGCAGACAAAGATTATATTGTGGTTGGTTTTAGTTCAAAAACTTTTTTGAATTTTTCAATCCATTTTTGTGTCAGTTCTATGGTAAGACTGCAATCTATTTTATCAACTCTGTCTCTCCGCAGACGTGTGTTAAGCCATTCCTATTTCCTTGAGCATTTTAAACATGTGCTTAACTTTAAGCACATGGTTCACTGGGTTTTATTAAATAAAATAGTAAAAAAAAAATAAAAATTGGCACACTCTTCCCATTTCAGTTCCCAGTGCAAGCCCTGATGACAGTCTAATGACAATATAGAGCGTGCTCTCAGCGTTAGACTGAGCTCTCTGTGGGGAGCACATACAGCCTTTCTATAAGTGGAAATTTATATTCTTGAGAGTTGTTTCTCGTGCCAAATTTTTAGGGGCCCGAGCAACTACAGACCAGAAATCAGGAACGATTTCAGCAGTGAATTTAATGAAAAGCTGTGATCTTTTTCAGGTTTCATGCCTTTCAAGGCAGGTCTAAGCTAAAATGGTTACACTTTCAAAGTAAAATAACCTCCACTTCCTTGTGCTGTTAAATGAACTTTTTTATTCTGTTGACAGCCAGGGGTGACCTCTCATATGAAGAACAGTTTCCTTAATTATTTTGCAAAAGCTCAACGGTGTCATTGCCTCTCCCATGAATCCGATGGTCTGAGTAAGGCTGGGCTCCACCTTAATTTGATCCCTCTTCTCCAGGACCTCCTGCTGTGACCTGGGAATGAGGAAGATTCTTCATGTCCCAGCAGAATGTAGAGACATCGAGGAGAAAGGAAAGGGCTTGTTTTTTACAGCTAAAAATGAAACCAAACACTGCGAATGTTTGACCCAGGGCACAGCACTTGGCAGGTTCCAGGCTACTCCAGCCCTGACCTTTTGCAGGTTATGGTTTTGTACCTGGAGGTTTTGTTGCTGTCTGTGCCTTTCTCTGACGGGTCTGGTGTTTTATCAGTGACATCTTCTAATTGGAGAGTTTGGCTCTTGGCAGTGCTCTGGTTATTCAACCAGGCTGAGGGGCCAGGAAAATCAGGGATGAGACCCTTGGAAAAGGGCTTGTTTGCAGCTCTTAGAGTGCCCTCCACACTCACTTTTGTTGTAATTTTATCCCAGATTGACTTCAGAGGAGTCACACCCAAGATACACGGGCATACCTGGCAGCTGAGTCAGGTGCACCAGCCTATTGACTGAGTTTCAGTTGTGCAAATTAAAAAAAAAAATCAAACCAAACCAACCAACCAACCAAAAAGAACAAAACAAAAACCAAAGCTGCTGTATAGAAGTCAAGCTTCCAAATTATCATCCATGGGGTGAGGAGTCAGCTAGAGCAAATTCAGCAGAAGAATAATATTTCTTATTGTTTTTAATAAAAAAAAATGGACTAACTATGAGGCAACAAAATAATTAGAAAGAAAAGTCCCTTGGTGTAATGATTTGGCTTCAGATATGAAATTATCAATGCCATATCTGAAGTAACTGCATTTCTTCATGCAAAGGTACATTACAATATTTATTTTCATGCATATGATGAAAACCAGCCCATATTAGCACCACCTCTTTCTCTTTTTGTGCTTGTGGTACCACTAGAATCATGTAATCTTGCTGCAGTAACAAACCATCTTTGAAATAAGTTTTTCCACGTTTCTGAACAGAGGGCCAAAGCCTGAGAGGAAATAAGGAGCTTTTTCAGTGTTGGGTTTTTGTTGCTGTGTAATATCCTGAGTTTCTTTAGGCTGTTACCCCAGTTTAAAGAATTGGTGGACATCATTTGTAACTATTCATTATGTTTTTGGGTGAACATGTTCTTATGCAAACAATTCAACTTACTAATTAGCAATATAATACACTTACTTTTTTTTGCCTGAAAGTAAACCAGTGAGTGTGTCAGAGCATCCTGTCAAGGTATGATGTTGAAGCCTTGCTTGTGTACATTCAGGACAATTAACAGCAACCAGCACTAAGTATAGCCACAAAACTGAGTTATTTTATTTCCCTCTGATGACATCCTGTTAGAAAACCTGATTTCCTGCTTACTCTGGGATTTGGTTGTTCCACCAAGCAGTTCTGCTCAGGTCAATATGTAGCACACATAAGCTCAGGTTTTATGGCCATTTTGTTTACATATTCTTCCAAACCCAGACGATTCTCAGGCCTGTTGTTTGCCCACGCTCTGCATCCATGGCATGTCTCTTCCCTTTGCCTCTACTTGGTGTTATGGTTTGAATTGTTTCTAAAGCTAAAGATTGCACAAACAGTGCATCAGGGTGTGAGTAAGGGATGTGTCAGCCCTGATTATTCATCTCAGGGTATATTTACCTTACTCAGCTGAGGACTCCTCAGCATCTCAGCTTACTCAGTGCAAAGCCCAGGTTGCAGGAGCTGTGTAGGGTACCCTGGCACTGGAAAGAACACACACCATATGATCTGTCTTGTAGGAAGTGTTTTCTTATCTATCACCTAAAGCAAACTGTAAGGACCCACCCCAGAAAAAGGGGAGGGGGGGTAACCCAGGTTCTTATCAATAATTCCCCTGGGGTGGATTGGAGTGAAAGGACACTGAATAATCAGTGTCTGAAAACATGTATAGGTAGGGTTTATTTTAACAATTTTGTTTTAACAGATATGTTAGTATTTTGGGTGTTGTCATCTATATTATCTATCATAGGGATAACCCCTGGGGGGAAAATGCCTAAGGGAGAGAAAGGAAAGACAGGATCTGCCCACCAGAGGTCTAATGCAAAAGTCCTGCAGAAGCCTGCAAAAGTCCCTTGGCAATCCTAGAATGCATAAATTATTAATCATTTCAGTCTCTGACACAAACACACCCCAATAAGCAGTTTAATATTTAGAGCCTTGTAATCTCTAAACTGTGGTGTCTCTGGGCCAGGACCTCTTCAGGCTGTGTCAGGATTCTCAGAAGGTCCTGATTCTCAAACTGAAAAAGGGAAAGTTTAAGTGAGAGGTATGGAAGAAATTGTTCCCTGTGAGGGTGGGGAGGCCCTGGCACAGGTTGCCCAGAGAAGCTGTGGCTGCCCCATCCCTGGAAGTGTCCAAGGCCAGGTTGGACGGGACTTGGAACAACCTGAGATAGTGGAAGGTGTCCCTGCCCATGGCAGGGGGTGGCACTGGATGAGCTTTAAGGTCCTCCCAACCCAAACCATTCCATGATTCATCACTGGGATTCCTGTGTACTACCCAGCACAAGTTATATAAGATATTACTACTGATATTTTCTTTTAGGTAGGAATTTTCCAGGGTGATTCTGTGTGATGGTTCATGGGAGCTACATGTTGTTCACCATAATTTTCTTTGATCCTTTTTTGGTGAAGGCAATTTTAAAAAATGACTGTTTCAGGATATCTGAAGCAGAGTGCAGATCTGAACTCTCAATTACAGCCTGTACAATATGAACATTTGATTAATAGTTACTGTAAGCACTCATAAGGAATTTTAGGCATCTGGTTTGAATAAATCACACAAGGATAAAGATATCTAAATTCAGCCTAATTTTCATCATCTTGGAAATACAGCCTTGAGGATGGAACCTGGCAACTGTGGGGATTGGTCTTTGGTATAAATATTCTCGCTGTCCTCTTTAAATTAATGGCTTTTGCTACCGATGCCAAAGGACTCAGGATTTCCCCAGAACTTCCTATGTAATGGAATAGTAAAAAAAATCAGGAAATTTGCATATAAGAATTAATTCTTATGAATCACTGGTGGTGTGTGGTTTGGGGCCTCTGCAGTTCAGCCCCCCCCAGTTCACACCAGTCTGAACACGTGCACCCCACACTCTCATTACTGTTCTGCTGCACTGGGATAAAATACAAATGCAAATATTATTTCAAAGTGATCGATGTGTTGTGCTGGCTGCTGCCTTCATTGTTGCTCTTTTCTTTTGGGGTCTGGATACCCTGAGCTCCACTGGGAGCCTCCCTTTCCTGGGCAGTTGTTACTTTAGATCAGGACATCATGGATAATTTAAGATACTGCACCTGGCAAAACCCCAGCTTGCTCTCTCTAATGGCAGGGCCTTTTTCCTTCCATCAGATGCAAGTTTTTCTGTTGAACGTTAAAAATTACACCAGTTCAACTTAGAGCAAACTAGTAATTTTTTTTTTCACCTATTCTGGGGCAGTAAATCCTCAGTACCTACAGAAATGAGTCCAGCACCAAGGCTGAGATTTTAATCTTAGTGAAAGGAATCATCATATTCCTATTTCCTGAAGTGGAAACAGAGTTTCTCTTACCATTTCCACCTCAGACCTGATGAGAGATTTTCTGAGAGGGAAAGGGCTTCTTGCTACTAATTATTCTTGCTTGATTTCCCTCCACCCTCTTTTGCAAGCATAATATCCCTAACGAGGATTCAGTTTGCTTCTCAGATCAATTAGTCCACTGATTTGCTTTGCCTTTTCTTAGGTATGCCCACAAATTGAGGATCTAGCTCTTCAAAAGTTCTGCTTTTGGGTTGAGAGAGTTATTTACTTTTTTTTCCAGATAGTGTTTTGTTTGCTGCTTTCCCTTGTTCTATTTGTCTATTAACACCACAGACAGTTCTAGCTCACTTTTAATGTGACATGCAACTTCCTCTTTATGCTTGCCTGCTCCTTTTGCTTTGCCATAGCAAGTTAAAAGAGTTTCTGCTGCCTGTAAAACTACAGCGTGTTTGAAATACTTCACGGAAGAAGTAAAAGGAAATAAAATCCACCACTGTATTTTCCGTTGGCCTTATCATAAAATATCATTGAATATATTTATACACGTATTTCTCTGAGTTTTCATTCACATCCCTCGCGTTACAGACACTGAGACGAGACACAGGATCTGCTCACCACGCTGAGACTAAAGGTCATGATCTAATTTCTTTGCATCAGGGCACAGGAGGAATATGTGACCAAGAATTACTCAGTACCGAGCCTTGGGTTTGAATAAGCTGGTGGAGGATGTTTCACAGAGATCCCCCTCAGCGTTTATGGGAAGGAGTCTGGTTTTGCACAGGATCATTTCTTCCAAAGAGGGAGGAAAGATGACTAAAAAAACAAAAACAACAACAAAAAAAAACCAAACAAAAAAAATAAACCCAAGAACCCTCGGGGAGAGCGATGAGCAGGGATAATGTTCCTTTAGTGGGTTAACTACAGTATTCGAAAACAGAGCTCTCGCCTTTAAAACTGTTAATTCAGTTATGTCTTATTCAATAGATAAAAGCGGTTTAAGGACAGGTGGTAGCCCATCAGTCCCCTTTCGGCAGATGAGGTATCAAATGGTAAGTCATTTGCAAATGTTGCTTTCAATAGGTGAGAAATCCCTAACTATAGTAGGTGCTGCCCACGGCACAATGGGCGCTTAATGTCGGGTTACAATTGCGGGAAGATATTGCGCTAATTTTGTTTGTTTAGTATCTATCTCTGACCTTACAATTTACAACCCCCCAGTTATTTACTGGGCTGGGCAGGAGCAGTTCGGAGCTCACATTTCTTTGTTCCAGTCGTTCAGAGAAATGAAATCTCCCGTGTGGGGCTGGAAATGTAATTTTCGGAGAAGCCGTATAACTGGCCAGGCTTGTTTAGAGCTACGAGAGTTTAACTCTATTGACTTTCCTGCTTTGCTTTGCTGTTTAGTTGTACTTGAGTGACTTCATTAAAAAGGAGGGCGGTTACTTAATCGTACAAATCCAACCCGCTGGTGTCATTTGCAGTTTCCTGTTCTATTCTTACTCAGAGAGGTGAACGCAAATTCTTTTTTAAACTTCTGGAGATTTCATCTGAACCAAAATCTCCCCGAGATTTCTTTCCTGTCCTTTTCCCTGAAGCGATCACGCTGGAAAATGATGCTGTAAATGTAAATGTATTTCTGGTTAATGCCAGACGGGCCAGATTGTGCTCGGCACAGCCTTGGCAGGAGCTGGTTACCTTTGTTCGGTGGCTGTAATACAGTAACACCCAGAGGCCCGCTGTGAATCCCTGGTAAAGGCAGGCATTGTGTTCCCAGCCTTCCCGAGGAGCTGGGCCCCGAATTAGCGAGTAAAACAAGGGGAAGAGCAACAGGGAGAGTTTTAGGATGCTGTTCCTACCGTGGAACAGATGCTCCTGCCTCCCAGCAGAGATGGTATTTAGGAAGGAACTCCAAGCAGAGCAGTGTAGCATCTTGGCTGGTTCTTTTTAATCTGGGAAGTTCATTAATACATCAATATTTATTAAGGGATTAAGTGCTAGAGTACTGCCATTACACAGCCAGATATCAGGGTGTTGGTATCTGACATTTAACTTACAGGTGGACTTGGAAAGCTGGGAAGCTGCTTTTCAGGCACCAGCTTTGAAAAAGAGGAAACCTTCTTTTAAGGTATTTATTTTCTGAGGAGAATTAATGGACTTCAGTTTTGCATGCAAAGCTCTTTTATCCCCCTATCCTGCCAATATAACACCAGATAGGCTTTTGATTCCCACTCTGTGTAATAAACCCCAGTTTTCTCCCCATCCAACTGCAGTATATCTCTTTTGGTATCTGTCCTTTTGCCACCTGGCTGAGGCTGTGGGCAGGTATGTGCTGATTAGTTCGACCTGATGGTTAAATAACAATGGAATTTCACTTGCTTTTCCCTTGGTTGGGTGCTCTCTCCCCTCTGCCAAGTCATAAATTTTGCATAAAACCCCCAAGGGATTAATCATCATTGTGATGAATGAATCGAGAAATTATTAAGGAATTTCAGCAGCTCTGCCAAAAATGGTCTGCAGGTTCTGAACTTGTCAATAAGGGGAAGGAAGGCGTTAAACACTTTGGTTTCATGAGCTCCCTTCCTCAGGTGCCCCCCAAGTGTCGGGGCATTTGCAAAGTTTAACAACACTGAGGTATTTTGGGAGAGGAAAATGCAATTCCTGATCATGTGTAAGGAAAGGCTTTTTTAAGAGAAGAAAATGTAGTTTCCTAAGTAATTACTTGTAAAAGATATAATTGTACAAATACACGTAGAGTTATATAACAATACGCTTAAATACACATTTTTTTGGAACAGTGAGGCAAAACCGTAATTCTAACCTGTCTGATTTTGTAGCTAAACATACCCTGTGCTCTGGTGTGGTGCTCCCTCTGAACACCTGAGAGGAGCAACATCATTAAAAACATCATTACCATCCTCTGTCCTGTGTTGTACAACTGCTTTATTTTTAGAAGACACTTAGTGCTCTGCGTGATCACACTTTGAATCTTCCCCAGCATCGTTCTGTGTTGCTTTTCTGTTAGCTCTGCTCTGGTAATTAAAAAGTTGCATGCAATTATCACAGATAATCACATATTTTAAGGGTGGTCTGACGACAAATAATCCTCAAGTCCTTTGAGGACAACTTTACCCTCATATAAATATTGTAAATATCGTGTAAAAAAGTTTAGGGTATGCATGGGGTGTGAGAGTCCAGGACGGCCTCGTGTTTATTTAATTAATTTTTCTGTGGGCTTGAAAAAAATCTCGGCAAACGCTTTTCTCTAACCATTCGAAATATTATTGCTTGTTTTGTAGGTGTTTAAATGTTATCGAGAATGCCCGTAAATAGAAGGAGGAGGAGGGAGGGGGGTATCTATTTGTAAGATGAGAAAAGGAACCACTGCCTATTGTTTGACCTGAACAGCTCCCTGATTGACTGGGAGAAGGAATATCTCCATGGGAACAGATGAATGTCTGGTTTTCATGTGGTGAAATCCCCAATCGAGCTCACAGTGGCTTCACTAACGTGCCACTCTAAATTGGTTGTTTGCATGCTGCTTCTTACCTTTCGCTAAACTAAACAAGAATTTCCTTCCAAAGTTACCGTCTGCCGAATGCTAATAATGAAATAAAAATGCAGAACAGATAGCGATTGAAATTAACGGGTTTGTTGTTTTGTGCTGTTGTTGGTTTGTTTGTGTTTTTTTTAAATAATTTATTTTGGTTTTTAAGTAGAGCAGGCAAAATAATGAAATGACACTAAGCGTTTAGCACGGAGCAGTCTTTTCCCCGTGCTCCCTTTTGCAGATTTGGGAGATAGGGGAGGTCTTGTGATGCCTCCTCACGACACAAGAATGCTGTTAGTTTGGGGGAATTTGGAGAAGTCCCGAATCCATTGTGTCCACGGGTTTGCTCCAGCCATTTACTATGGTCTGTTTTCCCTGTTTTCAATGTCAGTTGACTTCAACACTGCTGTATCTAAAAATAATTTAAATATATCAGAGGTAACAAAAGAACCACAGTTAACGTAAAAAATAAAAAAAATCACAATCCAGGTTGGATGAAGGAGTGATTCCTAAATATTAAAGCTCCAGTGGTCTTATCTGGACCAGCTGCTTATAATGTCTGTGAGGAATGTGGCACATCAAGTGTGTGAACACTGCAGCTATTGTATCCTAACAGGCTGATTGAACCCTGGATAATTGGCATGTAACCTTCTCTATTAATAGTGCAGACAGATATGTGAATTAGCTGAATGCCTCAGACATATGCCATGCATTAACCAAAAGGGCTTACAATTCTCATAACAACTTGGCTAACTATTACACCAGTAATTATTCTTTAGAACTTGATAATATTAGAGAAAAATCAATAAATAATTTGTAGTTTCAGGCCAGATTATGAATAATCAGTTGCACTGTAACACAATCGCCAAAGGTTGGATTGTAAGGAAGATCCAGGACTGATAGTGGGGCACTTTGATGTTTTTAAAGGGGTCAGAGTGTGATTCTCTGTCTTTGTTTAGCTCTTGTAACTTGAAGGAATCGATAGGCACGTGAAACATTTAGAACAATTTCAGGATTGCTGTTCTTTCTGTTGTACAGGAGATGTACAGTCGGGGCCGTTGTCTTTGGAAAGACAATGGATCATTTTTCTTTGTGAAATACGATATAATGGGATAAATTTGACTTCTTAAGTATTTTTTTCATTACATTGTCTTACTGTTCTGAACTTCTTATCCTTCCATTTCAGTTGTTTGTCTAGAATGAAATAGCAAAACCACCTTTTACGTTTTAATTAGGTTGTTCTTTTCCTTAAGTGATAGAGGGTATGATTCAGCTCTGAGTGATCTTGAAAGAATGCAGCATTACAACACTGTAAGGGCAGAGAAATATCAACTACAGGCAGAGAGTATTTAAATCTGGGAGCCCCTAGAGCTGCACAACCTGTCTGAGTAAGTTTGGAGTTACAGGCTGGCCCAACAGAGTTATGGGGCTTTTTGTTATTTGAGAACCTTTTGCAAAGAACTTTTCTTTAGAAAACCTTTTTACAATTTAGTGGAAAATAATCGGATATTTTAGGACAGAGATTCAAGTTTCGATGTTCCAACATTTACAGCAATTTTGCTGTTGTTTTGCAAATGCTTTAGTCATTTAAATGCTTCTCTTAGTAATCCACCTCAAGTCAAGTCCGAATCAAACAAACACAGACAGTGTTTTAAACAGCTACAAATATTACACAAATAGACACTCTTTCATTTCTGAGTTAGTTTTATTTATATTTGGTGTATCCCACAGAGGATGAGTTCATAATGAGTTCAAAAAAAGGTTCAAAATGAGTTCAAAAAAGGTGTTTAGAAGGTGTTATGGTTTTAAGACCAGAACTCAAAGAGCTTCCCAATAAAACTCCAGCCCCTAATCTCATATTATTCTTTGGCATTAATCTCCCTTCGTGCAGAAGCTAAAATATCTCCATTGCCCTTGTCTGATTATCTCCTGCACTGAGCTTCCCATCATCAGCCTACAAAGGTAACACTTTCTTCCACCTGCTGCACCTCTTCTCTAATTACCTGCCTTCTCCCTTAGGATCCTGCTGGAATCTCCTCTCTATGGGCTTTTCAGCCACAAGATAAATTAGACCACGACTCATCTTTCAGGTTTAAGATGAACTTCCTTCTCTCGGGCCCCAGCCACTAAACCCCTGCACAATCTCAGCTACTGCCAGTGTCACAGAAAGCCCCTGGATCAGGAATGTGCCCAGGAATGTGATTTGCACCGGGCAATGGCCAGTGGTTGTGATACACATCCAGTCTAGACAAACCTAAAATCAGAGCCTTGGGCTGAACCCGGATGGTTTGGTCTTGCTCATGCCAGTCCAACAGCGTCTATGAGGAAACGGGCAGCACAAACACTGTAAAACCACCTTGGCAGTAGAGTTATAAAAACAAGGAGCCAGCCTGGGGAAGGTTAAAATAAGCCCTTTTGTGTGTGTGAATTTGCTGCTTGGCATTGTCCTTTCCTGTCCTCCCCGTGGAAAGATTAAAAAAAAAGAGAAGTCTAACTTCTCACAGTCTCTAGAATGAGATCTGAACCAGAACCCCAGAGCTCAGCTCCCAGGTTTGGGTTGGTCTCTGCACTGAGTCCTGTCCCTGCTGGGGATGGTGGAGGCCCAGCTGGGGCTGCTTTACAACCACTCAGTGTCCTGTGGCCAGCAGGACCCCCCAAATCCACGTGGTGGTGGAAGCCCTGCTGCCTTTGCTGCTTCCTTTGGGAGCTCTGGGGGCTCAGGAGAACAAAGCACAGGGAGCAACCCTAATTCCTGCACCCTTTCCCCTCCCAAACAGAGGTCATGCCGTTTCTGGAGGTGACTTCATGGGGTTTGAATCTCTGCCAAACATGGCAGTTGCAGCCCCAATGTATAATTCCAATTCAGTGGGTTGCCATCTGGTTCAAAAGGCATTTTATTCTGATTTGTTGGGAAGTCAGAACAATTTGGTACGGTCCTTCACTAGCTCTTGTGACCATAATAATAATTTATATAAAGATTTTTTTTCTCTATATATCCTGGCAGATTTTGGGGGAGTGCATGTCTAAGAAGACTTTAAATTCTGCTTGCTTGAACTCAAATAGGTGGGGTTTTTTTGTTTGATACCTATTTATACTTTCATATGTCTAAACTTTATACTTACATGTGTCTAAACTCTGCCATCTATAAAATGTATATAAACTTGGTTTTCGAGAAACATATATTAAAATGTACATTCATTTCCATCCTGTCTACATTAGGTACATTTTAACTGTCTCCATCCACACAAAATACATAACTATAAAAGCCTGAATTTATGTCTTTCTCTGGGAAGATGCAGAAAACAGATCCACTGCTTCAGAAGTTCTCTGGCTGCATCCATTTGCCAGGGTTCATATTTTCCTCAGTGGCAGAGGTGCCACAGTCAGCAGACAGGAAAAGACCAGGAGAGACTGGCAGATAGATGCCCTTAACTGGGATCAATACAAAAAGCTTCAGGAGCTTATGGAATAAAGCACTTTGAAGTAAAATGCAGAATTGGATTTCCCAAGCCATCATCACTCTTTTTCACTTTGGGGAGGGGGAAGACCCGTGTCCCCCCTGTGCTGTATTTAGAGTGTTCACAGAGGAACAGGACTAGAATGAGCTGAGTTCAGAGCAGGCTTTAAAGATCACACTACCCCTGAGCAGATTATTTCAAAGCCCCCTTGCTTAAGAGAAAAAAAACCAAAAAAACCCCCAAGAAATAAGCTGGTTGATTTTGTGTGTCAGAAGGATACAGTGAAAGGAGAATTTGGGTATTTTGGAGCTCCAGCAGGGCTGGAATTCACACCTGTGGATGGGTCTGAGCAGGACACCTGAGGCTCTCACACCTACCTGGGGGCAGCCACCTGCCCTTGGGATGCTCCTGGCACCACAGCAGGGTCAGATAGGTGAGTGTGAATCTGCTCTGCCTGCTGGGCATGGGTGGAAAATCAACCCCGTGGGTCAGGTTTCTCTAGACGAGAACCTGTGTTGGGAGTCAGTGTCACAAAAGGTGTTTCTCTCAAGGTGTATCAAGCCTGTACTGCCTTTCAGCCCCACCAACATCAGTGATTGCCAAACTGCATCTCAGTTTTGGCTGCCCTGTTGTCACTATTCTGAGATGATCAGATTTATTTTCCCTGATGGGATTCCTCAGTTTGGAATTGATGGAACTTTCTTCTGTGGTGGGTGAGGAAGCATTTGACTGAGGATCTTGCAAAGCAAGGAGCTGCTCAATCAAAAGTTTTTGGCATTTATTCATCAGAGTAGGAAAATACGTTTCTGTTTCGCTCCTTAATGCCCACCCACCATCACATTTTTCTCCCCTGCTCCTGAGAAGGATTAGGTGAGGGGAACAGGAATCTGTCTTTGATTTAGAGTCCTTAGGCATGGTTTTCCCTCTCTTTAAAGTACTGAGCAATGATTTTCAGCTTTTCTTAATCCTGAGAACATCTAACCTCAGGGGAAAGAAGTCCAAATTGGGTAAAAGTTAAAATAAACTTTGGATATACCTCCTATTTATTTTTTACAATATTCTATCTTTTTTTTCACACTCATAGGGAAGATTTGCTTTGTTTCATTCGGCAGCAGCTTTGTGACCTGCCTTCTTGATGTTTAAAGGAGCAGAAGTGTGTGGGCCTGTGGCTTGAGAAAAAATGGAACTGATGCTACTGAAAGTGCCTGCTTGGGTAATGCAGATGGGTTATCCAGGTGGAAAGGGTTATTAATGCAGATTTGGCTTCTGCATTTAATCCAGATGGCCACTGCAATTAACCACAATGCAGAGTAAATGTTTCAATTCAATGTTGCCATAGAAAAAAGCACAAGCTTGCACAAGCTGTGGATCTGTCCCAGTCCAGCTAAAAAGATGGTGAGCTACTGGTGATAAAATGCTTACAGTGAACAAGGAAACTCTGTGAACTAACTGGAGAGTGGGAGAGAACTTGTGTCCCAGGTGAGGGTAGGGGAACATTCAGTGAGAAGGGACCAGAATAACCCACAGCTTTGTGGCTTAGGGTCCTGCTCAGGATGGGAGAGCAACACATTTTGAGGTTCCAACCTGGATTCCTCTGGGATGGAACAGTGCTCAGAAGCAGCCAGGGGGCTGGACCCACATGACAAGTCAGCATTAGGACATTAGGACACATGTGTAGAGTGGCAGGATCCAGTTAGTTTGGTAGACAGGAGCTACTTCATATCCAATTTCCTCCTAAAAATGAGGAACCATAACAATGAGGGATAATAGTCTTTTTAATTCAGCATCAAAATCAGGAGGGAGACCAGGAATTCTTACTATTAGCTTCTTAGAGTAGAAATCCCGATGTTAATGGAGATTAAGAAATGTATTGATTTGTCACAGACCATAAGGTTTCCTGTGTGCCTGACTTTCCTTAATTCCCCTGGGTTTGATAACATTGACTTAATCTATTTAAGGACCTATGATGAAGGATAAAACATCACCATCTGCTAATGCAAACATTTATAAGTTACAAAAAACCCATCCACTTAAGATAGAGAATAAAATCTTCATGGACCTGTCTAACATGGTGAAAGAAACAAAATAATTCAGAGTTCTTTTCAAGCTTATACAAGAATAGCTGGGGAAGAAGATGAATGGGGAGAGAGAGCATCTCCTTGGTTACAGATTTAGGTTTATGATGAAATGATACAACTTGGTAGACAACAGGATGCAGTGTATGTAAAATAAGTTTAAGATGCCTTTGTCAGAGGGTATTGTTGAAGTCTGAGTTCCCCACTCAGTCCCAGACAGACAGACAGACACAAGCTGTACCCACCTTTCCTCACAGACACCGTGAGTCACAGAGCTTGTCTTCCTCCACAGAGCAGCATTTTGTAGACTGACAAAAAAGTGAATCACTAGACAGCTTGGTTTCATCAGAGATAAGATTCTGGACCCTCAGACTTATGATCTGGTCTGGTGCATTTCAAAAATGCACATTTTTGATGTATTTTTGGTAACATCTGCAGATCCCAATAAGCAAGTGAATCCTCAGTCCCTGTTGGTACCAACGTGATGGCTGGGGAACATCTGACAACTATTGCTGCAAGCATTTGGGAATACACTCCTGCAGCCAAAACGAGGAGGGATGCAGCTTTTCCCAAGCCCACCTTAACTGCTGGTTTGAGCTGAGGCTCTGTCCTGTCTCAGACTGGGCACTCTAAGCATGGACTGATGTCCTTCCATCACAGCCACCCCACTCTGAGCTGGTGTTCCTGAGCTACCTGTGCCTTGCTGAGGCACCTGAGCTACCTGTGCCTTGCTCTCCCCTGCCTTGCTGGGAAGGGAGATGTGGGAGACAGTGACAAACTGGAGGCAGGAACTCCCTAAACTGTCTGCCTTGACCATCACCCACAGCCCGTGTCTACACCGCACTGAGGGCAGGACTGCAGGCTGTGTTAGATCCAACCCTCTCTTAAATGAGGTAACTGAGGTGCTGATAACTGTAAGGAGCTGAAAGTTCAGAAATCTGAACTCGAGGCACTTGTGCACCTGAGCTTCTGTTATGGCTCATCTCCGTGTGCCATTGTGTTGCAGGGATTAAAATATGCAGTAAGCAAACTGCAATTTAGCACTGCACTTAGGCCAGCCTAATGGCTGACTGGCATGAGAAAGAGCACACTGTGAGACTGGTTTGACTGCTACCTCAGGCTGCAGCTTAACTGTTTGGTTCAAATGTCCCCACTTTTGTGAAGCCATCATCATTTGCATTTTCTGACTCCCACTTTCATAAACAAATATGCCATGGAGCCCCAGAATGGTTTGGGTTGGAAGGGAAGGTAAAGATCACCTCATTCCAATGCCCTGACATGGGCAGGGACACCTTCCACTAGGCCAGGTTCTGATAATACTAATAATAGTTCTAAATTATACTAATAATACTTCTGAGACTCCTATGTGTGGCTTTCTGGATCCAGCCACTTCAGATCCTGTTCAAGAAGCTGTTTTATGTGTAGCCCCTGAGTTGCAGGTAGGAATTGTCTGCATTGATAACCATGATTAACATTACACTTCACTATAAATTAGTGTGTCTGAAGGCACACTGAGGTTATTTGGTATGTTAGTGAAAGAGCACAGACCCTGATAAATCCTTGATTTTTGAGGCTACTGTTTTTAATAAAATAAATGTTTCTATCAAAAGAAGACACATTGCAGTGTATTCCCTTAGGCTTGTGGTGATACTACTATTCCATCTTTTCCCTCATCTCTCAGTCCACACAGGGCAGAGTCTCCAAATCACTGAGGCCAAGGAGAGTTTTTCTTTTGATTCCAGTGAGGGTGGATCAGGAACAGGGAAAGCTGCACATGAGATCCTGGGAAAGGGCAATGTATCCAAATGAGAGGTTTGTTACTGTAATGTAGACATAAAGCCCGGATTTCAGCCCTTCACCAGCAGCAGCCTGGGGTGTAACTGCAGGAATTCTCCATACCTTTGCTTCCTGTGCCTCTTAAACACACAGTGAGCAGGAGGGAAGTGGGTCGTGATAATTAACTGGTTAAAATAAGAGTGAAGAAATCCAGTCTCACCAGGGTTCAGCAGGTATTGGATGGTGCACAGAACTCGTGCTGGTTCTGTGGAAAGAAATGAAATTCAGCTGCAGAAAACAACCATCCCCTAATTCAGGATGGACTGGCTCCTCCTCTTATAGGTGTTGACAGAACTGGGGGGATTCAGAGCACAGTTTGATGATATCTTTGCTTCAGGGAAGAAATTTCCCTTAAAGGGTAATTTGGGTGATCTGGGTTACAACACAATCTTATAGATCTTATAGACATTTTAATCTATATAAATGAGGGTGGTGAAGTCTGGCCATTGCAGGAAAGAGGGGAGGGGGAGGAAAAAGAGTAGGAATGTCTTGCCAATGCCTCTGCTGAAGAAAACATACAGATAACCCTCTACATCAAATATACTGATATGAAAATTTAATATCTTATGTATGTCATTTAACATGGGCAAGTTGTGGGGATTTTCTTCATTTGGGATAAATAAATTATTTTATTTTGACAGAAGGAGAATTTTAATATGATATTATGTTATCTTATTCAAGATAAATATTAACATATTATAGTCTAAGAACATGGGCAACCCTTTCCTTGCATTTGGAGGAAAAATAACTTCATTGCTGTTTCCATATCTACAATGCTGAAGATTTGGTAAAAGACAAGTCCATGAAATGGGGAAAAAAAGGGAGTGAGCACACATGGGAACACTTCCTTTGAGTAAATATCAAGGAAGTCCCAGAAAAAGAGGAAAAAATATCGAAATGGCATTCAGAAGGTCAAACCATAAAGATAATTTCGGGTTGGGAAGGGGTTGTCAGCTGGAGGGATGCAGGTCTGTGCGGGAGCAGCAGCTCCAGGGCAGTGTTTCTCACACAGTGTATAAAGGGTGCTTTCCCCAAATGTTTTTTTAATCAGTCCATTTTTAAACAATGTGAGCTGACAGCAGCCCTTTAATATGCATTGCCAAGGCTTTCTGAATTGTAAGTAGAAAGGACGAGCAGATTTCCCTGAATTTAGGAGCGTGGTCTGGAATTTCATAGGTGGAGAGAAAAGGCTGCCTGGCTTTGAAGTTTTCTGCTTTATATGCTAAACAGTGCTGTTGACTGATTTACTGCGATTTCACATTCAGGGGGTGGGGAAAAAGGAAAGCCATGACTTTTTGTTGAGTGCGATGAGGAATTATTGACAGATAGGGATACAAGTTCCACTTGCTTGCAAATTTGCTTTCAAACACAACAAGTTAACACAAGCAAGGGCTTGTAACAGTGCAATGCAACTTTTAGTAAAGACCTGCCACATCTGGCAAGCTGAAAACATTACCTGGTTTTCCATAGGGCTTAAGAGTGCCTGTGCCATTGAGGCAAATGCAGAGTTTGCAGGCAGCATAAACATATTTTTTATTTTGCTGCAAATGCTTAGTGTACCACAATCTTTCCCTGGTATTAGAAAAGCCCTTTTTACCCTGTCTTTCTCCTGAATGTTTCAGATTCCTGGAATATTTTGTCTCCACTAGAACATTTAACCAGCCTGATTATGCGTCAGTGGCAGGGACCCATCCTCAGCAATAAATTCATATTCATGGGGTGAAATGAACTGGAGCATATGTGGAGCTCCAAGACCAGAAAACCTTTGTAACAAAGAAATTCCTGCTAAGAAGTGACCTACTGAGTTGTGTTCTGAACACTTTGGTTAGAAATTATATCTTCCCATGATTCAGGAACAAATGCCAGTGAATGTGGCAATACCAAGGCACGTTGTACAGTCTCATGTCAGCATGTGCAGTTTTAAGAGTGGATTAAAAAAAAAAAAAGAAAAAGAAAAAAGCAGTGATATGGAGCCATGAGCAAAAAAAAATTCAATAGAGGTTTTGTTTTAGTGCCTCTGAAAGGAAACTGTCTCCTCTAGGAGAACACTTCTTCCTCGATAGCATATCATTAGTTACTTCTTTACATGCTCTGGAAAGATGTTTCTTTGAATCTTTATGTGTGGAAAGAGGCAGAAAAGGGTGGAGGATAAAAGAGGCTGCTAAATATAGCAGGAGCATCTGAATGCACAAACGCAGCACGTACTTGTCTGCAAAATGGGTAACAAAGGGAAACATGCCTTAGCACATCAAAATATTACTTTTTCGTTAGAGTGTATTTATGTTCTGTAATGACATTTCTATTGGGAAGGAAATTCTTCTCCTCTGGCAACAACCAATAGCACAAATTTCACTCACTTAATTCCCCAAAGTGGAATTTGCTCCCGTTCAGTCCCGTTTAACCCAACCCTTCTGTGCCTTCGTTTCCTGTCTGTCAATTATCCTCCTTGAATTCTCAGGCATATTATTAAGTCATTTATGTGTTTTTTAAAGCACTTGGATATCTCATAAAAATGATTGCATAAAAGTGCATTTATATTAGTACACCTTCATAAACCCAAATCATGCCAGGCACAATTAAACTCTTTTTTATGTCCCACCATGCAAATCTTCCTGTAGAGCTTGAAGTTTAACTTTCAAAGCTCAGCTGAGTTTATTCAACTGATTACTATCTAATCCACCCACCCATCATCCCACACTCTCTCAAAAAAATGTTAAAATCCTGCCCAGAGTGATATTTTTATTTTTAAACTTGAATGTCTAAGCATTCCTCACAGATGTGAGAAAACTTGAGGCTTAATCATTACAGCAAACCCATGCTGGCATTAGACAGGACACTGTCCTTCACAAAAAAAATCTAGATTTTCATGAATAATTGGCTGGTATCTCCCAGTACAAAGGCACATTTGAATACCTGGCAGTCCTACAGCAAATAGTGCACATTTTACTTGTTTATTACACCGGGAAACAGGAGTCACCATCCTCTCTTCCTGCTCCAGCTGCTGCAGCACGTTGGGTCATTTCCCAACTTCCCAAAATTGTTGCACCCGAAGGAGAGTTTGTTTGTCCATCAGCCTTTGCTTGGACAGTTGTTTGTGGATTAAAATAAATGGCAAAAGGGGGCTCTGTGATCTGGCCTGTGCTGAAGGAGGGGGCAGAGGCACAGGGGAGAGGTTGAGGGGGTACAAGGTGTTTGTGCCGTGTCTTGTTGGTTCTCCCTGACCCTCCTGGCACCTGCTCTTCCCTTCACTGCCTTCACCAGCTTCTGCCTCTCAGGGCAGCAACATTTGGCTCTCATTTGACTCATAATTGTCCAAACCCATGTCCAGTGCCTTTTGCTCGCTCACTGCTTAAAAGAGGATTCCTGACACAGAATAAATTTCTGGTTGGAACACCAGTCTTACCAAAAACCAGACTTTCTTGGCAGTGAGGGAAGGGCTGGCATATTCCTGCTAGAGGTCACACTAGAATCTGTTGGAGGCTTTGCTGTACAGTAGCAAAGCTGTTCTGTAGGAAATATTTTATTGCATTGAACTGTTTAATTCCCTGGGCTGGTGTAAACAAGTATAACTTGTTGGTACTCAGTGAGGCCATGAATATTTATTTCTGCAGAGTATCTCCTCCATTATTTTTTTAATCTAACTACATTAATAATTTTAATTAACCATCAGTACTTGATGCTCTATAGGAAATCTGACTGATTTTGCAAAGATACAGACTCAGTGTCTGTCAGACTGAGGTGCTGCACTGATATAAAGGCTGGTACTGATGTGGGAGGTTTTAGTAATCCCTGTGACATTTTGGGGAAAAACCAGAACCATGTTTGTTGCATTATCATGACAAGCCATGGGAGCTGATCAGGTCTGGCCAGAAGGAATCAGCAATTTGGTTTGTCTAGAAGATTTTAGAGCCTGCAAGGTGAACACAGAGAACTCTGGAGGCAGCTCAGGGCTCCCGAGCACCCCGACAGACACCTCTGGAGCTTTGTGGTGTGTGAGATCCAAAGAATCCTGTGGGGTTTTAGCACGAGGAAAGAATGATTCCCAAGCAAATCAGCCCAGGAGGAATTCTTTAGGGCAGTTTAGTGGAGAATCCTCCTGACAAAGCCCCTCCTGAGACAAAACACCCATTTTTATGCGTTGAGGCAGCTGTTGGGTCAGACTATCCATCTCTGGGTCCATAAAAGTCTGATCTATTTATATGAAAAGGGCTAACTTGCACAGGCTGGGGAGAGGGAAACCTCTTCCCAATGATCAATACTCTGTTATTTGTACCAGCATTGACTGGGTTATCATTAGGCTTCAGATACTGCATACATGGGTGTATCAGGAGATTAATCACATCTGATTATGGACAATTTTAGGATCAGTTCCAATAAACCCAATTACAGTGTTTCCTAACTAATAAGACCTCCTTGAACTCTCAGGATGCAGACTCACGTGGTGCTGAGCACCTCTGCCGAGAGAGGGAAGAGCCCCTGTTAAATCCTGAAATCTGGGAAAATCAGGCCTGCCAGGAGTTAATTATGGGGGATTAATGGCCCTATATGAAAAATAACAGATGTGACTGAACAGTAAGTTTGCAAGCAGCACTATGACCAATCAATATAAAGCTGTTTTTCAGAGAGATATTATGCACCAAACATGGCAGGAAGATTAAAAAAAGCAAAACTCTTCCTACTTGAAAACATGTTTGAAATGCTGGCAATATGCAAAACATGCAATTATGAACACAGCATGCTACAACTGCTGGGGGAACTTCTCACTCCACAAGGTGATTTTGTAAAAGGTTGGCTTATTTTCATAGTTTATTTTCGCTCCAGCTAGACCAAAGTGAAGCACAGGTAATAGAACTGCCTTAAATAGTTACTTAGTTGGCAAAGCATATTTTAAAGTCCATTTTAAATCTATATACTGGGGTGATTAATCTAAGCTGGAAAGGATGGGAAAAAATAAACATTATGATAAGCAGATATGATATCAGGAGCTGGCTGTGCTTGAAGTTTCTCTTGATTATTGCAGCTAATGCTCAAGACAGACAGGAACTGCAAATAAATAAATACGTTCTGTTAATATTTGCTGAAATTTTTGAACACATTCCCTTTGGCTCTGCCTGTATCCCTTCTCCCTTTTGCTTTCTGGGAACATATGTGTGACTGAGTTAGAGAACAAATGTTTGGAGAAGAAGTTCAAAGTTTCTAAAACTGGCACACATTAGTATTTGTGTCAGAGATTTGTGCACTTTAACCCCAGCTCTGAATTCCTGCTCAGGACAGCACTGGCACACCAGGTAAAACCCTGCCTGCACCATAGCCAAGGGGGAATTGGATGGGGACAAAACTTCTCCCATTGTCCTGATTTTTTGTGCATATTTGGTTTTAATCCTTTCCCAAAATCTAGAAAAAATCAGTGAAATCAGTCCCTTTGGATTTTAAAGGACTTTGGATGAAACTCCCAGTCAGCAAACAGCTTTTATGTGACTTTGTCCCAGTGCTGCAAACTCAGGGATTCAAAATTTTTGAGTCAGACCCTGCAGAATTGTATTTAAAATTACATTTAATTTATTATTAATTTATTTAAAATGGTATTTTAAATTATATTAGTTGTATTTAAAATTATATTTAAAATTACAAATTTTGAGTCTTTCAAGTTGCCTTTTTGTATCTTGAGCCTACACTGTTCATATTTTCCAGCTGCTCCGGTGATTTAGTGGCATAACTGCCAACTGTATTTCAAATATCAGATGCTGCAGATTATGATCATTTGGCAAAAATCTTAATTTTCTGATGCGAGTTTTCCAAAACACTTTAGTAAATCCTGACGAACCAGCAAATGAAAACACTGCAGGAAAACTTGACTCCAGATGGACATTTTGCCAACAAACAGGGAGTTTCATATGAATTTATGTTTATACTTGAGGATATTCTCTGTGCTGCAGCTGGGAGGTGTGATGTGAAACCTCCTAAAGAAGTGTCAATAAATACATGTAGCCTGGTAAATGCTCTGGATTTTATGCCACCTTAGCTCTGTTATTTACTTGAGGTACCTAATATATATATATATTTATATTTATATATATATATATATGCTACAGTCTCTGAGTTCTTATGGTGCCAGATCATAACACATTCTATTGTTGCAGGTTTGTTTCTAGAGTAGAATCATGGAATGTTTTGGGTTGGAAAGGACCTTAAAGACCATCCAGTTCCACCCTCTGCCATGGGCAGGGACACTTCCACTATCCCAGGCTGCTCCAAGCCCCGTCCAACCTGGCCTTGGACACTTCCAGGGATGGGGCAGCCACAGCTTCAAGTTCAGGCTGCCTGGAGTGTTTATCTGCTCCTGTGTTAGGGAATGACCACGGAAAGGCTGGAAAGCCTTGTGGTAGGGACTGGATTAGTGCAGCCCATCCCCAGGGGAAACCGGAGCAGATCCAGTGGGGATAGTTGGAATTTTGCATAGCCTTGAGCAGATCTTTGCTGATTCAGGAGAATCAATTACAAAACCCTTTCAGCCGAGTAGATGCCTCTTGCAGTCATTCAGAAGGTCATAAAGCTCCTGATTAAGCTGATTGCTGCTTATGATAAACCAGACACAGGTTTTAGGTGTGTTCCAAAAGGCCAAATTCTGGCTTGTGAGAATAAACCCTGTTGCTGCAAGGAGCTCCAATTCTGTGACTGAAAAACAACAGATCAGCCATTAAATCGCTCAGCTATTTGTTAAAAACATTAATTAAATGTTTTCCTCAGGAGCAGGAAAAAACAAAGCAAGCAAACAAAAACCACACCACAATTTCCCTGAGTTTCAGAGCTATTATGGCCTTTGATTCATGAGTTTTAGCAGGTTCTGGAACAATGTCAGAAGAAAAAGCTTGCTGTTACAATGTAAGAATACTAAAGTATCCTGAAGTTCTGTTTCAGAGGATTTGATATTTTATTTTGTGGCTTTACGACACCAATGGGCTGCATTATTTGCAATTCACAAACTCACAACACTGTAAAATATAGTGTGCTTACATTTTGGAATTAAAAACCATTTTCACAAATAAATCCGAGCAGATTGGAAATAATACAAAAATCTGTTCGTTTGACTGGAAGAATCTGAACAGAAACTGGGCAGGGTTTCAAAGCCAAAACAATGCAGAATATATTTGGGGTTGCAGTGCTGCAAAGATGGAACCAGTTGTCATTTGCTCACTGGTCATTAAATCAGAGCAGGTTGGTATTACTGAGGTGGCAGGATGGAATCAGCATTCCTCCTTTTTCTGTTTATTGTTCTTATCTTCTCTCCAAGTGGATAAGGGGAAAAATTAGAGCCAGAACATAAGTAATTACAAGGTCCAAGTGATCTCGTTTGCCAGTGTTAAACCAGGTCTGTTCTGCAAGGAAGGGGACACTGAATGAGAGAAAACTGAAATTTCTTCATCTGAATCATCCTGTCTAATTCCAGCAAAATTCCCATGGAAACTTCAGGACAATCCAGCACATCCCACAGTATTTACTGAAGGGAAATGTTGTGGTTTCAGATGTACCTTGGGTTCCTGTTCATGCATCCATGCTCTTTAGCAGGACAGTGACATTAACACAGTAAATCCTGTGGTCCACTACCTCAGGTGTGGAAAACAATCCAAAATATAGCATTTCTCCATGGAATGGCAGCTGGTTCCCTCCTGAAGGACAGCAGGGACAGTAGATAAAGAAGTTAAAGAGCTGCTAATAAAAGTATTGTGTGTAAAAACCCTGCTATGGTCAAACATTACTTCCTGGGTTCCCAGAACCCTGAAGAACCTGTAATTATTTTTTTAATTAGCAGCTATATATTGATTTGCATTTTTTCCCATTAAGTTTTAGCAAGATAAACGAGACATTTCACTGGTAGCCCTTTGCCAAGTAGGGCTGGCTTTCCTGCCACAGAGTTTGTTGGTTGGGTCAAGCATTTTGACTGATTTATATATAGTAGGGGAAAAAAAACAAAAGGGAAAAATAAAGAAAAAGAGAATGAAAAGGAAAAAAAAAAGATAAAATTAAAAAAAAAAAAAAAAGAAGAAGAAGAAAAAGAAGAAGAAGAGGAAAGTAAATAGGAAAAAAAGGCCTCCCAGACATTTTCTGACTAATTTTGTTTCTGTATCAGGGCGGTAATAAAAATGCAATTGAACTCTGAGCTACATGGAGATTAATACCAGTCACCAAGCAACTAACTTAGGAAAAAAGGATGAGTGTTAGTAGGAAAACAAGGATATTAGGAAAGCACAAGCTGAGTTCTGGTTGTTCCAAAAAAAAAAAAAAAATCAGTTCAAAACAAATTCCAAAACAAACAACACTTTTCACTTAAAAAATCCAAAACAACACATCAGCATTCTAGTAATTCCTGCCATTGACTGTTTACCTCTTAAACAGCACATATTTTAGGAGGAAATATCTGAGCAGTACAAAGAAAAACCATCCAAGAATCTTTGTTTTCCTCTGAAATGCAAGGCCAATAACTTATCTCTTATTAACAAGTTCATCTTTTGTTTCCCCAAGGTGCTTGTGTTTTTTTGCTTCTTCTTTTTTCTTTTTCTTTTTTTTTTATTTTGTTTTTTGTTTTGTTTTCCTCTGTGTGTGCTCTTGGCAAAATTGTTTGGAACACAAAGAAAGCAGCTTCCCCCTCCCGTTGTTTTGCTGTCTTTGCAAGCATTTATTTTCGTGGAGACAAAGCTGGGTTTCCTCTGTGGCGGGTGTTGTGCTGAGTGAAACGGCCCAACATTCCTATGAATGGAGGCTCTAAAGACGGGCTGGGCTGTTTTGAACTTGTTAGGACCAAAATAGCCAAAAAAAAAAAAAAAAAAGAAAAAATAAAAAAGGAGCCAGTTTGTCAAATTAGGAATTACATGAGGTCAGCAAATTTAAGAACAACCACAACTGGAGGAGAGAGAAAGAGAGAGACCTAATTACGACTTGGGGGAGGGAGAAAGGGTGGACCTTGCTGGAAACCCGGAGCTGCTTTTGATCTCCGAGCTCAGTGGGGCACTTGGGATGAGGCTCCACTAATTTTGGTGGCAAACGATCGCCCTTAATATGCCTAAAAATAGCATTCCTGCTGGCCAGCATTCCAGCCCTGCACACCACAGGTTATTTCTGCCAGATGCAGAAACCATTTGAACTGGGTTTAGCCCTAAAAATCCTGTGCCCTCTCCTGACTCACTTGGGTTTTTTGTCTAGTACCTGTCACCGTGACATCAAAAGTCAACTTCTGCAAAAGGACAGCTCTGAGACATCTCTGGAAAGGGAACTCAGCCCTTTTTGGAGAAGTCTGGCATCCCAGCACAATAATTTTACCACTTGGACCATTGTCTGGCCTCAGAGATCCTCGGGCACAGGATATTCCTTGGGCTCGGTGCAGGAATAACTGTAACACTCCCATCCAGAACTGAGGAATAAGTCCAGCAGCACTTGATTTGTGCCAGAGTCTGATATTTGTAGATGTAATTATAGAAAGCAGCGGTCTGGGACACTGCAGAGGGAGCAGGAAGCCCAAACTCCTGCATTCTGATCTTCACTCAGTGACTCACTTTGCTTATCTTGTACAGCCCAGATAACAATCGTGCTGACCAGCAGCAGCGCTGGCAGCGTCAGCAGCACCAGCTCCATCCTGGCAGGGCTGGGGAAGCTCAGGAGATGCTCTCCCTCCACCTGTCCACTTTGTAATGCTTGACAAATTCCTGCATTATCATTTTTTTTTTCAAGCCCTGTCCATCACAGTCCCGTAATTTACTGTAAAATGTTATGTTCCAAAAAAACCCCAAAATAAAATTCTCCATTTGTTATTTCATAGGCAAGTTGAATTCAAAATTAACATTTTCATGCAGCCAGAGAGCTTAAAAACAAAAGAATAATTGTATTTTCCAACAACATCATGATTCCTAGGCCAGCTGGGGTTGTGAGGGTGAAGGGTGTCCTGACTCCTGAACACTTGGGAATGGCATTCCCAGTTGTTTAGACTAATACAGCTCGAGCACAATAAACCATAAGGCAGGGGGTTGTTGAGCCCTCTGCCAGGGCTGCAGCACAGAGCAGTGCTGTTCTTGCTGCTTGCCTTTGCTCACATGCAGACACAGAGTCCAAATCACCAGCTAGAAGTTAACTATTTATTCAAATCGGATTCAACCAACTAATTGTTCCCAAGCTTTTCCCTCCACTCTCCATTATTTGGGACGTACAATCGGTCCCACAGGACCCAGGTCAGATGACACGGCTTTTTTGGGGGGGGGAAGAGGCTGGATAATTAGAGTGTAAAAGTATAATAAACAGTAAATAGCAAATTTACTTGGAAACAGCCACTTATAGACACAACCCCCCTCTCCCACCCTGATATCTCTGCTAATAAAACCTCATTCATGCCAGTGCTCACAAAGAGCAGATGAAATGGGGCACAACGCTGAGTGTAAAAAGCAAATGTGCTTTGCAAATGTTTGCAAATCCAACCCTGCATTATTCTGTGAGCAATAGCCAGGGACAGGGAGGTGATAGATCTCTCACCCTGTTTGCAGCAGGACGTAAGTCAGCTCTAATAAATGTGGCATCTTTGAAGTATTACGCCTGGAAGTGGCATATTTTCACCTAAATTTTCAACCCTGTGGTTAAAATCTATTCCAGCCTTTACACTGTCTGACTGAGGAGTTAAAAGTCCAACATTCTGATTTGTTAATTTTTAACCTGGGTATGTAAAAATGTTCTGGTTTTTTTTTTAAATAAAGATGTAAAATTAGCAAATCCACCCCTTCCCCATTTCTACACTTGAAAGTAAAAACACACAGTTAAGCACCACTTGAACAATCCATTAATAACTAAACTAGATAACCTATTTGGGTTTAATCCAGCCTGAATAAAGGCAGCAGTTCAAGTTGAAACTGAAAGCCAATATTTAATATACGAGCTGGTAAAAACAGCATTCGGTGTAACTTTAACAGAATCACCAAAGTTTAATAATTGTTGTGGGGAGGGTTGTGAATTTTAACCTTCTGTTTATTGCAACCAGAAAGGAAACATTTTCAAACAGCAGCTGAGGAAGCTTACAAATTAAATTACATGAATGTGCCTCATCTGGGAAGAAGGAAGTCCTGCCTCACATACATATGTTTTATGCAACAGAGCTGTTTACTTTATTTGTAAACCCTTCAAAACACTGTCCAAAGTTCAGTCTTTGTTCAAGGTAAGAATGTAATTGCACTGCCCTGAGATGCAATGTAAGTAATAAAGTTAGGATTCACTAGAGGAAGACAATCTGGAATTAAGAAAAAGCAACTTAAACAGTCTTAGTGCCTCTCCTCCCTCTCCTCCTTCTTAATGACTCTAGTCCCCTTAAGAAATCTTTGAAGAAGCCAAAAAGCACAAGCAAGTCTGTTTAAAGGTCATGTGTTTCACTGCTCTGCTTCCCTCAATGTGCCTTTGATAATCCCAGGAGAACACACTGTTGTTTTACATTTTCATCCAAGTTCCATTTTTAGGAAGACACAGCAATGTCCAAGCTTTATACACAACCTCTGAGATGTGTTTAATATTGTTAATTAGACTCTCGTTGGGACTTTCAAAAGCAAAGCCTCTCAGTGGAAGTTCAATGGAGATTTATTTGCAAGCACAGAGTGTACTTACAGAGAAATAAAATTAGGGAAATAGGAAGGCATATTGAATATAGGCACTTCTTCTGCAAAGATAAATGATTTAGTAATGAATAGATTCTTCAGGCCATAAAAAATCCATTTATTTTCTTTTGAATTTCAACTAGAGGTCTTGCACTTTCCCACTCAGTTATAATCAGCTAAAATTAGAATACAGAGCATGAAACCAGTGTACAGGCAGAGCAGGCAACAACCACAATGTATAATAATAAATAGAAGTTAAATTAGCAAACATTTTCAGAGAGGCAGCATTTCCACGGAAAGGTGCAGGTTTATTCAAGGTGGAAGGAAGATGTGATCTCAAACACACCCGCTTGTACAAATCATCTGCCTCGTAACAACAGGCTGCCAGACTTTAGTCAACTCATTAAAACCAAGGATCCACTTGACCTCTTCTGTAATTGTGGAAATGAACCAGAAATATGATTAGTCCAAGAACTCCAAGGGTTGCTCCATGTTAAGTTTGCCTTATCAAGGAACCTGATCCTGCAGGACCTGAACAAGCGCTGGTTCTGCTTCACTCGTGTCTCCCTGTGCTCTGTGTGCATGAGAAGGGCCAAGATGGCACAGTCCTGGCTGGGGAGCACCACAGCCTCCCTCATCCCTCTTTTCCAGAGGGGATGGGCACATCAGAGGGGCCTGCACAGCAGCCTGACCAGGCTGGAGCTGCAGGACGGGGATGTCTTGCCCCAGGAGCAGTGATGGCCACGTGGCCACTCAAAGCACAGTCCCAGTGCAGCTCCTTTGGGACAGTTCTGTGGCTCAAAAGCCAAACTCAGCCTGGGCAAGGCAAATAGCCTTGTTAGGGCTGAAACAGCACTGACCTGGTGGCTGGACTGAAAATCTGCTAAGCAGTGATCAGCTGCTGCTGTGGCACCATTTCCCCTTTCATTTCTGTGGTTCCCAGGGTCTGGCTGAACGAGACAACTGTATTTTCTTCTATTTAAATATGAACTGGAAGTAGGCTCAGTATTGCTACTCTTGGGTCCATGGGGACTTGTGCTATTGAAAAGGTCCCACTGAGGTCAATAGAGCCATTTGCATGATTAGGGGTTTAGTGAAACAAGAGAGATTGGAGTAATGTTTAATTTTTGTGTTACCCGTAGCCTTTGTATTATTTGGTGTATATTAATGTGTCAGGAGCTGGGTACACGTGTTGAAATCAGCTGGATGATTATATGAGATGGGAGCCAGTTCTGCAACAGCTCCATTCCCAACACTGCTGCTGTTTCCCCTTGACATGAACAGGTAAAAACACAATTGCCTCCAGGTTCAGTCAGACCCCAACACCCCCTGTCTGCTCCAATTGCTGGATTTGCACTGTTTTCATTAGAAAATAAGATTTTTCCTTAAAACCCTTTTCCAAACACCAGGTCTTTAAGGTCCCTTCCAACCCAAACCAGTCTGCAACTTCATTAATTCAGGAAAAAAGAGCTGGCATTTGATCACCAAAGTATATTCTGTCTTAATGCCTATAAAAGTTATGAACTGTACTGTGATGTTTTGAAATCATGCAGGTTTTAGCATTTTTGCCTGTGCAGGTTTATAACCGGGAAAGTCTGTTTCATCTTCCCTGAGACACTGAAATATCTGGATCCCATTTTTGTAATGATAATCTATATAATTTAGAAATTAGAAAAGAAACAGAAGGGAATAGAAATTATGTTGAATACGCATGAAGTAAAAACTTTTTTTTTAGTCCTGATTTTATCCCACTGTTGTTCTCTCTTTCCCTGTGCTGCTCCTCAGAGCTGCATCCCCACACAGACACGTTGGGCACATCTGGGAGCTGAGGCAGGAGCCATCCTGCCTGTTTATTCCATCTGTGCTTGGAAAACACGTTCGAGCCAAAAACATGGCTCAGGGTTTGATCCTTCCTTATTATCTATAATTTGAGCGGTGGAATTTCTGTGTATCCTGAAGCCCAGGAATTTTAATCTAACAGTTTACATGTTTAAAGACAGGAGCTTTTGGTTCCACACTGTAGCTGCTCAGTCCACGACTATAAATCTGAGTAAATTGCTAAAGACTGAAACTCCAGAAGGCAGGAGGAATGATGCAAACAGAAGGTCCTGTTCTGACTCAGTCACTTACCAACTTGTGCTACATTTTTATTGCAGGTCAAAAGTCGACAGAGTATGCAAATTATTAAAAAAAAAAGGATTCTTGTTTTGGAAAAATACACCATTTTAGTATTTATAATTACACACTAAGGGGCTTTTATGCTCAGCCTCATTTATCTTGGATTTTTGCATAATTTGAACTGTAAGTGGCAATATATGTAGAGCTCATTTATTCAAATTATACAGGGTTAGTGTTTTCCCTCTCTTGAACATGGTGTGCATTTTGGGATTAGTGCCAGATTCAAGGAAGGAGGAGGAGTATAAAAAGAAGAGACTGGAAAAAGACTGCAGAGATACTTGTTCCACTCTTAAAATGGCTTCCAAACCTCTCATGAAAAATTAGATGTGCAAGTTAAATCCTCTTCCCTTTCTAAGACAAATATATTCTCTGCAGATCCCAATAAATGCACCTGACATTTGCAGTATTACTCATGCCACTGAAGGTGTACAGAAAATTGCTGTTCTCACCTGTGTAATTTAATAGGAGGAGGATTTTCTGCGTCCTCAGACACCAAATCTTCCCTTTTCACTTGCCATTCTGCAAAATGACATATGTCAAATCTATTAACTTCAGAACTGACTTACCCTGGCTGTGTGCAGGGTGTTACAGGTTTTGCTGTGAGGATTACTCACTGGGCATCCTGTTGTAAATAATGCTGTGAATAGATATTATCAACCAGCCCAATCCAGGCAAAACATGTTTACAGTGTGGTTATCCAGTAAATGAAGTGTTTTGTATTCAGTTTTGCACTACACTAATGAACACTCAACATGTTGCAAATTAAAGGTATGAAATTCCTGCTGAACTGAAAATCCCCAGTGCAGAACAGGATAGTGTCAGTCCCTAAAGGGAAATGGCTTTAAGAGAATTAATTATTCCCCAGTGTAACAACTGGAGCTGGTGTTGAAGTTGTTCTGTCCCCTCATGTTCAAAATGGGACCTTCCCAACCTTCCTCCAGGTACCTGAGGGGGGCTTTTGCACAGGTGTGTCTGTGGAGCAAACTGAGATGAGAACTCATGATTTCCAGGAGTGCTCTGGGAGCTCCCAGCTCAGCCTGGAGCAGGTTCCTCACTCCCAAATGCAAACTGAATGCAGAACAACTTAATATTTACTTGGAGACCTTAATGATCTATCCTTAAAAGATTAATTTGCTGTATTCTCCACTGGTGTAAATCAACATTCACCCATTGGGTGAAGCACAATTTTATGCCAACATGGCAATCTCCTTTGAAAAAGGAGATCTCCACACACAAAAACTCATCCTGCCAGCTGAGGAAAGGACTTGTGCTTGTGGGATATAACACAGGTTTTATAAATGGAGTTGTTTTTGTGGGCCTGAACTTCCAAACTGTGCTTCTGTGAGCAGGGGCAGATGCAGCCCAGATGTGAGCTGGGCATTTGAGCATCATCCCTCCCTTCCTTGCCCCAAGTCACTGTGACTCCTGGTTGTTCTGGCCTGGACCAGCAGTGCCTGTGGGGGCAAAGGGTCTGCACTGGACCCTCTCCCAGCTGTCCCACCACCTTCCAGGCTTCTCTGGGAGCTCCTGACTCCCACTCCTTCCCAGAGACCCGGCCCTATTCCCAGTCCCGCTCCCATTCCCTGCTCGGAGCAGGTGACTGAATTCTCCTTGAAATACAAAGTGTAATTGTCACTACTGTGGTTTTTTTTATGCAAAGCAGTAGTTTCAAAGCTTTCAGCTCGTGATTCCTGTTCCTGGCTCTCCTGTGGCCATTTCCATCTGCACTTCCAGGTCGTGAACCCAGCGGGGTCACAAGCTCATCTTTGGGAACTGCTGATTTAACGTGTCCATGTAACTCCATTGCCAAGCTCCAGTGAAGTGCTGTGATTAGCAGGATTTATTTTGCTTTCCTAATAATACACTCGTTATGGGAAAAACTGAAGTTGAGCTTCCATTCCTCAGGAAACAAAGATCCAGTGTTCTTTTCGTAGGGAGATGGCCTCAAGGAGCAAGTAATAGTGGGGGGAAAAGAAAGTAAAAAAAAAAAAAGAAAAAAAAAGACATCCACTTTTTAAGACATCAAACACTAAATTGTGTTGTATAGGAAATCTTTTAACAGCCCTATTAATGCTATGCTTATTCCCCCTCCAAGATGGGCCGTGTTGTTGCCCCAAGGAAATCTGTGGAAAACTCCCATTGGAAAGTTGCTTTAGTGCTGCTGAAGGGCAAGTGCTGGATCCATACATGTTCTGTTTTGAACCATCCTCTCTCCATGGCTTGAAAAGGAGTGCCACTGCTTCCACATGTACAATATGAACTCCCAGTGATACTCTTCCCAAATGCTAATGCACAGCTGTGGAGTTTGGATATTCCAGAGCTGACTCATTCTGCAACACAGCAGATTCACAGAGACGAGGTGGAGGAGGGGCAGTGCAAAATAGCTCTTTCAGGAATTAAAAGAACTCCTAAACCCCAAAGTATTACTATTCCATTACAGTATTTCTTTCATTGAAAAGTTTGGGTTTTAATGACCCCTAATTGATTTTTTTTTTTGGCTTTGCTTTGTTTCAACATAAAATCTATGTCACTCTGGCACAGCCTGCCAGTCTTTTGTCTGATGTTACAAACAAATCCAGGCAAACATTAAGATTCATAAGGGGGATGGGGGGGAAGCACAGCTTCTTAAAGCCACATCAAGTATGTTAGAGACAAAACATTTAATTTAAATGGTAGAAACTAACACAAAACAGCTTCAAACTTAGTAAGCAGAGTCAGCTAAGTAGAAACACATGTTCTTTTGACATTTGTTTTCATGACAATTAGAAGCAACTAGTTTTCAGCTAACATTCTTGTTCATCCCTTTGAGGCTTTGGCTCGTACATGGATTCAGAATTACTGCAGAACAGGTGCCGATTGGAACATGCAACCTCAGAGGATGGAAGGCAAAGGAGCCAAGTCTGGCTCAGGCACGTCCATGACCGTGGATTCAATGAGTCAGGCAAATGAGAAACACAAAACGCTTTCATTTTTATGTCGCTTTGACCTCAGTGTGTGTTTTGTTCTAATGTGTTCTGCATGCTCTGATCACCCTGATCACATGCATGTGGCTCATTCACTTGCAGAGCATAGAGTTTCTTCCCTCCGTTTGAAGACAAAGCCCTGTGACAGCTTGCAGAGACAAGAACAGGTTTTTAAGTGTCATTAGCTCCTTGGGTTTGGTTGCAACAGTTTTCATGTCAGCCCAGAGCCACTGAGAGGATTAAATTGTCAATAGGCTCTTCCTACCTTTTTTTTTTAACTTAACCAAGAAGTGAATCCTCACTTTGTTGAAGTCAATGAAAGGTTTCAGGCTGATTTCAACAGGCACAAGGTTACAGATGCAGCCAGAGGGACAGCTGAGGTTTCAGGAGGGCAGATGGGTCTGAGGTGCCCTGCTGACAGCAGGGAGGTGATGGGGGGTGAGGAGGTGCATAACTGTCAGGCTTCTGTTCTGGGATGACTGTACAACTGAAAAAAGCCCACAAAATTGCCCCAAAGTTTTTCAGCAACATGGACTACCCTGACATTTCTTGTTCCAGGCATAAAGGACATGACGGGTTGGCCAAGGCTTCTTTCACAAATAAGGGTGGGACTGGGCTGAGGAGACAAGTGGGGAGTGCTGAATAATTTGGCTTTCAATTTCTGGGGGCCTAAAACAGGTAGGAATGACTTTGCCTGCAGAAACATCAACAGACACACAGACACACCCCAGTCCTTTTGGGCTGACCTACAACTGTTTTCCCTATTGACCATCCCATTCCTTTCCACTGCCTTTAACAACTCTCTGCCTTATCCATGCTGGTGTCACTCCTGAGAGGAATGACTTGGCAAGGGTCTGATGGAGAAAGGAATGAGCAGGTTGAGTCCCAGAGCACATGGAACAGGGAGATGTCACTGGGAACATTAATAGGAACTGTGTTAGCACCTCTGAATCATATTTTCAGAAGAGTTATGAGAAGTAGAAGCTCTCACTGCTGCTGCTATCAAGGGATTTGTCCTTGCAGGTGAGATTTTTAAGAAATCCAAGAGACCTATTATTGTTAGCCAATAAATAATTATTTTCTTTTTGTTTGTTTAAACTGGTTTACCAGGCTACTGAAAGACAGGAGTAATCTTAAAAGACTTGCTAATGAGTTAGGAAATGCAGAAACACCACACCCTGTGCCTGATTTCAGTCATACAATGGATCTGTATATGATGAAGAATGCAGATGGTGTCACATGACAAACCCTTTATGGATCTACCCTGCCTTAAGTAGATATAGATGTGACCTTGGCTTTCAGGAAAGATCAACAAAAGCTTAGCTTATTATTCCAAAATCTTAAACATATCATTTCAGCATCCATATAGGGCCTTGGCATATAACATCTGTAACTGCAGAGCTGGGTTTTCTCCCATATGGTAGAAAAATGTTCTAGAGGATGTCAGACTTCCCAGCCTTGCTGTATACAGGGCAGGGCTCCTGCCAGTGCAGCAGGAGGGTGAGGATCACATCCCTCTTCAGCTCCCACTGATGCCACTGCAAACCCACGTGCTGGGGTTGGACACTGCTGTGTCCCCATGTCAGAGAGGAGTATTTGCAGCGCTGTGCTTGAATTTTGATACTAGTACAGATTTCATACATCTGTGGTAATGAATTTCACTTCATGTAATAAAATAGGTAAAACTTTACCAGAAGGATAGGATTGAACCACAGTGTCATAAATTGATGACACTGCTGTGTAACAAGATGGAAAAGGACTTTTTACAAGAGCATGTAGTGACAGGACAATGGATTCAAACTGACAGAGAGTAGGGTTAGGTGGGATATTAGGAAAATATTCTTCCCTGTGAGGGTGGGGAGGCCCTGGCACAGGTTGCCCAGAGAAGCTGTGGCTGCCCCATCCCTGGAAGTGTCCAAGGCCAGGTTGGACGGGGCTTGGAGCAACCTGGGCTAGTGGAAGGTGTCCCTGCCCATGGCAGGGGGTGGAACTGGATGAGCTTTAAGGTCCCTTCCAACCCAAACCATTCTATCTGTAGTACAAGCTTGGTTTCAGGGGCAGTGAAGGTTCTCCTCCTCAGTCTCTATCAGGACTGCAGCAATCACTCACCCTCTGACCTGAGCCACCCCTGTTCTTAAAATGCTTTTAATTTTATTTTTCTTTCTTTATTCTCACTTCTCCACAATAATGCATAAACATTATATATATATCATATATTTAATATTTAAATATAGGGGTACTTTTTCACTTCTAAGAGAAGAAAAGAGCCTGGTAATACCCCAGGCTGAATCTGGTAATACCCCAGACAAGCTGTATCTCTCTGGGCAGGGGTTTGCCACTCTTACTGTCACAGCACAGTTCAAGGTAGGATATTTTGTCTGTACTACAGACTTGTCTGAGGTGTGGCAGGAAGCACAAGTAGTTCAGTGGGTGCCTCCCTACCAACTGCATGGAGCCAGCCCATGGTTCCTGGGGCCAAAATGCTGTATTTGCCATGGAACATAGAGGTGATCCTACCAAGTTTTGCCATAGCAGGGTGTTCACAGCAAAATCCAACTATTTTACTTTGATGACCTTTAATACCAATCAGATCTGACCTGGTTTAGTCTCACTTGGAGGAGCATTGATCAGACCAGCAGAGAAATGTCCCTTAATCCCATTTTGCTAAACCTGCAAAATGCTTCAAATCAGCTGAGTGAATGTGTATATAAATACTGTTATTATCATGCTGTTATCTAGTTTATCAACACTGAATGATACCCTCACAGCATCACTGTGCATCCTGTAAATAACTGAGATAATACAAAGGAAGCTTTTTAACAACTCTGTGCTTTTGAAGTTGTAATAAATCGTGTATCACAGGGCGCAAAAACACTACAGAAATGACTCTTCTCTGCCAATGCTTCCTCTTTGTGTGTATGATTTTCATTTAATATCACTTATTTCTGAAGTCTATTAAACCAATTGTCTTAATCTCGCTTATTATCAGTGTATTTGCTCCGTGCAGCAGCAGCATTAATAAAAATCCCTCTCTAAACACAGACCAGCTGGAGCAAGCACCACAGGAACTGGGAAGGGTGACCCAGATGTGCAGCATTACCCGTATTCTTTTTATGAGAGATAAACATTTTGTCTGGTCCCTCTCAGGAATGCCTTCTCCCGGTGTCCCACTCTCCCTGCCCAGCCAGCAGCTGCACTAAATCAGGCTCTTTGCATCGTTCTCCTCAGCCCACGAGGAAGGGGAAATTTCTCTTCCCCTCCCCTTTTTCTCTCTGTTCAGCCGGAGGTGATAATCCCCACGGAATGCAGCATTTAGCACTTGTCAGGTATATGGTAATTGCTACATTCCCAGGGGATTAAATCCCTGGAATCTAATTACAGTGGAGGGAAACCTCCCTATAAGAGAAGAGCTTTGCTGTATAAGAGAAGTGAAAGTCCATGGCAGGGTAACAGGGAACTGAGGGAAGGCAGGGCCTTTGCCCCTTTCCTACCCAACATCAGCACTATGTAGGTCCATCTGTCTGTCCATCCTTTTTGGAGAGCAGCCTATGGGGAAGGCACTGGGAAGCTCTGAGCCCTGGCTGCAGTTCCTGCAGGTCTGGATGTCCCTGGGCAGGGCAGATTCTCCTACTGAGGTGTTTCATGACTTGACTGTTATGGATGCAACCCCAACCCCAACTGGGGTTGTACAATTGACTTACAGGCCTTGATCAAACATGATTTTGTTAACTCAAACTGCAGTCTGCACCCACCAATACACCCCTATCCCTCACCTCCACAGGTCCATAAAAACTGCTATTATGGATAATCCAAACCAGCCTCCGTTGCTGCTGCTGTGTCACCTAAAAGCAATTTGAGTTCATTTTTGTTTGACGTCAGCAGAGCATATTGCAGAGGGGAAAAGAAAATACACTGCACAGGGGGGAAAGAATACTCAAAAGCACGTAATACGAACATGCTGATCTATAGATGATACCAGAAGAAAATGAAGGAGGCAGGAAGAGGTTTGTTTATGAGAGGAAAGATCTCTCACACACAAAGTGAAGTGTGTTATGTCAAGATATCGAGTGAGGTTCTTGCTCTGTTTTATTTAGATCACAAAAGAACAGATGCACTGCACACCCGCCTGTATGAGCTATTTTGTTGCATTCAGTTTTCCAGTGAATAATTATATTTGGAGAGTGAATATATATATATATATATATATAAAACACCTTGATATCTCAAATCAAAGCCCTCTGCAGTTGTGTGGCTGCCTGTTCTCAGGAAAGGGCTCTGTCTGATTACACAACCTAATCTTCTGAAAACATGAGTTTCGAGGAGATGAGTTTCTCCTCTCTTCAAACCTACACCTGCAGACTCTGTAACTGCCAAAACACATGTGGAAAGACTTTAAAATGTTGCTGCCTATCTGCATTATTTGTATCACACCACCAAGGCTCTGTTGCCAGACAACGGTGTTAGAAATAGTCACAGGACTGACTCTCCAAAGGAGGTTTTAAAAATACTGTCTCCAGTTTATTTGTTTGTTTTTGAGGCTTTATGTATTATCAGTTCTTATTTTCAGGCTTTTGTTTTCATTCAGAAAGAGTAAGAGAAATAAAGAACTAACTTCAAGAAAGTACTTGCAGTTCTCATGGAAACACATGAGAACATTTCTGCCTCCCAGAACTGAATCCTAAAAAAACCCCAATATTACAAGGCTTATTGACATTCCTGGAGTTGACACACTATGCAAAACATCACTTCTGTTGTCTTTGAATTATTATTTATAAAAGAAAGAGAGGTACAAACAGTTCTGCAATGAACATATATTTAAAATATCTGCACTAAATGTTTAAAATTTTATACAAGAAAACATGGGCTGAGAATTAGGAGCCCTGGCTCCATTCCCTGCTCAGCCTCTGGATTTCCAAAGGGGCTCTATGTCACCAGTCCTTTGCACCTTCAGTTCCTGCAACTATGAAGTTGACTTGTATCATTTAAGGAACGAATCCTTAAAAATATGCTCTGAAATTACTGTGTAGAGTATTAATCTGTATTATTAGTGCTATGACTAAGAAGCATGAATAATTAGAATTTGGAAGCATAACTGTATATGGTCTATTACAGATATTTCTCCAGCAGGAAAATTATTTCTAACTATGCCACTGGTTTATTATCTCATTTGGGTAAATTAGATCTGATGTTTGATAGTTTCCCCAAAAATAAATAAGGAATACTAATTCCTCCTATCCTTTCTGGAAATGCTTTTCTTTTGATTTGGGCAATGCTGAGTGTTTAAGTCTCAGTAATCACGGTTAAACATTAGAACCAAGAAAATATTCATATGAGATATGGGCAGACAAAATAATTCTTTATTCACTTATTCATAAATTACTGACCCTGGCACACCTATCCGCTAAACAGCACAAAAAGTTTCACATTGCCATTAAATTTGCAAATTTTCTTTGATTTTTCTTCATTTTGCCTGTGTATATTTAGAACAACATTTTGAGATGCAGTAGCGTCCTTTGGTGATTTCTTTTTTAATGTTTTATCTTTTGTATTTTCCTGTGGTCACCCTCTATTACAGAGAACAATAATTTTAGACAAGAGGATGCGTGGAAGAAAAAGATGCTCATTCAAACACAGGCAGAAAAGCAAGAGCATTTTACAGCCCCATCTCCATTAGTCCACAACTGACAAATTACATTGCAGTCACCCAGAATTTCCTCTGCTCTTGCACTAAATTTTTGCATGTTATTTATGAGCTGTTGCATTCGACTCCAGGAGTGGCTGCACTTCCCACAGTGAAAAATTCACTGTAAGAGTTTTGAAAAACTCATTAGGTTGGCTCACTTTTTAATTTAATCTTTGCTCGGTGTTTGACTGGGTGTAAAAAAACCAGTGAGGAGCTGAAGAGCTGGCCCAGCATCTGCAAAGTGTGAAGTGTGGTTTGTCAGGAGAGATGCCCCTGGAAACAGAGAAGAGGCTCTTTGTGATGTCAGTTAATATAAAATCTCTTGTCCTCAGAGCTGGCTGGGGGGGTGTTAAACGTGGTTGGCACAGGGGGGACGGACTGCAGGTGAGAAGGGTGATCTGATGGGCTGAATAAAGAGCCTGGGGGTGCTTCTGGATGGTGTTGCGCTGGCAGGAGACAGGGCAGCTCCTGCTCTGAGCCTGCAAAGGGGCTGGGAAGGCAGGAGGTGGGCAGTGCTGCCAGCAGGGAGCTGGGTGGAGGCATCACCAGAGGTTTTTTGAGAAGGTGGTGGCACGAAAAGGCCAAAGAGAAAGTGGTGCCACCTTCTCTCCACCAGCCTGAGTCTGTTCTGCAGGTCGAATCTCCCCTTGGTGCAGCATCAGCTTCCCCCTGGCTGGTTTATAGGCAGGTGCAGCTGTGTCTTGGTGCTCTGCCCCTTGCCCAGGGTGGTGCTGGTCAGTCCCCTGTCCCTGCCCAGGAGGGTCCTGGTGCTTCCTGCAGCTCTTCTGGTTTGTGGATCTGTTCCTTTGGTAGTTACTGACGTTTCTGCTTCCCAGGTCAGACATTCCCTGTTCTCAGCTCACACATAAAGCCCCTTATTTCATATTCCTCTTCCATCAGAAGCCATAGATTTTATACACTCATTTTGAGACCTTCAAAATACAGTAAATCCATTAAAAACTCCCAGTGTTCAGGCACTGAAAGCCCCTCTTAATACTGACATGGTGTTTAACCTGTGTCCTTCCCCCTGTGAGCCCTGCAAGGTCAAAGCAGAGCAGTGATAAGTTTTTTGTATGTCTCCATGAACCTGCACACTTTTTTCACTATTTCAAATGTTTTGTAAGGAAGACTATATCTTCACTCTTTATTTTTTTCAGTAGTTGCACAACTGTTAAAAGTAGTGGACACTAAAAAAAAAAAAAAAGGAAAAACACATTCTGAGAAATGATCAAATGACCTTTTCAGAAAACTGAACTTTTGTCCAAGCATCCTCTTTTCTTAGTTTTATTAACTACTAAGCTATTTGCTTTGTGTTTGATTTATATTTAATCTGAGTCATTATATTGATACAACAATAGCAGCAGAGCCTGCTAGGGAAAAATACTTGAGTGAGTCCAACCAAGATCAATTTTGAGTATAAATTGTCAACTCTTGATGAAATTGGTCTATTAATTTAGTGGTTGCAGGTGCAGGAGTCTCTACACCTGGAAGGCATCAGTGTGGCTGACAGTGTTGGCACCTGGTGAGTGAATCTCCAGGAGGTGACCCAGGAATACACTGGGATTCAGCCTTTCTGTTGTTTGCAGGTCAAAGCTGAGAGTATTCAGGGCATCTTAGGAGATATTTCCTACTTGCTCTATTTTTAGAGGAAGAAGAACTTTACTTCTTAGGGTTTTGATGTATTAATAAGTACTAGATTTCTTTTTTTTCCACTTTCTTCCCAGACGATGAGAGTTAACTCAAGCAGAAATCTAATATCTGATTACAGGTAGCTGGAAAGTGTGACCCAGAATTGTGAGCTTGACTGCCAGAGAGCTCTGGAGAAGCCCTACCTCACACGTACATTTTCTTCTTTCTCCATGAAGCACTGGGAATAGGGAGTGAATTTCTGATTAATATTGGAAACAGAGAGATGAAATTACTGACTGCCTACACACAACATAGTGAATTTACCACTCTGAAACGAGCAGTTTGCTATTGAGCTCGGGGTTGCTGTGAATTCAGAAGGTAAAATACAAACCTTGGTGTATTCCAACCCTCATTTACATTAAAAATATGCAGACACGTCCTGTGGGGAACCATCTTCAGAACTCGGCAGTTCAGGGCAAATTTGCAGTGCAAGATGTAATTTATCTTGGTGGGGCTGGGAGATGAGTGGTCATCACATATGTAAACCTTGGAGCTGTGCACTGACACCTTCCCATATTTCTTCTCCAGCATTTCCTCAGGAGTTTTTCATGCCCAGAAGAACACCTGGAGAAGCCCAGGGAAGGTCCCGTGGCCCTGCCTGTCCTTTGGCAAACCCTGCACTGCCAGTGGTGCTGGGGGGTTGTTCCAGCAGGGCTGCACTGGGCAGGTTAAAAAAATACCCAGATCTCCCCTCAGAGACACAAATGCAGGTAATGGGAGCTCTCTGGATGCATGGGATTGTCTGGCTTTTAAAGGGAAAAGAACACTTGATGAGCAAGAAATTATTCCAGGTGCTTGATGACCTTTGCTGGTGGTGGGACCAGTGACTGTAATGGAGATTGGTGCTGTTATTTTTAGAAGCACCAAATTGATGTCTCCCTGACACTGCATTTATGGGGTTTATGCTGCCTTCCTGAAGAGCTCACCAGTTTCTTCATGTCATCAGGACAAACTCTCACAATCATCTAGAAAATGAGAACAAAGGACACATCCTTCTCAGCTATTGCCAAATCATTACACACTCTTGCCAAACCGTGGGACTTCTATTTTTTTTATTGTTTGAAACTGTACTCAAAAATAGTTTTCAATTTAAATTGAGTGGAGGAAACAGGAGGCAAGAGGGAAGGATTATTTTCTTTGTCAAAACAACTGACAGTGTTCCATGTAGTGAAAAAGAACAACACGTTGCTGGACACTGGTTATAAACCCCATATTTCAGTGGATTAATTTGCAGCCATATAACTGTTGTCAGGTGAAAAAAAATTATTTAAAGCATTTTTTTCCCCTAATAAAACTCCCAGCCAGCTATTTTTCCATTCTTTCTAATCACTCTGTATAAGTGCTTTGCTAGGAATACATTATCTCTGTTTGCAGACTGCAAACTTGTATTTCTGATGTTAATCTGCTGAGACATTGGCTCAGTTCTGAGCACAAATCATGGGGAGCTGGACGATATTTCATGTACTGCTTTATAACTAAATTCAGACAATATGACCCTTATGTTCCTAATGCTGAAAACATTTCACAAATGTTCAGATTGTACCTGAAATGAAGTTCATAGAAACGGTAGGAAAACCCTGAAGCTACAAAGAGAGGCAAAAAAACATGTGTACACTTCATTTTGGGTACATATTGAGGCTACACTTTTTTTTTAAACAGTATCTTAATGACATTCGAATTTAATGTCATCAGTAAATATATATATATATATATATATATATATATTTAACTTCTTTGTTCACTTCTGAATGCAGTAATATTCTCCCAACAATAATCAGGCAGAGCACTGAGTATTCACAGCTGGAATTGTCCTCGATGAGGTGTCCCAAGCATCCCCGAGCAGGTACAGCAGTTAATTAGTCCCCCAGTGTGAAGTTTGCAATCAGGTGTCGAAGCAGTTTCAGTTACAGTGTTGTGGTGAATCATTTCCTTCTGATGCTTGTGGTGATCAATCATGTGGGGCCCTCTTCTAGATTTTCACACCAGCTTTAAGACAAAAGACATTCACAAAGAAAAACAAAATATTATCCATCTGGGTACCCAGCGTGTATCTCGCCTCGCTTTGATTATTTTCAAACTATGAGGTTACACAAACATTCTACTTTTTAAAATTCACATATTAATCCCAAACAGGCTTCATAAGGAAATATATCAGAGTCTAAAATATAAAAACTGTATATATTTCTGAAACACTGGTTTGTTTTGTTGTTGGTTTTTTGATATTTTTTTTTTAATCGCTTTTATATCTAACCAACATAACACTCAGGAAAATATCCTGCTCTTCCAGAGGCAGCTTTTAAACTGCATAACACATAAAAAAAACCCAAAATGCTTTCTTTTTTTTTTCTGAAATAAACAGCACTACAGGCCTGTGCTTGTATGACCAGGCACATTTCACTGAAAGCACGTATGAAGAATTTTCACCTGCAGCTATTTGGATGGATTGATTTGGATTCAGGAATGCACCCCTGCTTGAGCCCACACTTAAGCATGTGGGTAAAACACACAGAGGGTAATACTTCAAGCTGGTCACACACTTCAGTGTGGTCTTGAGGAGGGTGGGATCAGAGCACGAGGGAAAGTGATTTCTTGACTCGTGGCCTTTGTCATTGGAACATAAAAACATGTACAAAGAACGTGGCCACACATGGCAATTACATGCAGAGCTCCTGTCCTCAGCCGTGGTTTAATATAGAGAATAATTGTGTGATGATGAAGACCTTGGGCTCTCACAGGTTTCGGTGGGAATTAAGGATCGGTGGAGGTGGCGAAACTAACAGTATTTGCATAAAAATGCTCATGGGAAAACAAGAACATCAGCTAGATAATAATATTCCAAACCTATTTTCAGTGTGTTCTCTACCCTTACAGCTCACTGCAGGATGGGTTTGGCTGGAAATGTAAATGAACACGCTTTTCCAAAGATACATTTTTTTCCCTTACCCGATGGTAATGGATTAGGGGAAACAATTTTGAACTTTTCCCCATTGTTTCCTCCATTTTCCTGATCTGTACCCTGGGGTCTGGGAAGATTATTAACTGTGAGGATATGAGGATTGCTTGCTTTCCATCGCTACTTATAATTATCAAACGGTTAAATGAATAAAGAATAAGGAACGTGACCTTGTCACCCTGACTCATGAGTGATTGTCAAGTGAGGGATCCCAGTAGGTCAAACGCTGAAGTCTTCATTTATTTTTTTCATTTCACCATGAACTAAAAATGGAAATGCTGTTCTCCCAAAGATCTTCTGCACATTCATGCTTTTAGGCATCAGACAGCAAAGTTTATGCCTTAAATACACGTGTTACAGAAGGAAGACCTCAGGAAGTCTGGAGTCACCCCCGTTGACTTCAATAGAGGTTTTCCCATGAAGGATTGCAGGATTCCTGGGTGATACAAAGGAAGTTTACAGCAAGTGCTGGGGGTGGGGGAGCTGTTAGTGGAGATATAATTAAAGTTGCAGCCGTGGTTACAGATGATCACTTCTGATGACAAACTCTACCCCAAGTAAACGTGAAGGTCTCTGCTCTCCTCTTTTTTTTTTTTTTTTTAATTTCCAGCAATAAGGATCCTTCCCAAAAGCCAGAAGAGGGCAGGGCTGGGGGATGGGTGCATTTGCATTTTGGTGAGAGATGGGGGATATCACTCAGAATAGTGATTATGTGGAGACACTCGAGATGTTATTGCCCCTGCTACAGTATTTGGGAGAGCTGGATCAATATAACATTGGCTGTCCTTGCAAAACACAACAGGTCAATAAATAAATTTGTCAGCATTTTTCTGGCTGGGAAATAATACAGGTTACTAAAGAATTGCCACCTTTGATTTATAAAGCTAATTAAATATAGGTGGGTTGATTTCTTGCGAATCATTTAACAAATGAAAAGATACAGGGGAAGAAAATTCTAAAAGTGAGGCAGAGATACACACAGCACATCTGAATTCTTCTCAGCTTCTGGAGACATCTGCCCTCAATTCCTGCAACCACTTTTAACTCCAGGCTTTAGTGTTGCTCACCCCTTGTCTATTGACAAAATATGATATGCAAAATAAATCTGCAATGAAGCAGTTTTAACTTAGCATTCAAGATTCTAGAAAATCATTACAACTAAAGTCTTGGGGCAACAGATACTTTCCCTACTGATTTCTTGTTTTTTTCTGCACTTTTTTCTATTGCTTTGCATGATGTTACATTCACAATACTCGAGTTTATTCATTTCATAGGCATTCATTTCATGTACAAACGGCCTTAGGTCTTGTACTAACAAACATTTCAGTTCAAGCCACCATCCTCAGAGCAGGCTTTGGAAATATTACACACTGTTGTGTCCTGTTGTGTTGTAAATCAGCAGCTCCTGCAAACTTAAGGAGCAGTTTCAGGGATTTTTCTTTTTTTTTTTTTTTTAAATCATGGACTTTTCCTGGTCAACTTTGGCTTGCAAACAATGAGAGTCATAGATGAGGGTCTAATACTCCATTTAATTAGGTTTCCTTTGTTACATTTTTATAAATAACTTGGGTTAAGGATTGTCTGCATCTGACTGCCATGGCCCAAATTGTGCTCTCAGCCTTTCCCAAGGAAAACAGCCTGGCTGGTACTTCCTGAATATTGTGGGATGAAGATTCAGTTTGAAGAAACCCAGACAATGAATGGGGGGAAATGAAGCCGAGTGGTTAATGGAAATTTCTCATATTTCCCCCTGGGATTTTGCATTGGGATGACAGGTATTGTGTCCAAAGCCATGAGTCAATATATTCCTCCCAGCTCCATAATCCACTCAGCCCTTGCTTGGCTGTGAACAGCTAATCTGGGGCCCATACATTTCTGTCTGGGATTTCCTGGACAGAAACAGGGGCACATGTGCTGGGCAGTGGCATGTGGAATAAACTGGAGAATAAAGCTGATGTACCCAGGATGCATCAAACTTACTGTAAGTGTGTGAATCAACCATGCACCATGTGCTCCATGAATCCAAGATTTGTGAGAAAGTGCTACAGCATCTCCAAATCCATTGCACAGATCTGGGAATTTGGGATGTAAATTTTAATTGCTCTGCCCTTATAGACAGAAATCTCAGATAAAGGGCCAATCCAGCCCTTGGATTTTTCTTGAACAAGGAAGTAAAGGACAAAAAAATTATTTTCTCTGTGTTGGTGAAAAGAAAAAGGATATTTGCCTGCAAATACCTAAGCCCAGAGTAGCCCTTGCTAATCCCAGGGTATTGCATCTTCCCATTCTCTTTCTTGCTTGGCTAATGAGTGCCAGGTCCATGGATTTGGCTCATTGGATGTCACATGGCTGTTGTATGGTATCTTTAAAGGTTTGATACACTTGGTTCAGTGGCTGTGTCCCATACTCAGATCTTGGGGAAAATACTCAAGCCTCAGTTTCTCCCTCTATAAAATGGGTTTGGTGATGACTTCTACTGTTTGTAAAGTGCTTGTACCACTACACATCAGTGGTTCTCTTGTTCCTGTGGCCATCTATGACTTTTAATTAAATTGTGGGTGATTCAATACTGGTGCTACCTCCGCAGCCTGTGCCTCTGTAAGACACTCAACTCCTACACAAGGCATGTTCTAAAAGCCCCACAAAACTCACATTACCTTTGACCTATTCCTGTGACAGACATGAAAGTCCAGGACATTAACATAGTGCACGACCTTCTCTGAGCCAGCTTCAAAAATGTGACACAGTCAGAGCTACCTTCAAAAAGTCTTTTTTCTCCCCCGAAACATGAGCAAGTGGAAACAAAGGCCGTTCAGATGATAAATATTTCTTACTGAGAATAATTTAAATCTATGAAAATATTTATAAGCCTAAGTAGTAGGTGAGTTTAGTGAGTCTGCTGACTCATTATATAACTGGTTATTATATTAAATACAAGGCATCCTGTTACTACAAATCCATTATCATTCACCGTGAGGCTCCTCGTTCCAAGCAGTTAATGCAGTTATGAACCTGTAAAAAGGATTGGTGACTTTACTGCCCTAGAATAGAATTCTTTCCCCTTTATTTTCCAAACTGTGATTTTATTTCCAAAGCTGAAACAAAGGGAAGGCTGTGCTCCCGCAAGGAGATGCACTGCTCCAGGCTGACAGCTGGAGTAGTGGATATAGGATGGCAGTTCTTGATTTGTCAGCATGTTGCCAGGGGTAGGGAAACTGAGAGCAGAGGAAAATGCTACTGAGATATTCTGGTGTCTCCTGGTGCACTTGCTCTACCCCTCTCTGTCTATATTCCAAAAGGGAAAAGAAATCCTCCTGGCGAACCCAGAAAGACACATCCTGCCTTTCCTTTCTTCTCTTTGCCTTTGTGCACGGGGCTAAAAAGTACCCAAACTGAGTGTACAGAGCATCTCAATGGAGCTGAAAAGCTCCTGGGGGGCAGCAGGATGAGGAAGGGGGGTCAGCAAACTGGCATGGGTTGGGGCACTGAAAACTGCAGGATCTCATTCCTTCAAAAGCAGTTCTGTATGGGATCCATAGCAGGACATAAGAACCTTAGATCTGCCTGGGGTTGCTGCAGGTAGAAAATGCAGAGGGCATTTAATTCACAGTGAGCTCTTGCCATCCCTCCCGAGTGTCTGTGCAGGTAAAAGCAAATTAAAATGTGCTCAATTAGCTGCTTCCATGTACAATTACCTGGTTTCCATACCCAAATTAAAATAATTGCATGCCTAAAGCAGCCATCCAGCTTCACACACATTTGCAACATTTATCGAGTTCCTAATTTCTCTTGAAAATCCACCTTTTACAACCAACAGAACAGATTATGGAGCTTTTCTGCACAAAGCAATGACATTCACTGTAACCTTTCAAAGTCTACTGAAGGTATTTATCTAAATCCACACACATTCAACACCAGAGGACACAGCACTACCAGCTTACACACTTTTCCAGCCCCGTGTGTTAAAGGCTTTAATTCACCTCTCAGCCTGACAAAAACCCCACCACGGAGCGAAGTCCTCTGTGCTGCTCCTGTGGCAGCCGCAGGAAGCAGCAGCAGCAGGAAGCGTTTTTTTCACGCTCCGGGTTTGTAGTGTCACCAGGAGTCCCTGATGAAGCTCTGGTTTCATCTGTTGGGCACGGATTTTGTCGGCACCAAAAACGTGTTTTAGGAGACCTGGGAGAGGAGTCGACCATCTCACAGCCACCTACTGCACGTGGCACGGTCTGTACCAAATATCCTGCTTCCTTCCTCACAGGAACGAGCTGTCTTCTCCCCAGCTGTTAAGAGAAACTTCACTGCTGTAAAACTATAACATCCCATTACTCTGGAAGAACACTCCCAGGTTAAAAATGCCCCATATAACAATTTTCTCCTATTTAACCTGTGGTGACACCACCTCAGATGAATAAACTGTAAAGGGTTTACATTTCAATTCTGCTTGTTATTTCATGTCCGATGGTTTAATTTCTGCATTTGCTTCCACAGAACAAGTCACCTTCCTCTTTGCCTCATAAGTAGTTTAAGCTTAAAGTGCCCTCAGTTGTGTGTGTCACTGTCTTGTTTGAAAACAGGCTTTATAACTGTACAAAAAATTCCAGTTATGGTGTTTTTTTTTAAAAATCCTCTCAAAAACTTCAATATGAAATAAGAGCTAATTTATTTTGAGGGGAAAAAAAATGTTATACAGGAAATAATGTAACAATGGCAAAAAAAAGAAGCAAAATCTGATGATTTACTTTGAATAATATCCTGGCACGAACAGCCTGCAGGAAGATATTACTGTGTCCAATAGACAATACTTCCATTGTAGCGAAACACCAACGTCACATTTTGAATTTCCACACGTGAGTGGAACTCTGGTTTGTTGAAGGGCAGATTTTGAGGGGGCTGCCACGTCCCTGCAGCCCCCTGCCCATCACCCCAGCACTGGGCCACGCAGAAATAGTGGGTTTAGAATCAAAACTCCCCTTAAGCACTTTAAAATGCTGTGGTGAAGTCTCAGCTGCTGGAAATTATTGTGGCTCCATTAAAGGCAGGACTGTGATATTGATATGCACCAGCTGAAGTCTTGCTCTGGTCCCAGCCTTCACCTTCCATCCTCATCCTCCTGCAGCCCAGCAGCGAGTGAAGAGTGGGGAAAAGGCACTGGGTAAGCAGGAGCTCAGCATTTTGTTACATTTATGGTAATCTGGCAGGTTTTGCTGATGGTGGCTGCCTGTGAGAGTTGCCTGTGTGTGAGTATTGGCAAAACTTCCCTGGTGGGATTGTTTGGGAAACTTTTGGCCCAAGTCAGCAGGGCAGGAGTGGTGCAGAGACTGCGCTTTGGGCTTGGTTTCCAAAGGTACTTGAAAGCTTCTTAGCTCTGGGAAGTTTGGGTTTGCTGTTCCCCCTCCCCTTTCCCCCAGAACAGAGGTGGCAAACGTTCATCACCTGTCTGCCCCCGCACCCACCTTGTCCTCCCGCACTTGTAAGAACCTGACTGCAAGGAGAGGGAAGCAGAAAAATATAAATCAAATAAACACAAGAAATGCAAAGACGGGGGTCAGGTTACTTGCCAGTGGTGAAAGAGGAAAAGGCAGAATGTGTTTGGAAGTAAATGATATCTTCTTATGGTGTTGGAACAGTAATTCTCAATTCTCTGTGTGTGACTGTGCCAGTGTCACTGTCCCCCAGGTCAAGGGATACTTGTTCCCATTAAATGGCACTGGAAACCAGGGACCACTGGCACGTGGCTTTGCCAAGTGTCATGCTAATTCCTGGTTTTAAACAATTCCTTGGCTCTTTTAGCACTTTTCAAATGCACATTTGTGACATACCAGCTCTACTGCATTCAGAACTCAGAAGCCTCGGGTTTTTCTTCCTGCATGTCTCATACAAGGAGGAAGTGCTGCTGAAAGTACAATAGGAAGAAACAAATAATGACAACAAAGAGCCAAGCTCGGGGAATTCTTTGTTATAAGATTAGGAGGAAGTAAAAAAAAACAAAAACAAAACCAACCCGTTGCAACCCTCCAAGAATGGTAATTCCACGTCAGGATTGATCAATATTAGGTTTCTATTTATAGAACACCTTTCATTCTGAGGCTGTGTGGTGTTTATAAATTAGTAAACACGTGTGCAAGAATCCCATCATCCATTATTAATGCATCAGCACTTTCAGTTTATGAGAGATAATTATTATTTTTAACGCCATGAAAGTTGGGAAAGGAAACAAAAAGTCATTTTATGAATCCTCTTCTCTCTGCTCTGCAGTTTGGGGGATTAAATGCTGTAGTAGCATTACAGCCCAATGTGAGGACACACTCTAAGGTAAATACTTGTGCAAAAGTATGGCTCAAAAAATTAACTGAACTGGTCATATTGTTCTAGGTATTACACCTAGGTAATTTTACATAATGAATGTATTCAATTTTACCAAATGAATACTTCCTTAACTCTGAATTAATGTGCACAGATGCATCCAGTCTCTCTGCTATCTTAAGGCAGATAATTTTGTTTCCTTGCTCATGGGACAGTTCTTAAGGATCTGCCTCCACATCACAATTACAAGGAGCAGTAACTGCCACCCTTAAAGGCAGTTTTGGAATATGCCATAGGAAGTAAAGAAATTAACTTTCTTCAGTCTGGAAATATTTTGTGAGACTTTGAGAACCTACTTCCATTATTTTGATGACAGACCCTGTTGCAAATGTTATGGGCGTACCTGCAATTTCAATTTCATTTAAGATCAAGACAAAGAGGAGTCAAACTTCTATAGCTGAAAGTAAAATAAAAAATTACCCCAAAAGGAGAAGTGGGAAAAAGGTGACATTTGAATTACACCTACAGCACAAGTGTCAGAACTGAAATGTGGCTGTAAAACTCTGGTTTATCTGCTCCAAACATCCAAGATCTTACAGAGCTCACGAATCTGTAAAGTCAGAGTTTTTTCAACTTATTTTGTAACAAGCATGCACTGAGCTCAGTAATAGAGTGAGGAAAGTTGTATTAACAAATACAGAACTTAAGCATGCCATCCTATCAAAACAATAGGTTTCAATTTTAGAACCAGTTCAGAGCACACCTACCTTTGCATGTGAATAGTCAGCACAGGGTTGGGCTTTTAATATTAGACTTGCTTTTCATTGAAGAATGGTGTCAGGTGCTAATTAGCATGAGTGAATGTACTTTTATTTTGCCCTATCCAAGCAATAGAAAGAAGCAGTTTACAAACCCAGAGTAAGAAGACTGGAAGCTCAAACTAATCAAGGGAGAGAGAGGATTAACAGCCAGCCTCTAGATCCAACTCTTGATATTCAGAGTAAAAGCCATGTGATGCTGGGCAGGACAATTTGGAAAGTTACAACAAGAGTTTAAGGCCTATGGTGCTGATAACTGAGCCATTCTGGGCACAGGGTATGACTTCATCATCCTCACTCTGTTTATCTGCCCAAGAAGCCCTTTTTGTATAATTTGTATCTCACCAATACATTTCTCTGCACTCCCTGCACAGATGCATGTGAGGCTTGTTTCTGTTTTCAGCCCTGAGGAAGGGCTTGTGTGCCTGAGAGCTCTTCTCTCTCCTCCGGCCACATCTAATAAAAGATTTTACTTCTCCATGCAAATCTTCATTCTCTTTCTATCACTGCAGCAGCAACGATGCTGCTGTTACTGCTGTTGTGATAGACCCTATCAGACAGCTACCATGTGCTCGAATAAATAACAGTGGGATCCCGGGGATCTCTCACCCCACAAAAAGAGAACATTCACACTGTGCTGTGCCATCATCTCAAAAAGGATCCATTTGCGGGACAAAGTACAGGAACAAAACTGCAGGCTGAGCAAAAAATCTGATGTGTTTTCTTTGAGAAATCTATGTGCTGTTGAAGAGGCTTCTGTTTACATGTATTTTCCTATGCCGTGTGCACTGCAATGAGTAAAAAGAAAAGGCACGTCATGCTTCAAGTCTGTTAAAGTTCATACACGGCAAAAACAAAAAATCAAGGTCAAACAGAAAATCTTTAATAGCTGCACTGTCAACGTGCCTCGCAGGACTTGAAATCTATGAGTTTACACAGACAGGATGTACAAAACAGCGAAAGAAAACCCCTGCGACTTCTTTATCACTATAAAAATAAACTGTCGTGCGTTAAATGCGCTGCTCAGAAAGTAGCTGAGCATCGAAATACCTCCGAATAGCATCAAAGTACCTACAGTGCATGTATAAAGAATGCAGCCCTTTGGTGTAGAATGCAAAGGGGGTGTTGACGAGGGAGCTGTAAGTGAATATGGGTGAGGAGATAGTCACTAATGCAGGAGCCAGGCGCATTCTTGGGGGGGGGGGAGGGCAGCGCCTGCTGGTTTCTGCGCAGCCCTCCGTGGATTATCTGATGTCGCAAGAACCCGATTGCTCGCAGCTTTCTCATCGCCGTCTCATCCGTGTCTTCATTTAGTCAATGTGATCATGTGAGTTAGTCAAATCTGAGCCCGGGTCTAACGAGCACAGGCGTTTCCTGTAAACACGCACCAGCAGCCCGATCCCCGGCACGGCGGGATCGGCTCGATTCGCTCAAATAATGCTGAAAGAAGTAATTTGTGCGAAGGGGGGAAACGCAGAGGAAAAAAAAAAAAAAAAGAAGCCACAGAACACTGATAAAGCTTCTCATAAATGATACCGTTTTCTAGTCTCGGTCTCATCTGAATGTTGCACAAACAGTTTGTGAACTGTTTTGTAAGCAGAAAGGCAGCGTGATCCTGATTTTGCCAATAGATATTGTTGCGCAGAAATGAAGAGTGTAGAATTTTTATATTCCACCTCGTGGCCCAGGCACTCAAAACAGCTTCCAAAAGGACTTCTAAAATGCGTTCTCCAACTTTGAGCTATTAGGCTGCACTCTGATTGTGGTTTCGAGCTTATCTCCTTAAAAGCCTAAACACGGTGTATTTACTTTATTTATCTGTTCATGCCAGCAAACGGAGAATTTAATGTAATGCCTTGAACTGCCAGAGCAGGGGCTTGAAAAAAAACCCCAAACTGCCCCATTTTGTGAGCCCTGGGAGAAGACTTGCCCAAGATCACGCAGGAAGTCTGTGGCAGAGTTGGGACTGAGCCCAGCTCCCCTAAATCCCGTTTGTGCCTTAACCACACGACGGGCCAGATTTAATAGCTGCCTAAATATGAATCTAAAATGAGAGAGTCCCTGTGCAAAAGAACGAAACTTGGCTGATCTCCTGCTGCCAGGGATAGACCAGGGGTGTTTTGCTACTCAGGTCAGTTGTTTGAGACAAACACCCACAGAAACCCTTGAAAGATTTTAAATTTAGGTGAAGGCTTCCTGCTGCCTGCTCAGCTCTGTTTTCATTCTCCCTGACAGCGAGGGCTTTCCCCTGTGTGCTGTGAGAAGAGCAGGACTTGAGCCAGATCACCAAACTTCCAGCATGGATTTTTATATAATGTAATTGTGCATAATGTAATTTAAAAGTACTTATACGTTTAAGTGCATTAGGAGTTTGGGGACTGAAACAAAACTTTTCGGCTTTCAGCAATGTTATTTTATTTCTTTCTGTTGTTATGGAGGAGATTATCACAATTTTGGGCAGGCTGCCTGGTTCCAAAGTCTAGTTTGGGGCTAGGTTTAATATTGTAAGACTGTGTAGTAACATATAGTGCAGAACAGTAAACACAGGTCTGTCAGTGCGTTTGTTGTGGAAGTTTTTGCTTCATACATAAAACATCGATTGGGGAAGCTCTCCAGAAAGGCAGCAAATGTCCTCAACGTAAGGAAAAATGGTAGGAGGAGAAAATCTAGGATTTATTTTTCCAGGTTGGCCCTTGCCTCATATCAAACATTTCCAGTGCCATGAGCATAAATCACAGAGGTCACCGTGGCTAATCTGTAAAAATAAATGGGATGTTTTCATTTCAGCCATGTAATGTGATATTATACGACGCTCTTTGAGGAAAAAGAAGAAAAGTTTTATGATATTCTGAGTCTCATTTTTTCCTGAAACAGTCTTTTTATTTCCTTATATTTTCCACAGAGGTACCACATCTCAGTGGATAAAACCCACACGGCTTCTGTGTTCTCTGCTAAATCATGTTTACAGTCATCCAGAGCCCTGACTCAAGTGAAGTGCCCCTTGTGATCCAGAAGGTCAGTAGATTTCACCTGAAAAAGTAAAATCATTAAAAAGGGGTAAAAAATGAAAGGAGGAGGGGGAAACTAATGGGTTTTGCTGTGTCATGAGAACAAGAAATATTGCAACACCTGACTCAGGGAGTCTTTTAGGAAACACATTTAAGAGCAAAAGTGCAGGTTTAATATTTTTAAAAATTTGTGGGCCCTGAAGTTGTTTTTAACTCTTCAATGTAAGGTCTTTCAAAATGCTAAAATCAGAAAATAAAGACTAAATTTGTTAAAAGAGTCATTTGGTGTGATAAAACTGGTCACTCCCACACCCATTTCCAGCAAAATTCCACTTTGTTCTCCTTGCCAACCTACCATTTATAGATAATCAATATTTAACTGGCCTAGTCCTGTGCTTAAACTTGGGAGTGTTTGTGGGATCAGGTTTGGCCACATAGTACAAAGTGCTGTGCAGCAACTTCCAAAGAAATGCAAAGATCTTGCAAGACAATGGAATATTTTGCATGCACGGATAAACACCTGGCTTGGACACATCCTACTGCAAAAGAATCACACTCAAGCCAACTGGAACTGCTCAAGGTGCAATAAGCCATTCAAAACTCCATTCAGAGCAGTGGCAAGACCAAGATCTGATGCTTAAATATCTATATTTTCAACTTTTGGCCTTATCAGGTTTGACCTTCTCTTCATGAAAATAAATGTGCTTTGAATTACTTTGAGGCAACATTCAAATTTGCCAATAAAGATATTTCATCTCCCAGAATTACCTGGTTAGTAAGTATATTACTATATTACCTTGTGTGCATTACACATCCTGTAATGGTTTTGATTATTCTTTATTTGCCATATAAGTGACCTAAATTTCAGCCTGGGTAGCTTTGCTCATTTTACACTGGGAGAACATTTTGGGAAAACTTAAAAAAAAAAAAAATAAAAAAACCCACCCCCACATAATTTTAGCTGCAATTATTTTAGAAATGTCCTCCATTCGGGCAGGATGATTTTTATATTGAGGGAAACAAGCCCCTGGGTGTGATCTGAACCTACTGATGTAAACTAAACTGACTTTAGCAGGTCTCCGTGTGTCTTTGGGGGAAAAACGAGAGCCCACATGGAAACTCACCTCCTTCTTATCCCATTTCCTTGCAGAAGGTGCTAACCTCAGAGTCTAGCAGAGATTAAGCACTTTGCTAACAGCATTACAGATTGCATTTAACTCCTAAAAACCTCCTCAGTGCCAAGTGGCATACTTGAAAATATATTTTGTCTTTGTCTACTGCATTGAATTCCTCTGTAGCGTCCACACCTCTAGAGCAGAGGTACCCGGAGAGCAGCTGGTGCTTTGGTGTCAAAGGGAATGAAAACCAGATGAATCCTTGGCCTGTTTCGGGTGATGTCCACAGCAAATCTCTGTGTTCTGGGTGTTCCCCTCCTCAGGCAGCACTGACAGGCGCCAGGCCCTCACTGAGCTCTGCCAGCAGTCGGGGGGCAGTGGGTTCCAGGGACACCACAGGAGGGACTGGTGGCACTCGAGGGTCATTGGGGCTCTTATGGCACCACAGGAGGGGCAGGTTGGGGCTGTCGTGGCAGAAAGGGCTGGTGCCATCACTGCAGGAGGGGCAGGTTGGGGCCGTGTCACCCTCAGTGACCCACCCGAGGACATCGATGGCCAACAGCTACAAGGTCCATTGACATGGGCTCTACGGCCCTGCCCTCGGTTTGTTACCCAGGCGATGCCCATCGCCCAAATCCTGCATCACAAAGTGCCCAGCGTGGCTGGCACCTCACACCCCAACGGGACAGAGGAACAGCCACCAAGAAATCCCAGAATATTGGTGTTGGAAGGGCCCTCTGGAGATCACCCAGTCCAACCCCCTGCCCAGGCAGGGTCACCTGGGGTAGGTGACACAGGGACACGCCCAGGTGGGTTTCGGATGTCTCCACAGAGGGAGACTCCACGCCCGCCCTGTGCGGCCATTCCAGTGCTCTGCCACCTCCACGGGAAGAAGTTCTTCCTCCTGTGGGAACCTGAGGTCCGCACGTGAGGTGGAACTTGTTGTGTTTCATTTATGGCCATTGCTCCTCGTCCTAAAAGGGGCTGAGGCGGCAGGGGCGTGGTCGGAGGGGCGTGTCCAGAAGGGCACGACCGAGGTGGGGGGCGTGGCCAACAGAGGTGAGGCCAATCAGAGAGCGAATCGGGCAAGGGGTGTGGCCACAATGGGGCGTGGCCAACAACGGGGATGTCCAGGTTCGGGGGCGTGTCCACGGGAGGGGGCGTGTCCCCAGCCCGGTGGGCGTGTCCCCAGCGGCGGGGGCATGTCCTCGCGCTCCCCGAGCAACAGCCGCGGCGGGGCCGTTTACAAACATTGCCCGCGCTCCGGCCCCGCTCGGCCCCCCCGCTCCGCCGGGCGGGCACCGCCGCAGGTGAGGCCGCGCCGGGGGCACCTGCGGGGGGCCCCTCATCACCCCCCACCCACACACCCCCTCAGGGGCACCCGGGCGAGCCGCAGCCCCGTCCCGCGGGCGGCCCCTGCCGTGAGGGGCCGGCGGTGCGAGGCAGCGCGGCGGGGGGGGCCGCTGCCGGCCGGGTGCGTGAGGGGGTTTGGGGCGCACAGCCTGTGAGGAACCGGGGGCTCGGGGCGCCCCTGAGCCGGCGCCGGGGGTCGGAGCGGGAGCAGGAGGAGGCGCAGGGCAGGTGCGGGGCTCGGGGCACGGCGGCTCCGTGCCCAGGTGTGCCCGGCGCTGGCCCCGCCCGGCCGCAGGTACCGGCCCCTCCCGCCGCCCCCTCCCCGGCCGGGCGGGCGGGGCGGCCCCGGCCCGGCCCCCGCTCCCTCCCGCCCCAGCCCCGCTGTCCCTCGGCCGGTGCCGCCGCTGGCCCCCGCCCCGCACCCCCGAGCAGCTCCCGCCCCACACCTGGGGGGTCGCCCGGGCCCCCCCCGAGCCCCGCCGGGTCTGGGGGGGATTTTCCGCCGGGGTCGGGGGTGTGCGGAGCGAGGAGAGACTTTATTTCTTTGTGAGTCAAAGATGTTCCTGGAAGAAGGATTTGTAGTAAGTGGCTCATGGGGCGGAGGAGGAGGAGGGGGGGGGTTGTTAATGAAAAGTTTATTGATCCGTTTTGCCAGTTTTTGTTTCATTTACCTTTGTCTTCTGAAGACCGAACCCTTCCCGATCATTTCTTCTCGTGATCGTTTCTTTAGCATCGTGTTTCTCTCTTTCTTCTTCTTTTTTTTTTTTTTTTTTTTTAAAGAGGAATAGGAAGTTTAGAAAATAAATAAATAAGCCTCAACTGACTTCTTGAACAACAAAAGAGGTTGCCAGGCGAGGACAATAAAATTCTAGAATATCCAGAGATTGGATTTCATTCCTGTTCCGTGATACCCCCTGGACTTTGTGTTTTGGGGTGTGAGGATTTTTTTTTGTTTGTTTGTTTGTTCCTCACACAGAAAACCTGCAGCCAAGTAAGGTCTGTATGTTCTCTAATGAACCATCCCATAAAATGTGCTGTGTGACTCCCTGTAAGTATTTGAATTGAAGTGTAATAGTTTTGAAGTGGAGGGGAACAAAAATCTTTATGTTGGGTTATTGATCTGCTGATGAAAGGCGTTTGAATGTGAAAAGGGTTTAGTTTGGGGGGTTTGCGTGTTTAAAGGTTTTTTTTTTATGGCAACATTTTTTTTTTTTGATTTTTGAAATGACCTTGAGAGCTTTAAAACTACATCAGTTTCTACCAGTGGGTTTGAGGGGGAGGCAGGAGCAGAAGAATCTAGTGAAAATCGAAAATAGAAATGGGAACTGAAGTGTAGCTGCAGTGAAATATTTTCTTATAGAAGTATGTGAAAAGGGAAGTTTTTGTAAGAATATGTGAGAAAGAAGAGAGGGAAATAACGCAGTTTCAGATGCAGAGGGGGGAGAGAGGGAGCATATCATTCTTCACATTTTATTAGGCCGTGAAATGCAGGAGTGATATGATCTGGAAGACACAGAAATAAAACGCCTAACTACAAGTTGAATAGCAGGCATTGACTTGCTGACCAGTGCTCACAGGCTTGGTTGGGGGCTGGTTCTGTGTCTGCAAAGGTATAAGAGCACAGGGCTATGACAATGGCTTGCAAATGCTTTAACGCCATGTTTTATTGCTCTTAGGAGCTCTTATTAACTGTAGGTTTGGGAATACGACTAAGACTTTAATTTGTGATGTCCACACTGAGGTTTCAGCGTTTCCTTGGATAATAGAAAAGGACAGTTGCAAATAAGTAGGATAAACTGCATTCTTTGGCAGAGGGGGAGGGAAGAGGGAGAGGGTGGAGGAGGGTTTTTTTTTTTTCTTCCCCTTTACTAGTTCTGTAACTGAGTCAATATTTTAAGATCTGTAGCAGGAATGTGGCTTTGTGATCACTGATCTTTCTGCAACATGTTTTTTTAATGAGCAATATTGTAATGCTGTGCAAAATACTTGGGTTATAGATCTCGCAGCTCGTTCTTGAAATCAGTGTCTGAGTTTTCAAGTTTTGCCTTTTAAGTTTGCTGGGATGATGAATATGAAAAACAAATAACTTTAGAACCGCGGCTATTACAGTGATTATTGATTGGCTTGGCCTCCAGCCAAGCAACTCTTCTGCATGCACCAGAGTTGCTGATGTAAATTCTATGGATTCTTTTTCATATGTTTGCTTTTTTTTCTTTCTTTCTTTGAAATCTCTCAACGGCATATATGGCTATTTAGGAACAGTAGATCAGTTTTTAGTTAAGGTTGTTCAATTATGTCTTCATCGCTTTGGAGTTGGTTGAATGACTTGACATGAGATTAAGCACAACAAAAGAAAAGGCAGGGGAACAACAGCTGCCTTCCAGTACCAGAGCTCCAGATTCTGAGCAGTTCAGCATTTTACCTTTTTAGCATTACGTGGTGTCAGGTTTAAATGCGAATATTTCCAGTCGCCTTCCCAAGAACCTCAGGCTGATAACACATCAACCAGTCAACACTGGATGTTCGCGCTGGGGGCTTGTTTGTCTCTTCGCATTTTGAAGAAAATGATCTGACGGTCTGATACTGAGCAGTGAATTGATCTCATTAACTTTTAAGACAAAAGTAGCAAACAGTCACCACTAGTTTGTACTTGTTTAGTTACTGTGTGGTAAGAACTTTAAGGTGTGTCCTTAATGGCAACTGACGATTCTTGCTGCGAACCTTGTTTATTTTAGGTAGATGTTTTATACAGAATTTCCAGTGGGACAAATTACTCCGCTGACTGCACTTATTCTTTCTGAAGGCTGACTGTGAGCATAAGAGAATGATTTTGCCATGCTGCAATCAGTATATATTTAAAAATTGAAGCCATTAAGTTTTGCTGTGTATTTTAAGGCTTTTCCTACTTCCTTTGTTTAAACATTCTCAAACAGTGCATATCATAGATGAGTTTAAAACATTCATATGGCACTGTTGGGGCCGAATTTAAAATTAAAATGAATACCTACGTCCTTGTTGATCTAAATAGAAAAAGCATTTCTTTAAATAAGTGGATGTTTTCTGGTTTTGAGTGTGGTAAGGAGGCTATATTTGTATCTTGTAAACAAAGTTTCACATTAAGTAGTCTTTAGAGAATGGCTTCCAGGCTTTGCATTAGAGGATTTCTTTTTTTGTCTTTAAGTGAATAATGTTTTTTTGGGTTTGCTTTCTTTTGGTGTAGGGGTGGGGAGAGCAAGATTTAGGGTGGGGGGTAGAAAGAGGAAAATAATAAACTTTAGCACCTTTTTATCAGACTGTCTTACACAAAAGGTTACTTGATTCTAGTTTCCCCTTTCATTAGATCACACTCAAAAACATTCCTTTTTTGAGCACTTTTTTCTAATCTTCAGAAATATCTTCTCTTATGTTTTCATTTAGAACTATGTTGATAGATTGATAGCATATTTTATACAAAGTGCTAAGTAATTACTGCGATCAGGGGAAAATAATTTTAAAAGGGAACTGTGGGTTTCACTTAGACTTTCAAAAGAGTGATTACAGTAAACTTTTAGTTACAAAAAATCCGAGAGTTTGCAATTAAGAAGCTCTGGGGGAAACGTTAAGTACATTTTAACTTCCCTTTGTTCTTGGGGACTTTTTGTTGTCCCAGCTCTTTTCTAACCTGAACCTTGATTTGGAATCCATTGTCCTGGTAAAGGATTCCATACAGTGGGTATGTAAATGCACTCCCTCTTTCCTGTGTTATGAAATGCTGGCATATGGAAGGAGCAGCCCCCCCTTCCCCAAGGTAAAATGGGCTGAGCTTTCTTTTCTTTGCAAGAAGCTGAAAGAAGAGTTTGACCTTTGAACTCCCCCTCACACTTCCACGCTGCTTTCAGGATGATTAAATAACCGAGGATATTTGCCTGTGTCTTATGCTTATTTATCTCACTTAAAACGCTGTAATACTTAACCGTTGAGGTATTGTCTTTAAATATAGCCGGCCGGTGCCTTTGGGTTGCAGCGGGGCTGCCATGTGCCAGCTCAGCCTCTTGTTTGTGGGGCTGTGCCTTTGGAGCCTCAGCGTTCCAGGCAGATCCTCTTTCCACATCTCATAACTTGCGCTCCTTTCCAACCGCTCTTTGGGGCGTTTCTGCTGACCCGTGACACCTTCCCCCCCTCCCTTCTTAAGGTGACTTTAGGAACAAAAAAGTTTTTCTTCCTGGTGCCTGAGCGTGCTCAGGGGATTCTGCTGACTACTGTATGTGTGCTGTGAGGGAGATGTGACTCATACCACGAGAGATTTGCAGCTGAACACAAAAGTAAGGAAAAGGATATGACCAACTACGTGAGAGTCTCAATACAATGTTGCATTAGAGGATTAAAAAACCCCAAGCACACTTTCTCAGCCTAGCCTTCCCTAGGTTTTTGTGCACCTCTAGAGAGAAAGCTGCTCTCTCAAAATAATTTGCTTTTAGCGATCAACTTTTGGTTTTTTTTCAGTGAAATTGCCAAATAATCGCCTTTTGTTGCTGATGAAACTTGTTTATGCCAAACGTGGGCGTACGTCACTGGGGAAAATATATTCAAACTTCTACTGTTATAACCACATGACTTTGGTCAGAGCATAGTTTATAGCTTATCATAAATCTAGCTTTTGATTCTTCCTCATTTTTTTTTTATAAGGGGGGCAGCAAGTTAAGTGGCGTGATAAGAGCAGACTTTCAATTTCAAAGTAAAAGAACTTATGTACTGGGAAAAAATGAGTTTGAAATCAAAAATATAGGTGCCACACTTGTTTGGAAAGACAATGCCTTCAGTTTATTGCAGGGGATGGAACTGGTTATCAGGCTGCCTTGAGGATTTCAAAAGAAAGTACAAGAGGAAATGTGGTCAGAATATGCTGGGAAATCTATGTAGATCAGTGTGACTTCAAGATTTGAGCAGAACACCATCCAAGTAGAAGTGAATAATTGACTGGGTAGTGATTTTCTATGTGCTGAAGATTTTATGTAACTAAAAGTATCAAAGTCTGAGTTTGTTTATGTGCAATAGGTACGGGGGCATTTCTCGGTGGAGTAAAGGCAGTACAGTTTGCCTCTGACATGAGCTACAGGAGGGATCTTGTATTGTTTTTATACTTTATTGTGATAGTTGAGAACTGGTGGGGTGAAACCTTGGGGGTTCTGTCAGCCTCTTCTCTCTTTTGCCACTCGGGAGGAAGAAAATTCAATGTACACCAAAGGCTGATGTTGAGTACATTGTAAGGAAAATGGGTGTAAAGTGGTCCAGAGAAGCCCAAATCACAGTTTAATTTTCCTGTTCCTTTCTAACCTTTTCTTATGCTTAAAGAATTGGTACATGACTCTGCCTGTTGAGGTCAGTTTGTTGTGGGTGCTGCCTCTCCTTTCTTTGGCCCTGTGAAGCCCAGGATGCTGGATACATGATCTCATACATCCCTGCAGCCCTCTGGGGTGAGAGACTGCAGGGCTGGGTAATTAGAGAGGTTTATTTGTGGGTCTCTGGGAGATCTCCCACCTGCATGGGAGAAAGGAGGCAGCTGTTGGAAGTGTCTGTTTCTATCACTTTTATATTTTAGTACCTTCAGATGCTAGTCCAGGATGACTGGAGTACAAGTGAATGCCTTTTCCCTGGGTCGGGTACCTTTTTCCATCTTCCAAGAGTGACTTTTGCAAATCCCTAATTGTGGATGTGTTTGAAAGTGGCCACTTCCAAGTGCTCTGCAGAGAAGAGGAACCAGACATTGCTGCTTCTCCTGCCACTGTGCAGTGGTTTGAGTGTGTTGGGTGAGAGTTGGATTCAGAGCTGAAACCAGGTGAGAGCAGTGGGGCAGATTTATGACCTTAACAAAGGGAACTCTTTGGAAGTGACCACTTGTCTCAAATACAGGAATAGTAAAACAATCTCTTTTCCTGTTATTTCACCTCTGCTGCCCAAAGGGATGCAACTTGTCCATAATTGCTCTGGAGGAACTCCTGGCTCTTGAGCAATAAGGAATTAAGTCTAATTTGGTAAACTGAATTTACCACTTCTTTGGAGTTGTGGCTACTGGAGAGACCTTACATCCTTCTACCAAGAAGTAAAAAAGTCCAATTTCCTTTTAAGGTCTCTGAAAATATCTCCTTTTAAATGAAAACCAAGACTAAACACATGAGGCTGTCTAGGTAAGGTGAGACTGACTCAACAATAAAAATGTATCACTCATTCCACAGAGAGCCTTTACCTGCTGTGGAGAGAACAGTAAACTGTTTTGTAAGGTAAGGGGTCACTGCCAGTTTAAGTGCATGTAACTTCTTGATTTAATGAAGTTGCATCATCCTGTAGCAGTGGTGAAATGTGGCCCAGACTTATTTCAAATAGGATCACTCCTGTGTCTTTCAGCCTTTCTACAACAGGTATTGGCCACTTCACCTTGTCTAAAGTACACTTTGGTTCTGTGGCTCCTGAGAAATTCTCTCCTAATCCCAGGGAAAAAAAAGGAAAAAAATCTGGCAGTTAGAGCAGTCCTTCTGAACTTTAAAAGTCAATACTTATTTGTAGCACTTCCTCCTTTAATGCCAAGAATTAGTCTCTTTTATATTTGCTCTTGCTCAGTGGAGGAAAAACATGTGCAAAATGATGCAAGCTTATATGTTCCCTGCTTTAAAAGGACTAATTACATCTTTTGATAGAAGAGGCTTTCAGTTCACTGAGGAGACACATTGAGCTCATCCATCCTCTGCCAAAACACTGGTAGACATATAGCCTTAAAGAAAAAGGGACTCCACAGGAAAAGGTTTCTCAGAGAGAGGATATCCTTTGTTTTTATTAGTATAGATGTCTGAGATGGGGGGAGGGAGTTTTCCTAATATTGTTCATTATTAACTACTAGTTATTTTCCACTGGTGATTAAAATCCTGTTTGCTGGACTCGCATGTGTGTCTCTTTTATCTGACTGTAAAAGAGCTTTCCACCCAAAATCTTTCTGAAGTGCGTGTGCAGAAATGCCTGGATAATAACATTCTTGAATTCTGGATGTGTGTCTGGTTTTGTGAATTGTCTTGGTGTCACTGTGTTGGGAATCTCTGTAGTGTTGTTAGAAGGGACTGTAACTGAGCTGCTCTCTTAGAGAGGATAAAAACGATAAGCCATGAAAACCCCCCCTAAGAGTTTAAGTTTAGGATAACTTTGAAATCTTCAAGCCTGAAGGATGAAGACTAACGAGGGGGACTTAAATTTGCAGATTTAGGGAGTGGAAATTCCAATTTAGGGTCATCTTTTATGTTCTCTTTTCAACCTGAACATCTTCATTTTGATCTTTCCTGCAACTGAAACAAACAACTCTCTTCCTCCCCTTCCTCCCCCTAGATCTCCATTTCCTTTACAAGTGTTGGTTCTTTATCAGGCTGAACTGGTAAAGTATTTAAAAACAGTTCTGTACTTGAGCAGTTGGTGTAAAAGCCTCGGTGAGGATGAGAAGCAGCTAAAGGTGTTTTACTCACGTGCTCCTCCATTAGCAGAGAACACACTAGGAAGTTGTGTGAAATGATCCCCTGTTAAAAGGTGGAAGGGGATAGCTCTTCCCCTCCCTAGAAAGCAGTGGAACAGCCAGTGATGAGGAGTTATTGGTTCTGTGCTGCTCTGCAAAATCGGGTTTTATCTGGGCAGGCTTTTACAACTTCCCAGTGTTGTCATTTCAGTCGTGTACTTTGTCAGAAATAAGGTCACATCCTATGTAGCAAATACTGCATCATCTTCCCTGGCTTTAGGGACTGTCCTTCCCTTAAACTGGGGGAGAAAAGGCATTTCTGTCTCACAAGGGAAAACACCTGATGGCCCGAGGTGTGACATCCACACTGTTCTTCTGAAACGCAGAGAGGAAGTTCAGTGGTTGCCATGAACCCCTGGTGCCTGGAGAGACAAACCTGGAATTCCTCCCTGTGGATTTTGGAAATCTGACTCGTGTGTTGGAGCAAGTGGTAAATCAGAAACTCCCAATAACACTTGGCTTCACTTTGTAAGTGTGGGAGCTTGTGGACAGGGCTGGTGTCACTGGTGGGTTCTGCAAACACAGCCCAGGGCACTGGAGGTGCCATCCCAAAAGTTTGGAGCTCTTGGATGTTCCTATCAACTGTTTAGGGATGGTATTTTCTGCTGATGTCTTTGTGTGTGCCAGGTGTGGTGCAACTTAGCTTAATGCAGTGATATAAATGTATATTAAAAAGAAATGCTCTCAATAAATTCAGTCTCAGCTCAGGTTTTATTTGAGGATTTATTTATGTATTTAGTTATGCATGAGCTCCTCTGCCTGTGATCAGTGTTATACCTCAATACAGCTGTGCCCAGACAATACAGATAATATTCAGAAGGTAGCTTTTATTTGTGGTCTCAATGACGAAAAGGTCATGTTAAATAAAACAAATTTGTTGTGTTCCGCAGGTAGAACTGGAACAACTATTCTGAAAAGGCAAAACTTGTAGATTGAAACGAGAAAAAAAAAAAGGTGTTTAACTTGTAATTTCCATTAAGCAATCAGCAGTGTAAAATCCATTTACCAGCAACATGTTCTGGGCTATAAACATACCAAGAGAAAAGAACATTTTGTGTAAAATGACTCTTAATATCCTGAAACTTCTTGAAACGTGAGGAAAGCTGAAGGGTTTTTTTTGTTGTTGTTTTGTTTTTGGTTTTGTTTGTTTTTTTAAGTTGAGTTGAGAGTTACATGAAAGTTTCTCAAGTCTGATAGACACAGTGAAAATTAAGGTGGTTGATCTGCAGCAGCTGAAAGAAACTGGTCATCTGTTGAACAATATCTTTGCTGCTGGCCTTGAATTTGAGAATCTCCGAGTTTGTGAGGTGGTTGTGTCTGAGGCTGTGTCTGCCAGTGCAGAGCAGTAACCAAGTGTCCTGAATTTGGCTGTAACTCGAGTAGTTTTCTCACTTCTGTTTCTCAGAAAGTGTTGCAGCAATGACTTTAACTTCTGTAATTGTTCCCCATTGCTTTTTACAGTTTAACAATAGTTTTGCCAGCACAGGAGTAGCAAGGAATAGATATTTTTCCTGAGACTTGGAATGCAACTTTCGTTCCCAGTGCTCTGTAATGTTTAAAATGGGAAATTCAATGGTTAGACTTTGCTATTCTCTGAAAGGTGTGTCGAGAGTTTTTATTACATATTCATGGAAATTTTGAAATGCAGGAAGTAGAAATGCAATAAAATTACTCCTGATAGGTCATTTCCCAAAGAAATCTTTGAGATTGTAATATGTTGTCTTTGGTTGTGTAACTTAATAAAAAGAAATGAAATTTCTCTACAGGCACTTAATTAAAATTTTCTCTGTTTTAATAATCCATTTATATGCAGCAGGTTTTTGGTGTGGTTCTTGGGTTGTGTGGCAAGTGCAGTGAAAACAAGATGTTCTCATCTGTCCAGTGGAGTCTTTATTTATACACATTTTGTGGTGTTTATAAATGCAATGGGCATCACTGTGAACCTGCTGAAATACTTGGCTAAAGGCCCTATAGCCAAATATGACTCAGGTTGAACTGAAGTTTGCTGAATGCTCAGGCTCTGCACTGTTGGAATGGCGAAGTACAATAAGTGGCATCCTGGAACTCAGAGGAATTTGTCACTTCTGGATGGACCACGCCAGGAAAAGTCCTGGCAGGTTCTTCCTGCCCCGCTCAAAGTGTTGGAGCAGCCCCTGGAGCCTGTGGGCCTTGGATTGGGCTGTGAGGTCCATGGTGACATTTATAGGGCAGGGAAGGCAGAACTCAAGTTTTCTAGTGAGGAGGGACAAGTCATTCTTTATTTTTAACCTTGAGTTCATCTGGAGCAAAGTTACGGCTTTTCAGCTGTTGGAAGGAAGGATTTCCTGTTTTGTTCTGCTCCTTTCCTCCTCATATCTCTGATTCTGGTGGGTGTCTGTTCTTTGGTCTTCTGAAAGTGAAAGATGACAGCAGAAACCCAGGTACTGTGTGTTTTTTGTGGAGCTCATGCACAGACCTCCAGCCACAGACAGTGTTGGTCAAACCCACACGTTGTCCACTTTCCCAAGGAAGCAACAATTGAGGCAACTCTGGACAGTTTTCCGGCTGCCTACAGGGTTTTGAATAACAGGAATGTGATTAATCAGCATTTTTGGTCCTCAAATCCAAGGCACATTATCTTCAGCAGGAAGAAAGGTTTGTTACTAATGGATAAAATCCTGGTGTAGATATTTGGGTTGCAGTTCCAGCGTGTGTTGGCTTGTCTAAACAACAAGAGCCTAAAATCCTGCCTGCTTGTAAAAGCCATGTACCTAATCAGAGTGAGATGTGTAATCACCAGATACAAGAGTAAGACTACAGCTTTCTAACTCACCTCCTGACTCCAGTAGTTTTGTTCTCTTTTCCTCTCAGTTTAAATATAATTCTGTCTAGTTGCATCTGCAGTTTCCTTCAGAAATGCTACCTGCAGTCTTTTTCCCCCTCTATGGGTACTGTCTCCTGTATATCCAAGAGCAATGGTTGCCTGAACTGCACATAGGCATTTGAGATTCCAAAAACAGGAATATCTTGCTCTGCTTTGCAGTGCTGCCTAGAGGATGAGCTGTGGCTGGTTCTTCAGAAGTGTTCAGAGCCTCTATTAAAAGCTTGGAAAGCACTGAGCAACCAACACAGCTTGGTGGAGGGGCTGCAAAGTGCTGTGACCATGGAAGAAGTCTCCAAGGGGCTTGTTCAAACCTGTTGATGCCCAATGAAACGGGACCCAGACTCCTGTGGAACTCCTCTCATGGCCCATGTTCATTGTACACTCTGAGGACAGGTTTAATTTTTTACAGCTGAGGTTGAAACAGACCCATTTTTAAAGGACTTACCAGAGAAAACATTATTGATTGAGGTGTGTTTTTCACACACCAGTGACCAACCTGGGGCCTTCCCTAGATGTGATCTGTACCTGCCCCTTAAGTTCTAATAAATCTTGAAGGACGTGGCTCTCGGTGTTTGTATCATCCCAGGCTGGGTTTGAGTAGAGCTGGGTGTGGTGGTCCCTGTTAGAGGGAGCTCTGTTCTCCCTCACCTCATCCCAGAATACTGTGGAGAACAAGGCACTAAGTGTGGATTTTGCTGCTTTTGAAATCTGTTTCCTCTCTGCAGTGACTTAATTCTCGTTTCTCTGTTGTGTGGATATTGTAGTGTAGCAAAGTGGGAGCGTAATCAACCCTAATTGGCTTTTTCTGTGTTTGTAGACAGTTTTAAGGAAGTAGTGGATGACAAATTCCAGCAATTCTATTTGGGACATTAGGCACTGGCCTTTGGATCTGCCCTCATGCTCCAGAAATGCCTCTTGTAGGCATTTTTGTGGGATGATTCTTACAGCTATTCTTGCAGAGCGCTTCCCTGTGGCTTGGAAAGAAAATGCAGTTGACTCTAAGCTTGTTCCATTTTTTTTTATCTTGCCTGGATTTTTTTTTCTTTTTTTCTTTTTTTGGTTTGAAACAAAATTATTTTCAGGCAGATAGTCACTGAGCTTTGCTGCAGCATGTTATCCTGTTGGGTAAAAAAAATACCTCTTAAAACTACAGTAGAAATAGAACAAAAAGGCAAGTTGAAACTTGAAGTAAAACATGCTAACCAGCACCCTTTGATATGTTTTTTCCTTCTGTTTTACAAAAGGGAAAGCTTTTTGAATACTTCAGCTTCAAACTTTGGTTATAGTTTCTCCAGCTGCCTATAAGGGAGAGAATGAAAGTCAGAAGTGAGTAGGGAAGGGACAAAGGCAAAGGCTGCAGTAGAAGTGTCACCCTACAGCCTGAACCTGCCTGTTACAGGAGATTTTTGAGTCATGATGCAAGGAGGAGGTGTTAATCATGGCAGTGATAAACCTGAAAATGGGGAGAAAGGGTGTAGTTAGAAAAGAAAATCCAGGTTCTGTTGGCACCAGCCTGTCAGGGGCTTGTTCCCTCTTAGGGGAATGTGCTCATTGTTTAAACCTGAGTTGGAGGACTGGGCAGGAAAGACACTTGTAAGCTCTGGAGATACAGAAAAATAGAAGACAAGCAACTGGCAACAATAATTTCCTCCTGTTTTGGGGCATATTAATTCAAGTCATGTGATCACTGGCTCTTAGGAGATACTTTTGAAAGTTTGAGTCAGATTTTGAATTCATTCTTTTCATTAGATATTCATTTATCTGGAAATGTGTCTTGTCTCTGAGTGATTCTTCTTCAATTTGTATTAGTCTTGTATTAGTTTGCTAGACTTTTCCTTCATCCAGAAATTTGATCAAGTGGAGTCCTGAACTCCAAACAACTATAATTTGTCAGCCCAGAGTGGTGAGTTGCTGGTAGCAGACATTATAACTTTAGTAGACTTGGAGATTTAAATTGGAGTTGTGATTAACTACATTATAACCCTTTTTAGTCTTGTGGAATCTTTCCCTTGTGAGGAAAATGAATTAAGCACCTTTTTTGTTGTGTGCAATTTGAAAGTAGAGGAGTTTTCTTTTAAAAACGTAGTAGTTGGCTTCTTGTGTGATTTAAATATTAATATACTGTTCAAGAAATTGTATCAGTTTATATCAGACTTTGAGATGTTCCAGTTGTACCAGCCCCAAACTGACACTGTAAATTTGTGGGTGATAGGAAAAGCTCTGAGAGTGGTACTAGTGAATAGTCCTTAATACAAAGATTTGTGCTGACACTTCCTGTGTTCCAGAACTGTAAAAGCTGATTCCAAGCTGTCTGGTCTTAAAAAAAAAAAAAAAAAAAAAAGTCCTTTGCTCAACAGCCTTTAAAGAACAAACAAGCGAAGTTTTACGGTGGTTTCACCAGTTCAAGGAAAGGTTACTTGGACTTGCTATGTTTGCTTGTTGTGAATTCAGGAGTGTATTGAAATATGGTTTCAGCAGCTTTATATAACTGGGTTGGAACAGGTTTAGAAGAGACAAAGTATTGCTGTTCTGTAGCAGTTGTGACGCAAAAACCCCGCTCATGGAACAGAGGGATGGTCAAGTGTGGAAGGTAGAAAAGTGACCATAGTGCCTTTTAGCTGTCCCTCTTTGACTCTTAAAAATATGCCTCCTGTGTTCAAAAGCACTTGGTAGTTCTCAGCCCTCTTGTTTTCATTATTTGGGACACAATCCTTCTCCTTGGAAAAGTCTGACTGACTCTTTTCTCTCTTTTCAGGTGCTGGAGTTCTTTGTGGCACTGAACTTGGCCTTGAGTGTCTTTTGCCCAATGCAACTATTTGAAATGTTTGTGCAACAAAACTAAGTGCAACTGACTGTATCTGTAAACTTGAAAAATCTGAAGAAGCAACTCAATAAAAAAACCTCATTCCATCACTGAATGACCCCACGGATGCACTTGCAGTGATGTGTGAAAGCACATAAAGCTGAAAGAGAATAATTTTTTGCTCGTGGAAAAAAACACACCTTTTCCTGGCGGAGGTTTTCCAGCTCAGCAGACTTGTAAGCACATGTTGGAGAACTCTACAAGTGTCCTTATAGTGATCAGTGAGCACTCCCAAAGAACTGCAGCCTTCCAGTGAGACATGTAAGAGGGCAGAGAAGGGAGGAATCATGCCCACCCAGCCCCTCCTGGCATACATGGAAGGGCCGGATGGAATAGCCAGTACCGTGGGGGCACAGATGGACAACAGCGACGCCTCCATGACAATAAAAGGGACAAACACCATTTCCTACAAAAGCTTGCAGGAGAAGTTCCTCATGCAGGCTGAGGGCTGCATGCCCCTGGACTGCATGTTCTGTGATGAGACCTTCAAACACCCTGAGGAGCTCGGGAAGCACGTTTTAACCCAGCACAGGCCCACGCTGTGTGAGCCGGCTGTCCTGAGGATTGAGGCAGAGTATCTCAGTCCTCTGGATAAGTGTCAGGTAAGAACCAACCTGCCTTCACCAAACAATGAGCAGGACAGCGAAGAACTCAGCTGTAAGGTTTGTGGGCAGACGTTTGACAAAGCTTTTGACATTGAGGCACACATGAAAAAGCATAAAGACTCTTTCACGTACTGGTGTAACGTTTGTGGACGAAGATTCAAAGAGCCCTGGTTCCTCAAAAATCACATGAGGACGCACACTGGAAAGCCTGGCTCAAGGAACAAACACCAACAAGGTTCTGAAGGCCCCGTAACAATAAATGAGGTGGTGCAGGAGCATGTAACTGAAAATGTAACGTCACCTTACAAAATTTGTATGGTTTGTGGTTTCCTATTTCACAATAAAGAGACTCTAATTGAGCACAGCAAAGTGCACACCAAAGAATCAGTAGCCAACGGTGAAAGCCCCCAAGTGACTGCTGAAGTGAATGCAGAAGAAACATCTCAACACCAGGAATTTTTCCAGTTCTTGAACTTGAGACCAAATTCAGTTCCAGATAAGGACAAACTGCAGAAACCTGCCAAATGGATTGCTGAGCTGGATCCTTTCACCACGTACCAAGCGTGGCAGCTGGCTACCAAAGGGAAAATTGCAGTTGGCCACGGCCAAGTGAAAGAACCGGGGCAAGAAGGAAGTACAGACAATGATGAGTCATCTTCTGATAAAGAAGAACTCTGTGAAATTTGGAATGCAAATAAAGGTAGCCAGGCTGAAACTACAGGGAAGTCAAAAGTAAATAAAAACAGTTACGCAGGGAATGGTAACTTAACCCAAGACAAACTGAAACATCCAGGTGGTGAAGTGCCTTCTATGGAGATGGATTCTAAATCATCCCAGAACAAAGAGAAACCAACACACTGCTCCGAGTGTGGGAAAGCCTTCAGAACATACCACCAGCTAGTCCTTCATTCCAGGGTGCACAAGAGGGACAGGAGGGCTGAGGGAGAGACTTCAGCTGCTTCCAGGACGTTCTGTGCTGATATAATTGCAAACCTGGAGGAAAACGGAGCAGGAGAGCGAATGGAAGGAGGCTCCGAAGATGGATCTGAAGACGGGCTCTCAGAAACAATTCATCTAGGTGAGGAGAGTTTGGAGCACTTGAGTCTGAAGTAGCTGATGTTGAATTGTTTAGCAGCTCCTCAGAGCCAAAGAATGCATTGTGTCTTTGTTATCTGGTCAGAACTTGGTAGGAAATGTTAAAAAACCAGATGAGAAATGTTATGGTGGGGGGAAAGGGAAAAGAGAAAAATGACAGGGAAAGGAAAGGTTTGGATGCTGCCATTTTTGAGGTCTTCAAAGTTTTGTTGGGCTTTCCTCCAGTTATGAGTTACTGGAATCACTGAAATAGCCTTGATAACAATCAGTGTAGGAAAAGTCTAATCTGTTTAATCACCCCTTCTCTCTCTCTTTACTGGAGTGTTGCATATCCCTTCTTTACCCAGAGTATTTCTGAAGAAATTATTGCAATTCCTTTTTTTTTCCCCCTGCATCTCGTAAGGGCAGAAAATGTTCAGTGCTCGATTCCAGCAGGTTTTAAGACCCCGAGAAGCAAAGAATAATTTAAAACTTTTTCTGTCAAACTGCAAGTTCTGCGTTTGTTTTGAACAGAAGTAGCTTTAAAGCCTTAATGTCAGAGCCAGCAAGTTTAAATCCATTGTGCAAGGACGTGCAGGCTGTTAATATGTGGACATGTGTGTAAGGTATATATTTAAGTCCTCCTCCTTGAAGGGTTGCTGACAGAGTGGATAGGCTCCATCTGTACATTACCCAGGATTAATTCTGCATGTCACAGTGTCTTGGAAAAGCACGTGATACTGAATGATTCCTTAATTGAAAAAGATTGCCTGTCTGGGGACAGAAAGGGATAGCAAAGATTGCAGCTAATCTCACATTCCTGTGTGTGACATGCTCCGAGTCGGCATTTAAAGAACAGACACTTGCATAATCTCAAGGAAAGACACGACGTACAGAATGTCCTGGCACACACACAGGGCTGACTTTTCCATTTCTGGTAATGTGCAACCCTTTATTTTGCCTCCAGTAACAAAGGAATGGAATTATTACCTAATGCTAACGTGCTTGTTTTGTTTCTCGGCGTCTTATCCTAAAGCACAGCAGATTTCGGTGTGAGGGTGCTGAGTCACAGCTATTGAGACATGATGTGTTTGTTTAACTCAGCTACAGCTCGGCTTAGCCACAGCTGAGCCAAATAAAGGAGCATTTCCACTAGAGAACCTTTCCAACACTTAGGAACCTCAAAGAACTGTTTTAACCTCGATCTGTTAAGCGGCTGCAGTCTTAGTCAAGCCAAAGGTCTCCTTCCTTCTCCTGGTTTCCGGTTGGACTTGGGTGTTTAGCTGAAGTTGTCTCTGTTTTTACTGAACCTGCCAGCAGAGTCTCGTTGCTCAGTGGTGTTGGGAGAGCTCTTCTCTCCCATTTCCCTGTCCCTGCCGCCCTCCAGTGGCACCTGCTGCAGCTGCACTCGAGTGGAACCACCTGGCCATCCCTGGATTTGTTCCTGGAATACACGTGTCCACCCGGGCCACTGCCCTGTCTATATTTCTCCAAGCTTTAGCATTAATGTTTCTAGGGAAAGATTGCTCATCAAATCTAAAGATGCTATTATAGAGATACACCGCTGATTAGCACAGAAATAATATTACTATTAGATTTAATACAAAATTACATCTATTTCTTTGCCCCCCTTCCCCGAAACACCTCCTTGTGTTTGGCCATTGTGCACAGAGCACATTTTTATTCAGAATCGTGATTCTCACACTAATTCAAGCACACCTTTTAGTAAAGTGGTGCAGTTTATAACCTGTGTGAGTTTTTGAGATGGGCCATTCTCCATCAAGTTCCTGTAGGTCAGTAAAGGGAACTTTTTTTTCTTCTTTGAGCCACAGTTTTGCATCTTGTTCTCTGGGCTCCTTCAGTTCAGTCACAAGCCACAGCTCCTGGACACAAACAGAACTTTTAAACTTTTAACATTTTAACTCTTGTGCTTTGAGATGAGAACAAAAGATACTTGTAGACCATAGGATTTGACAGCAGTTCATAATTCTGTGGTCTTTTTCTTAAAAAAGCCAGTTAAAATAGTTATTGTTTTAAACAAGACTGCATTTGCTCTTAATAATATACCTATGTTTTTTCCCAAAGATAAAAATGAAGATAGTTTGGAAAGAACAAAAGTTAAAACCCTTGGAACCTCCAGAGAATGCAGCTACTGTGGAAAGTATTTTCGCTCTAATTATTACCTCAACATTCATCTCAGAACTCATACAGGTAATGGGGGCTTCTCCTTGGTGGGAGGGGAAGGAAGCCTGCTGAATCCACTTTTTTTAAAATGAAAAACAGAAGTTAGCTTTAAAATTATTGATATTAAAAACGAGGTCTTCTCCAACGCTAAAAAAATATTATAATTGCAATAAAATGTCTTAGAATTAATTGCTTACCTAAGTATAAATGTTTTTGAATAGAACTCGTTGCATCAGGTATTGTTAAAAACACAATACGTTTTAAAACTTAAATTTTTTTCTGCTTTTAGCAGTGTAGCAACAAGTTTTGGGTTTGGTTTTAATTTTTTAAAAGAACCTATTTCCCAGGTATTCAGTTGTTTGTCTGCCAGCTGCTGCTACCTGTGAAAAGCTGAGCCTGCTTTTCAACACCTTATTTTCTCTGGCCAGGCAAACTCTTTTACTTCTGCCTGTCCCTGTTTCTGGGGAAGCAGCTCTATTTATAGGTGAGCTGTGGCACTGGTGTTGTTGAATAGCACACTTGTGGTATGATCAAGGGCTACAAGTTGTTGGAGTTGACCCACAGTTACACTTCTTGCTTATCTCTGCCAAACATGTCAGCTCCCATCTCCATCCGTGGCCAACTGTGTGGGAAACATCTCTCCACTGCAGCCAGAAGATGTCACTGTAGTTAGTCAGAGCAAAAAGATGTTGTTTAAGTTATTTAAATGGGTTTGGGGCTGCAGAAGGGGAGAGAAAAATCTGGTTTACTGTTTTAGGGTCTCCGTTATTCCCGTGTGTTTTATTGTGTTCAAATCACGTCACATTTATTTACTGATAAAACTGTGTTTCAGGTGAAAAACCATACAAATGTGAATTCTGTGAGTATGCAGCAGCACAGAAAACTTCACTGAGGTATCACTTAGAGAGACATCACAAGGACAGGCACGGTGACAGTGCAGCAGACGTGAAAAGTGACAGCAAAGTTTCATTACGGAATCAGGAGACGGTGCTTTCGCTGGCTGCTGATGGTGCTCAAGAAACCAAAAACCTGAAGAGGCTTTTTGATGGTGCCAAAGATGCTGAGAGCTGCCCACCTGCCAAGCAGCAAAAGGAAGTTCTGTCCTTGAGCAATGCAATAGGCAGCACAGTCTTTTTAAAAATCAAAAACAATTCCAGGGAATCGAACAAAGGTTCTCTTTGTAACAATTCCAATCAAATACCCGAGAACGTGCCCACTGCTTATGTGGAAAAACTAAAGGCTGAGAAGGAAACAAAGGAAGCTCAGCTTAATGTTCCTCATAAAAGAGAGAGAAAGGTTTCTGTGGCATCAGAGGAAGATGATGTCCAGTATATCTGTGCTTTTATTGGTGGAAAAAATGTGGATGATGTGCAGGAGTGCACCAAGAGCTACAAACACAAACCTGTCGCGAACTGTCACGAGCAGCCCTTGGACTTATCCAGCAAAACTTCACAAGAATGTTCAGTGGTTGCAACTAAAGGCCTGATAGCACCCAGTACCTGCCCCTTCTGTACTTACAGGACTTTTTACCCCGAAGTCCTAATGATGCACCAGAGGCTGATGCACAAGTACAACCCCGACACCGTTAACAAGAACGGCTACAGAACGAAGGCCGTGGCCAAGGCCCGGCGCACGGGGTGTCCCCCAGCTCTGCTGGGCAAAGATGTGCTTCCTCTGTCTCCTCCTTCCAATAAAAATAAGAATTCCCCATCTACACAGCAGAAACCATTGCAAACAGGGAAAGCTAAACAATGTCCCCCTGCACAGAACAAAGCCCCTCTCTTCTCAGCGACCGAGTCGAGCAGCACAGCCCCCAATAACCTCAAGTTTCATAAACAGCCAAGTAATATTGGAGCTCAGGCAAATAACTACAGACAACCTCAGCAAGAAGTGCACTCCAGTCCCAGCATCTCTCCAGTGCTGGACAGAGTAAAAAGGTCTGAATCTAAGATAAAAGCTCTGGGTGCCCCAGTGACTCAGTCTGGTCTGATAAGCAGCAGCATGAATGGGGTTCTTGACTCTCACCTAAATGAACCCGCCTGGGCTTGTCATCGAGGAAGGGACTATCTTTGTAGTAAATCTGGGAGCAATGTGAACCTAGACTATGGTGAACCCTCTTCCAAACGAGTGAAACCCACCCTGGTGGCTGTTGACCACGTGGACTCTCCCATGGCCAATTACATGAGATACGAAATGAGCAGATTTCGTGTTGCAAACAGATATGCAAATCTGCTACCTCAGGAATACCCTCGCACCAAACCTGCACCCTCTGCTTTGCCAACCAAACAAGGGCTTCTGAATTCAGATGATGCTGATCCTCCCAGTGCATTGACTGCTCTCAAACCTTACGAGCCATATGGCTCTGGGGCACTGTACAGTTCCTGTGGATCCAGCAATGGCCAAGTGACCAGCTCTACAGGAGAAGGTACGGTGTCCCCTTCCTCCTTAAATGTCCTGCACTGGTACAGAGGGAGGGGAGTGGAATGTAAATGTGTTGTACCCACCTTGAAGCACAGAAAATAAAGCTGTACTCACTGTTCCACTAAGTCCAGTCAGTGCTCGGACTTGAAATTTAAAATCCAGGTTCAGCAAACTCCTGGCTTGGGGAATTAGGCAAGGAAGGGATGAATTTTAAAGAGGGATTTGAAGTTCCTCAGGTTCCCTCCTCCCCCCTGCCATGGGGCTCTGATAGCAAACATGTATTGTTTGCTCATCAGAGTGCTCCAGACATGTCGACTAATCCAGGATATGGAATGAGCCTTTCTGCTTAATGTACCAGAAGTCTTGAACCATCTGGAATATTAATAAAACTTCTTACAAAAAAAGAAAAAAAAAAAAAGAGAAAGCTGTCATGGACAATTGTTCCCTTCAATAGCAGAAAAGGATGTATTGCAGATCATAAAACTATGATTTAAATCTTATACTTCTGTTCTTCAGTGATGTTTTTTAATGTTTAGTTTTTAGCAGGAACAGAATACTTTGTTAAATCAGGACAACAGGTTTCTGCTGTTGTAATTATGGTGTAGTAATGCTCTGTGGAAAATCCTGGGCCTAGCAGAGATAAATGATTTGTGATGTATTGGGAAAACTTTGGTACTTCTATGAAATACATGCTTTTTGTGTTTTGTTCTCGGTCAGCATTTTCAAAACTTAGCAGGAGGCCAAGATTAAAAGGTGCTGGGTGATATTTAAGCAGTTGTCTGACTATTTCTAGAAGGTGGTATTTATGACTTGGAGCTGAGGTCAGCATGGACTTAGCTACAAATACAGGACTTTGAATTTTGAAATGAAGATCCTACTATAAAAATGAATAGTGTGTGTGTGTGTGCTGTGTAGTCTTAAAGTCTGTTCCTGAACTCTGAATACTCCCATTCTCTGGAAGCAGTAAAGTTACTCTTCTGAAGTAGTCTGAGCTCGTAACAAGCCAGGGGTGTGTTACTTGAGGTCAGAGCAAACTGCAAAATACTAAATCTACATTTAGTTATGGGGCAAAAAAATATATGTGCTAACTCTGTTCTGGTTTTTGTTTGCTTGTTTTAAGGTTGAGGGCTTCAAAAATATATCAGATTTATATATAAATATCCAGGCTTGCCCAGTGGGTTCTGGAAGGATGAGGGAAAGTGTCCCAGTTGTGTTTCCAGGCTGGGTGGGGAGTGGATGAGGGAAAGCCAACACCCCAGCTGGCTCACTGAGGAAGCTGTGGAGTTAAGGGCTGATTTTGTGAAGAGCATTGTCTGTGTGCCCTGAGCTGGACCAGCAGCTGCTGTGGGGGTGTAAACTGGGCTCTGGGTTTGCACAGAATGCCCAGGGATGGCAGGAGGACAAATGGTGCTGCTGTGCTTTGGTTGCTGGTGATGAGAGAGGATGAAACAGAGGGGGCCAGCAGCGTGTGTGGGGATGGGAGATGCTCCTGTTGTGTCAGCAGGCCCAGCCAGGCCAGGCTGCTGAAGCAGCAGTTCATGCAACACTATTTTTAAACAATGACTTCACTGGAATCCACCTTGTTCTCCTTTTGGAAGCTCCACCTGTCTGCCAGAGAAACCTCCATGGCTTTTCTGCCTCCTCTTTAGTGCAAGCCTGGAGAACTACCCTGGAGTCAAGAACTATTCCTTGTTACTTAAAGCTCTCAAAACTGTGCCTGCAACTAATTTGACAAAGGTTGTTGTCATGGAAAGAAAGATTTCATTGTTGGTTACAGGGAGGAAGGAAAGCAACTTTTTTTGGCTGTTACCTACATTTGAAAGACTTGCAAAGCAAGCCCCCCCTCTATGGGGTTTCTTAGCAACTTCAATAAAAAGCCCTATCCAATAAGATGTAAATAAATATAAATAAAATATAAACAATAAAAATATAAATAATGAAAACAGAGAAAAAAAGTGTAGGTTTGTGAGGTTAATGTCTTAGTTTTCCAACCATTCTGCCTAGAAGAACCCAACCTAAACCTTGACAGTTGTTGAGAGGGTACAGGGGACCAGCCAGCAAACCTCTCAGTGTTAGAGTTTTATTGTGGGTGAAGACTGATGATAAAAGTTCCTGCAAATTCTCTTTATTTTTGGTTCAAAAGCCAAAGTACAACTGTTTGTCAAGAGTTTCAGCTCCTCAGAGCTGTGTTCTGTGAGACACCACATGCAAAGCACTGCAGGTGCAGACCTGCAGCTTTCTGCACTCTTTTTATTGAACTCTGGTGATGTTATAGAACACGATGTCAAACCCCTTTTCTAAGGGCCCCTGTGCCTCATGGCAACATTCTTTAGGTCCCGTGAACACGTTATGTCGCATGTTAAATGCTGGATCAAGTTGTCATGAGAATATGTTCCACTTGGCAAACTTGATTAAGGCACGATGCCTTCCCTTATTGCTTGTAAGCTCTGCCATCCCGTGTTGCCCTGAAGAGACAGGAACATTCTGAAACCACTCACTTTGTGTTATTTTCAAATTAGTTGCCTTTGCAATGGCAACATGTTATCAGGGATAACCTGTTGGCTGATTGATTTGGCAGAGGCTGCAAATTAAATGACAATTGCTCGTGACACACTCCAATGGCTTCCTAGATTCTGTTGAAATATTAATTTAGCTTTGCCATTTTAATTTAATTAAAGCTTGCTGGCTTTTTTTTTCCCAATGCTGCATTTAAAGCTTCCATGGAATATGGATGGCAGTTGGGCTTTTTGTATCCTGTGGGAGTAATGATTCTGGACTTTTTTCCTTAGTTTTATGAAGTGTTTTTGACTGCTTGCTTGAGGTAGTAAGACTTAATATGGAACAGGCATTGATTTCACATCTATAAATCTGAATTAATGGTCTCAGATAAACATGAAACTACCTGTATACTGGACTGAAAATTGCTTAACAAAGGGCTTCAAGAAAATGTATATTAACACTCTTTAAAGTGTCACAAGTGCCATATAATCTGTGATGGCAACAATGAAGTATCCTCAGTTTTCCTCTCAAATACTCATTCAAAAATTGAGTTTTCAAACCAATACAGGCACGGGATCTGTAGCCATCAAGGTACAAGAATGTCCTGCAGCACTCACACCTCCTTAGGTGAGGCCTCTGCTGTGATGAGTTAAGCAAAACAATGTCTTTCTTGCAAATAAAATGAATGAAATCTGGAGATGGACATTATGTTTATAAAGCTTAGCACAAAGTTGTTAAATTAATACTTTTCATTCTCCTTGTATTTGTTCTGGACAGTGAATTTCACATAATCATTAATCAGGACTGGGAATATCTATGTCTTGAGGCCTGGTGATGAGATGATTTGTTGAGGCATCTGTGGTATTTTGGGAACCTGGATGCTGATGTAGACCTGACATTTTAGCAGGAAATAATTCTAATTCCTCTAAATTATTTTTTTCCAGGGAAGAGATCAGTGTCTTACCAACACTTACCCAGCAGCCTCCTGCAGAGGAGGAGTTACGAGCCCTTCGTGGGGAACTCACACTTCAGGCCCAGTGACAAGAAGAATTAAATCCTTCAAGAAAAGGTAAACAAACCTTCTGAACTAATTGTTGCTCAAATCTTGCTTTGTGTTCTTGTGGCATCAAAGGTGCTGCACAGCTTGATGAGAGGTTGTGAAAGTCTGAACCACAGCAGCTGAAAAGACACAAACTCCCTTGTTCTTATAAATTCAACCAAGTGCTGGTGTAGCAGCAGGAGTTGTTTTGAATAGTAGTGATGGTGTGTGTAATAAGGAGGTAGATGCTCCTTTTTGGAAAGAAATGGGAGGGCTAAAACAAGATAAACGTATTAATTAGGTACAATACCAGTGGGAAGTGTTCAAAGTTAAGTCAAAGTTTAGTCAGAAAGTCAAAATTAAGTCAGTCCTGGAGGGTGGGAGAACATGTTGTGGAGAACTAGAAATGAGAGGAAGTGCCTGTGATCACAGTTGCTGAGTCCTGTGGGAGGTTATGGGTTGGTCCTTCCTGAGAATGGAGGTGAATCCTTCCTGAGAATGCAGACACTGCTCATTTTACCCCTGCTGGGGCCTGAGCCCTGCCCCAAACACAACCTCATGGGGGATTGCTCCATGGAGAGGTGAGGGTGTCCTGACAGCTCCTGCACAGTTTCTCTTTGTACTGGAGGGGTTATTCCAAGTAGTTTTCCCTCTGTTTGACATAGGGGTGGGTGTAGCCTCTGGGGGAAAGAGGTCAATGAGAAGCTTTATCCTGGTGCTGGGAATTCCTGTGCTCCAACTCCTCAGTGCTGTGCCTGTCTGAGAACTCACCAACCCCCTCCACTGCTCAGGAGACAAGTGCTCTGTAAGAGTATAAATAAATAAATGTATCTGTGGGCCTTTTTCAAACCTAGAGCTACAGATAATTTTCCTCATTCAAATTTAAGGAGCTGTGTCTGGAATGCTGTAGCACCTGGACCAGCACACACTATTTTATGGAAAGATTTTACATGTCTGCACAGAGCTATCTGACATCTAGTTGACAGTTTTTAAAGTACTTTGCTTTATTTCTTGATATTCTTCTAATCTCACTGCATTTATTGTCCCTACTAAGCACATTTGTGTCCAGTTGTGATGTTTTAAGTTAACTCAATTTCATGCCTGTAGCTCTACTTGGGGCTGAGTATCTTCCAAAGTAGACTTGATTGCCAGCTTTTATTTGGAAAATTAAATATGCAGACCTTATATGGCAATACCAATTCCTAAATACACTGAGCAAGAATGTGGAAGAAATTCTCTTTATGTTTTAAAGCTGCTCCTTGAGAAAATGTGCTGTACTATTTTATAATTATGTGCCACAAACTTATTTTTTTTTGCCCTCTTTTTCCCCCAGGCCTAAGGACACAAATGCATGTTTTATGGAGTTATACCTGCAGTTCATCCCCTGAGGAAGAGAAAATGGTGAAAGCTACTGAACTAAGCTGTGATTGTACTGTATATAGAAACACTACAGTTTTATAATATCGGTTCTTTTAACATTTTGTACCAAATAGCCATAAAAAGTAGTCTAAACAATTGGGTTATGAAGGTGTGTGGAGAATGTATATCTTGACATTGACTTCTTGAGTATTTTTCATTAGAATGAATTGACCAAATATTAGGTAGGAACTATATTTTTACATACTTGAGCGCTGCTGAAGAGTTTTTCTTTGAAAGAATATATACTGTTGCACCTCAGGTAACCTGTAAATAGTGAAGATGAAATCCTGTTGGCTTAATGCTCCTTTTTGATAAAAGTGAAAGTTTCTCATCTGGGTTTTTTTTTTTCCCTGTTGAACTATGTTAGTTTTTTTGTTTTGTTTTGTTTCCTTTTTTTTAACAACAACTTCCAAATAAACTGTCTGAAACTGTCCAGTTTATAAATGTTGTGAACACGAAAGCAACGGTGCTGACATTGTGCTGATCTGCCTTATGTGTGAGAGGACCACGACGTGCTGGAGGGCTCTGGTCCTCTGGGCTTGTTTCCAGCATGTTTTTAAATGCAAGGATGAGGCAATACTTGACATTTGGATTTCCTGAAGTGTGGTTGGATTATTCTCTTGGCATTGGCTGCTGTTCTTCAGAGAAGCCTCTCAAACGTCTCTCCCAAAACTTTGCAGCAGAAAATCCCTGGGACTGGCTTGAGAAACATACTGCTCTGAGTGTTGCAGAGGTTTAGTTCTGTACTAAGCTCCACACACAGTTTTAGAGAAAAAAACTACTTTGCACCTTTGTCCAAGCTGTAAAGTCACAAACAGGACTTGCAATATGAATATGGGATCTCCAGACTTCAAAAGGGATGTGGCTCTGGTGGAGCCTTATTAACTGTGCTTGGAAGCTTCTTGATGTCAAGTTTTAGCATCTGCTGGGTGTTTAAAATGAGTGAGAAATAACCTGTAAATGGGAGAATATCTCCTTTTATTTTTTTGTGAAGACAACAAGAGTTTTTTCTAATGCACATGCAGTTTAAATTTTGTAAAGGGAAGATGGCCAGTTACCAGCCAGTAAAGCAGAACTGTTGCATATTTTGACTTGCTTTCCTAGTTTCTCCTCATGAAACCTGTAGTTAAGAGTTAACTCCTTCTGGACCTGGCTTTGACTTCCATATATTTTAGTAAAACAAAACAAAAAAAAAAATATTTTGCACTGTTCGTTTTGCTCTCTTCCCTCATACAGCAAATGTAAAATAGCAAAAATGTAGAAGCCTTATGCAACTTGAGATGTTCCAGTTGTCTGTCTTAGTTCCTGGATATGGGACCTATTTTTGCTGTCTCTGTGAACTGGCAATGGAATGAAGTGCTGTGTATCAGGAAATTGTACACTATTGACCTGTTTTCCTGTTCATAAGCTGAGCCATATGTACATAATCTAGATTTTTGTTTTCCTAGTTTTGCACTTTTATAGCCTATTTTTTGAAGATGAATTCACTTGGAAAATGGTTGATCTATTTTTTTTGCCTGATCTCTCCATGAGTTTATAGAATCCGTGGCTGTCCCTGTCCTGCCTGTGCCAGGGGGTCTGAGGTTGTTCCTCTGTGCAGGGCTGGGTTTTAACGTGTTTCAGCAAACAGACCTAAGGCTTGTTTGTTTTTAATCTCCCTTCATACTGGTACAGTTTTTCAAGGCTTTTTTTTAAATCTTGGTATCTCTGGGGTTGGAATGGAAAAACAGACCTGAAGACTCTATTCCACAGCAGCACCACCCTGTGCTTCAGAACACACTTTGCCCATCAGTATTAACTATTGGGATACTACTGGTTTTGTATGTCTTTGGAAATAACAGTGCATATATAGAGGTACAAATTGTTGATTTTTTTTTTAAAATGTATTTATTTCATTCCATTTTGTTCTATTTTAATTGTTGGAACCGGAAGTTGTCAAGCAGTAGGCGCGCAATACTCATTTAATTTATGATGTATTTCACTTTAGTTGAGTATATTATTACATGTGGATGTAAATATAGACTTGGTGTTTTGCAAAACTGGTTTCTGTGTCTTGCTTTTAAAGCTGGAAAGGAATTGCCTGGAACTGCATATTCACTTGACCTTTTGTCATACTCGCTCTGGTGGGGGGGAGAGGGAGAAGCTGCCAATAACCCAAACCAAATTCATGCCATGTTCAGTTGTTACATGAAAATACTGAACCACTCCACAGAAAAATCCATCTGTGAGGTAAACTTTAAATAATGAAGAAACCTTTGGTTTCTTCTCTTTCAGTTATTTTCCTTCAGAAAGGAAATTGAGTTATTGGATGCATTTTTTTGTGGTAATAACATTATCAGGGGACCGTGTGTGTGTGTGTGTATATACATATATATATATATATATATATATATATATATATATATATATATATGTATTTTTTTTGGTGACACTTCAGAATTGTATTAAATTATCAATTGTTTTTGAAACCAAGTATGTTTCAAAAAAAATTTCTAGGTCTGTCGTGTCCCTGGAACTCTCCTGAGGTGTCAGACCTTCCCAACACCTCTGGCCACATCTCAAAACCCACTTCTGAGCTCTGAAGGCAGCTGGGAAAGACTTGTCGAAGGCAACTCATCTAGGGGAGAAAGGGAACTCCCCAGCTGAAGCCCCAGTGGGAATCAACCCCATTTCAGTGGGAATCAGCCCCATTTCAGTGGGACTCAGCCCCATTTCAGTGGGTATCAGCCCCATTTCAGTGGGTGAGCGCAGCCTTGTTAAGCCACGGGCTCAGCTGGGCTGGCTCTGGTGAGGTTTGGAGGAGTAGGGTGGCCCAGGTTCTTGGCTTAAGTGCTTCTGTAAAAGCAGTGCTACTGGGGAGCATGAAACCTTCCAGCTGTTGGGGCTGGAGGGCAGCAGGATGTACCAGGGAAATTGTGGTGCCTGTGTGGTGCTGGGTGACAACAGGGTTGGGGGGGGGTACAAGGGGTAAATGTGAGCTTTGCAGTCTGCTGTAAGGCACGGCTTTGGTGCCTCTCAGGGGCCATGTGATGAGTTTCTGATGAGCCACACAGACCTGGAGACAAAGGATGCTTATTGCAGTGACTGTAGGTCATCATTTGCTGGACCAATGTGTGAGTTCTGCAGGTGAATTAAAGAGCAGCTCTCACTGCCTGACTGAGAAGGAGGTGCTGAAGATAAGGACCAGTACAGGGATATTTGTCTGCAGGTTGAAAAGGCACTTGGAGTGTCTTGCATCTCCAAACCCCGTGGGATGTTGGAGGTGTGCTTTTATTTTATGTTAGTTTTGTCAGAGATGTGGTCTCTGGTTGCTACAGGTGAAACTTTTTTTGCCCCCATTCCTTTGAGATAAATATTATTCCCAGCCTAAGCTGGGTTAATGGGAAGGTTGAGACTCTCCCTGGGGAAAGGCCAAAACTAGAAATAAATTGTGGCAGTGAATAAAATGAGGGTGTCTCGTCACTGCTGGTGTTGGTGGAGCTGCTGTAGGGGAGGGTGTGAGATGGCTCCGGGGCTGCTCTGGTTTCTGCCCCCTCATCCAGGCTGAGGAGCTGGGGCTGTGCAGCCTCAAGGGAAGACACTGAGAGGGGACCCCATCCATGTGTGTCAGGGCCTGCAGGGAGGGGGCAGAGCATGGACCAGGCTCTGCTCGGGGGGCCCAGCAATGGGACACGAGGGACGGGCAGGAACTGATGCCCAGGAAGTTCCACCTGGACATGAGGAAGAATTTCTTCCCTGTGCAGTGACCGAGCACTGAACAGAGACCAGAGAGGGTGCGGAGTCTCTTCACTGGAGATGTTCCAGAACCATCTGGACACAATCCTGTGCCACGTGCTCTGGGATGGCCCTGCTGGAGCAGGAGGTGGGACCAGGTGACCCCTGTGGGCCCTTCCAGCCTGACCCAGTGGTTCTGTTTCCTTGATAACCTGCAGTGCAGGTTCTGTTTGGTGCCTCCATACACAGAGTCAGAGGGCTTGGAGCACTGTCTGAGATGAGGGAGGGTAAAACAAACAGTGTTTCTCTGTGGATGTTCAGACCAGCATCACAAACACTTCTCTGAGGGCTCTTCCTCCTCTGCTTTTAGCTAATTACTGGTTCAGATTCATCCTCAGACTGCTGGATGTCCTGAAATTGCAAAGAAGCAACGCTCATTTTCACTTACGAGGGAGATCTAATATTAAATCGCAAAACTGTTTCTTCTTCCCCTTTGTGGAAGTGGAAAATCTGCAAGTGCTTTCCCGAGCAGATTTCTCCCTTCATTTGCACACACTTGAGAAAAGTGCATTTAATTAGGATTAGCAAGTCTCTAAATTGCAGATGGTTCTCAGGGGAAAAAAATAGTTATGAGTGCATTCATGACATTAAAATCAGTACATTTAATTCAATTTCATCTTTACGAATTAATATTAATTCGTAACATCTAAAGTAGTAGTTCCTACAGCAGATATTTATATGATTTAGGATTACTGGGGAAAATGAGATGTAGCAGTTCCAAACATGCTACAGCATGATTCCCATGTGTAATTATGCAGATTGAGTAATCACATGCTAATTGCAAGAATGCCCATTTTGACATGTGTTGTTATGTGTAACAAGGGTCCGTTGTATGCTGAGTGGTTTTATTTAGTTTGGAGTTCGTTATTGAGAGGTACAGAGTCCAGTATTGGGTCAGATGTGAAATATTGCAAAAATCAGGAGCTATGGTTGCTGTTGGAGCAGAATTCCAGAGAGGAGGCTGCTGGGCTGAGCATGGCACTGCAAAGCACAAGATGCTCTGGTTTAACACTTCCCAGCCCGCCACAGACTCAGTGGGGTGAAGACAAACGTGAAGGTGTGGTGTCTGCCCAGGTCACCCCTTCACTGTGGTGCTGGATCTGAGCTCTTTGGGCAGACACAGCAGCTTTTTATCTTCCTCCTGTGTATTTGTGTGGAATGAAGTCACTTTGCTCCCGACCTTTCTGCAGGACTGGGGGGCTCTGGGTTTTGATAATAATATTCCCTATAACAAGAACATTCCCTCCCCAGAATTGCTCTCCCTTCGCTTCCCCTGAGGCTATCCCTACTCCCAGCACTCAGAATTCCATCCCGCAGCCTCCGGGAGCTCATCTCTGCTGTCCAGCACTTCCCAAATGTCTCTGTGAGCTGGGGAGAGGTTCTTCCCCCCGCTCCGCGTGTGCTACACCCCCAAAGAGCCACATCGCCCCGCTGCTGGGGCACCTCCGGCTGGGCACAAGGGGGGTCCAGCCGGGCGGGAAGGGCGCTGGGAGCATCATTCCAGGTATTTGGAGCTCCAGCGGAGCGGGATGTGCCGGCATTAGGTGGCGGTGTTGGCCAAGCCGAGGAGCGGGACCCGCCCGCGGGGCTGGAGCTGCCGCGTGTTCCCGGCACAAGTTTGCTTTAGACACCAGAATTAATTAGCAATCGCATAAAAGTACCTAATAAATGCAGAGCTGCCCCCGAACGGCCCAAACGGGTTGTTTAATAATGCGAGCAACAATCACGGCATCACCGGGAAACTTCCCCGACAAGGGAGATGGACCAGAGAAAATCTGGAGATACAGAAACGTTATCCTCGATTTTCTCTTCTCACCCGATCAATATTTCCTGAAATGTGTTGCTAGCGAGCAGATTTAGCTGCTGGCAAACATTATTTTTGACTGGTTGGGTTTTTGCTATTAATTAAATGATGTGTTTTATAACGTGGGACGGTCACTGTGGACGTTCCTCTGTGTGGATCTTGGGGACAAAACTATTTGCATGAGCAAGTTCAGTCTAATAAATAGTTATGGAACACTTTGGCATTTAAAACTCATTTTACATATATAAAATGTTTTTATTAATCCTCTCTGAAAATCATGACCTAATTACTGATATTTTTTTTTTTTTTTTTGGTCTTGTGGAATAATTACTTGCAAAGAACCTTCCTGTGATTTCATCCCTCAGTCTTTGGTGCAGTTTAGTGGAACAAGAGGTAGATAAAGAACAGGCAGAGTCTGCATTACCCACGTGAGCTGAGGAAACCACAGGCTTCACAGTTTTCTGATAATGCTGGAAAATCAGGAAGTAGCTCTCACTTAAAGCAAAAAAAATAAATTCACATTTTGTAATGAAATGTTATTTCATTTTCGGGCAGTTCTGAATTTTTAATATGTGTGTGTATATATATATATATATGTATGTTCTCGAAAATCTAATTAAACATTGCTAAATAAAGTAGTTCTGAGCAAACCGAATGAAATTTTAATGTCAAAGTTGAGCATAAATAGTTTGGGAAAAAAGATCAGAACCGAGTGAAATGATAATTAACGCCGAAATACATTTTGCACCAAACTTGAATTTTTTGCCTTCTGTGTTTTTCCAAATCCCTCTCACCAAAACCTCCCAAAACTTCCCAGCAGCAGGCCCAGGTATTTCCGACCTCTGGGGCAGGTTCCTGTTCTCAGCTGGAGGAGGAGCAGTGGCTCTGCACTTCAGCTCTCTTGATTATCCAGGGAATGTATTTTCCAGGTCAGTTTTTGGGTAAAAAAAAACCCTTAAATGAAGCACCTGCCCCTGCCCTTCTCTGTGTTGGTGTTGTATGTTCACAAAGGGAGGTGAGGATGAGACACTCTTAATTTCTCTTTCCTTTTGGTTCCCCTTCACTGTTGAGTTTGGGGTCGTATTTCTGGTCTCCCTCCAGCTGTTACTTGAGGTTAAGAGGTAATTGAACCCAGCATTTCTGTTCAAATTGTGTCTTGTTAAAGTCTCTTTTTAGCAGAACCTAAATCTGGGCCTCTGACATTTTGACAGAATCTGTTTTCAGGTTGAAAAATTTATTTCCCGATAAGAATTTTGGTTGTTTTCCTGTTTGACTCCAAAAGCCTGAGCTGATCATCTTTAAAGCATTAGCACAATTGCTTACAGATGGACTTTTCATATAAAATATGTGATTTCCCCCTTCTCCAACCAGCACTATTGCTGTTTGCCTGAGCTCAAGGGCTCCTCACTTTGTTAATTTAACCTAAATATTTTCTGGGATGAGTTTATCCAGAGCAGTCAATATTTTATTATTTCGGAAAAACAAGCAAACAAAATTCTTAAACACTTGTAACATTGTTTTTGTCAATTTAAAGGTAATATCGAACATCCTGGTTCAAGAAATGCTTTGGATTTGGTTTTGGTTCCAGATTTTGGGTTTTTTTTTAACTTGTTAGCAATTTTTGGCTCTGGATTTGCAGAGCCCAGTCTTGGGACACCTTAATCCCACCTGAGTTGCACCACAGCACTGAGCTGCACGCTCAGGCAGCCAGATGCAGTGAATTTGGTTGAGAATGCTTTAAAAATAAAGATCAGTGATAGTTTGACAGCAAAAAGGACTTTTTGGTGGAGAGCCAGGGCTGGTAACCGAGAAACCAGAGCTGTACTTGCATGGTTATAGATTATATTAATGTAAAGCTGGCATCCATTTCTGAAAAAAATAAAAAAAAGACGAAACGTGTTCAAGGTATATTTCCCTGGGAAATCTGTCTTTTAAGTAATTTAATGTTTCCTGAAATGCCCAGTGTGTGCAGCCCTGCTCTGTCTGGTCACTGCAGGAACATCCAGTGGGCCCAAGGCTGGTTCATCACCACATCTACAGAGTCCCTAAAGACATCGCAGCCATGAAAGCACCACTTCACCAGCAAAACTATGTCTTTCCTGTGTTAAAAATGTTGTAAATGCCTTTCAAGTGTCAGTACCACTGCAATAACTATTTTCAGTGTGCAAACAGTCTTTGTTTCCCAAATGCTCTTGTTAGTGTTGAGGTTTATCTGATCTCTTCAGGAATTCTCTTCTTCCCTCACCATGGCTTTCAGACAAGCAACACACTTAATATTTTAGGGGCTCAGGCGTATTTTGTAGGACAGCCTGAGGAGGTATCAGAGGGCTTAGCCTGGATTACCATTTGGGCTGCAGAAAACTCTGCCAAAGTAGAAAATTTTACACAATTGAGCAGTCTGGACCTCGCTCCACAAGACTGACGTGGCCTGATGTGCTGAGAAAAAATAAAGGCAGGATTTGAAGGGTGTTTCCCCAAAGCACAGCTTGGTTAAGAACTGCTTTGGGGCAGCTGAGAACTGCTGAGGTGGTGTTTAAGGTACTGGGGCCACGGGGAGCTGGGGACCCACTGGGAGCTCTGTGTCCTCCTGTTGAGGGGATCCCATAGGAACACATCCCTTTCCATTACTCATTTGTGATGCCAGTCACTGCTGGTCACCAGCACCAGGGGACATGGGCAGACATGCTCAGTCCTCGTGTGCATGTAGCCAAAATCTTGGATGTCTCTATGTGTCTGTTTGTCCTGCTGTGACAGACACCTGCCCTGCCCCTCCTGCTCCCCTGGGATGGGGTGGAGGAGGAGGATGAGGCCCCAGCCCCATGCCCTGGGTGGCAGTTGTGGTGTCTGTGTGTGCTGAGTCCCGGGAGGATCCCAATCATCATCATCCTCAGGACTCGGCTCCTTCCCCCGAGCAAAGATCTTCCCAGTAGTGGGCAGCAACTTGACACAGCCTGATGTTTTCTGCTGCATTTTGGATTGTTTTTCCTGTGATATTTGCTCCTGCCTTTTCCCTGCAGGCAGCCTGGAGCCCAGTTAACAGCTTGGTTTGCTCCGGAGCTGCCTCTGAGCCGCGGCTGAGGCGTCAGTGTGAGCTGGGAACAGATGCTGAGGGGATGTGGGGTTGCCTTTTGTTCCTCTAAACATTTGTCTTCCCGACCATAAATCTTCCCAATAAACTGCCCTGAGTGACACAACCCCCTGCAGCTGCTGTGCTGGGTGTGGTGCTCCAGCCGTGTCCAGCCTGGCTCAGGAGTGCGGGGCAGCAGCTCCTGGGGAAGCTCAGCCCATCCTGGCACCAGTGCCAGTCCCACCTGAAGATGTCCCTGGGCTGGGAGCCCCTGGCTGTGGAGGGATCAGGGGAGATGTGAACAGGGCTGTCTGTGCAGGGGGACCAGCCCAGGGGCACTTCTGCATTTCAAAACTTCGGAGCAAACCGTGGGTCACAGAATGTTGGGGCTGGAAGGGCCCTCTGGAGATCACCCAGTCTGACCCCCCCACCAAGGCAGGGCCACTCAGAGCAGGTGACACAGGAACATATCCTGGTGGGTTTGGAATGTCTTCAGAGAGGGAGACTCCATGCCTGCCCTGGGGAGCTGTTCCAGTGCTCTGCCACTCTCACGGAAAGAATTTCTTCCTCAGGTTGAGGTGGAACTTGTTTTAGTTTGTGGCCATTGCTCCTCATCCCATTGCTGGGCACCACTGAGGAGGGTCTGGCACCATCCTCTGACACCCCTTGGAGATATTTGTATGGATTGATGGGATCCCCTCTCAGTGTTCTCTTCTCCTCCTGTTCTATGGTGCCTCATATGGGTCACATAATCCTCCTTCTGGTGGCAAACCCAGCCCCTGGTCCCAGGCTCTCCTCTCCTGCCTCCCACAGACCTGGACAGGTCCCACTTTACCCTTTGTACCACAACTTTGGTGCCCTCCTGGAGTGCCTGGACCCCTCTGTCAGACCAGCTATTTAAATTGTAAAACACTCAGCAAAGGTAGACAGAATTAAATTTATTCCTGAATTGCTGAATAATGTAATATTCGTGTTGTACATAAAAGAATCACAAACCACCCAGCCTGATTTTCCTATGAAAACATTTAACTTTTATTAAATCAAGACAGTTTTAAGGAGCAGCAAAAAAAATGAAAGCAAAAACAACAACTGAACCAGCTTTCAAAGTTGCCCTGTAGCCAAAACATCCATCTGAGAAGCTGAAGGGTTGATTTTATTTGTTTGTTTGTTTGTTCTTCTGTTGGAGTGTATCACCAATAATTAAAAACAAAACAAAAAAAAAAAAAAGAGAGAGATGCAAGTTCAAACCCTTGGAATAAATTAGAACAGGCTCTTCAGCCTGCTGGGAGCTGCCTACAGCTGGTCTGGCATCTCCATCCGTTCGGGAATGCTGTGGTGGTGGGTGAGTGGCCCCACTGGCTCACCCAGGGCTCCAGCACAGAGAGGACGTGGATCCTTGTGGACCACAATCCCAGCCCCACAGCCAGTGGGGTGCTGTGGGCAGGGGCATGGGGTGAAAACCCCCTCCCATGGCACATTTATTGCTGCTTTGTGGGGCACTAAAATGCGTGGGGTCAGCCCCTGAGCACCTTGCAGGTGAGACTCCCCTCAGGCCAGGATTTGGCCCTGCACCTATAAAACATTCCTGACCCATTAATGATCCTTCCCAGGGAAGTGGCAGAGGACCCTGTGTGCTGGAGTTAAGTCAGAGAGGCGAGACAAAGCCCAGGGGAGGGTCTGCGGGGAGCAAACCTGTATTGGCAGACAGTAAGATAAATTGGATGATCTAATAGTCCTTTTCCATCTCTAAGTTTTATGATTCATTTGTTATTTTAGCCATCTATATATATTTTTTATTTTACCCTAGAGGGGTTTCTTGAAATGTGTGCAATATATTCCTTAAAAAAAAAAAAAAAAAAAAGAAATCACTTAAAAAAAAAAAAAGAGGTCGGTGTTGCAGGATCGGAGGCACCGCCTGGGAGGGGGTTTGGTAATGAGTGTGGGAGGGATGGGTGGCCCTGGGGGTCACCCGTGGGTGTGGGATGGTCACAGCAAGGGGTGAGGAGTGGGCAGAGCCTGTCACTGGATTTGGCTCTGCAGGAGATGGGCAGCTGGAAAAGGGATGGGTGATGTGCTCTGGAAAAACCCTGGGGTGGCTTGGGAAAGGAGATTTGAAGGAAGTCAAAGGGGGACACATCCAGCTCTTCCCTCCCCTCTGCTGTCCCTTCCACAGGTGTGGGGACACCTGCCCTGTCCTTCTGTGACCTTCAGGGACAGACAGGATGCCGGGAGGACGCGCTGCGCTCGGGATGGGCTGGCACGGGATGGGCTCCGCCGCTCCTGGAGTGCTGTGTCACAGCAAGGAGGAGCAGCAGAGTTAAACCCGGCTCGGGCGATCCTGTGCCCACCAACATTCAAAGAGGACGAACCTCAGGAATCTCTGCCCCGGAGAGAGCTCCGACTCGTGGGCAGTAAATCAGCCACGGGGTGGGCGGTGGGGACACAACTCCCGGCGCAGGGGGACAGGGAATGCCCGGGGACAGGGAATATTAACCGGGGGACCAAGGAGTGCCCGGGGACAGGGAGTGCGAACCCGGGACAGGGAATGTCAGCCCGGGCGATCCGTCGGGGTGGAACCCCCGGAGGGGGTTTTGGTGTCTCAATCTCTCCTGGTTTGTGGCCGGCGAGCCCCGAATTTGCGCGGAGCCTCCTGCAGATCCCTCCATAAATAACCTGGAGTGGCCAGAGCAGCCCCGGGAGGGAAGGCAAAGCTCTGCACCACCAATGCAGGGCGGGGTCGTTGGGGATTCTTCCCCCTTTTGCTCACTTTAAGTGATTATTATTTAAGGGAAAGGAGACTGCTAGAATTTGTTCGTGAGTTTTACTGAAACAGGCACATTCCTGTGGGTTTTTTTCACTCCCACAGCCCCTCCAGGTCAGTCCTTTTCTTTCTCTGCAGAGAAAGAAAGGCAAAAAAAAAAGGAAAAAAAAAGAAAGAAAAGAAAAACCCACACAAAAATCAATCCATCAAATGTCATTACAGATTTATTAAGCCTGATGTAGAAAGACTTTTAACAGTAACATCTTCAGAAAGCATAAAAAGAGCACTTCTGTTCAGTCTTGTGCTTTGAAAATCTAAATATATTTTTATCATATAAATAATTCTTTTCATGTTTTAAGTGCATCTGTTTTTTTTTCTTTTTTTTTCTTTTTTTTTTTTCCCTTTCCCTTTTCAAATTTCCATTTTACAATTGGCCAAAACTGAAGCCTGCATTGACTGAAATGAAGCCATTTGCAAAGCTAATGATGTTGTGAAGCATGTCTATGGTGAGCCATATCAGCTAGATTTCAGAAAGGTAGTTCAATGAGTGCAGCATTAAAATGAGGGACAGCCTCCAGCAAAATCATAATTGAACACACCCAAGTCCTTAATGTCTGCAGTTGGGTTTCCTGATGCAAATTACGATAACATTTCAGATGTGAGCAGTCGCTTTCCAGTAGCTGCAGTGGAAAAGAGACATTTTATGCCACAAAGGAAAGAATTACCATGTTTAAAAATGTAAATAATATATGTATAGAAACCTTTTTTATGGAAATGAGGCATTCAGGATTATGTGAACAGTTTGGGCTATTTTTTTTTTTTCCTTTTAAACACAACAGATAAAGATGTGTGATCTATTATTCAGGGCTTTAATTACAGTTCTAAAACTGCAGTGATTTTATTAAAAAAAAAAATCCCTGGGCATAAAAAGTAATGTTTTCTGTGGGAAAGTTGAGGGATTTTTTTTTTTTTTTTAACAACGTATTTACCGTGGTGAAAATACAGAACAAAAAAAAAAATCACCATTAATAGATTTCAGTGCTGCAAAATCATACACAGAAATACATCTTAAATGCTCTGGAATACAGTCATCTTCCTGTAAATCAGAAAAGGCCTTAGATAAGTAGGTTTGACCTGATTTAAATTTAATGAGATACATAGTCCTGATTGTTAATAATTGGTTTGGGGGAACCCAAAACAATAAAAGCAATAATCTCCTCTAGTATAAATTATACGAATTTATTTAGCAATCAACCATGGGGGGGGGGGAGGGGAGGAAAAGCCATTAACATTATCAATTTGTTTAGTTTAAGTTAGTTATAATAAGCAAATAATTGGAAGCAAAATTGCCAGCCAGGCTTTTGGAAAGACAGTAAATATGGGGAAGATGTGTGTCTGTGATGAAGCTCCAGGGCCACTAGATGGTATGGTCCTCCCAGCAGAAAGGGCTTTTTCCTTGAGAAGGACCATTCATAATCACCCAAACCAAGTGAAACATGGTTTTGATTAAAACAGCCTGTTGGCTCAATAATCTTAGTAATTTTAAAAACATCCTTAATGTGGAAGAAGAACATTGCAATGTCAGAAATGGCCTTGGGGCCCATTATAAACAGCAACAAAATAAATAAGGAGAAGAAATGAGGGGTCATGAAAACAAAATTAAGCTAATGTTTCAAATTTTGACAATTATGAATTGTTCCTCCAAGAAGACATTAAAAAAAATAATTCAGGCGCTATTAGATAAAATACAAAGAGAATAATTGTACATGTATGAGTTTCCCATGGGACTAAGCATGCTTTAAAAGCAAAACTTGACTTAGATTTCCCCTCTTCCCCCCGCCCCCCTTTCTAGCCAGCAACTGGGCAGGTCTCATGCAAACACAGACTTGCTTCTCAGAGTTCCTCCAAAAACTCGTCTCTAATTCCTTTATGAGTCATTAAAAGATGATGACCAAGAAAACAAACAAACAAAAATTACAAGCATATTTTCTATTGGGAAAAAAAAAAAAAAATAATATCCCCCGTTATGGACCCATTTTTTTTCCCTTTTTTTTTGTTAGGAAATCGAAACAAGCAAATATAACAAAATCTGTGTTCATAACATGGCAATATAGTTAATATATACAAATATGTACAGTATAAAAATGCATCAAAGGCGCAACTTTTCATCCCAACAAGCTGCAGTGCCCAAGGAAGAGCAGCTTGGCCCCCCCTCCACTCTAAGTTACAGGCAATATGTTCTATACAGCATGCACTGGTTACAAAATCAGTGCAGAGCACTGAGACATTCTACAGAGAAAGTCACTGCGAGTCCTCTCCAAGGGAGTCCCGTTGGTTTGTTCGTATAAAAAATGCGGTTCATCTTTCCTTTTTGCCATTTGGAGTATATACATTTATTTATTTATTTATTTATTTTTGAAAAGAGAAATGAGCTTTTGATTCTTTATTTTTATGACCATTTTTGAAACGAAATTCCAGCCCTAACACCACGGGTCACAGATGGGACCTGAAGATGCTGCCAATAACAAACGTGGGCAGGGGCAGAGCAAAACCATCCAATTTACTGTTATGGCCAACTGTGCTCCTTTAAGTGGGGGTGGATCTCTCGTGATTCCTGCTGACAGGTTCCAGATAATAAAACCCAAAATAAACATGCAGAATAAAACAAAAACAAAAACAAAAACAAAACAACAGAGGATTAAGAAGTGGTGCCTGAGCACGAGACAGGAGGGGTTATTGTACCAGAGACAGGACAGAGAAGTACCCTGAGCCAGATAAGAACTGTTGAGCTTGTCAGCTTTTGCAACCTGTATTGCACATCCCAGCGTTTGCTGCCTTATAAAGCCAAAATCCTGCCCTGCTCATCCTGCAGGCCCTGCTGCCAGCAGTGCCCAGCTGGTCCCTCAGCCAGGGGTGGGTGCCTGGGCAGGAAGAGGTGCACAAACACACCCGGGTGTGCCCGTGTCTGCACACACATGGTGAGTGGAGGGGGGGATATCTGTAGCTACCTGCACATCTACACACAGGTATGCATTTATTTAATGCTCCATGGACCAGTTCCTAAGTGAAAACCTTGCCCACATAAATCCTCCACACTGGAGACAGCTGTGTGGACGTTTCCACACCGTGAATCCCTGGGGATGGGGACAGCATTCCCTGCCTTTAACGTAGCTGCGTTTTTCCAAGGTGTTATTTTCATTTTCTTCTTGAAATACTGAACCTTTTTTTTTTCCCCTGCTATCTCATCTAAGAAGCATAATGAGAGAATTTGTTGCCTTTACTTAGATCAAAAAGGGGAAAAAAAAAGAAGTTTGCTCAGCGAGATGGTGTGAACTGAAGTGGGGATGTACGATCCGCCAGGATTAGTATTTAATCTGTTGTCTCAAACAGGGCTTTTTACAAAGGCCTGGAGACATTTCATGAGCTGAGAGGGATGATGAACTGGAAGTTTATTACTCTGCAGTTAAGTCCAGTGGTACAGCAAGTTCGCTTTTAAAAATACTCCCCAAGAAATTATTGAGCAGACACTTTGGTATGAGAAACAACAGTGTCATCCTAAACTTCATCTGCTCTTCACTTTTTTGCCAGCACAGTGAAAACAAAAAACCACCACTAGCATAGACTGGAGAATACTGGGATAAAAGTGCTTGCACTGGGATAAAAGTGGTCCAGCAAAACGAAGGGAGCTGTACCAGTATAAAGTGCTTTATAGTGATACAACTGGTTTTACATCAGGACTTTTACCAGCATAGTCAGAGCAATACCAAAGTATTGCAGTCTCCTCCCTGACATAACTCTGAACCTTCTGAAGTGCAGAAGGTTTAATTTGTCTGGAGATAGAGGCTGTTTGCTGAAGTTGTTTTCAAAACTGCCTAAACACGTTGGGAATGCGAGGTTAGGACCGTGAGGACAGTGTTTGGGGCTGGGCAGACAGAGGGTAAATCTACTGAATTTGAAGGAGTGGCTCTGGATTTACACTGGAATAATTCCATCCAGAATCTGGCTTCTGTTTTTTAGGCATTGGACTGAAACCAAATCAGAGGGAGGCGGTTGCAGGGAGGATCAGGGAGGTGCTGGCAGGACATGGCACAGCACGTGTGGGATGCAAAGGTAAGTCAGCTTCTGTTAACAGTGCAAATCCATTATTTTATTCTTTCATTTTCCCTCAGAAGGAAATTGAAGAATAAAAGTTCTAAATTCTCTGTGTTTGTGTGAAGCCAACCACTGCAGGAAACAATTAAGAAAAGAAGAAAATCCAGGACAGCATTTCTTTCTGGAATAACAACCCAGTGGCTCACCCAGGGCCATCAACAGATAGATCTTGACTTCAGGTGCAGACAAATTAGGACCTCAGTTTGATGAAATGTGAATTGAAGTCTGCCTTTAGATGCATGTCATTTATTCACTTATTACAAGTCTAAAAATATTACACTTGCTGTGGTGCAATCTGTCACATAACACAGTGGTCAGAGGTTGGGCTCCACAACTGTGGGGGTCTTTTCAAACCTAAATGATTCGGTGGTATAAAAAAAGGCTCAGTTTGCACCCACCAATGTCCAACTACAACACTTCAGCACCGTTATGGAAAAGCTCTTAGTTTTAGTGAAATTCAAGACCCTCTTGCTGACCATTCCCAACTGAGGACAGAGCTTTGGCAACAAGGAAAGTTGGGATAAATTGTGAGGGGGAGCAGGAAACCCAGGGGGAGCAAAACCACAGTGTCACTGACCTGCTGTGAAACCCAGCGAGAAGCTGGTCTGAGGGCCCCTCTTGGGAGGTCAGTACCCAGGAATTACAGCTCTATAGCTCCTCACACAACTTCCTAGGAACACAAATAATATGTCAGGCTGTGAGAAGATGGGCACAAACCAGTAGCACTTGTTCCCAATCCATCGAGGTGGCTGGATCGGTGCTCTTGCTTGGGGACAGATGGCCTTTAAAGCCTGCTGTAATTGCAACATATTGATCTGGAATCTGTGATCAATACTGTCTTTATAGAGAGAATTTTAAATATAAATTGCATCGTATATCTGTTGGCGAAGACAAAAGGCCTGTGTGATGGAGATCCACCTCTGCTCCAGCCTGGGAGTTACGATGGCACAGGGAGAGGGGACGTGGCCTCAGCACAGCCCGGCCTCGGGGGCTGAGCAGAGTCAGTTCTTCCATCTCTGCCAAAAATCAGGCTGCCATCTTCATTCCCTTGTTTTTTTAACAGGTTTGAGCCCCAAATAATATCCACAGCACAGCCAAAGCATGGGCTGCCCTGAGCTGCTGTGCTGGCCCGTGGCTGGATCAGGCTCTCAGGAACCAGCACAGAGCCAATGTCCCCTCAGAACTCCCACCAGAGCTGCCCCAGGACAAAACTCCCTCACTTCTGTATTTCCTGCTCACTCAGGGTAGCTTGTTTTCCATGGATGTTCCCAGTGGGAACATACCTTTCTGTTTAAGGAACTGAACCGTGGGTATAAATTAATCAATAAATATGGCACTTTATCAAAACATGATTAAGGAAAGAAAAAAAAAGGCCAAAAATTAGGGAAACAATCCTTGCCATGGTAATGAGTAAGAGTTGACTTGATAGCCTGTAAAACTGGCTTGGAAGGCTTCAACCCCTATCCTGCTAATATATAATTATTGATTTTTAAAATGACTTTTTGTATCCTCCCTGATCTCTAAAAAAAAAGCTGGGAAGGTCAGTCTTGTAAATACTTTTACAACTAGGTAATAAACCCCCTGATAACTTGCATTGACAAGTAATTACTGGGCAGGTTTTTTAGCAGATTCTCAAAGATTTTTTTTTTAACCCAACAATTATTATTGTACTAATGACAGCTATTTTTAAAGTTAAGTGTCCTTCTCCCTCTCAGCTTAAATAATAAGAGCCTGGAAAAAACACCTGAGACTGATCCACTGAAATTCTTATATATTAGGCTCCAAAGGGATGCTAATTGCATCTCCTTCTTTTCAAATAGAACAATTTTTTAAAGGTGATATGGCTTATTTTGACATGGGTGGTGGTGGGAAGGGAGCTGTGGTTTCTGAATAAATCTTTCAAAGCAGGGTAACAATTCTCACTGCTTTATTGCAGTGCAGGAGCACAAACAGCTTGGATATGTGGTGTATCAATATGCCACTTGTTAATAAGCAAGGACGTGAATCATAAATATTCGGCTGTTTGATCACCAGGCTTTTAATTAATGTTTTGATGATCTCCAATAAGAATAAAAGTCAGAACGATAGATATTGAGTAGCTGCGACAGAGAAAAGATGCAATGATTTTCTGTGTTACCTGATTTATATGACAGATAAACTATCAACCCATCCAGTTCCGCACAGAGAAAGAGAGAGGAGAGATGTACATTTTCTTTTTTTATATCATATTGTAAAAAAAAAAATAAAACCCAGTTAATTCAAATGTGTACCTAAAACGTTCCCAGAGGACAGCGGTGCCGGCAGAACGAGCGAGGCTTAGCTATGTGTAATAAAGGTTTGTGGCCACGTTTCTAAAGGAAGTAGCTGTTCCCACATTTGCCTGTGCCAGAGCCAAGCCTCCTGACCAGAACTTGCTGCTGAGATGGCCAGACCTCCCTCAGGGGGACTAGCCCTCCCAAAATCTCCCTGGAGGTTTGCACCTCTGGGGTCCCAGGTGCTGACGAGACAGGGCTGTGGGTTTTTGCTGCTCACTGGCTATGGGACACCAGCAAAGCCTCTGTTCTGCCAAAATTGAGCAGCTGGTGACCCAAGAGCCCCAGCCCTGCTTGCTGTGGGCACTCAGGGCCTCCCTTTTGCAGGAAGAGGCTCCTGGCAGCTTCTCTGGCCACGGCCACAGAGGACAAACCCAACTGCGTGGAGGATTCTACCAGAGCAGACAGCAAAACACCAGCAACAGGGAACAGCATCAAGAGCTTCACATTTGGCTGCTGCAACAAGCCAAATATTTTTTCTGTGCACCCAAAAGCTCAGGGAAAGGAGCAGGCCTGGAGACACACACGTGGTTTCTCCCAGGTGGTGATTTACCGTGGCGCTCGTGGCCTTTGGGTCTGTGCCACAGGCCCCACCTTGGGCAACTTCACCAAATAACTCTGATCTGGGCTGTGCAATTTAACAGCTTCTGAGGAGCTCGATGCTAATGCATTGATTTTGCTTTAATAGAATTTTGTTGTCAATGGCCGGTGCTCAGCACGGCACAGGCTTCAATCTTAACCCATCTGAAGGCTCTGCTCGTTTCCAGTTGAGCTCCGTTCATTTCCAGTTGAATAGGTTAAGCAAAGACAGACCTCACTGTTCTCAATTCACTTTATGATCCTCCCATCATAAAAAATAATATCAGCACCTTGCTTTTCATGTCAGAACTACATTTGAGCTGCTATTCCCTATGCCCATGAGTAAATCCCATAAAAGCCGCCCCGTTGTACTGTCGCTATTTTTCCTTGTGGATGATTGATTGATGGATGAGTGCTGACACTTCAATGAAGCTATTTCGACTGCCATCTCAATCCGATGATGTGAGGGGTATATTTTCTGTCCATGCCTCATTACTTCAGAATGACATTCCTGGAACTTCATTTACTTTTTCCCTCCTTCCCTCAAGCGCCATATTTTTTCCCATCTAGGTTATGCATGCCATAAAAAAAGCAATTTGCTATTATATGTGGCATAAGGGCAACACTTTCCCTAGGAGGTAAATAAGAAGGGCCTTTTTTTCTCCTCCATGTTGAGTTTAGGGATCATGTCAAAATTTCCCAAGCAGTGCCAAAACAGGCCCTTCTGCACAAGCCGGGGGGAATGCAGTGAACATGTTCAGCCTGATTTTGTGAATGCTGCACTTCAATTAAATCCTTGAACATCGAAAACAAAACAACAGTAAAAAACACCCCAAAGCCCCCCCTTATTTGAGAAAGAGCCTCTTCTCCACTTGTGCCTCGCATACTTTGAATATTTCATTTGCCACGGAATAACGATTTACAACTTGATCCAGACTTATTTTTCCTTGGAGAATAGGGGAAGTTCATCGTTAAATGCAGAGATGGATTTGTCTGCTGGAGGCTGCTTTTGCTGAGCGAGAGTAAACAGGGTTGTGCCTGGTTTTCCAGGCAGTGCACTAGGAAACAGGAGACTCATGACATTGGCATACCCTGGAAGAGTCTGGGAGTTGACTCTGGACCCAATTTTAATCTGTGTAATACAGTATTCCTGTTAATAATAATGTATAATTAAGACATCCGTTAAAAATCCATAACGTTAATTTAATGGAGAAAATCTAATACAGTTCTATTGGAATTTTTACGTTAAATTAACTTTAACGGGCTTTTAATGGATGTCTTAATTAGATCTCATTATTAACGTGAATATTCCACAAATTAAAATTGGGATCTCGAAGTTTTAATGAAAAAAGTTCCAAGCACAAATTCAGAATTGCCATCTCTGTAGCCCCCTTCTCCCCAGGTCTTGGCGGACTTGAAGGCACAGCACAGAACACGGACACCAGATTCTGATCCCATTTGTGGTGGCATAAACCCAAAATAACTCCATTGACTACAACAGAGAGTTCCAGATTTACACTCACCTAACTAAGAAAGGAATTCTACTTTTCTTCTTTTATATCTATATATAGATATTTATATAGTGATATTTATATATAGATATAGCTATATTTATATAATGTTCAATAATCTAACAATAGTACTTTTGTTTAAAAATCCCTCCATCCCATATGTCTCGTCATAAACCGTAATGGAGATTTAAATATATATATATATCTGAGGAATAAAACAAACTGAAAATAATCCATTTCAAACAAATCTTTGGCAGCAACATGGTTAAGCATAACTATTTGAACAACTTGCACAGAAGATTAACATTGTTCAGAGGTTTTTTGGCTCAGAATCTGTTTTAACTTAATAATTCTTGTACTTACTGTGATGTATTGATCCCTAGTGCAATGACTGGATTGGGCAACCCAGGTGCAACAGTAATAGCTGCACAGAATAGAAACATTTCCTTTAGACAAACTATCCCAAAGGGGTTATAAATAGGAAATGGACATTACCATGAAAAGTAAAGCTTCCAAAGTGACTGCATCTTGTGTAGCACACTTGGACATTAAACTATGAAGAATTTTTTTTTCCTGTCAAGTGTTACAAATTGACGAAATAAGTACATCAATGTTCTCAGTCATTATCTTACTTCAGTGGCACTTTGTTTCAGTGACAGCAAAAAGGGACAGTGGAGACCAGACAGCCCCAGTGCAGTTTATCAATGAAAATCTAATATTGTCCATAAGCAGGGGAGTGGAAATCAATACTTCATTACCAAATTGTTAGTGAGGATGAAGAAGAATAGCAGGAGTTTTTTTGGCAGTCTTCTGGGTCCGGGTTGCTGTGAGTTCAGTGTCAGGGCCGGAGTGACGTGCAGGGCTGGGCGGGAGGCTGGGCTGGAGAGCTGGGACTAAGGCATTCGTCCTGCAAGCACAACAACAACAGCCACTGTCACCAGGTTGTACCAACTGTGTACCTGCAGCCACAGAAATTCCTGGAAATGAGGCAGCTTTGCTTTACTTTGTCCACCCACAGGCTCACAGAAGGCAAGGACACACAGGTGGGAACAAAATCCCAGCTCCTCGTGTCTGTAACTGGGCAGGGATTAGTTGGCAAACTCCAGCTGGTGCTGTGGCTCTGCCTGGTACACCAAGCACTCTGCATCTCTGCTTTCCCCTCATGTTGCTTAAACCAGAACAATGAACTCCTTTTTACAGCCAGCCAAGAACATGCTCTAAAATCCTCATGGTACTTTGGACATCTCAGTACCCACATGGTGTTTAATTACTGTGTTATTTCTGTTGTTGTGGCACTTCCCCAGCATTAAAAGCCACTCTTCTTCCAATGGACCTTTTCCATTCTGCAGCTGCTAAAAGTGCTAAGTGACTCAAGTTGTGAAGTTACTGCTACACAGAGACAGAGGGGGCTTGTTTTATTTAATTTCAAGATGTGGGTTTAAAAGTTCAGCCCAAAGTTGAGTTCTGTTTTGCTTATAACCTGGGAGAAAGATACTGAGAAAAGCAGGAGAAAAAACCAACTGGAAAAATAGGGTGAGAAATGGGGCAGGCAATAAGTAGAGTGAAAGTCAATCTGGAGAGAGCCCAGAGGAAAAAAAAAGACCAGCAGTGGGCAAAGAGAAATATGTTACTGAAAAATATATTATCTGTTCAAGGCCATGGATAGTTCAGCAAACACAACTCAAACCCTGCGGTGTGTTCCCTGTGTTCTGGCTAAATCAACTGGAAATTCAGTAGTAGCTTTATTTAAAGTAAAATAAACTCAACTTCTCAAAAAATTCCATATGAAAACAAAAAAGTCCATTGACTTCATGCTATTTAGTTTATAATTTGGTCTGTTTTACAATATCTTCACCTTTTCAGTTTTCACAGCGATGCTGAGTTTTGCACTGGCAACTCAAACCTGCTGTGGAGAAACTGTTGGAAGAAGAGGTTTTGGCAGCTGAATGTAGAGACTTTTGGCAAGTGGGGATGCATGGAAGTCAGCCTGAAATTGTGGTGAATGCCTTAAATCATTATTCCCACTTAAAATACATTAAAAGCAACCTATGTTGACACTTTAAAATATTGTCTTTAGGTTTCAGGGGTAAGGCTCTGGAGCCATTCACACACCTTGCAAAGCCATTATTTTCCACTGCAGAAGGGCAGAGCTGAGCCAGTTTACACCTTGTTCAGATTATAAAGAAATCCAGAGGCCTTGCTATGGTAAGGCTGGAGCTGAAATAGAGCAACACCAAACAGTCCAAGTGCAGCCCCCCGGGATGGCACAGGAATTTGGCTTCACCTCTCCAAGCAGATGTTTGCAGCCCTCACCAGGATGGAAAACTACCTGCGAGATGCCACCTTAGTCCTGCCTTGGGTCATACCAAGCCCTGAAACATCTGCCTCCCTCATGGATGTGGGATACCAACACTGTGGGCTGGTCCTACATGGGCCAACAGGAGGGGCAGTGGTGACACAGCTCAGTGCAGAAGTGATAGCTCTTGATTAGCTCAACTCTGCCTCCAGAACATAGTTAGGACAATTAAGCAGCGTGTAAAGTGTTAAATCTAGGAAGGAGTCCTGAAGTTACTGCAGAGCACTGGTTTCCTGCCAGAGGGAAATATTTATCAGGGGATTGGATTGGAAGAACAAAAAAACAAACTCCTGTCTCCTTTTCTTCTTGTTTCATTGTGAAGAAGGCCCTGAGGTTTTGGATTAGACCAGCTGTAAATTCAGCACAGCAATATTCCTGGTCACTCCCGTGCCACAAGGGGAATGTGCACAGAGCAACACTAAGGACAGTGTTAGCCCAGGGCAGAGCTCTTCACAGGCACATCAGTCAGGGAGGAGATCCACAAGAAACTCTTCTGGCAAGAAATAAACTTTTAAGGCTCAGTGTCCATGTACTTGACTAATGGTAACGTCTACACACAAGTAAAATCAATTGGGACTTGGCATTGATTTCCATGGGATAAGTACTTCACCCCTAAGGTCTTTTGGCCAACTGAAGTCTACATCCTTGTGGTTTTCTTTTTCTTTTTTTAATTTTATTGATACCTCTGCAGGCTGGGACAGGACTTTGGGAAATTAATTAGTGTGAGCCCTGATCAATAAGGGTCATAGTTTATGTATTTCATTATCAAGTTTGTAAGAGATTCAGGGAGTATGTGGAGAGCTTGTCACCCACAGGCAGAGCACAGCCACTTGGATGTTCAAACAGCACTTGATGGGCAAAGTCTGCTTCTTCCTGGGCATTTGCTGAAATGCAGTTCAACCTGTACCATAAAGAAATCTGCATCATTTAAATTGTTATGAAAATGGAGTTGAAGGTGTTCATTGTACTGACGTGTTGTACAGCATATGTGAAATATCAGTTGCAGATACTGAAGCTTTGCTTTTATTTAACACTAATTATCAAGCCATCAACAGCTGTAGAGTCGAATCTGTTTGAATGCGGATGTGTCAGGACTCAGGATTCCTTCTAACAACAGCCTTCCCACTCCTTGTCCATGGCACAGCTTCCCTCTCCTCATTCAAACCTTACCATAAAAACACAGCTGTGAAACCCCTGAAATGGGAGCTCTCAGACATGTCTGCAGCCTGACACAACTGTCCAGGGCACGCCAGCAGCTCGTGGGATTTGTCCGGCCTGGGCTGGCTCCGGCTGCTTGGCCGAGTCCTGCACAGCTCCTGCTTCACAGAGCCACACTCAGCTTACCCTCACCCATCCCAAACCACTCCCTACACAGCCCAAACCCCTTCTCACACATCCCAAAGCCCTTCTCACACATCCCAAACCCTGTGCTTTCTCTGGTGTCTCCTTTTCCCTTTCTCCACGGCCGCACCAAGGAATGACGTGGCTTCCTGGGGGTAGGACAGAGTATTTCACAGAATATGCTGAGTTGGAAGGGACTCACAAGGGCTGAGTCCAACTTTTGTTTCTTTAAGTGGATGGCCCATACAGGGATCAAACCCACAACCTCACTGCTATTAGCACCATGCTCTGACCAGCTGAGCTCATCTCAGGACACAGGCTGCCTGCTCAGGGGTTGGTTTCCAAGTCACAGAATCATGGAATCACAGAATGGTTTGAGCTGGGAGGCACCTTAAACATCGTCTCATTCCAACCCCCTGCCATGGGTTGGAACTAGACCAGGTTGCTCCAAGCCCCATCCAACCTGGCCTGAAGCACTTGCAGGAATGGGGCACCTACAACTTCTCTGGGCAATCTGTGCCAGTCACCACCCTCACAGTAAAGGCTTTCTTCCATATACCTAATCTAAATTTCCACTCTTTCAGTTTGAAGCCATTCCCCCCTGTCCTGTCACTCCTGATGAAGAGTCCCTCTCCAGCTTCCTCATAGGCCCCTTCAGATAGTGGAAGGCTGCTGTGAGGTCCTGCCAGTATCTGAAGTCCTTTGCTTGGGAACTGCTGTCACTGTTTGCTTTTTGGGATCTCCATAAGTACCAACCTCTTCAGTGGCTGGTCCAAGGTGTGGTGGTACTCTAGAGCCAGGCCAATGACAGCAGGCTCATGTGTTTGTAATGTGTTCTTTGTATTTCCAGATCTCTGCTAATATCACGTCACCATCTCCTATTTATGTAATGGGATAATAAAAATGACAATTTTCATCTGTGATCCACCCACCTCAGCCTATGGGAGTCTGTGGATCAAAACTTTGTCATGCTGCAGCTGTACCTGTAGTAATAAATTGCAGGACTCTTTAAAGGCCACGAAGGAAGACACAGACAGTCCCTTTGTGGTTACCAAACATGTTATCTCTAGATGTCATTTTCGACCTACTTTTGCTAGATTTTTGCAGCAGTGGAAAATCTGTTCCTTAAAGAACCATCCTTACCTAGATACAGAGAAACCAGCAAATCTGGATATATTTTATTTCATTTAGGACTCCTCTCACCATGAATTACAATATTACAGGCTGTAAATGCCTTCTCGTTACCCATAATTATAACTAAAATTATATCAATCTAAACAGTAACTACTCAAATGATTCCTCCTGATTGGGAGGAGCAGGCTCCCTTGAGTTGTCCCTGCCCATCCATTTTAAAGCCTTGTGCAGGAATAGCTTTCCAGAAGGTCATTTAGCAGCACATTAAATAAATAAACAGAACATATTTGTTTCGGAAAACACACTCTAGGAGGGTGGGAAAGCATTCTGGGAGAGGTAAGAACAACCCTCATGAAAACTAACACTTTCAGCTCTTCATCCTCGCTGAGGCTGCAGCACCCACCCAGGGACAGGCAGAGGCTCCATGTGGTACCAGCAGGGAAAAGTCCCTTGGGTTCTGCACACTGAAAAGTGCCACAAGTCACTAGAAGGCCCTGAGCCTCTTGTGGCCCTGGAAGAGCCACCAGTTTTTGCATATTCCACCTCAGCCATCAGCCACACATGGAGAGGGAAGCAGGGAAAAGGCTCTCCTTTGCTGTCAGGCATATTTCTGTCCTGTGATCCAAGCTTGTGAGAGTGTGGGACAAGGCAGAGGAAAAGAAATGTGGGCTGTAGCTCAGATGTTCCTGGGGTGTGTCTACCTAAACACAAAACCCACTGTGGTAACACCCAAGTGGAGGAATTTAGAGACCTTGTTGCCTGGGCTGATGGAAACTGTATTTAATAAAAACTCAAAGTCATTAAGTTGCATTTATCTCAGAAAACTCCCTGTTGAAGACATTTTGTTAAGAGGCCAAAGGCAGGTGAAAAGCCTCTGGATTTCAGCAGAAAGACCATCAGAGCCCACACCTGATCTGGTGCAGGCACCTTCTCTGTGGGAGGTCAGAGAGGTTCTGCTGCTTTACCTTGGAAGGGTTTTGTGATATAAAAGAAGAATCTGCTTGAAATCTGCCAAAATAACCCCCAAACCTTGCTTTCAGAAACTTCTGCTATCTGTGCCTGTAGTTTGTATGACAGGTCTGTTATCTGTGGCCCTGGCTGAGCAAAACTCTTAAGGGAATGTCTCTTGTGTCATGCATGGTGCACGAAGCACAGTGATCCACCTCTGCCAGGAACTGGGGACTAATGGCACCAAACACCATGGCTGGGCTGCACAGGAACAGCAATGCTGACATTTTAGGGCCATGCCTGTGCAGGCCTTTATGTGCATCAGTCCTGCCACCTGAGACCTGAGAGAGAGATGAAAAAATTCTCCTGCTTATATATTATATCTTATGTACAGAAATAACCATGTTTTTATATGTAAAAGTGTCTGTGTATTTCTGGACACCAAGCAGCCCAGTCAGAGCTATGGATATGTGCAGCAGTGCCCAGCTCACGAGGGTTCTCAGACATCCCTGAACAAACACCTCCAAATCCACCTGGACAATGTGGCTTGTGGGAGCCCTGACACCTCAGCACAAGCCCTTCCCAGAGGGATGGCAGGTTCTGCTGCTGCTGACTAGAGAAGGAACTGGGAGTGTTTTAAAAGCAAGAATGATGAGACACACCCCCAAAAAGCCAGAGGCAAATGAAAGGTGCAGAAGGGTGGAGGTGAGCACTGTTGGCTGAAGTGCCCCATCCCTCCCTCTCTGTCCTCTCACCAGAGCCACCTGTAAGGAGCTGTGGGGCAGGGGGCTGTCTAGGCAGGGAAAAAACAGCAATAATATCTGCTTTTCCTGATAGTTTGGGCAACTCAGAGCTGTGCATGGGCCCAGGCAGCTGAGGCAGCAATGGTGCTGGAGGGACAAGCAGCTCAGCCCCTTCTCAGAACTTGAAGGCAGCTGGCAAGAAAGGTGGTGAGAGATGGTTTCCAAGGGCCTGGAGTGGCAGGACAAGGGGGAATTGTCTTCAAACAGAAAGCAAGTAGGTTTACATTAGATATTGGAAAAAAATTCCTTTACCCCAGATCTCAGTGTGGGCCTCAAGGTGACACAGGATACACACGTTCAGTGACAAAGAGCACACGTGATGTCTCACAGGTACAAAGGTGTATCCTGCTCCCCATGGTTACACCAGTTACCTGGTGCAACTGGTCCCCCTAATTGCTTCTGCACATGGGCAAAGCCCAGTACAGGGGTGTCTGGATGCATCACAGGCTTGGAAAGAGAAAAAAAATGCAGAAGAACAGTTAATTTTTATTTTTTCCTTATAAATAAAGTATAGCCATCAAATCACAATGTATTTGGGAGCACATGTTATTGACAGCCTATTCTTGGGGAAAAGAAAAAAAAAAAAAGTTGATTTTTTGGCAAAGTTTCCTAAAGATTAAATTGTTCATTGTACAGGGCACCATCTGCCCTTGGAGAGAGATTTAGTTGATGGCAGCTGCAACCAAAGTGTGGAAGATGAAGCTGAATTTCTGGTTTCTTTTCAACTAGCAACTGTCATTACAGGTCACATGCAAACTGTGTCATTTTCTGTGACAAGCAGGTTCTGTAGACTTGGGTGCTCGCTACATTTTAAACTGCCACCTGTATAGATCCCAGACAGAAACAGCTTTTGTAACACACCTTGAAATACGTGAATTTAGAGCAGATAAGACAAAACAATTATGGATCAACCATCTGGACACTGGCCGTGGGTCCCAGTCCCAGGTTTACACGGACAGAGGTCAGGATGGACTTGTGGGTCACCCTCTATTAACTTGGGTGCTTAAAAAGGCCAAATTGTCATTTACAAGTGTTCACTCAACTGTTGCATAATTCCTCAATGGCCTCCTTGTTTCCCTTGTGGTGTAGTTCCCAGTTAGATTAAACCCCACATTTCTTAAACCCTGAAGAGAATTTCTGAATCACCAAACCAGAAGCTGTTGCTGGTGGGCTTTTGCCCAGCCCCACCTATGAGCTGAGACATTAAAATACCTCAATTCACTGCCAGGCAGCAAAGGCCATTTGAGAATGGGGAGATGCTGATCTATCTCTGCATCTGAGCTACTTAAACATTACACAAAACTTGTACTGGTTAAAGCAAACCCCTCCAGGAAGGGATTTGTATGTCTTCCCTCTCTCCTGAACACTTTCACAGGAGAATGACGTTCCCTTTCTCCTTTGAACAAAACGGGAGGGGAGAAGTTAAGAGCACACTGGTAGATTTTATTAGGACTAAGAAACAAAGCAAAACAAAAAAGCAAACCCAAAGCTCTTCCCTTTCATCCCTGCCTTTCTATGAAAATGCCTTCATATTTCCAGGCTTGCTGACAATATTTCAGGATGGTACATCACACACCGTCTCGTCTGGAACAGCAGACATTGTCAGAGCTGGGAGACAACCACTCTCTGGTTTATACTTCACAAAGATTCTGTATAAAGCACTTCTATAGAAAAAAAGAGTTTTGAAATTTGTGAGTCTCTTAGCCTTTCAGACAAGGATGAGTTCTGGTTAATTTTCTTCTGATGATTTCCACATTTTCTGTAAGAAAAACAACAGCTACTGTTGCCTTAAGACAGACTGAACTAGTTGTAACATGCCTAGATATAAGATATATTTTTTTTTTCATGTGGAAGAATTTGCAGGACATGGATTTGTTCTTGAGTTTATTTGGTTCAGTTTAACTTATTGGTCTTCTATTCCATTTTATCACAGTAGAATGGGATCATATTTTGAAACAGAAACTGCTACTGCTGGTAGGTTTTTAACCAATCTGGTGTGATTAAATCCATGCTTTTGAATAATAAGATTAATTTTAAAATGGGTGGAGACTTTGTCTTTCCAATAGGATATTGTTCATCATTTCAGGTGTCAGTGCAGCTGTCTGATGGCCTTGTGAAGTGCCCAGACCATCCAAGCCAAACCTCCTTGGGAAGGCTCCCACTCCCATGTCCCTTTGCTGCTACAGAACAGACCCACACTCACCCCTTGCCTTTCCTTAGGGAGATGCCCCTTTTTCCATCCATGACCTGACTCACCTCAAGCGCTTTCAGGATTAGGCTCTTCGAAGAGACATCCAGAAAAATGCTGAAAATCTAAGACTATGCCTGTTTGGGTTCCTTTTTGCAGAGCATTAATGGGTGGGAGGGGAGGCTGCCTGTGAGGAAGCGCTTCAAACACAAATTCCCACCTTAAAAACCAACCCCGCGCACTCAGCGCGAGCTGCGAGTAAATCACCGGCTCCGCGGTGCCAGGGCTGCACAGGCTCCTCTGCTGCTGATTTATCTACAAAATATATCACATGCCAGTTGCTTGAATTAGGATCACGGGGAGAAGGGAATCATTAGAGAGTAGAAGAAACTCTAACGCATAAAGAAAACTTATCCGTTTGTCTCCCTGGTTTATTTCCTCTTCAGGCACTGACAGCGCTGATGAGCCAACGGGTGCTGTAATCCTGAGCAATCGCTTTTGGGGGGAGCATCGTTAGGGTTTTAGACATGTTTGACACAGCAGAGCTTTGGATTTGCAGACAGGCCCTTTTCCCCGGTCACTGCCAAGGGTTGGAAGTGCCGGGAGGTGAAGGCACAGCCCGGGTCGGGTCTCTCACTGCTGGTGCTGTTTGCTTTGCTCTCAGAGCGCCTTGCAAAGCCAGGTAAATTAGACTTGGAGAAAGGGACACTGCATCTTTGAGTAATGAGGCTGGGAAACAGGGAACACATTTTCCACTAGCTCATGTCTCACTGTATGGCATTCTGATTTCCTGACACTTCATAATAAATCATTGCTTATCACTCACATGGGAACATAACATGGTTCAAGTTAAGATTCGTTAGTGATTGTAAAGAAGAAACATGAATTGCTCTATATCAGGGCTTTTTGATCATCTTTCTGTCCATTGCAGGCGTTTTTTAATCGGAATATTTACAGGAACCATTGTTTGAGGCATAAATAAAAAGGAGAAGAGCAGAAAATATGAATAATGAAAATGAATTTATTTGTCTTATTTATGTGTTTATGTAAACATTTGGCAATTGCTTTTCACAGCAGCTTGTATTCAGTGTCACAGGCTGCTGCACCAACATAAGTTTCTAAAGCTGGGATTTTAAATATATATGTGTATGTGCGTATATAAAAAACCCCTAAATGCCAATACATTCATTTTCTGGAGAAGAAGGCTCTAGCAAACATATCTAGAGACAATTTGATTTAGCATGGCTGCCACAGGGAGGAGAGAGTCTGATCCTGCCCTGCAGGGCTGGACCAGCAGGACAATGGGAGTGGAAACGTGGTGGCATCGGCCTGGATGGCTGTAACTGGGGTGTCTGGGCTGCTCCTGCAGCCTGTTATCTATGGCCAGGGATCCATCAGATGCTTAGGAAACAGGGATTCAGGTCAGTATGAGGGGTATGTGAGAGCTGGGCCAGCCTTGCTTCAGTCCCTGCAATGAGCCCAGGGATGGCAAATCCTGAGCTTGGATGGGACACGTGCTGGGGGAGGAAAAAGTCACAGGCCAAGGGGGAATGGCCTCAAGCTGTGCCAGGGAAGCTTTAGACTGGATATCCAGAAAAATTTCTTCCCTGAAAGGGCTGTCCAGCCCCGGCACAGGGTTGGAGTCCCCATTTCTGGAGGGATTTAAAAGCCCTGTGGATGTGGCACTTGGGGACATGGGTCAGTGGTGGCCTTGGCAGGGCTGGGGAATGATTGGACTTCATGATCTCTGACAGCTTTTCCAGCCTCAAAAATTCCAAGATTCCATGTATCCAGCTCTATATTCAGGCAGTTCACTGCCTTCTCTGACCTTCAAGGGGTGGATTTTTCTCCGTGTGCTGCAGTTCACAACTTTTTCATCAGCAGTTTAGGGAGAGGGTGAAAAGCTTATGGGTTTACAGATGGTGTCAGTAGAGCTTTAGGGGAACAGTGAATTTTGCATTAAAAGACCTAAAAACTGAAAAAATGGGAGCTCACTTAAAGAATTGCAACAAATGTGAAGAAATTTTCACAAGAAAAATAAAATTAAAATTCTATTCCTTCCCTTGTGTTACAAATAGTTTTACTTTAATTTGTTTCTTTATCTTTTGGGTCTGATTGTGGGAAGTACCTAAAACTTTGGGATAACCCGAGAGAAATCAGATAAGGTAACTATTTGCTGCAACTACGGCTTTGATTATTCCCCCTTCAGTAATTTGCTATTTACTACATTAATCAACTATATAATGTGTCATTTCTACTGCTCCCTGGCTGAATAATTTCCAAAACTACAAACAGCTTTCAACATAGTTGCCAGACAGGCGCAAATTAATACTTTCAGAAATTCTTCCTAGAAATATTCCTAGGAACAGAAGCTTTCACACCCTCTATTTGTGTAAAGAAAATAGAGGTGGGTTAAGAAAAATTGCCAAATGATTATTTTGGGCAGATTCTTGCATATATTTTTTTCTGGTTTTATATAGATTTATATATATATTATGTATTATAAAAATATAAAGTTTAGAATAAGTAGCTTTGGGAGACAAGGTGGCAATGGAAGTACATATGGAATTAACCCTTTGCAGGATTAGAGGCTTAATTTAGTAGTTACAAAAGGAGGGATCTGATCTGCTTTTCCTGAGGCAAATAATCCCCTTGATTTGTGGGACAACCTGTCTGAGCAAAATGGCAAATGACCAAGGGACTGTAAATTCAGCCACTTGATCCATCTGATCCCTCTCCCTGACACTCCAGATTCCAAGTATTTGTGGCTACACTGGCCTCTGGCTTTGATCCCCGTCCTGCTCTCTTTAATTCAGTTTTCCTTCTTCTGTTCGTGGTCAGGTCCCTGTAAGACTTTCCCTTTTGCTCAGAAAGTCCCCAAATCCTTTACAGGAAATGCATTATGCACAAAAATGTGAAATCCCCCAAATATCAGATTTTTAAAAGAAAAAAAATTCTGTTCTGGTAAACCACAATATAAGACGGTTTTATTTTATCTTACTTTTCACCTACCACCAACAGATGATTATAGACAAGAATTAAAGCCCCCAACTCTTGACCAAGAAAAAATACACAGTTTTTCTAATATATGTGACACAGGCTCTTAATCTGCTCTCACTTGAAGTGGTGCAGTGAATGGGAATATTCTCCATTTATTTTGGCTTACACTAAACTGGAAATTTTGCCCCATAAGCTTCCTGTAATTTTTGTTAGTGGAACTGCCTTTGTCAGCATTTCTAATATTTCCCCATGGAAATGGTATTAAAAATCAGCACATTTGCCCTACAATCTCACGTTTTATCCTTGAGAAATGAGGACTTATGGTAGGTTTTTTTGTTGTTCTCTCTTTCTGTAGGAAAATGGCTTAATAAAAATCTCAAACAGAGCCTGGAACGAGACGGTCTATCTTCAAAATGTTAATTCTCTCGCAAACCATGCCTGGGTTAAAAACAGATATTGAAACAGGGGAATAAATATTTGACAATGCTGTTAAGGCAACTTTGCTAACGATTTTTGAACAACCTCCAACTGAGGTCTAAATGTCTGCAATATCCATAAACAACTCTATACTGTCCAATTAGGGAGACAAAGACATAGAGTCCTGTCAGGAAGATTTGCATGGCTAAGTGTCTGAGATCACAGAGACGATGAGGGATCGTTGGGAGTGATGGGGGATGCACACAACGGATGACTATCATTAGGATATTACAGAGGCTTACACCTTCCCAATTACTGGCAGGATTCATTAGTTACTGCTGCATTTCCCTAATAGAATCCTCTCTCTTGGCTTATCACTACCTTCCCTCTGTCTACATAAACCCACAACTCAGCAGTCGATCACCTATGAAAAATTAGACGGTGGAGCTTCCAGTGGCCTATTTAAAATGAAAAGGCAACTGAGTAAGAAATAAAGAACAAAAAAAAAAAATAAAAAATCAGGGCTGTAATGCAGATATGGGGGAGCTACAGGAGAGGCATCAGACGGATTCGGAATTCTCTTTCTATTGAACTGTTTGAGGAAAAAAAATCAGTGGCAGCTACAGAGAGCAGCATCATGGTGGGTTTAAAAGCACAATGAAAGTGTTTTACAGGGCTGTACGTACACACACGAAGTGGAGGCAGATTGCAAAGTGACAATTACTTAGGGCCTGCTAGGCTGAAGTTTCCCAACTAAGATTGGTGAGTATTGCAGGGGCTCGATGCTGCTGCAATCGGCTCAGCCCCATTAAAGATAATGGTGTGAGCATTTCCACGCTGTCATCATGTTACTATCAACAGCATTATCAGTATCAACTGCTTCTACAATTATGCACAATGCACAATTATGCTCTTCCTGCACAAAGACTTAGCAACCACCAAACTCGTTTTCTTTTTAAATACACTGAAAAGAGTGTAGATTTCAATCCTTCATCTGCTCACAGATGAAACAACATTTCCAAATCATCACTGATAGCATTTTTTTCCTCCCATTCTAAGGATGGCCAACTGTTCTCAGTGATTTCTATTACATTTCCTACCTATTATTTCATGTAATGGCATTCCTTAAATTTTAAATTAGCTTTGAAGAATAAAAATAATTGAATTCCTGCTGTTTTGTGTACATAGAGGGTGACAGGAGCTAATGTGATAATTTAAACTGTAAATGAGTCTTCACTTTGTGTTCATTAATTACAGCTAATTACTGAATTACAAACCTTCTTGGTTAGGCACTGTTATGTATTCATGTAGCATGTTGGATTTCCAGCTGGTAGAAAACTGTTTTATAGACTTACAAGCTGACACACCAAGCTACTGCCGGAACAATTCCGCTTGAAAAATAAAGGCAGGGTGGGGGGCACAGAACCCCTCCTGCTCTTTGAATTAAGGGACTGATGAGAAACAGGGCTGCAAACCTGAACCTCAGGTGAGGCAGGATCTGGTGGGTATAATTAGAAAATACTCGCTGTGTCTGGTGGGCAGAGACGCCGTGGGTTTGAGCTGCCACTCCGGGCGAGGGGTGTGAGCAGGCTCTGCTCACACCTGCTTTACACCAGCGAATTCCTGGATTTAAGCAGAGTTATTCTCTTTCCAGAGGCACAGCAGAGAGACAGAAATGCCCCTGCAAATGGGGCCAGTGCTCCCAGCACTGATTCTTCAGCTCCGCTCCTGAACAGCGGGACGGTAATAGAAAACTGAACATCCCAGCAAATGTGCATTGTATTCCATATGTAAGTGCTCATTGTTCCTCGCTGAAGGATCGTCTCCAGCGCTGTAGGGCTGTCTTGAGCATTTACTCAACATGCTCTGCACTGAATGGTTCTGTCCAAACCTCTCCTTCGGATCCCTTTTGTCTGCTGATGCTCCGTATTGAAGCTGAATGCAGGAGTTGAAGTCTCTCTCTCTGCAGAGCGAGCAGGAGGAGCCCCACAATGACAAAACCAGCCATGTTAAGGTTTTACAAGCTACACAGCTCAGTGCCCAGAGAGAGAACTGTGACAAGTGGCAAGACAAAGAAACAAAAAACCTCACCCACATTTCTGATAAATACATAGACACAGAGATACAGAGATTTCCCTTTCACTAGCAATTTCATTTTCCACCGGTTTCTTGTCTTTAGTTTTTTTTAATAAAATAGGCCAACCAGACAGCACGTTGCTGGCACCATCCGACCCACACCAGCCCAGGTAACCCCAGCACTGCTTTGTGCTGGAAGCAGCAGAGATTGCAAGAAACTACTGAATCAAATAATTACATTAAAACTGTTTAATTAAATTGCTCCATGACCCACTTGGCCTTCCTGGGAAGACACAGATCAAGGGTCCAGTGTTGGGTGTGGAGAGCAGATCCTTCTCGGAAGAGCCCAGTGTTTTCTATGGTCTGTACTGGAAGGGTTTAGCTGAATAATACATAAACAGCCAGAAAGGAAGAGTTGGATCCTCAGCTGATGTAAAACTGTGTAGCATCATTAATTTCAGGAGAGTTCTGTTGATTCACAGCAGCTGAGGATACGGCTCAATAGGTTTGTAATAATAAAGACTTTGATGAGAGGCCCCTGAAAGCGGTAACACTAATGTGTGACTGCTCACATAAACACCAGTTCAATAACAAGGCTTTTCTGCCTAAGAACCACTCTGTGTCTTCAGGTTTAATGATAAGTACTAGTCTTTTGTCCTTAAATAATCATTTTCATCTGGAGAATGGCAAAGTGACTTGTTCTAACACCAACAGAAATTCAGCTGTAGGCTTCACAATGGGATTCATGTCATGTCCTATTCCCTCATCACCTTCTCGTGCTGCCTCTTCTCTTTCAAGGTACAAAAAGAAATGGGGAAACCAGGGCAGAAAAGATGTGCAGGCAGAAATCCCTTTCATTCTGTGGGTAGTAACTCCCTGCTATCATAGAAAGATAATGACTTTCATTAATCTTCTGTAGGTCTTTAATCGAAGGGTTTTTTCTCTCCATGCACAGACACTACTTAAATGCTACTATATGTGAAGTAAAAATGAGAATCCTTGATATCAGATACACAAAAATGGAGTGAGAAGTAGCAGCCTGCAGCACGGTACCTACAGAAACTCAACATGACCAAAGAGCTGAGACTGCTGTTCAGGAAGGTATCAGCACCATTTCCAGCAGTCTTCCACTCAACTTGTTTTCATGTCCCTTTTTACTCTCACAGCCTCCAACATGCAAATTTACACTGAAACTAAGCATTCCAAATGTGCCACAGGGAAGCAGGGGCCTCACACCTATTGGCAGATCAGTGCACTAATGCCCTTTGGCTTTTTTTCCCCCTCTTTTTTAACATAAAGGCTGATTATCAGTTGAACAACTTGGAAGGAGTGACAAGGAACTAACAAGAGTAACACTGTATTTGCTGTTTGTTTTCTTCCCTTGCAGTGGTGCTAATTAGGAGTTCTTGATATGGAGCTTTGGGGAATGCTGATGAGAAGCACACAAAAGGCTGAAGAGCCTCTTCTGCAGAGCACTGGATGCAGCCAAACACAGTATTCTCTTGATTGTCACTGCCCTGATCTCCCACACTGTCTCAGTATTTGGGATATTAGGGCACTTACCTTTTAGGGGCAGTACAGACCAGCCCAAACCCTCACTTAGGAGTGAGTAATACCATAGTCACTCACAGCTTATCATAACAAAATAGGTTTTCAAGCAGAAATATCAAACCTGCTTGGTAGTGGTGGGAAGGGAGGCAGGAATGAGATGGGAATGTATCTTTAGAGGGGCTCTGTGCTGCCTGTGCACCCCTTCACCCACAGGGCATGGGCTGCTCTGGGTGGGAGTCGTTACTCAGCATCCTTCATCCTTCCAAAACTGCCTCCCTGGAACGTGCCTGGTCCCAGCCCTTTGGGCAGGCCAGCCTCAGACACTGGGGAAAAGCGAGACACTGCCCTAACTTCCCAAAAGCCACCACCAACAGCCTCTCCTTCAAAGACTTTCCCCCCCTCTTGGACTCGGGAAGGGGTCATGGGGATGGAGGCTGGGAGGGAAGGACGGCACCTCTTTCCCATTCACCAAGGTTTGATTCTCTTTATGAGCATGATCCGCCAATCCGTAATCAAGGGTTAATTTCACAGCTCACTGCTTCATCTAGCATAATATCCATTCAGACTAATTAAATCTGTCTAATAATGTGAGTGTCTTTGTCTTTGTTCTTTCCATTCTTTGTTTTACACCCTTCACATCTCATCTCCAGAACTACACGCCATCACACTCTGCTTGACAAGCAGAATCCATCCCTAAAATTAAAACATTCCTGACCTATCTGCGATGACAAGGCAAGCAAGCTTCACAGCGCTGCGGCCCATGAAGGGAGCTGACACATTTGTTTTTAATTTCAAAAGAGTAGAAAGTGAAGATCTGACCCTGTCAATCAGGCCCTGTGACAAGTTTAATCATTGCTGCCCCACAAAAATCACGGCTAAATAGGAATGCAAATAATGTATCACAGGGCTCTTATAAATGCTAATCAAGGAGAAGTAATCAACTGACAATTTCACTGATCTCCTTTCTGAAGAAGTCAGTCAACGCACTGTCTCTGGACCACAAAGAGAAGAAAAGACAAAAGGCATAGATGCCGTTTCCCAAAAAAACCTATCCTTTTTCAGGGCTTTCTTTTTCTTTTTTATAGAGGAAAACAGAGAATTCACTCTTTTTGATCCTCCACCGAACTTTAAAGCAAAGCTGTTTCTCAGGAACTTGAACAGTTATATGTCAAGTGTACTTTATTAACAGTACCCTCCCAACCCAGAGACAGCACTTGGAAACTTCTGCTAAAATAAAAATCTTCATTTGTCTTTGTCATTCATCCATCTTCAAAATTCTTTTCCGTCCTAACAGCTTCTGTCCTCTACGGGCAATATATTTAGTGATATATGAAGTTTTACAAGTGGAAAGCTAATAGTTGAGCTCCCATTTTTTTTTTCTAGCAGCTCCCCTCCCCCTAAACTGAAAAAAAGAAATATCTTGCTTGGGATTTATTTCAGTGTAAAGGGTTCCTTCAGCACCAGGGGTTTTAAAACTGCCATCCTTTTATGACCTTTTTAATGTGGTAAAGAACAGACAGCACAGGTGGAATGTCAGTCTTTCACTCCCAAATGCTGCATGGCAAGAAGTTGTGTCTTCACCTTTGTACAGAATAGAGAAGGACTCAGGACAGACAGATGCACGAGCCCTGTAATGCTATTTGCTGTTATCCTTTCGGTGTGGTTTGCCATGATAAGCTGTGGTTCACTGTGGTGGGTCCTGACGGGGCCCATCAAACCTCAGAGTCACTGCATTGGCACAAAACAAAAGGATATGGTTTGGCCAAAGAAACTCAGGGTAGGGAGATGTAAGTAGTATAAAGATTGCTGCAAGAGGTAAAGTTCAAAGAATCTGGTTGTTTGAAGTTTGATTGGGTTTTTTTATTATTATTATTATTAAACCACTTTCCTACATGGAGCCAATAGATGAAATAACTTGAGGGGGGCTTCAGCAACAGAGACTTGGGTTGGTAAATAGAAATCTTCCACCACTGCAAAACCTGGTGCTTCACAGCCCATGAGAGTTCCCCACGACATGGATAAAGATGTCAAATCTTTGTCCTGGGCTGTGTTTGGAGGGCTGAGTTACAGAGCTCAGAACTCAGTGATGCTGTGCCCACTGGGGCTGAGAGCTTTGCTGTGCTCAGGAGCAGTTGTGTGACTGGGGAAAGTGCCACCAAATCCATTCCAGACCGGACACTGAATCACTCAGATTGATCAAAGAAGAATGGGAATGATTTTTGGCCAGTCCCAAGTTTTCAACTGAAAGAAGCACTGTGGCAGCAACAGAAGCTTCAGTGCCACTTCAGTGAGAAATGTGACCTGGAGCTTTGTCACGCAGCATTCGCTGCTAGACAGGGATGTTCCAGCAGCAAACTCTCATACAGGATGAACGTGGAGGGTGGGAGTAGAAAACAGAATGAGAAATTGAAAAGCACTTTGCAGTTGTCATGTCACTTAGCAACAACCTTTTCTATTTCACATCAGCACGGCTGTAGTAGAGAACCTGCACAAAGCACACGCACCGAATGCCGGGGTAAGCAGCACGTGTGGGAGGGCAAGAAGGAGCTCAAACACCAGCTAATCACAGACAGCTTTCATTTATCATTTGAGATGTGTTTCACATTGCTGTCCTTGGGCTAGGGCTTCTCCTGAACAAACTCCTGGATCCAGCCATCACTGGTCTTCTGAGCACTAATGCAGAGTAAATTACACAAACGCTCCTGGAGGTGGAAACCAAAGTTCAGCTATTTGTCTCTCAAATGAACTCCACCAAAGTGGTCACCCTTCTGTCACTCTCCAGTCTGTAGTTTCACTCTCAGATTAACACATTTTTCTTTTTTACTTACCTGCTTCAATTTCCCAGCTTCTTCCCTGTAGGATTCTCACTCTCCTCTCTCTTTACACGCTGGGTTTTCATAGTAAGGTCCAGACTTGCAAGACCTCTAAGACTTCTTTCAGAAGTTAATACTGTGGCTCCTTCCAGATATTTCTATCAAGTGGGGAATGTGTCTGGGCCCTGATAAACAGTGGAGCAGATCCCTTCCTGCAAGGCTAAGTGGCTAAAATGAAAAGCTCTTACACAAAAAGAGAGACCTATGCAGGTCACTTTGCAACTTCTAAGGAGGATGGTAAGTCAGGCACCTCTCTACTTTAATTATATCACTTGTCCTCATTTGTTTAGCTCCAAAGAGTTAGGGTTTAATTATTAGCTTTTCCCACACTGTTAGGGACCAGCTGATTGACTGAAGGGATGTCTGTGGAGACAACAGGAGGAAACCTGTGATTCAGGGATTCATCAAGCTCAGAAAATTCATTCTATTGCTCGGGGAAAAAATGAAATGGCAGGAGCAGGCCTGAAGGTCTGTTATTTCTAAGGTTGCTCTCTGAATATAAAGCCCTGCAAAGTGTATGAAATATTACACAAATAGAGCATTAGTATGTGCCAAATTAACAACATGCATTATCTAGCAGCCATGCAGTGATGTTTATTGTACGATTCTAAATCATCCTAATGGGAAGGAAAAAAAATCAGAATCCATCACTTAGTGGCTGAGTTCCTCTCCTTGCAATTACAAAAAGTTACTTTTGCACACAGAATTGTTGGAGATGCATCACGGAAAGCTGGGCATTGCCAAGGGACCAGAGCACACCACTACCAACCACTGGCTCCTGAGCTCTGCTCCTGCTCTGCTCTCAGGGGGTGTTGCTGAGCTGAAAGCAACTGCAGCGCGATGCCAGAGTGCCTTGCTTTGGGTGGGGAGTGACAGCCTGATTTTCAGCACCCTGTTAAACACAGCCACAGACACAGCCACGTTACACCTTCACTTTAGCCAGGCATTCAGCACTTGTGAATATCTAAGAACACAATTGGCGGCAAACACGTGTTCAGACCAAACCACTCACCAAGTTTGCTTTGGCCCTGCCCAGACACACACACTCGCTCCAGCTCCAAAGAGGCCTTGCCAAATAGAGAAGAGACTTATTTTTTACAGCTGGGTTTCGTTTTTGCAGCTGCCAAGCAGCACAGAAAAGTAACCCTGGTGATGAGGCCAGAGGACGTGTCCGATGCTTCCAAACAGGCTTCCCGGGAGCAGAGACAATCCAACGGCTGCCGCCGCACGGAGCCGCTGGAACCGGCGCCACGGGGAGCCAGCACAGGGGGGTTATAAAGGGTTGGCTGCTCCCTGTGCTCAGCCAAAAACCCAAGGAAACGTTGCAAAGGTGAACAAGGCTTTGGCACAGGCAGGATCTCAAGGGATTGTTTCCATCAGGGCTCAGCTTGGCTGCAGCTCCGGCGGGTGCAGGGTGAGCTCTGGGGGGGTCACTCTGCAAACCCATCCCTGCACACACTGCATGGCCCTCCCTCGGTCACTTCATGCACCACCAAAATCAACAAGTGCCCCTGAGATGGGCTCAGCTGGTTAGAGCATGGTGCTGATAACACCAGCTTGTGGGTTTGATCCCTGCAAGAGCCATTCACTTAAGGGCTGGACTTGACGATCCTTGTGGGTCCCTTGCAACTCAGAACATCCCCTGATTCTGTGAAATGCAAACAAACAGCATTTAGCTTTGAAAGGATCTCTCGTTAGAGGTGATGCTACTGGGAGAAAGGATCAGTTCTCCCCTGGTTGTGAGCAGGGCTCCTGTGAGGGCCACAGTGAACTGCTGGGGTTTGGGGCTCTGGGACCCAAAGAGATGATCACAAAGTGAAGGGTCTTGCTCTTTTGTTGTCCTGCTCAGGCAGCCTGTGCCAGGGACCCTGCAAAGCTTATTTATGCTGTAACACCTTCTGGACACAGAAGTGATGATGAGCACAGGAACCTCTGTGGTTGTGTTCAGCCATAACCAAAAACTCATCTGAGGGGGCTACTGAGGACTGGCACAACTCACTGCAGTGCAGGGAGTGTGGCCTGTTAAATCAAAAGCCTTCTGATCTGAGCTGGAACAGGAAATTCTGCAGTAAAAATCCAAGTGCAGAGAGCAGCACAAGCTACAACCTCAAGTAAAGGAATCCTATTATCTCACCCCAAGAATACATTAATATAGATGACCGTTACATAACACACATTAACATAGCGTAATAATATATTTACTCAATATAGGCATGTTTTGACACAGTGCAAGCTGTGTGCAGTTGCTTAGAGAATTGGGGATTGTATATTTTTACCAATACACCGAAAAACTTAATTTTGAAAAAAAAAAAAAAAGAAAAAGAAAAAGATGGTCTCGGGGCTACTTTTGTGCAATTCTGACAACTGGAAGTAAAACTCAGAGCAGCTTTTGCTGCCTCGTCTGGAATAATTGAGCTATCAAATCTGTTTCTGTCACATGTCAGTCATTTAATGGGCTGTGTGTGAGGAATTGCACAACGAGCCAAAGGCTATCATCTCAAATCTGGCTGTGTTTGGTCTGGGTAATCCACATCGGAGCAGGGATGGATCCTGCAAAGGGCCTGTGTGGCCCCTAGTGCTGCAAGGGCCAGGCCCTGCTTATGGCCACTAAAGCACAACTGTTCTTCTGTGTCATTTAAGGGCTTGAGCTCCTTATTTGTGACCTTTTTAATCCAAATCAAACAGAAGAACAAAATAATCACGGAAAAATTAAGATACTCCTGTATTGCCCTGTGGGAAACTCATTTCTTATAAAAATCTGCTGCTAGAACAAAAGTTTGATTGTACCCATGGGAGATTTAAAGTGAAAGTATAAGAAATGTTACCTGATTTAAAAAAAACCAAAAATAATAGAAACAAAAGCAAACATGGTAGAAAAATAACCTCTGCATTTCATAAATCCAGCCATGTTCATCACTGCTTCCCTATCACACCAAACTTTACATTGCAAATTTATCTTCAAAGCCTGGAGTCCCTCTCCACAAGGAGCTGACTGGTGCCAGTCACTGCACACTGATGCTGGTGAGGACTTCAAGGATCCTGCTTTTCAACAAGTACCTGGTTACTTATTGAACTCCCAGGTTAAGTGACCAGACTGGTCTCCAGAGTTTTAAATCACAAATAGCCCAGAATATTGGTGTGCCTTGAACGAATGATTCTTTATCAAAACAAGACACCAAAAGCAACCTGATTCTTTTTTTTTTCTTTTACTTTAAGCTGATTAGAAAGTTAGTTCTGTACTTGATTAAGTTCTGCAGAAATTGGGCTTGTGATGAATCATTAAACAAAGACATTTTTTGTACAGCAATAAAGCCTCAAATGATTAATTAAGGGCACAATGCCAAAACAAGTGTCTTTGTTTAAAACGCAGTGGACAAGACAGGCTTGGGAAAGTTGATGTCTTAAGTAGACGCCACAACATGTTTTTAATTATGTTCAGGAAGAAGAACAAGAATGGGAATTGCCAACTGTTTGGAAAGATAATTTTTTTTTTTTTTAGAAGAAAGATTAGAATAAAAAATAACAAACAGAGCATTATTGATTTAACACAAATGCCATTTGTTGGGCCTTTTGTAATTTCCTTATTAGTGTCATCATTCTGGAGTTCATATGCTCCCTTCTGTTATAGCATTTGGCACACATTCAGCTCCCAGCAATATGATACAGTAAACATTCAGTGACTGCTCATATTAAAATGTTTTATTTGTTGTAACTGTACCAATGATCAGGCGGTGCAAGTCCTAAATTACCCCAACTGTTGTGCAGGCTGGGCTGTGGCAGCGAGCTGGGGATGGTCCCTGCACACACAGAGGGCCCTGCAGAGAGGCTGCAGACACAGCACACAGGTCATGCACCACCAGCTCTCCAGGCTCCTTCTCCAGAGTGATCCCAGTGCTCAGCCAACACGGATACAAGCTCCAATCAGTGCTGTTTGGGTTTCACAGGATCACAGGATATTCTGAGCTGGAAGGGACCCACAAGGATCGTTGAGTCCAACCCTTAAGAACGGCCCATCCAAGGATCAAACCTTGGTGTTATCAGCACCATGCTCTGACCCACTGAGCCAATCTCAGGTTTGGCTACATCCTCCTTTTTGGGGTGTTACTCTGTGGGTACAGTGCAGGGGACACCCCAGATATTTTTTCAGACTCAATTCTGTAAGATTTTTCTGTGCATGTTTTATTCAAAATGTTATTTCAAACCTATTCTGGCAGTCACTGCATATACTAGTCCTGTGTTTCCAGATATGGAATGCTTCAGGAGAGAGGAATCCAAGAATCACTGAGGTTGGAAAAGACCTCCCAGACCACCGAGTCCAAGTTGTGCCAGATGCCTGCCTTGTCACCCAGCCCAGAGTACTGAGTGTCACTTCCAGGTGTTCCTTGGACACCTCCAGGGAATGCCCAGGGCATTCCAAACCTCCCTGGGCAGCCCCTTCCAATGCCTGACCACCCTTTCCAGGAAGAAATTCCTCCTGATGTCCAACCTGAACCTCCCCTGGCACAGCTTTAGGTCATGTCCTCTCATCCTGTCACACAAGAGAAGAGGCCAAACCCCACCTTGCTACAACATCCAGCAGAAAGGTTAAGGAGCTTGGAAGGAATTTTGGAGGATGAAAAACAGCACTGTCCAAAAATCATGATTCCTTCAGCAAGAAAATAAAGCAAACAGTAACCACGATGACAAGAGCATCGACCATGAGGATTTACATGTAACAAATCCAACACATGGAGCTGTGAAGACTTCCCAGAAAACCTTGTGCTTGCAGTCACTCTCTTTGCTTGTGTCCAACTGCTGGCAGAACATGCAAACAAGGCAAGACTCACTGCAGTCAAACACAGGCCCTAGAGAATGTCTTTTTTCCCCATGGCACATGCACTGGGAGCCTTTATTAATGGGCAACTCCTTTATTCCTGAAGAGTCTCACTCTACCCTTGGTCTGTATGCAAACCTCTGAGGGTCCTCAGTTGGAGACCACTGGGGACCCAGGGGAGCTCATGACCTTCCTGCTGTAGCACAAGTCCCTGGATCATAATTAAAAACATAACTTGGCCCCTTCCACAAAATGGGCTCTGACACCTCTGGAGTGGGTGTGTGACTTTAGAGGCCTCCTCAGCTCTCATTTGTCCTGCTGGGAATGGCACACATGTAGGCATGTAATTACATGGCCAACATGTGGAAAGCCAGGCTGCTCCTCAGCCTTGCTAGGGCCAGATTTACATATTAACACCTCCCATTAACACCTCCCAGCCTTAATGAGACAGACTCACCAGCGCCTTCAACCTGAGAAAATAGGAGAGCAGACATCTCAATTTTCTTTTCAGCCCTCCTGCTTATGTGGTGATCCAGAAGAAAAATTAATGGATAATTATTTCTAGTGAACACACCATTAATTTACCTGTGGGTCTGTGACAAAGGGAAAGTTTTTTGTCATGGATTTCTTTGGAAAGCAGAGTCAGGGGCGTTGCTGGTGAAGAAGCACAGGAGAGGCTGGGCTGTGCAGCCCTCATTCCTTACCAGGAGTCGCTGGGGAATGCAGGGCTATGGAGTGATTTAGCTCAGGACAGCAGCCAAAAGCCAAATCTGCCACCAAATCTCTCTCTCAAAGGCCCAGGCCCACCCTGGGTATCCATTCAACGCTCAGGGCATTGAGCAAACACAATAACTAATCAGATGCAGCAAGTTGTCAAATCTATATGGGTGCTATAAAACTTTAAAGGATCCCCTTAGGCAACAGTAAGAGGTGTGTGTGTAAATTCTGTACAGAGCAAGGCAGAACGGGGGCCTCAGTAAAAGCAAAGCAAACACAGGTGACATTTGCAGCAAAAAACGTGTGTGTACAAAACCCCTAGAGCTTCATCTCAGTCCTCTAATATTTCTGCCCACCTGGAAGCTCCTTAAACTGTTCAAGAAGGTGCTGGGATGTTCCACCAAAGGGCTGAAAGCCCTGAACATCCCAGCTGAGGTGCTCAGCACCAGGTACTTGGTGTGTGCTGGGCATGGCTGGCACAGGGTGCACACAGGGGAGGTCCAGCTCTTCTGCTCCTTCCAGGTCCAAAGGTGGCAGCTCCAAGAGGAGTTTTCTTGAAAAACAGCTGATGAAAAAGCTTGACCTTCTAAAGTGCTACTGATGTTAGAAATGAAAGAAGATAAACCCACCAGAACTTAACTAAGATTTAACAACTTCTGCTTCTTTGACTGACTTTGTGAAGTTAATATAATTAATATAATTCAACACTTAAAATGGATACAAGAAAAATAAAAATTCTGCATGATTTTTTTAATTTGTTCTTACAAAAAAAGATAGCACTAATTTTTTTTAACCCTTCATTTGAAGCCAATAAAAGAGTTAAATAGCATTAAAAAAAGGGTTTTATTTCATGACTTTGGAAAATGGGACTCAGCTAATCTCTGGGACTGCATCCTTCCCACTACACAACCACGTGAAGCAAACATGTGACACCAAACTTTGCTCCTATTGCTTGTAGGAGAGATGAAAGAGTTTCAGCAACTAATCCTCATCAGGTTTGACAAGGCAGCTCATCCTGCTGATGGCAAAGCACCAATGACAATGAACCTGGGTGAAGAAATCAGGAATGAATCCCACAGGAGGCAAGGGCCCAGGGAACATGGAGAAGGACCCTGCTGGGTGCTGTGTCCCCACTGCTCTTCCTGAGCCCAGCACAAACCCAAGGTACTCCAGTTCTTACTCCTTCTTTGAAAGCCAAATATTCTTTCTAATAGCTTTTCTCAGTGAGTTCTATGTTTAGCCATCAAACACCTCTTTTAAGTTGATTGATATTAGTCATATTCACCCACACCAGTCCTCAGCCACGTGCAGAAGAGAGAGCTGAGAAATGTGTGGCCGGAGGCCTTTCAGGGTGACCTTGCTGAAGAGTACACCCATCAGCAGGAAATCCTCCAGGAGCTATTCCTGTCCACCTGAGCAGGAGCTATCCACTGTTCCACTCACTCTTAAAAGCAAGATTTCCACAGGGCTCTTCATAGAGTCACTTAACATGTTAGTTTGCCGTGGCCTCATGTGAACCCCAACAAAAGAACCACAATAAACTCTGTTCCTTCTCTCTGTTCACTACAAAGAACCATTTTACTTTTAAAATGGAAGCCTGGAAATAAGTGAGTGGGCAGGTTGGGAGCCTCATGTCATCTGAAGGTATTTACAGTGGCTGCTTTCTTTGAAGGCAGAAATGTCCCATCAGAGACCAAAATAGCTGAGGGGACCTGTAGCTCACAGAAAGGTGGTTTTCCCCTCATGGGAACAGAATCATTAACTTTAAATAAGTCATCCTTAATCTCCTGAGCTGTGCAAACAAACAAACAAACAGACAGAAAAAACCAACTGACTGTTTTCCCTCTGCCTTTCAAAAGCACAAACAAAGGCTCGTTTGCCAGATGGACGCTTTCAGAGCTGGAGCTGAGGGTTGGGAAAGGCTGATCACTCAGCAAGATTTTCTGACGGTGGATGGGGGAGTTTGCTCAGAAGCTTCATGGTAGTTTAAGATATTAGAAGATGCACAGGCAGAGCCTCTGCCTTCCAGCCCTTACAGAGTGGAGTTTCATGGCTTTGAGGATAAACTGCAGAATTATATCCAGGACGTTGCAGTGCCCAGGTGTGTGAGAGGGAATGCAGAAATCCATCAAAATTGAAAAGATAAACCACAAAATTCCTAGTACTAGTTCTGCTGTAGGACATACATGTGAGATCACAGAATCAGTTAAGTTGGGAAAAACCTCCGAGATCACCAAGTCCAAGCTGTGTCCGATCACCAAGCCCAGAGCACTGACTGTCACCTCCATTCATTCCTTGGACACCTCCAGGGATGGGGACTCCACCACCTCCCTGGGCAGCCCCTTCCAATGCCTGACCACCCTTTCCAGGAAGAAATTTCTCCTGATGTTCAACCTGAACCTCTCATCCTGTCACTTGTTATCTGGGAGAAGAGGCCAACCTCCACCTTGCTACAACCTCCAGATGGTAAAACCTTTCCTGTATTTTAAATCCAAAGTAAAATTTTATTACAATCTCTTTGGATTCACTTGCATTAAGCTCTGGGTGTGGAGAAGACTCCACCACAGTGACCAGGAACACGGAGTCCATTACAGGGTAAGGGTGGAACTCCAAACCTACAGAACTTTCAATAACAATCTTGCAAGTGTACATGAAGCCACTGGCAGCACTTTGCTCTCACCTCATACCATGTAGATGCAAATTGGCATTCATAATTTAAAGGAGTCCTTTTTCTGCACCCCAGCAACACGAGCCGGATGCAAAAGGAAAACGGAAGACTTTCTCCGGATACAGAGAGGATCAAGCAGAATCTCATTAAGGACCACTTCAAAGATCAGTTCTTCATTTCCATACAAACAAGTTTAAATTATCTCGTGTGAATCTGCTGTTAGCTGTTGCACTGTTCCATTATGCATGATTCTTGACTGCTTGTATCATGAAAATCTGCACAGTGCTCCATTAGTGATTTTCAGTGTTATGCTAAAGCTTGCAAGTGGTCATGTTATTAGGTTAAAGTACTATATTTTGCATATTTATTCTGCCTTACCACATTTATTACTTCTGATACTGGCCCAGCAGAATTTTGCATGCATTTGACCACCTACTTTGCATGACTTATGTGCAGCTGCCACTACAACCATGGGCAGCAGACTCAGAGAGCTGGAGACACGACTGGCTCTTTGCTCCCCCCTTCACTGTGGTTTTGATCCACTTCTGGAAAAAAACTTCCCCAATTCCTGCAGAGAGGCACTCTGGATCTATCAGACTGCATCTACAAAATTAATCCTTTTGAATAACTCAAAATAAACTATGTGACAAATTTCATTATGGCATAAATTATTGCCTTTATTACAAAGGATTTGTTTTTACACTTTGGTAATTTAAAGAAGCTTTTCCCAGGATTTCCATCTATAAAAATAAAAGTGCTATCATCTGGTTTCTGGGTCTTTATATTTGTCTTACTTCTGGGATGCACCATATTATTAACTTTCATGGAATACATTCCATTCTCAAATTACTGAAATCATCTTGCTCGCTTCGGGGATATTTGTATTAGGAAGGAGACTTGTTACAAACATCAGGAACATAGCTGGTGTGTTACAAAGACAAATATATCATTCATTATACTTAGAGGAGAAAATAATTCACCTTTTATATATTGGTTATTTTGCAAATCTTTGAGCCATGGATGAATGCTCAGGGGATGCAGAGGTAGAATATGGATGGCATAAATTAGAGGGGCACGGAACCAGCCCTTCCCAGTGAGATGTGAACAGGTGTTTTCTTTGTTGTTTTTTTTTTAATTGAAGGAGAATGTATAAAAGACAATATCAATATTTCCTTCTGCTTCCCAAAGTCTGGACATTCCTTTAAAAAATAACAGCGAACTGTCCATTCCATTGCACCCCAGTGACAGCACCTGGTGAGACCACGACTGAAAGAAAGTGCTCCTGACAGCCCTTCCCAGCAAAATCCTCTGGTTTGCAGCTGTGGTGAAACTTCCACGGGAATTCCTGCTGGTTGGTCCCACAGTTCTGGGTGATGAACAAGACAGAGGGTTGGCTGGAGTGCTGTGTCCAGTTCTGGGCTCCTCAGAACAAGGGAGACGCAGAGCTCCTGGATCCATCACCAAAGATGATGAAGGGACTGGAGCATCTCTGTGACCAGGAAAGGCTGAGGAGCTGGGGCTGTTCAGCCTCCAGAGGAGACACTGAGAGGGGACCCCATCCATGTGTGTCAGGGCCTGCAGGGAGGGGGCAGAGCATGGACCAGGTTCTGCTCGGGGGGCCCAGCAATGGGACACGAGGGACGGGCAGGAACTGATGCCCAGGAAGTTCCACCTGGACATGAGGAAGAATTTCGTCCCTGTGCAGTGACCCAGCACTGAACAGAGACCAGAGAGGGTGTGGAGTCTCCTCCCTGGGGATGTTCCAGAACCACCTGGACACAATCCTGTGCCACGTGCTCTGGGATGGCCCTGCTGGAGCAGGAGGTGGGACCAGGTGACCCTCTGTGGGCCCTTCCAGTCTGACCCATCCTGGATTTCCGTGAAACACTTTGCTTTTCACACAGCAGCAGATTAGCCTCGTTGCCACCATGAATTCCAAAAGCATAAATGCATCCAAGAAGAGATGTGATTGTGGGAGGCAGGGGACATGGAGGGCCATGGATACAGATGCATCTCATGGATACAGATGATGCAGGACAGCACAGAAATAACAGGAATAATATTCAGTGTCTGAACAGACACTTCTGAAAAGCTTATTATGCTGAGATGCAGCTGAACCAAAACACTTTTTCCAAACAGTTCTGAAGATGCCAAGTGATTGACATCTGAAACTAAATCAAGAGCCACGATTTGAATGAAATCCATACTTTTTTTCAAGAGGGGCCAAATGAAATCCCTGAATATCAGCCTACCAATCCATCTGCTGCCTCTGTTTGGGGTTATTCAAATCTATATCCAAAATTTTAGGCTTCATCTGATCTCTGATAATAGATTGTCAGCTCTGATGTTTTATCCTCATAAATTGCAGGCTGACACACATTCTTTCTCAGGTAGTTCATTCATCTTACAGCATTTTGTGCTTCTAATTTGTCATTTTTCTTCCTGCATCCCTGCTGACCACAAATTACAGATGGTATCTCATCATGGGGCACCATAACAACAATAAAAGCCTCAACAAAATAGTCAGGATCTGATCCTGAGTGATACTGATTGCCTTCAATATTCACTGGGGCAGATGGGAGCAGAGATGACCCAACATCTCACAGGCAGCACCTCAGGAGGTGCCAGGGGATCCCTGTTGTGGGTCCAGTGTCTGTTTTATCCATGAGGATTAATCCATGTGTGTGTCCTGCTATTCAGTGTTATCATCATTGGTGTTGCTGCAATACCCTGAAACTCCAGGCCACGAGGAAGGTGCCACCAGCTATTTTCACATTTTCCCTTTCACTCTCTACTCAGCTGCAACTTTAAGAAATGAATTAATTTCCTTCATCACTGTGCTTTTTTTCCCTCTGCCAGGTTTTCAGATAACCCTGCTGAAGTTAAAGATGGGGTTAATAAAAGTGCTCCAAGTTTGAAGACATTGCCAATTTGCATGGCAGGCTGGGTGCGGATAACAAAGTTTATCTCATCTGTGGACTGACACGGACAGAAAGGAGGTTCAAACTCTCCACACACCTTTGTGCACTGTTCTCCAAAGCATCAGAGCATTTTGTTCTTAAAAAGATAAAAAATTCCTGGCAGGTTTTTGTACCTGCAGCTACTGCAGAGCCACCACCATCCCCTGTGCAGCCGTAATTAATTAGCTGCATTTACAATCACTGCAGCTGTGTGTGTACAGTCACAACAGGAGAGCACCAGCTTCTTCTTACGTGTTGTCTCCCCATTTTCAAGTGTCTGCAGACACCTGTCCCTCCACTCTCACCTTCTGTGACACACTAATGTGCAGCAGCTGAAATGTTCAAGTAAAAACTGTCTGCATTACGTTTTTAAGGCATCGGGCGTCTTTTCTTTCGTCTCTCAACAGATTTTTAACACTAATCAAGAGCATAAATGCTACTGAAAAATCTTTTCCTGGCACGAAGCCTGTGATAGGTGATGAGGGGCCAGAGAGGCCACCCATTAACCCCCATCCTCCTCCCTCCATCCAAAACCCCAACGCTCCCAAGGAGTTAAATCCGCAACCTCCCTCCACTACGCTGAAGAAAATAGATGTGATTTTCTTTACAAAAGAGCATTTCATTTAGGGAGAGAAAGAAAAAGGAAAGGCAGAGTTAACACAGCCATTATTCTCCATCTCAGGGAAAGCAAATCCTATTTTGCCTGTCATTACAGTAGGTAGAAAAATCCTTTCATCCAGTCATTAGTTGTAAACATTCCCGCACCGCCTGGGACCAGGCCTCTGTTTCCCATCCCGTGCCGGAGCCATTTTCTAATACTAATGTTTTATACACACATCTCAGATACATTGCGAGCTCCCCCAACCCCAAAGGCAACGGGGCATTCGTTTATACTAAATCAGAAGTGTCACCCTTGGCAACCTGCAGCACTGAAACATTTATTCGGCTTCACATTGCTGGCACTTGGAATTATTTCTTTCATGCCTGATAGCCGAATTACAATATGGCAGGTTTCCCCGGAGCCACTGGATCATTAGTGCCAGCTCACAACATACTTTCAACTGATATGGCATTTCATGTACAGCTGCCAATCAAGAGATGGGGGATGCAAATGAGGGTGGGCCATTGGTGTTCAATTACTGTACAGCGAGCGCGGCGCGGCTCCGGTAATGACTGGCAGTTGTTTTGCTGAGTGGAGGAAGAGCAGAGAACAGAGGCAGGAATTCCCTCCGGGAAGCCGGTTGTGAGCGCGAGAAGTTTTTACATTTGATTTCCATATTTATTCTTTTTTTTTTTTTGTTCTTTTCCCTTTTCCCCCCCTCTGTGTGTTTCTAAACACGAGGCCGAAAAAATACTTAGCGCAGCTTGTTTTACAAACACGCAGCCTTGTCAGTTCAGTCGATTGCCAAGGCCACATCAGCAGAAGATTAGGCTTTTTTATTTTTTTTTTTTTTTTTTTATTATTTCCTTGCCCCCTTTCTCTTCGAAATATATGCCTCTCTTCAGAAAGGCCCAAGATGTTTCAGCCTTGAGGGAGTTTCAAGCTCTACGGAATCAGTTATTACAGTCCATTTCGGTGATTTTTGCTGTCCTTTTCGCACACAAGAAATATGACGCCAACCTTTCCACGCCACACATCTTACACCATTTGTGAGCTCCTTCTGTCATGAAATACCTCTTGGAGGCCCAGATCTGCAGGGGTCAGTGGCAGAGAAGGATGAAAAACAACAGCAATCCTACAAAATCAGGAATTCTGCTTAATGTGTGTCTGTGTTACTGCGGGCACAGCGGCGCCTGCAGCTCCCGGCGTGGGCTCTGCAGACATGGATCACACCACACAAACCCAGTCAAACAAGGTATGACAGAAGGGGAGGATTTTCTTTGCCCTCCTCCCCAGTACCCAAGTTCAAGGAGCAGAATGATACTCAGCAATTTCAAATGGGGTTTACTTTGCACTTTAGCATCAGTCACACCGAAATCTTGAAGAGAAGCTTATGGTACCTGGGGTCAAAAAACCCCCCACAAGCCATTCCTGTCTGAAATCTGCAAAATAAACCCGGTTTGCTCTCAGCAGCAGCTGGAGCACATTTGTCTGTGGGCACACTCAGGTGCAGCACTCCTGGCACACGCTCCATAGGGGGATTTTCTACAGAAAAAACATCTAGATGGTCGATTGCTCGCTCTGTGTCAAATGGTCACTGCTGAGGTCACATAGAGGGACACAGAGGGACAGAAAGCAGCAAGAGACACGTCTGGAGTCCACTGACAGGTATCTGAGATCTGTACATCTCAAGGGTTTGTTGCTCACTCTCCTGTGGAACCTCCTGGTCTCTGCCCACAGGTCCCTCCTGGTCCCCAGGGGTGGTTCCAAGCACCCCCCTGGGGCTGGGCACAGCCTTCCTGCCTGCAACAGCCCCACCTTTTCAAAATACAGTCACCAGGAGACAGGACCAAACCCAGGGCATCATCATCCTTTCTTCCCCCCATGTGTGGGAAAGGAGAAAGGTTTTAATTTGTTTCTATTTCAATGACTCCCACTCCATAGTCTAGGACAGTGTAATATTATAGGCAACATGGATCTCTGCCTGGTGTGCCAGAGCAGCTCTGGGAATGCACACGAAGGTGATCAGGCATGGGACTGGATATTTCATCACATTACTTTGCTGGAAATGAAGGACCTCTTATAAATGTCAAGAACGTGGAATCTATACCTGTTAAAATATAATTAAAAAATTGAGTAGTTCTTATGTCTGCACAGTAGCTACTTTTTAATGTTAATCACTGAGTTGCATTTAAAATCCTTTAAAAACAGGAAATTATGTGAATGACTAAATGCCTTTGTTGTTCTTTAGTTATTAAAGCACAGCAGAAGCCAATTAGACTTGTTTTTCTCAATGCTAAGTAATAAAGTGAGCTCCTTTTTTTTCTGTAACCAGACTGCAATCCTCCACAGAATGGCTTGAAACAAAACCATCCCAGAAATCCCTGGGATGGGGAGCCTGGTTCTGCATCCATGAAAATTGTTTGTGTTATTGCTCCCAGTGTACAATCTGGACGATCCGAGAACTGAATCACGGGAAGAAAAAGCCATTTGTACTTGGCCCTGAAATGATATTCTTAGTTATATCCTTAGCTGCAGCCTCCAGAGGTCACTTTGGGAAGCACAGTGGGATGCAGGTTTGGAACAGTGAGGTCACTGTGATCCCAGGTGTGCGTTTCACAGCCCGGCACTGTAGCTTGTGCTGGGAGATTTACACTGCCATGGAACACAACCAAAGGTTCCTGCAGCACATTCCCTCCAAATTTCCTGCTCTTGCATGGACTGGGAGCAACAGATCTCAATATTCTGTCCTAGCACAGTGAATTGCATAATAATACCACAGGGGGAAGAAAAGCACAAACCAATGTCGTAAATTTAGTCAGACACACCTTTAACAATCCTTGGATGAATTCTTGAAAAGGAAATGCCCAGGTTATCCCCAAATAAAACCACAGTTGGCACATTAATATATTCTTCGTGCCTCTCTTTTTCCTGATATGTTAAAGGAGAGTTTTAAGATTAAGTTATCAGTTGTTTTAGTACTTATTTAATACCACAGGCCTAATTAATTTTGCTACTTTAGGGGTTATCTTGGAAATTCTATTCTGTGATGCTGTCCAGTCCTAATTGACACATCTTACATGAACTGACTTGTCTGCCTATGGAGAAGTAAGTGCTTTTCCCTTAAGGAAGGAGGTGAGAGGATTTTTCTGTTGCTTCTGGTCTGTGTAAGATGGCAATCGATGCCTCAGCCCTTACAGAATAATTCCTGAAGACAAACTTGGTCATACTTTACTGATAAGAAGAGAGGTGCTTCACTGAATATACTTGTGTGTGATATAACAGCCTGACACAGCAAAAGAACAGAAACAAACCCTGATGGTTTAATTATGGATGGCAACAGAGCTGCTCCTGTCTGAACCACACACTCAGCACCTCCAAACACACCCGACTGGGTAGGAGATGGAGGTTGGTTTACAGTCCAACAACCACTCTGAGGTCAGGATCCAGCATTAATGATGCAATGACACCATGATGCAGTTCTTGCACATCACACAGGCTCACACAGACACCACATCATGGTTTAAAACTGGAATTTCCCCGTGTGCCAGCAGCAGAAACAGACCCCAAGCTTCTCTTTGCTGTGGAGCCCTCCTAAGAGACAAAGACTTCAAATTTACTTGTATAAGCTTAAATTTTACAATAGGTCCCTGAACTAGCCTGATCTATCCAATGCATCATTTTATGAGGCACATCAAGCAATATTTTTTACATTTACACTTAAGTAGCAGTTCTTTTTCAGTGGGCTCAAGATATCTCACAGACTGTTATTGACAACACTTCCCCCAGGTATTTGTTACCAACATAACAAGCCTTTCTCTGAATTGCAATGTCTTCATTTCTGACACACAACACTGGCCTCTACAATTGTCTTTCTCAGAAAGAAAAACTCACCATAGGAAATGTGCCTATTGGACCTCAATGACATTTTGCTTGCAATTAGCAACTTTCAGGTCAAACAAAAGTCCAGTGCAGAGACCAGAAGTGAGTTGACTGGGTAGAGAGAATATTAAACCCACAACAGAGAAAGGTTCAGGTCTCTGCCAAAATCAGAGGATAGGGTTGAGTGTGACCCTCCCAATTTAACTACTGAGCCATTCTAGATTTCCTTGTATTTGTGTCCTCACTATGCTTTGTTTTCATGGTTTCTCACACTGATGAGAAACAAATTGTGAGTGTGGAAAAGCCTGAAGTTTTTCACAAAGTGGAACTATGTTTTCTGGCCAGTCCAGCCTTTTCCTTCAGCACAGGCAGAGCAAAAACAGGGATTTAAGATTCCAGGCTAAATAGGAGCTGAGACACTCATTTAAGTGGACAAGGCTGGGCATCTAGAATTGGAATTTAAAACGTAATAAGAAGAACTTCTCCATTAAGCTCATCAGCTTTAACTCCTGCCATGACACTCCCATTTGAACTGCTCGAATATGAAGATAAAGCCCCTAATGCCTGTGAGGCCTCTGGGATTGCCACCCTCTTGTGTCACTGAGACCTCTGGGATTGCCATCCTCCTGTGTCACCCACCTCCCTGCTGCTCCTTTTTGGCCATTCTCCTGCTTTGCATGACTGTGAGATCAGTATGACCAGTCAGGACAACCCATGGACCAACTTTGCCCACTAAAACAGAAACAAGAACCCCCATTTTTCTCCAGTCACACGAGTTGCTCTTGGCTGGTATTGTGAGAGAGAAGGAAATTCCTGCAGTGGCAGTAGGAAAACTAAAAGCAGCAGGATTCATGCCTTTGTTTTAAACACCACTCTGGTTTGCAACTCTGGTTGCAAATTATTTTTATCAGACTAGAAATGCAAGACTGGGGCTGCAGAATGTCTATAATTTGGGAGATACAGTGTATGACACCTCTTAAGTAAGTAGGAGGAGGTTAAAACCTGGGGAATGCATCTTTAAATATTTTGTAGTTGAGAAAGAGGGGAATGAGGAATTGTAAGTTTTCTGAGCAATGAAACCAGTGAAGAATTACTAAAATATTTACTCCTAAAAATATTCTGGAATATTAAAGATTTCTGCCTGTCTAGGGTAATACATGTATTAACTTGGATTGGGATATCCTCAAGAGTAGGAAGTTTTCAGAAGATGGAGTTGTAGGAGAGGAAGATGGGAGAGGATTCCATAGGCTAAATTTACTGTTAAATAGTAATAATAACAGAACTGTTTGCTCTAAGAAGGGCAAAAAAGACGACCAAGGTAAAAACAATAATAAAAAAATTCCAAGATTGAAAAGGAAGCCTAAAAATATGATAACAAAATCTGAAAAGAGTCCACATATGCTGAAATATCATTTTACATGTGTAGGTCAGAAGTTCACGTCTGCAGAATCATGGGATGAATGTGTTGGGAGAAATATATCACCCTCTTGTCTTAGGGCTATTGGGAATGTATTCAATACATTGATTAGTTTTATCCAGATTATATTACTAGTTAGGTATTTGAAATCCTCAAAACTTAAGAAAATGCTTTGTCCAATTTTTCTCTCTCCCCCCAGTGTCTCCCTTGTTGTCACCAGGGCTGATAAGATCAAATTTTCAGCAACACACACATGCAGAAAAACTACAAACACTGCAGAAGAGAGCTGGGAACACCCTCCCCTTTAGTGGGTGTGAAAACTGTGCTAAATGAATGCCTGAATCAAGGGCCATTCTGTTGGTCACTTGACTGCTTTTTTTTACTGCCTTTGTGCCTGTTGTATCCTGGAATCTGTGCAAACAACTCAGGTGTGCAAATGAGATTGTAGTCAGGAAGATTTGGGTTTTTCTCTGTTACTTTATACTCTAATTTTTTTATGAGTCTCCTGTGTCTAGTTTTGTTTATAATGCCTTGTGGCAGATCCTATTTGTGACTTATCATTTTAAAGCAGTTTTTGTATTTCATCTCTGTAGAATTCCCTCTGGAGGATGCTACTAAGGAGGCTAATCATGCCAACAAAGCTACTGTAGTAGAGGAACTCATGAAAAGAAGCAGATTATGTTATTGCACATCTGCAGGAATGTTGAATTCACCTGGGCTGCCACAATACATGTCCCTCTTTTTTTTTTTTTTTTTTGCTATTTTTTTCCCTCTTCATAATGTTGGAAATGATTCACAGTCACTCATGCTGTCCCTCACTACTTTCCCTGACATGCAGGATCAGAGAATCACTGAGCAGACTCGGAGCAGGAAACTGAAACTGTGGTTTCTGCACTTTTTGTCACAGAATCCTTTTCGAAATCTGCTGAAGCGTCCAGAGGTTTGACAGTGCCAATCATGAGGCATCACACCCAAAAACTGTCAGCTGATCAAATAACTGCCTGAGCACAGCAGAACACCCACCAGCATCCTCCCATTCTTGTATTAGAACATATGAAAGCTTTTCTTGTAATATGACAAAAATTCTCCATTTATTGTATGCAAGCACCAACCCAGAGGCAGAGCACAAACCCTGACTTGGCATTTGGATCTAATTTGCCAATAGTTACGGGGCAAAAATTAAACAGGGCTCTTGTTCTTGATCACTGAAATGAAGTTGTAGTTGCAGTTCCACAGCAACCCTCAAAACCAGGAGCACCAGCTGCCAAGGAAACCCTGGGGTCTGGGAGCAAGTGCCCATCTACAACATGAGATTTGGGGTCTGTTCCTCATTCCACGACTGATTTCCAGTGTTCCCCTGGAAAATCACTGTCTCTCTGTCTACCTCCATATCCGGACTCAGGGCTCATCAGGGCAAGGATTGCTTTGTTTGAGAGGCTTTCTAGAAGGTGACTGTAACACAAACACACTGGCTTGGTTCAACAACACTTGCAAAGTGCTTGGGCTGCGGGAATCAAAAATACAAAAGCGTGACAAAGAATTAACGATGGGGAGGAGGTGATGCTACAAAGAAACTTTGGGATGCTTAATGAGTGCATAGCTGTTCTCTGTTCAGAACATCAAACAGCTCCCTTTTCACACCAGTGCTGAGAAAAAAACCCGCAGATAACATCATTTCCCCTGAAGGACAGCCTACTGGAACAGTGTCATCCCTTCCTGACCCAGCCTCTAAACCCGGGCTTACTGGCAAAATGGTAGCAGAGTTAGCATATCATCTTGGGGTGTGCAGCAGTGCAGAAGGATTTGACAGCCTCCTGGATGAGTTCTCTATTTACCAGCTCCTCGATACTGACAGTGTTATGAAAGGGCCAGTAAACACAGCAGTGCTCTAGTTCTGGGGCACTGTTCTTGGCAAGAAGCAGCACTGGGGTTGAGTTTTTTTGTTTAGTTAGACTCATGTCGATTCCGTCGTGCTTGCCTAGCTCGGGGAGGCAGAGCCTGAAAGACTCCTTGCAAAAATGTGAAAGACCAACTTATAATAGTGTCTAAAGAGTCAGCCCTGCCAAAAATATGTGTATTCAAGGAGATTCTTAGCTGGTTAAAATGGAAAAGCTTTATGCTGGCTTAGAGCAGCGAGTATCTGGTCTATCAACTTTTCTTCACTAAAGAAGTATGATATTGTGTTATCAATTAGCTTATGCCTTAAAGCAAGCATAGAGAGTGCAAAAAAACCAACATTCATATCTTGGCTTGGCTTGATTCAGCCAGGAATTTGATTTAAAAGACAAACAAATAGCTCAATCTGAGTCTGTGCATGCATCTGTTTTACAGGACAAAACCTTAAACTTGAACAGTTATTGAACTCCTGTAACTCTTATCAGAGAAAACAAGGTGGAAAAGAAAAAATGATTCACAGATAAAATATTTTGTATTCTCAATACTGATGTCATTATTCTCCAAAATAACTATCCAAGTTGTCAGATCTTAATGATAACTTTTCTACAGGCTGAACTTAAGTGTCAGTATTTCTCCAAGTGTACTTAGTTTAACAGTTCAGGTTTCCTCTAGAGCTAAAGGAGGAAAGCTGGTATTTAACCAAAGTGCTCTGAATATCCCACTGAAGGTTTATCCTTTGCTCTCCTGGTTGCAGAGGGAGCTGGACTCTCACTCAGGGACCCAGATGAAGTCCCCAGAGGTTAAAGGCACCCATGATTCTCATCTGGCCTCAAACCACCCCACTTTGATGCTTTTCAGCCCAGAGCTGGTCACCTTCCAGCAGCACATCTCATGACATCAGTAGGTGCAGCCCCACCTGCCAGGCTGTGGGATGAATGTTTGTGTGCTTCAGGTTGATCAGGAATGTTTGCCAGACTGAGCTCTAGCTTTGGACAGGACTTTATTCTATCAGGAGGAGGGGGAACCTAGGAGTGTTATTATTATTTTACTTACTACTGCAAACTATCCAATCTAATAACTCATGGCATAATAATTCAGGATCTAGTTAGTCTGGGATGAGATAAAAAAACATCAAAGGCATATGGAGCATAGCTTTTAATTGCTCCAAGACTCTCCCCCATCTTTTAGCGCTGTGAAATGTCTATTAATAAGTGGCCAGAAAGCAGACAGAGGGATTGTATTTAAAGACATTTCTAGCAATGTTTAGACCTCAGCATGGTGACTATCTTAAATTTGCCAAATGAAGCCTCTAAATAAACTATTTCTCGGGCAGAATCTTCACAAATATGCAGATGTTTGCGAACAGAGGCCGAGTTTCTCCGCTCCTGACATACTATCAATTTGTCAGCCTCTCCTTTTGCACTTTGCAGCAGCAAATATGGCTTTGTGTAGCAACAGAAGGACCATCTTTCATTTCAGCTGAAGGCCACACTCTGCAGCTCAGTCAAATGTTTGAGACAAATGCTCTTCATAAAATAAGGCAAATGTGTCTTTTTTTGGTTTATAGGAGGTCAGCCGCTATTCTCTGTCAATGGATTATTATCAAAGATAAAACCTTAACAAGCATTTTCTTTTTCTACTCATTTTTAGGGTCATATTACAATCCATTGAAGTTTTGTGAATCTGAAGAAAAAAATCAGCGACAGGACTCACCATCTGTTGCATAATGAAAGAGACATGTGAATAATAGAACGTCAGTTGAAAGGGTTGCAAGTGATCAAATGTTGTTCAGCACCTCAATAATATTTCCTCAGAAAAAAGGCTTGCTACAGATATTCCAGCTTTGCAAGTTTTCGTTTGTTTGTTTTGTTGTTGATTCCATAGCTGGGAGTGGAATTGAGTGTATATTCCATTTTATATATATATACACACACACACACACACACACACACACACACATATGTGGTTGTGGCTCAAAAGTGGCAGTTCTTGGGGTTGGTGACAATCACCATGGACATCACAGACAGCTGCTCCCTTTGCTTTTGAAGTCCAGGGGCTGTGGAGAATGTACATATACAGTTCATTTTTATAGATGTGAGGTCGAATTCTTAATTTAAGTCCAAGCTCACACAATCCTCTCTCACCAGTGTTCATTCTTTGACATGAATAAAGAGCTGAGGGTTAATCCTTCATCATATTCCAAAATAAAGGGCAGACCTGAGCAGATTCAAGGCCAAAATGGTTTTCCCAGATGCCTTTTCGGTTTTGGAAGAAAGAAGAATGCAAAGTGCTTTAATATTTGATGAACCCGTCACCTGATGGGAAGCCACAAACTCTGCTTCTCCATAGATCCCTTAAGGCTACTGTGCAAATATTTCCTATGATGTTCTCTTAGAACAAGAATTGAGGTTATATGAGTCATAACTATCATTCCTAAGATGTCAGAGCTGATCAAAAAATAGACAATACTAAATACTCATGCAAACAGCACCATAGCAAACTGAAAACGATGCCACATTTCTATTTTAGCCAGTATTTTATCTAATACCAGGATGTCTTTCCACACTTGTTCTCTCACAAACCATATTGTGCAAGGCCTACATACTAAATAACCCTTCCAGAGACATTAATCATGGCTTTTATAGTTCCATCAGAAACTAATCTGAACAATGGAGACACCAAAACACAGATGCAGTTACGACAAGGATGACTCACTGCATCTATCTACATCTATACCTTCATTTTTTCCTTTCCATGTTCCAAACATTTCTGTCCTCAGCCATTTTGCAAGAATTTGCCCCCATCTGCAAAGCATTTAAGTGCTAAAAACTTCCCTTCACACAGCAGTCAGGTTCTATTTATATTAAACACATTTTACTAATTTTCACTTTCCTTCTGTAGAAACCTTGATAAGGAGAAACCTTCTCCTTGAATATTCAATCATTCAAATTAATGGGCATTTTCTTGGAATGTTGTTGTTTTTTTTCCCCCTGTGAGTGCTGGCAGATCAAAAGTTCACAGAGGGATTCTGGTGCAATTTGTAGCTGCACTGCAGAGAACAGGGTGCCTCACTGCAGCCCTAATGGCTCACAATTGAAATGCTACATTTTCATTTTCGACTGACAATGAAAAACACCAAGTAATATTCTAAGGCCAAAAATTATTGCTGGAACTTATGAGCAAGTCATTTCCTAACAGCTTTGTTCCTTGAATACTGTCTTATCAAACGTGCCCAGGATTTTATTGAAGTGAACTGTTCTAATGAAAAAGAGCATTTGATGAACAGGCCTGGCTGCAAACTCAATTCCACTCCCTTCTCCCCAGTTGGGTTCATCAGTAAAATAACCAGAAGTACCCAGGTGACCACAGATGAAAATATCTGGGTAAGATGTCTTTAGGATTTTTTTTTAAATTGTTCTTAAATTAGTTTCCTAAATATGGATGAAGGCATCTGATTTCTGTTCAGAAATACTGAGCCTAGAGCAGAATGCACACAAGTCTTGTATGTCCTCAAACTATCTGTTCCAATTTTTTAAAGTTCTTAAGAAAGAACATTTTAATACCAAATTCTGATGTTCCATATGTTGGAAGTGAGCTTACCAATTATTACTGTTTTATTAGATTTAGTTCCCTCTTTGATCTCCTGCAACACTGTGCACTCAATATCTCTGTCTCCAATCCAGATGCTCAGAGTTTCACCCCACTGATACAGTTGTAGTCCTATTACTTGGAAGTTCTGTACTTTTGATCTCACTGGTAGAGACAGAGACATAATTACAGCACCAGATCAGGCTGCCTGCCAGTATCAATGGTAAATAACACTGAATGACTCAGAGTTTCACAGTTCTAACGTGGTTTACACATTTTGGGATGCAGCTGCCCAACAGACTCAGCCAGAATGGATACACAAGTGCTTTTTTTCCTCTTTTTGGAGCAAGGGATCTGTGAATTAATCAGCATTGACCCTTCCTCTGGCAAAGAGCTGAAATCAGACAGGAAAGACACCGTTGCAAAATGAGTTTCCTTTTCAAAAAATGAAAAAAAGAAATCTACCCATAGAAAAACCCAACAAGCAAAACCAAACCAAACATCCACTTGAGAACCAAACTCAGGCTCAGTGTAGATAGGTGTGACTCCCCAGCATCAATAAATCCAGTTCTTGTTTGAGCAGGCTGTGGAACTGAAGCCCTGCTTGCACCAGTTCTCTGACCCTGGACTTGTGTTCAAGTGCACAAACAGTTCAGAGCCCCAACTGTGAGAACCCTCTCTCTGCTTTCTGGACTGGCTCTGTCCCTCTCCTTAAGCATCTACTCTTCGCTCAGTGGAGCTTAAACACCAATAAGAAAATCTGGGACTTTCATCAAGAAGTCATTTTTAAAACTAAACTGCTCCATCCACTCCTAAAGAAAGTGAACACGTGTGTCTTAACTTCTTAAATCTGCAGCAAGATGAAACATTCAAACAACAAAAAAAAAAATTAAGGATTTATGTGAGTGGTGTTTATAAAATTCATTTCAACAGCATTGTCAATTAAATATTATTATGATCTCTAAAGTGAGATGTTATCTCTGCTGTTTCCAAAGCAGCAAAAACACACAAGCTAATGCAGCACAAGGAACTCGGAGTTTATGACCAGCAGCAGCGGAACATGCAAAGATAACTCAAACCTCGCGTTTGGGGTATAGAAGAGACCACTGGGAGGGCCAGGAAGGACCTTTTTTCTGGTACAGGACCCTCTATAATAAGGCAGGTGCACTATCAAGGGTAGGAAGAAGCTGTCATGTTACAAAGCAATAAGTACAGACCACCTGACACAGAAGAAAAGCTTTCACAGAATCCCAAAATGGTTTGGGGTGGAAGAGATTTTTAAAGCTCACCCAGTCCCACCTCCTGACATAGCAGGGACACCTTCCACTATCCCAAGTTGCTCCAAGCCCTGTCCAACCTGGCCTGAACACTTCCAGGGATGGGACAGCCACAGCTTCTCTGGGCAACCTGTGCCAGGGCCTCACCGCCTCACAGGGAAGGATTTCTTCCTAAAATTCCTCTTTTGTGGAGCAATTAAAATTTTTTATATTTCCCCATGAGATTTACTCACACCCATGTGTTCCCACAGGCACAAACTCACCTTCTGTGCTGTGAGATACAGCCAATATATTTCACAACATTAGGAGGATTATTAAACCTTCCCTGCAAAGTTTGAACGAGAGTATAATCATATATACACAAGCCATAAATTATGTATATATATATCTGTACAGATGATGTGTGTGCACATATCTGTATGTTATAAATGCACACACTGGATATTAAACACACACAGCTCTGAGGGAGCACCAGACAAAGTTTGAAGGAGCCACCTCACGAGCAGGTTACGTTTTGTGACGCGTCTCCCAACCCCGTCTCACTGCACTTTTCGTTTTGCTGATGGCCATTAATGACCAGGTTAATTAAAACCAGCCCCAAAGCCGGGGGCAGGAGCTGCTGCCCTCGCTGGCACTGCCCTGCTCCCCGCACACCGGCACCAGCCAAGGGAGAAGTTTCCCTTCCGAGAGCTCCGCCGGCACAATGAGATATTTACTGTATTTATCGCGGAGATCAAACCCACACACAGATGTCACATTTCTTGAATTCCATCAGTAGATCAGACAAGCAGTCTCTGGAAAGGGGACACTGCAGCCGGAGAGTTCAGCGTGTGCAGGCGTTGGAGGGCCATTCCCACTCCGGGGCTGTCGTGCTCCCGGAGCCTTTGTTGTCTCCGCAATGCTGATAAATCAATCCATCAAAAAATTTCCTCAGTGAAACTCAATCAAGAAAGGTCATGTCAGCGGGAGAGGAACAGATTAAATTAGCATCAAATTAGACATGGAAAGTGAGTTCTGTCAAAATCATCACAGCGCTCAGCACAATTAGAATATGTTAATTATGCATTTCATTAAGGTAGTGCTCTTTGAATGCGAGATGAAATGTCAGTGGTGTAGGCATCCGAAAAAAGGAAGATTGCCAGGCACAACTTTCTCTAGACAATGTGTGACACCTTCATTAACATCAAGAATCACAAGTCTGTCTTGACTTTTTTGTAAAGTATTAAACCGTTAACTGTTTGCTGGCACTGGGAGGAGGGAGAGCCGCCGGCAGCCCCCTCTCCCTCGGCTCCAACACCAGCTTCCTGCTCTCCAGGAGCCCTGGAGACCAGCAGAGTGTCCAGTGGGCTCTGCAAAGGGAGCTGGGATTCAATGATTTGATGAGGGTAACGTGGCTGCCCTGGGGGTGCAGCTCAGGTGGGGCTGGGAGGAGAGGGTGAGATAAGGAAAGGCACAGGGAGGGATGGAAGGAGGGGAAAGGGTGGAAGAATCTTATTTTGCCTCTGGTTCCAAGATATGATCAACATAAAGGGGAGAGCAAGAGAGAGAAGGGGAAGGAAAAAAAAAAAAAGCAGAGAGATTTGCAAACCTACATTTGACAAACCCTAATTTGGGAAATTATTTTGTATATCAAACATCTTTGATTCCTAATGATGAGCTGTTTTTCAAAGGGAAAAATGATCCCTGGTGAGCTTGGGAGGGAAGTGTAGCTTCATAAAATACTACTTATGGGCTTTATTAGATGCACTATCAGAAGTTGGGTTCATGGAGGATTAAGAGCCATCACATACTTTCTAGAAACATGAGAAATCCTGCCAAGTTCTGGTGACTTGGCTGGAGCCTCCTGCATTCTCTTGGGGCCCACAGGTGGGGGACAGTTACAGACAGTCAAGCTTTCCAGTGGTCACCTCACTTGGATTTCCTGCCTAAATGAGGATATCTAAGCCAGCAGATCTGAAATTGTGCCCATTTGCTCTGGAAGGAAGAGGCAGTGGATGGCAGAGCTCTCCAGCAGCTGTTTAGGATCAGTGACATGGTATTGAGAAGTTCTTGCCCTCGGGTTCCCCTCATCTCCACAGCCCAGAGAGCTTGTGCTGTCCCACTGCCACAGCAACAGGGACAAAAAAGGGGCTGCCCAACACGAAAGAATCCTACAAACTGTGTATCAGTCCCAAGACTTTAGTTTTAAGCCTCTTTGGAAATTATAAAAAAAAAACCAACCCTCACTTTAAAAGTCTAAATATCCTTTCTGGCATCTCTCACCTTTCTCCTTTTTACAAGAAAATCAGTGTGCCGTGGTATTTCTAGTTACAGAGCAATGCCCTGAGTCCAGGGTGATGTGCAGCCCAAAATACTGATCAAAAGTGTGTTGGGAGAAGCAAATTTTACCTGTACAAAGCTGCTGTGCCCACGGTGTGTGGCACATGTGGCAAAGGGATGTGCAAACCCCCATTTATTGGTACAGATGCAGAACAGACAGTGGTGTGCCCACTTTAGTACTTGTACATCAGCATCCCCACGTCTAACCTGTCCCTTGGCTGTTTGTTTCTCTCCCTGGCTCCAGAGTTCCCTTTACTGCTGGTATTTAAAACACCAGAGGACTGAGAGAAGGGTTACTGTGAGCACGAAAAAATTCAGCGTGTTTTTAATGAGCTTTTCTTTGGTTTGCTGTAGCTTTTGTAAATCCTGCCTGAGAATTCAAAGTTGCCAAATCTCCTCCCCAAAGATACATATTGTAGCTTCCAATGCCCCTAGGACTCATTTTAATATAACAGGTTCCCATATAGTCAAAAAATGCCAGCAAGTGAGCAGGAGCCAGAGTCTACTTCAGCACACTTGGCTGGCCTTACAGCTCTCTGAAATCTCTGTTTTTGCTGGAGCTACAAAAAAGAGATTTTTATCATTTGAAAGAACAACTCGAGTCCCAGAGCAAACAAGCTTTAAGATTATGTTAGTTCTGCTCACTAGCTCAAAGACAAGGGGACTAAAGATGACCTGGAAGGGCTCAGTGTTCTGGGAGAGCCCGGTCTCGGCTCGGGAATGGGAGCACCAGTGCCTGGTTTGAGATTCCAGAGGGAAATGCCTCCAAAGTGCTGGATCTGTTACCCCCCAGGTGACCTAAGACACACTGTGGTGTGTGCAGGTGGTGCCTCTGAGCTCACCAACCATGAGGCATTTTGGCTGCTTCCCCCCGGGCCCCCCCACCCCACCTTGTCCACAGAGGCACTTCCAGATTTATCAAGATCCCAGAGAAAATTCACGGCATGAGGCAGAAAATTGACTCAGCCCTAATGACAGCTACCTGGTAATAGCATCTCTCATTTTCCTTTATGTGACTGGCTTAACATTTTAATAATTACAGGCCAAGTCTAGTCATGGAACAGTTTCACTGGAGACAGTGATAGGAGTTCTGGGATAAATGTGATCTAAGTAGAGCTATGCACATGTTTCATTCAGTGTCCAAATTATTATCATTATCATCCATTTTGGGTTGACTCAAAAAGAAAAAAGTTAAGCTTGTGAAAATGAAAAAAAACCCACCCAGTATCCACTTGGATTTCTAAGAATTGTCCTGTTTGTCCTGAAATCAAATGTGTTAGTTTACAACGGGCTTTTTATTTACTTATTTAATACCTAAACACTTTTCTTCAAAATGAGAATTCAGTGCTAATTCCAGAAAGTATCCCCCTTAAGTACCTTGACAGAATACTTTCTGGGGTCTGTGGGCAAACTGCCTTTTCCATCTGGACACTACTGGTCCGAAAATTTTTGCTCACCCTTGGTTTAACACTTCTTTTGTAGTAATAGGGATGTGATCATATGCTCTGCTTCATCATTTCTATGTCAGCACGACTGCTGGGGTTACAGGGCTATAAATTAACATAATTGAATGGTGAATCAAGCTCATTTGTTTCTACTTTCCTTCACAATAGGAGAAAAAATACAAAGCTAAAATAAGTTTCAACTATGATCCCTCAAAAATTAGCATTGAACCTGTAATGCACACTGGAATCAGAATTCCTTTCTGCTGAAAATATAGAATTAAACCCAAACCTGTCACCTATCCTGGTGAGGGATGGTATGTTTAATGGATAGTTTTTCCAACTAAGAGTTGGGGCATTTTGTCCATCTAATGATTTCCATGAAAGACAAAATATTAAATATATATATATATATACACTCACAAATGCTTCACTTGGAGGCTTTAACTAGGTAGCAGTAAAGAGTGTCTGAGCATTTGCTTTGTACACCTTAATTTACTTCATTCCCAACCTGAGAAAATAAGTTGGAAAGCCAGAAAACATGGAAAATACTGAAAAGAAAGAAGTGAAAATTGTGGACATGAGCCCTTCTTAGGAGTTGTTTTGTTGCAAGAACGATTTACCATCTCACAGTTATAAATGTTTATGTCTCTTCCAGGTCACTCAGAAATTAACTTAATTGTTGCTACTAAACATTTTTTCCCTTTGCTTTTCCAATATCTGGGGGGAAAAAAAAATCAATGAAAGCTTGTATTTGTCATTTAAAAGTGTAAAGGAAATGGCACATGAATGTAATGTTTTATATTACAAGTTTTCATTTCATTGTGATTTTAACAACTGGATGGTTTTTGAACCCATAATGCCAAACAGCAGCTAAGCACCAGAAATTCCCAGGAATGTTATTACATGATAATATTTGTTTGGCCTGAAACTGGACTTTTAAACAGAAAAAAACCCCTCAAACTGTTTTCTAAACCCAATTTCAGATAAATACTAACTTGGCCGCTTCAAAATAAATACAGTGTCTCAATTTTAATTTCATTTAGAGAGAAGACTCTTTAATTTGTCCCTGGTAGAAAAATATTCTCTCTTCTTCACCCTTCCAGCCACTACATGGCATTGTACAAAAGGAAGAGAGACATGCCCTCTGCTCCTTGGATTTTACAATCTGGTTCTGTGTGACGTGCATGACAGAGAGAGATGCCACTGCATGAGTTAAGGGGAGAGATGAGAAGTGTTTCGAAGATCCAGGGAGAGATTTACATGTATAAATAGTTATTTTAAGAAAACATCTCATTCATTTACACAACTGTGGCAGTCCTCTTTAAATTCAGTAAACTGCTCTGCCCTATGGTGAAATAGAAGGCAGAAGAATTTAAATCAGGACAAACATAATTGGTTAATCAAAGTTTAAGGAAAATCCTCTGCTGCTTAATAAGAGCTGGGTTTGCTGATTGCCAGAGCCCCCGCGGAGGGTGGGCTGGGGATGCACCTGCAGAGCAGCACCAAAACCACAACTGCTCCTGTGCTTGGCACCAAAACACGCTGGGAATTCCAACTGGTGCTCAGGCAGTGACCTGAAGACAATTCCTGTCCCAAAGAGCTCATAACTCAGTGCACTGGCAAACCCTCGGTGGTCAAACAGAGAGGGGACAGTGGGTAACAGTCCAAGAGGGGACATTGGCATGTATATATGTTTTTGGGCCAAGGATCAGAGCAGTCACAGGTGACTGGTAAAGGCTGTGGCCCCACCATCCCTATCAAATCAGGGAAATTTGGGGAACTCCCACCAGGGGTAGATGACACAAAAGCACCCGGAGCAGCTTCCAAATCTCTGGAACGGCACAGGCACCATAAGCAAAGGTGTCTTAAAACACATCACAACCCCAGAAACACAAGGGGGTGCTGAATGCAATGGGCAACCAGAGCCATGGAGGACACTTTCCAGTTGCACTCAACTGGATTCACCAAAATCATTGTCCCAAAATATGTAAGCCAGGCCCTTGTCCGAAGCAGCCTCCACTCTGCTCCTGTCCCTTTGTCAACTCAACACTCCCAAGGCCTCGGTGCAATCAGGGCATCCTGGGGGCAGGCAAAGGCTCTGTTTCAGGGAAGGGAGGCTGGGAATTGCTTTAAACACAAGACTTGAACAGATCTCCTTCTTTCAGACCACTGTGAGCCAGAGCCGAGCCCAGGAGGACAATCCCTTACCACCCTCTGCTCTCAAAAGCACCTTCTTCCCACAGCAGGACTGCAGCAAATTGCTCTGCCTTTGTTGCCAGGCAAACTCTCCACACTATTTTCCCCCTTGCCAGTCCCCAGTCTGGGGGTGTTTGAGGATGAACTCTTAAATCAAGAGCAAGTCCCCTCAAAGCCCATCCACAGACAGGAGTTCACAGTGCCCCAGTCACCACAGACACTTGTTTCTTTGAGCCGTGTTTCTGTTTAGATACACAAAGGAGGCTTTGAAGTTTCTCATGCAGCAATTCAATCCCCTCAGTCAGGAGAACATTCCTCTTAATGAATTATTTTGTCAATCCCTTCTCTTACAGAAGTGCTGGCAAGGTTCAGACACTGATGCAGGACACTGGAGCTGTCTGATTTTTTTTTTCTCTCCCCTTTGAAAACTTTTTTTTCCCACCTTTTGCAGTGGAAATTAGATTTTTAACCAAGGCAATTTTCAGTAGTAAGGTATCTGCTTGCTAGAGAAGCTTTTTTATCTTTCATCAAATCTCAGAAATGTGGTGTTGAGAAAAATAATTCTCTGAGAAATAAAATGTTTTCATTGGAAATTCTAGTGAAAGCAAATTTTTTTTTTTGGGGGGGGGGGGCAAAAATGACCACATAAATTAAAACCATTTTCAAATTAATGGAACAAGTACTTCACAGACAGAGTAGGAATCAGGAAGATTTGGATGACAGGATCTTGGACGTGAGGAAGAATTTCTTCATGGGAAGGGTTGTGAAGCACACACAATGTACCAGTTCTAAGCCATCTTTGCAATAAAGTTTCCCTGTAATCCAGCTTGATTTTATATATATGCTTCAAAAGGGCAGCTAATCCTGTTTTGAAGAACAGAAAGCACTCAGGAGTGCACTTGAGGAGCTGTTGTGAGCTTCCATCACCTTCACAACCAGGAACCGTGTCTCATTTTAATAGAATGTTATTATTTTACTGCTAAATTTGCTCAACATCAATATCCTGCTAAATCTGCTTTCTCAGCCAGACTCAGGGCTGGCTCTCACGGAGGGATGCCCACACACAGCAACCAAAGCATCCCTCAGTAGTTCTGATAAGCTGAATATGTCAAGTTCTTTAAACTTCACAGCAGAAGGTTCATTTCCAGCCTCCAGGCCACTGCTTTGGCCTCCTCTAACTTTTCTTCAGAATATTTTCACATGCTCCTGGAACATGGATATTCACATTGGGACTCCATTAGAGCTGCATATAAGAATAAAATCCATTCTTTTTTGCTTCATTTTGTTTGACGAGTTAATTTATTATTACTTTTCTTTGTGCAGGACTGTTTTTTCCCCACAGCACTGCACCATGAATTTAGCTGAGGTGACTGCCCACCTATTTATCTCCCAGATAGAACCACAGCCACAATCTACATGCTTTGTTCCCATGGAGTTTTCTTTATTTCTGCTGTGTCCAAATGAGTTCTGTTGGACTGAAGCCCCTTAACCTGAAGATTCATTTTGCTCCTAGGTAGCAACTTTTTTGTCCTGGTTTTTCACTGCTCCATCAAGCCCCAGGTCACCAAAATGTGCAGCCCTCACCAAATGTGCTTTACATCTTTGCTTGGATCACTGGTATAAATTCTATATATAGACATGAACGACACACCAGGAGATCCACTGATGAGTCAGTGCTTAAAACATCCAACACATGTTTAAATCCCTAACGAGGCAAAACATCAGGTGGACTAAGTCAAATGCCCTGGAGAAATCCAGGTATGTTGTCTTGCCCCAGTTCCCTTTCTCAAGCAGATATGTAATCCTGTCAAGAAGACACTCTGTTTATTTGACAAGATTTATATTCCTCCCTGCTGGCTGTCATTAATTGTATTTTACCCTCTAATTCTTTGTTAATAGAGTTCTGGGTTAATCATTATGTTTTACTTGGAATTAAGATCAGACTAAGTGGTCTGTTGTTCCCTGAGTCATCCCTGTAACCTTTTTAAAATACAGGTTACAGGTTGATAAGCTCTAAGGGACATTTAGAATCCTTACAAGAATGATTTCATGTAGTAAAACATCAAAAGTAAAATCTTGGTGCTACTGAAGTGGATGGGAAAACTCTAATTTGCTGCAGTAGTGAAGGAAAAATTTCACTGAAAAGTGAAAACTGGAAAGCTAAAAAAATAACTGAAAATATGAACACTAAATTTAGCTTAACACTAAAAAAGAACACTAAATGGCAAGTGTTATTTGCCTCAAGATCCTTCCAGCTGTGAAATAAAATGTCAAAATTTTTGTGGAAACCAGAAAAAAATAGTTGAAAATCCAATTTCTCATCGAAAAATGCTTTACGTGGGAAATTTTCAATCAGCAAAATTTATTCTTCTGCCCCTAATCACTGCAGTGAAACCCTCATGTGAACAGTCCTGCAGTTCTGAGTGCACCCAGAGATGGTTTGTACCACATGGGGGTCAAAATTACCAAATTAATTGATCCCCCCTTAACTTCTCAGAGCATTTTGCGTCACCCACAAGTAATTTTCAAGGTAAGCAAATGATGGTTGATAGAGGAATGTTACCTGGTCAGGCATTGAGGGAGAGGCAGTTTATCTGACTAAGAGGTGACTGGCTAATAATGATCCTAATTTTTTAGAAATCCGTAGTAGAGTCTTGTTTTGTATTAATGTTCACCTCTCTAATGATCAAGAGCTATTTGATACCCCTCTTACAAATCCCACATTGCAGCTTTTGTTTCCCAAGAGTTTTTGATCCACGGGCAGTGTTTGTCACCAGATAAAACTCAACCATAACAGACTCACTGAATCAGAAGTTAAGGTAATTTGGAGCACAACACAAAAAGACAGTGATTATTTTTAACACTAGTCTGCATTAAAAAAAAAATAAAAAAATAGGAGGGTGGAGTGGTTATTTATGAGAAATTAAAATAGTTTGAATGATACACATTACACATGTGTGGCTTTCTTAAATCCGTGCTGTATGTTCTCCAACTGGAGGAAGAGACAAGCCATGAATAGAAATCTGCTTAAATATATTCATATAAACATCTACCTACACACAGGTATATATCTATATACACATATGGCTTTGGTTGAGGATTTTTGTCAGATATCACCGGGATCACCTTCCAAAAAAAAGAAAAAAAACCTCTACAGAAAAACATCTGTACTTGCTATTCCAGCTACAGACACCTGAGAGAGCATAAATTCCCCTGAATAGATGTATTGTTTTAACATCTATTTCTTCACCTTCTCAAAATGCCTGCTCATCTGAATTTACAATATCTGAGTGTGTGGTGTGTGCACGGTTCCCCTTCACTACACCGGAGCAGATTAGTGCTCGTTCGCCTCTTTCCTTGCTTCTCTTCAGATCGTTACACATGACAAAACAACTGTCCTAATTACAGCAAGTGTTCCCAGCTCTGTCACCGTGACAATTACTGCAATGAGGGCTCAATATCTGCAGCAGACAGTAAAGTATTACTGCAGTTGTGTTTGATAGTGCTCAATTGTCCCCTGGAGGATTCTCCAGAGAAGGGTTTTTTTTTCCGTGGGGGTAAAGCCTCCTCCCCTTCCCCGTGCTCTGCCCACGGTGCATTTTGCTAACAGGGTTCAAAAGTTGAAGGCAGGGGGATGACCGAGGGTGTGCTGTGGAAAACACACAGGTTTGTGGTTTTAAAGGGGAGGATCATTTGTAGATAGGGGTGGGTTTTTCCTGCACGGGCTGGGCAGAACAGTTACTCACAGCCAGAGTGGCTGCAAACTGACCCCCCCTTCCTGAGTGTGAGTCTCCACAACACCAGGAGGCACTTGGAGATAGTTCCCTCCTTCCTCCACTTTGGATTTCATACCATCATAGACTGGTTTTGGTCGGAAGGGACCTTAAAGCTCATCCAGTCCCACCCCCTGCCATGGGCAGGGACACCTTCCACCATCCCAGGTTGCTCCAAGCCCCGTCCAACCCGGCCTTGGACACTTCCAGGGATGGGGCAGCCACAGCTTCTCTGGGCAACCTGTGCCAGGGCCTCACCACCCTCACGGGGAACAATTCCTTCCTAATATCCACTCTAAACATCCTCTCTGTCAGTTTGAAGGCTGATAACCTGATATTGCCCCAGATGGGGCAAAAGACCAGATCCAATAATAGAACAACCCCCTCCAAAATCACATCCCTGCCACCCACATGTCCACATCTCTCCCAGGGAGCCTCTCAGCCGCTGGTGTGTCAGCAGCAGGAGCTCCCTGTTCCTGGAGGATTTCTGTTTGTTTGTTACATGAACTGATCCATCCAGACACTCCAACCCATCTTAAGGGACAGCCCTGCTCGTGACAGTTCCCTCTCTGCTGACGTTTGACACCTTTAACCTCACTTGCCTCCCCTGTCAGCCTCTGCAATCCCAGCTCATCAGACAGGGGATTTTAGCTGTTTCCAAGGGCAATATCGTGACCTGCACTACACTCACTTTATCCTGAGTGATGAAGGTGATGTTCTCTGCATTTATAGTCCATTATGCTCCTGAAGTTGATTCATTCAGATGTTCTCCTTGTAAAGCCCCTAAACAATGCAAAATCAGGACCTGTGGAGCCCTCTCATTTGACCAGAAACAGGAATGCAAGGTCCTTATATTGAATATTGATCATGGAAGGCTAATGCTGCCACAGTTAACTTGGCACGAACAGACCAGTGTACTTAAAGTCTGGATTTCTAATTTTCTTTGGTCAGGAATAAAGCAATATCTTATTTATCAGATAACATCTTTATTATAAGCATCTTGCACAGCCTTTCCACTTCAGCCCACATGGGCTTCTTCTGCTCTTGGCATGGATCAATGAAGTCAATATTTCTGACTGCAAAGCTTTGTATGACTTACACATATTTAAAAGGATAAACCCCAATCAACAACTCCTCTGCTTGAACATAACCATTATAATCCTTATCTTTGATCCTTTGGGCTACAGCAAGCAGGGCAAGGAAGGAGTACATCTTTCCAGCTCTCAGGAAATAGTTGTGATGACTGCAGGAGATAAACAACATCATCTAGGTTTGCTGGCTGGAATTTCTCCAGCAAAAGCAGTAAGTGGAGCCACAGTTTCACAAGCACAAACTGGCCAGCGAGCCCTCCAACTGGTGTGACAACAACTGTACCCCTCAGGTACCAAAATGTCTAAAAGCCTTGGAGCCAAGCTCCTGAACCACTGACAGGCAGCAGGAGGTTTGTTCCACACACAGGGAAATTGAGGCATATCAGAGTAATATCTTCATGATGATATTCCCATCAAAGGAGGAGGAAGAGTCAGAGCCCCAGCCAGGGCTTTTTCCATTTACTAGAACTAGACTTTTTTACCAGATGAGATTAAGTTACTTCAATCAATCTGGGGAGTTGCCTAAATTATGTTTAGGGAGTTGGGTTTAATCACTGTAAGGCTTGTTTTAGCCTTGTGAATTTAGCTTGCTACAACCACCCTTTCTCCAGCATATGGAGGCCAAATAAGTTCAAAGCAAGCACATTTCAACACGAGGGTTTTACTTTTGAGGGTTAAGTTGTTGGCCAACCCTACATTTTGCAGCTACACCACCAAATCCCACTAATAGAGATGCAGCCTGTCCAGCCAAAAGAGTGTTTTTAGCAGTTGTTTTTACTAGTTCCCTCAATGAATAAGCTGTGTCAGCAAAATCACTTTATTTTAGTACAGCTGAACCTGTGCTGAAGGTTTTACCAATATAGAAGTGCTATTAAAAAAAATAAATAAATAAAAGAATGACACCTCTAACCCAAATGACTGTGCTGGCAAAAGGTTTTACTGTACACCTGACTTTAAGGGTTCCTTTGGAAAAAGATTTAACAGAAAAGTCAAATAAGGAAAAGAGGAAGGGGAAGAGGGTGGAAAGGCAGGGGAAAGAGTGAAAAAAGCATTCCTTTTCACCCAGTAGTCAAAGTGTTCTCTGAAGTTCTTGTTTTGCTCTAGAAACAGCCAAACAACTTCAAAAGATATGTTTGTTTTATTGAGAGATGTAACAGACCTTTTGATATGGAGCCATATGTCCCAATTCTCCTCTCACAGTCAGGGTGAACCACCTGAGGTCAGAGAAGCTCCTTTGTGGGACAGTGGTACAAGAAAAGAACCAGGCCCTTGTCCTCAGCAGATCTTTAATTGGAGCTTAAAACTAAGCTTAGAGTTTGCCCAAAGGGGCAGCAGCAGAGCCCAGGGAATTCTCACCTGGTTTTGGTCTGCAGAGAGCACAGTCAGACAAACACCTCACTGGGTTCCTTTGTTCAGCCAAGGGAAGCCCAGAGAAAAGCTTGGGGGGAACAGAAGTGCAGGAACTGCAACTGTAATTAGTTTTGTCCTTTTTTCCTTGTAAGTGTCTCAATTTTTCATGGAGTTTACACATTTATGCCCAGGGAAACTTTCTCTTCTGCAGAGAGATTACAAAATGGCCTGTGATAAAGTTATTTCACACATATTACACTGGCACTTTCTATACTATGTGAGTATCAGCATCTTAACATTGGGGCATCTCCTCACTATTTGCATTTATAGCACACTTTGGAAGATTGAGTTATAAAAATAGAGGCTGTCTTTGACTCAGGCTTAGCCCAAACTGCTCAACGAGGTAACAGTTTTCAAAACTGCAACCATAAACCAGATACTCCTTTAAAGAAAGAAAAAGAAACAGCAGAGAAAAATAAAATTGTGTGGACATCTTATGCAGAGATGATTTTTTAATGTGTGCATGTAAAGTACCCAGCAGAGCGGATGCTCCTGTTGCCTTTGGCCACCACTGAAATACAAACTATTATAATAATATATCACTCACTAGGTACAGGGAGAAAACTGAGAGCAGTGAGGGAATATGGTCTTGTCAGTGAAAAGCTCTTCTGACCTAATATTTGTTCTTATCCCCAGGAATGAATTTGGCTGCAGAGAGCAGCCTTATCCAAGCAGTAAAAGGAGAAATTCTGGTTGATTCTCAGCTCCCTGTGCCTTTCTCTTCATTAGGAATTGCCAGATCCCAGAGCCAATCACACAGACTTTGTACCTGATGCTATTCTGCCTTAATAGTATGCCATGGTCTCAGAAACATTCCTTATGACACAGGAAAATGTTTAACACCCAAATGACTGTTGATCATGACAACACAGCCCCACAATGCTCATGTGCTGCACAGACAAAGTTTCTTGGTAGCACAGTTTGGGCAGATTTTTCTCAGAAATTAATTTAAGACACAGGTTGCCTGAATTAAGTGGGAATTTTTTCATCTGTTTCAGGGTCTAAAGACAAAGGGGGAGAAAGAAGGATATAGGCAGCAACACTGCCTTAGCAAACCACTGCTCAGGCAGGAAGGAGGGTGCCAGGTTCAGCTCCCTGCAGAGGTTCCTCTTCCATGTAGGGGAAAAAAAAAGTGATTTTTGAGCTATAAATTGCAGAAGGAAAGTAAGGATTTAACAAAGCAAACCAGAGTGTGCTTAACTGTAAGGAAATGAACATTTCCGATAAACCTGATAGACCCTGGGTGCATGTTGAACATCATGCAGGGCCCTGCTTTTCTAGGGCTACTCAATAAAATAAATGCTTTATGGAGACCTGTTGCAGACAATCCTTCTTTCTGGCAAGGCAAGCACCAATTTCTCTCCCTCCCACGTGTGCCTTTGTGTGTGTTTGCAGATGCACCTCTCTCTGATTTATATTTATTTGCCTTAATAGCGTGGGCAGAGACTGAATCCAGATATTTGGGCTCCTTTAGCTCTGCTTTGTAGCTCTTTTATCTCGTTTCTGAACGTTCCTCACGAGGAGCTGTGGTGGTGCAGCCACATGAATGAACTGCTACAGAGGGTCTGAGTGGAATTTGGGCAAAGGAGAAACTCTGAACCTCAGGAAAGGACTTGACTCTGCCTGTTACTCGAATTGCACCTAAAAAAATCACATATCTGTGTCATTTCTGAGAGGCTCCAACACTGATCCAAGCAATGCTATTTGTAACAAACTATTAACAGAGAACAATGGCCTGACCCAAAACTTATTAAAATAGACATCATGAATAATAGATGGGAACGAAAAGTATAAGTGAACTAGTGGATGTAGACACAATAAAAAAGCCTTTGAAAATACCCTAAAGCAAAATACACATTTTCAAAACTGCGAGTTTTATCCATTTTTTTTTCTTGGAAAAAAAAAAAAAAGATCCCTCTCTGACCTTAGGGTACAACAAATATATTGGACATAGATCATTTCTAAGTGTTTTTGGCCTTTGTGAGGGAAACATCAATTTTTGCTCTTTGCAAGTTCTTTTTCTGGCCACACACAAACCTCCTGCCCCACCCCAAAATGTTCTCTCTTCTTTTCCTGTTTTAAAATGACACAAATTAAAAAAAAAATAAAACAAAAATAAAACAAAAACCACCAAACCCTCAAGTGTAACATTTCAAACTACTCAGTCCACGGGAATTCTGCAGATCAGCAGGAGCAGGACTGCACACTCGTGTTACCTCAGGCACGTAGAACAGGGGTAAGTCTGACCCAGTGGGATGCCAGCCAGGCCTTTCCCAAACCCCTGGAAACTCAGGGAGTGCAGTGCCAAGCTCATAAACCCTCTTTCCATCAGATGGTTACGCAGGGCTCAGCACATGCCAACGCAGCCACCTGGCTTTCTGTTGGCTTGGAGCTTGAGCTGAGAAAACCTGCCCAAAATACCACGCAGAACTACCCAAAAAGAAGCCAAATCACCTTTTGCAATTAACTCTTGCCATGCTGGGAATTTTTTATTAGCAAAAAGAGGAATAGTTTGGGAAGAATGGCTGAGCCCCTGAAACACACTGACAGTGAAATGAGCGTAAGCAAAGTTCTTAAATGCTTTCAAAGTTCTGAAAACGAGTTGTGTTCTCTGCTGGCAGAGAAGGACACTGGTTATTGCACCCCCAGCACTGCTATTTCACCAAAGAGCTACCCAGGCACCCTTTTACTCATCAGGTTTTACTATCCTCTCCAGCCCCAAGTCTTACTTCAGAAATGCTGACTTAATGTAACTTATCTTTGATCAGCATCACCCCTGGAACCTCCTGCTTTCAGCAAACAACATCAGTGCAACAATGCTATCCCAAAAAAATCCAAGCAAAGGCCAAACCCTTATGGATTTTCAGAACAAATAATTCCATTGACTTCTTTGAAACTATCAACAATGAGTCAGGAGCAGTAACAGATTGATTGGCTCAATCTTAAAAACACCACAACAAAATTAGGCTGAAACTGCCCCAAAGTAAGACAGGAAACAAAATTACTCCTGCTCCAAAAGGGCAGCTGGAGGAGAACAGGGCAGGCAGAGCACAGAGCAAGGCTTACCAGAGCTCCCAGCAACGGCACCGACTCTGTTCTCCCATGGGAAGCAGGTGGAGGATATCTGGCTCAGCACTAAGAACTTGCCCAGGATAAATAAATTCCCAATCACACTCAGAACCTTTAACAGCTGTTCAGCAAAACCCAGCCTTTTTTGTAAAGTGTGGTAGTGAAAGGCAGAGAAATTCCTAATGGGAGAGATTCCTTCTGTAAATACCTCTCAGGAAGAGAGTGGAAAACAAAGCCTTCAAATGGCTAATAACTAAATAAACTAACACTATAACCACTTGAAATTGTCTTTTTAAAGTTTTTTGAACACAGCTGATGAGCTTAAAACGAAAGAAAACATCAGCCTTGCAGGAGAAAATACAGTTTCAAAAAAACCTGTTTGTCTAATAGAGAAGCTGCTTCTCTAATTAAGCAATTAAGGCTCAGTAAGGCAGACGTTATCATCCCATAAAGGTCATTTGAAATGAAGAGGGGCTGAAAAACACCGTTGTTGGAGAGTTTTATGAATGATCCTCTTATGATTGGTGGCTGCTGGTTTGAAATGAGCTGAGAATTACTCGACAGTGTGTTTGGATTGTCTTCAGCTTTAAGTCAGAGCCGGGAATGGCAGGTTCTGCTCCCTGTGCTGGCACAGCTCCCACTGCAGTCTGAAACACCGACTCCTGCCTTCTCCTTGCTCTGTAAATCATAATGAACTCACACTGGGCTAAATCCAGGGAAGCTGTTCTGGATTTACACCCGTGGAAATGGGAGCAGTTACCCTGCTCTAGATCCCCCAGTTGCTTTCCCAGTGCTGCCCTGCCCTGGAGGTGCCTGAACTCTGGAATACAGCAAACCCATCATCACTGCACAGCATCAAATGGGAAAGGAAGCACAGGGATCTGAACAGATTTAAATAGATCTGATGTGATAATTAACGTCCATTGAGGGATCTGGGGGAAAGAAGAGGGAAAAAATATAAAACCAATTTCCACCTTTATTTTAAGTTCTTCTGACAGATGGGAATATTTTCTGTTATGCTACTTGTGGTTTGGGTAATGAGATTAGGCCTTGCATAGCAGGAAGCAGAATTAACTTTGTTTACTTAAAGTGACACCGTCAGCTTGGAAAATCACATTTCCATCTGAATTGCAGTGCCTACTATCATTACAAATAACCCTTGAGATCATGATAACTAAAGGAGATTAGAGATGAAAAAAAACATGTTTCTCCCTGTCTTTTATTTTTTTTTTAAGTACACTTTGCTCACACTGTGCAGCTCAGAGCATTCCCTGTATCCAGAGTCCCACTCAGCATCTCTCTCTGGCTCTGCTCCATCGTGCCCCTGCACTGCAGAGGATTCAGGAGGGAGCAACAGGCTGGGAATGAGAGTGGGGGAAAAAGGGTGAAAGCCCAGCTGGCTCTGGTCGATCTCAGGCATCCTGAAAAAATACCTCCCCTAAAGGCAATTGGTGTGGCAGAAAAAAAACCAACCCAGCAGCACTTTAAACCGTGTTTAACATTGGGTTCATACCAAAATTAAAGTTAAAAAATATATTAAGGCGGGAATTTTCAGAAGCTGACTGATTAAAAAAGTCCCTTATTGTGGGTCCCCGAGTGCACTTCCACTGCAGGGGCTATAAAAAGGTTGGGTGTTATCAGCTGCTGCATCACACAACAGGATGAATCCTTAGGAAGGGAAGACAGGGAGGAGAGGGACGGGCTTTGGAATGGGATATCTCCTGAATGACCAGCTGATGCACTGGAGGGTTCATGTGTTAAATGACCAGGCTTGTGTTACACAAGGGCAAACTGCGAGGGGAGAGAGCACTCTGATCCTCTCTGCTGCTCCTGCAAAAAATCCTCCCAGCTTAGATGGGAATAGTGCATGGCAAGTGCTCGGGATGAGGAGCCCGAGTGTGCCCTTTGCCAGCCAAAGCCGAGCTCAGTGACTTGTCCCCGTGGTATTTGCTGTACTCGTGACCCTGCTAATGTTTACAAACCAGGGAAATGCCTCATATCTGGCACAGTCACAACTGCTTCATGTCAGCGAGAGTGACAGGTAAAGAGAAAAATCTGAGCCCAGCACAGAGATGGATCCAAAATACATAAATAACCAATTAAGAGAAAATATTAATAAAAATATTGTAACAGATCCCAATCTGCTGTCGAGTACCAATTGCCAGTAATAATCTCTATGGTAACTGAACTCTCTTTGGCCTCTCTCTGTATGCAACTAGTGTTTTATGGGTTTATTTTTTTCTCTTCCCCTCTTTTCATGGAAAATTTTCAAAACTAGTTTAAATATTATGATATTTTCCTCTTCAAGTGCTAACTGGGAAAAGTATTCATTTGGTGTCAGTCTCTTAAGCAGATTTTCCCTTCCTTAGATGAGTCTCCCTCAGAGGTGACTTTTGTCAGGGAACTTACTGGAAGTTCTGTTCCGACACAAAATAGGTGAGGGAGGTTTTCCAAATCAAAGAGGTTAAAATACTACAAGTAGATAAAGTGACTAAGAAGGAAAAAATATGCTACGTAAAGATGTTGCTTTCAGTACCTGGGGAAACTTGAGCTTTTTTTTTTTTCATTTGTTCTTGTTACCTGGCTGCACTTGTCTCTTCTTGCCAGCTGCTCTCCTTAATCTCAGCAACTCATTCTGGGCTCTGGGTGTTCCCCTTTCCCAGCCTGCTCATGGTCATGCTTTGGCTGCTGGATCCAAAGGAAAGCATTACCTTCAGAAACAGCATCATGCAGTAAATATTGGTTGTGTTACCTCAGCAGAAAAGAAGGAAAATTTTAAGGGAGAACACGCAGAATCATGTGAAAGCTGCTTCCCATGTGCACATGGGGTTTTATTCAACCTCTCCTCATGGTAACACAAATAATTAGATACCACAACTTTGCCAGTGTAAGGACCAGACCTTTACACTTTGCATTCTGGCTTTTTTCCCTGTAACTGTCATGGGAAAAGATCCCAAACAAGAGGGTTTGGCATTGGATACAACCTATGAGGGAAGGGATGCTCCTCTCCTCCAACAGCCTTGCTGCAGGGTCAGTGTGAGGGTCTGCTGAGTGCCCCCAGCTGAGGGCTTTGCTCATCCAACTTGAGTCCAGAGGAGCCCCGTGTGCCAGACATTCCATGGTGTGTAATCAGTGCCATCCCAGGGAATTTGAGCTGATAAGAAGCGCAGAATCATCTCACTCAGCTGTAAGGAAGGACTTGGGGCTGGAAAAACAAGTTTTGGGAAACTGCAGCTTTGAGCAGAGTTAACTTCCAGGCTCAGAAGAAGTTGGATGTCTCAGATGGGAACAGATAAAATTCATGAAGCTCTGGAGGGTTTGCTTATGGCCAGACCTGGGAAATAGGTGCTGATCTCTTATTGTAGGGTATATCTCTGGGGCTTTGGGAATCTATTCAGTTATAGCTGAAATTGAGTTACTTGGTTATTTCTACTCCATTAAACCAGTCATTCCTTTGAGGATTCATGGTCTGGGAGATTTCTAGGAAGGTGTATCCATAGACTTTCTTTAAAAATCTTACTAGAATTTACTCTCTTAAAACACTTTTGCTTTGACTCATGGATTTATTTGAGCTCAGAGCACTCTGACTGTAGGGGACTCAAACCTACATTTTCCAACCTCAGTTTGTTCTTTTAAAGCTTCACAAAAGTGAGTCTCAAACTGAGAGAGAAGAAATGGGCTTGGGCACCATTCTGCTGCCCACTGAGGGTTCCTCACCTTGGACCCTGAAGTTTGAGTCCTGAAGGCTCTTGATGCATTTTGCCTCATGGTTTTAGTTCAAACAAAGCCCTTGGAGCATGGACTGGCATTTCCCCTCTCCAGCCAAATGTTGTAGCCACTTACAAAGCTGTGCTTATGTTTCTGTTCCTTCTCCCCAGCCCAAGAAATCTTGAACTCTGAAAAACTTCAGAAAGGGCCATGTGAGAAGTGCTCCCTCTTTGTCTTTAGTGCTCAGGTGTCTTTCAAGAGAGAGAACATTTAGGTGTTGAAGGATCATGTAAAATCCCTGTGGACAGGCTGGTTTGGGAGATACTGTATAAATTAGACTCACATTCTGCAATTCTTGCTCCTTTATACAACAGCCCAAACCAAGACCTTCTATCTGAAATATGGAGCTGGATTCAGATCCACATCTGAATTTCCGAGTGCTTGCCTGTCTTCCATCTGTTTGTATTTGGATGTCTCATAGGATATCAGCAGCAGTTCTGGAGTGTCACACATGAATAAAGTGGATAATTATAAAATTAAAAGATATAACATGCTTCTAGGGGAGATAAGACTACAATTAAAGAGTATAAACAAAACTGAGTTTGATGTTCAGACTGATATATTTATTCATTAAATATAATAACATAAACAAGACTATTAACTGTCATATTTTAATGATACTGTACCCTGCAAAACATACTTGGGAAAAAGTCCTATTGACTTCAACAGCAATGCCAATAAATTTAATTCATGACTGCAGTAAAACAGTATCTCACCAATCTTATTGAAGATTATTTGTTGTAAATACCCCAAAATGTCAGAAAAAAAAAAACCAACCTGTAACTTACTGAACTGAGTCTGAGCTCAAATGTTTTATCTGCAAATCTGAAGAAACCCAGTGGAGAATGCAGAAACCTGTTCCCCAGATAGCTGAAACACAGTATTCCCGAGAGGAGAAAACAGTCAGGCAAGGCTGCTGTCTATTCCATCTCCCTCTGGAAAACACTGGACATATTTTTGCTCAGGAGATGGCAAAATTTGGGCAAATGCCACTTCATATCAGCAGTGTTAAGATCAGATTCTGACCTTTTTAAAGATTGTTAACAGTCAGCAACAGTGGAGGCCTCAGAGCAAAAATTTCTATCTGGAAAATAAGCATTAACTTGCTTGGGGTAAGTAAAAAGGCAGTCTGGAAGGGAAAAAGGGTTTCAGGAATTCTCCCTTGCTGCACACAGCATCTATGCCAAGGAGATGTAAAACGGGACCACTTTGAGTCACAACAAATTTCTCCACCCTTTGCACAGTCCCTTTGCTCACCCAGGGCACCAGGCAGGGCAGAGGCAGCTCCTGCAAGAGCTCTGGTGTGAGCAGCACAAACAAAGGGGGCCTCACCCCAAATTTGTGAGCTGTGAATCGTCATGTCCAATGTTTCATTGTGCAATCCCTCATTAAATCCTCTGGCGTTCGCCACCCGCTCGGCGTCACTTGAAGTGCTGAGAAAACGAGCGCTCGCTGTGCCATGACAAAGGCCATTGGTTGCCTCTTTACTGAGCTTGATACATATGGTGAAAACATATTGACTAATTACTTGCCATTTTCAAAAACTGAAAACACTCCAGAGCCGGGCCCAAGATAATAGAACGAGATACAGTGGGAAGGATGAAGAGTGGGAGAGCAGAGAGGGGGAACAGCACGACTGCTCATCCCTTGCTCGACAGCTGCTTGGGTGGATGCAGAGGAACAACACCCCACTGCTCCAAACTGCTTAAAGAGCACTGGGAAATTCATGCACCTCATTAATACACCTGTTCAACATGGAGACTGGCTGAAGTAACACAGACAGGCTCCAGACCCAGCCTTCTCCCACAGCACGATGGGGCCAATCATTCTGGCTGGAATTCAGCTCTGTGCTGCTCAGTTTCTCACAATTTTGCACCTTGTTCTGGTGTTTGCCAGAGAGATTTGGGCCATGGCGATGGAGCACTTTGAGGGAGATATATTAAAGGGATCAAAGTCAACATGGAAAGTGAGGCACGAAGTTCTGGCTCTAATTTTCCAAATACACTCAGTCCCTCCCAGGCACCGAGCCCGAGCTGCTTGACAGGAGCCCCTCGTACACAGGGAGCCTTTTCAGTGCCATCAGATTCCCAACCCTTCCAAGTCCTGACAAATCAGTCCACTCAGCTGCTTGGGAATCCTCCCTAAGTAGTGGGATGAACACTTGACAAGTTAATTTCAAGGTAGCTCATGGAGTAGAAGCAACGTAGAGCTACACAACTGTAAAAAAAAAAGGGATGTTGCTGGATAAATTCTGCCAGTAATGGATGTGTAACAGAAAATACACTTAAAATGCAAGCTCTTTGTATTAGAAGACAAGCTCTTTGGTTTAGAAGTAGGAAACATGAGGACTCACTGAAGCTGGGGTTAACAGGAATACAATTACTGCTATTAGAGTTTTATGAATATGAAACTTGTGCTCATGTATCCACAGTGTAGATATAATAGGAAATGCAATGGATGACTTTTAAAAAATCAAGACAATTTAAAAAAAAAAATCAATAATTATTCTCTTTTATTTTTCCTTTAAATCATCCAGATAATAGAAATCAGAGACCTGAATAGGATGTCTAAAGTTAATGGCATTATTAGATTGAGAAAAAAGGAAGAGTGATCAAAAGTTTGACCCATTTACCAAAAAGTTTATAGTCTGTAGAAGCTTGCTATTCTACTAGTTATGATTTTTTTAAAATTCAAAATAACTCTCAAACCATGTTTGAAGGTTAGACATAGTCATAAGCAGAGAGGAAGAGCAATTTTTAAACACTTCTATTATATGAGAAAGAGTTGTTATTCTAGAAACACATTTTATAAATAATACGATCTCTTTCATAAAAGTTTTAGAAGATTTTCCAGCTTACAAACTAAAAATAAAACAGTTGAAGTGATTGAATTTCCTTTAAGGCAACTCTGGAGCCTGATTTGATAACAGTGCTGGTAAAGTCCTAGTAAAACTCCTGGAAGAATTCCTGGTGTTTTGAACAGCACCAGACATTATCCATATTGCCTTTCAGTCCTATTACTGTTCTAAGGTAAAATCCTGGGGGGATCATCACAGCTTTGCCCCTGTTGCATAAATATGAAAGGGTTTAAAGAATGGGCTGTTCTCTGAGGGTTAGGAAGAACTTTGCTTCACTGACTTTTTAAAAGTGTGAAAGATGCTTTTCCTACTCTGGTGAAGTTCCACCTCAACTTTTTCCAAAAGCCTGGGTAAACATCTGAATTCTAAACAGAAGCAATGAACAAAAATCCTATTATTTATTTTCGTTCAAATCCTTCCCAGGACAGTGGAGCCTCCCCTGGGCAGGCACTGACTAACTCCTGAGCCCCTGAAGCTGTCATGGTCTATTGCTGGGTGATAACCCACCTTTTTTAGGGCTTTATGCTTTCAATTATTTTTTTATTCTTTCCAATCAGGACTTTTTTTATTTCCATGGAAATGTGTATGCCCAGTGAGTAATGTGAGCAGAGTGCTCACCAGCCCACCAGCAATGTGTATGTGGTGGGACCCTGACTGTGCAGGAGGAGGGGATAACAGAGTCAGGATAATGCAAGGAAAGTTCCCTCAGACATTCTCTCCTGGAGCATCCACACTCTTCTTCAGCCTGTTGTTTAATCTCTAGGTACAGCCTTTGCTGGCTCGTCTGCAAAGCTGTTCCAAGAACCCAGCTCAAGGACTGTGCCATATCTGAGTGTGGCACACAATGGGCTGGGAATGCCTGAGCCCCTTCCCTCTCCTGCCTTTCCTATCACTGAACACAAACATCACTCGTGTCAGAAGCAAGGGCTGAGAGGAAAGGCCAGTGCATTAAGACAGCACATAATTGTCATCTCTGAGTTTCTGACATTAATCGTTTTACTTAAAGAAGGCAGTGGAATGGGCATTTTTTTGTGTGTGTCCCCCACCTCAAGTGACAACACACAGGAGATAGTCTGGATAAAAACTATAAAAATAATAATAATAATAAAAAAAAAAAAGACTCCAAATTTTTTGCTAATTAAAAGTAATGTGTTTTCCCATTTTTTGGCAATTTGATAACACAAAACACTTACTTGGGGGCCACAGGGGGAAACAAACTGAGACGGATAAAAAATGTTTTGTGTTCATCCAAGCAAGACTATGTTAATGCACATTATCCCATTAATGCACATCAACATCGGGAATAAGCGCGCCAATGCAAGCAAGAAGCATACACTTATCATCATTTGATAACATGTTTAATGACAGATTGACGGTTGATTTGCAAATGTGAACTGGCATCAATGTTGCTAACTTCAGCTTCTGCCGCCTCCTCTGCTATGCCAGCATATTTATGTGCATAATTTGATTTCGCAGCCACACTGTTAGTACATTTTTAATATTAACTATGCAAGAACAGACAGCCGAACTTAAGTTGCACTGATGGTTTGAGTTCATTAGATTGAAAAAGATGGGCAATGATGACAAAGATGGAGATGGCAGCGCAACATCAAAGAGGCAACACTTAACAAACACACTCCATTTTGAACAAACCGAACTAACACATTTCATGTTGTCGGCTGCAGCAGAGGCCTTATGTACAACAGCGAGAAAAAAATCCGCTCCTGCCCTGGGCATGCTGACAGCAGCTCTGAGAGAGCTCCCAGGGCCCTGGACACACAGGTGTGCGAGATTTCACTCATGTGTTGCAGGTAAAGGGGCTGTTTCTGGTCTGATGTCCGAGTGACAACAACATAACTCAGGAGCTGCTCCTGATTTCCATGGGTCCGAGCAGAGCCTGTTCCCGCTCCCTCCCCTCGCTCCCTTTTCACAGCTGTGATTCTTTATGACGAATAATACAAAGATTCTGCTGAGAGCTCAGCTCTTGCCTGCACGATGTGCAGAGCAGAACTGCAAGTTCAGAAGCCCCGGGGCCTTGTGCTGCAAGGGGTGGGGTGTCCTTCCCGTGTCCCCAGAGCCAGGGAGCCCAGCACCACAGGCTCCTGGTGACTTCCTCTCCTTTGGTGATCCTGGGCAATTCAACTCTGCTCTGATGGGAACATGTAGCAATGAGCTGGGAGGAGAATATTTCATCCTCTGCTCACATTACTGTCTGGGCATATACTGCATCTAGTGTGAATTTGCTTATTGTGCTGCAATATATAATAAATTTGAGGCAGTAGCTTTATGGTGCAAGTTGTAATTTTAGATTTTATGATACAAACTGACCATCTGCAGGATTCTGACCGTATAACCCGAGCCACTCTGTGTAGACTATAACGTTTGCACCTCTGAATCACAGCGAAACTATGATTTAGACACACAATTAGATGGACCAGCTCCTCAACAATTCTCAGCCACCTGAATTATTGCTGAGCAGCCTGATAAACATACAGCACACAGGCCTCTGTTCTGCAAAGCTTTTAGGAATGTTCTTAAGTTTGTCCCTAATCAGCAAAGCTGATTACAATTGCTGTTACTCCCAGACTACTCCTGGACAAGAAACCCCTGGTGCTTGGCACTGCACACACAGAACCCAACCCTGCTGCTGGCACACCACGGAGGGCTGGAGAGGCCCAGGGGTCATTAGGGAGCTGTGAGGGACATAAAGTATTGATTATTGAATTTAATCCTGGAAACACTTGCCAGACTGGGACACTGAGCAAGGGAGCAGAAAAGGACCTTGCATCAATCCTGGCAGGACAGCAGCAGGAGGGTTGCTGGCATCCCTGTCCTGTGGCAGCTCCCAAGCAAAAGGCTCCTGCCAGGATGCTGACCTGCCCTAGCTGTAAAACTGCTTCCTTTAGTGTCTGCTATAAAAGAAACATGAAGCTTTCATCTCAGCAGAATCTCTTGTGGAGGTCTCTGCTCTTTTTACAGAGACCTGCATTGCAGGGAGAACTAATCCTAATTCTTGCTACATTCGGTTCAAGGAGCTGTTAAGTGAGGTGTGTGACTCCCAAAATGAGTAATATCAGAGAAGACAAGCAGCAACAAACATCCTGGAGACCCCTGGCATGGGTGTAGATGGTTATTTTTTAATCAAAACTATTGATGCATTAGGGTCCAAACCCAAGAGCAGACACTGCCCTGTGCAAGGGGCTATACTGAGAGCAAGATGATCTCTCTTTTAGAAAGGCATCAAATAATTTCCAGTGACGGGGGCAGCAGGTAGATCCTGCTTATCCTAGTGAGGACACAAGAGATCTGAGAAGCTTTCTCAAAAGTGAAAGAACTTAAAAAAAAAAAAAAAAAGAAAAAAAGAAAAAAAAGGGAGAAAAAGGGCCAGCAGAGACAAGTGCAAGAATGAGGCCACGCTCGGCTTATTTTGTTGTCTTTTAAGATAACACCAGATCATCAGTGGGCGGTTCAGAGAGGCAGAGGAGCAGCAGGGTTTCCTGCCCTGTGAGCTGAGCAGCAGAGGAGGAGCCGGTCAGCCCGTCCCCAGCAGCCTCGATAATTGCCCTGTTAACAGCCTTGAGCTGCCTCCTCCGTACCTGGGCTTTGGAAACAATTAGAAATAAAAACATATCCCAGGGAGAGGGAGCTGTGGGCACTGCTCACTGCTGGACACAAGTGCATTTCCAGGCTGGGAAAAGGCTCCCCCTGCCAGCCTTGGCCCTGGTGTGCTGGGGGGGCATCGAGGCAGGGTGTGAAACACCCTCCAGCCCCACGTTTGCCCTCCTGGCTGGCTGAGCTCCTGCTGTGACTGTGCACTCACAGCACTGGCTGTGGAGAGCTCCGAGAACAGAGTCAGAGCCTGACACAGTTGGAAGAACCATTAGTTTTCTCAAGTCACAATTATCTCTGCTCCCACATTTGTGTCCTCTCTCCTGTCTCGTTTTAAGTAAGTTACAATTCTCCCACTCCTGTTACTGAGTAGATGCAGATGCCACTTAGTTCAGTGTGATTTATAGCCAGTAGCTAATGTTCAGTTATAATTCCCCATTTTAGACATGAAAAATAGCCGGTAATGCTCAACACAAGGGCCTCTCAACAATGATATATAATTTAAAAATTAACACGAGGACAGAGGAGACGCGGGATTTTGAACTGGGGACTCTCTCATTCAAAGGTTAAATCTCTACAAGGTGAGCTAAAGGAATTAGTTGAGTTATTAAGTGGATGCCTGTGTTCTATTTTCCCAGTACATTAGCTGTTGCAGCCTTTTCCAGTTCAGCTGTGTTCCGCCCCAGCATGTTCAAAGTGCAAATGCTCGTGGCACTGTGTTCACACATTTGCTTTTTTTTTTCAATGTCAAACAAACTGGAGCTTTGCAGAGCCAAAGGTCAAAGTGGAGGGTCCTTAAGAAAATCCCCTGGGAAATGATGTGATTGTTCTTATGTCTTTATTGTATATAGAATCAGGCTTCATACATGGCTCGTCCTTTTCAAGCATCTTAAAACTAGAAGTGAGTCATGACTCATTCCTGCAACACCTAAGTTATATAAGTGGTCTCATTAATTTACTGGAGTATCTTGCATAACTAATCATTTCCAGGATCAAACTCTGAAGCCTCTGGAACCTCTGAACTGTGAAGAGCTCCTTTAGAAACAGAGAAGTTAAATCCCAGCCTCACACGATGAGTCACGAGCAGAACAAGGGACAGAACCTGCATCACCCGACTCGCTCTGCCAAATGCAAACCATAAACCCCACTTCTGGCAAAGCTCAGCGATGCAGAAAACATGCAGGGAGGACAGGGAGCATGGAAAAGGAAAACAGCTTGGCTATGGAGAGGTTTTGGATGTGGCATTCCTTTCCTGTCTCTTTGTGTTCACAATAAGATGCAGCTCATATCCTCAGTGTCTCCTGCTGCACTTTGGTTAATGGTCTCACTCCAGCATCAAATATTACATTTATGGATTACAAATTTATTGACATTTGACATTTGCATCAGCTTTCACCTGATCAACAGGAGCTCTGACTGCCAAAGGGAATTATTATGGAAGATTTCAGCAGCCACGGGAATGCCAAAAAGGTCATTAAATCATATCAGAAAAACAATGTGTTCGTAGCATTCCTACATTTAGTCTTGCCAGTAAATCTTCTGGTTGATGCTCGGACCACCTACAGATGATACTCAAAGAAAAGGAGAAACAGGGAGAATCGAAGAGATGAATTAAATTAAAACCAAATGACATGACGCCTGGCACAGTGGGATCTTTAATTTTCTACTCTATGACTCCAGAATAAGCAAAAAAAGCAAAACAAAGCACAGAAGCACAGTGGCTTGACTTTGTCTGAGTGAATTCCCTCCATATAGGCAGGGCTTAACTAAATAATCCTGAGTAATGTGTGCACCCCACATTATTGCATGAGATTTGTATGTGGGAGGTGCAGGATTCAGAAAACATATGGCACATGGAAAACAAATGACAGGGTGTGCTTTTACACTCATTTTGACTATACTTATCACTCGCCTTGATATTTTTTTCCGGACGTGAAATATGAATGTAGGAACTTTCACCCTAATCTCTTTGGAAAAATACTGAGAGTTATTGTTTTTGTGCATTCGTGATTTACAGAAGAAGGCCACCACATAATTCCTGGGAGCACAGACAATGTTTTAAAAACACCCATCAAATAAACAGAATTACCTCCCTCATAGTTTTTTTGTCTGGATGACAAACTTGGGTCTTGCTCCATAAAAAACCCAAGGCCAGCGTATTAGGGCTCCATGGGATTATGGAGAGAAGTGAGTTACTGAACTGGAAGCCCACCCACAGCCTGTGTGTGCATGTCTAGTGCAGGGTGAGCTTCCCTGAGGGCTGAGAGGGCAGGAAGGAAGGGTTGACTTTGCCCTTCTCTGGTGGAAGAGCAGCGTGTTCACTTCACATGAACACAGGCAGAAACAGCCCCCAGCATCGCCACATCCCAGAGGGACTGGGGTATTGTCATATCCCAGAGGGACTCTTCTTAATATCCCTTGGGATGTAGACCACGGGGTGCGTAAAAGGCAATGCCAGTCTTTATAGTGGCCCTGTAAAGGAGGTTGGTAGCCCTGAGGATGCAGTTCCAAGCGTGATCAGTGCCAGCAGCTTGTCTTGTCCCCCAGAAACACAGCTGGTGTGTAGCCCCTGCTGTGCTTGGAGTGCTGACTGATGGGTACAGAGAGCACATGGGGAGTGGCAGAGGCAGTCAGGGAACTGGGCAGAAAGGTTTTTCCAAACCTTGGTTTGACATAAGAGAGAAGTGGAGAGGTAGAGCTGTGTGATGGAGATCTCAACCAGCAGCTGAGCACCACACCAGGGTTACCTGGACTGAGACACTGTCAGTAATCTCTGTGGTTTGTGATTCAAACTTGGAGGTTTTCATAAATAAGGAGTGTTTGTGAGTTTTCATTAAATGACTGTGCAAACAGCAGGTTCACATTGGAGTTTCAACAGTTCTCCAGGAGGAGAGGGCAAAACCACTTCTGTCTGCACACAGAGTGCTTTGGAGGTTGAGAAAAGCTGAAAGCAAACCCCAAAGGGATCGAACTGGTATTTCATGTGCAACAGAACAAGCTGCTTTGCCTTCTCTGAATTACTGGTCCGTGCTTGGCTGAGCTCTGCAGTGAGACTGCGAGTCCTGCTCTGCACACAGTGCAGACAGAAATCCTTTGAGTGGCATTTTCATTGTGCCATGGGAAACTCCAAAGGCCAAACAGACGATGGAATAAAGTGGGCTGCCCTTAGGACTGGGGCTTTGAGATCACCTCTGGGTGTGATTCCTTCCTTAGCCATGTGCAAAGAGCAAGTGTGAAGGCTCAGCACTGCTCTGACTGCCAGGGCTGGCTTGTACATCCCTGCCTCGGGACAGGCACTTGCAGAGCTCACCCCAACAGGCCCTGTGGTGGTGCCCAATTTTCTGCAGCCGTCAGAAAGGCCCCTTGCATGTTCTCTGCAGCTCTGGGTGCAGGGATAAAATCATGTTCTTCAGCTGAAGGAGTGCCTGGACTGTAAACTGGAGGCTGGGAGGGTGTTCTGGGAACGGCACCACATATCTGTCCTGTTATTCCCTCACACTACTCATGGTCAGAGACAGGATGGACACAGGGACCATAGGCCTAACCTTGTATGGCTTTTCTGGTGTTCTTATCTCACTACTATTCAGCTTTCTGAGAAAAGCAGAAAAATGTCATAACAAAAGTCTTTGCAGTGTTCAGCTGTCTGGCACATCTCCTGGTACAAAGCCTTGTGCAGACTCAGGACTAGGGAATAGAACATGAACACAAAACATGGCACTCGTTCACTTATAGCTGGAGGCTACAGGCACAGAGAAAGCTCAGCCTGGCAGTGATGCAGGGAGGGAATGTCCCAGGGGGGGCAGGAAGGCTCCCTCAAGCACAGGGGCTTTTGGAGCTTGAGGCAGTGGAATATGGGCCCGACCTTCAGCAGACGGTGCAGAGCTCCTGGGAGAGAAGGAGAAAAGGGGAACAAAAGAGCACGTGGAGTCATGGCCTTTCTGATCTCTCTGTTTTGGGTGAACTTGGAGGTTCTTTTGGTTCTCCAGTGCAGCCCAAACCCAGCATTTCCATGCCCTGCTGGAGCTGTTGTGCAGTTGTGCTAATCGTGGGTGAGTGTGGCTGTAGAAAGGGAAACTGGAGATGCTGAGAACGCCCTGGTAAACCATGTCCTCTCCTTTCTCCTCCTGGCCTGTTTGCCTTGCCTTGCTGTGTGCACAGTTTCCATGCTGGTCACTTGATAACAAATCAAAAAGAGATTGCTGGAGTGCAGGGGCATGGGAATGCTGAGCATCCGTTCACTCTGAGGCCTGGAATCCTCTGCAGGACAGGCTTCCCAAAGGATGAATTCCTTCTCCTTCTTCCAAACCCCCTTTGCTGTAGAACAGCACTGAGCAAATGGTCTTGGCTGGCCTGAAGAAAGGCTGGTGAAGGGAGGCAGAACCTGCCCTGCACAGACCACTCTACTGCTTGGTCCAAGGCAGCTGCTGGAGGAGGTGGAGTGGAAGGAACAACCACATCAAAGCCACTCCAGCCACCTCTCCTTTCCTTTCAAAAATGTCACTGCGGCACCCTCCACTTTCTCTAACAATGTTTATCATTGTTCTTCAATTGTCTGGGACAATAAATGGTTAGAAATGAGCATATATCACCAGGAAATCTCTGCCTGCCCCTTCCCCCAAGCAGTGTCATAAAAACGTACAAATTCACATTAATAATGAAGTGCATTTCCCCGAGAAGCCACTGTGTATCTCAGGGAGAGCAGGCAAGGTGGCAGTTGCTGCAGAGTTTCCTATTAAAGAGCAGAGCAAATACTCATAAATCTGATGAGGGGCCAAAGCACATGTTAGGGCTGTCTCCCACTTAATGGAACCTTTTCTGAAATGAAAAAAATATATATCTCGATACATTCAGGGTATTCATTAGACATGACAACCTCCTCCACTCCCACCCCTCCCTCCCCCAGTCCTGCATGAGCTGACCCCCGGCAGCAGAGCTGGCTCTGAGTGCTGGCAGGGAGGGATTTTGGAGGGGAGGAGGAACTGGTTTGTTTTAATAAAGGGATTGTGTAAATTTACTACAACGGACAAGTCCCTGGCTGGCCCCGTCTCCCTCCTTCCCTGCACTGCAGCAGCTGATTCGCGGGCCGTGCTCCTCCGGGCTGCCCGGGCTCTGCCATGTCCCACAGCCACGTCATCCCGGGAGTCCATCTGCCGGGAAAGCGAGCCCATGGAGCCAGCACTGCACCCAGAGCAGGATCCCTCTGGCAGGAGACCTTTCCTGCCACCTCAGTCAGAGTTTGGGAAAACGGGATTCTCCAGACACTGGGAGAGGCAGGAGGAGCATCAGTCCTTGGCTCGTCCAGGGCTGTGATTTTGCTGCCTTGTGTGGTGTCTTAATGTTCTCACGGGCTGGAGACTCAGGGACTGCTGCCCCTTCCCGGAGGTGAGATGCTCTTGGGAAAGAAACCCCGTCCCGTGTGAGACCCGAGCTCTGTGTGTTCTGCCTCATCCCTGCTCTGGCACACCCTGAGTTGGAGCTGCCCTGGTGCAGATCCTGCCTGACCCCTCTGAGGTGTGAAAGCCAAGGCAAAGACTGATCCTCCCTCCTGTGGACCTGCCTGGATGCACAAACACACCCAGCTCTGAATGGAGATGGGAAGAGATGGCAGAATGAGACCTGAAGACTACAGCTTAATAATCATGAATTATCTGTTCATTATCCCAATAAATAGTGAAAAATCTCTTCCTCCTTTCCTCCTCCCATAAAGCCATATCTATAATTTTCCTCATTTTCCATCTGTGCTCCATCATATTTGCACTGAGTGATCATCCTGCTAAATTACATTATTTTTATTGAAAGGTGCTTTGCAGGGCTGGATACTGCTCATGTCTTTTCCTTTTGCTATTGATCTTTGTGATTTGATTGCTGAAGTGTAAAATGTATAAATAGGACTCAGGTACCCTTCCTTTGAAATCTCACTGGGTAAAAATGTTCTGCTATAGATTATGAAGGCTGTAGCATTTAATAATATCAGGCACAGTAAGGAGAAGGCAAGATTTTGATATCCTTATGAATACTGAATGCTAGAGGAGGTAGGTGCTATTCAAGGTCAGTTAAAATCTGGTTGAAATACTTAAAAGTTGCTGTTTCCTTGAGAGCAGCAGAGTTTCCTGCCTTGGAGCTGTCATATACAATGTGCTTATGCAGAGCCCAGGAACAAAAAGGGGTTGACCCAGTGGGCTGGAAGCTCTAATGCAATGTTAAATAATATTAATCTTAATAGCAACCTGTAGTATTCATAAAAAGCCAGTAAATCTGCCCAGATATATCTGTGCTGGCACAGTCTGATGTATCATGTGGCCTGACCCTGCTCTCAAGGAAGCCAGGAACACACTATTACTGGTTTTACAAGGACAATGGTTGGATTGAAAAGTTGCTATCTAGAAAAATTTCAAAGATTTAAAAATGTTCAATTAAAAAAAAAAAATCCTGATCTACCACTTTGGGGAAAGAGTGAAAAATTTCAAAGGATTGGGGAAAGTGAGGCTTCACCAGAACAGGACTATTTTGAGGGGGGAGTGATGGGTTGGAGGTAGATTCTTGCTGACAATGGCAGAAAGGCCAATCTGTTCCTTTTCCTGCCTCTGCCTCCTCTCCTTTGTGGTGCTCAGCTATTTTACCCAGTTGATCCCAGCAAAATTCTATTTGAAAATGAGACTTCCCCCCAGAATGTTTTTCCCATTGAGAAGCCACCATTTCCCAAAGCGTTGATGTCAGAAAAGTCCCACCTGAACTGAATACTCAAGAATTCCAGGCGATGAAGCCTTTTTTTCTGGCTGATAACGTGGTGAGCACAAGCCTTGGCTTGGCTGGTAAATCCTGCTCACAGAACTGTGGTGGAACCACTGCAGGCAACCACGTCCCAGCATGGCTCATTCTCCTGAGAGGCTCTCTCAGCTTTTAATATTTGTTGCTAAGAAGAAATGAAATTTGCAGAGCAAACTAAATTCTCCAAAATATAATTTTGGGCTACTAATTCAGCAATTGTCCTTGACCATGTAACACCCACATTGGCTAATAGTGGAATCTGATGTTCAGAGCAGCTCCTGCTGCTTCAGAGGGATGAGAAAATAAAATCCACAGAAGGAAAAAAAAAAATCTTCTATTTTGGTATACTTAACACATACAGTTATCTACGTGTCCTATATATCATTTAACAAATTGCTTTGCAATTCTTACAGGGCGTGGTATAATGACTGATTTAAAATCACTGCATTGCTTAAACTGCATTGTTCTTCATCAAGTTGAGTCATTTTTATGTGAAGTGTCAAGCTCTCTAACAAATAACTGCTGCCAGACAAATCAAGTTCCTCATCTTAAAGCTACGGCTAAATAGTTTATAGCTTTAATCTGCTCACTGAGGTGTGCAGTCTATGACAGTAATTATAAATGCAAGGAGAAATTATAGCTGAATGCTTTAACTGCATTAGGAGCCATTTGATGAACAATCATGATTGCCTGCTCATTTTCAACAATAGAGGGCAAGTTAGTGTCAGTGCATTAGAGGATTTTCAGTTCTGCTCTGCTCTTTCTTCCATTTACCACAGAATGTCAGTTGTCTCCTATAAAGTAGGGGGAAAAAAAAAAAAGTGCCTGAGAAGCTTTAAACTTGATGGTTAAAAAAAGACAAAGGAGGAAACGGAGAGAAAAACTGTTTATCATTATGACTCATTTTTTTTTACTTTTGCAGCGGCCTTACTTTCAAATTAGTTCATCTCAGGTAGCTGCCTGTTTGCCTGTCGGGGTCTTTTGAAACAGAAATCTCCCCCATCAGGTTGGTAAATTTGACTTTATAGAGAGCTATTTCTGTAAAAAGTAGTAGCTAAGGCCACAGAAAGCCTCAGTTAGAGCCCAGTTTCGAGCCAATCTCACCTGACTCTGAAGTGAAAAATACAATTCCGCCTTGCCTTTTTCCTCAGAAAAACATAAAAATTCTAATTTAGTTGAAAAAAAAGAATAAATGCTCTTCAAAGGTAGAAGTCAACATACAAATTACTTCTAATTAAAGCCATGTTCCCTAATGTTTATGGGTTTTCTTTGAAGAATAGCAATAAAAACAAATTTGAAGTGGGTTAAATGAAAGAGAATGGAGATGTCTGATTGTTGTATATTACACATAATCTTACTTTATATTACTAAACCCATATCAGTTAGAGGAATTCAAGAAAACACCAAAGATGAATATAAAATAGATATATATGTCTTTACATTTAAGAAGAATTTATAGCAAATTTCTTACAAACAGCCTCACAGAGGTCTTAAAAATAAATCCATATACATAACACATTTTTCTACAGTACTAACCCAGATTATTCATTTATATTTTTAATGATAGCTAACATTTGAAAATATAACATCTGATAGTAAATGCTGTTGAAATATAAAGTACTTTATGTATTTGTATACTTCGGGTACTCTTTCCACTGTTTTATTTCCATTCATTTCAATATATATTCTCTATTTTTATTTTTATTTCACCACAGTATTGCCTAGAAGAAGGAAACACAAACTCTTACGTGTGTTTTAAGGATCTCAGCTTCATATTCCTTGTTTCTAAATACTGTCCTCTCCTCTAGGTTATTATTCAAACGTCTACTGGATCTCAAAAAATAACATGGTAAGGATAAGTAAACCCTGAAAATCCCTGGGATTTGATTTAGTCTCCTTGCAGATCTCAGGAAGAATCCATCTGAATAAACTCTGGCCTCCCCACTCCCAACCCAGTGAGAACTTCGGGAGGCTCACGGCTCCGAAACTGTAATAAAATCTTTACAATGCCATCCCAAATACCCCATCATTTCAGACAATTTGTGCTATCATGCATACCAACTGAAATTATAGCTCCAGATAACAGTGCTATCACTCTGCCATTGCAATTTAAATATATTTTTCCGAAGGTAAGATGCAACCTGCATCTCGATATAAATTAGAAATGGATGAGTATTAAGAGGACAGCAATTTCTCGGTATCCAGAGGCAGGAAGGACAGTACCTTATTTATGTAGTTACACATCAGCTGAATAATATGTCTGTGTGCAGGTTATTACAATGCAGAAACCACACTTTTTTTTTTTCCCTTGGAGATTTCTCCCCCCCTGTGTATTTGCTCCTCACATGCTCAGCAATGTGTTTGTAGAGGTGGGTGTTTGGTTTGCCTCTTAGTAATAACACAGTACTTTTAAGACCAAATCTGAACCTTTTGTCATGTATTAAGCCATGAATGTGCCCAAATAACTGTTGTATTAATATATTTGGCAGACAGCTTTTGTTTGATAGTACCCAAATTATTGGTTTGCTCTAATATCTCCTGTGTGAAGACTATGAATGGCAGAGTCTTAATAATCACTAACTGGTGGGGAAGGAAATAAAGTATGGTCTGTGTTTTTCTGCCCCATCTCTCTGGTATTTTGTCAGGTGTGTTGATTTTGAATGGCCAGCTAAACAAGGAACATTTATTTGTTGAGTCCTAATGTTGGGTTAAATGCCAAAATAGAAACTGGAGGGTATTAGGCCTGTTTGGAAAGCAAACTTCTTTTGAGTAAGACGGCTAAAATATGCAGAAATAAATCCATTCCAGTGCAGACAGCACGTACAAGATGTATGCAAAACTTAAATCTTATTGCACTTGAACACTGACGTTGTACTCCACAGTAATAGCTTCTATTACCCATCCCAAAGTAACCCTTTGATTAGTGGTTTAAATTATTCAAAAGTAGCCTTTTTAATGGAGCTTAAGTGACGCAGAGTCCTCGTGCTGGCTCTGGCCACAGAAAGTGTTTCCTAAAGCTTCATGAATATTTGCAGGCAACACATGGGAGATCTCCACACAAACGGGTACTCAGCCCCTGCACCCTCAATTAGCCAGAGAATGGCCACAATAACTGGGGGATCAGTGAAAACTCACAACACATCTTTAATTTTGACCATCTGACGAATTCATTTTCCCGATGTTAATCAAGTAATGAACACGTTGGAGAAACCCTGAATCTGCACATGATTATTCTGTGAACAGAAGCAGAGCCTGAGTCTGCTGGAGGAATTGCTGGGAATGACTAAACAGAGCCTTCCTGGAAAAAAACCCCGTTAGAACAAAAAACTTCTATTTGGACTTTAGGTTGATGTTCTGCATATTTATTTAAATCAAGAATATTCAAGTTTGTGAATCAAGTAAAATTAAAAATGCAAAAAATGGTGTGTCATCTGAATATTACATTACATGTTATAAACATTGGTTGTGGCAACTGGTGTATCTTTCAGCAAAAAATAGCAACACTAATGTAGAAGTATCCTACTAACAGGGCTTGGAAATATTAAGCTTGTAAAAAATCTCGCTGCTTTTTCAATTAAGCTTTAACCCCCCCAGGTTATACCCAAACTTGCACTGAAGTCAGCGATGTTTATGGATTGACTCCCACCAACATGAAGCAAAATAGAATCAAACATCTTCAAGATTAAAAAAGGAATGATGGAGAGAGAGGTTAAAATGATGTGACAAAAGAGGCCACTCACAGTAGCAAGTGTTTAAGGAAGTGTAAAATATTAAAATATTTTACAAAACTGAACATCCAAATATCAACAGAAGAATAACTGAACTTCAGATAGGAACTTTTCAGAGTTATTGGTAGATTTTTGAGGCTGTGTTTGAGATTATGAGAAACTTGGAATAATTGAGATTTTGCTAATTTGACTTTTGAATTGTCTTCTTTTTCCCCACCAAAATCAGATTTACTGGTCTGTCAGCACTGAAAGAGGTAATAACCTTTTGGGTTTCAGTGCTCTTTACCTGCTTTTTTTTCCACTCTCACTGCAAAGAGTAGCACTAAGTCCTTGCATTCCTCACAGAAGTGCATAGGATGTGAAAAGATTTATTCTTAGAAACAAAAGAGAACTGGGAAAACAGGTATTTTGAGCATATTAATAAGCAGCAACTTTTCTCTATGGGGCAGTGTGGTTCTGCATTTACCAAGCTCTCTTCTTGAAAACACTATAAAATGGATAAGTACATGTGCTTAGATTAACGGCGCAGGAGCACGTTATGCATTTTATACTGTTTTCCTACATTAAGAAAGTACGAAGTTCTTATGGAGCCTCCTTAAAACGATGCAATTAAAACTCACTATAGAGCATGCATACCTTAAGAGTTATTCTTCATCCACTTCTGCTACAAATTGTGAATGGTGTTCTGGTGACTTGCTGTGTGTTTTGCTTAGATGAAGTTTTACTGCATGTTTGCTCGCAAATGTCCGACAGCACAACTTACATTTGAACTTAGAGTCTGTGTCCTCTTCCCCAGCTATTGTTTCAGGAGATCTCTGAACTGAAACTCTGGAGATTTCTTGCTCTACCTTGGTTTGCTGCTCCACAGCCAGCCTGTTCATGTCTTTCATTTGGAAACCTAGGTGGGATTCTAAGTGGCTAATGTAGGTAGATGGGGTTCGGAACTGAGATGCACAGTCGCTGCAATAAAAGACTGGATGTCCTTTGTCCATGTTTTTCAAAAACTTTGTTCCTCCGGTTTTCCTAAGCTGATACTTGACATTTGCCAACCAGTGGCTGATGGTGGTCATCGACAGTCCAGTGAATTTGGAAATCTGCATGCGCTCCTGCGGGCCTAGATCTGATAATAAATATTTACCTTCAGATGTCTGGAAGAGGCTGGAAGCAAACTGAGCTTGCAAAATGAGAAGATGCTGAGGGTTCCAGTTTGACTGTCTGCCCTTCCTTTTATGCAGAGTGGACACTTCTGCTGAGACATCCTCGAAGCGTCGGACATCTATTTCCAACTTCATGGACGGGATCCTTGAAGATGCAGCAGGTTTTGGTGTAGTAGCTTTGGGAAGAACTTTGACCATGTCGGCGATGTCAGACAGAGCATGTTTTTGAGGTGGAGAAGTACAAGATTGTGCTTGGGCTGACTCAGCTTTCTTGCCTTTGGATTTGGTCAGGTCAATAGGCTGATCGTTGTTTTCAAACAAATAGTGCCTGGATACACTGGCAGGCTTTGGTGGGGTTGGAGCAGGAGATAAAACCGGCTTCTCCATCATATTTAGATTACTTTTGTGGAACATAGAAATTGTGCTAGAGCTGGGGCTGCAGTTGGCCTGTGGCTGTAAAGGCTCAGTGGCTTTGCCCAAGTGATTGTTCAGCACCGACTGCAGCGCGCTGAGGGGGTTGACACAAGGCAGCTCCGAGGAGTGGTTGGTGGCAGCACAACCATTGCTGAGAGAAGCTGCTGGTGGCTCCTTGAGGACTGGTTTTTCTTTTCCACTGTCCTCTTTAATTTTGTCTTCTTCTTTCAAGGGACATGGTTCTGTCTTTTTTGGCTCCACAGAGGTTTCAGGTTTGAGGAGAGGTTCTCTCTCGCTCTGGCTGAGTGGGGCCGGCTCAGCTTGGACGCCCTCTTTAGCATAGTCCTTCTGCACCTCCTCCTTGTCATCAGCCTCCTTCTTCACTTGAGTGCACTGGGCCACGTTTGCTGAGATAGGGACCAGAGGCATCACCTTCCACTTGGGTGCTATGGGCCTCAATTTATTGGTCATTGTGGGCCTGATTTGCAGCACTTGGGATCCCACTGGCAAAGACGGCTTAGCTCCCTCTGAGAGCTGGTAGGCTGCGTGGATGCTGGGATATGCACTCCAGCTGGGAGCTCCATTTTGAGCTTTATTGATGGCTGTTGTGACAGTGTTCTCCAAGGACTTTAAAATGTCCCCACCACCCTTTGAACCATCTTCTAAATCCTCTTCTCGGAGGTACTGGTATTTCATTGTGGGATCCAGTGGCTTTTGAAGAGTGTCTTCATACTCCTCAGTTTTTACTGCTTTCTCATCTTTATTTGCATCATCAGCTTTATCTTTTTTACTCTCCTTTTTCAGTTCAGAGGTGGGAGCTGTGCACTCTGCAGATGATTTAATGGTCGATTTTGAAACCGGGCTGTCATTGGCTGGTGCCTCAGACAGCGATTGCATTTTTTCCACAGCTAAAGGATCCAGAACGAGCTGCTTTCCTTTCTTTGAAGCCGAACTTGTGACTTTCAGGAAATGGCCCGTGACCATCATGTGGGTAGTGAGCTGCTGCAAGGTGTCGTGGGAACTCCCACATTCCATGCACTTCAGAATCTGGGATTTGCAGGCCTCGAACTGCCACGTGTAGCTGGCACCGTTCTGGTACCCGTAGCGGTTGTTGGATGACAACTGCAGGTTCGTGTTCTTCTGAGGAGAAAAGGTATCCGAGAAAGACCCCGTCGTGGAGTCGGGGGAGCAAGGCCTGTTCACATCAAACACACGTTTCTTTGCTGGAGTGACCATTTTGGAAGAAATGGTTGGTACCGGCTCCTTCAAAGGCACTTTTTGGTAATGTTTTGTTTTGATCATATGAACGCTCAGATCTTGAAGGGAATCAAAAGAGTCACCACAGAACATACACTTCAGAACTTTTTGTGCATCTTCCTTGTCCATGTCCTGGAAGGCCCTTTTCCGGGGCTTTGAGTAGCTGGTAGGTCTGTGCTTGTCCTTTTTGTGGTTGTCATCTTGGTAGTGGCCTGTCTCGTTCATGTGGACCGTGAGCTCCACCAGGGTGTCGTAGGCGGCGCTGCACTGCCGGCAGCGGAACCGGCTGGCGCCCGTGAACACCGTCCCGCACATCTTGCTGTTCTGCCTGTACAGCTGCACCGAGCTGAACAGGTTGGGCTTGGACACGGGCCTGGAAGGTAAGTTCTGCTGCAGGCTTTTGGACAGCGCGTCTTGGTGCCAGTCAAAGTCAGCTTTGTTCCCTCCGTTTCTGTTGTCGCAACTCCGCTTCTCGGAGTTGGACAACTTGAACCCCAGCCCCAAGCCTGTCCAGTAAGAGTCCGACAGGATGTTGGCATAGACCGCTGTCATTTTGTCCATGCAGTCGTGTGCTTCGCTCTGGGATTTGGGATGGGTGCTGGATTTTGGGTCCTGGGGCTCTCTAGAGCAAATGCTTTTAATATCTGCCACATGGTCACTACCATCACTCAGCAGGGATTCATTCTCTGCGTCCTGGTTGGATATGTGACTGACAGGGGAGTTCTGGAAGCTAAAGTTCCCTTTCTGCTCAGGACCCACGTCATGTTCCTCATCCGTGCCAGTGTCATTGCTGCCCTGGAGCTGAGCAGTTGAGTTGTCATCATCGTCTTCTTCCTCCTCCTTTATGTCTTCCTCTTCCTTTAAATCTTCCTCTTGGACATAACCTGAAATGTAATGTCAATATATGAAATAACGTGGTAAAGGAGAATGCTCCAGTTTCTAGTTTCACTATGTGTTTTCTTTACTGGATTTTGTTTTAATCTACAACTGTGTTCCCTCTTAGTTCTGGAAGTGAAAAAAGCCAATGATGTCTCTTTTTGTGAAGGTTGCTGCAGTCAGTTGGCAGATGATCATAATTCTTTATAACTGCCAGAGATCCCGAGTTAATAATTTTCCTGTCAGGGGAGTATAATTCTAACTGTTCTGTAATGGGACAGTTGGAAAATTCATATGTAAGTATTTAAAATTTATACTAAAAGCTTCAATTCTATGAAATTGTTTTTAGCCTCAGTGAGAGAAAGGGTGGAATTGGCAAAGAAAAGAAGAAAAATAGGTGCCATAATATTCCTGGTTCAGAGCATCATGTAGGTACAGTCACCTTATGCCATTTGATCACCTAAAAATGCACTGTAGAATATACACAAATAATTTATATGTCAAAATACAAGATATGAAAGCATTAATAGGCATAAGTGCAACTCTTTTGTTTGTAAAAGTAATGTACTGTGTAGCATAAAAACAAATTGTGCTTCAGTGAAAACAAATCCACAAATTTCAGAGCAAGAACCCTTGGAAGCTACAGCAGAGTATTAAGATATGAGAGGGGAAAACCAAAGTTAACGGTAAAACTGGAAAAATAAAACAAATCTGGAAGGATTTTCTTTGACAAATTATTTAATTACTAAGACGAACTTGGGATATGCACTCCAGCTGGAAGAACTGTAAATTTGAAGTTGATTAAGGAATTCAGGTGTTGGGTTTTTGAGGGGTTTTCTTATCAAAATTTCAGCAGGTCAGGTCTTCCCAGGAGATTGGTTGATGAATTTTCTCCAGGCTGCTTTGGTGTGTTTCCTTAAGATCTAGATTTTCCTATCAAGTAATTATGTAAAAAAAAAAAAATTTAAAAAAGCCCCCAAAACTAAACCCCCAAATCAAAGATGCCCTTAAAAAATAAAATAAAATAGTAAAATAAAATTTTAGTAGTTGTAGTTGCAAGGGAACCCTGAAAGCTCAGAGAGCACAAGCAGTTGGACTTCGATGATCCTTGTGGGTCCCTTCCAACTCAGGATATTCTAAATTAGACTAAAAGTGCTACTTATTTAAAATCCAATCCCTTCCCATTTTCTGAGACAAGCCATTTTATGGCTCTTTAAGAACCTGGCTCATTTTGTTTCCTTGAATTTGGTGCTCCTGAACAAATGATACCCTTTTAGCAAATCAAAAGGGATGGGCAGGAACGGTAGAAATGTTTTGATTACCATCTGGGCAAAGCCTTCCAGAGCTTTTCCAGAAGCGTGTTTCAGTTTTCCAATCTATTTCCATGTGTATCTCACCCCTTCCAACACATTTGCCACCAAGCCAAAGAGACCAGAACTAGAGGAACCATTCCCTGGATGAGGCTGCAGCATAAGAAGAGGGAAATGATGGCTCTCTGTGGATGGGCAAAGAAACCCATATAAGACATCTTTCCTACACCCTTCCCACGGGCTTAGGAGTTGCACTGATCACTCTGGCTCAGAGCCAGGCTTGGCTTATTGCAGGGGTGGTACCACACAGCTTCAGAACCAAAGACAACAGCAAATGGCCTGGGCAGCACTTCAGCACAATAAAATAATAACCAGAGTAGTGGCAACACTGTACTCTCCAGCAGATCTTTCAGCAAAGAAGCTGAATATTAAATATGAAGTGCTAAATACTCAAAAATACTCCTTTTAGGAGTGTGCTGGGTCACCTCAAGCCCCATCCCCAGGTGGCCAGACTGAAGCAGCAGCAAAGACAGCGCTGAGAGCTCAGTACTTTTCCTCCTCCTTAAACTTTTTCCCTGATAACCAGGTCCTGCTTCCTCCTTCTCCTGTGTTTTTCAGAGGGACAAGGAGAAGGGAAGGACAGGGAGGTGGCAGAAGCTCCTACCCAAGAGGAGCAGTGACTGGTCCCACCCCAACCTGAGGTGCTGCACTGGGGAGGGCTCACAGTGCCAGGCACAGCACAACAAAACCAGGGAGGGAATCCAAGGCAGGAATCAGACAAAACAGGCAACAAAGAGCTTTCACACCCTTTGGGTCGGTGCAAATCTGATTCTCCATTTCAGCACCAATTCTTTTGATGCTCTTAAGCCATGTTTAACCAGAAGGGAAGTTTTTCCTTCGGAAGATACACACAATAATTTCTTTCTCACAGTATCCTTTGTCCTTCTAAAAAGATTTACTAGGAAAAGCAGAAGTATCAGACAGCTGCACATCCCCCACAATACAGATAAAATTTGCTGCTTAATTAGGCATTGACATGTTTACTATAACCTTTACAGAAGAGTAACTTGTGCTGAGAAATCCTTTTTCTTTTCTCCCTGTGTAAGATACTGACACAATCTCATGTAAGTGGTAAAAGTAACCAGTTGCAGTATTTGAAAGGGGTCTACAAGGAAGCTGGAGAGGGACTTTTCATCAGGAACTGGAGCAATAGGACAAGGGGGAATGGCTTCAGACTGAAAGAGGGGAAATTTAGATGAGATATTGGGAAGAAATTCTTCCCTGTGAGGGTGGGGAGGCCCTGGCACAAGTTTCCCAGAGAAGCTGTGGCTGCCCCATCCCTGGAAGTGTCCAAGGCCAGGTTGGATGGGGCTTGGAGCAACCTGGTCTTGTGGAAGGTGTTCCTGTCATGGCAGGGGGGTGGAACTGAATGGTCTTTAAGGTCCCTTTCAAACCAAAGCATTCTGTGACTCTGTGATTTTTAACTTACCAGAAAGCACCATCAAAATTTCACAAAACCAACAGTCACATCTGTTTTAATGGTTTAGGTGTTTGGGCAGCTTTGAAAATGCATTTCAGTATCCTACTTGTAAAACCATTTCTGTTTATGTAAATGATTTAAATTGCTGTGGGCATTTTAAGGACAGTGGAGACCAGTTCTACAAGACAACCAAGGGTACCAGACATGAACGTGTCCTTCCAACAGGGTTTTTTAGTAAGATTTCATTGGACATGAAGTTTGATCTGAAGTGATGCAGCTAGTTAACAGAAACAACATTAATTTAAGTGGACTTTGCATTATTTATTTTAAAAGTAAAGGGTGTCTTAAGCCTGTACACCCAGATGCTTTAAATGCAGAGTCTGTAATAAGTAGCATAAATTTTGCACGTCGTACTGATGGCCATGTAATAAATTGTTGAGTGACCTGTTCTCTTCCCACCAGTTCTCCCCCAGGCTTATTCTGACATTCCAAACCTCTGAGATGCTCGTACATAGCTGTTTTGCAGGGAAAAAAAAAATTAAAATTAAAGGAATCCAAACTCAATAAACAGATGAATAGCTTCCCCTTTTTCCCAGATGAGAATTTTCCCCACCAAAGTAAACAGGCCCAGGCAGATGGAAGATGGGCAACGTGCACTCCTGAAGAAGTGAAATTTTAATATCATTAAGACTGGACAAAACCCAGGAGCTTCAAAGCATCAAATAGAAGCAATTTCTGGCTTCTTAAATGGAAACACAGCATTTGGTTTAGTGGTGATTGATCCCAAGACAAAGTAGTCAAAATCACGACATCAGTAAGGAGAATATTTTCATATGGATAATAATCACAAATACAACTCTAAATTATTTGGGGTTTTTTAATTTTGCTCTGTGCTTTTGTGATGGAATTCATGGTAACTTCAGAAAGCTGCTTCTCGAGGAAAAGGGGCTGCAAGAAACAGCTGATTCTTTATTCTTTAAAAGAAAACACTTTCTTAGCTATTTCTAGACTATTTCCACTATTAGAGGAGCTAAAAGAAAACAAGTCCAGTTAACACACCTGCAAAAACTCTGAATGGAAGGGTCTAAAGCCACCCACATCCACCTGGAGCTTGGCCTTTCCCTGCAGGCAGCACCAATCCAGCTCCAGTGGTGCTGGATCCAGGATTGATGTTCAGGCCTCTCATCTGTAACTGGCCCCACGTTATACATCATTCCTGACCTGGAACTGTAGAGTGTCAGTACATCTTTTTTTTAGAACACATTCATCCTGACTGTTAACTTTTCCACCAGTGGATACCATTTTCCCTCAAATTTGCTCTTTTTCCATGTAGAGAAACATTTCTTAAAATATATATATACATATATATACATGCTCCTTTCCAAGACTGGAAAACTTATTTTCTGCCAAGGGAAGGGACAGTGAATCATTGTCCAGAACAACACTGCTAATCCATGTAAAACCCATCCACCATCTGCACTTCTTCAGACATATATATTCCAGTTTTACTTGAAACAACACCATCAGTGGAGCAATCTCACAGTGCTAGGAGGTGATCTTGTTTCCTTCTTGTCTGGCTCCAGCTCAAACATCTTTTTGTGTTTGGCAGAAACTGTTTCTTTCTCTGAAATATTTCAAGCAGATAATGGAGAATGACCACTTCTCATTCCTTTTTCTCAAAGATGTCGAACTGCATTAACTGCCCAAAGACAAATCTTAACCTGGCTCTTTGTAGAAGTTCAGAGCTACAGTTTCATCCCAGTTTGAAATCCAACTGAAGAGATAAATTGGCAGCTGGGGGAAAAAAATTCCCTGCTCCATTGCATAACTCCCTATCAAAGGCATTTTGGAATTTAACAGGAGTAAAAGCAGTGGAACACCCTGGAAAAGCAATGGAGTTTCATGGAAAGAACTCTCAAAATATGAAATTTGTAATACAAGAGTGAACTGTGCAATTTCAGAGCTTTTAAGGCTATATTAAAAATTCCTGTACCAGGGAAATAACTTCCTGTTAAGATCTCCAAGGTGGAAAGAAAACACAGGGAAAGGTTCCTGCTCCCACCACAGGGGGAGCAGAGAGCTCTGAATGACGGGTGTCAGGGACAAAGGGACACCTCTGTCACCTGGTCTGAACATCCTGGGAGTGCCAGGTTTAGTTCTAAAGCCTTGTGCATCCCGAGGAGGGTTTTACACATCCCCAGAAAAGGCTGAATACGCTCAGTTGCCTCTTTTTTGGGAAGCCAGTTAATTCTTTTGGATAATGGGAAATTCTTTGCACCTTCTGCCGCTATTCCTATTTACCGTCACATCCCAACATCCCATTCCATCTGCAGGGGCTCAGCAGGGGAGTTTCAAGCACCACTTGTGATGCAACTTGGCACTTTAAAGGAAGGATTTTTCTGGATAGTCCTTTGTCTTTTTTTTTTTTTTTTTTTTTTTTTTAAGAACTTTATTTTTCAAGCACTTACAGCAGCTGATACCAAGGCATGAATTTCTGCCTCTTGCAGAGCAGGAGAAAGAGCATCCACTGCCATCCACTGAGGACAGAGGCAGCCTCTGTGGGAGCAGGGGAATGAGTGGCTTCTGTGCTAGCAGAATTTTGCCACACAAAGGCAATTCCATGAAGCCATAACTATTATTTATATGCGATGCTGAAATGAAGCAATTTGGGGCTTTCATTTTGTTGTACTCTAATTAGAGTTGTATTATAAAGTTTTCTATTAAATGTCCAATTTCCTACTGGTTAAGAAGGCAAAATACCCTGGAGTTTCAGTGGGACCCTTGGCAGCACAAAGGAGAACAGATTATGCCTTTTGTACATTGGATCCTGCACAGTTATGAGCCAAATGAAAATGATCAGTGGCTGGAAGCACATGTGCAGGGAACTGCCTTGTGAGTGACCCATAAACTCAAAGAAAAGCCAATAATAAACCAGGAAAAAAACACCCAGCACTCCAAGGTAGAGTGAGAAAAGAGAGGTGAGCTGATGTGAGCAGCTGAGCTGAGAGTCCAGAGCAGGGACAGAATGACGGGGGAGTTTTTTTTCTTGGGTAATTTTCCTTAAGGATAATGCTGTTTACATAGTCAGTTATTAAATAAAAAGCAGCTTCAGTCATCCTTGCCATGCTCTGGATTCAGTCTGAATGGCCAAGCAGCTGCAGGAATGGATTCAACCACGTTCAGAGCCAACAGTTCCAGTTCCTCACACGAGGGTTCACAGTGGAAGTGAAGAATTTGTCTCTGGATAAAAACATTTCTGCTTGCTATTTTCTACAACCCCCTGGAACCGACAATTTCATTGTTTCAACCAGCTGAAGGTGTTTGATGATCTCCAGATTGTATTTTCAACTAAAATGCTTTAAAGAACACTCTGAATCCTCCATCACTCAGTGCCTGAGCTCGACCTGTGCTCCCCTTGTCCCACCCACCCCTCCCTGCCCATCCCTCACTCCAGACTCCTCATCCTGATGAGGTTTTGGGCAGGTATCAAACAGTCACACATCACCACACCATCATTTAGTTGCCAGTGCAGGCACAAAGGCTGCTTTCCAACATGCAGCTTGTCCTGAAAAACAGCAATAGAGCAGCAGCAAATATGTTTTCCTCGTTAGTCATTTTAATTGCACCACTGTAAATCACTTCACTGATGAAAACAGAAGTCTGAAACTTTTGTCTGTCTTTGCCTTTCTTCTGTTGTCTCTTGTCCTATTTATTGTTGTGGAAAACAGCAGAGTGGTTTTGTAAATTTATAGATTATCTCGTTTAAAATCCAAGTTTCAAATTATGTTTTCCCTCTTTCTTTATCCCAGGTTCCCCTAAGTACCAATCTAAACTTCTTTCAATGGCATGAGCTACCAATCAGAATCACAAAAAAACCATATATCTATAGAAATTGAAATTGTAATGAGTCTTACCAGTGTATTGCTAACACTTTGGTTCATTTGATATGAACTTTGTTTTTTTAAAGTACCACATGGTAAGGCTTTGAAACTTCAGTTTGTAAAAAAAAACTGTAACAGCCTTACAGCCTTTGAAGTCACTACTGATATAACTCTGAACAGATCCATTCAAGTTCAACTAACATCAGACAAATGTTTAGTGTATCAGAGGAAGCCACAAAAGCAAGGATTTCATCAATATTTCACAACAGCCTCAGGGAAACTGTAGATTGCAATGCTGTAGGGCAGCTAATGGAATTACACACAAGGGTTTTGTACATTTAAAATAAGCAGCTACTAAAAAAATTACCCTTCAGTTTGATAGAAACTGTATAAAACTGCAGATGGGAAACAATTAAATAGCTACCAACATTTATCCGTGTCAGCCTGATAGGTCATTTAATAACAGGTATTTCTTTCCTTCTTTCTTTTTTTTTTTTTCCTGGTAGGGCAATAATAAAGATTAACATTTATGAAAAGTAGCATAAAATATAGTACAGCCAAATGAATAATTAAAGATGCTTCTGAAGAATTTGTTTGCTATTGTATGGCCGTGAAGGCTGCTCTCCAGTAATGAAGTACATTTATATTAACTACAATTATAAATAGAAAGAAGATGAGGATTATGTTTATGGACACTTGCTTGTTATCCTCTGAAAAAATAAATCTTTGACTCATTTCTATGGAATCCATGTTTTATCTCAGGGATAGCAGTTCTCCACAACACATTCTCCTGGAAGGGAGTTGAGCCCTGGCTCTGAATGAGTGAGGAGCACATGGAGGTGGACACGGGACAAGAACTAAACCAGGGAGAGATCAACAGTCAGCACTTTCCTTTGGGAGCTCTTGGTCAGAGGGAGGAATTCAGCATGTGAAACAAAATAGATCTAAAGCCAGATCCATATAATCATATCCCTTTTCATGACTGTTCAAAGTGCAAAGATCTCACAGAACTGGCCCTTCACGCTGCTGGTTTGGGGTGTTTGGGTTTGATCTGCTGCTGTGGGGAATTGCTGTTTCTGGTAATAACTGACTCTTGCTCAGTGCACAGAATGGCACCATGGGAGAGACAAATTATTTGCTTACTGTTTTTAAAAGGCTGCTTATTTCTTGGCCTCTCCAAGTCAAAACAGACCAGCTTGGCTAAATACAACAGAGCACCCAGTCTCATGCAAAAGAAGTTAAGCTCCAGTTCAAGAAAGCTCATGAACATTTGTCCCTTTTGGGGTAAGAGTAGATAGGCTGCTGTGCCACAAAGAGAGGCTGTGCCTGATGATGCTTCACTGCCATAATGACTTCATAATCAATTATGAATATGTAAACAATAACAGCCTGATCTTGGCAATGTGACTTAATTAAATGAATCAGCCTGGATAGAAAATCTGGTGGAGGAAGAAGGAAGAGTCAGCTGTCCTTACTCTGAGTGCTGAGTTGGCCTCTTGCAATCACACCAGATCAGTTCAAAGCTCAGATGTTTCTGTGAATAACCTCCAGGAACAACCTTTTCCCCACAAACTCCCACCTCCCTCCCACTGAGCTGCACCATGCTGCTGCTGGTGCTCGTCCTGCAGGAGCCCTGGGAACAGAAAATCCAGAGCCACCTGAGGACTCAGCCTGAAGATCCAGTGAAGGGTAGAGATGACCCAGCAGCACCTCTCTCATGCTTTTATTAAAGCTCATAATTCATGCACAGCTGAAAATGCTGCACAAAATTCAAGTTCCTTCAACAACGTGTTGTCCGGGACCTGTATTAGAACCTATTTAAAAAATATTAATATGGCTTTAAAAGTGCACTGTTGTAACATTTGTCTAAAGAGCAGTGGGCCTTTGGATTTTCCCTTTGGATACACAGATTACAGCTCCAAAATAGTCTGTTTTAGGCCATAGTTGCCAGTAATGTTCATAAATCTGTGCTGGTTACTCAGAGCTGGTTAAAAGGCTGCAACATCAGTTCTCTCTCAACATCTCTTTAGATAAGGTACATAAGCAGAAAGTGGGAGTATAATGAAATATATCTTCCTCATCTTCTTGCTTTGTTTTGATCCTGCATTCCAGGCAATAAAAAACTGCAAATAATTCTGAAGTGTGAATTCTCCCTTACTGGGATCTCGGTGGAAAAGCAACACCCAGATCATCAGGTGGGTTATTTCCCTCTTCACCTGCCTTCCAGGAACACGCTGTTGCAAATGGTGGTGTCTGAATGAACAGTCTGTTTCTTTAGTGACAAATATTATGGCCAACAAACATTGACTTTTGGCCATTAGACTTGCCTGCACTTATGGCCACATAACCATCAGAGCCCTGAGGCAGCATGAAGGTCATTACCCCAGACAGCATCTTCCTCTGACCAGCTCCTCGGGTATGTAAGCAATAAGCAGTTGGAAGAGATTGATATGATACTTTGTGAGTAATTTGGATGAACTATAACACTAACCCAGTAAAGTATTATAATTTTAAATGTGTCCAGAAAATAATTGAAATTCTGGTTTAGCTTCATCATAATGCACAGTGCCGGGTATATTTAACAGCTGACTAGTTTAGCATGAATATTGCTTTACAAATGAGGTCATATTGTTTTTAAGAAACAATATTGCTATCAAACATGTTTAGGAGGAAAAGCAAGAGATTATGAGTACACTTTTAACCTTTCTGTCTCTTTCTATATCTGTTTACTATGGTGATTTAGGTGCTCAGTGTTGTTTGAAGGCAAACATAGAAGGTTCTGGCATTTAAAAGAGATCCAGTAATGAGCAACTGGCAGTCAGATTCTTTCTTATTATTACTCTGTCACAAAATCTCTGTTCTACATCACTCCATCTTTGCAACACCAGGCAGAGATGAGAAAGGTCAGAACATCTCCTTCAAACACACAGTCTGTACATGCACAACACCCAGGAGCCAGAATTCAGTCCAAGCTGTGGAAAAGAGCAGAGTCCACGAGCAGGAGTTTCCTTAGGGAGAAGGGTTTCCTCCTGCTGGCACTGGCACAGGCCAGGTCAGGGTGGCATCACTGCTCATTCCAGTGCACAGGGTTAGTTTTTATCCCTTGGTCAGAATGGGGGATCCCCACACAAAGAGGAGCATTTAACCCATGCAGTGTGTGCCCATCCACCTGCAGAATGTTGGATGTTCCTCTGCCCAGGAAGGGGCTCACAGGGGACCTGATCCTGCTTTTCTCATCTCATTGCAGCCAACAAGGCAGTAGCAACTGTGAGAAGAACCAACTGTGAGCCCTTGAAATCCTTTTCAAAGATGGAAATAACTTCTTTACCTTCAGTCCTGCCTGGAATTCTCCCTCTGTGAGAGGTACAACCTCAGTGTGCTCTGGTAGCACCAACTTGAAACCAGTTTTACCTGAAGTCTGGGGGAATCCTGTCTTACCACTCTCTCAATAAATGTAAATATGCTGCATGTTTATTATTTCTATTGTTATCTTATTACTTATATATTTTATTCATTTATTTACTTTTTTGTGATTTTATGCCCCCAACACCAGCACTGCCACGTCAAAATCTTTCACCAACATGGCATAAAATTCTTTCTGCCCCCCAAAATCTCCCAGTTTTGATACACTCCAGCACTTTCCTGTCTCTTTCCACACAATCTGGGATGCAGCCCTACTGTTTCCTTGCCCTATTAATAGTAAGAATACTAATAATCATCAGTGGTAAAATTAGTCCTGTTGGCTCCATTCTGCAAAGAAACTTGTGCAAAACAAATCAATCCATGTCAAAAGGAAAAGCTTCCAACTGATATGGAAAATAAATATAGTTTCCAACTATCTATCAAGATTCATAAAATAACGGAAATTTCAAGGGGGAAAAAAAGAGAAAAATGATTGAAACACAAATATGAAGCTGTGTTCTCTTAAATTGTGTCTCAAATGATCCCAGGAAGGGTTGAGAGCCAGGGTCAGTGCACAGATCATTTACAGACCATAATCACCACGGTCTCCATGTTGCATTCCTGCCCTGTCCTAAGTGATATCTGACATTTATCATGTGGGGCAAAGCAGGAAAACAGAGGCAGCAACAACAGGAGGCTGCAGCTGCACAGGCTCAGCTTTTCCTGAATCTCAGCAAGAAATAACAACTCTGAGTTATGGTAAAAAGCTCCACTAATCAGAAAGGTCATTTAGTGACAGAAACCCTTCCTTCAGCACAGGTACCATGATGTGACCAATGAGGGACCTCTCTAGTACAAAAAAGCTGTTTATTATATCCACCATAACTGCATTTAAGGCCTGCAGGAGTTCATAAAGCAGCCTACCTATCAAAACTCCAGGCTCTGCAGTCCTGAAAGAGCTGAAAGGGTGGATTAACCATCTCTGCCACCCAACTCTGTAACACACTGAAAAACTTCATAAAAGTGTTATAAACTTCCCTGCATTTTTTTTCCACGGCCTCACTCAGACTTGAAAGGAAAAGCAAAAGAAAGCATCTGACCTCCACCAAATTACTCAGAATACTGACTTAGAAAAATTAATTGCTACAGCAGGCAAGTCCAAATATATTTAAAAAAAAAAAGCTATTTAAAATGTTGACAGAATTAAAATATATTTATTGTTGTTCTAGTAGTCACAAGGATAAGTGCAGAATTTTCATGGAATTTTCAAGTGTGATTAAATACACTTGAAGAGCAAAATGATCCATTTTTGTTTGAATTCCTGTCTCTTCCACTTCCCTGCCTCCCAAGCATCAGGATGCAAGTGGGACACCATCCTTGGAGCTCTGCACTTCGGCAGAGGAGCAAATGGACCTGGGGTGTTTATTAAGGCATCATTATATGTCTGTGTGGCCTCATTTATTTCCTGTGGCAGAGCCCATGCCAGGTCAAGATCAACAGTTTGAGCAGCCCATTCATCAGGTGGGAGCAGGTGTAAGGAATGGCTGGAAAAGGAGGACAAAACTGAAATGGATGGAGGTGTGAAAGTAATAAGAAAGTGATCAGTGAAAGTACAACCAACAGCAAATAAATCAATCCAAACAAGTGCAGAGCTGAGATCAGGCCACGAGGGTTTCCTTAAACGTGAGCAGGGCTTTAACCTCTGGGACAGCAAGTGAATCCATGGGTAATGATTTTCCTCAAAATTCTGCTGGGGATCAGGGTGAGCAGAGCAGGATTATTACCAGGGCACTGGGGGAGACTTGGTAAGAAAACCCAGCCTGGTTTCCCAAAGCTGAGGTGGGAGTGGGTGCAGGGAGTGTTTTGGACAATGAAGCATTAGGGGGGATTTTGGATGTGCATGTGCAAACTGTGTCTGTGCTGGGAGAACGTGGCACAGGATCTGCACTTCCATTGGCATTCAGACCCCCGAAGCAATGACTGAAATCACACAGAAATAAACAGCATTTCTGTATATAAATAACAACTGAAATCATACAGAAACAAACAGCATTTCTGTATGTAAATAACAACTGAAATAATACAGAAACAAAAAGTATTTCTGTATATAAATAAAGATTAAGGGCACAGTGTTATAATTAAAGGAACAACTCACACACTAACTTGTCTTCCTGAACAGAAAGCCACCAAATAATTATACTGAGGATTGGATTCAAACCGGTAAAATCTGTTTGCTATCAAGAATCCAATTATTCATGACAAAAAAAAATCTTGTGCACCTTATCTAACACAAGTTTTGGATTAACTACTGATATGTGAAAGGAAAGCTTCTGAATTGTTATTTTTTTGTCAGTGAGAGTTGTATGAGTGCAGTTCTGCCCAGCTTTTTTGACAACACACGAGGATACACTGGCTGTGGGCACCAAGTCCTTGTTGATTTACTAAGTAGAGAAAGTCCTTTGGGATTTTATGGGTAAAGTTGATTTGGAGCTATAAAATTGAAGCATTTATTACAGACCAGAGGCCAACACCACTTCATTATAGACTGTCTAAACACTTTCAGTTTATCCACTCGATACAAATCCAAACAATCCTTCCCTTTTAAAGCATTTCTGGTTGATTCTCTTTCTACCAGCAATAACACCTTAAAAAAAATGAATTTTTAACATGTTTATCAATCTATGCTAAAATTTAAATGAAGGCAAAGCATGGCACAGATCCAGCTAATCCCTGCACAAGGTTTGTCTTGAACAACTACCAATTTGCCTTGTCTACATGGGCTAATTCCTGTACATATCCACCAGTGCACAGCTGGAATTTGACTAGTCTGCATTTGAATTTTTAAATTTTTCAGCATGTTTGGTACTGCCAGTTCATTGCTCCTTCTGTGCAGTCAGTTCCCTTATACAGACTGGAATCGTGTTGCACAAATAAAGGGAGAAAAACATGTTTAAAATAAGAGAGATTCAGAAAGACTGAAACTGCTTTTAATTTATTATTGAAGAATTTGCTGTGTTTTTGTATCTGCCCCTCTCAAACAAGTCTTTAAACATTCACTGGGAGAAAAACCAGCAGAAGTATCAGGGTCAGCTCATTTCAAACAGTTCTTGGGGTCTATAAATCTTCATGCATTGATGAGATAAGCCTGACTCTAAACTGGAGTGTGCTTTGCCCAGCCCTGGGTTTAATTTCTAATAATTTTTAAAATGTTAATGGTATATCAGATTTTCCAGGTACAATAAGCTGAATTTCCTACTGGTGTAATTCCCTTGAAGCAAATGGATTTAGGGAGAGGAAGAATTGGCTCAGTGTTTTATTTTTCTTGCCTCTCCCTGTTTTTGTTGTTAGTGTTGTTTCTTTCTGTCTGATGGGTGTTCACAGAACCACAGAACCACAGAATCACTCAGGTTGGAAAAGACCTTGAAGATCATCAAGTCCAACTGTTAATTCCAGCAAAAATTTGGGGGGGGAGGGATTAATTCCATTTTATGGAAAGCAAAGTGTTGCCCATTACTTTGGAGACTAAACAGTGTATTCCCACTTCACCTCCTCTGTTATCATTAATCCAAAAAGAAGGATAAGTTGATTTCCCATATTATTTCCCAGTTGTTTGTCTTCATGTGACTGAGAGCCAACCTCTCATATGACATTTATTTTCCTCCCTAGTCCTTTACCAATATAATTTAGTCTCCCCAACCAGTTCCAACTGCCACAAAGTGGTGTCACCACTACCTGTTCTTCCTTCCTCTATGAGCAGCCACATTTTTGTTTTTTTTTTTTTTTCCTCCTCGACACGGGTAAAAATGCTGGTGTTAGAGGAAGCAGACAATTAAAGGTCACAAATTCAAGTGTTTTTCTGTTCCATCCTGTATAAACCCATTGCTGTCAGAGAAGCAATCATGTCTGCAAATGCACTTTACAGGGCTGAGAGCTGTTTCTCAACTTAAACTATGTAACATTTAAATATCAAAAACTTTGTTTTCTAATGAGGGAAGTATTGAGGGGGGAGAAATGAATTATATGCTTGATGTATACTGAAGGCTGGGAAAATTAAGGCCATTTCCCATGGTGAAAACGCAGTGATTTCAGTTTGTGAGAATAAATTAAACCTTTGGGAGAATTTGTCTTCCATTAAATTGAACAGCTAAACAGGCACAGAAGATTTTAATGTCACCACCAACAAACCCCAAAGGTTACAAAAGGAAAAAGAAAAAGAAACACTGCTTTCTTGTTTGGAAGTTCTCTGTCTCTCTACCTAAGAAAAATGCAAACTGTAAATGTATGTTGAGACACAAAGACTCTTAAAGATCATAATTCCATTCCTATACCATATGCTATTAATGTCTGTCAACACTGTTTAGCCAGCAACTGCTGACAGAACCATATTTGCTATCTAAATACATCATAAATAAATCAGTAATGAACTGCTTTAGTAAACCTTCTGCACTGATTGGAAATACAGATCGAGTAAACAAACTCTGGGGATAACATTTTGCAGCTCGAAGTACGTACAACTGTTTAATGTCAGTGACAAAGTCACTCACACCTCTCTCTCTCTCTGGAAGGCACGAGGCTGGAAAGGAAATCCTGAGGATGGCAAAAGTGTTTAATCAATTGCAGCAAATGTACCTGTCAGCATTCATCATATTACCTCTGCTTGACTTTTTTTTTCTGCCTTATGCAAATCTCAGGAAAGGGACTTTCAGCTGCACAACGTGCTGGGAACAACAGCAAACCCCTGGGCTGGGTCCTGGGCCCTTCACCAGGGGGATGGTCCCCACCCAGCTGAGCTTCCCGGCTCTCCAAGAGCTTTGAGATGTGGAATACATTGAAATCGAAAACTTCAAGTACTTTGTGAATGTACAAGATAAAAAAAGGTAGGAAACACTCCCCTGTTTGCTCACACAGACCTATCAAATGTCACCTGGACAAAGAGCAACTGTTTGGTGAGGAGGAGCTGGAACTAGAATTTATCCTGTGAGGTGGAATATTGAGACAGGAATCAGTTGTAATGTTCTCGGCTAGACATAAAAAAAAATCTACCAGCACTATAAATTTGTAATTCAATAAATATTCCCAGTCTTCCCAACTCTTTTTTGACACAGGTTTTTTGAAAGTTACTTTCTGACAGCTTTCTGGTAATTAGACACCACAGCTTTATATCAGAAGAACAGTCTTAATTAAGACTGCAGAGAGATGCTAAAATTATAATTTCCTCTATGCTATATTTTAGCAGCAGAAATTCTTGGAGATCCCTGTGGGATGAGACTTTAGTCCAGAATAAAACAAGTGCTAATTTATCATGATGCTTGCAATGGAGGATATTTTCAAAAATAGAATTTCTCTCTTAGATAGAGGATTAAAAGTTTCTCTTAATCCCATCAAACAATTGAATTATCCTTTGTTCCCCCCAAAGTTACTTTCAGTCACAACCCAACACTCTGTAAGATGCAGAGAGGGAGCTGTTTACAAATTCAGATGGCTGACAAGGCTCACAAAGCTGGCAGGTGTTATTCCTTACAGCAGGAATTAGCTCTGCACATGGAGGGCTGAGGCAGGGGATGGGGAAGGCTGCAGCTCTCTGTGCCAGCAGGGTGGAACGGGATCCATCCTCCCGAACACCTTCCCCTGCTCTGCCTTTCCTGTTCACCTGCAGGCAGGTGAGGAGGTGCTAAACAGTGCCATGGAAAGGGAAAGCAGCCTGGGTTAAAAGGAGCACAAAAGGGAAGAAGGGTTGAATCTTATCTTGCAATACATCAAGATATAAATTTAAATTATGGGCACCTTAAGAAGACGGAGGTTCATGCAAAAGAATACAGTGTAAGACAAGGTTCCCTTTGGTGTCATTTGTTTCTGTGACAAGCTGCAGAGATTGCTGGAATAGAAGAAGTCCCAAGCTCCTAAATACCATCTCAAGTAGAGTTCATGTAAAAAAGAAGAGAAGCGGCACCGTCTGGATGATAAACATTCATATTTTACAACCTTTCAGTTTATTTACTGATATATCTTTTTCTAACTATATTTGTTGTTTGTATCAGCTTGCCTAGGCAAAACAGAGCCATACATAATTCAGGGATAAAATTGCCATCAAGTCACTGCAGAATCTAAACAAATAGACCCCAAACGTATATTTTTCATTAATAACCCTCCATTACCAAGTTCCGACACTTTGAACCAAAAAAAAAAAAATAAAATTAAAAAAAAATAAATAAAGCAGAGAGATAAAAAAAAGGAAAGACACCTCATTATTTAATGCCAGTCTCCCTGGCTCTGCTCTCAGAGCAGGTGGAGGCTTTGTCTGGGAGTTGGAGCTTAATGTGACCTGGGAGCAGGGCCGGGCTGGCAGGGGAGGCTCGGGGAAGCAATCAGCCACTTGGCCAAAGCTGTCACCAGCCCTCGAGCCTGAGAGACAAGGCTAAGTGTGGAAGCTCCCATGCCACTTACACATTTCATTTCTCGCTGTCTTCCTGTCCAAGAAAAGGAAGAAAGGGGAAAAAAAAAAAAAAAAAGCTAAAAAAGGGAGGGGTGGAGTGGGGAAAAGGAGAGAGAAGAAAGGGAATGTTAATTTACAGAGCTGAAAATAGCAGCTGCTAATGGGCTTTTGCACTCCTTCTTTAGTTGCTGCAAGGTCATGGTCAGAAGTAGCCTGTGATTGATTCTAAAGGGAAACTCAGCTCTTCACTCTGTAATGGACATTAAAAAATCTGAAAGGAGCTCAAAAGACAAAACAAAAAAGTAACGTGTTTTATGGAGCCCTGAAGTCCTGCAGGTTCTCAGGGTGAACTTGGAGGGTGGAGTCATGCTCTGGTTTTTAATTGTCCCTCATAATAATTATTGCATTACAAGGAACAATTAATTGTATAGATTAGTCTGAGTTCATCAATTTTATGGCCGTTTTATCGCTGTTCCTTCCAGCTCCGAGAGGAGCTGCCCGCCTCTCCCATCCCGTGTTTAAAGGGTTAAATGAGATGAGTGACAGCCTTTCTGCATGATTTACAACTTGGAGCCCTGTAGTGAAACCAGCGCTTGATGGATGATCCTGAAAGACGGAGACTAACCATAAATCATGTCTTTGAATCATTGACAAAGATAAAGGAGAGAAAGAAAAAGCACTGGCATTGACATTCATTCTCCCAATAATGTACATTGACTAGTTACAATACAGAGCCTTAATTAAAAAAGCGAACTCCAAGTAGTCACCTCAGTGGAGGCAGCGCCCAGCTCTGGGAGCCTCATGGAAATCACAAATAAAAGTTCAAGCCACATCCGTGAGATGTTCCCTTGCTGGGAAAAGCACCGGGACGTGCCCTTGGCACAGCCCTGCGCTGGAGATAAACCCAATAAACGCTGGTCACAACCTCGGGTTGAGCACTGAGCTTTCTTCTTTGTGCCTGCTCTTAATTTCAGGGTGTTATTGTTCGAGCCAAACAGCCAGGCAAGGTGAGAGCCTGTTGTTTTAGGCACTGGCTGTGTTATGCAGAGGTGCCAATCTTCAGAGGCAAAACAAAGGAAGGGCTATTATTATCTCTGCCTTAGGGAGAACAAGGCACAGAGAAATGCAGGGATGGTTTGTGGCAATCTGGGATGGGGAGTTTATGAAAGGGGCACATGTTTGTATGTTGTGATATGCCCGTGACAGAAAGGTGCTGGAGCTGACAGGGATGTTCATCCACCCAAGGTTTCCAAATTTATGGTAGAGATGAGAAGGAAGCTTGAATTCCCCAAGGAAGAGGAGATCATTGTTTAACCTCAAGTGCTACTTGAGGGATGCACGACCTACCATCTGCAAACATCAGAGGCACTTTAATTATTTACTCCCCAAAAGCAGACATATCATGTTTACCTTTCAGAGCTGGCACAGGACACTGTTGTGATACTTTTAATATTGCACAAAAATGGGAAAAACCCCAAACATCAGTGTCCAGGAGACTGAACAGAAGTAGTAAAGGAAGGACTATATGACCAGAAGAGAAAGGGTCTGGATACATGTGTTCCCACTGTGCTTGACTCTTGAAAAAGGAAGTCACAGATCTGACAAGTTCATGTGCTCCTGTTACTTGAAATGAACTCCCAACTTTTCCAAGTCTTGTTCCTTTCCCAAATCTTTCAGATTTGTCGAGCATTTAATCCTCACAGTTTAAATAAAATATTGGGATTTCACACATGGCAAAACTCAATTATAAAAGCAAAACAAAAGGGGACAAGCAGCACTAAGCAGGTTTTTGTTGGTTAAGGAAAGCAGCTTCTGTCAGAGGGAACAACTCCATGAACAGCCGAGAAGGCACAACTGGGCATATTTCAGAGGGCACAACAATCATAATAAACTCCCTTTGTTTATTTGCATGCATTATTTCCCTTTGTTTGACTTTAGCTGTCCTTTCTCTCTACTCTTTCCCCCTTCCTTCAGGTGATGATCAGTATTTTTATGTGCATATGCAGCCTAACCTGTGCAGAAAATCTAAGGACTTTACAAACACCAGCATTCCCGTGCAGGCAGTGAAGCCAAAGACGTACATTGTAAAAGTTATTTGATGATTTTCAGCTCCTTATTCACAATTTACAAGTTTCCTTCAGCATGTTATTTGTAGCTCTCAGTGTTTTCTGCAAAACATTCTTAATGTCAAGAGCACTTGGTTGCAGTATTGCTTGGACCAGGTACACAGGAGTTTCTTTGCATGAATATAGAGCTCAGTCTCAAATTTCTAAAGCCAATGTGTTGTCATATTGGATTGATTGGATCTGCCATTTGTTTTGTGTATTGGCTGAAGTATATTTTTCCAATAAACATTCCTATTACAAACAATTTCCTCACATATTTACCAGCAGTTAAAGGGGAGAGAACACAGGCACTTATTTTAACTTGTTTGTAAGTTCAAGGGGATAAGCATTGACTCCTTCCCTTCCATTTCTGTTGCTATCCCTCAGTTTTAGGTTTAAATTCTTCCTCTGTGTTACAGTGGTGAAGTACAGGGAGAAGAGGTGATAGGAGCTGATTTCAGGAGTATCCAGCTCCAGGTTTCCTGGACACATTCCCATGGCACAGCACCAACAACCTCCATTTCAATATCACAGGGAATCAGTATCCAACCGAGTGCTCCAGAGTAAATGGTTCCCACCAAGGGCTAAACACAATGGCAATATTTCCAGTTCCTAAAGCAGTCAAATTTGGGCCAGGGCAGAAAGCCTGATTTCAGTTTGCTCCTTGCAACTGAGCTAAAGTGGCCTGATTTCCAGTGCAGCTGGCTGGGTTAAGGAGCACAGCTCTACTAATTAAATCATTTCTCTAAATCTTGAGGTGCTGAAGAAGACAGACATTGAGCTGTCCCAGGAAATGACCCTGAAACCAAGGGAAAGGTTCCACCAAGACACAAATACACCGTCGCTACAAACTGCTGCAGATGCACAGCAGCAAACGCTCCTCATGGCTCTTACTGAGCAGTGTGTGTGTGTGTGTGTTGCACCCCTGGAGACATTGGGAATTAAGCAGCCCAGGAATCATTTTCCCGAGGATTTGGGACGCTGTGTAAGTCAATCCTGATCCTCAGGAATGCGGCGTGATGGGCGAAGTCGGAATGGAAGGGAAAATAATTCACTTGGTGCCAGACTAAGGGTGAAATGCTGCTGCCAATGGGCAAAGGTGGTTGGGAAATGCCTGGAGAAGGTGCAGAGCTGGTCCCAGCAGTACTGAGGCTGTGCTGGCTCTGGGCCAGGCAACAGCTCCAGCCCCAGCTCCCTGGGATGTCCCCAAGGAGAGCAGTTTGGGGTTGGCTGTGCCCCACTTGGGGCAGGTCTGTCCCGGGGGCAGGAGCTGCCTTGCACCCACCTGGGGGATTCAGCAAGTCCTCTCCCAGGGCAAACTCAGAGATTTTGTGCCTTCCCCAGCCCCTGATGCACAGAGGGGTGAGGAAGAGGGTCCCTGGGCTCTGAGAAGGAGTTGGTAGGTTTAGGAGGCTCCACAGGAGGGATGGGGAGAGGAAGGAGTTAATACAATAGGTTTCGGCATTTGACAGAGAATACTTATGTTTAACCATTCATAACTAAATCACATCAATTTAAGTGGATTCCATGTATTTCTGACTCTCACATTAATCTCTATGCAGAGAGAGTGTCTAAATATTTGTCTCTTTCAGTTCCAATATTGTAATTCTCTACCAAAACTAAGGGGAATCCCTTGGTTGGATTTTTTTTCACCTACCTCCTCTCCTTTTTCCTACCTTCTTTCCTCTATTTTCTGAGAGAAGAAAGTGGTGAAAGGCTTTGGATGATCATTTAAGGAAACAGGGATTTAATAAACCCGGTGTTTGGGTACATCACAGCTTTTATGTTGGCGCTGAACTCCACATACATTAAATCCACATCATCTATCAATCTTACAGTTGCGTGTCACTTATGAAAATCTACTGAGTATTGTTTTCATCTCGCCTTACAACAAGCAGCAAAGCCTCATGAATACTGAAGAGCGCTGTAAATACTGCACATCTTTTATTTTTAAAGGTCTAGACAGTTTGGAATGGCAAGATTTCTTTGTTGAAAATTGCAGCTTAAAGCAATAATTCCCAGATTCCTCCTCCCCTGTTTTTTCCACCCTGTGTGCAAACAAGCAGAAGCCTTCCCTGTGTCATTAGTAACACCTACAAGTGGTGCTGCTGCTGCAGCCCCACCACGCCGGGGCTCAGCCCCTGCCAGCCATTAATCCAGCCCGAGGTTGGTTCAAGTGTGATATTATTATTCAAATTCCATCCCACTAGGAAGCAACCAGCTCTGAGATGTATCTATTCATTTCCACTGCTTTATTGAAATCTGACAACCTGCTTTTTCTACATTTTTGAATATTGCAACTTTATGACCACACACTGCCATCACCCTGCTCTTATTTGCCTCAATAGCCCTCAGTAGTGGATCTGCCATGGGCTGAATTTAATAGAACAATATTTTACTGTTAGACAGCACCTTTCATTTTGGAGAATAAAGCCTCATTGAAATTCAGTCATCTTTGGGGCCCAGAGAGGCACAGTTTTTTGAGCAGGGATGTTTTGGCCAGGGACACAACCAGTCTGTTTTCACAAAGAGGGCAAAGTGACCTTTAAAGCACATGGAACCCAACAGGAAATGTGAGGTGTTATACAAAACACCTCAGAACAAAATGCCTATTACCTGGTCCTCGATCTGGGCTAGAAAATGGGAGCCAGGTCTCCTGAGGTGATGTTATGCTGACAATTATGAGCATGGAACATTTGTTGGGCTGCACTGTACACTCAGAAATCTTCCTCTTGTGATGCTTTTCTAGGCACTATCAGAGAGAAGCTCAAGAGTTGACTAAACCTTCTCAAACAGCCTTCAGAGTCAGGAGCTGGCTTCAATCACCAGAGGGGAGTTTCAGTGTGGTTCCTACTTTACAGAGACCCGATATCTTCTGCATGGGTTTGACATCTTATTGGATTCTTTTCTATTTGCTTGTTGTCCTTGTTATCTTGTCAGTCCTAAAAATGCACATTTGTGTGCCATCAACTCTGCCTGCAGAATATATGGCTTATCACGAGCTGAGAGCTAACAGAAATCCCACCAGAAACAAGGACTTGGTGAACCTCTGTGTTACTTGCAGGACTAAGAATTGCACACCTGACTTCTAACCTCTCTGTTGGTTTCTATTTCCGTGCCAGAAAAGGTAACTTCTTTCCTCCTATGGACACAAAAGCTCCCTTGCCATCATGCTGTGAGCTGCATGGCAGCCAGAGCTGTTTTGGGGGTTGAAAACGTTTTGTGATTTCTGTGAAAGAACTGGTGGAATCAATCTGCTGCTACTTGTCCCAGCAATTCAGCTTCAGCGGTAGGATTAAGAGCCACCATTTCAGTCTAGGGGGGCAGGAACAGTGAGCAGTGTCTCACAGATTATCAGATTATTCAAGGGTAGGTACCTGAAGGCTCAAGAGCCAACCAGCAGAGACACCTTGGTGCTGTTCAGAAGCAATGGAATAGAGCTCCAAGACTGCACTGGAGATTCCCCTCTACAAATGTGCTGGGAATGAGTCTGGAGTTATTACAGCTGAGTTGTCAAACCAGTGAGATATGATGTCAGGGCATTACTGATTCCCCTGCCTACATTTGCTGACAAACATTGGGACAGGCTTTAACAACTGGAGGCAGTCCTTGGTATTGCACTGGGCCAAACTCAAATTCCCTGACTCAAAGGAATCAGGACATGAAACATCCACAGGTGTCATCTTAGCTTTGTGAATCCAAAATTCAGTAGAATAGGTTCTGCAAAGCCAGGACATTACCCGTACCTGTTACTGGGAAAGGGACCACTTGCCATTCCAAAATCACCATTTCCAGACTCCTGGGTGTTCAAAAAAGGTGGAACCAAGACACAAAGCAACCTTGCACTTTGAGTTTGACAAACAAATGCGATTTCATGAGAGCAATACCAAAACCTTGAGAAATGTGAGTGATGCAGAAGGAAAGAATGCAGAGAGAGTGTTGCTACCTCCATCCCTCAACAGTGCTGAGCACTCCCAGGCACATTGTACGGCCTGGTTTTCAGGGGCTGGGGTGGGGCCGTTCACTGCATCTGAAAAGCAGAGCTTTTATTTAGATCTGCAAAACATTTGCAAGTTTGTTAGTTCATCAAAGAAATCTAATCCACCTATTGTCTTCTGATCTTTCTGGTAAGATCCTTCCATATGAATAGAACCTCTTTTTAAGAGCACCGCTCCTCCCCACCCCACCCCCCCAGCATTTCCTGTCCTCTCACCTTAAAAAACAACTCTGAGAACTTTTCCACCAAAGCAGGCATGTGGAGCCAGAATTGTTTCAGATTTATCCAGGGCCTTTGCTCACATCCTGTCGGGTGTTAAAAATCCCTCAGCTGCTTTGCTGGGACCACCCGGCTTGTTCTGAACCACATCTGACAAAATGATACTGTTCACTTCCAGAACCCATCACACAGTTATTCTTGGATAAAAGGTAAAGCAAATAGCAGCCAACTGCTCAGTGCTGCAGAAACGAAGCCCATCTAGCCATTTATCAAAGCCTCAGACAACCAGCTTGCTTTAAGCTCAGCCACCTCTCCCATTACAGCTTTAAACGATAACACGCCATAATATCAGAAATGACAAATGGAACGGGGGGCCCAACCTATACACAATCAATACCTGCTCTGAAATAAGAACCATCTTTAAAGTATTGACAAAGGCAGCAGGAATACGTACAAAACTGCAATTTTTTCTTGAATTGTTTGCTATGGCCACTGTCAACATTCATTTGTCCATGACATTCTTTTTTTTTTTTCCTGTTCCCTTCATGAGAGCAGCAAAATCCCAGGGTGTGCAAGTGTTATCAAGCCATTCTAGTGGCCCTGTGTCTACTGTTTACTGGAGGGTAAGAGGAAAGGGCCTATTGCAAGTGACTTCAGCAGAGCCTTTGCTGCAGAGTGGGAACCACTGTGGTGTGCAAAGGAATTCTGCTCTCTGCTCTACACTGAGATGATTAAAATGTCATCAGCTTCATTCATTTTGATGGGGCTCCTCCAACTTGGGCCACAAGAGCTTTATTTAAAACACCCCCATTAACCCTCTACAAGGGCAGAATGAAAATTCTGTGTTTGGGTCAGAAAGATAAGGACCTTCCCCTGGAGGACTGGTGGAGGAAGCACCTTGTGGGGCAGCGACTTCCGCCTCCTGAGTCTAATAATAATACTTTGTACTTTTATAGAATCTTAAAGTGTTCACCACATTTCAGATGCTCTATGAAGAATTAATAACAACCCAAAATGCTCTGCAAATGTTCATCTCCCCTTACAGATGGGGAAACTGAGCCAGAGCCAAGTCAAATGGCTTGGTGAAGGTCACGCAGGGCCCTGGAACAGCTGGCAACAGAAACTTTGTCTCCTGAGCCATTGTTTGGAGCACTGATCACTCTTCCTCTTCCACACCACTTGGCCAGGAAAAAGCAAGGGTGATGAGATGGAGGTGACTTGTGAAGGAAGTTGGTCATGCAGAAGTTATCTCCAGACTAAGTGTACAACCAAAAAAGTATCAAAAAAGGGACTGGAACTGGTACCAAGGAAGGACAGAACGACTTGTCCCCAGAGTTCTCCACAGCACTAGAAGGATAATGACTTGAGCTCTTTCTACACATAAGCAGCCAACCCTGGGCTTCCTTTACAGCCTCTGTGAAAGGAAAGCTTACAAGGAAATATGTGTATAAGAGAGAGGTTTTGCAGTTACTAACTGGCTTGGGGTCATCATAGGAATATGAGAGCTTTCAAACCTTTGTAATGCAGGTGTGCACACCTGTAAGGGAAGGTGCATTTTCTGTTGCCCTGGGTAAACAGGCCCATGATATTCATTTCAAAAGCATCAGAAGACATAGTCACTTCCCTGGAGAATGATCATACAGAGGGAAAGGCTGATAGAGAAAATGATTAAAAACAGGGGAAACTGAGGCACAAAAGCAACTTTTCCATGACAAGTCAGCACATGAAAGAAACATGCAGCACATTTCCCAACCAGATCCCAGGCCAGGCCCAGCACTGACTGTGCAGCCCCAGGCAGCTGTGGGCAGTCACAGCCTGGTGCTGGGCTGGGGGTCACGGAAAGGCTCCACCAGCTCAATCCCACACATCCCACAGCTCATCTGCAGCTCCCTGGGGCCTTCTGTGCCAAATTGCCACTACAGCTTACAGAGGGAAAGAGCTGGCAAAGTGGCTCTATTCTGCTCATCAGTGCTTTGGAAACTTCAAAGAAAAAATGACTCAGAGAAGAGAAACTGCGAACAAGGCAACAAAGGTAACGAGTAGCTGGAGATGGGCCAAGTATTCCTGAAGGATACCCTAAAAAGTGCCACTCATTGCTGAGTGAGTGGGACACAACCCAGGGAGAACCCTTTTTATAGTAAGATGCTAAAAAGAGTGAGAAAGGAGGGGCTCTGGGTGTCAGCAGTTATGGAATTGGGGCACAGGAGCAAATCCATAGACCTGCTCTGGGGCCACTCACTTCACCTCTGCCACCCTGAAAAGTGGAGTCAGTTTTTAAATAGCCAGCCCGCTTTGGCAAAGCCTTTGAAGTTTTTGGGTGGGAAATGGTATTTATTATTGGTTGTCATTAGTGTGTAAATAAGTAAACACACCCACTCCTGCTCTGGAGGTGGCATAAAACGGGAGAGAACCTGCTGCCTGATTTCAGGAAAAGGAATGTGTCTGTCTCCAGTGCTTTACTCTTGCCTGCAGTGCTGGTGGCTGGTTTATTCTGCAGGGATCCTTCCCGAAATATTTCAGTCTGTGCTGGGATTAGGCAGCTTTCTGCTTCAATGAGTGAGTTGCCTTGGCTGAAGAACCTGACAAGGAGGGTAGGAGGCACAGGATGCTCTGCACATGTCCCCTCAGCTCCGGGTGTTTCCTCGTGGAAAGGCACCAGCTGCCAGTGCCAGATCCGAGGCAGGAGCTGCACTACGGAATCCGAGCACTCTCGGAGTGCTGCTGTAGTCTGGAGAGTGTGCTCACAGCAGGAGGAAGGGGTAGTGACAAGCCAAGTTTAATATTGATTTTAGCACTGCTGGACAGATCAGGCCAGAGCAGAATAATCTGTTAACCCCAAAACGTGGAGGAGTCAGCGGATTTTCAGGAGTTTGCAATTCCTGTCACCAACTCCTCCTTGTCATTGATAATTGTCTGTGAGGGGACTCTGTGTCAGCCCAGAACTCCCTGCTCGTGGCACTTCTGGAGTGAGCTCCTCTTCCCAAAACTCCACAGCTCCATCAATCCTGAGGGGAGCTGATGGAGAGGGGAACATGGAGATGTGCTGAGTCACCACGGGGCCAGGCTGGAAGGGAGGGTTTCCCAGAACTAAAGGACACTTGTCTTGGCTGAAAAATGGCTGGGAAACTCCAGCTCTGTAAGTCTTTTGCTGTGGAAATCAGGCTGCCTTAGACTCAGGCTCTGAGGATTCAAGGGGAGGAGAATATCTCTGTGCTAAAAAGCTGTATAAAGTGATTATTATTGTTATGATTCACTAATTATTGTGATATTTCAGGATGGATACTACAACAGACCCGTTTTCTAGGAACTGGGCTTACAACAGCATGTTAGGATTGTGCTACAAAGAAGGTGCAAGTTAAAATAGATTTGTATACAGCAGTAATATAATGAATAAAAATGTTAAAAGATGAAAATAATGCTAATTTACATTATTTAAAAACTCTAAAGGGCACAGCAAGAGTGGAGGTGGATATCATGTCAGGATTTTGGGAAAAGGGATGAAGTGGAACTGAGCAATGGGAGACAGGTAGTTGGGGGAATGTAGATTCAGAAAAGGGCTAAGTTTTCAAAGGTATGCAGGAAGGCTGAAGTGCAGGTAGAGTCTTAACAGCAATTTTACAAGTGTTTAAGCAGGTTAAAAAAGAATCACAGCTTTAATCTGCTGAGGTTCTTTTGAAAATCCTACTAGGATTTCATCCCAACATATGTAACCAGCCTAAAAAATCCGGCCCTGATCACTCAAGGAAATTGAATTATTTTCCAGAATAAGAGTTTTCTTGCAGTCAGACTGAAGTCTCTATGCAGTTACCAAATTAAAATAAAATGAGCAAGGAAAGCAAATAAAATGAGGCTATTTGATGAAGCATCTCTCTCATAAACACTATTGAAACAAAGACACAAACAGAGCCTGAGTGGTGACGGAGTTTGCTGAACTTTTGGGAGTTTGCCCAGGCAGCAGTTGAGGATAAAATCTTCTGTGGAAAGAAAAGCAAGGAAGGACAAAGTATGACTGGCATCTAATCTGCCCCTGCTGTCCTGCACGTGCTGCTGAGCAGAGCAGCTGATGATGTACAAAACTCCAGAAACAGAGCAGGGGACAGAAGCAGCAAACTCTTATAATTTCCATGCAGAGCCTAATGACTCCTTACCCCAGTGTGTATCCACATCCCACCATTCCAGGATTCATATATTTTGTTTAAACTTTTTCTGCCATGACAGAATCTCAAGGGAGAGGTGGGTTGACTGCTGGAGCAACAGGCCTTGATGGTGACATCTAATAAATAAAATGGGCTAACACCCACCCTGGGGTGCAGGAGAGATGACCTTTCTTACCTTCCCAACCAGCACAGACACACCTCTGTCACCTCCTGCTCCCCCACCTCTGCCTTGGTATTGTCCTGGCACGGTTCCCCCAAAGCCAAAGAGGCACAGACACATCTCACTGCTCTTCTGGGATGCCAAATTTAGCCCATCAAACAAAACCACCACAAAGTAATGCACAGGCCAGCCCCAGACTCACTGGCAAAGGCAGATGTGCCAATGACACAGGTCTGAGAGCTCCTTGCAGAGGATCCTCCACAGCACAGGAACCTCAGCACCCTGCGAGGAGGCAGTTGCTAAGGTAACTACTTTTTTCCTTTTCGAGAACAGCCAAGTAAACAAGCATGTAAATAGACTTAAGAGCCACATAAATTGTTGGTGAATCTATTCTGGTTACCTTGACGATAAAGTATCACTCTTTCAGGATTTAAACTTTCTTTGGCATCTAAAGACTATAATATGCTGTGATCTCAGGCAGCTACGATTGGATTTTTGAAGTTTTAGGTCTATCTTCTCTCTTTTCCCAGTACCCTTCCCTGTGGGGTGTGAAGGCATCCCATGTAGCTACAGCACGAAATCCAGCATCCCAGTCAGCAGGCACTGATGCTCAGGGAGGCTGTGCCTGCACACACCCCCAGGAAAAAGCAGTTTGCTGCAGACTGGCCAGGCTGCAGTTCTGTTTTGGGGCTCTGCCCTGTGCCAACACCTCCCACTCCCGTGCAGGGAAGACAACCAGACTTGCTCTTTTTGCTCTGTCAAGCACAGCAGAGGAATTCCCCAGACAAGCTAATCCCTGGAAACGCCGCCCCGGGGTGGTGCTGCCGTGGGTGTGGGAGCAGTCCTGACTCCACTTGTGGCACGAGCACCGACTCGCAGCCCGGCTTCCCCAACGCACTGAGGGTTCCAATGCTCTTCCAGCTGCTCCCGGAGCGCAGCACACACCACCCAACCCTTTCCAGTGGCAGTCCATGCCCCCCTGTACACAGCCCCTCTCCCTGGTCCCAGCAGCACAGAGCACTGAGGATGCAACGTGGCTTTTCATCCCGAGCCTGATTTTCCACTGCAGCGGGAACGGAGCCCTCGGTGCCTAAGCGGGAGTGGGATCTGTAGCTGCCACAAATGACATCAGGCAGCATAACTATTTCAGCCCTGCCAGTCCTCAGCAGGGGTCACAGCTGACAGCAGACTTAATAAAATTGGCTGGGGTTGGGTGACTAAAATGAAACATCTCAGCTGAAAAAAAAAAAAAAGGCAAGATTGAGGCTCATTCAAGAGCTTTCTCCTCACATAGTTAAGGGAGAGCTTCACTACAATTGACAGCTAATTCAGTACACATCTCATAATATATTATCTCCCCAGCTATATGACAAGTCTAGTGAGCAAGATGCAAATGAACACTTAGGCAGGTAAGTTCTTAATGTCACTTTAAGACTCAGAGCAGCATCACTGTCTTCTCCATCCACTGGATGAGTTACGTAGTGATGGAGCAGTTGTGGGAAGGGAACAGCAGGATGGCAGAGGAAATGGAAGGTAAGGGAGGTTAATTTATGGAAATTATCTAGGTCACCCAGTAAGTAGGACATGTCATGCACAGCTTTAAAAGTACAATAGTAATTTATTTAGAATCTGATTTTTTCAATAGATAGTCAATGAGGGTTATCAGGAGTCAGGTAATTGTTTTGATCTCCTCATCACCAAATGAACTGCAGCATCCCAAATGGATGCAGGAACTTCTGGTGTTGTGCCTCTATAACAAGGCCCCCCAGAGCAGAGGGGCAGATTTGGCTGAAGTGGGGCAATGCCACGTGCGAGGGATGTGTGAGGTTCTGCAGCACTTCATGTCACTGGGACTGATGGGTGGGCAGAGGTTTTGGAGCACTCAAGGATCAATAAAAAGAAAAATTCAGAGGATTTTATCACTTCAGAACTATACGTGATTGGAGGGGGGGCAAAACGGGAAAAAATCTACACAAATAGGTTAATTCACCCAGACTTAGATTTTCCCTACTAGTTATGAAATAATTAATATTTTCCTTCTCATTAATGGTACAAAACTAAAAACAGTCTTTTTTTTTTTTTTTTGGCTACGAAGCTCCTGCTCTTTTCTTCCCTTTATTTTGCTGGTTTAATGCCACAGCTGAGAACACAAAACCTGGACTGCAGAGCTGCCTCCCCTGCCTTCACAGCATTTTCCAAGGAGAGGAGCAATAAAGGAAAGGAAACGTGAGGGGCACAGACGGCAGGAACAGGGAAGCCCAGATGGAAGTGCCGAGGGGACACTCCGGGCACTGCAGGGATCGAGAGCAGTTCCAGATCTGGGTGAAATTCCTGTGAGCACCTGGCTGGAAACTGCCTCCTCACACCTCCCAGGTCCATGCCCTGCTGTGCCTGTGGATGTACCTGCTCTCCATGAACACCTCCGTAAGAAATCCTGCAGCCCTCAGCACTGAGTCAACCTCAACCACTTCTCATTTTTAATTTTTAAGCCATCAGTTAACTCAATCCAAAAGGCTGTGTGGACAGCCTGGCCTCACTCAAATCCAGAAATTTTTCAGTTTTGTTTAACTGGACTCTTTTTTTAATGCTTAAACCCTTCCACAGGAGTGTCTGTACAGCTACAGCTGGCAGCAGTAGTTTAAAATAAAAATCCTTCAGCTGTATCCTTTAGCTTCATCTCACTCTTCAGAGGAGCTGCAGGTCTATCACAACATCATAATTCCAAATTTTCCTGACTTAATTGGTTTGTTCTGTGATGGTCTCTGAGAAAATAAATTACAGTTTCTACTTTTTTTTTTTTTTAAATGAACTGACCACAAATTTGTAATGAGAATATATTTTGTCAAGATAAAAGGATGGATCGAGATATCTTTAATCAGTTTTTAATTACAGAACCCAGTGACTCAAAACCATTAGTACCTGACTTGGTTCCTGCTTGGACCTGACTCCTGCCTTGTTCTCCAGCCCCCTCTTTCAGGCTCATGCTGATGAGACCAAAGTCAGGCAGTGCAGGGAAGATTTCAAGGAGTTTTCTTATCCCAAATACTGGCACACCAGTGGTTCTGGACAGACTTCCATACTGCTACACGTGGCTCTGACAGAGCAACACAGGCTGCTCCACATTCAGAAGATATTGGATAATTTTTCCTCAATCCTTGGCTCTTAAGGCCATGAGATTCTCTACAAATCTCAGCTTCACACGTGAAAGATAATTTTCCTGGCCACCATGATCACAGGTTAATATTAAAAAAAATAAAAATAATTTCTAAGAAACCAGATTCATGATCCTCCACCTTCTCTTTTTGACAAGCTCTTTTTCCCTGCCTGCTGCCTCTTACACTTGTTGCAAAAGCTGATCCCAGACTCCAGCCCTGCTCGTGCCCACGGGAACACTCGTCCCTTATAGCTGGTTGGGTCTTAGTGAATCACCAGAAATAAAATCAGCAAAGGTGATCAGCATCTCCCCAGTAAATCATCTTCTGCCCAACAAAAGGTGTCTAACAACACATGTATTAACAGTCTGTACTGCTGAGCAACTTTTTGGTTCTCATGTAAACGTAATTTCAGCAGAAGATAAAACCCAACTCTATTCTGGCTTGCATGACACATATAAATTGTGCATAGAGCTTGGAAACAATTAATTTAAAGTAATAATTTGTATAAACATCCTAACAAAATTTTAAAGGGTATTAAACACCCTGTTTTATAAACATAACACTTAATTTGAAAAAAAACCCCAAAACATTTAGAAGGTAACGCATTTAGGATAAGTGCACAACACATGAAAATAATAAATGAAATTTTCCCAGTTTAGAAAATGAATGTAATTAATTAACATTTAAATTACATTTTTAATTGCAATCATACCCTCCCAGGGGACTCATAAGGGACCATAATTGCAATTAAAAGCATGTGGATTAGATAATAAAACAATGCACACTGTCTGAAATGTGCGATTTAAAATGGAAAGAAGACATTGTTATCGGCACATCGAACTTAATTGTGGCCATAAAGCAAATGTGCTGTACAAAATAAAATTCACATACGGGAACATTTAATTCTTGAATCTCTTAAAGGGGACACGCTTGAGAGCACATTTTATGACAGGTTCTGTTTGAAACGGCCCTTTAAGGCTTTAGTATTCAGGGATAGTGCTTTAATGTTTTTGCATTAATAAAAGCATAGCTGAATGTTCCTATTAAAATACACAGATACATTTAAGTAAGGAGATGAAACTGAGTGTCTGGAATTTAAGTTGCAGAAGGCACAATTATATCAGGAACACATTTTTCTTTGTTCTGCTTTATTTTAAAATTGTATTTGCCAGGGGAGAGTTGGAAAGGCACTGCATTTCCAGGGGATGGAATGGACAGGAAAAGGTGGCTGATAAATAGGTATTTACTGAGCAGACACAGATTTGCTCTCCCTTAAGTGTGGTCACCTCCCAGGGCAGAATATCGACGTTCTGGTTTTCCTGATGCTGCACTGCTGCTTTTTGATAAATACTGGAGATTTTAGCCTTTAGTGGCACTAATTCTTAATTTTTCATAAACTTCCACTTTATCTTTTTTCCCCTGTGCTGGGCACTGGTGGGGTCACACCTCCAGGGCTGTGTCCAGTTCTGGGCCCCTCACAATAAGAAGGACATTTGAGGGGCTGGAGCATGTCCGGGGAAGGGAATGGAGCTGGGAAGGGGCTGGAGCAGCAGGAGCAGCTGAGGGAGTTGGGGGGGCTCAGCCTGGAGAAAAGGAGGCTCAGGGGGGACCTTCTGGCTCTGCAACTCCCTGACAGGAGCAGGGAGCCAGGGGAGGATTGGGCTCTGCTCCCAGGGAACAAGGGACAGGAGGAGAGGGAACGGCCTCAAGCTGTGCCAGGAGAGGTTCAGGTTGGACATCAGGAGAAATTTTTTGCTGGAAAGGGTGGTCAGGCATTGGAAGGGGCTGCCCAGGGAGGTGGTGGAGTGCCCATCCCTGGAGATGTCCAGGGAACGACTGGACATGGCATTTAGTTCAGACACAGCACATCAGTGACTTCAAATGCTCTCAATGAATTTGTTTTCATTTTTACCAGCTGAAAAGAAATTGTGAATCTTTTGGTTAAATGGTGCTGGTTTAATTGCAGTTTGACAAAAAGGGTACTGGGAAAATGATGATGTAATTGTTGATAATATTCAGTGTGAGATACTCCAGGTGATCAGCTCTACTTTCACCCTGGGTAAAACCTGGAGCTAGGAAGGAACAGGGTTTGACTGGGAACACACAACATGGAACTCCAGCTGCCCAGGGGAAAAATTCACCCAGGAAGGAGGTGATTTGATATAAAATCATACTCTAGAACTTCTACCACCTATGAAAACGCAGTGAGAGAAGACAATGCATGTGCAGGGCCCCTAAGTTAACCTTTTAAAAATTATAGTGAAACCTTGAAGTCGTTCCATGTGATTTTCCTCACTAGCTCTGCTCCAGTACTTGGACACTCCTATATATACAGTGCAGAAACTGTGACTGGTTTTGGAGGCAATAGTGGGACAACATTTCCTAAGGGTTAGAAAGGTTACCCTGAGTGGAAAATAATGCTGAAAGCATTAAGTGGAGGAAACTTTTGAACTTGAGGGTAATATTTTTCTCCATGGCTGCTCAAAGAAACAGATATAATTTGCTTTATAATGCTTCACACACCCCCTCCCTCCCAAACAGGTGTGTTAATGCTATATGGAGAGTTGTCTGCAATGCTCTGCATATGGTACTGCTGTAATTTGATTTTCTGGGCAATAAAGAATTCCTTGTCAGGATTTTAACTGTTGACTGAGGCTTCAGACAATAAAGCAGTGGGGTGAGCTGGCACGAGACAACCCTTCAGAATTCAGGAAATACAGAAAGTAAACATTATCCACACAGCCCCACACACCAGTTACCCATAAAATGTCACACTTATTTTCCTTACAGTGGTCTCTGCCACGTGGAGCTCACCTGTACACCTGTACATGTGCTGGTGCATTTGTGATAAGGCAGAGTGTGATAAGCCACCAGAGATGATCCCTGTTCACATCTCCTCAGCTTAATGACAGCAACACGACGTCTCATGTTCATTCTCTGCACGGTGGAGCCTTCTCTGGCCAGAATACAGGTTTGGGATGCTGATCCCTTCTTAGCCAGGGAGCTTTAAACTTTGCTGAGCTCATCAGTTGTCCAGTCGGACAAAGCCCAGCCTTAAGTGCCTGAGGCAAACAGTTAATCATGTTAGCAGTCCACTAACGTTCCAACTGGGAAGTGACAAAAAGTAAAGCAACATTCAGATTTGCTGTGTGGAAACACATCCAGATTAAATTTAATTTGGATAGTCAGGAAATAGGGGCACCTGTCAGTTCCTAGGTAACACGGGGATTTTTTTTCCTGCATCGCTTACTACCTTTGGGAAAAAAGCTCCTTTCTGAAGCCAAAAAACCTGACAAGGTGTAACTCATACAATGCCTTGTGCTGCATTACGATGGCTTACATTGGTTCATGTCTTGTCATATGACAATATAACATGACACAAACCTGCATGTACATTGCATTGGAGATTTATAAAACAAAGCTTCCCCGCTCGGCAGCAGCAGGGCTGGATTGGGAACCTGCCGAGGAGGAGCCCATAAAATATGCACAGCCAGCCCTCAACATGAGCACGAACTAATAGGATTGGAGAAGCAGAACTTTTCATTCCAGCAGGATTTCAGAACTGGAACTTCCTAACCCTGCGCTTTGATTTTGTTTTTTAATTAATTGCAGGAACATGGAAAATGCAAAACAGAAGCACAGGGTAGAGAAGTAGAGAGAGAAAAAAAAGAGGTAAAGATAAAAGACAGAAGAAAATTAATTGTTAATTATTTATTAGACGGTTCATTTGCTCACACCTACACTCCTGTGTTGGTGTTTTAACCCACTGTGCTCGTTCCTCAAGCTTGACCTCAGCCACATTAGTAGCTGGTTTCTTTTTCTTTTGTCACTTCTCATTAATTTCATCAGCTTTTTTTTTTTTTTTTTAAGAAAAAAAGATGTAAGATAGGAGCTCTATGTAACAATGTGAATAATTCTTAAGGGCTGCTCCTTTCCTAAGTTATGGCCAACAAACTCCCCAGCACAGCACGGTCGTGTGCAGGTTTTTGAAGGGAGCTGAGATGCACTTGGAGGCTCTGAGGGACAGAAGGTCCTTCCCAAATAGTTCCCAGGGCAGTGAGGGCACTACAAAACACACTTGCTCCTTTAATAACAGTTCTTCCCAAGAAATTAATCTCCTCCAGGCTCACACCTACCAGGAGAACGAGTCTCTAAGTACAACACGCACATGCAGAGGAAGACACCAGCATTTCTTTAATATATGATAACTGTAGCATTAAAGACAACTACAGTATATCCTGACACCTCCTAAAGCGTGGCTTGAAAAATAGAATCCCTGCAGCCTATATAACGTCAGGATTTGTCTCTGCAACTGTTTCAGTAAGTGATTATTTCACTTAAAACTTGTTTTACTTTTTTTCTTTTTTTTTTCTTTCTGTCTTGGCACGGTGCTTGCAGAAAAGAAGAGAATATGAAAAGGAATTTTTCTGGTTCCTCTACTTTGAAAATTAATTTCCTTACTTTCCTCTAGCCTTCTGAGAGAAAAAAAAAAAATCTCTTTTCAGCTTAAAACTAACCCCTTGCAGATTTACTGTGACACATTCAACATGCAATAAGTTGTCCACCATGAGACCCTTGGCTCCCAAGGTAGCATTTATTTTAGCTACAAAAGGTGCAAAGCAGCCCGGATTTATATAAATGTAAAATAATTTCAGCAGTCTGACACAGGAAAGGTAGGTCAAATCATGCTTAGGACTTATGTAATTTTTTTTTTTAACTACCGAAATGTAATCATATCCTGGAGTGGGTGATCTCATCTTAGAGCAGGGAAAGTATAGTTATAGGAACAATAAAAAGGGAGAAAACCTATTCCATTCCTCACCATACAGAAGAAAAATAACAAAAAGCTCTTCTTTGATCTCTTTGCCAAATAAAGTACTATTCTAGCATTTGACATATGACTGCAGTGACCCTGAGATATGCCTCCTGTACATTACCTTTACTTTGTTTCAGCAAAGCCCAAACTGGTAACAGAAGTCCATCATTTACACTCAGCTCCTTTTAAACCATTTTTCACATTTAGTCCCTGATAGAAAAGGAACGTGTCTCTTTCCTACACTTGATTTATGACGTAGTTTCTAAGCAAAACACTTTTATCTGAAAGTATAGGTCAGACAAAGGAATAATGCAATCAAAGAGACACTTGCAGAAACATTATAAATACTGTATTTTATCCAGCAGAAGCCCCGTGCTGTCAGAAATGACTGGCTGCTCACAGGCACCGAAGTTCATTGTCTGTTGGGGGAGCAAAAATTGCAGTTAAGCTGGAAGAGGAATATCTGTCAGGCTTGGGGTTTTTTTTATATTTTGTGTTGGGGTTTTTTTTTGGTTTTTTTGGGGTTTCTTTGAGAAGTAATTCCATTATTTGAAAAAACTGGTGTTCCATGAACACTTGAGTGCCAAGAGGCTGTATTGGAGAAGGTGTTTTTATTGCTATAAGAATTTTATTTCATTATGCCAAGTGGTTCTGTAGAATCAATCTGTGGTAACAGGAAGGGTGGAAGTCACTGCACCTTTCATTTCAAAAGGTAGAACAAATCCACCACCTCTGTCACTGTCCTACCAGGTACCCCCAGTTCCAAGGCATTGCTCCTCCTAACAAGCCTGGGAAGGCATGGAAATCCTATTATTCCTGTTTCACAGAGAGGAAAGAAAGACATTGGGATAAGGAAAGGCTGAGAGAATTGGGATTGTTCAGCCTGGAGAAGCTTTGGGGTGACCTAATTGTGGCCTCCCAGTACCTGAAGGAGCTACAGGAAAGAGAGAGAGAGACTATTTCCAAGGGCCTGGAGGGACAGGACAAGGGGGAATGGCTTCACACTGACAGGGAGTAGGATTAAATGGGATATTGAGAAGGAATTCCCCCCTGTGAGGGTGGGGAGGCCCTGGCACAGGTTGCCCAGAGAAGCTGTGGCTGCCCCATCCCTGGAAGTGTCCCAGGCCAGGTTGTACGGGGCTTGGAAAGTCAAAGCTCTGCTGCCACTGTAACCCATGATAGTGCCTTTGTAAGAGATCCACTTTTAGTGCAGACACAACATATCAGTGACTCCAAATGTGCTCACTGATTGTTGAGTGTTCACTTCTTTTTTCTCTACTTTCATTATGAGTAACTATATATATATATATATATATATATATATATATGTCTGTGTGTTACAGAGACAGCAAATGGGTTTGTGTGCGTGCAGAAGAACAGTTTGATTGTCCCCAGGGAAAAGCTGACCACTAGTTTTTTTCACTAGTAAATTTATATATACATATATTCATGAAATAAACTAGTATATATATAAATAAGCTATACTATATTTATATATATTCTGGTCTATTTTAACTAAGAGAGCACCAGGCTGCCTCAGTGCACTCACTGAGGGTAGAAGGCAGCACTGAGGGTGAGTGAAGGGGAGATGGGGCAGTGGAGCAGAGGAAGGCTGAGGTTGCTGCTTGCCCAGGTCACAGGGAGAGGACTGGAGGTAGGAACAGGGAAAGGACAACTGAAAACTGCTTGGAGCAGCCTCCAGAGTTCTGAGCTTCTCCAAGCTGGGCAGGATTGACAGTCATCTGCTTTTCATCAAAATATCTCGCTGTTATTATTGCTTTTGGTTGTAAATCAATAGAGTGGAGCATAGTGACAGTTGAACCACTTTTCTCCTGGTAAGACGACCAGGGCTGATCTGCATATCCTGAGGAAGCTCTTTAAAACGGGAGGAACACGAGTCCCTGTTTTACAGGGAAACATAAGCACAAGCTTTCATCTTGCGTCTGGTGTTTGGATCCTGTAGTGACAGCTGCCAGCGAGCTGATGGATCCAACTTCGGAGAGGAGCCCTTCCCTTCCCGGGCAGGATGGCGAGCAGATGCTGAGCAGAACAATGGGAAACACGCCCCAGACGAGCGTCTGGACAGAAGGGGGCGAGGGTTATCCTTCCAACTGCCGGCTGGGAAGGGAACAGGGAAGATGCTGAATGTTTCAGTGCTCCAGCAAAGGCATAAACCAACAGCGACTGAAATTCAGAAGTGCTGAGGAAATGGCAAGGCAATGCTCAATACATTATGACCTTTCCTGCTATTTTCAAAATTGCAATCTTGGGGGGGGGGAATAAAAAAAAAAAGGAAGCCCACCCTCAGCACATGGCTGAAAACGTTATTAAAAGCAATGAATTATTTTTTATTGTTATGTTTAATTTTTGTTTAAAGTACCATTCGGAGCAGAGGCAGCACAGAGGATGCCTCCCTTAAACCGAAGATAAGTTTGATGTTTGAAAAGAACCAATTTATCTCATTCATTCTTTTACGTGCTCACTTATATTTATTTATATGCACACTCCTTCGAATTGCATTTTTATTTTTTACTAGGTGCAGTAGCTGTTAATGATCATATACAGTCATGAGAATTAAAATAGAACCCTGCATTTCACTTGGACACTGGAGCAGCACACACGGGATGCAGGATATATAAATAACAAAGACCTTGAATAATCACATACTCTATATCCTCTCTTACTGGAATATAAAAGCAAGCCCTAACCTATGACAAAACTTAATACAAATGAGATATGAAATAAATAAAATGCACAATGCTGGAGCTCAATTTGAACTGTTCAGACTTCATCACAACATATTGGAAAACGTGTGATAGGACAGGGAAAACCTTTGCATATAAATTATAGCTATGAAAGGATTTGCTGCTGCAAACAAGTGTAAAGATGAAACTTCCCCAAAACTTATATCAAGCATAAGATATTGTAAATAATAATTTACATTTAAATAGCACCTTCAGCTCTGGAGGATCTTGGAGCATTTTGCTAACCACAAGTGAAATGCCGTGGTGCAAACAATGTTTGCAGCACTATTTTGCTTCTACATTGCAGTATAAGGAAAGTAGCTTGTGTGGGGACAAAAAACTTCTGACCTCTGTGTGTACTACATTTACATTAACCAGGCAATTTTGGCTGAGGAGAAACCCTCTCTTTCCTGATTCCGAGTGTGGGAAGGTGTGTGCTCGGGTGTTTGCAAGGAAAGGAAAGGGGAACTCAAAGAACTCTTGGCTTCAAATCTGAACGAGCAGCAGAAAACCGCTAAAAATATAAATGTAAATAATATTGTTACACTTACAAACTACCTTTTATTTGACAAGTCTGGCCCTCCTCCCCGAGGAGGAGGCAGAGTTTTCTAATTTTAACAGCAGAGAAGTATCACAAAGGGAGGAGCTGGCTGTGAATTATCTATCCCAGGACTAGGAACTGGCCCCTGTGCGGAGTCCCAGACACACATAGGAGTGTTCCCATGGGTTCCCCCAGCACAGCCCCAGTTTGTCCCAGTCCTGACCAGCAGAGAGAGTGTTACACCAGTGAAATGGTTACAGGCAGTGTGGCAGCAGCACTGCAGAGCTGATCCATGTCAGCCCAGTGACTTTGACTAAAAGCAGGCTTCAGGATTAAATAGGACACGTGGAAACAAGGAAAACAGCAACAGCTTTTACAGACCGAGACACACAAGGTTTGTCAGAGTAAGATGATGCCACTGAGCAGCTCCACAGAAGAGTGTGGATTGTTTTTAGTGTGGATTTTAGGAAGAAATTCCTCCCTGTGAGGGTGGGGAGGCCCTAGTACAGGTTGCCCAGAGAAGCTGTGGCTGCCCCATCCCTGGAAGTGTTCCAGGCCAGGTTGGACGGGGCTTGGAGCAACCTGGGCTAGTGGAAGGTGTCCCTGCCCATGGCAGCCCAGTCAATAAAGGAGGATGTTACACATTATTTTCCAGGTATCAAAACAATTCATTCAGGAGTATTTGGCAATATAGAAAGACTAAGAATAAAGGAACAATGTGCTGCAACAAAACAGAAAAGCAGCACCAGTGTTCTTCTTGAGAAGCAAACTGTTCTCATCCATTTGACAACGTGATCTGTCTTCTGCCAAACCAGTCCCCATTCTATGCTGTGCCTCAGGAAGCACAGAGGAACTCATGGATATAGCTTGGATGACCTCAATATATTTATTCACAGAAAAACTCAGTGTTATAATTAAAGAGTAAAAGAAATGTACAGCAAAAATGGACACTGAAAATACTTATAGAAAGAAATCAGCTTTTTTGCAATGGACAAGCCCTTTGCTGGTAAAAACAGATTATAAACTAGGAAATGATAGCAGTAATCCATCCTTTGTGTTTATACTTTAGGAATATCCAACCTTGAGGGTTTAGCATGCAGGTTGAAACAAATTACTCTGATCACCAATATCAAGGTGTCAAGCTGAGATATTACATGTCAATCATTCCATGACAAAGATAAAAGTGAACAAGATGCATTTCATAGTTAAACAGAGAGGGAACATGGATTATATATTTAGTGTCTTTTTTCCCAATATACCTACCAGCATTTCTAAGTCGTTTTAGCAAGAAACTTGAAATATAATCGTTTCAAGACAAATTACAGTGATGCTCTAAACAATGATGGAAGTCTCCCTAACTGTGGATTCTCCTCAAAAACAGAGTCAAGCCAATACCCGCAGACTTTATGAGAGTATGAATTGCATCTCCACGGAGAGTGCCCTGCTACCCACACAGATCAATTCACTCGACCTTTACATCTGCCCTACAGAGTTTAAGCAAAAAGAGAGAACAAGAGAGGGAGTGAGAGAGAAATATCATCTCAGATGCTCCCTTACAGGGACGGGGAGTGCTTGGACAGAGAGTTTCCCAGACAGCCAGGACACAAACGCTGAGCTCTGAATTCAGCGATGCCTCAGGGAACGTGGCCTGGGGAACCCACAAGGCCCATCCATGAACCTGTGTGGGATCATCCCGGACACCCTGGACAAAGCCTCAGCTGCTGGTGGCTCTGGACATGCAGGGCAGCACAAACTCCCCTCTCCTCCCTCGAGCTCCAGCTCCTGAAATCCATGGCAGCTGCACACGCAGCATCTAAGAGCTTTCTTGGATCTCGCCCACTGGACCAGATCCTCAGCTGGTTTCCCTGCTCCTTGAACCCTTGCCAAAGGTTTAACCTAAATGTGAGGCCAAGGGAGCCTCTAGCCTAGAAAGAAAGACTCAAGATATATGATCACTGCTCCCAGAAATATAAAAAAATATTTACAGAATTGTACAAACATCCTCCTCTCATTAACTCCTCTGCAGCTTTGCTGAAGACCCATTCCAAATATAACTGTGCAGTATATACTACGGAAGAACAAATGTAAATACATGCACAAACTTTTATTTAATCTCTGAAGAAAAACAATGTACATATTGATGGAGTCCCCTCTTTCCCCTTTACAGTTTAAATAATTTTCTTTAGTTGACAGAAATTAAATAAAGACCAAAAGCCAGACAACTGTCACACATTATGGTATATTTCCTCCTAATTTTAAAGAATCAGCATGTATGAGAGATCTTGTAGCATATTTGTATGTGACAATTTATATTACAGATCTTAAATTTTACTGATTTTTTTCTTAATTGGTAATTTTATCTATACAAGGAGTCCAGAATCTTACCAACAAAACAAGATTTCTATGGCCTTAGTCTGTGCAATTCTTGGCTGTTCAGCTATTGCTGAGAAATCTGCTATGAACCAAACCCCCTCTGCAACACCAACATATTACCAGCAAACAGGGAATTATGCTGTTCCAAACATGGGATATTCACCTGCAGGACTGTGTTCCAATTGGCTTTAAGTTTGCATAAATATTAGGCCCAGGTTTGTTTAGACAGCACTGGGCACACATTTTGTATAAGAAGTCTGTAGCTGGGGAATAACTGCTGACAGTCCAAATAAGCCTCCAGGTAGCACCAGCAGGATGACTGCAGGGACAGCCTTTTCTACATGGAAAATTCAGTAAAAGCAGTGGATTTTAAAAGCCAGTCAGGTTATGATGAGACATGAAAAACATCTCCGATCAAGCTGCTACAGGGGCCACAGGGGGTCAGAAACACACCTTTGACTGGCAAGCCATACAAATAGAATCATAGAATCCCAGCATGGTTTGGGTTGGAAAGGACCTTAAAGCTCATCCAGTTTCCCCCCTGCCATGGGCAGGGACACCTTCCAACCTGGCCCTGAACACTTCCAGGGATGGGGCAGCCACAGCTTCTCTACATAACCACATTTCCTCACTGCGCCTTTCCAAAGGCATTTGCACACCAGGATGGATTTCCCAAGGGTTTATGAAAGAGGCTGGAACTGAGCCAGGCTTTGGCTGTGACGTGGTCTGATGGCAGTGCCCAGTGAGCTGCTGATGGTGACTGAGCTGGAGTGGTTCCAGCCCCACAAAGGTCTTCAATCTGGAGCTAAATTCCCTTTTCATTTCAGTCTTTATCTCCCCACTTGTCCTGGGAGTAAATTATGCCTTGCTGCTGTTTATCCATACTCGTCTAAAGAAGCCTTTGCTGTGCACATGGGGCTTCATTTTGTTATCCTGAGCTGTTCCTTGCACATCCAAAGTAAAACCAGAGGTAGGACTGGCTGAGTAAAGATTACATTGTTTAGTCTCAAAAACCAGCTGTGCAGAACCAAGGCATTTAACCTCAGTTAAGATCTCACTTTTATAACCACTTGGCCAGAAGGCAAAACCTTATCTCTGTGAGGAGCAACTCCTTTTTCAGAGCAAAACCCACACCAGCAATAATTTAACTTTTTTCTTTTCAAACTGGAAGTCTTGGATACAACTTCACTACAAACGTCCTAAAAAGTGAAGCTGCTATCTGTTGCCACCTGTAGTTTCCCCTGGGATATTTGTGTCTATGGCATGTCATCCCTTTTTCTTATCTGCCAATGGACCCACAGGAAGTGTTTCCAGGTGAGCTTTCAAGCACAGAGAAACCTGAGTGGTACAGGAGTAGTACAGGTGTAGTCTGCTGAGAATGACAGGGACAGCCCCTGTCACCCCACAGGAAGAAATGTCAACAGAACCATATACATGACTTTGAGGCCTGATTTTGTATTCTGCTTCCTTCATGTAGCTGCTGAAAACAGGGATCTCTGTTTTGCACCAGGGATATGACATTTCAAGCAGTTTTGACCCAATCTCCTTCACATAGGAAAGCACACAGACCTCGAGTCCAGCACTGCAAAAATCAAATGTCAGGCAAAAATTGTTTGTCTCGACCTAGTGAAAATGTTTTAGAATCTGCTGCTTAAATATGTTTATGTGTGTGTGTGTGTATACATAGATATATGTATATCCATGTGCACACATGCTACGTAATTCCAATGCCAGGAAAGAATGATACTGAGTTTGGTGATGATAAGAATGATGTAATGGCACTTAACACATTGGTAAGAGTGTACAAACAAACTTACATGGCAACACATGCAACAACTTTATCATCCAATTGCACAGTGTTACCACTTCCACTTACATATGTTAAGTCATTAGCTCTGTGTTTGATTGTTCTGACCTCTCTGATTCCAGGGAATGTTCTCCATAGAGACAAACACTGGTGTGAATCAATACTATGTAAATACACACAACTGCTATAAATAAGTAAACTATTAAGCACGAGGTAGAAAGATCATTTTTCATAACCATAATAATTATAGTCTTTGTACTGCAGCTGCAGGAAGAAACATAAGCTCAGAGCAGGACATCCTGTGCAAGACATGATGGGTTCAAGGCGTTACGAGTTGGTTCCTACCTCAAAGACCCCAAAATCTCTATAGGAGACACTAAAGAGTAGGAACTGCAAACCTGGAGGAATTGGATAACGTTCAGTCACAGATCCCATGGCACAGCTGGGAACTGGACAGACCTCCCCAGGAGGACCTCAGCTGTAAGACAGATACTGCTTTTATCCAGCACTGTTGGATTCTCCTTGTCTTTACACAGACATGCTCAGTGGCAGAAGATGCAGAGATGATTTCCCCCTTTCCTTACATACTCTGTGCAAAAGACTGAAAATTCCTCTTTTTTACTTCATTTTTTCCCCCCTGTATTGTCTTTCCCAAAGGCCAGCAGGAAAAGCCATCACTCTAAAGAGAACCCAGAGGAGAAAGTTCATGCCCTGGGTCATCTCTCTAACCCAGACTCACAGTGCTCTCACACGTTTGACGTTGAATCCCTCGATTATTAATAAGCCAGATTTGTCTACTGAGTTGGCCCTTGATTTTGTAACTCACTGAGCCTCACGCTGGGATTTCACACAGCCACAGATTCTCACAGAAGTAAGGACTGAAATGACTTATTCCAGACTAACCAGCAGTGCCCTTTAACATGTGTGACCAACTTGTGAGCAATCCCCCTGCAATCCCCCTGCACTCCCCAGTCTCTGGATTATATCAGTTATAATTTGGCTGGATGAAACAGCTCCTGCAGGAAAAACTGTGCTGAGGAGTGTGGCACAAGCCTATCCAGCTCTCCTAAGGAGAACACAAAAAACAACAGAGAAAACCCACAATTTTTTTCTCCCTGATTTTTTTGTTGTTAAAATATTTCGTTTATATCTCTTGCAGTTTTTTCTCCCAATAAACACTTATTTTTGAGTTTGTGTACATCAAGTAGGAGGACAATTTGTTGTAATTGTGAAAAGCATTCTTTACCATGAGAAGAAACAAAGATTCAGCTCAAATCCCCAACCAGAGCCTGCCTAGGTGGTGCTGAAATAGAGATATTATGCTGCTTTTCCTGCATGTCCTTATGCAAACAGGACGTTGTAAATGTCTCTTTTTTGAAAAAGGGCCTTGTATCTGGTCTTAGTTCTGCCCTTTGATTTATTAGGAGCTTCAGCTGCAGACCAAATAGGTTTTCCTGTCTCTGCTACCTCCTATTCCAGTCTTAAGTCATTGTGCTTTGAGACATGCTCCTTAAAGTACAAACTCTGTTACAGTGCCCTAAATAATATGTGATGCGAATAAGTGCTGTTAAAGGAGTTTCCTGTTTTGGTTTCCTTATTGGCACTCTGAGCTGAGCTAAAATCTCCAAAGGCCTCACTTAGTATGCAGATATTGAAACCAAACCAAAAAAAAGATCCCTGCATTTGTTGTGCTGTAGCTTTAAATGCCCCTGGCAGAAACTTCATTTCTCTCCCTTTCTCCCTTTCGATCCTTCCCCCCTCTCTCTCTCTCTTTTTTTGATGTTTCTTCTTTCTCTCAGCCTGTCATTGACAGTAAGTGCAATCACATTACACACAGCTTTCTTTGGAAAGCCCCCTTTTTAATGATCTGGCAGTCTGTAGACACTGACTGCTTCCAGAAAAAATTTCAATCCCTCTTCCCACAGCTTCCTCAAGCTCCAATGATAAATGACACCTGTCATTCTGTCACAGACAAACGGCACAGATGGGAGCGTCAGTGATGTATGGCTCACCAGAACAGGAAATCAACTTTGTTGGTTTTTTGGTTGTTTTTTTTTTTTTTTTTTTAAACAGAAAAGAGCTGACCAGGACATTGTCACGAGGCTGTTCCAGGGGCCCTTGCCTGGAGGAGGAAGGGAGGCAGGCACGGAGGAACCAGTAGTTTTTAAGTAGCAGCTGCAGTTTAAGACCAAGGACTGCAGCTGTTTAAATGGTTTTGCAGTTTAGGACTTGAGTACATCTAAACAGGGACCTGAAGGAGAAATTGCTGCTTTTCCAGCCATACCTGCACTAATGTCACACCAGTGATCCACCTTCAGCACCACTCTGGCCACTGCCCTGGCCTGGGAATTGACTTGGACAACTTTACATGGGTTGCAGTTGGAGCCTGGATTAGACACATCCACAATTACATTTGATTTAATTTCTCTCAGTGATGGAACTGAACTGAAATCCTGGCTTTAAGAACACTTGAGAAACGGGGAAATTTAATTCTGAACCCATTTTCTGTCAGACAGGTCTTTCTTAAGCTTCTTTTAAAATCACTCATGTTTTTACTAGGAATTTTTTTTTTTTTAGGTAAATCACTTAGGCTGCCTGAGACACGCAGCCACTTTTTCACTGCCAAGCAGGCAGACAATAAGCTCAGAGCTCTGACAAAAACTGTGCAGAAGTTTTTACCCCGTGATGCCCTTCTTGATAAGAGAATTAAGTCCTGCCACTCTCCTCTTACAGAGCAGCTGGAGAGGAAACAGGAGCCCAAGTGGCCGCTGAGTAATTAAAGAATCTTGAGGAGGCCTGAGAAAGGCAAATCTCCCCGGGACTGCACAGGGAGGGAGGAAGGCAGGACTCTGCACTCAGACAGAATGAGAGTCTTCTCTAATCCCTGAGTGGAGAGATTTTTACATATAACTCACTGCCCCTACAGGGAGTGTAAAATCCGTCCCTGCTCTCCACAGCCAAGTGTTGGACGCTCCCCTCCCGTGTGACGGTGTCACGGAGCCCTTTCCGGATTTTGTTCCCGAGCAAACACAATGCCGCCGTCTCCCGAGACAGAGATAAAGCAAACGGACCATTCTTCCTGCCTTGCTCGCAGAACTTATTTACAAAATCATCTCTCGGGGGTAAACACGGCTCCGTGCAAGAAAGGGAGCAAAACTAGACCCCAAGAAAAATGTTGGCTTGCCTTGCTGCCCGCGCTGGAAGCGCAGGGATGCGGCTGTGGAGCGCTCGCCGCGATTCGGCTGTAGGGTTCTGAAAAGATTAACGTATGTCATGTGACAAAATCTCCACATGCTGCAATGGAAATATATCCCTGGGGGCTGCATTTTCAAAAGGAGCTGGGTGATAATGCTGCCTTTCCTGCACGTTTATCGAATTGGATGTGTACAGTTGCGGGTACAAAAAACTAATCAGGAGTCCAAAGTGACGTGAAATACAACTAAGTGTGCAGGCAAAGTTAACAAAAGGAATTTCATCACATTTTAGATGCTGATTATCGGCAGCAATAGCCTAGGGAGAACTTTGGAGCAAATTTCTCGGATTTTCCAACACTATCTGGGCTGCTCCAAGTGCTCCAATAGGGTTTCATACTCTAAGTCAATGTGATGAAATGTATAAAATGAACTGAGTGATTGCTGACCCTAGAACGTGGATGGCTCAGGATTATACATATTCAAGGCATTAATATCAAGCCTTTCATCATCCATCAATGGTAGCCCACATAGATCACAGGAAATTTTCATTGCATGGACAGATTTTTGTCTTTCTATAAATTAAGAATAGGATTCCTATGGAAAGTAGAAAGGTAGGAATCATCAGGCAGCTCAGCCTATCAAGTTCACCTATGATGTCAGCAGGTTTGAGATGAAAAACCAACTTTTCTAAGGGCAGAAAAGAAGAAATGATCACACCAATGAGCAGTGGTTGAAGGTGGGATGTAGGGAAATTACTTTGCCAACAGATCCATGCTATTCCTACCAGAGGAAATAGGGAAGAGGATGGTGGGAGTCCAAAGAGCACTGGCAGATTTAAATAAGATCAAGCTCTCTTAGTCTGAAGCATGTTTTTATACCCTGCCATGACAAATGGAGCAGCAGCACAAGCCCGTGTAAAAGGTGAGAGGGAGAAGACCAGCTCCACACACTTGCAGCAGTAATGACACAACCCTGACAGAGGTCTGTGTGTCTCTCAGCCTCCAACTGCAACCATGTAACTGCAAATCCATTTTGTCCCTGGTGACAAATGAACCCCGGACACGAAGGACAGAGAACTGCAGGAAGTGCCGAGTGTCCAACCCGGCCCCTCCACGGGTCCCTCTCCTGAGCTGCTCAGCCCACGCTGCGCTCGCTCCAGAGCAAAGACTTCACAGGGAAACTTGGACTGAGCGGGAGCACCTGGGGCAAAGTTTCTTTTCTTGTTCGGTTTCCTGAGGATACAGCTGAGTGCGATTTTTCTGGCTTCCACAGTCACTTCTCAGCCCGAAACAGATGCAGTTTTTCACTAAGAAAGATAACTCACAAGGAGAATTTCCGCTGCTATCCTTCTCCATTAGGAGAGAAAATTAAAATATCCTTCAGGAGGGAATACATAACAGCTCTGTGAATTTAACAAGGGGTTTCTGCAAGCACTGAAGAATATCCTGCAAACATACTACAGAACAGAACAGTGTACATTAGAAAAAAAGAATAACTACGATAATGCCAAGAGAAAAACATTCTGTAATGTCAATATTGTTGCATCAGGATAGTTCTAGCCAAGGATATTTTAAGCTTTGATCAAAACTGTGAATCTGTTGAGGCGGAATTATAACCCCATGTAGAAAAATTCTGAAATTTTTAATGACAATTAAAAAAGTATCATGTTCTGGAGAGACCAAAAATGAAACAGAGATCCTGAGCCAGTAGATAAAATTTACCAAACCAAGCAAGTGAGAGAGAATCTGCTGGAGCCTTAAAACAGAAAATGAAAAAAACCCAAAAGGCAATCCTGGGGAAGATTTTTGAAAGCACTTGGGAAATTTAAATGTCCACTTGCCACGGCCCTTTAGTGAGAATTTGGTGTCAGATTGTTCTTTTTACCATTGAGAGTCTCAAGTGATGGAGTCACTTGAGGAAAACAGGACAACAGCAAACTGAACACGCTGCAGGGTTAATTTTCAGCAATGTGCAAGAGATGCTGACAGACAAGCCAATGGGCCAACTGGGAAAGAACTGGGACCTGCACCAAAAATGTACTTGTCAAGTAGTTGCAGATTTTTTTTTAGCTGTTCTGGGATAAAATTGACGTGTTTTGACTGATGAATCATGAGCAAAGATTGCCCAGTGTGCTCAGTTTGAAATACCAGCTTCTACCTGTGTGTGCTGGAACACTCTGTTCCCTCCTCTGAGCATTTCTTTGGCAAATCTGTTCTTGAACTAACAGCTAAGCACAAATCCTTCAGGGTGCAATCCTGTTCCTCTCCAACCAGCAGGGATGAGACCACTGAATCCAGCTGGGAGCAGTACCAAGTTATTAATAGGGAGACTTCACATGTATCAAAATTTTGCAAAATAGGCATTTCTTCACATGTCCCTTGCAGCATGTTGGGACAGAGACATTTAGTGAGAGGTGTTTGCTGCCATCCATTACACCTGCCAGGATGTGACATTAGCTATCAAAATAGGTGATGTGGAGGGGGGGCTGGTTGCTCCTTCTGTTGTTCTGAGACCTCTTTATCCCAAGGAATTGTGCTTCTCTCCTCTTTGTCTCCCTTCAATCTCAATACCTTCAGCTGCTGCGGAATATGATGGTGATAACTCCAAGTTTCATCAGACTGGAGAGGACGGATGGTGGCAACTGCATGGGATTTTCAAGGTCCTTATCCCAGTCAGTGTCATCCTGTTTTCCATCACTTCCAGAACCCATAAGTGCCCATACAGAATCACTGGTATTAGGGCCTTGCACTTCTGTTCCTCCTAGAAGTTCCAGGAGGACAGAGCACTCCACAAATGGTGCTGTTTGAAATTTGAAGCAGCATCTAATCAGAGTCTAGTCAGTGCCTGCTGGGCCTTTTAGAATTCACTGATGTAGATGTATCAGAAAAATTGCTAAGAAACAACTTTAAGTGCTTTTTCTTTCTCTTTAATGCCTTATCTCAGTGCCTCCTGCCTTTGGTATCCTTTCCTTGAGGCCTTCCTACCTAACATGGATGTAAATTCATCTGAATTGCAAGATGGCAATGCAGGAACACACTGTGGGGTCTGACTTGTGTTGGAGAGGCTTTTCCGGCTCCTGCTTAGGGAAAAGCACAGAGATGTGTTCTCTTCATCTAAGCAGGGATCCTAATGGGAATGTTCATGCCTCACTGAGATCCTCAGGTGAACACGACCAGGATCTTAGTAGAACTTTAAAGCTTGGTAAAGCCCAGTCTCCTCATGTTCCATAAATATACAAGGAATTCTCTAGCTCCACTTGCAGATAGATAACTACTTCTTCATGTGAATTAATGCTCATATTTATGAATTTTGCTAAACTTAATGGCTAAACAAAAGTAGCTGAACAGCGAGAATCCAATCAAAAACATTTTGTGAGTATAAAAAGCGTTATGTCATGTCAGCAGAGGATCCCACAAAAGTAACACGATGTGATGTGACACTACTCAAGCAATGTAATACAACATGGCACCACCAAGTAAGCAAAAAAAAGCCCAAACATTTTATTTTTAGCTGAGATGCTCATTACCGTCCAGTGTCTGATCTGAATGGTTTTTGACGGACTTAAGTGGAGTGAATTTGGCTGATGTCATGGGTTTAATAGCTATTTGAATTATCCCAGTCTTCCAGCAGCTCACTAAATTTTTAATCTTTTCTGTTCACTATGAGGACAAAAAAAAAAGTCTCTTCTAAAATAATGGCCTAAAACGCTGTCATTGCACACTCTAAATGCTGCAGCATTTGGACCAGACCTCTCTAATATGTGTCACTCAAAAGGGACATTTTTAAAAGCTTTGTGAGATTTTGAGCAACTACAAGAGAAGTGGAAAACTGTTGCCTGGTCCTTGCTTAACCTGTGGCAAAGAGAGCCATGCACATGCAACAGCAGCTCCTTCTAAAAGCAGGTCTGAGGGATTAGAGACACCGGTCTGGTACCCACAGATGGGATCACAGCACTCAGAACAAATGGAATCATTTCAGGACACATTTTAAGGAATTTCTTCCCAAATCCCAGTTGCCCCGACTTGCTGGGAAAAGCCCTCCACCAGGTTTTACAAGCCATGGCCCCAGACCTAGAGGAGAAATAAAATGTGAGGGTGGGAGAAGGAGGCAGGGAACTTGTGGCTCCCTGTGAAATGTCCAGTGGGCTCGAGCTGAAGTGCAAGCTCAGCCCTCAGTTCCTATCAGCATTACAGCCAGGAGGTTCTGGCATGTAGCGCTTGCTCAGCCCTCAGCTCATATCAGCATAAACACTTCATCACAGCTGACACGCTGATATGCTAAATGAGTAAGTGCAGTGCACAAAGAGGTCACAGAGAAGTTAACTAAAGGGATTATAAGGGACAGTCAACACACTTCAAAAAGAAAAAACCTGATAGGTGCAGAAAACATGGTAAATGAGCCCGAAGAATGCAAACCCTCCGCCGTGCACTCCATTACAGCCCTGACAGTCCAGTTCCAAACAGTTAAATATGAAACTGTCAACAAGGGCCTGTCTTAATAACCAAACTTGAGGCCTTTTATCCTGGAAGATTTATGAAGTAATTTTAAAGAGGCCCAAGCAAACATCTGTCAATAAATTGAATGCCGGCTACAGGATTTACAAGCAAGACAAGAATTTCTCATTAAGTGCACATTAGCACTGTGGGGATCATAAATAGTAAGAGGGCAGGATGCTGAGCCTCTCAAGCTGTCATTAAAACACTATCTAAGAACTAATGAGGAAGTGATGGAAGGATACTAATGATCCCTCAGGCTCCTTTCATTCTGGGTGGAAGAGGAGAGTGCGATACAGTCGCAGTTTACCACAGCCCAAGGGCTGTGGTACAGGAGGGAGGTTTTAGGGAACCTCCCAAGCTCTATCCCTGCAAACCCCCAGCTGCACATGGACCCTCAGTGCTCACTGGTGGGCCAGCAATGGTTGGTTGTGGCTCTGTCTCCAAATCACCCACAGCTCGGGGTGACAAATGAAGGGGCAGGTCCCCGACACCGCTGAGGGCCAGCGAAGGTGTGTGAGTCACCCCGGGGAGATCTGCAGTGCCCTGCAGGTGAGACAGTCATTTTCAGAGGGAAAATAACTTGCTAGTGATTGTGAGCTTCTCTACTGAAAGATGTGAGCTTCTATATTGAAAGATGAGGTTGAAGCAGCAGATTTCTGTGACTGCCACTGTCCAAGCAATGACGTGGGTCTGGGGCAGGACCTCAGCTCTCAGCCTTCCCAAGGAAGGATACAAAGGTCTAATGGAACAGGGGAACCCCTCGTGCAGAGGAAAGTCTGGTTAGATTGCTCTGTTCTCTACCAAGAACAGGAATCTTCCCTTTGCTTGTGTCCCCCAGCACAAGGACCAAAATGACTACTAGAACATAAAAAACCTATTTCTACCAATAAAAATAATTTCTTTGGGTCTACAGTACCTTGGCACTTAAACTATAATGTAGTTACATTCTTTTCTGTAATAGATGCTTGAACACACTATTGATGCTGTGGATATATGTCTCTTCCTGAGACTTTTGTCTGCAGAAGAAATCAAATGAACATAACCAAAGTGCACATTATGAGAAAGACATTATATTAATGAGCAGTAGCACGTAGCAACAAGTTACTAGTCAGTTAAAAACCTCATTCAAAAGGAATATTGTAGTTAAAACCTTTAAACATGCAGCTTTCCAAATGAGTTTGTCCATAAACAGCAATTGTTAATAACTTGTATTTAATAGACAGTTGTCTACAACAAAATTGACTCATAAAAAGACAAACTTTAACTTTTCCAGTAAAGGATAGTAAAGACAAATTCAGCAATTACATGAACATCACACTCCAGACCAATTTCCTCCCAATACTGGAGATGTAACACAATCAAGGGAAGTCCAGAAACTGTGCACAAAGGGTTCAGAACTGAGACTTTCACTAAACCAACAGCAAATACCTGAAATAAATACTGGCCAGATGGTATAACCTATATCCAGTGAGTCACTTTGTCATCTCCCCTGTTCTCTGCAGCCCAGGTTCTGCTCAGATGGGCTGGTTTCCAATATTTCACTAGCACTGAATCAACCAATAGGATCAATGTATTTAACTACTAGTCAGTGCAAGTCAGGATAGAAATTTCACCCAATCTAATTAGTCCTTGTGATGTTATGGCAAGTATGGAAATGTATAATTACAGTGTAATTACACAGACACCATAAACTCAGCAAATTGCAAATTCAAGGCTAAATTTCAAAATTAGGTCATTTGAGTGGGTTCAAAATTGGGCAAAACCTGTTTGCTCATCGCTGACAATTATGTTGTCAGCTTCTCCAAAGCCAGGCACCTCAAAAGAGCATCCAGCTGTTTAACCAGATCAACTGCCTGCCCTGTGTGAGGATGGGAGTGAACTCCCCAATTACAGATTGATGCTGAAAACAGTCATTTTTGGCTATATGAGAGAGAACAGTGTGAGCACAGCAGTTGTGTGGATGCTGCTCTGCCAGTGTGGGGACACTGCATTTTGGCAGAACAGTCTGGACCTGTATGGTTGTGCCTTTTTAGGTCATTCCATGTGCTGCACTAGATGGGACTGTGTGTGGGGACAGACGTGCTTTGGCTTTTCTGTGGCCAAATGTCACACAAAGGCCGAGTGCCCCAGTTTACCCCAGGTACAGAGGTTTGCCCCTCCTGACTCGAGATGAGCTCAGCTGGTCAGAGCATGGTGCTAATAAAGCCAAGGGTGCAGGTTCAAGCCCTGCCTGGGCCATTCTCTTGATGATCCCTGTGGGTCCCTTCCAACTCAGAATATTCTGTGAACTTTGTGGACATATCAGCGAGGTTCAAAACCAATAACTATCCTTTTGCAGCAGGAAAAGTTTGCACTTTAAGGAGCAACTCTAAATCCTGATGCAACCCCCCTCCTATTGCAGGGAGAGAACCATTTGTGCCAGTGATGTTCCCAGAGGATTCCCAGGACACCTGTAAAATGACCCGGCTTCAGGCTGGCAGGAGGCAGCAGAGCTCTCCCTGCCTGTAGAACTGCTGGCTGAGGGCAGGGCACACAGGTAAAGCTATATTTTAAAAAGCAATAAGGAAGAGTGTCTGTTTTCATCTGTTCCAGTAAAGCCCACCCTGCTTTAAACATTATCTTTTTGTTGTTGTTCAACGAATGTTTTATGGGGAAAAACGCCTACAAGGACCATCCATCTGCTGACCCAGCCGTGGGTGCTAATACACGTAATGGAAGAGAGATTTCCTGCTACAGAGTCCTCTGCAAACTGCAGATCTTAATCCTTTGTTTTAGATACTGATTCCACAACTTTAATATAAGTAATTAACAAACTAAATTCATTTAGTTCATCAAGATCTCAGGCAACGAGTTCTGAATGGAAAATATAAGGAATTTTATTTTTTTTCTTGACCTTTTCAATGAAATAAAATTGATGCTGTTTTTAGGTAAGGTTATTTCCATAAATATTGAAGGATTTTAAGCTTTAATATTAACTTTATCTCAAGTATGGAAAGGAAGAAGATGTTTATATTGATTTGCATTTATACTTTGTACTGTACTGCTATTATAAAGGGGGTTTAAATATAGGTTTTACCATTTGAGCCCACTTGAACTGTTATGGCAGGATAAAGGTGCTCTTAATCCCTAAAAGGATCAGATCTTCTCATTTAAAAACACACACCTGGTTCATGGTAGCTGAACCAGAATTTCTAATTATGAAAAGCAGGTTTCATATCCAAATTTAGCTGAGTTGTATAAACCCCCCAGGTGTTACCTTACGTTTTTTTAGCATATATTAATGTTATCAGACTTGCTGACTCATGAAACTGAGGTTATAGCATTTTTAGCTATGCTGAGAAATTAATCCACCATTTGAAGAGTTCTGTGCTATTCTTTGTCCTGTATTTCTTGCTTTGAGTCTTCCTCTTATGTTATCTCCATTTTTTGGCCTTGGAAGGCTTTAGTGGTGGGGTGATGAATATCAGACCATCCACTTTTGATTCCCCTAAGTTTCTGAGGTGCATTTTGTTGTTTGTAGTAGGTGAAACTTCAAAAATTCTAAGGCTGGAATTCCCATTTATTCATCTAAACTATCTCCCTGATCCTGCAAGTTGGGCTAAAATTAGTAGTTGGGGATTTCAAGCCCTCCCACTTCTGATTAGGCTGAGAACATGATCTTCTGTAGCCCTTTAGGTGCTTCTGCTTCTGTCATTAGCTGAAAACCAGAAGTGAAAACAATTCTATATTATCTTTCCTGACTAAAATGTCAGAAGCAGGGCCAGTCCCCGGGTCATTTCACTGGGAACGGACACAGTTGTGTCCCAGACACGGGAATGGATGTTCTCCATGTTCTCTGCCCTGCCCCCAAGGCCACAGTCAGAATTTCATCTTAAAAATTGCTTCTGTACCGACTTCTGATGCACTTGTAGCTCCTGTAGCACAACAGGATTAACTCTTCTCGGGCTTTCACTCTTGAGGAAAAACACCCAGACTCTTGGCTGTCCCTCCACTTCCCACAGCTACACAGAGGAAAGATGGGCTTAAAGACATAGGGGCAGAGCAGGTGCACAGGGGTCTGTCCAAACCCGTGTCCCACCCAGCCCTCCCAGCACGCTGGGCTCTGAACATTTCCCTCATTGTGTCTATCAAGGACAGTAGGAAGTACAGCAAGTTTTCCGATGAATGTTATCTCATTTATTGAGAAAAAAAGATGTGAATTCTGCACGGGCAGTAAAAGGGCCTTGGGGGGAGGGTAACTGTAATTTCACCCTTTCAGTGCCTCTTTGCATTGCTCCATTTATAAAGGGCTCTACTGGTGCTGTTTTACCTCTGTAACACACACTTTCCCTCTATCCCAAGTCCAAGTGTATCTTCTTCATCTATTTGCACCACAATGAACACTTTTTTTATTTTTTTTGCTAATGCCTTGCTGAGCTGATGAATAAAATCCCATAGACTCTAATAAACCACTGAAGGATAATTCAGAATTATGTCCCGTGGAAAGCTTCAGTAAATAATAAAAGCATAAATATACCAGCAAGCTCATGTTATCCACTGCGGGAGACATTCAGAAATGAGAAGTTACATCTGTGCACAGTGACACGTGTTCAGTGCTGGATCTCTCTGTGCATTCACATATGTGATGGAAGGTTCAAATTTAGAACCTGCTCTATGGAACATCATCATTCCTCTCCAGCTTCCTCACTAGGAAGGTTTACTCTATTTGTTAAACCTGGGTGGGTAAAGTTTCTTTCCTGTGTTAGTCAAGTGCAAATGAATGAACAGAAAGAGATTAAATGGCAACTCTAATTAAGCAGCTTATATGTCACAGCACACTAACACCAACATATTGGTTTAGGTACTGCAAATTATCAGTACTAAACTTCTTTAACTGAGTCTAAATTTCCTCATTATTCTGCTGAGGGACAGAAAATTAGACAAAGAAAGCATCAGGGCAAAGGGGCCTGATTCCAAACCAGGCTTTAATGAATAATAATAGCTGGCATTCTGTGCTGTCTCACAGACTTTCCCTTTTCAGGTGATGCAAATCCTTAGGCTTTGGCTGGTGCTGGCAGAGCCCGTTCCCACCTGAGGGGGAGCAGAGCTTTTTCTGGGGATAAAGCGAGCTGCAGGAGGGGCTGTTTGGCCCTTTGGGTCTGTGTGTGGATGCACAGGCTGAGCTCACTGCCAGAGGAGCAGGGAGCTCTTTCTACAGGTCAGGAGAGAAAGGTGGAGAGAGGAACAGGCCATGTCTCGGGTCAGAAGGGCAGTAAGTGGAAGGAAGAGCTCTCCAGCAGCCTTGGCTCAGGTCTCCTCTCACACATTTTCTTCCCCTTCTCCTTCCCCCTCTCTCTGGGTTCCTATTGTCTGTCTCCAGACTTCCACAGCAACAAGGGCATAAAATTCACTCTCTGGCCTTTAAGAGCTTAACGGGGAGACCTTCAGTGTGCACAGTTGTTCTGCTTTTAACTTATTTTTGCAAAGCAGGTATATTTCCAACCAAGAATTAGAGAGAGTGGCCTCAGGCTAAATTGCAGGGAGTCCCAAATGAGTGAACCCTTTGAGAGGAGAATCACTGAAGAAGAAAATGAAGATGACAAGGCTGTTGCTTCTTAATAAACATTATCACATTTTCACCATGCATTATTTATTACTTTTCTTCCACTGATTTATGTTCTAAAACATTTAATCTCATATGTATAACTATATATGTACACATATATTTAATTATCTTTTTTTTCCCTAAACAAATCTCAAGTTAAGAGTTCCTTCTTTGTTTTTGCATTCTTAAATTAACATGTTAATCCTGGAAAATTATTCTTTTTTTTTTTTTTTTTTTCCAATCAGAGTCTAAACATGATTAAATTTAAAGGCATTTGACTGAATGTTGTAACGTTATATGTTTTATATGTTTTCCAAAGTTAAAGACGGAACACTGTGATCAGTCCTAATGTTTCTACCTGTGCCTATGGTTTCTCTAAGCATATTCCCTACTAGTGGTTTCATCTGCTTGTCAACTGCTTTTGTGTGAGGCCATGGGGAAAACGATTAACTTGTTTTGCAAGATACAAAAGATGCAGTTTGTGAACTCTGGTCCCAGAATGAGTGAGGGAAGAGCAAGGCTGGGATGGCTCCAGGCTGAGTCAGAAGCAGCACAAGGAGTCTGTGCAGCCCTGCCTGGGATCCAGAAATCCACAGAAACTCCAGCAGGGAGAAGCCTCGGTGGGACTGGTGTGGTGGCCATGAGGTGCTGTGATGGGGTGCTGCAGAGCCAGCAGCCAGGCTCTGAGTCCCTCTCTGCCCACAGACTGTTTCCCTGGGACTCCTCAGGGCCAAGGTCCTGCTTTTGTGGAGAAAACTGCTCCTGGTTTAGGAGTGCTGGGGAGCAGTGAGAGAGGTCAGACTTTCCAGCACAGGACCCTCCTCTCTTATTTTACTTTATGGTCAGACAGACTATTTTTATTCCGAGATCTGCAGCTGTCCAGTAAATATATAACTTTGTTAGGAACCAAGCCTGCTCCAGAATGATACCTTTGTGGACACTAAAAACAATTTAATGGCATGTCACAATAGCAATTCACTCTGCTAATAGCCCGGCTCAATAATACTATATTGCATAAACCTCCTTCAGTCTTCTGACAAATAATTCACCTTTATGCACTCTGCAGCAAGCTCCATTTCACTAACAAATATATTTCTCCCTTACACCTACAAATAAATATCCAGCATCTTCTTCCTGTACCATCAGCTGTTCCCGTGCACGAGGTCAGCGGGGCCGTATTTCTACCCCAAATCACCACCTCCATCTCAGCCACAGAGACCATCATATTTTAACTGGCACATCAAATCACAGGGAAGGGTGCAGGGAATGAAATCTTGGAAAAAAATACGTACATTTTGATACGTCTCACAAGCAGCAGCAGTGAAAAGTTTAAATACTCTGTATGTCAGGGCAGCCTCAAACAAATGTTTATGGGCTTTGCTTTTGCAAGCATAAGGGTTTGGGAAAGCACAAACCTCAAGATGTCTCTTGCTTAAAATGCAGTGAAAACTCGGAGAGCAGGCAGGCACCTCCTGCCATCCTGCTTCTCTTGCTTCTTTTTTAGGGAGCCTGCCTGCTCCAGGAGGGATGTGTTGGGTCTACTGCACAATATGATGCAATATTCAGGGCTGCTTCCCGAGCCATTTGGGGTGAGTTGTTACCTTGCTGTGGGGCGGAGCTGTACCGCTCCTGTAAAAGCACAGCTGGCTCCGAATCTGGGGAGTGGCCCGTTTAAGGTGGTCTGTGGACAACACACCCAGGTATCCCCTCTGTGATGGGCACAACCAGCATTCCTGGTGGCTCCCTATGAAAGGAGCTTAATGTTCTCAATTTGCTTCCTCCTCCAAGTGGGGAGAAATTCTTGGTACTGGATTATCAGCGGGGATTCAATGGGCTTTAACCACTGCCAACCAACCATCTCGCAAGGATTCTCCCCGAAATCTTGGAGCACACTGGGGGTAGTGTGGGTGATATGGGTATTGTAAATTCCTGCACTGCTGCTGTTGTATACATTGAAAATTACCTTTTACAATGTCTGAGTTCATGTTAAGAGACAGGAGAGAGAAAAAAATAAAAATGCAAATGTTGCAGGTACAAATAGAATTTCCTCTATATTTTTATTTTGCTATGTTATCAGCTTACAACTCAGTATAAATTCCTCCTTTCCTAGAAATGAGACTCAAAAGATATATTTAGAAATAGGATCATCTATCAAAAGCTTGGGTTTGTTTTTTTTTCCTCCAAATATCTATGTAGAATCTGCTAAAACCCAACTGCATCCTGTTCCTTTAAAACTACTCTAAAATGCTACGGTTAAAAAAGGCCATTTTTGTAGAAGAAACTATTTGTATCAAATATCATGAGAAAATAAGTGCATCATGACAATTTTGAACATCTTTTATGATTTGATTGTCAGTAACGAGGCCCACAGGAGAGTGATAAATGTGAGGCACGAAAAATATCTATTTCACTTAGATAGCAAATTATGCAACTCAGTGCTTGATAGCACTTGGCAAAATACAAATGTAGTTGAATGGAATTGAAATTGTTGCTCTCTGCCTAAGACACAGGTAATATCACCAGGGGTCCTGTCTTTAGATATTTATAAGAGCTAAGAGTTTAAGTAATAGTAGCAGTAATACAAAATTACCCTTAAACATTGAAAACATTTTTACTTTGTTACAGGGTGTAATTTACACTTTTTCTCTAATGGCTTACAGACTGAAAATGATATACTAATGCAATTTTTCAAATTTAGTTACCTTTTTGTGTTCTAAAATTATGTGCTCTCTCTTTTCCCTGTTTGTCACTTTTCAGATTCCATTTAATTCCATGTTCATAGAGTTTCATAATTTATCTACTTGTCATAAAAGTTTTCTAGACTTTTAAAAATACGAAATACTCCCAACAAACTCTGACAAAAATGCTTCCAGTTCAACTTGTAGAAATTTTTCAATTTTGTTTTGAACTATTACCATACATTTTGTTGGTGGGCTGAGATTTTTCATACAGTGACATCAAGCAAGGGAAGGAAAAAATGATCAGAGAAGAGATTCACTCAAACCATTTGTATTAACCTGTCTCTACACTTATAGATTTATATTCCTGCTTATCCTGCATAGAAGGATAGGAAGACAAATATAGGAATGTGCTGTATAGCTGTGCCTTAGCACAGGATAGGAAATGAAATTGTGAAACTTTCAAGATTTAAAAATTTTCCTTCTCCCAAATCACGAAGAAAAATTTATGTCATTGGATAATTAAAAAAAAATCATATTAACTGAAGTGTTTAGTTTTGATCATTTCAAATCATGTTTCCCCAGTGCTGATACTTTTACATGTTCATTTATTTGTTTTATGGGAGCTTTTCTTCCAATTAACTTGAATTTTGAAACCAAGAGCTGTTTCTACTTAAGCAATGTGAAAACAGACTATTTTGACAGGATGCCTCTTAAAACTTACAAAATGATATTTCTCTAACCCACCCTTTTCACTCAAATGAATCATGTTTCACTGTCACCAAATGCAAGGTTTAATCCACGATGTTGAGATCACATTTGCTGTGCCTCTCTCTTTCTCTCTCACCATTTCCAGTACCATTTGAGTCCTTCATGACCACGACACCAAAAATGTAACAGCCCAAATACAGACTCCCTACTAGGACATCCTTTGGGTGAAGGATCCAGGGGGACTGTGAGAGGGGATGAGGGGGTTTCCCTCTTGGTGACCTCTGTCCACTTCTCTCCAGGGGCTCTGCTCTTGCTGGAGTGCTTGGGCCCACTTGGTATTGAGGTGATCCTTGGCATACCCCTGTGTCCTCCTCCTCCCTCTGCCTCAATGTGGCAAGAAACTCATCTTGTACCCTGTGTGGTACCCACTCACTTCCCAGCACCCCCAAGCCCCAGTGATCCCCCTCACACTGCAGAGAACAGGGTCAACATAGATCATGCAACTGGTGAAGAGGGGATGCAGTGGAGAAAACTACGGAAAAAATAACATAAAAAAGATTAATTGCAATAGAGAGAGAACTGCAGGCTCAGAGAAGAGAAAAACAGGCTCTGACCATCTGCAGCTATTAAAAGGCTCAATTCATATTGCACACGAGAAGAGGTGTCACCCTCATAGCTCACAGCCCAGTTTTAATGTGGGTAATTCCCTACATTCCCCTAAAAAATTCAATTTGACACAGCATTTTATTCCTTTTGGCACTGCCTTTCGTGTAAGGTTGCTCTGCTCTGTTGAGCAGTTGCCTTTTTCACCCTGCCCATGACTTTTCAGCAATAATGGACAATGTTATTGTCAGGTCCTAAAAATCCGTCACCTGCACCTTTTATTGCTTTGCAGAACTTTGCCTGGAGTCCAGGGGAGCTTTTAGTTTTCCATGTCTGCTGTTCTTATCTTTCTGGGATCAAGTGACAGCTTCCTGGGACCTTTGTAGGGCTGACACTGTGCCAAATAAGGCAGAAAGAGATGAATCCTCCTTTTCATATTCCATTTTCACGTCACTGTAAACTTGCAGCAAAAGATGCCAGAGAACGACGTACTTAAGGAACCTGAAAAGCTGATCAGCAATTACTGGGGTTAACCAAAGGGATCAAAATTCCTAAAAATGGCAATCCTGAGGAACAATTGTGAATGAAAAGAGGCAGCAGTACTTTTATGGGATGTGTGTACAAGTGCCTAATGTAGTTGTAAATAAGGCATTTAAATGACTAGGGGATCTGCAACCTCTCTGGAACTCTCCCGGGGAAGCTGTTGACAAATTAAAGCTGCTATTGCTACTCTTCCATTAGCTTTTGTGTCCTAAACACATCATTAGGTGGTATTTCATGGCATAAAACTCTTACCTGCTTAAAGATTGATTTGAAATGGAAGACTCTTACAAGAATATACAGTCCCTTTGGGTTCCAGCAGGGAGGATCAGTCGGAATAAATTTATGACTTGAAGATGGTTTTGTTTATTCAGTCTGAAAATGCTTCATTTTTTTAAATATTCTCCTATTTATAAATAAATAATCTGCTGAAAGTGTTCACCAGATTATTACTATGGATACTTTAGTTTTGAGCAGTTTACTGCATATCTTAAATATTTCAAATGCAGATATTTATGATTGGATTTTTTTTTCTCTCAGACTTTTCAAACCTCATTCCAAGTATCAGGACCTCTGATTGTGCATTTGCATTTTTTTGAGCAAAATGCTGCAATATTAATTTCAAAAGAGGACATTATTGACAATCCAACAGAAATCTCCTGAAGATCAGAATAACTGACGATCTTTTCGGTCAAAACTGTCTTCAACATGAATATTGCCAAGGGATTCCAAACAGATATTTCATCCTGTTAATAGTGTTCTGTTCACAGGAATTCTGTTCATGTCAGGAAAGGAGAGAATTTAGAAGTCTGCCACTGTCACCAAGACAAACAAATATCTTGAGTTTCCTAAAAAGCATGACATCTCACACTTTCACTTCTATGCCTCTTCTCTAAAATAATTGCAGCTGAAAAGTCCAGTAGATAGTGACACTTGAAGCTTTTAGGAAAAAACCAAGAAACAAGACCCAAACCCACCTCTTTGAAATAACATTTAAGATCCACTTTAAAATCCTCCCCAAACACAAAGGAAATTTAAAGTTTAAGCTGAAAATCTGGCTGGAAACCATGTCCTTAAATCAACCTACCTCTCCTTAGCTTTGCAGGGAATCTCACACACTGTACTAATGCCATATGTGCCACAACACACAGGAATAATGGGGTGAGCTGAGGACAGTGTCACACCATACTGAGTTCCTCTTAATTCAAAATTTCTTCCTTGCTTTTAGGAGGGTAGTTTACAACCCTGCCAAAATGGCACTTTTTTTTTTTTTTCTTAAATATACAGAGTGAAAAAAAACTCAGCATGAGAGCACACAACTTCTGGAGAGAAAACTGGGAGAGCTGCTCCAAGTGGGATGTGTACAAATATGTGTAAACTGGCAGAAAGGAAAGGGAGCAATGAGAACCTGACAAGGGACAACAGACCCGCACATAAGAGAAAGGCCCAGTTTGAACTTCCCAGACAACCCCAAAATCAAATCAGGGTGTGAATTTGAAGCCTGTCTGCAGTCAGCATTCAGGGTTGGTTTGACTAGAGACCAGCAGCAGAGTGGAAAGTACAGCCAGGCTTTGAAACACACGGTGCAGAGCATTTGAATTACTCCTTGCAGACTTCAGCAGTTTCAGTTTGTGGGGCTTAGTGGGAAAAAAACAAATAAATGCTGTTTGATTGTTTCCATTCTCTGGGGTTTTGCACCCTCCTGCATTTCCCCTGAGGTGGGAGGTGAGTGATGGAGAGGTCTGAGATCAGAGTCACTCTTCAAACAGCCCAAGAGTTCAGGGGAGGGCAGAGCTGCTAGGTGGCCCTGGCAGGGCTGGGAACAAACTGCTCCCATCAGTCCCATTTCCAAGTGCAGAGCAGATTCTGGGTCTCAACGTCACTTCAACCCAGATTCGCTTTCCACACGAAGCCATAATTCTGCTCCAATTTACTTTTTGTACGGACAAGCTTCAGTCAAAACTTTGCCTAGATTTGAAGAAATGTTTGATACAATAGTTTCATTCAGCTCTACTTTCAACTGCTGATCTGAAAACCTCTTGTCTCACATTTTTTAACTCGTGTCATTTGATATTCAAGTTTCCTTCAAATTTCGTCTCGTCTGAAGGCAGAATCAAGCTCTCTCATTTCCTGGGAATGCATAGGTTATGTGACAAGACATACAAACAGTTTTGATCATCAGGAAAATTTACTGCTGCACAATATTGCAGTTTTAATTAGCAGTAAAGTGAAATGAAATCTCTGCTGCGATGTGATTAGAACGTGGCTGTACAAACCTGGGAAGGGACTCTTGCATGGAACTTCACATAATGGATGGGATTGCTACATTTATTTATGGCAGCACAAAGGTGCAGGGAATTTGTTGGAAAACTTCAAAGAATTGACAGGATTATATTCAGTTTCTTCATCTGTCACATGAAGGGTAACTTAACTCCTGTGCTGCACACCTTTTATGGTAAAATGTGGGGTTTTTCTTACTGCTTAACTGAGCAACACTTCCTGCTGCAATGAGTTTCTTCCTGAAGTTGCTCCTATAAGGGCATCCCTGTACAATTTTGTATGATCCCTTATTAAGCTGTAGTCAAAACAGGCTGGGGAAGCAGAGTGAATGTGGGGCAGAGGAGGAGTGGCTCCATGAGACTCTGTCTCATGAGTGCAGTGGTCAGCAAAGACGCTGCCCCCGGGAGGAAGGGTGTAAAGCTGTGACACAGGGCTGCTCATTCCACCCAGACCCGTTTGACAAGGGAGAAAGGGGACCTCTGAGGAGCCCTGGTCGTTTGCTGTCCATGAAATGCTCTGCAGGCTCACCCTTCCCACACCAGCCCCTGCTCTCAGCTCTCCGAAACACCTCTGTGTAACCTGCAGCACGAAGTGCAGAGCACAAAGCCCTGCACGGTGGTGCTGCCTGGGACAGACTCGAGTGCACTGATGGGGGTGGTGTGACCTGGCAGAAATTTGGGAGCCTCTCCACTTGTTCCCAGAGGAGGAATGTCCCATGCCAAAAAACCTGCTCTGCTCAGACAGGCTGGGCTGCTGAGACCCATTGAGCTGTGCTGCTCTGTGCAGAAGACCCAAAAATTTGGGCTGAATCGAATTGGTTTGAGGCAGCATTCTGAGGGAAATGATATTAGGCTGTTATTTGGAGGAGAAACTGTTGAGAGGTGGGAGGAGCAGGTCATATGCAGAGAGGAAAGGGAGAAAGCCTCCTGGTCCCTTTGTGCTGCAGCACCTGAGCTGGGTGAAGCACAAGTCCCCTGGCTGTGATGAAAGAAGAGAGGACACTCAAGGGACTCTGTGCCACAAACAAATGGTCTCACTCCCAGCTCAATTTCTTCTTGTAGTGAACAAAAATCAGCAGAATGAAAGGCAAAGTCTGACTTGCAATCAATCTTCATTAAAAGTCAGATTCTTTCGCTGTAGCTCTATAAACAGTATTTTTGTGAATTAAAAATAACATTGTGTTAATTACAGTTCTGCATTACCTTTTTTGTTATGGCATGTTAGGCATACTCCTACTTTGCAGAATGCCAATAACTCTTCACAATTCCAAAGGATTACAGTTCCCTCCTCAGACAAAGGAACAATCCTTTGAGATGATGGCCCATCAAATATGCCTTCATATCTGCATCTCCTGTTTCCCAGCCTGTGCTATATTGTGCACAAGCTGAAATGGCACAATACAGCACATCTGCCATTCAGATGCCACCTTTGAAACTGTCCCAAATTTTCTTCTTCAGTGACCTATTGCTATGTCAGGTTCAGAAAAACAGAAACTCTGTAGCCCCATATTACAGTTTTTTCTTTCCAAGTCTATTTAAAGCCTCCACACCGGAAAAATCAACTTTTTGGTCGCTCTTGTGTGCTGAGCTGGGGAACTTGAATACGCTGCATCCTGTACCAACACAGAGCTGTGTCTATGTCCTGTGAGAGCAAATTCATCTTCTGGGCCCTCACATCCCCTTGGTGTGTTGCCCGTGAATCCCAACAAGGCCCAGTGTTGAACTCCAGCCGGGACACGCAGGGATAGCCCGGTGCAGGCTGAGGTCTCTCACAGCCAGCTCAGGGTCAGCCCTCACAGAGCCCTGAGGGGCAGAGCGGAGAACCAGACTAAGAAGCACAAACACAGAAAGAACCCTGGGGCTCACTGTGCCTGCAGGCCAAATATGGAATTCAGTTGGCATTTGAGGTGCCCCGAGTGCGGGGCAGTGTAGAAGCAGTGCCCAGTGTGGGTGCTGACACCCTGCTCCGAGGGCAGCAGCACCCACCAGCAGCTTTGCCCAGGGCTGGGGTGTCTCCCGCCATCCTTTTAAATGCAAAGCTGACAAGAAGCCACATTCCAGCACCTGCACGTTCATAATATCATTTCTGGAGCCAGGCCCTGAAAGCAACGTTCCTGAATGGGAGTTAAGGGCACCCAGGTGACGTCCTCAATGCCCAGGTCAGTGTGTGCTGTGCAGAGCCACATCCCGATGTCAGGATGCAATTTCCCAAAGGAAGTTACACAGTCCACATGTCTGCAAGCACTGGTTGGGGCATCTAACCACAGAAATTGTTCCTAACAACAAGAATGAGATAGGATCAAGACATTACATGTCAACAGAAATATCCTCTCCTTCTCCCCAGTCCACTGCATATTCAGATTTCACAAAACTTTGGTAGGAATTTCCATGACTCATTCCCCAGTAATCCATCTTTCATTGCTTTATTAAAGATGCTGCTACAAAAGACTGAAAATCAGGGTTTTTTTTTTCTTTTGCTTAAGAGGTGAATTCATCATTTCATGCCAAATGCATTTGCACAGGATCTCAGACTGCTCACACATGCTGGTGCATCCCCAGCACAGGGAACATGGACACAAGCACAAATCCATTCAGTCCATAATTGCATTTGCTGCAAACCTTTGTACACATGAATTCTGGAGTGCAGAGGGACCACAGTACATTGGTGCACAGAAATACAGACAGTCTAGTTCAATGAATTCCTAACCAGGCAGAATAAGCTTGAATTAGAGTTACACAGGCTTTTTACAAATAAATATTCTTTAAACATCAGAGAGAGGCATTGAGGGAGAACAGCAAGGGGTGCCAAGCAAGGACTTGTATAGATGGGTATGTTGAAAACACCTGGATTGACAAAACTATTTTAGATAGAGAAACTGGAACTTGATGTAGAAAGAGCAAGGCACACAGGAACAAATAAGCAAATTTCACAGCAAAAAGCAAGAGGAGAAGAAAGAATGAAAGAAAAAAAGAAAATTCCCCTACAGGTTTAGCCGATAATGTCAACAAGCATCATTCTTACTGCTCTCTCACTATATGTCAAGTCCTCTATTGCTTCTAATCTGTTGTAAGCTATATTCTCTATAGACAGATATAACACCAGAGGAGAACATTAAGACCACCTATTCATATTTTTTTGACATTTGAAGTACAGTCAGACCTCGGTAGGACTTCAGCTTTGGCACAGAGTGAATCTGTGATCTTATCAAATATGCAATCCCACATAAAGCAACTGCTGAGCTGCACAAGAGTCACATAAATATTAAAGTGTTCAGAACGGTTAACTCATCAAACACGCTGCCTGTCTGGACAGATGGACGGAAGGACTGAGGAATACATCATGCAAAATCCTGAATTTACACTGTGGGAAGGAAGTACTTGCAGAAATGAGACGAGCACATACAAAAAACCCCCACATTTGCTACATATGTGGTCATTGCTGGCTTTTAATCAGGAAAGGTTTAAACCAAATTTCCCCAGAGTGTGATTCCAAAGGAGAAGATGATAGAGCGGATGTGTTAGGGTGCTGATCAGGGAGCCAATATATTTCAGAGCCAGTATAAGCCTGCATTTATCCTACAGGGAAAAACACAGGCGGAGAGAAGATGTGTTATTTTGTAAACAACATATGAAGGCTATCTGGTGATCAGAGATTGCAGTATTTTCATGTGGAGCAGGTGGAGCCATCTTTTACCAAAATTAAAAGGCATTCAAAGGAGGCCCATTGTTACCCAGCCCAGAGAGCTCGAGGAGGCAGCTCCTAATGCAAGTTAAACATATTGGCTTGCTGGGACTTTATAGCTGCATCTTACTGGAGGCATCTGACACACACATCTATTCCTTTAACCTCAAAAGGGAAGATAATAAGCATTTTCCAGGGAGGAGATGAGAGGCGCCCAAGTGCCTGAATCCCCTGTGTTCCCAGTGAGAGGAGAAAAGGAGACTGGGCTCCCAGCAGCCCAGCTGGGGCAGGCTGAGGGCCCCTCTCCCCCAGTCTGGGCTCAGGTGTCTCTGCATAAGTGTCCCTGTGGTGTTGAGCTCCACATGGAGATCTGGCCTTTGCTTTAAGCCTTGAGAGAGAGCAAACGATGAGCACTTTGTCCCCCGGACTCTCCCATGTCAGAGCTGAGGGAAGAAGATCCCTGGCACATCTGCCCAGCTGTTGTGTCCCCTCCATCCCTCCCTCGGGAAGGATGGGAATGGGTGCCCCTGGGCCCTGGTAGTGCCTGCCGGGCCGGGGAGGCTGAGGAGCAGTGACAGCTCGGAGCAGCCTGGCAGTACCATCTAGTGGGTGCTGCCTCGCACAGGCAGCCGCTTCCAAGGAGGAAGGGAGAAAAGAGGACAGAGAGCAGAGAAATAAAACATTCTTTATCACTGCTCTTGACAGGTATTATATTGTACTATAGTGCCATTTGTTTAGTTACTGCTACAGCAAGTGCTGTGCAGAAATCTTATAAGCAGCCATATGGCACCTCTGAATGAAAGCCATTATGCTTTTATGAGTAACCCACACTGTCTCTGCAAGGGGAAAGAACCTCCGTTTGCACCAAATGTCATTTTCCTATTCTGAAAGGAAGAAAATATTTCTGACTTTCACTGAACTCCACAACCCTGAGCTGATTCTCCTCTCCTGACAGTGTTTACACAGAGTCTAAACCCACTGGAGGTCTCAAATACCCACCAGGTATTTCACGACTGACATTTTGCTGTTTTCCATGCTCATGCTTTTCGACTGTGCCATATTAAACAACACTGTCTGCATCTAATATTAGATTCTATACTTACTAATTCATTAACATTTTATAATTTACCATCCATTACACTTGACAACAACTGTCCAGCCATCCAGCACTGTTTTTAAAAAGGGTTTTAAAAAGGCCCTTAGGAACAGAAAGTTTATTCTCTGAACAGGGTAAAAATAACAAGTCATTAAAAATTCCTACTACCTGGATGCAATATCTGGGCTGCACCTCTTAAATTAACTCCGTGCTTTTGCTGCACAGAGCAAAGTTTTTGTGGTGATTGGAAACAAAAATATTTTCTTCTACATCGGTTTCTGTTTCCAACCCTCCTATGTTGCATTAAAAGTGGTTCGTTGTGTTCTGGGGGTTTGGTTGGTAAACACTGAATAAAGGTCTGGAACCTGCGAGCTGGGGAGTCACAACCAGAGGAATATGTGCTAAAGGAAGAGCAATATTGCTGCACTACACGTAGCAAACTCAACTTCTCTAAAGCTGTGTGTGTTCACATGCTTAATTTGCATGGTAAATGATTGGGATTGCAGGCAGAGTTGCAGAAAGTGCATATGCAAATTAGGCACCTAGAGATGAACACATTTGTGTGTGATGGCCAATAACTAGATCAATCCCTTGTCCACTTTTGGCATTATATGGTACAGTATGTGATATAGTATATAGATTATATGTATTTACCTTCTCTTAAAATATATCAACTTAATTATCAAAAAAAAAATAAATAAAAGAAGGCTTCAATAAAATAGAGACATGTTGTTAAAAGTGATCTAAATAATCTCACTTTACTGCTCCAGATAATTAACACTCTTCAGCAAGAACTTTTCTCTAAATATCAGTCTTCTTTTAGAGAGATTTGCCATTTTCCTGCATTCATTATATCACCACAGTAAAGTGAAGCCATGCACCAGAAATACTGCAGGGATCAGGCAGAATGTAATTGCTCTAATGCTTTGCATATTTATGTTTCAGACCTTTTTATGAAGTGTTACTTTAAAAAAAGAAGGATCAGTTCATCTTTAAAAGGGAGTGATTGATTGCTGCCAGTCAGGCATTCCTTCATTCTTGGCTTCTCTCTTAGTCTCTGTAATAAGTTTTTCACGAACCCCAGCCCGCTATTAAAGAACAGCATTCATCATAAGCCAAGCAGAGAGGAGGCAGACTTTGATGGGCACAATACCATATTTCAATCTACAGTGTCCTTTTTGTTCAACTTGATCTGCTGCCTCATTAGCGTTCGAGCAAAAATACACAAAGCCTTTTGTAAATATTAATCAGAAATGTACAAAACCCCTCTCCAGACTAAATTACTTATTATTGGGCTCTCTCCAGGTGATAATATCTAACTAAAAATCCTGTTTGCCTAAATTGTGGGAGAAAAATACCTTTTTATGTACATTTTATGGGGCGCTCTTACAAGGATAAGTGTTTTAAGTAAATGCATTTCTTTAGTATTTTCCTTTTTTTTTCCTTTACCATCCATCCTTCACAGAGCAGGAATATGCAGCCCTGCTGTATGTTGTAGGCTGCAGCATTCATCCAAGCAGTATGAGGTTCAAATTCTTCATATCCAGGTTTATTTCTGGCACTGCTGATTAATATAAGAGTGCTTTTTCATGTTTTCCTGCCGAGCTTAAACTTTATAGATGTGAGGCTGCGACTTAAGACACACTGAATTAACAACACATGCTCTAGGCTGGTAAATACAGCATCACAGAGGAGTCCCCCAGGCATGGTCCAGATGGGTTCCAAAGCAGAACTTGGTCTTTTGCACTTCAGAAAGTTCCTGTCAGGACAATAAAGTTCAGGATTTTGTTGCTGTTGTTGATTCTTGTGGACTTTTGAATTAACTTCCAGCCTTTCTGAGCAAGGTGAGCTTCACCACCATTGGTGAGACCCAATGAAATGGGACTTCCTTGCCCAAAGTTTCCACTAACACAAAAAGCTTAAGCTTATGAAACCAATTTGAGTTCTATAATTACTAGTAGAAGGCCAAAGCTGAAATTTTGGGAAGCTTAGACTCAAATTCTGTCTTATTCAAGCATTCCCTTGAAGTTTGTGATGAAGATAAAAAAAGTCAGTTGTAAAAAAGGGATTAGTCTCACAACTTCTAAAATCAAAGCTCAAAGGTCACTATCTCCAGAGTCTCTTTTTGGAGTAAACAATATAAATGCACTCAAAATCACTTTGCAGAAACAATATTTATTGCTTTCACTGGGCCCAATTCTGCAAACTTTTCTTGGATAAAATGAAGCTGTTCCCACCAGCCAAGCAGTTGGTGGACAAGGCTCTTCAGAACCAGGCCCCCATTCGAGCAAATACATCGAAACTTAAAGACTTTTGCGCTCTTTCTGGCAAAATCATTTCAGGTAGAACTCCTTAAAAGCAAGGACTGAGCAAGCACTTGTGTGACACTAACAGCTGGACCATCTGGAAGTGAAATTCAACTCACAGGTTCAGTAACTCCTGCCTGTTTGGCCATAAACTTGAGGGGTCACGGGCGCTGGTTTTACTCGTGTTTGTACAACACCCAGCCCAGCACATCCCTCACCAGAGCTGGAGACCCAGGAACCACAGCGACAGAGATCTTAAAAATAACACTGTGGACATTTGCCCCAAATTCTGCAATAATGACTCCTCATCGAATCCCAGCTTTCCTTGTGCACCTGAGAGACTTTGCAAGGATTTGTCTGATAAGTTTGTGAACTATGCAGTGAAAATAACACTTAAACACCTTGGAACTACACGTGGAGTCAACTTTCTCACTTGAACTCTTGTATTGTCTGTCTGTACTGTCTGATTTGTTTGTTGTAGATATTTTATGTATTTTTTCCCTCCCTGAGACTGCATTTGATTCACCCTAAGTGCTAGGCCAGCAATGAGAGGCAGCAGTGAACCCTCTGATAACAAACCATTCCCTTCCCCATCAATCCAGCCCAGGACTAAATGCCCAGGACCAGCAAGTTAGCAAAACACAGCAGATTTATTTATGTTTCTTTTCCTCTACTGATACTGTTTTCACAACCTGACATAACCTGGTAAAGTAATTCTAATTGTATTTTGGATTGATAACAGCATTTTTCTCAGAATACACAATGCCTGTAAGAACAGTTTTGGTTCTTTGCTACAGTACAAATGTTTTGCCTCCACAGCCCAAAATAACAAGATCTATAATGCAGAGAAGTCAATGGTAAAAATATCTGAAAGTCCTAAAAGCAAATTGATGACCAACATTTGGGATCCATTTTTGTATCATGTAACAGTGGATTAACCAAGATGATTCAGTAGAAAGCAATTAAGAAGGGCACTGAGGAAGACAGTAGTTGTACTTGAACATAACACTTGGGAAGAGGAGCCTGGTTTAACAAGTCCCCAGAGAAACAACCCCTCGAAGGACAAGGAAAGAGCTGGCCTGACCCCCAACCCACAGTGGAGCTGGAATAAATGGCTCATCAGGTTCAAAACAAGCCAGCTTTCTTCCTTTTAATCACATTTCTGTATTGCTTGACTTTATCACGGGTTGGAGTAGAAGCAGAGAGCTGGCATGGCAGAGTGGTGCTCCCCAGAGCAAGATCCCATCACAGTTCCTGACCCTGGCCTGGGAGTCAGCCAGAGATAACAGTGCTCGAGCTGCTCAGCCAGGGCTTGGATAAGTGCTCAGCTCAACTAGAGAGGCTTCCAAACTTGTTTCTACTTAAAACCTTCAGTTTTCTACCTGACAGATAAAACAGACTCCTGCTTTAAGTCTATTACTCTCTTCTAAGCAGAGAGGTCCTCAATTAGAAAGAACCGAACATTTGTTTTCAGGAAGGCTTGCTCTCCTCTGTAAATAATACCCTGCATTAGGTCTTTCTGTACAGCCAAATGCTGTGAAATAAATTAAAAGAGCATGCAATCAGTTCAAAATGACTGTAATTAGGCAATCAAATAGCCATAGGAAGCAGAAATTATCAATGTCTTTAGCTAGTTCATTTGGTCCGGGGATTTATTTGTGGGTTGTTTTTTTAAAGAAAGAAAACCCTAAGATTACAGACTAAAATTTAAAAAGGAATAATATCAATTCGCCAGGATTCAATTCAGCATCTTAGACCAGTGTCTATTAACCCCAGGAATTATCTGAAGTCTCCATGCCCATGTCTAGGCCAGCTCTGCTGCCCCAAGGGACACAGACCTGTGTGCAGGGTCTGCAAAGCACTGCTGCAAAACACAGAGCAAGGCTCTCCCCACGCCTACGTAACAGGAGGGGTAAAAATATTTGCCAAGTTCTAACTTAAAGTCTAGGAAAATCCCAGTGTACAATGAAATAAAACTCATCAAAAACACAACCAAACCATATCCTTCCTGTAATAAAAAGAAGGCAAACAATATGCCCTTCTCCACGTTTCTGCATACCTTTGTAACTGCAGGCTTCCTGCTCAGGAGCTGCCCTGCCAAGAATCATGTATCCTGTGATGACATTTCTCAATAAATAAAGTGACTTCATTATTGAAAAGCTTAACTGTAGTCGTGTGTGCAGTTTTTAATGCAGTACCAGCCCTAAAGTGCTGATGAGAGAAAATCCAGATGCAGGAGGCATTCAAGTTGGAGCCAGGACATTTTAAGGGCTGCAAAGTTTCATTAGCTGAGCTGTGGATCGATTGGTAGATTAAAACACTATATTTGTTCCTGGTGGAATGGGTTCCTCCAATGGTGTAAATCAGCACAGGAGAATGTAAATTCTTGTTTTAGCTGAGGATCAGGCTCCTGATTTATTGTGTCTTGTTATTCTCAGCACATGCAAAAAAATGAGGGGGGATTCGGGATATTCACAGGTAGATCACCATCATTTCACCTCTGGGACTGGAGCTGTTTGTGGGGACTCTGGGATAAGGGCTGGACGGGTTCCAGGTTCATTACTGTAGCCTGATTTGTGGTTAAAACACGTTAAGCCTAAATATTAAGCAAATACATCAGAGGAGGATTTACAGCTGTCCAAGGACACAGTAAACTGTAACACAAGCTCCTAGACTGTATTAAATTTGTATCCCCACAGTTTCTTCTGCAAGGGAATAGAACAAGCAAATCAAGTCATTCCTGGGACACATTAAAGATAGTCTTGCAATAAATTCCCTCAAACTCAATTGTCTGTGCCCAGACTGGAGCCATCAGCTTCTATTTGAAGATTTGGTATTCTGAAACCTTCTTTTTTTTTTTTTTTCCTTTCTCCTGGAAAATCTCAAACAAAGCATATTCTTTTGACTTCCCAGCAACCGAGAGGACAAAGAGATATTTTAAAGCGAGTCCAAAGGGCGTTGGAGTCCCTCCCACCCGTGCTGGGCGTTATTACAGTAACTCGCGGCGTGTTGGTGCGCCGGACCTGCTGGAGCGGGTGAATCACGGCTCAGCCCGGCCCCGGAGTGTGTGGGATTTCAGCTGTCGGGCTGATGCAACGAGGCAGAGTTTACCAATCTGTTCTCACAAAACCGCAACTGGCAAACGCTTCACGTTACGTCAAAGGGCTGAGAAACAAGGCAGGAAGAGAGACAAACCTCTGCTTCCAGCCCTGAAACTACGGCTCTGCGACACGGACGGTGCCCGGGGGGATGCGCCGCCCCAGCCCGCTCCTGACAGGGATCCAGACGTGTGGAGCCGAGGGCCACGTGCACCGTGAGAGGAGAGTCAAATAAAACAGAATCCAAGTCAATTCAGGCTCTCCCGAGGTGGGCTGGAGCCGCAGGCACTGCACACAGCTGCCCAGGACACCCTTGGGAAGGCTCCAGACCAGGGCTGGATCTTTAGCCTTGTCTCGCAGGCACCTCACTTTGGGCTGCAGTGGGGTCTCCCCACAGCTGGCACCCAGGAAGCTGCTCCTGGAAGGAGTTTTGTCTCTGTCAGCACTCACAAAGCTGTAGCTGGAGGACAGAAACACTAAGTTTCTGGCAGCAGCCTTGCAGCACATCCCCCAGGACTGGGGACACTCAGGGCTGTTCACTCCGACAGGGGACACTCATGTTTGAGCATTAGAGAAAGGAAAAGAAGTGTAATGAAAAGGATGAGGTAGAGATGAGAAAAGAAAGAAAAGAACAGGGGAAAAGAGATCAGAAAAGGGATGGCAGACAAGTTGGGTTGATGGCCCTGACAGCTGGAAGGGGAGGAGGTAATGTAAGGGGAAGAAGGAGACCCTCTTCCCTGCCAAGGGAATCAGACTTTGACTGGCAAATTCTCATCACTAGGAAAAGATCAATGTGCTTGATTTGGGGAAAAACTTCCACCTTGCACCCTGCACAGAATAAGCAATGTCTCCTTCCTAAGCCTAACTCTCTGTCTGTGTTTAGAGAGTTCCAAAAATTCGGCAACCACTTCTCTCTGTGCCTTGGGGAGTTCAATTCCCATCTCCTGTGGATGCCCCAAACAGCTCTGCCAGGTGCTTTGGGTTTGGAGGGGGGGGGGTCTTTTCTGTACAAGCCCTTTTGCTGCACACAGAATACTCAAAATTAATTGGACCTAAGGGAAACAGGAGAGGAAAAATCCTACTTCTGGTGTGTGTTCTCAGAACTTAACAGGCTCCTTTTTTGAAGTCACAAGGTAAAATTTAGGAACAGTCCTGGGAGCCAGGTCATCAATCCTTAATTCATCCTCATCAGTAAATTGTCATGACTAGGTGACACAGACATCTCATTTTAGTGTTCTTTCTCATTCTGCTGCTGCATCAGTGAATCTGAATAATCTCTCCCTACCTGCAAGGCCTCAGCAGGCAGTGAATTCCTCCTCCCAGGCCTCCGTGGGCCTGAAGACATGTGGGTTAGAGTGACCCTCCAAAAGCAGAAGACATGGCTTTGCACCAGCACAGCTCTGATACCCTGGACCTGGGAGGGGATGAAATGATTTGATAACCATTCCTCATGGCTGCCAAGTTTTAAAGGAAAGTGGCCACTCTGCTGGATTCTATGAGCCCAGTCATGCTAGGGTATATCCCATGCCCTGGGAATGCCAGCAAATGGAGACCCTCAGGTCAGATTGTGAACCCCGCTCGTGCTCATGGAGGTGGCTGGGGCAGAAATACTCAAGCTTGCCAAGGAAAACATTCACTAAATGTTTTGAAATAAAAATTTCAGCTTTCTAAGACATTTTCAGATCATAAACTGAGTAACCAAGCCAATGCAGGCACTTCTCAGGATAATGCAGTATCTTGGCAGCATCTCACTGGTCTCAACTTTGCATTTAAGTATCAAAATACTGCTTAAATCCTTTAAGTACCTAAATCCTGTGCTGGATTTAATCTTGAAGGCTTCATTTTTTATTTCAGACATGATCCTGAGTTGTGAGAAAAGACATCTATACCATGCTGGAATCCCAAGCACACGGATAGGACTGTGGTGCTGGAAAAACAGGGAGGTTTTGGGATAAGGCAACATGCTGGGGGAAATGCACAGTGGACCTGTAATACTCAGGGTAGAAACACTTTAATTCTTATCTCTGTCCTGGTGCAGTGTATTTATTCTCTGTGAAACTTCAAACAAGCTGCTTGATCTCCACTTCAATCCCCCAGTTCTAAAATAGGTGCCATCCTTAATTTTGTTTTAGTGTTTCTAGACCATACAGTCCTCTATGACTGGGAGTGCCTGGTTATTACCTGTGCAGTCAGTGCCCACTTCAACAGATCTCTGGTTTAACACAGGTCAGTGCCACTACAGCAAAAGGAAAGGTAAGAAATAATCAAACACCCTTTCCACACTCCCCCCTGGAGGAAACTCCCCCTGCGGAGAGTCTCTCATGGAAAGCAAAGGAAGTCACCACTCTTGTGCTCTTACAATGGTTAATATCCAGGTGATTTCCAGCAGGGAGCCACTCTTGAGTTATGGAGAGCACACTGTAGGTCTGCTTTGCTCCAGGAAATCTGGAGAAGCCACAAGAGACTGGATTTTTGGGTTTTTGAGAGAATTTTGACACCTGTTTTCCGGCCATTCTCGATACAGATGTTCCAGCCGGGCAATCAGCAAGGATGCTGGCAAAGCTGAGGGGGAATGGCATGGAGATGAATGGGTCCAACCAGGTGGATATGGCAAGGACTGTTACAGTGGCTCCAGGTATGGGATGGAAGACTCAGAAAACATCTACTTCTTTTAATTGTTGGGGTTTCCTTTACAAAAACCAACTGGAGCTGACACCACACGCAGGAGGTGCACGGGAGAGGCTGAGAACAACTTTTACCTCGTCAGCTGAGGGGACACGAGGAATGTCGCTCAATGCAGAGGGGCTACACTTCCAACTAACATTAAATGAGGCCCAGAATAAAACACAGATTTCCCCTTTACTTTCAAGTGCTCTGAGTCAGACCCTTGGCTCTCTGGTACATAAAGAAGGGAATAATGAAGGGAAGATTTGTGCTGATTTCAGTGGAGATGGAAGACTGCTCCGTGTGTCAAAACAAGAGTCTGTGTAACCCAGTGAAAATTCATTTTCCCCAGCATTATATACTTTACCCTGTACTGGCTTTAGTGAATCAACTCTGCCCACTAAACAGGGCATTAGCAATATCCTAATGGAAATTATCTCAAATAAAAACCAGCATTAACAGTAGCCTCCACATCCAAATCCCACCAGCCACCACAAGGATTTGTTTCCCTTTTACACCCTCCCCACAGATACATTCACACAATCCCTCCCAATCTCCCTGAACCCATCTGATGATCATTGCCAGGAGGAATTGCCACCCAAAAGGAGCCAACAGGGCCTTGTCGAGCTCTCGTGCTACCCTGGGTTCATTTAAACATCCTGATCCCAACCATCTGCACGTGGGATTGCTCAGTTTGGGCTTTTCCTGCGCTGCAATCACCAGGTATTTTATTTTCAGCACTGGCTGGAATGGCTCCTACAACCATGACACATCTGCCCATTGCTGCCTCTTGCCTTCAGTCACAGTTACTCTTTCTGCTTCTTGCTCTCCTGCATTATTTAAAATGAAGACAGGCTGCTGTGCCCACACAGAGTGCCTTTGACTCCAGTGAGGAATCTGCTCCTGTTCAGGGCTGGTGACAATCTGTAAACTCGTCGTGACAGAGACTGTATCTTGTTATGTATTTATACTGTGCCTGGCACAGGGAGGTCTTAATCCCGACTGAAGGCTGTTATATCACAGGGATAACCACGATAGGGAGGGAATTGCAGCACAGGGATGGTTCAGGGGAACCGCTCGTGACACTTTCAGCAAGGGTGTAGTGTGGAAATAATAACACAGCAATGGAAAAGCGGCTGAAGAGAAGACCTGCCTCCTACCAGGGAATGTTATTCACTTTTCCTGCAATCCTGATACAAACCTCTTGGGCTGTGCTTTGTTTTTACATCTGTACCTGGGGGACAAGCAGGCTGGTGACATAAACAGGTTCAGGCTCTAATAACCTGGGAGATCATCAGCAATTAGTAAAAAACCTCACAGTGCTCTGTGCTTATAATGAGTGGCTTTCTGGGACAAATCAGCACCACAGAAAAGCTGCAATATTTCCTTATTAATTTTGGCATGTGAGTTTGCAGCTGTATTTTGTGCCTATACTCTCTTTTCTGCATGGGCATGGGCTCTAATTCCCTGAACAACCACCACGAAACCCACACACCTATCAGATGGATCAGTGTTTGGTAACCAAGCTCTGCAGTACCTGATGCAATATCACTATTTAGATGGAGTATTTCTCCTTCAAATTGCAAACCAAATTCTACAAAGCAGAATAAATTTTGCCCTTGATTATTTTTTTTCCTGTTCCACAGAGGTCAGCTGAGGACACAATTTCTCAATGGACTTAATTTTACTCTCCTACTTGGGGTCTCCTAAAGTCACTTTGTAATATAAACCTAAAATTTTATGAGCATGATATAGTCAACCTCAAGCAAGCTTTGAATCTGGAGAGTTGACTAACACTGCTTTTGAAACCTGGGTTTTAATTTCAATTGGTACTTAAGGCTTTTTGTATTTCTGATTTTGGATGAGTGAATGGTAAATTGAAGAGGAGTCACGCTGCAGCTCTCCCGTAACAGAGGTCTGAAAACACACAGGGGATATGGAAGGGAAAAACTGACATTTGAAAAAAATAGATGTCACTTCAATTGAAGTTTTATTTGAGCCCATCAGCAAGTCTTACTGAATAGCAACTTTATTTGTTATAACAGCACAAATGGAGTCCAAGGCAGCCTGAAAACCAGATTCCAGTCTATTCTGAAAGCAAAAAACCAAAATAACAACAAAACCACATCGGACCAGATTTTCTCCCATGGTCATTGTTACAAGCAATAAGACTAGCACTCAGATGTCTAACCACATGGCTGTTCTCTTAATTAGCTGGGATCACAAAATTGTGTCTGAAAAAGCAGAAACCATATTTTAAAAATAGGCCTTTGAGGCCAGATTTTCAGAGCTTCAGCTTCCAATCCAACACCTACGTGAAAAAGGCAGATTTTCAGCAGAAACTCCCAAACTCCTCCTGTTCCCAGGAGATGGAACCCCAGTAAAGCACATCTGAAAAACTTCCCACTTCTTTTAGTTCCCTAAATGCTGGCTCACCCTGCCTGAAACCCACTCACTCCTGAGCCTCCCATGTGGAAAATGCTGGATAGGCAGTTGCTTTTAAAAAAATCTGCCCCCCTGTTTAAGACACAAATATGTCATTTCATGGGGCTGAGACAGAGCCAGGACAATTTGTGTTTCTCCATTAGAATTTGTGGTTTTTGTGCTTTATCTTTGCAATCCATGAAACTGGAACAATGCAGTGTGAGAAAACACACTTTCTTCAAAAATGCAGTCCAGATGAAAGCTGAAATTTGTGTACATTTATGCACACACAGAGACAATGTGTGTGTGTGTGTCTACACATCTCCAGGCAGACAAAGTTAACTTGCCAAAATCTCAGCCCAGAACCACACATGTACAGTCGCAGCTGAAGCCGAGGGAGTCAGAATTCAGACTTTGGACCACGAATTTGAGCTGCAAAATTCATTTCATGCAGGAAAACAAAAACAAACAAACAAACAAAACCCCTTCTCATCGTGGAACTTTTAAAAAATATCTCCCTCGAGCAAAATGGCTGTTTCCCCTCCCACATAAACTGGCAGCCAAGTCAGGAACAGTGCTGAAGACTTCCCATGCTTGCAGAATCAGATATAAAATTTGCAGGAAGGCTGGCACTTATTTTCTCACAACAGTTTGTTCTTCACATATTTCACAACTTTTAAGTTCCTTAATGTAAATTGGAGTCATACATTTTGCCTCCATGTGTTTTGTTGACTCTGATCTCCATATTAACGCCGGGGAAGGGCTGGGCTGCTAAATCCAGCAAGCTGGCCACAGTCCTGCCCAGGGAGTTCCCCCCTGCCCCCCAAACACCTCCGTGGCTTCATGGGTGACTGGGTAACAGGGGCAGCTCCCATGGAAACCCAGAGGAGGCTCAGCAGGCAGGGGAGGGTTTGGACTAAAGGAGACCTTATTTGCTGCATGTTTCTCCCGTGGCTTTGGGCAGCTGCAGGTCCTGCCCCTGTGTAAGTTCTGGATTCTCCCTGCAGGCAGTGCCCAAACACTGGAATGTCAGGAACTGGTTAAAGAGACCAGAAATGGACTGTTTTCGGACAAAGCTGTGAAGCTCAGTCGACCTTCTCTCCCTCCTTCTCTCCACTCCACGTCCCCAAACGCTCTTTGAACACATTTTCATGGCATTTATCCCCAGCAGGTTCAAAGGAAGACACAAGAGGAGAACAGGGTAGACATGCCCTTGGTCACAGCATGGAAATGGTGTTCAGCTGATCCAGGGCTCACTACTCACAGGGAAAAGTGCATTGGCTGCAATCAGATTCTGCTGGATTACTCAAGAGTTGCCTTTCAGTGGGAACAAAAGCTGGCCCTGGATGAGGTGCTGAAAGCCATGGAAAAGCCAGGAGACCATTTGTGTTCTGGTCCCTTGACCACAGTGTCTCCTTGTAGATGGAGCACTTTGTGGGCGATTGGACCTTGGGACTTTGGGGAGGGCTTTTTGGATTTAGAAAGAATTAAAAGAATATCTGAAATGATTTCCCTAATCAAGTTTCTGTTCCCTTCGTGTTCAAACAGGGTTTAAAGTAATTTCATTTCCCATCATGCTAACAATGTCTGTCAATATTTTCCCCACTAACTAACATCAGGTGGATGTGTCTTTTTTCCATCATGTACTAGGAATTTTCCTTTGCAAATTTCATTACTTGGTCCAGGGATCAGGGGCTGCTTCTTTTTTAAAAAGGTTGTCTGTGGTTCAGTTTTATCAAGAACAATATTGATTGTGACAGACTCACATATTCCAAAAAGGACTGTAAACCCACATAACACTTTAACTGCCAAAAATGCTTTTTCAATTTTTCTTTCTTAAACAAACTCACTTGGACCAAAACATCACTTTTCATTTTTCTCTCTCTCCTGTGTAAGTTTTTGCTTGGAGTTACATTTCTCTGTGTCTCAGCAATGGATGTGAATCAAGATTCAGATTTTGGACTCTGTTCCTAAAACAGGAACTGCCACGTTTTTGTTGGGGTGAACTGGGCACTGGTGTGTCTGCAGTGCTCCAGAACCTTCCTCAGGTTTTAGATTCCTTTGCCCCAAACAATTCTTGAACAAAACTGGCCAATTGCTCGTGTGTATGATCCTTACAGGGATAAAATCTGCACAGCCCATCAATGTCTACCTGTAGATTTGGGTACTTGTAGGACACATTATTTGACTGGAGTTGAATTTCACAATCAGCAGTTTAGGTGATTTAAAAGAAAACTTAAATCTGGGATCTGCTAGGATATTTGTGAAAATATTGACTTATTTTTCTGAATTAAATGTGGAACAATGAACAAATTGTGGAGCACTTTCAGAAAGGCCAAAATTTTATTGTGTTTCATGCACATTTGTAATTTACTGGGTTAATCAGAAAGACTGGTCAGCAACTGCCTTTTTCAATGAGATCTCAACACAATAAAGAATTTTATCACTAATAATTGTTTGTCTAGTACCTGATGACAAGGTAAAGGTGTTCTCATTTACACTTGGCATCTGGACACACAAATATTGTGGAATCTTACTTCAAGGAGTAAATTTGGTATTTTAATACTATCGTGCTCCCTGAGTGACACTGAAAGGTCACATGCAGAAGAGGAGCACTCCTGAATTTTAGTGGGATTCAGGAGAAGAATGCTAAACTCTGTACATTTTATCTATTTGTGTTCTTAGTGTGAAAACATCTCTGCTCATTGTTTTCATGCCACAGTAAGGGATGGAAATTGTCTGTTGGGTGTCCTTGAAGGCAGTCGGTCCCTGAACAACAGATATTCACAATAATTTTTTTTTAGTCATTAAATTGCTGTTTGCAATTAGAGCAATATAATCTCCATGCAAAATGTGCCTGATTTGGGGCTCAGTTAACTCCAGGTTGCTTTGCTGAAACATTTTCCAGATATTTTGCTTAACTCAACATGAGTAGGAATAAAATAAACTCAGGTCAATTTGAAGCCAACCTTTTGTTTGCAAAATTGACCCCCAAAAAACTTGCAGTTGCACAGCTCTGAACAAACCTGTGTCAATCTTACTCATTCACAGTTATATTCTTTTTGACTTTTTAATTTATTTTTAACCAAACCAAGCCCATGGAAACTAATACCAGAGAAAAATGTTGTATTCACTTCTGCAAAGGAAAAAATGACAAATTTCACATTTGGGCTTACTTTAGTCATAAAACCACTAATTATTTTTTGTTTGATTATTTAAAATGTAATTACACTGTTGTGGCTCCAGCAATTTAGTATTTCCACACTCCTAAACTTACTCCTCAAACTTTCAGACATGGTCATGGATAGTTTATCCTATTGACAAGTAACATAAGTAAAATGTATCAGAGACTAATAAGAAACCACAAGAAAAAATACTTGAGAAAAAAAGCAGGTCTATGTAATTCAGAGACGGTTCTCTCAGGAGACTTAAGAAAAAATAAACTAGAAACATAATTTAGAAACTGTATTTGAAGCAGAAAAACTGGCAAAAAATAAAGTTCTGAAAAAAATCTGAAGTTAAGGCTAAAAGTTGACAAACCCCACACCGCTCCTTGAAGAGCTGTTGGCATTTTATAGGTGGAAGAGATCGTACATGACAGAGAAATAAGCAATCAATGCAATGACAGTGTGTCACCTTCACTAAAGTTTCTGCCTGTCTCCAATCCCTGTGACCTCATATCCTTCCAAAATAACCAAAGGAAATGCCTATATAAAGTAATTCAGAGAACAGAGGAAATTGAGCCCTTCCCAAGGCTTTTTCTGTGCTGTCAGTTATCCTTTTTACCTGTACCTGTGTCCAGTGATACCCCAGGCAGCCCCTGACCCCTGCACCATCACACATGTGCTCAGGTGCTTTTGGGGAGCCTTGTATTTATGTCAGACATGATGTTCAAACCCCAAATATTCATCTTCAAAATCAGTGAGAGTTTCTTTGTCATGATTCCAACAGGCTTTGAATCAAACAAACCATAAATACTCTTAGTTTTCTTTCGTATCCTAAAAGTCATGGGCTGCTTTGAATCACAGGACTTTTTATGAGCTTTTCAAAGTAGCCAGAAGGGTTTAAAAGTGTAGAGACGAGCAGAAATGTTTAATTTCACATCTACAAGAGACACAAAAACTACCAGAGGTACTATCTACAAAATAAGCCCATTTTTCTATGATAGAAAGTACTGCTTATTTCCATCACATCTTAATATTTTATTCCTCGAGTTACTGGAAACTGTCAGGCAGATGGATGAGTGCTTATGAAATCAGACCTCAGGACAGAGTGTATTATGGTACAGATTGGCTTCTGTGAGAATAACCCTGCGAGCAGCTGATGCCATCAGTGGCAACAGCCGCCCACACATCCCCTGCTCGAGGTTTCTGTGAGCTGAGACCTTTCCTCAGCGCTCAGCGGCGATGTCCTGTTTGTGAGTCAGTGTCTGCAGCACTTCAAGAGAGTAAAACCACCCTGGGGAGCTGAGGGCACCACGCTCTGTTCCACAGGACACCCCCGAGCCCAACTGCCACTCTGGGAATCAACCCTGCCTTTACGGCTCCGCTTTTTTTCAAGTGATATTTCCCCTCATTTTCGTTTTGTAGCTACCAATGGCAAGGGCAGAATTTTGATGAGGAGAAAAAGCTCTTGCAAAGTTTATTTGTAATTTTGACACTCCCCCCCCCCAAAAATAAAAAAGAAAGGAATTATGAGCTATTGCTTAAAATGTGAAATTAGCAGCAAATGGAGATCTCTTAAAGTCCCTAAAGTTGAGAAGACATTCTTTGTGTCATGGAGCAGATACTCAGTGTAATCAGCACGTTCTACACAGGTAATTACTTTTACTACTAATGGTGCCTCCCACTCAGAGACGAAGATAAGATGTTCCAACACTACTTAATCACAAAGCTTCATTATTGCTCCACCACCTACTGGGTAAAACAATTCACAGGCTCTATTCAGAGACTCTCACAAATGAGAAAAATTTATGAATATGCGAGCAAAACAGCACACAGTCAGTCTGCAGCAGAGGCACCGCCCCGAGTCACTGTAAAAGACCTTGCAAAGTTTGGTTCTTTTTTCTCCTTTCCCTGAATACTCAAAAAGAATAAAATTTGCAAGAGAAAGCCACCCCTATGGTGAATTTTGACCCTGAAAGTTTTTTGGGTTCTTCTGCTGAAGCTTCTGAAATTTCCTTGAGACAGAACACAATGTGTAAAAATAGCTGCACTCATTGCAGTTTCATGTTTTATTTTGGGGATTATTTTTCGTTCTTTTGTGCTAACAGCATGTTACGAATTGTTTTACTACTCAGTGCATCAAGAGCTGACACAGAGAACAAGAACTAGGGAATAAAAACTCCCTCTTTGTAGGGTTTATAGATTCTTCACACAGGTTCAAATGAAGAGCACTGGTGTAGCTGACTGACGTTGTGCAGTGTCCTGCACAGGGGATGGATCTTTAGGAGCTCTTGCCGTAATGAAGCCAATGCAAATCACTTTGGAAATTACATCAAAAAGACACAGAGTGCCTTTATTTTCCATGGATGTAAAAGACAAGGTGCTGCTGTGCATTAAAGAAAACCTGTGGCCACTGAAGCCTGGATGCTGCCCCTTTCCTGGAGACAGCAGGTAAGACTGGGAGCCCTTGACTTCTGCCTCAGGAAACATTTTCAGGCAATTAATCCATGTCCCAGGTGCTCCACCTTGGTTACACTGTGTTACAGTAAAGCAGTGGACAAGCTGGAATTTCTAAAGGCTGAAGCTGTGTCTGCTATCTGTCTTCATATTTATCCAGTACCTTGGCAAACACAAAAAAACCCAGTAGTTCCCAGTTCCTACATCACCTCCTAAACTGTCCAAGAGGAAGCTGTGGCAAGAAAGAGATTTTCTCACAGTACTCAAGAACAGTCTGTTTAAGGGATGGGAATTCTCAGTCATCAATGAGAAGTCCGTTCTCTTTGCAATAAATTAAGGTGCTGTGGTAATACCTGAGATTGCTGAAATCTGGAAGTGTGTACTTCCAGGAAGGATAGCAAAGCACACAACTGTGTCCTAATTCCTGAAGAATATTAAATAACTGTATGGAAAAGGCTTGTGAAGTAGTAAACTGCCCATGGGAAAACCCGTCACATTTACATTGTTTACATTACTGTGAGTCCCAATAAAACAGTGGGAGGACATCCAATGGGGACAATGGGAGTTCTTAAGCATTTTGCCTTTTTGTTCCCTTAAAGCAGAGTCTTATCCTTGTGCATGGGGAAGTAACTGAAAAACAGGGCAGAATTTAAGTTTCTTTTGGTGAAAGATTAACATGCCTAAATGAGTGTCACAGTCCTGGATCACCTGAGTTGGAGAATCTGAGTGCTTGGAGGGACAGCAGTGCAGGCAACACCCCCAGCCTCACATCCCACTGACCAGCATTGGGAACATTCCTTGCAGCTCCCTGTGTGGCCACCCTGCACTAGGACATGGATAAACATTTTTATTGACTCAGCCAGGAAGAACAATCTGGCTCCTCGTGGCTAGAGCAGCAGTGAGGCAGGATTCCCAGCCTTCCCCAAAATCCTGACTTATGTTCACCATCAAAATCTTTTATTTTGGCTATTAGGAGATGTGTGCAGTTTTAATCTTTATTCACTTTTGTCTTAGGACATCAAAATAACACAAGTTGCAGAGGTAGCACCTGTGCAACAGCTCATGGTTAATGAGGGAAGATGGATGAAAGTGTGTACACACGTGTAGGATGATTCCCAAAAGCCTTTAATAGTCCAGGACAATATTGCATTCCTCTTGCTGCTAGAAAGTTGGGGGGCTGGGTTGAAGAGCATTGCCTAGATCCAGGTTCTGTAAGGAGGAACAGAAGGAGTCACTGCACTGAATACTCAGTGCAAAAGCTGGGAATAAATACAACTTTTGCCTTGAAGAGTTACAAACAAATGAATAAATGTGATGTAGATTAATTAATTAACCCGAGTTTATTTGCCATAAATGTTGGCAGTACTTAATAGTCAACGAATAAAGCAGTAAATTTTATGGCTTTTCACCTTTCTTCTTTCAAATTGAAAAATAAAAAGTAGACATTATTTCAGACAACTAAACAATGAGATCCTTTTCTAATGGAGACACCGCTGGTGGATTCACCCTTTGGGAGGTTGCAAGCTCATGTTCAGAGCTGACTGTGAGCTCAGCTCACTGATGCTCATACAAATATATGGTAACTTACTGTTCAGGAAATCAAGGGAGTTCTTAAGCATGTTCATGTGGAGAGAAAAATTATTTAAGAAGCCAAATATCCGCGTGCCTTTTCTCAAAAATAAACGTATGCATTCGCTTTTTACTAATCAAATGGAAAATTGTTTTGTTTTAATGGTTTTGAAACTTCCCCATCCCTTGAGCAAACAGTACCCATTACTTTAAACACCTCAGTGTCTAGTAATTGTTCACAAATGTGTCAGGCTACCAGTAATTTAAGTCCTGTCAGGAATAAATCTCAGACACTCACTTCTTCCAGTCAGTGACTTGAAAAAAAACCCGCCCACATGTCAATTAGAGGAAGCTCCGCGCGGTGGCTTTGTTCGAGGCTGTGTAAACAGAGCGAGCTTCCTCCTCGCTAACAACTGTTTTCTGAGCCCTATATAAATGTTTATGTGAACTATCCTACAACAGCATCTAAAGCAATAAAAAGCAGGCACGTAAAAAACAATCTGTGTTGGACTTGTTGGCAATAAATGTACAGCCAGAGCAGGCTGTACATCCAGTTGTGAATTATTTTCTCGCAGAGGTCTGACCTCAAAACATTTAAATGTTAGACTGTAAATCAAAATGATATACTTGTGCTATGTACAGATTATTCCCCAGTTTCTGTGCTCTGCTAAATACGTGGGTCTGCAAATACTTGCACATTAATATGTAAATAGGCACACAGGTAGAGTATATTGCAGAGAGATATAGGGGAATCAAACAATCAAAATATATGAGTGGGCATATTTTCTCACCTATGTTATTGTTCTCTGCAAGCCACTGGGGAGTAGCCACAACCTGATGTATGACTGATGCAGCATAAGGAATGGGAAAAATCACTGCAGAACAGCTACAGGAAGGATTTAAAAAGACCAAACAAGGTAAAATCTGGAAAGCTTAAGGTCATGAAGTGACATGTTCACCTAACTGACACATTCAGAGTCACTGACTCTGAAATAAGGCACTCAAAAACCTCATTCAGCTGTTCTGGAAGAGCCTACATTCCTCAGATGTCTAAGTTTTCACTAATAAAATGTGCTAAGCACCAGAATTTTTGCTGGCCTGCCCTTCTATTGCAATTTTGGTTCATATTGCAATAAGATGCACAAAGTAAATGTTAAATGTCCTTCTGCCTAAACTTGTCCACCTGGCCTGATTCAACAGCGGTGTTTTGAGACAACCTTATGGATCAGAACTGCCACCACCTTCCCCTCTGACAGGAGCTCACCATTTAGGGGATTGGATTTGCCTTGAGCAGGAGACTCAAGTTCAGATCCCTCCACGATTCAGAGTGGGAATTTGGAAAATTTTACCTCTCCTCTCACAACAAAGCCCCCAGATGCTGCCCTCCCTCCCTGCCAGTGTGAGTATCCTCCAGCCTTTCCCACTGGAACTGTTCCACTTTGTCTACACATTTGAATGTTCGTTAGAGGAGAATCTGGAAGGTGACGCTCCCACATTCTGCAGCAGCCCAGGAGCCTTAATCTGTCTTTCTATCTCCTCTCATCCCTTCTTTAATATCTTTCTATGCAAAGCAGGAACAGTTTGGTGGTTGCTGTGCTCTCCTGGGAGGTGGCAGAACAGGCTGCAAATCCAGTCAGGCAGAGGATGGCTCCATGCTGCAGAGCAGAGCTCTGACTGTGGCAGGACAGGGTGGGCAGGCTCCAAGGGATGGATGGGAACCCCAGTCAGAGGTGCCTGAGCTGGCCAGAGCTCAGAGACTCTCTCTGCTGGCTGGTTTGGATGGCCTGTAGGGACTACTGGTGTTTTCAGCTTGATTGGAGACATTTGCACCCAAGAGGGCATCCAAATATTAACCAGTTTGGGCTACAAGCTCTGATTCAACCAAACCCTTCACTGAGACCACCAGAACCTCACTGAGTTCACTGAGCCGGACTTTAGAAGGCACAGGCTGAGATCCCTCCAAAATTTCCTTGTGATGGTTTTGCAGATGAGGGTTGGTTAAACAATGAGGCTCTTTCCACTGGGAGCAAATCTGGCACTCCAAGAGCAAAGAATCAGGAAGAACTTTAAGAATCACCACACTGAAAAGGGAAGTGGCAATGGCTTCCCAAATTGAAGTCTCCTGTACCTAAAAAGCTTGTCCACCATATAGGATTGAGACTTGAGGCTCCCAGCTTGGGAAATACTCTTATTCAAATGCACAGGAGTTTTTTTGGAGGAGGGAATGCAGGATCTGGCCCTCACCTTTCAGCCAGAATGACTCACCCTCCATTGTGCTCCATTTCTCATGTTATGTTGCCGGATGAAAGGAATATGATGTTCGGCAGAGGGAAAAATACAGACAAACAGGGAGAGCAGATGAGGTGCTGCAGTTTAAATCGTGCTTTTCAGTTTTTTTATGCATCATAACTGTATGCAAGGATGCCCTGGAGCTATGATACGAGAAGAGCACTTTAAGAGGAACCAACATAAAGAAACAAATAGCAATAAATGACATAAGTATAGCACCTACTTATCTTGCAGAGATACAGAAGATTGGAAACAGTACAAACACTACTGTGCTGCACAAAGAGTATTTTCATACCTGAGCATGCACACACTTAGGAGATATATTTATGAGATATATTTATGAGACAGATGCAAGACTAGAGCAAAAATATATATGCATAACTATTATATAGGAACAAGAGAGAATGGGAGGGACACGGGAAAGAAATAGTAGGGGAAAGGTTTCATTGAGAATTTTTGCTTTAAGTTTTCACAAGTATCCAAGGAATTTGGAAGCTGCCTCCTACTTTTTTTCTTCTGTACATTACGTCTCTAGGAAATCTCCCAACCATCCTTCTGTTCATACTTCTACCACTGGCTCCCAACTGCAATGATTTTCTGTTGTTAGGAGCATTGGTGGGACCTATGAGCAAGTGACAAAGCTGGGGGAAGAGGAATTGCTTGAGATTACAGAGTACAAAGATCCCCTCCATTTTCAGTTTGAGGCTTGATTGCATCAGTATATTCAGGACAATTTGGGACTGCTTTCCTCTCTTGGGTTTTGAAGGCTGAGTTACTGGAGAAGCCTAATGGAGAAGGAAAACAGTGAGATTGAACTGTAGCCTCTCAACACTTCCCAAAGAAAGAGAAGGTTGTGAAACCATCCCTTCTGTGAGCTGTGCAGAAAGCTGTGAGTGTGTCCTGCAGCCACACTGTGCAGCAATGGGGCTGGTCTAGATGACACCCCTGAGGTGCATCAGGGAGCTGTGGGCGGTGTCTCCACTGTGCATAAATGGAAGCAGAGTCTCCCTGGCTGTCCTGCTGTGCTTGGCCAGGAGCAGCATCTCAGGGACCTGCTCAGCCCAGGAGAAAAAGGGACTCTCCTCACCTCTCTTCCCACCAGGACAAGTTTTCCACATAACTTCAGATCCCATCTCCTGCCTCACCAGCCTGGCAGGGCACTGGCTCTGGTTGGTGAAGGATGCTGAACCCCTGCCATAAGGGATATTCTCTTTGCAGGATCAGGCCCCTGGGCATTCCCAAGGGAGCAAGGCTAGAGGAGAGCTGGGTGCTGCATATAGAGTCAAATGGAATTAGACAACAAATCTTCCAGTGATGAGGCACAATATACCAAGTTAAACCAGATAGTTTCTCATGAAAAATAACTTAAGAAAGGTTTGGGGTTTTTTTTCCAGTGAAATTAGTTATTTTTTCTCAAGGAAAAACACTTTGTCGCTGAGTAAAAATATTCTGGGTGGATGGGCCTCTAAACCCCTTTAATTCCCACCTCTTTGATAAATCTCTCAGGGTTCAAAAGAAACCTATCCCATGGGGTTTGCCCCATCCAGGAGCTGACAAACCCCCAAGGCCAGTGCAGCCCGTTGTGTGTTCCAGGCTAGGTGAGATTAGATAAGGCATTTCTCCTTCTCTGAGGGATCTGCTCGTGTTTTCCATGGTGTGGAAAGAACGTCCTGCACTGAATGACGACTGATGATGATTAATGTATTATTCTACAGAGCATTATGGTTTCTTTTCATTTGTACTGCATTGTTAGGAGTAAAATGTGATAAAATGGCTGTAACTGTTTTCCACCCTACTTTCCGCCTCCCCCTAGAATTGTTAAAAATAGCATTGGAAAAATTATTGAAAAGGAGAGAGAAAAAAGGACCCTATTTTCTGCTAATGGAAGTGGGTCTAGCTCCCCTGAATTTAATGAAGCTTCATTCATTTATAGCTGCAAACAAATGTTGGCCCTTTTTAATAAACATTTATTTTACTTTTGTTGTTGTTGTTGTTGTTTGCTTTTCCTTCCTTCCCTGCTTTTAGGAGTTGAAAATATGGCAAATATGAAGAATTCAAATTTGATGTAATCCAAAGCTGGAATCTTGGCCTGGATATTTTAAAATGCTGAAGCAATCTTAGTAAATAACTTCCAAAAATGCAGTCCTTGGGAAAACATGTTCTGGTCTGAGAATCTGATAATCAGTTTTATGTGGGAGGGAAAAACAGATCTAAAATTTTTAAAATTCTGTTTCTGAAAACAGGAGCGTTCATCTTACCTCATGCAGAAAAAAAACCAAGTTTGTGACTTTTCTTACTTTCTATGCATAATGGAGGTAAATAAATTTCCTTCTTCCTTTAAAACACCTATGTATTTTTCCACACATGGACAAGAAGGCTCCATATTCACTAATAAAATTTCCAGAAATTCCAAGTGTATTCTAACTTTGCTTATGTGCATCTGTCTTTCTTCTTCTAAAGCTGTTATTACATTTTTTATCATAAAACTCTGTCCATGCTGCCAGCTCCTCTCCTTAAGTGCTCTAAAGTTTAGAGAACAAAGAACATCACAGTTAATCCCATCCAAAATTTTATCTGAAATCATTCAGATAAGCCATAATTTGTTTGAGCTTTGCTTGGAGCAAGTGGCAGAGTTTCAAATACAGTAATTTGCTGTTTCCATTTAAAACAACCGATGCTCTCCCTTTTAATACTCAAGGACATAAAATCCATGTCTGCTGTTTGTATTTGGGGATTAGGAAGTTCTGGGATTGTTGGAGTTTGATTTTTAAGCCAGTTTGGCAGGTCTTTGAATGCACAGCCACCACAATTTCCATCCAGGTGAAGCTGCTGGGTGTGCTGATGGTTAAGTCCAGTTCTTTGCAAGAGAAATGATGTTTTGTTTGCACCTGCAGTCCTGGACATAAGTTGGGACCAAAGTGAACTTGGTGGATGGAACCTGTTACAACATCCAAGCTCTGTTTACATAAGAAGTTACAACTGTTTTCTCCATCTGCTTTTTTCCCTGTTTCCTACAGGAGCGACACATTGGGAACACATCTTCACAGAGGCCAGAACTACTCCAACAGGAATTCAAGTCCTGTTGGGTTTCAGGTGCATTGTTCCATGTCACAGGCCATGCTGGAGAAGTCGAGTGTCCCTCCTCAGGCCTCCAGCAGGGAATGCAGGAGCCAGGAAAGAGCAGTCAGGATTTCCTGCCTTTCAGCCCAGCACATCAGGCTGTGTTGCCCCTCTTGCTGTTCCCAAATTTGCCTTCACTTTTGTAAGCAAACAGATGGAATTGTGCAGCTTTGGGGGATGATGCCTCACCACGAATGGCCTCTGCACTTCCCTGGAGCAGAGGGAATTGCCCAGGGACCTGACAAGGGGCTGCAAGAGGATTTCCCAGTCGTTAGTCCAGGACTGTGAACTTCTCTGCTCCTCACACCTACACAGCACAACTTCCAGTAACACAGATGGGTTTTGTACCAAAGCTGTGGAACTACTTAATTGTCCCCTTCAAACCCATTTGGAGAAAAATGTTACAAAACACAAGGAGCCAACAAGTGCAATAGAGGCCTTTCCTCCAGGTCACTTAAGAACACAAATTCCAGCATTTTGGCATTCAAATCTCTCTCATTTATGATTCTCATCCAGCTTATTTTCTATCATTCAAAAAAAAATAATAAATCAGATAAGTAGAGAGCAAATGCAATTAGTACTCTCTAAACTAAAACTGAACTACAGCAGAGGGAACTGTTCACTCCAGGTTGGTTTAAACTTTACTCAGCCATACTTGGCTCTTGTCAATTCATGTCAGAGGTTGTAGGTTGTTTGATTTAGGGCAGCCTTGCTGCTGTCCACAGGCTTTGCCAGAGAAAAGAATACAAAATGAGTTCCAGGAAGGGATTTGAGGGGAGTTGTGAGACCTGATTACTCAAAGGTTCGGTTTTTGACAATGAACAGGCTTTGGGATAAAATAACATTGGAGGACCAGAAATGTCACTACGGGCCTGAACCTGCAAATACTTATGGAGGTGTTTTAACTTTACTACTGTGGGTCGTCCTGCTGAAATTAATGAGCTGCTCCAAGGGGTAAGGAAAAGCATATGCACAGGAATTTCGAGGACTGGAGACTGTGTGCTTAAGTTGTGAAGACTTCCAGGGCCTCAATTTGGGAGTGCTCATATGCTTGTAGTTAAACATGCAGGAACATTTGTAGCATTAGGGCCCAAAATTCTTGCCCTGTAAATAATAGGAGATGAGAACCTGAAGCCAACTGTATCTGGAATAAAACAGGCAGGAAAAAGGGAAAGAATCCCATGATCTCACACCAACATGTGTAACAGCTTTGGTCAGACTGAGTTAGTACAAACTGGAGCTGCTCCTACCACTATGGTGAATAAAGGTAAAATTAAATCTATATTTAATTGCTTTCCAGAAGTGAAATATGCAACACTTTTTTTTTTTTTTTTTTGAGTGCAGTTATTACATTTTGAAGTGTCAGCTTAGTCTGACAAGGTACAAGAGTCTGGAAAGATGAAAAGTCTTGGGTCCAGGGAATGGGAGCAACGTGGTCATTGCTGTTTGTTCAGACACCAAGCTGGTTTCACAGGGATCACTTCCAAATGTCAAGGAAACTGGAAAACTCTGAGACATTAGAATATTAAAATGTAAGCTGGGAGATAAGGAGTATTTGATTCTTTCCATATTTTTGTTTTACATTTAATACAGGCTTCAACATAATCTCAAAATAATGTTTTATATTTTTTGCATGGTCAGTTTTTTACTTTTAATGCCATTGCAAACATCACAGAGAAGAAAGAATTCTGGTATCATGAGAGCAAGCTACACTGCAGCTACAGAGAGCAAATGGGCTAAATAACACTAAAATATTAGTTAACATGAGCTGTGTTGTGTAGCACAACCCAATAAACAGCAGAGAGATGTCCCTTGCCAAAGCAATTTGGTGTCTAAGTAACTCCACAAAAAATAATGTTGATTTTTTAGAAGGTTTGATAGGGTACAAGATGCTCAGCTGTTTCAGAGAGGAGAAACACAAAGGCAGATATCTGGACAGATAGTTTAACTGGAGTACCCAAAGTTACCCTACTCTATTACAGCAGAAGCCAAGTTTTGTGGAAATAAGTCCTTCATCTCCAGGAGCCACCCGGATCCAAGAGCCTTTTCCCAGTGTGTTTACACTGCTGAAGTTCTTCATTTCCTCTGCCCAGAGCAGTGAATTGGACTGGAATTGAATGCACAGTAAAACTCCCATGTAGGAAAGGTTTATGCATTATGGGAAAAAGCTCTGTCTTGATAAATGGTGCCATTAGCATCTGGAATTCACTGTATCCGTCGGGACAGGCCATTCCAAAACAGGCCTTAAAAGTGTAACAAATTTGCTCAAATGCTAATGAGCTGAACCACCACACTGATCTGCTGAATGGAGCCAAAGAGATTGAAAAGTTTAAAGCATTTGTGTGTTATTAGTAGCCATACTTAGTGTTCTAAGTATATATCAGTTTTCCTGGGAAAAAAATTGTATATTCTCTCAGCTTAGAACTTCCCTCCTGAAAATATGAACCAACAGGTCATTAGGAAAGATTACTTTTTCGTACTCTAAATTTCGTGTCCAGAGGATTGAATGAAAAAGTTTTCAAAAATTTAACTGTTTTAATCAGGTTTTTTCATCTGTTTTGTCATCCTACATTCTCATTCCTAATAATCAACTGGTAAATGTCCCCTGCACTGAAAAGGACCCTTCTGCCTGTGTGTAATAACAGGATTTTCACCTTTTTGATACACAGGAAGCAGGAATGTAAAGGCAAACAGTGAAATTGAGCCCTGTCTGTTCATGTGTGGAAATGACCTCTCTGGGCCATATTTCCTTTCTTGGAAGTTCTACTTTCCTAACAACCTTCCAGACAAACCAGCAGCAGCCAGCAGTGGATAACTTGGTAGCAAAGCACTTTTAAGGCAGCAAGAAAACCTCACCTGAAATGTGGGTAGTTTTTTAGAAAGCCAACAGAAAATGTTTTTTGTTTGAACATGGGAGAAGCCAGAATTGCAACCAGAAAGTCTAAACTGAGCCTATGGCCTGGCTCTACTCTTGAGTCAAACCCAAGAGAGTGGAGCCAGGTTATATATGGCGAGACAAAGATGTTTAATGGAATGATCTACAGGGTGACAGGAGACCACCAGGAACTAGTGGCAGGTTATTTTCATTGGCTTCTACTCTTCCTTGGCTCATCCTTATTCCCAGACATGGAGCTGAGCTGGAGTTAGGAATTCAACATCTCCTTACGTTGGCTTTCCGTGGGCAGTGGGCAGCCACAAACCTTCCCCCAGGAGGTCCATGTGGAATGGGGCACTGGGAGTGTGCTGACATCTCCCTTCCTTAGGTTGTTCTGACACACTCACAGCAATCCAGAATTCCCTGGAGAAATAAATCCCCCTCCTGCGCTGGAGAGACTCCGTTAACACCGAGGAGACCTTTAATCACCTTCTACAGGTGTTGGGCTACAGGAAATGTTTCACACACAGGGTTTGTTGACCAAAAAATGACATTTCAGGTCATAATTATTCACAGATGAGGAGTGAGATTTGTAAATGTTTTGATGGGAGAAAACCAGCTAAAAGACTCTCAAGTTGTATGAAGTCAAAACTGGTTTTTTCTATTTTTCAAATGAAACTCCTTTAAATTCTTCATCTGCAAGTGACATTTTACTTTGAAATCCAGTAAATTAAAAAAAAAAAGCAACCACTTTTAAAAGTGTAATAAAGCCTGGAAACTAAGTAATTATTTTATTTTCTGTTTTGCACATCAAATTTAAAAAAAAATAAATTAAAAATCAGTTAATCCCTCAGACAACACTTTATGCTACAAGGAAAGCCCGTTACTCTTTTTCAGGAATAAATTTACTTCACAGAGCAGCACAATGATATAGTGCAGAGCTCCAAACATAAATGGAATACTCTGGGCAGAGCTTCCACCACTAGGAGTAAATTCAAGAAAAATATTGACCGGCCCTGTGTGTTTTCTTTGCTCTGCAGTGTGTAATATTTCTCGCAGGATGCACAACAAAGCACTCGCCTTCTCCTGCACCGTTGTCACAAGAATTTGCTGGATGCATCTGAGAGCTGACACGGCGTGTGAATCTCTCCTGCCTCGTTTGCAGAGATGCAAACTTTGAGCAGCTGAACATCTCGTGTCCTCTGCTTATTCTCTGCAGTGTCCCTGTCACCCGTGGCATTTTGCATTTGCTGTTTTCTGAGGGATATTTACAATAACGTGCCAAACGAGACAAACACGCTGCTCGGTGGGCGCCCTGCAGTTCCCTGTGTTTAACAGCTCTAACCCCACTAACCAGCTTCATGTTTAATTATGTAAAGCTCTGTGGTCCCCAACTGGTTTGAACCTTCAGCACTAGTCAAGGCAAGTTAAATCCAGCAAGGCAGAAAGCACAGTTGTGAGCAGGCAATATGCTGGCTCAATTGGTTAAGATGTCTGGCAATTTGTTAACCTCGAACGGTTTTATTTGGAGCAACATTTTCATCCTGGTCTTATCTGGGCCTTCCCAGCTTTTGCAGCCCTGCAGGTTCAGTTCTGTAACTGAACTGGGAGCACATATTAAATACTCAAATGTCTGTTTTCTTTCCCCAAAATTAAATTCTTAAGACAAATAAATAGCTTAAATTCCACCCACAATTAATTCCATTCACATTCTCCTGTAAATTACAGGCACAAAGAAGCTGGCCAGGTTTTGAAATCTGGCCCTTCATTTGCCAGCCAAAGCAGTTGCAAATATGAATATTTGAGAGATAACTTCTTTAATGTTTCTGTTCTTGTCATGTCCCGTCCTGACTCTCCAAGCAAGCCTACAAGTTCCATTAGGAAAAAGATATAGTGATATTTAAATAACAGCCTCTACTGTCCAGCTCTATTTTCAGACCATGGCTTTCAACTGCTCAGCCTCAAGCTCTCTGCCTTCTGATGGAGGACAACAAAAGAGTTTGCTTCATCTGCACATTAGAGAAAGAACTGTTGGTCTTTGGACCACATAAGAAGATGGACACTAAAAGAAAATGGCCCAAGAATAAATGATTTGCCTTGTCTTCTTTCAGAACTCAGATATAAAAAGGCACTGAGGCAGAGAAATGCTGGCAAAAATTAATATTTTCCCAGACTTAACCATTTCCCTTTTCAAAAAGATTTATAACACACATGAATCTCAGATGTCACATCTTATTGTGCATAATTATACTGATGTCTAGACTAAACATTATATATATACCCACATATACATATAATTATATATCCTTATGACTATGTATTCCTGTTTTTCTATAATACCTATTCCATGGCAGGGTTTGTAACTTTGGGTTTGTGCTTTATATCTTAATGATTCATAAAACCTATATTCCATGGGAAATGATTTTATCCAACATGCAAGTCAGCACTAGACCTGACACCAAAGTCTTAATGAGGTCTTAACTCACCTATGGAATAATCAGCTATGGGATAAACATCATATCCTGCAAACTCTAATCACATAATACATCTTTCTTATCTATTTGAAGATACAAATGAAAGGTAAGTACACAAGTATCTATGCCTGGTCATCCCACCCATTAAGATGAAGGAATACATCAGAGAAGTTAATTACAGAACTTAATTCTTCTACCTATTCCAGAAAGTTTCGTAGGCAGGGTAAAGCATTTTTAGAGTGCATTGTTGGGGAAAGATAAAACAAAACTCTGACTCTGCTGCTGCTGTTCATGGGGTTGTAATGAGGAGGTTTCCTCACCTTGGCAACCTCACACATGGGGTTCTTCTCTCAAGATCTCATTAGCGTGAGGAGCACATTACCAGACAAGCCAGATGGATTCTTGACCTACTTAATTTCAATTGTGAAAACTTGTTCAGATTTTTGTCTGATTTTTCCAGGCATAGCTGCAAGTGACCTTACAATGTACTATATATCTCAGGCAAATATTTGTATGCAGAAGCAGTGAAGTTGAGGTGTAGTCTTGGGGTCTATGGGGAATAGAGACAACATCACACAAAAGATGAAGTAGCAGGGCCTGCAACATTTAGACATCTGTACTTGAAGTTTTTGTTTGAGAAAAAATTTCCATAGTAATGTGCAAATGGATTCCTCCCATGTTTTGACAGCACATCCACATTTATCCATCCCTGCTTCCCCAGATAGATTAGCCAGGCCAATGGCTGCACAGCATCCACTGCCTTCTCCAAGGTGGAAGGTTCCTTTCTGGCTTTTTCTTTCTGGATTCTTACTCTTTATACTTAGCAGAATCCTGGGAAGGTAGCTGAATTCCTACAGAATACCCTTGGGTTGATTTATGAGAGGATTTCATGTATCTTTCAGCTCGGGGAAGCCAGCTGTGATTTGGGAACCTCCTGGACAACTCCAGGGATGGCAACTGTGGGACACAGCAAACCCAGAAAAGAGGTGCCTAGGAAGAGGGGAAGGAGGAAAGGTCTTTGATAGAGCATGGAGGATCTCCTCAAGGAGACACACAGCCAATGCAGTGGGTCACAAAGGACTGTAATGCAGCCTGACAGCAGGATATTTACCAGGAAAATGTATGAGTGGATTTGGTGTGAGGAGCAGTGACAGACCAACAGGCTCTGCTGCAGCTGGGCACTCAGGGGCAGCAGCTCTGCCCCTGGGCACCACAGGGACCCACAGCCCCTCTCCTGCAGGGCTTCCCTTCAGCTGCACTGGGGAGAGCTGAGGGCTAATCCATGGCAGCACTGCAGCAGCCACCCTGACAGCCTGCTCCACTTGTTAAATAATAATCAGCTCTCAAAATCAGCTCAGAAATTATAAAATAAATTTACAAAAATAGCATACAGACCATATGTTAGTTTTCATTTCAAAGTTTATCCTTGCTCTAAAGAAGGTTAAATCATATTCATTTCTCTGAAAACAGTCAAGATATAGGAATTTAAAATACCATGAAAGTGTTATCTATAGAGTGCACTCTGGAGTACCAAGAAAGAAATCACATATGCATGGGATTACAGAATACATTTCAAGTCAACAGAGAAGCACATCATACAGTAACTAAGAAACAAACATGTTTTTCTGACTCAGAAAATTGAGTTTAATTTAGTCTTCAGAAATCTGGATCTGTCTGGCCTGTTAGTAGGCATGAAAAGATCCAGTGAAAGGAGATCAATAGTGCCCTGCACTGCCCCATATGGAAATTATGCTCTGCAAAGGAATAAAAGAACCAAGGTCTGACAGGAGGAAGGCAGTCCGAGTCCTGCTCTAACACAACCTCAGTCAGTGCGGACACAACCCCTGTGTGTGTGTGCCTGGTCCCTGTGATCCAAACCCGGGCTGGGAGCTGCAGGGATGTGTGATGAAAGGCTGCAGCACTCACACACTGAGAGTAAGAGAGACAGGGGAAAAGGACAAAGTGCTGCACCTCTGAAAACTCTCCAAAAGTTGGAAAGCCTGTGAATTCCTGCTCCGTGTGAAGCAGCTCAGAGGCTGTGAGAGCAGACAATGCCTCTCCTCCAGCACAGCAAGGTGGACACAGCAGGTAGATCCAGAGAGGAACAATGGGATGTGGATAAGAACTTTTTTATGATTTGAAAAGTTAAGGCTAACAAAGTACAAAAGACTGCTATTAAGACTTCAAACACTCCCTCAACACGTAATCGACTGTCATATTTGCCACAGGGACATTTGTGATCACAGTTGGGGTGGGGCCACAGGACAAATTCTTAATTAAACTGGCGACCAAGTCATATTGTGTGGTCAAAATCCTGAAACTGCACGTCTCTGGGAAGATTCAGAAAGATTCAAGGGCTCAAACAGTGACACCATTTCCCTTCTTACCACCATAACCTCACTAAAAAGAATTAAAAATGTCATCTTCATTTTTCCCTTAATCTGTGAATATTTTGTCTCCAGAAGATATCAGTGCCACCACACCATAACACAGATGGCTGAAAGGCACCTCAAGGAGACACTGACCTGCTCTGCGGCCTCAGAGCTATTTTATTATCTCTGTAGTTGTACAAGATACTTAGAGCTGATCACCCAAATAAGAACCAGTTCAGATAAAATGTGGAAATAAACTCGATGGGAGAAGATTTACTGGTGTCATCTGATTTTCCTGGGGCAAGAGATGCAGTTTCCTGAATGCATCAACCCTTCCCTTGTTCAGTGTCAGACTCCCTTGAAGGGTTCAAGCCCAGAGCTCCTTGCTCCTGCAGTTCCCAAGCTTGCCACATATTTTACCATCATGTTTCTTGCACGTGCAGCCAGTCTTGACAGATATAATCTCCAGACCCACAGTGGCTGAATATATTGTGCGTATTTTGGAAGGTATGGGAGGAATCTGAAGACACTGCAGCATCTGTTAGTTACATATGCAAAAAGGACACTTAAAAATTACCATGTGGGGTTTTGAAGGACTTAAGCTCAAGTTTTGTCCTTCAATGCCTGAGTGCAGCTCTGCACAACTCCTTAAGTTTACCTAAATCAGAAGGATTTTTAAATTGTTTTCCTTTTTGGTTTAAAAGAGAAAAACATCCTCATATGATGTTGCAAACAGAAAAATGATGTTTGTTTTACCACAGGTTTGAGTCCCCAGCATTATAATTATAGGGGATGTTTCAGGTTAGTGAGGTAGGAAAACTCTGATGTAAAGCCAAATCTTTAGTTTTAATTCAGATTTAGGTCACCAGAGATACCTCCCTACACTTCTGAGCACCACTGTACTAGTGCCTTAAAACCAGTAGCAATTCTTAAATCCTTTATTTCTGAGCACTCAAGAAGAGATAGCTGAACAGGATCTGCTGATCAGAAGTTCCTGGGTAACCACTGACTTCTCCTTTTGAACACCTGTAACTGGGAACGGAAAAATAGGATGTGCCAACCTGTTTTTTTTATGATGTGTTTGCATTATGGTTCCCTTCAAACAACAAGTGTATGGAACGTCAGTGCCAGAGCAGCAGAGTGAGGTGTGTGACAATATGGCAACAGGATCTACTAAGAATAAATATTTGGCCAACTATTACGGGACAAATGTGCAAATACTTGGAATTTGCAATTGCCAATGTAAAACACAGGCACATCCCAAGTGTGCACAGGGAAGATTGATAACGGTCCACAGGTATTCCTGCTCGGCCATTTGCCCACGGAATTCCCCTGGTTTTGGTGAGCACAACTGAGGGAGCTGCACATAAATCAGGGGTGGAACTGGGCAGGGGTTGTGTGTGAAATCAGGACCATTTGTCAGTGTAGCCAATTCTACTTATTTTATCACCAGTCTCAGGATAGTCAGTACTTGTCTTTAAAGCTTGTTTCCTCCAGTCCTGTAGCTTTGTGAGCCTCTCGTATTTCATTTCAAACAAAAACAACCAAAAGAAAGCATGCAGCTTTTATGATCACAGGGAAAAGCCTGAAATCAAGAACATACCAGCTCTAAAAGTAGAAAGCAAACTGTAAGAATCCAATATGCGTTATTAAAAAAAAATATTAACTCCCTAAGCCACTCATGATTTTTAAGACTGTACTTAAGATTTCTCAGCATATGGCACTTGGAAAGCTGCTATTTTCAAATGCATAATGTTTTATGAACACGCAAGGAGACAAAGCACTGTAGATACATCAAAACACAGGCGAGGAAGGGACCTTCTGCTCCAGCAAATGTATTTCTCCAGTAGTACACTTTGGTCCAGGGGGATACACAGTTGTATCTCCTTCTCTTCTCAGCTGTATGACCTTCTCCTCTCTGCTTTCCTTTCCTCCCTGGACCTACAGCCCACAATCCACAGACACTTCCCAGGGCTCCAGAGCAAACTTCAGCCCCTCAACCAAGCAGCCTGAAGGCCCTAGAACCACAGGGTCCAGGGGAAGCCCCAGAGCACTGTCAGCACCTCGGGCCCCTGGAAGCACTGAGACTCCAGGTAAAACACACCAAGGTGATCCACGTACACATGCAGCTCTGTCTCTTATGCATACAAAACAAATAGCTATTTTCTGGAAGGACATTTCACAACTAATATAAATATATTAACATTGAAAGTTCTTACCCACCTACCTGTCTCATTTTGGGGTTTTTTTTCAGTGTAGGGTGAGTCACAGTGTTGATCAGATTACCTGGTAAACAGGTCTCAAACTTCCCACGAACTAATACACAGAAAAGTTGAAATTGAAATGGAGGTAAAAACACAAAAGCCCCTTGAGACTGGGCCGATTAAAGTTCAGGGGATTTTTGTGCTAGAATGTCATTTCCTTCTCTTATCACAAATAAGGTGCTAAAGCACTGCTAATCATGTCACTCAATGCGTGCAGGCACAAACCACTGGGACCAACCCCCTTGTTTTTCTTTATTTTTTAATACTTTTGTGCCAGTATTGGTGAAGGCTTCAGGACCAGCCACAACAGCGACTGAAGTTCCCCAGCTGATAACACAAACAGCTGCTGATTCAATGAGAACAACGAGAAGAACTCTGGGCCCAGTCTGCTCAGAGCTGGCACCAGGCCCATCAGTGCAGTGTCAGATCCAAGAGGCAAAGAAAGGATGCTGAGCTGGCCCCACAAAGACCTGCTGACGCAATTCATCTCCAGCTCTGCAGTCAGCCCAGGACGAGACTGCTCCTTCACAGAAATCTAGTTCAGGCTATTTTAGCTGTTTCTTCTTATTAAATGCCCCAATCTAAGAAAGTAAGTGGAAAGAGCACACTGGCAAACTTGACGAAAACAGACTGACCACAGAAACATCATTTATGAATACACAGGGAACAATTTGTTACTAACAGACAAAGGTGAACCTAGGCTGATGTTACATATTTATGTACACCAAGAAGAAGGTAGTTAAAAAAGGGAATTAAATGTTCTGAAATGTTGATAGGAAAAAGTCCAATCTCCAGGTTTCATTAGAATTGTTTGGTATTCATATAAATACTCAGACTCTGTGTCATTCTTTATCAAATGACTCTCTCCTTGTAAATCATTTAAATTGTTACAAATTCAAGTTAGGAATCAAAAGTGTTTCTTAAAAATCCACTCCTTTGATGTAATGTGAATTACTACTCAGAGCAAAAAAAAAAAAAAAAAAGAGAAACAAACCTAGATCTGTTTGCTGCCTAATTTGTGCCAGCAATAGTTCAGCTCTAATCACTGGAAATAGGATACAAAAGTACATACACACACACATATGCAGTGTGTATATATATGTATTTGATACTTTTCTTGCTTCCAATCTGGTGATTCAGTACATCCTGCTAATAAACACAGCTCCATGACCATGACTCATCTGAGCTCTGTCTTGTGTGTGTAAGGCAGGAGGAGGGAGGTGAAGGGTGGTTGAGTGATGGGAATGTGCTGCCTTGGACAGAGCACACAGCAAAAGCCTATATATGTGTGTGTGTGTACATGCATCCAATTTACAAGGCCAGTATTCCCTGAACAAGAAAGTCCTCTCAAAAAACCTCACATGTTCAGCCTCCCAGGTGTAGGATCAGAACAGAAAAGGGTGTCCAAACTCTGTTCCTTCTCATCATAAGACACGTGCAACCAAAAGCACAGAGTGGGTGTCTGTCAGAGGCAGACTCCTTGTATTGGGACAGCTCTGCAGGCCTCCTTCCTTGACCCTATAATCTTTACCAGCCACTGCCAAGGGCCATTTTAAGTGACACCAAAATCTGTACAAGGCTAAAGGTCATCATGCACATATCAGGTAATTCAAATTGAGAGAATGACTTCTAGGAGGCCCTAAGGCAGAAAAAGACAATAAATTGTCATTGCCTGTAAGAACATCTTTGTATTTAACAGAACTACAACCCAAAGACAAGAATAATGTGATTTCTGCTGAGGATGACTTAGAAATGTTGGCCTCAGTACTTCATCCTGCTGAGGAGGAGACTGAGGAGATTTCTTTCCAGCAGCACCTGCCCCAACACACCAGCACTCCCTGTGTTCTGGGAGTAAAATCACAAACCAGGTGTAGCTCACAGGTCTTGTCCCCTTTGGAACATCCCAGTGGAAGATCCTCCTGCTCCCCAAAATCTAGTGCACACAGCAGAGTTAAAGTCAAACCTCTCAAAGTATTTGCATTGCACACGTGACAGATTTACCAACAAACAGTTAAAACACATTTAACACAAGATGAAGCCAGAAAGGGCCATGGTACTGGAACCTTCACTGACCACAACTGTTTAACCAAGGCATGACAGAACATGGCAGCATTTATTTCTGTGCCTTTTCAATGCCAAGCCATCACGAAAGCTGAAGCTTTTAGTTTCTACTTTGGAGCAACATTAAAGCCCAAAAGTGCAAGCATCAAGTTAGACTGAAATTTCAAAGCCTAAAACCCATTAAATATGAATAAGGACCAAATACATTGGTTGGAGAAATATGTTAAAACTTATGTTAGAGGTTTCAATGCATTTACTGCTGCTTGGTTATCTGAGACGCTTCAGTCTCATGAGTGGTAATGATTTTACCATAAAAATTGCAGTTCTAAAACCAGCACAAAACAGCAGGGCATTTCTAACATACACCCCTGCCACAGCAGGGCCCATCTTTTCAGAAAGACATAACTGGAAAATCTTGGCATTCTCTGTCTCCCCACCACCATTCAGTCAGCATTTGTTCTAAATGTACATTAACAATAAGGCCCATTTTCCTCCAGGACAAGACCCAGGCTTGAGGAATGTTCCTCCTCCTCCCTGACCACTAAAGCATTTGAAAGCTCACCAGTAAATTGCTGGACATGAGACCCCTGATTGCTGTGCCTACACGACTCATGATTGATGGGTCTAATGAAATTACTAAGTTTTCCTTTCTAGTTCTGGCATTAGTCAAGACTTCATGTCCAAAGATTTTTCCACCAGACATGTTCTGCGGATGTGATGGGATTAGCCAAATTTCAAAGCTTATTTTTGACCTCCAGCAGAAAATTGAGCACATACGCTATTGAAGCCAACTGGGACTATAGAACATCAAGTTGATTCATCAAATTAGCTCAAACTGCATGACTGGCTATGGAAGTTGTCAGCTATAAACCTGTCAAAAAGCCATCAGCTTTAATGTTAAATAGAGACACAAAGTAATGTTGTTCAGAATTTGACATTTGTTGGACTTACGCCTGCTAAAGGATGCTATCTGCTTTGTTTGCTCTTGGAAAAATGGGTAGTCTGAAATGCAGTCTTGAAAGACTGCTGGAGAGAAAAGGTACAAATCCTGGTTGGTAGAAATCCCCGTTTTACCCAACTAGATATATTTGTGCTGCCTCTATCCAGCAGCATCAACTAACCCCAGAATATCTGCAGTACACAGAGACTCAGAAATATTTCCAGCAGTTACAACGTGCAAATTTAGCATATTTTACTATTTACTGTAAATGGTTTTTATTAAGAAAAAGAAATACAAACCAAAGAGCACAAAGCAAATGCACAATTTTGGTTTTATTTCCAAAACAAAAGATTGATGAGTTTGGTATAGAATATGTTGGCAGAGTTCTCACTGAGTTATAAATGCATTGATAGCACAGTCACCATGAGAGACTGGTGTCTTTTTTTTTTTAAATGATGCCTATTTCCCCAATAACATACAGCCAGGGTAAGTCTCAGGAGGGATACTCAGAAAGACACATCCAGGATGGAACATCTACAGGGTTTAACCTACAAACTGTAAAATCTTTCACAGAAAGATTTTTTTTTCTTTGCTCTCTCCAAAAAACTTTGGGCTAAAACAGAAAACGAAAAAAGGCTGATGAGGGACTGATCAGAGGGGAATTGCAGAGAAAGTGTCAGGCCAAAACCTCAGTGTAAAGGAAGTAACAAGAGGAAATGCAGCTTCTGATGACCAGACACCAAGTGCCAGTGCTGTTACCCTGTGAGTCTTGTGCATGAGGGACAAGCCAAAGCTCACAGAAGACGTCAGAAAAGAGGTCCTGCTTTGCAGAACCATGTCCTTTGTTACCTGCATTGCAGCTGTTAGTATACACTATATTTGTTTGGGTATTCTTTAATTTCAGAACCCAGAGAAATGTATCACTTATCAGAGGAGTATTAGTTCTGGTCCCTTTTGAGGTCAAAGGCCTGGTGTATCTGGGATTTCCAACCCAAAGTGAACCACTGTGCAACAACAACAGTGCTCCCTATGCACCTGCAGGGTGATGTCTGACCCTGAACCTTCCAGAAGGAGACCATGGAGCCAGAGCCTGGAGCTGAAAACCAGCATCTCCTGCAGGCAGGTGGGATCCCAGGAGAGTGTGATCCTGAGCCCTTCCCCCAGGAATTGCAGTGAGACTCAAATCCCCTGGCTCTCACCCAGACACACTGTTGAAAACAGAACTGTGAAGCCAGAGAGTGACTTGTGCAGTTTCAGTATATCTTTAAACCAAACCTGCTTTCTTGCATGCCAATTTTTAGCCTGGAGCCAGGTATTAGAGCTGAGTGATAAATCTCTGAAAGGGTGATCACAATAGAAACTCTGACAGACACTTAACACCAGTGGTACCAACTCAGGGAGCTCGGGATGTATTTTTTGCCTGATTAGGTGTTGGCTGTACAGTTGTACAGACTCCACAGGCACAAGATGTATGTAGGACACACTGCAAAAGCTGCAAACCTGTGGCTTATTGGAGACCTTTGGGAAAGTGACTTTTTTTTATACTTTTTTTCTAAAGTCTTCATAACCACTAGATACAGCTTCCACAACTGCATATTGTTTTTAAATTGAGCAAAAAATGACGTTTGAACAGTGGCAACTTGATAACTAGAATACAGCCCCTCCCAAACCTTAGACTAAGCTATAATACAGCGAGTGGGACTTGAACTATGATGGGTTTCAGTATTAACGTTCATAAGATTTGTCACTGTCACATCTTGCTAACACTCAGAGCATCTCATTTTCTAAATATAATGTATCACTGTTTAGTGGCTAAAAATGCAAATTACAAAAAATCTAATCATGTTCAAGAAACTGAAGAAAACTCTATGATCCTTGAACCTCTCAGCACACCCATGACTTGATGTGGGGCTTAGCAACTGAGCAGAACAGCACTGCACAGCAAACCTGTGGGACAGCAGCAGTGATCGCCAGAACACACACTCCCTGTTCTGCACAAATCCCAGAGATTTCCAAAAGCATCTTTGACTTGGATTCAAGTGATAAAACATGTGAACTTATCCAAAGGAGTAAGAAAAATATCTTCTTAGATCTGACTTCTGATGCTCAAGGTTTGGTTTCTATTTTTCTTTTCTCTTTTTTCCCCCCACTAATAAGACGTCTGGTATCAAAGGAACAAAAGGAAATATTCAGAATTTAAAACTGTCTTGTTAAACTTCAAGCTGTAATATCCTGTAAAAGCACCATGTAGGAACCCTTACATCTATAAAAGGCAGTTTCTTTGCTAAGGGCATTCTTGGAGTGCCTCCCCTCTTTAAATCTAAGCTGTAGAGGGTTCATTTGTTTAGTACCCAGCCGAGCAAATCTAATGGTTAATTGATACCAAAAGAAGTTTTCCATGTCCTCTGATCTGTTCCACACATGTTCCTGTCCCTTCCTGGGGGTGCTGGTGTTCACCTGACCAAATGATAAACCAGATCAGTGAGTTACACCGAATTTACTCTCTTTGTAGGGCTCCTCCTCAGCCACTCTAACTCCAAACTGGCTGTTGCTGGGAACAGTGAGTGGAGGTGTTGAGGCCCAGGAGGAAGAGTAAAGGGCACATGCCCGGGGTGGAGGTGTTGGAGTGCTCTCCCTGGCAGCAAATTTGCTGCAACCAGCTGTATTGTCAAAGCAGTGCCCTAAACACCTCCCTCCAGGTACAGGGAGAAAATAACCCCGGTGTTCCTTTTCCAGGAACACCTTGCACAGGAGGTGAGAGAGGCTGAGTTGGGTGTAACTGGGTTATAACACCCTGAGTGTGGGGCAGCCCAGCAGGAGCTGCTCTCAGACTCCATTGCTGTGTGAACAACTGGAAGGGGCTCCTCTGACAAGAGTTTGGGAAATGCCTGGGAAAAAATCTATGGCAGAAACGCCGAATATTTATTAACAAGGCAAGAGGAAAAGAGCCTAATTATGTTAAGATCCCTTTTCTGCTGTTCTATTAAGGGTTGTAAGTGCATTGTCAGAGCAATGGAAGTTTACCTTAATGTACAGAAGAAACAAGCCTGCCAATCTATATACAGGATCTTGATTACCACGGAACAACTGAGTCTATTAATTACTATATAACTGAATTAACTTCTGGCCAACCAAGAAACCACTTTAAAATGGTGGATTCATTGGCAGATAATTGGTTTGCTACTAAAACATCTCAAGTCCACATGCAAATCTTACCTGTTGTAACTAAACTGCTTAGTAGGTGTGTTAATGGAAGTTATTGCTATTATAAATTATCTCCAGACATTGACAAAAGAAGTAATACAAGGTGTATTTTTTAAAAGCTCTGGCCAATGCATGGCTGAATGATTGAGTTGGAAAATGAACCATTCTTTGGGGTTAGCAAATGATTTTTCATCAGCTAGCAGGCTATTAAGCACACCTAGATAATAAACGGATGATTTTAGCAGTAATTCTACCAGCTTCTCATATTTTCCATTTTAAATTCCATGTTACTTTTAAAGGATTCACACATTACCTTGATTTACACCACAGAGAAGAGAGCCAATGATGTCCTTTAATGTCGGAGACAGTGCATGATAATTTATCATTAAATCTGCCTTTTTTTGCCTCCAAACCTTGTGAAACATTTGACAAATGCCTGGCTGGCTCCAAGGCCAGGATCTGTGATTCCCCACCCTGGGAATGAGGTGCAATCTCCTGAGGACGTGGGGTTTGCTGCTTTCTGACTGTTTCATGCTGGATTTTGTGCTGGTCATCCTTGCAAATCCCCCTGTCTTGCACAGCAGCTCACAGCTCAACCACGGGAACTTAAGTTACTGGCCAGAACTAGGGAACAAAATCTTTACACTAATGAGATTATTTGCATGAAATGTTATTTCAATAAGATAGCCTAGGGAAGGAGCTCGTTCACACTTGATTTTCCACATTTGTTATTAGATTTCTTGCCCAAAAGAACAATTTGAGGAAGCGACTGCAAAGATACAGGATTGGAACTGATGGTCAGTTCCAATGGAATATAAACTCATTTTTAACATGAAGGAATCTGGGGTGACAGAGACAGATTAAGCAGTGGTTGACTGGCAGCTGTTTCATCACCATGTTCCAGTGGAGCTACTTGCTTGTACCATTCAAACTGCTGCCAAACAGGCATCTTTCAGGGTGGAAAAGACACATGGATTCAGAGTCTTCCTGAAAATGCCAACTACAATAGCAAATATGGCTATGCCAGCCTGTTATGTGCTTTCTTCTCTTTTAGGGCATTCACAGCCCACCACTCACCACACAATTTCTTTTGTAGCAGCACTCAGAGAATACTGAAAAAGTTATTTAAAGCAAATTTGTTAAATTGGGTTCATGCAAGTTCAGCCTTAGGGGCAAAGGCAGTACTTTCATACAGGAAGGCAAACTTTGACAATAAAACAAAAAGCACAAATATTCACTGAGTCTGGAGTTTCATTACAAAGTGTGAAGTCAATTTATGGTTGAGAGTTTTGTATCAAAAACAGATGAAACTTGGAAATTTCAAAAGAGTTTGGCCTTGCAGTTTTGGATTGATTCAAACTTCAAATTCAAAATGAAACTGGGAGATGTGAACTTAAGTGGCTGATGCTGCAGAAAATGTGATCTATGTATGTATCTATTGCAATTTATTTTCACAAGATTGCATACTTTCCTGGTAATTACAGACCCCTCTTGCATAAGCAATAATTTTCCATTTGAACTTCTGCAGTACAGCCTGTTCCTCTCCTCCTCCAGAGCAGCACTGAACACAAATGCACAGATTTATCACACCTTTTTCCACATTAGCCCTTTAGAAATTCAGTTGATGGACCACTACAGAACAAATAACTCACATACTCTTTCATGTTTTCCAGCATTTTGAAGTTTAAAATCTAAAATTTGTTTCCAACAAAAGGCTTTTCTTGCCTTTCCTGGTGAGATACTTTGTATGGTTTCAATATGAAGTTCCATTTTTCAAAGGAATAGCAAAATTCATAGTTCCAGGAAAAAAAGCAAAGAGTACAGGAGGTGTCAGGATGCTTTTTGCATAAGCAAACCTTCATACTAGTCTGCCCCAGTGCAAATTTCCCCTCCTGCACTTCTGGATCAGCTCTTTTGCACAGTTAGTGTTGCCCTGACCTGGGATTGCTGAATATCCCTGATCTGTAAAATAAATCTGTAGCAAAGCTGCCCAAGTATTGTTTCAGAAATGCGTAAGAGAAGGGTCATCAGAGAGACACTTGGCCACTGGTGTGTCCAGCAGCTGAATGACAGACAAGCTTTGAGCGATCTCATGGCTCTGAGCGAATTTGCAGGACAATTACATGCTCTGGAATTCCCAAGTGTACATAAGAATTATTGAACAAAGCTAAAACACGTGAATAAAAATGCATTAAGCTAAAAGACATCTGCTCTCCATAAAACGAACTTTTCTTCAGATGAGGAAGGAAAAGTATTCAGTATAAATAAGCAT